>NC_134546.1:60355000-61625000 GCF_050624435.1 Tenrec ecaudatus | reverse complement strand
CACCATCAGTTTCAAAACCTTTCCCTTTTTCTTGAACTTTTTGATATCAGCTCCCCATTATTCCCTCCCTCCCCTCCCCTATCCCCTAGGACCCCATATTTTCTATGATATATTATTATTATGCTGTATTTACACCATCCAAATGTATCCATTCAACTACAATTCTATTATCCAATCCCCTTGAGTGGGGTTGGTTATACAGTAATCTTTGCTATCTGATTCCCCTTCTCCGCTCCCCCTGCCTCTCTTCACGTACCCTCAGGGAATCATTACTCCCATTACTATTTCTGAAGGGTTACCCTATCTTGGATTTCATGCATCAAACAATATTAATTATACAAATGAACATACAAAGGTCTAACAAGATTAGTGAGGTAAAAGACCAAAAACTAATAGTAAGGGGAGGAAATATTAAAGAACTAGAGGGTAGCTATGTGTTTCGTCAGTGCTATACTGCATCCTAGATATATCATCCCTTCCACGTGGCCCTTCTGTGTGGGACTGACCAATTGTTTTACAGGTGGGTTTTGGGTTTCCACTTTGTCTAGGCTCCTTCGTGTCAATTTGATTGCTTGTTTTTGAACTTCTGATACCTATTTCCAATGACACCCCATGATCACACAGGCTGGTGTGAACTTCAAGCCATTAAGACTCCAGACTCTATATCTAATAGCCAGGCACCATCAGCTTTCTTCACCATGTTTGCTTATGTACTCATTTTGTCTTCAGCAATTGTGTTGGGAAGGTTAGTATCATACATTGCCACATTATTACAGCAAACTGTTCTTATACTAAGGTGAGATTTAAGTAGAGGCCCAAAATCCATCTGCTTCCACACACATAGACAAACACACCTATGTCTATATATTTACATATATACATACCTATACTTATACCTATATATATATAATTTTTACTTTCTTGTTTTATCCTTTTCCTTTCCTCCTGTCCCACCATCATGTTTACCCATGATTCACCTCTCAGTAATTCCTCTTAGATACATTTCAACTGATCGCACATGACCAGGGACGCTACACCCTCCTCACCATCAATTTTAGATCCCATGCTATTCCCCTGTCTGTCGTTATTGGCTCACTGCTCCCTTCCCTCCCACCTCCTCCTCTCCCATGGCCCAACCATTAGTCCCTTTGCTGTGTCCTCGGGATTGCTTATCCTGTCTATCTTATATAGATAGACACCAAAAAGAAAAGAGAAAAAAATAAGAGAGAAAGAGACCATACAAATAGTCCAAGTCTAACTGTTGTCCTGACCCAGAGCAGATGAGTATCTCTTGTTAAATAGAGAGCAGGCCCTGTGATAATTCATCGGTCCAATCCCCTTTTCTTTCAGGATCCATATCCCAGGACCTGCTTACCTGTTGTTTGGATGGAAGTTTACAGGGCAATTTAGTTTCCATTCCACAGTCTACAGCTTTCGTTTTGTAGCATTAGATGCATGTCCTCAATGCAACAGCACTTTTCCTATTTTTTTCTGGGCTCCTTGTTTCCATTTGTCCTTCCTTTCTGTTTCCTCCTACTTTCTGAACTTTGACTTTTGGCAACTGCTTCTGCTTTGGTCTGGTGTGGATGGTTTCTCTGAGGAGGGTACTCTTCACAGTGTTGCTGTTCAATGAATAGAACTGCCAGTACCTTGGTTGAAATGTGGTCCCCGAGCAAGGATGAAACATACAAATTTCCTCTCGTTCCTAAATGCTCCCCACCCGCCACTATCGTGATCTCAATTCTACCTTACAAATCTGGCTAGACCAGAGGATGTACACTGGTACAGATAGGAACTGGAAACACAGGGAAGCGAGGACCAGTGGTGTGAGTAGCGATACTGGGAGGGTGAGGGAAGGGTGGTTTGGAAAGGGGGAACTGATTCCAAGGATCTACATTTAACATCCTCCCTGGGGGACGGACAACAGAAAAGGGGGTGAAGGGAGATGTCGGAAAGGGCAAGATATGACAAAATAATAATTTACAAATTATCAAGGGTTCATGAGGGAGAGAGGAGTGGGGAGGGAGGGGAAAATGAGGAGCTGATATCAGGGGCTTAGGTGGAGAGCAAATATTTTGAGAATGATGAGGTCAATGAATGTACAAATGTGCTTTACACAATTGATGTATGGATGGATTGTGATAAGAGTTGTATGAGCCCCTAATAAAACGATAAAAAAAAGAAAGAAAAAATCCAATTACAAGGTGGGTAAAACATGTGAAAAGAGAAAGAAAGGTGGTCCCTGGAGGGCGGTAAGTTCCAGGTTTGAAGGGTGTCTATGAGCCTTAGTCCCATGGGTTCCACCAGTCTCTACCTGAGAGTAAGTCAGGTTTGTAAAAAATGGTGTTCTACTTTCTTCCCCCATCTGTCCATGAGCTCTGCTCAAGGCAGTTGGCAGTAGTAATTGGACACCATCTGGCACTTCTGGGCTCAGGCTAGCACAGATTGTGGTGTATGTGAGCCATTAGTCCTTTGGATTGACTATTTCCTTGAGATTTTGATTTTCTTTGCATCTTTGATGGCCACTTGCAAACTTTTAAGACGCTTGGTGTTAGTCACCAGCGTCAGGCAGAACATCGTATTTGTGAACCATGTTATGCCAATTGACCTAAATGACCCCTGAGACTGTGAGGTTAAGCCCACCCACACCCAAGCCCAATGGCTCAGTCTCTCAAGGTGTTTGGTTATAACTTTGACCCCTGTATGGTTTCCTATCTGCATGGGTATATTGCTGGACATACAAATATGTGTGTAGAAATATTCTCTGACAAACTTATATATCCTTGTGCACATCTGTTCAGCTTGCATGCCTATCTATGTATTCTTTATAGATTGTTGCTACTGTTAGTGCAGAGTTGTGTTTTAACTGTTGCACGTATGGGGTGTATTCATCCCTCCATTGGCGGGCAGTCTAGGTTGTGTTCATGTCTTTTTGCTGTTGTGAGTAATGCTGTGATAAACACAAATGTACATATGCTTATTCATGTCACCGTTCTTAGATCTCTGGGATATACTCATATACCTTGTAGTGGGACTGCTGGATCATCTGGCATTTCTATTTCTAGCTTTTCTGAGTGTGTCATACCATTTTCCACAGTGACGGCACCATTCTGCATTCCCACCGCAGTGTGTGCGCGTTCCCGTCTCCACCACCTTGTCCCTGCCTGTTATCTCCTGTTTTATTGATTAGTGTCATTGTGTTCAGGGGGAGATGGCATCTCATTTCAATTTCATTTGCATCGCTTTCATGGCTAATGAGGGAGAGTATCTTTTTGTAGGCTGGTTGGTCCCCTGAAAGTCTTTGGTGAAATATTTACTCATTTTCTCTTGCACACTTTAAATTTGGAGCATTTGTCTTTTTGTTGTTGAGGTTTTTAAGTTTTCCATAAAAATTTAGAGGTAAGTCCCTTGTTGGTTATGTGATTGCCAAACATTTCCCCCCAGCCTTTGATGCACATGAGTGCCTCATTTTTAGGATGGCTCAGTTGTCTGATTTATCTTCTACTACTTGTGAAGTTTTAGTTATATGTGATAGATTATTTGTGCCACAAAGTAGGGCTTCTAAATTTATCCCTATTTTTCTTTGCTGATCTTTATAATTTTAAGTTTTACATTTAGATCTTTGATACATCTGAAGTGAGTTTAAAAAAATATGTTGTGAAGTGTGGTTTTTTTTCTGCAAATGAATATCTGAATTTGCCGGCACCATTTGGTTAAAGAGGTTCCCTTTTCCACTTAATGGGTTTTGAGACTGTGTCAGAGACCAGCTTTCCACCAAACCAAAACACACCTCCAATAAACCAGACTCACTGCCATCAAGTCGATACCTGCTCAGGGTGACCCTATAGGACTGGGGAGAACTGTCACTTTGTAGTTCCAACACTGTCCTGCGGAGCCCCTGGTAGTTTTGAACTTCTGGCCTTGTGGTTCACAGCTCAACTTGCAACCACTCTGCCACCAGGGCTTCTCTTAGGCTACCCACAGGTGGGTGGGTTTACTCCTGCATCCTTAAGTCTGTAAGTCTGGCGTTGTGCCAATACCAGGCTACTTGAGCTCCTATGGTGGGCTATTAGGTTTTGAGATTAGGAAGGGAGAGACCTTTGTTTTTCTTAGGATGCTTTCCTTGGTTGGAGGCTCTCCTTTTCCACGGTTAGGTTTTCTGGCTCTTTAAAGAAGGACGGTGGAATCTAGGTCTGGATTGTATTGTGTCTGTGGATGACTTTGGAGAACACGATGCTTTTGAAATGTTACGTTTCCCTGTCTATGAGGATGGTGTGCTCTTACACTTTCCTGCCCTTTGAATTCAGCATCTAGAGAGGTTGAGCGCCGGCCCCCTTTATTTTCAGATGGGAAGGGGAGCCATGGCTGTGATTCTTATGCCTCTGAGACTCTGTCTTTCTGCCTGAAAGGGATACGTTGTAGACACGAACTTTTCGTTCATAGAGGACTTGTGACTCTTACTCCCATTGAGTCTATTTTTCTCTCATAGATGGTGCTGGTTGTTGGAGATTTGGCTCTGACTCAAGGTGACTACGACAGTGTGCTACCTGGTCCTGCTACATCTTCACGGTGACTGGTAGGCCTGAGTCCATTGTCTTAACCACTGTGTCAATCCATTTCATTGAGCACTTCCCTTGGTTTTGGCTGATCCTCCCCCCATCCCCCCTACCCCCCCCACCACCACCACATTTTTGGACCAGAAGCTGAGAGGGCATCTGGATGGGGGAAGGGGCATCTGGTCTTGGGATGAAGCGGATCGGAGATGACAGAATGGAGAAACTGGATCCAGAAAGATCTTGCTGCATCTCTGAGTTAAGCTATCCGCTTAACGCTCATTCCTTCATGATTGTGACCCATGAGTTTGTAACCAACGAGCCCCTATTGTTTAAACCTGCTCAAGTCAGGGTGCACTAATCTTAGAGCACCTTCCCCAATATAGCTAGCTCATAGGCTGCATCCAACTTTCTCCGCCCCACAAATCCATGCTTTCCCCATGGCTTCTCCAGCCCTGGCGCATCAGAACTACCTGGAACACTTGTAAAGAATGCAGATTCCTGGGAGATCAGGAAGCACTGATGGGGCGGGCACCCTGGGCACCCCTGATGGTGGAGGACACTGCTTGCCAAGGGGGTTATCTGGGCCCCATGTGCTGTTGGCTGCTATTAATTTCTGTGCTCCTCCTCTGGAGGCATCTCAGAAGCACACCTAGCAACCTGCTTCTAACAGGTCACAGTCTTGAAACCACTGAGGGGCCTCTAGTGGGTTTGAACCATTGGCCTTGTGGTCAATAGCTTACTACTTACCTCGCTAGGCTCCCAGAGCTCCTGAAGGGCTTATGGAACCTGAAATTTGAGTTGAGTAAGAGTAATGCTAACCCTTTACATATTCGTGGTGTTTTATTTATTGTTAATTTTTAATTGAGGTATATCTCATATGCTAGAAAGTGTACTCCTTTAGAGCACAATTTAAAAATAAGGAAATTTCTTAACTAAAAATTAAACTTAATGTTTTAAATTGAATTGAAAAATTTTCAGTTTTAGAGTTAGAAGTACAATCTGAGCGTTTATTTTTATGTATTAATTAATTAGTTAATTTTCTGAGCGTTTATTGCCATCAAGTCGATTTCGAATCATAGTGACCCTGTAGGTACTTTCTGCAGGAGTGGAAAGCCTCATCGCTCCCCACGGCGGGCTGGCGGTTTTAAACTGCAGACCTTGCGGTTAGCTGTCCAACCCACAACCACTCCCCCACCAGGGCTACTTGAAAGCACAATAATTTTTAGTGTGTCCACAGTGCCGTGCAACAATGATCTCTACTTCCCAAATCATTTCATTACTTCACCATTCCCAAGGGAAAGTCCCATACCCCCTCACAGACCCTCCCTAGTCTCTCCCTCCCCCAGGATCCCAGGCAACCACCAATCTACTTTCTGTCTCTATCCACGTGCTTATCTTGGACAAAGGATGCCAATGAAATCATACGATGTCTAGCCTTTCACGACTGCTTTCTTTCACACAGTGGGGTGTTTCCAAGCTTCAGCCATGCTGTAGCACGTGTCCATCGGCCCTTTGGACGGGTGACGGCTCCTCTATGACGTGGATCTGCCACTTTGTGCCTCTCCATTCCTCGCTTGAGGAGAGTGGTGCGGTTTCCATTTTTCGGCTACCATGAGGAATGCTCATTGGGACACGGATGTGCACAGTTCTGTGTGAATATGTGTTTTCATCTTTCCTTCATGTATGCCCAGGAGTGGCGTGACTGGGTAATATGATAACTCTGTGTTTAAATTTTGAGTTGCTGCCAGACTGTCTTCCAAAGAGCTGCATGGCTTCCCAACTCCACCAGCCATGTATGGGGTTGTATGTAGTGCTCGACTGTTTTGGAAATCCCTTTCACAGCTATGATTTTCAGCAAACCCTCACTGTAGCCCAGTCAGGAATTGTATGAACTCTTGGGTAAAGAGGTTATATTGGGGGAAATGTTTATTATCTTCATCGTTACAGATAAAGAGATTGTACTGGTGAACAACCTTGCATTCTCTGGTGACAGAAGCATAAAAGAGACGGCACCAAACCAAAGAGACAAACTCACTGGCACCAAGTTGATGCTGACTCATAGCAACCTGTTAGGACAGGGTGGCTCTTTATGGGAGTGGAAAGTTCGGCCTCTCTCCTGTGGAGTGGCTGGTGCCTTTGAACTGCAGACCCTGCAGATCACAGCCCAGATGCATCAGCACGACGCAAGCTCACGTAACCAGGAAAGACCAAGTCGCATATGTGTGTTGGCTGCAGGTATGGCTGGATCAAGAGCTTCAATTGAATGAGATCACCTTGATCTCTGGGTCTGTGTTCTCTTTCTGCAGCCGAGAGGCCATCTCTTCAGCCAGTAGCCCCAAGCTTATACTTCTTCTGTAGCTCTGAGAGAAATGGCCAGGGCTTGGCTTCCTGCTGACCCCTGAAGAAGTCACGGTATCCGGAGGACATGGGATCACGCTCCTATGTAGGTGGGGCACAGGTCCCCCTCCCCAAGGGTTGCTAAGGAAGCAGCGCCATGACTGACAACCTGCCAAAGCCACGCATGACAGCAGGGGAGTTCCCTGCAGAACCCAGACAAAGAGGCATGGCAGACCATGAGTCTCTACTTCAAAACCCACACTGGAAGCGTCTACTTCTCCTTCCAGCACCATCACGGTCTGCAGCCTACTCAAGACCATGGCCCCCTTGTAGGGCTGAGCATTGGTTAAAATAATCAGTGCACCACGGCAGTGGGGATGCCGACTCAAAGCCACCCTGTAGGACAGGGGAGGACTGCCCCCGTGGGTTTCTGAGATGTTAACCCTTTACAGAAGTGGAAAGCCTCATCTTTTTCCTGTGGAAAGGGCTGGTATAATCCACTATGCCACCAGGGCTCCTTCATTGCTAGGCAGCCCCAGAAAAGTCCTCCCAAGGGCCAGGTTTCAGTAGGAAATGCAGCTAGAATCATACGGAAGGACACACTGCGATTTCAAATAAAATGACCAGTGGACTTTTTTTTCAGTTGTTACTGGAAGCAGGTATCAAAATTACTTTTCTCAGAAAAAATGGGGAGACCGCTTTCCTGGCACCCCCGTGTGAAATGTGAACAATTGAGTGGGTTTGTCGAAGGACAGCAATGGATCCTTTTCTTCTAAAGAAACCCTGGTATCAAGGCAAGAGAGCAGTCCTACCCACCTACAGTGAGCTGCCTTTCAACGATGAAATGGAGCATGCCCCATGGTGGTCTGAGCAGCGGCTAATTGCTACCTTTTGTTGGCTTTGCTGGACTCGTCCCTGGCTATCCTGAGTCATGCCATGCAATCCTGGACACCTCCGGTCGCCTTGGTCGAGATGAAGAGCGACATTGCTGTTGATGACACCATTCTTGTCAGTTCCTGGAGACCTGGATCCTCAGGAGAGCCAACCAGCAGGCGGACTAACAAAGACGCAGCCCCTGAATCAGGGCTGTAGATGGTGAAGAGGGCAGTTGAGAAGGCCGCAGAGAAGGAGCAGAGTTGCTTCTGAAATCAGCTCAGTGGGTACAGGGCAATCGCACTGATGGGCTCACCCCTCTGAACGCCTGCCACTTCCAAACAATCCCGAAGGGTTCCGTGCGGGCTTCGGAAAATGTGCTGTCAAAGACAGGGTGAAACTATGACCAGGACAGCCGAGGAGGAAGGGGGCAGCACCCCTGCTGTTTGGTGGCAGTAGCAGGCGGAAGCAATGGTTTGAGGCCGCTGCGTCTCTGTTGATCTGTTCTTGCCCTCTCATGGCCGATGGAAGGGAGGCTTGGGATGTTCTTCTCTTGTACTGCGCAAGGGTCTCAGCTGTTCAATTTGACTTTCTCCAAAAGGACCGGCTCAGTTTGCTGCTTAAGAATTTGGACAAAGCAATCTTTGGGCACAGGCCAAACTATGAGCAGACCTCTTTGTAAATACACAGGCCTCCGTGAAACTGGCCGATGAGAACATCAGAGAAGGAAGTTTATAAGAACTTCACTGCATTTTTTTAAATGAGAAAAACTCTACAAATTCCCAGAAAAAAATCACGCAGGATGAAAAATTCGAGATTAGAGAAAAAAATTAATTTACCAAGCAAATGGTTCCCTGGATTCACGGCTTAGTGGACAATCTGTGCCTATTTTGCCCTATATTTTCTTGTACGTCATGAAATTGCTATAGGAACCTATACATTTTATTTATTTGAAAAATAAAGTCCTTTGTTCCGTGTACACTCCATGATGGAGTGCCAGTTGACAGTCTGCACGCAGGTTCTTCAGTGGCATTGATTGAGTTTATTTCCGTTATCCCTTCTGAAGAACTCTGGTTTCCCATCTCTTACCTTCTCGCCTGTGCTTTTGAGTCAGTGTTGCCCTTTGGGTCTCCTGCGGATGGATTTGACTTATGGGAGGAACGTCGGGGTTGTGATCTTTTACCTTGTGCTCCATTCTGTCATTTTCCTAAAAGGCGATGTAGGGAAATAGGCTCAGTTCTAGGTTTAAGAAGTGCCCTGGAGTGAGACAGTTTCAGGGCGTCCTCTGGTCTCTACAGTTCCAGTGTGTCTGGCTCTCTTTTTTTTGGAGCCCTGGTGGCGAAGTGATGGTGTGTTGGGCTGCTCACTGGAAGGTGAGCAGTTTGAAACCACCAGTTGTTCTTTGGGAGAAAGAGGCTTTCTGCTCCCATAAAGAGTGTGCTAGTCTGGGTACTTTAGAGAAACAAAGCCACAGAAACTCATGTATGAGAGAGAGTTTTAGATAAAGGTTAAGTGCACATCAAGGAAACATCCCAACCCAGTGCTGCCCAAGCCCACAAGTCCAACATTAACCATATATCCGACACCAATCCACAAAGTCCTCCTCCATCTCACAAACCAGACACAATGATGCTGACTGCAGGAGGAAAGCCAAGTCAGTGAACATGTAAGCATCTCAGCGCTGGCAGGGGTCTCCACACGGCTGCTCCAGCACCCAGGGCTGCATCGAGGTAGGTCCATGTGGCTTCTCCTTGGGGATGCCTTGAAGGAAGTGAGCCTTGTCAGCTGAAGCAGGGAACTGCTAAGGCAGCTACACCCTGGTCCGACCATCAGAAAGCAAGTTGGGATCGACTAGGTGGCAATATTAGTTCTCTTCCACAATTTTCTATCCAAAACTAACTGTTGTGGCCTTGGCCAGAGTGGTCTGTGGGAGTGGCCAGGCTTCATCTCATTCTTCCGGCCCCAGGTTAGATGGGGTTGTGGCTTATGCAGACTGGTTTACTCTCTGAGCTTTGCTTACTTCCTTGCTCCTGCGAGTAGAGAACCATGGCTGTGTCTTAGATGGCCATTCTTGGACTTTTGAAGTCCCAGCTGCTGCCCCCTTCACTGAGGTGCAGATCATGCTTTTGAGATTCATCTGATGCCACTTGACTGAGATGCCTATTAAACTAGCAGCCTAAGCCTATGAAGCAGAAACTCCATGTTGGAAGGTGTTAGATTGCATATGAAAGTACCTGTCATTGTGTCTTCTAAGAGTATCTGTGCCTGCTTCCACATATCTGTGCTTACACATCCCTGGAGATACTTCTATTCTCACCCATCGATATACCGATTTGCCTACACTCGTGCATATGCACCCAAACACTTGTTTTTGACTTTGGTTGTGCTGTGCTCTCCACACCTGCGTCTGATCCCACCTTGCCCATCACCAAAAAGAACCAAGGTGTCTCCGACCCAGGCCACGAGACCTTCACTCACCTTCCTTGCATGAAAAAGCTGGACAATGAATAAGGAAGACAGAAAAATCCATGCCTCTGACACATGATCTTGGAGAAGAATATTAATACTCACATACCACGGATTGCCAGTAGAACAAACAAACTGATCTTGGAAGAAGTACAACCAGAATAATGCTCCTTAGAGTCAAGGATTGTGAGACTTTATCTTATGACTTTGGACATGTTATCAGGAAGGACCAATCCCTGGAGAAGGCATCGTGCTTGGTCGTTGAGAAAGAAGACTTTCCATATGATGGAATGATCTCAACCACGGGCTCCAACGCCACATCCATTGGGAGGAAGCAGTACTTCCTTTTGTTGTACAGAGAGGACCATCATGAATCAAAGCCAACTCTAAGGCAGCTGGTAATACCAGCCAATAAAGTATACTTTCTTGACCTCCCTTTGTTCTAGTAACACCAATGGACACCGGGCTCTAGCTCGATCTTGTCTTCTTGCAGGAGAAGGATTGTGCACTATTTGTCCTTGAGTGCTTGACTTCTTTCTCTTAGCCTTGTGTCTGCCAGGACCATCTATGCTGTGATGTTTTTGTGCACTCACCATGGTTCTGTGCGGTTGTGGGGTATTCCAGTGTATTTACGTATTGCAGCGTGGTTGTTCATCCGTCCATTGATGGACACTCACCTTTTCCATTTACTTGCTACTATGAATAAGGCAGCAATGAACACGGAGGGAAAAAAACACAAAATAAAAAGACTCTGCACTCAAAGCAGCAAGGGATTTACCTATGATATCACAGTCCCTACATGTCAGAAGAGGGATTGGATTCAGGTTCCCCACAACTGTTTCAGAAACTGTCACCATGCCACGGTTGCCTGGGGGGAAGCACATATTCCAGGCCAGTATTGCATGAGCAATGTTAATCCAGGAGGACCGCTGTGGGACGTCCTCAGGCTCCCAAGTTCCCGGAGTGAGCATCTGTGCTTTGTCTCTGATGTGGCCTTAGCCTTTGTAGGAAGCAAGGTGAGGGAGATGGCGTCTCCTCCAAAGGCAGGGGTGGGGTGGTGCTGTAAGGGCAGAGGTCTTTTCTTGGCCAGGAACAGTGCCCTAGGGCAGCCCAACTTGCTTTGATTTTGGAGGGACCCTTCTTTCTTCCCCCCTTTCTTGTATTTTCATGTCTCCATGACCTAGGATGTTCAACCATCCCAGTGTGCCTGGTTTCTTCAGTTTGCCAACAGGATAATAACAGAAAGCCGAGCCCATTGCTATCAGGTCAATTCTGGCCCATGGAGATCTTAAAGGATACAAGAGGATTTCCAAGGCTGTACAACTTGACAGAAGCAGACGAACTCAGCTTTCTCCAGCGGGGCAGGAGGCAGGTTCGAACCACCAACCATTGGTTAGCAGACAAATGCTTTCACTACAGTGTCACCAGGTGTCCTCCAGACAAGGGTAATCCCTGACAAACTGGGACAGTCTGGACCCCATTTGCATCTCTCATCTTGGACCCCCTGCGCCACTTTCTTCTTGACTACTCGCTTTCCTTCTACCCTCTAGGCATCTCCCTCCCATCTCTCTCTCCCCTTCCTTTCTCTGTGTCAAGGTGCTTCCACAGAGCAGCTGCTTAGCACTTCCAGCAGGCGGGTGTCCACCTAGGAACACTCCCAAGCTTCTGACTCCTTCTGTCCCCTCCTGACTCTGCTCAGAATCTAGCCTCTTCCCTGCACCCCATCTCTTGGTTTATGCTTAGAAAAGGCAAGCTCTCTTTCTCCCTTTCAAAAATTAAGATAAACTTAAGCAAGTTTACAGTTAGTGGGAAGGCACATCTTCTGCCAGAAAGATGACACAATACATTCCAAAGTGAAATAATAAAGAAAATGCAGAACCTGAAAAGAAGCCCATCAGATTGGCTTTGCTCTCCACAAGTGGAATGGCATGTGCCACTGTGCTGGGCCAGTAACGAGCATGGTGGAGAGGCGGTCGCTCGCATCACGCACACATGGGCTTGGGGGCTTCCCGTGCTTCCTGTTGTCACCGGCCCAAATGTCAACCCTGTCAGCAAAGTGAGGGAGGTTACCATTGACCAAATGCATCTCTACTAGTGGCTTTGATTTGTACTAACCACTTTCTACTTCAAAATCCAATCCGATCCCAAACGGCAGATGATACCATTCGTCCCAATCCTGTGCCTGAGCCCCGATTCCCTCCCCACTGCGGAGGGTCTGTGAGCAGTATTTCTACCAGGGTCAAGCTCTGTGCACAGCGTCTACCTCATCCAGGAAGTTATGTCGTGATCTCCACTTCTCAACCCACAAATATGTATCCCAGTAAAGATATCAAAGGGAAGGAACAGGGCCACATCACAGACAGACACGCAGGGCAGATCATGAAACATTCCTTTGAAGAAAAAGTATGCCAAAGGATAGGGGAGAATAAAGATGGCCGTGAAAATCGAGAGGTATCAGCAACGTCCTAGATGAGGGGCTCTTTGTGACCAGACTTTAGTGAGCTGAACCCTTGGCACTGGGTTTAGCGGGAGGAGCCATGTGACACGCAAGCATCACAACAATAACAGCATGAAGAATAAATAAACAAGAACCATCAGTCAACGCTGAGCTGATCCCGATTCGGGAAGACCACACATACATGTGGCCAGAGGAGAACGGCGTGTGTCCCCCCAGGGTTGTCGGCGACTGATGTTTTTAGGAGAGTCTTGTTGTTAGGTGCTGTCGAGGCGGTCCGATGTAGAACAGAAAGAAACCGTGCCTGGTCCTGCCCCAGGCTCACGATGGTCCCCATGTCGGAGCTCGTCAGGCCATTATTATGGACTCAAACTGCCAACTTAGTGCCGAGCAGCCAAGCATGGTAACCACGTGTGCCACCCAGGAGTGGCCGCAGGAGGAAGAGCTAGTTTCAAAGATGCACGGAACATGACCGAACTCTTGCATCGTTCGCTTGTCTTAGGCTTCAGCACAGCTTGGTGGGTCTTCAACACCTTCACTCTCACCCCAGGAGAAGCTGCGGAAATGAGGAGTCTGGGGAGAGTATGCCAGGATCAATAGGGCCTGTGGGGGATTCTCAGGAAACGGAACCATGACATTACAGAGAGATGTGGAGCACAGCGGGGATTCCCCCATAGAAGAACCCTGTGGGTAGGGTCCAGGGCCCAGTTTGGCAAGGGAATTGGACCATTCAATAAATGTACTTTGTGATCAGCAACCATATGAATAATGTTCGTATTCATTCGCAAGAAGAGAACTAGAAATGAACACAACCATGAGATACTACCTCACCCTGACAATCTTAGCAAAAACAAAACCGAAAATAAGAAACGTGAGGATGTGGAGCGATCAGAACGCTCACACACTGCGGGGGGCACTGTGGAATTCAGGACGGTGCCGCCTTCAACAAATGCAAGTGATCCTACACCCTCTACTGGGTCTACACCCTACAGAAGTAGAGAACACACACAGACAGACATGTGCACCTATGTTTATCGCACCAATCTCTGTAACAGCAAAGACACGGAAGCAATGAAGACTTCTAATTATAGAGGAATGGATACACTAGTGCATTCATCTGATGGAATAGTATGCATCGATGAAAAACAACGCCCGAAACACCAAACGAAAAGCATGGACGAACCTAGAGAACATGTGCTTAGCAGAGTTAGGCAATCTTCTAAAGATACCTATTTAATGACGTCATTCTTATAAGGAAAAATGAGGACAGACAAAAGTGGCTTTCACACCAAAGGGCAAGACTTTGAGGACTCCGAGGAGGCCCGGGATGGGGGCGGGAGGCATGGGAAATTATGGCGGGAGGGAGAGGAGGCGAAGACTGATTGGACTTGACACGGTGGGCTGTACAAGTCCACAGACTGCGTCTCCTTAAGCACCGTAAGTAATCAGTCAAAAGTTAAATTAAAAAAAAAGTGAAGGTGCACAGCCTTTAAACCCCTCTAGATTCCTAACCCCTCAGATTTAACCTTGGAGGAAAAAGTAAAGCTAACATGGCCCTGGATCCATCAGTGACACACAAGTTCAGGTCAAACTAACAACAACAAAAAGTACTTAGCAAACCAAGCTGGGGACATGGCATCAGCTGCGGCGTGACTTGCCTCTCACAAAGTGAATCTGTCCTCTAATAACTGAGCACCGCTTCTTATCTGTTGACCAACCTTTCAGCCGGATGCGTTATTCACAGCATTTCTTTTAATCCTCAGAGCAATCCTGTGAGGCACTGTCATGACAGAAGTAGGAGTCCTGAGCCAGTAAAAGTCAGACCCAGGATGTGAACCTGGTGTTGCCTCATCCCAGATCATGAGCTCCTAACCCCTCCGCCTCATTGCTTCCCAGGTTTGACTGTGGTTGACACTCTAAGTGACCTGTGAACAAGATGTCACAGGAGCACAGTGACGGGTCAGAGAAGGAGGCCACATCTGGGCTGGCCTGACAAGTCAGGGATCAGCGGGGAAGAACCCTCTTAAGTCTAGGAAAGGGCAACCCCCCAAGAGAAAGGTCAAGCTTTGAATCTGTGCCCACAGAATGCTATATAGTTGTAGGTGGCAGATGTGTAAGAACAGAGTCAAGCCAACCTGGAGACCCTGCTTTCTTCAAGGGTCAGCTCCCTCTGGTGTATCTGGGCACAGAGTTTGCCTCATGTCTTCTCCGTTGGAGCACTGGGGCTATCCACAAGGGCTATCCACTCAGTAGCCTCTTCTTTAGTCCTCTGAGCTTGACCATCAATTCGCTCTCTTCTGCAATGTGTAGACATAACCTTTCTCTCTGCAAGATCCATGAGGGCATGATTAAGATACATACACACACACACACACACACACACATACCACCACCAGCAGCAGCAGCAGCAGCACTACCACTACTACCACCTCCATGACCATCACCACCACCATCACCATGATCACCACCACCATCACCACCACCACCACCATCACCACCACCACCTCCACCACCACCATCACCACCACCACCACCACCATGACCATCACCACCACCATCACCATGATCACCACCACCACCACCATCACCACCACCACCACCATCACCACCACCATCACCATGATCACCACCACCACCACCACCACCATGACCATCACCACCATGACCATCACCACCACCATGACCATCACCACCACCATCACCACCACCATGACCATCACCACCATCACCATCACCATCACCATCACCACCACCATGACCATCACCACCACCACCACCACCACCATCACCACCACCATCACCACCATCACCATCATCACCACCACCACCACCATCAGCACCACCATCACCATCATCACCACCATCACCATCACCACCACCACCACCATGACCATGACCATGACCATCACCATCACCACCACTACCACCACCATCACCATCATCATCACCACCACCACCATCACCATCACCACCACCATCACCATCACCACCACCACCACCATGACCATGACCATCACCATCACCACCACTACCACCACCACCACCACCATCACCACCACCACCACCATCACCACCATAACCATCACCACCATGACCATCACCACCATCACCACCACCACCACGACAATCACCATCATAACCACCACCATGACCATCACCACCACCATGACCACCACCACCACCATGACCACCACCATCACTGTCATCACCACCACCATCACAACCACCACCACTAAGCCACACTCTTCAGACACAGCACAACCCAAATCCACATTACATAGAAGCGCTTCCTTCAGCCAACACCACATACGTAGATGATCCTGTGCCTTTTGGTGAGTACATCTGCTCTTCTCAGAGCACTATTGGTTCCTTGTGGTTCTTTTTCTCACTTTCATATGATGCCCTAATATCACGAGGCATGGCTAAGGTCATGAGTCATGGCGCTATGTCTCAAATTCTGGGGACAGTCCTTGAAGGGTACTGTTTAGCTACAAAAGTAGCTAAATGTACACCACTTTAGCACGTCCTTGTTATTGTTGTCTGCTGTTGAGTCAATTCCAACCCACAACAACCCTATAAGACAAAGTGGATGGCCCCATAGCAGCGTCTAGCTGTTAGCACTAGGGCAGCAGACTGCCAGGTGTTTCCTCCAGAAGACAGGCTTGGTGTTTGGCTAGCCACCAGACTCTTAACCATTGCTTCTGGCAGATCAAATTCCAAGGTTGCAGTAATTTATCACTCCTGACCAGCAAATCCTAAGGGAGTCCTGCTGGCATAGAGGGCTAGGTGTTTGGCCGCTAACCGCAAGATCGGTAGTTCAAAACCACCAGCCACTTCTGTGGGAGAAAGATGAGGCTTAGACTCCTGTAAAGAGTCCCAGTCTGAGAAACGCACAAGGGCGGGTCTGTCCTGTCCTTAGACAGTGGCAGTGAGTTTGGATGTGGTTAGACAGGCATTTACGGAGACGTTCTACTCCTGTAAAGAGATGCAGTCTCAGTTTGCCCTGTCCTGTAGGGTCACTGGGAGTCAGAATCGGTGGCAAGGACTTGAGTGGGACCAGCAAGCCCTAGGTGCGCCTCCACTTCCTGTGCACCCCACAGTCGAGGTTAAAAAAGAGATTTTAAAAATCTCTCTGCTATTGAGTCGACGGCGACTCATAGCAACCCTACAGGGCAGGCTAGAACCGCCCCTGTGGGTTTCTGAGGCTGTTAACGGTTCCCGGGAGTAGAAAGTCCATTTTCCTCCGGAAGAGCAGCTGGCGGTTTTGAACTGCTGACTTTGCAGAATGCTCCCTTAGGGTGTGCTGGTCAGGAGTGATACATCACTGCATCCCTGGAAGAGATAGGTGTGGTAAAATAATTTTAGAGCACACTGTGAGGCATTGTTGATTCGATAGTCAGGAGCCTGGCTTTTATTTGTAAGTAATGAGAAGTCTTGGCCCTCTGCATTCCAAAGCTATTTATTCGTAGGAGCAGAGAGCCATGCCCTGCTCTGCAGGGCGGCTGCTGGGTTTGAAGAGCTGCCCTTTCCGTTAGCAGCTGAGCACTTAACCGCTGCGCCATCCGAACTCCGTTGGCCCACTAGCTAGGAGGGGGCAAGCCTTGTAGCCTTTGACCTGCTCAAGAAAGCGCCATGGTGGAGGCGCTGCTGCCTCGGGGTCATCCTGTGACCCCCCCCGGCCCCCCCCCACCTCGCCAAAGTTCCCCTAGGACATCAGGGACTCCCATGCCCAGGGCGTGAGGCTGCCCAGAGCTGCGCTCTTTCCCCACCTCTGTGCTCTGTGGGTGTTTCCTCTGCTCATCACATGTCTCCCCGCCGGCCTTGCTGCCCACTGGCTCCAATCTATGTGCTGCCTGCCCTTCAAGACCCCGTATACCGAAGCTTGCACCTGTGTTCGCTATTTTGTTCCCCACTTCTCTGAAAACAAAACAAAAAGCATGCACTTCGATCTAGCTAGTGCTTGACGTCTCTGGAACACGGACAACACGACCAACAAGCATCCCATGTGCTGGGTGCTGCAGCAGGCATGCAGTGGGGCCTTTGGTTTCCCAGGAGTGGGGGGATTGCTTAGGGTGCTGGTCCTCCATTCCACCTCTCTTCCCTCAGAGCTCACCATGCCGATGAAAGCCAGACCCATGACGTCCAACTCGAAGGTGTTCTCTGGCTGCTGGAGCCCTCCCTGTGGACTAATTAATGAGCACGGTCCTCACCATGTCTGTAGGAGTTGGTGGGCAAATACCCCAGCCCCCCACCACCACTCAGCTCTAAGGCATGCTCTGTACATCTTCCCGGAGGCCGCTGTTGCCCACAGGGGCAGCCGCTCACTAATGCACTGTGCCCATTTTCTTCCCCCCTCCCCCCCGTCTTACTTCCCTGTTCCCTTGCCAGTGTTTCCTGAGAGCATATCCCACAGTCTTGACCTACATTTAAATTCGTGTATCAGGGTCGACTACCAGAGGAGCCCAGCACCCGAAGCAGCTGGCCTGGAGAGTTGGGACAACTTGCCCACAGCCAGAAGGTGGCAGAGGGAGGATTTGAACCCTGGGGAGTTGGGTGGAACTCTGCAAGTGCCTCAAATCCATGTCCATTCTGCTCCCTCCAGACTCGCTCACATCTGTGCATGTACCTGGAATGTATGGGAATGTTGGAAACTCTGCCCTTTCAGTTTCTGGCTCTAGGCACACAGGTTGGGGAAAACCACCACCACCACCACTGGCACCAGCACCAGCACCACCACCACCTCCACCTCCACCAGCCCCTCCACTACCACCACCACCACCACCACTACCTCCACCTCCACCTCCACCTCCACCTCCACCTCCACCACCTCCACCAGCCCCTCCACCACCACCACTGCCACCACCACCACCACCACCACCTCCACCAGCCCCTCACCACCACCAGCCCCTCCACCACCACCACTGCCACCACCACCACCACCACCACCACCTCCACCAGCCCCCCCACCCACTACCACTATGACCACCACCAGCAGCAGCAGCAATGAAATTCCTCTTGGAAAGCAGAGTAACTTGTGAAGGAACTATCAGCCATTTGTGCAAAGTCTGAACTTATTTACCACGTTGCTTTCCTCCCCAAGGGCCCTGGGCAGAGTGGGAGCTTGAGTCAAGCAGGGAAAGAGAAGACTGGAGCCAGGAGCAGCTGGAGGGCCTGGAAAGGGCGAGGGAGATCCCCAGAGAGGTGGCTGAAAGGGTGATCCTCTTTCCTGTTTCCCCACATTGCTGAGAGCTGTCCTAGTGCTCTGGGCTGCTGCGCTCAGGGATGTTGGATCCTAGACGTCAAAGAGAAGCTGGCAGGAAGTCATAGCCATCCCGCATATGTGACACCGCGGCCGACCTCTAACCTCCACCTGCAGCCAGCCTGCAGAATTGAAGGAGGCTGCCACCTTCCCTTCCCACCCCCATGCCCAATCACTGAGGGCTGGTCTCCTCCCTGCAATGAGTGGCCACCCTTGGGTGCCTGCTCAGAGACTGCTTGTCCACACTCATTTTTTCGAGTGCTGACTGCCTGCCCTGCCGAAGGAGGTCATTCCCAGACTGCACCAGCTGGTCCTCAAGCCTCTACCAGAAATAAACATCCCCTGAGAGCTTGGCAGCTGGGGACAGACGCCACACTGTAGGCCATGGAGGGGGGTTGGAGAAGAAGCATGGCGAGGGTGGGTGTTCTAGGGGATGTTTGGGTAACAAGGGCTCCCTTGGATGGTTTTCCCTCTGCTGAGAATTCATGGGAAAAATGTGGGCTTGAGTGTGGGGCTTAAGGCTTTTTGGGAACTTCCTCCTAGCATGGGCCCAAGAGCCAGTGCCATCTGGAGGGTCATTGCCGAGAAAATGGAGAGATCAGCTTTTGCTTTCTTTTCTGAACCTCAGACGCAAGCTGTGCAAGTGACTGGCAGCCCCTGAAAGGATCGTGGTCCAACCTGTGGGACTCTGGGGTCAGAGAGACCTAGGTGAGACTCCCAGCCCAGTTTCTCACCAACTCATCCATCGACTGACCGGCCGGCTACAACCATTTCTGTGTGCTGTGATGCATTACCACTGTCAACTCGATTCAGTCTCACGGTGACCACAGGGTGTGTCAGAGGAGAACTGTCCTCCACAGAGTTTCCAAGAGTCCATTTTGGAGAACTAGATCATGAGGCATTTCCCCCAAAATGGTTATAGGTGGATTCGAGATGCCAACCTTTCCCTTTGCACATTAGCTGCTTAACATGCATGAGCTCCTTGAATAACTGTAGCAAGTCTGCGGAATTGGTGCTGTCACTATTCCCATATGACAGAGGTGGAAACTGAGGCCCAAAGAGGGTACTCACTTGGTAAATGGCAGAGGCTGGCTCTGACCTTAGGCTGCCTGGCTCGGGAGTTGGCCCTATGAGCCCCCTACGGCATTGCCCCTTGCAGGCTGTGAGACTAGTTGAGAAGCAGCCTATAAAGTGCTTGGTACAAAGCCCGACGCATGCAGGCCTCAATAAATGCCAGCTTTTATTATGAACAACACGTGTAACTACACAAAACAGACCAGCCAGGCTAGCTGCATCATTTGGGATGTGTAACCAGGCCCATAATTCAAAGGCCTTTCACAATTATGTCTCCTGTAACCCTCCCCGGAGTCTTGTGAAAAGAGTGGGGCAATTTCAAGTGGTCATGACTGTCCCCATTGAATGAATGAGTACATTGAGGTCCAAAGAAGGGCAGTGGCTTGCATAAGGTCCCATACTAGGTCTCTGTCTGCCCTGCAGCAAGCCCAGATTGATCTCCCAGATGCCATAATGAGCCACATGGGCTGAAAACCATGCCCAAACACGTGACTCTATCATGGGGAGCTGCCTCCAGTTGACTCCAACTCATGGTGACTCCATGGACAATAGAAAGAAAGAAGCATTGCCTGGGTCTGCACCCTCTTCACCAGTGCTCCAGTCCACTTCAATGGCCACTGTGCTTTGCCACTGCCTCCCAATCCAGGGACTCCCCTTTCCACATGATCTCAGGCAGCAGTCTGTTAATATGCAAAAGTAGATCACCAGGCTCTTTTCTCACTCACTCAAACCAAACCCACTGCCAACGAGTTGATGCTGACCCACAGTGACCCTATAGAGCCAGGAAGAATGGCCTCTGCGGGGTTCTGAGTAGAAAGCCTTTTCTTTCTCCTGAGGAGCTGCTGGTGGTTTTGAACTGCTGGCCTTGCGGTTAGCAGCCCATGCATAACCGCCACACCACCAGGGATCCTGCTTTTTCTTTCTAGTTGGTCTTAGTCTGACCTTTTAAAATAGTTTAAATCAGATTTTCTGTATATAAGCTTTTTTTATACCCAGCTGCATAAGCTGCGATGCAACAATAACACTTTGCTAACTGTTTATGCTCTACCATTTTGAAATAGAGATAAGAGAGGATTGCATTACATAGCAGATACCACAAACTCATAAAACCCATGTCGATGGCGGGGGAGATAAGGCAGGGGTGCTGTACACACATGAGTCATTTCCTCAACATGGCCTTTCATAAAATCTCATAAAACTCAGCAATGATTTCTAAGGGATCATCTGGGACTTCCTATGGGGATCTTCCAAAGCCTCCTGTGATTGCACCCACTCTTGGCTAGTAACAGCTTGAGGTCTAAGAGATGGATTCACTCACAAATATTCATTATGTGCCTGCTTTTACCTGCTTCATGTAAGCCTCGGTGGCAAAAGCAGTTGGTTGTAATCAACTGCTAGCCCAAAGATTTGAATCTACCCAGTGGTTCTGCAGAAGGAATTGGTGAACTGCTTCCATGAAAGTGACAGTCTAGCTACTCACTTTCCCCCTCCTTCCCTCCCTCACGAACCCTTGATAATTCATAAATTATGAGGAGCTCATATTAAGGACTCAGGTAGAAAGAAAATGTTTTGAGAATGATGATGGCAACAAATGTACAAATGTGCTTGACACAATGGATGTATGTGTGACTTGTGATAAGAGTTGACCCCAATAAAATGATTAAAAAAATAAGTAGATGCATAGAGATAATAACTAGTGCCAAGGGCTTCTAGGGGATTAGGGGAAAGGGTGGGAGATAGGGAGGGTGAGGGGGTTTGGGGAGCAAACATTTAATGCAGAAGCGGGGAGGGAGCACTAGAACTGATTGTGATTACACAATTCATGTTAAAAGTGATGTAACCATGGAAGTATATGATATGTGAATACTATCAAGAAAACCGCAGGTGGGGGTGGGGTGGGGGGAAGAAACCAAACTCGATTAATGGTTCCCATCAGTGAATGGGAAAGGGTTGCTGCGTAGGGGCATTGTGTTTATGTCAATGTTGGTAGAATAATTGCGAAAAGGATATCAATAGTGACTGTACAGAAAGGAGTATAATCCATGGCACTGAACTATACAAGTAGAAGTTGGAGAATACTCTGTTGTGCATATTTTTGTGACAATTAGAAAATATACTAATAATTTTATGCATACCAATAAAAAAGAAGAGAATGTTTTAAAATTTAATATGATGACAGTTTTACAACTCTGTTTGATATGATTGAATTATTGAGTTGTATGATATGTGGAAAAAGTGCTGATAAAACTGTTAAAAAAAACAACAACAACAACAAACGACAGTCCAGAAAATCCTCTGGAGCAGTTAAGCTCGTTGCACACGAGGTCAGCGGGAGTCGGGGGCTGGCTTGATGGCAGCCAACAACATGTCCTAGGGATTGACCTCAGCCCTGGAGACAGGATGGCAAGCAGAAGAGACACACTCCTACTTCTCTCAAGAAGTTTAAAGTCAAGAGAGAGAAGTTAAAACAAAACAAAAAGCAGTTACATTAAAATGTGCTGAGAGATTGAGAGGAACATTGATTGAGAACAATCGATTGTAATGGGAAGCGGGTGGAGGTGCCAAGGGCAGGAGGAAGTGTAGTTGATGTGCTTTGTCTGCAAGGACCAGAAGAGCTGGCCCAGATGGGCCTAAGTCATAAGTGAAGGGAGGGCCCCTCTCAGGAGAAGAAGCCCAGAGGTGGAGGGTCTCCAGACAGAGGTCATCGTGACAAGTTCCTCTTCTTCCTCTGCCCTTTTGCCACCCTTGGGCTGGAAGCAAAATGTTGGTTGAGGTTCCACTTCTCCCATCCAGACATGGCAACATCCAGAGCAAGGAAAGGAAACCTTCCCAGAGTTTTCCAACAGACCTCTTCTCATTTTCAATTGGGCCACATGTCCACTCCAGTACCAGTGATCTTAAGTGGGTTACAATATGTCCCTAGAGCTGGGTATGGACCATCTTCCTTAAAGTGAGAGGCCTCTTTCTGAACAAAATTGGGATTCCATTATGAAGGATAAAGGAAGAGGCAGATGGTGGCTGGGCAGGCACCTAGAAGTTTCCACTGCATGGGGTACACGGTAGAAATGGGAGGTCACCAGAGACAAGCCGCTTATTCCACAGCCCCCTAATCTCTTTTACATACACATCATAAGATGTTCTTCACAATAACCTTGTAAAATAATAGTAATAGCTAATATTATGGAATATCAACAAATGTTAACTCATTTACACTTTCTGACAGCCCAATGGAGTCAGTCCTTCTCATCCTACCACTTATGAATAAACTGGCACACAGAGTTATAGCATTTGCCAAGGTTCCAGAGGTGGAGGAGCCTGGATTTAAATGCAAGACCCTTGGTGGGTGAACGGTTTATGCTTGGCTAAGGGCTGGTGGATCAACCCCCCAGGGGCACTGTGGAAGAAAAATCTATTTAATCTACTTCCAGAAAGATTGCTATGGTCATTAGTTGTTGTGGAGTTTATTTTGATTCATGGTAACCCCATCCAATCTTACAGCAACCCCCCCCCCAAGTAAAAGACACCCCCCATCACCTTTAAGGCCCATTCATTCATTTATTCACTCAACAAACTTTTCCTGAGTCTCTTAGCTGCTCCAGCTTCTGCATTAGGCTCCAGGCTTCATTTCTGAACAAGGCATTGCTTTTAGGACACTTATAGTTATTATATGCCGGTAGTTATTGCATGCTTATAGTTATTATATGCACGTAGTTATTGTGTGAGGGGGTACCCAAAAAACAAAACAGGAAAGAGCTCTGCTGGACAGACCTTTCATAGTACGCATTTTTCCTATTAGGTGAGCATCCAGCAACTCGCTCTGAGTTAGTGTACCCAGTGGCATCGCCTGGGAAGATTCTCTCTGGTCACAGTGAATGTTTTCATAAAAGCAGTTTCTCTTGAACCTTGTTTTTTGGGATGATCAATTTTAGAGAATGGCATGCGGGCGTGAAATTTTGTTTCTTGTTCAGGAAAAATGCCACAGAAACTGTTGTGATGTTGAACATAGCTTACAAGGACAGCACTATGGGGAAAACTCAAGTGTACGAGTGGTTTTCTTATTTCCAAAAAGGTGAAATGTCTATTGATGACAATCCCCATTTTGGACATTTGTCAAGTTCCTGAGTGGATGAAAATGTCAACTCCTAGTGAACTTGGAGTTCATTTCACAGGTCAGACTGTTGATCAAGCTTTCTATTTAGAGGTTCTGAAAAGATTGTGTAACAGTGTGGGACAAAAAAAGGCCTGATTGTGGCAGACACAGGACTGGCTTTGCCACCACGACAATGTACCTATTTATACGACCATCTCAATGAACCAGTTTTGGGCAAAATCCAGCATGCCTCTCTTACCCCACATACCCGACTCACCTGAACTCGCTCCACAAGGCTTCTTTTTGCTTCCACGAATGAAGAGGGACATGAAAGGACAGAGATTTGAGGATGTAAAAGAGGTGAAGGAATAAAGGAGGGAGATGCTGTCAGCCATACAAACAGATGAGTTTGAAAAATGTTTCCAAGAATGGAATTGCAGATTTGACAAATGTATTAAGTGTAAAGGAGAGTACTTTGAAAGTGAAAAGGTTGTTTGTTAAACAAAAACATAAAATGCATAGCTTTGAAAAAAGTTCTGTGGTTTTTTGGGGGGTGAATACCCCATGTATGCCTGCAGTTATTGTGTGCTACTGTAGACAACTTGGTACCAACGTGAAGAGTGGAGGCTCCGGCATCAGATGCTTGGGTTCAAGTTCCGGCTTCATGACTCATTAGCTGTGTGACTGTGGGCACGTTTCCTAACTGTTGCTCCAATGTTTTTTCACCTGCAAAAAGGGAACAACCGAGCCAAACACAATGGTCACTAGTGAGTTTTGAGTGAGATCGTGCAGGTCGAACATTGAAGAAAGAGGGCCTAGCACATGGTGAGTGCGTTTAGCGCCACATGCAAGCCATGCCCTGAGGGACTTGCTTGGGGTGACACGGCTGGGAAGCAGTGTGTGTCCGCTGAAACACCCACCTTTTGTCTCCAGATGGTAGCCTCTTTCTACGGTAGCGGAACTAAGACCTTGTGCATTGGGAAAGCACTGCCTCATAGAACCACCCATCCGCTTAGTGGTTCACTTAGTTGGCAAACAGATAATAAGAGCCTGTGCTTATGAAGATGAACTTGCAGATGCTCATGGTCCCATGGAGGACAGAGCCCCACTGTGGGGGTAAGACAGTGCGACGGGTACTGCATCATGGGAAATCAGTGCCCCGGGCGAACAAGGGAAGGACTCTGAAAATATGTCTGAAAGCAACTCATGTAAATATTTCCTGCCTCTGAAGAAAGCTGATGGTGCCTGGCTATCAAACGATACAGCATCTGGGGTCTTAAAGGCTTGAAGGTAGACAAGCAGCCATCTAGCTCAGAAGCAACAAAGCCCACAAGGAAGAAGCACACCAGCCTGTGCGATCATGAGGTGTCGAAGGGATCAGGTATCAGGCATCATCAGAACAAAACAATCATATCATTGTGAATGAGGGCGTGGGGAGTACAGAGTGGAGACCCAAAGCCCATTTGTAGGCCACTGGACATCCCTTACAGAAGGGTCATGGAGAGGAGATGAGCCAGTCAGGGTGCAATGTAGCAACGATGAAAAATACAACTTTCCTCTAGTTCTTTAACGCTTCCTCCCCCCGACTATCATGATCCCAATTCTACCTTACAAATCTCACTAGACCAGAGGATGTACACTGGTACAAATAGGAACTGGAAACAGAGAATCCAGGATGGATGAGCCCTTCAGGACCAATGGTGAGAGTGGCAATCCTGGGCAGGTGGAGGGAGGGTGGGTTGGAAAGAGGGAACCGATTACAAGGATCTACATATAACCTCCTCTCTGGGAGAGGGACAACAGAGAAGTGGGTGAAAGGATACGTCCGTCAGTGCAAGATATGACAAAATAATAACTTGTAAATCATCAAGTGTTCACGAGTGAGTGGGGAGCAGGAAGGGAAGGGGAAAAATGAGGAGCTGATGCCAGGGGCTTATGTGGAGAGCAAAAGTTTAGCGAATGATGAGGTCAATGAATGTAAAAATGTGCTTTACACAATGGATATATGTATGGATTGTGATAAGAGTTGTATGAGCCCCTAATAAAATGATTTTAAAATATATGTATTTCCAGACCTCCTACTACCCTCAGGAGAGAGGACTCAGAACCTTACTCAGGTGGAATTTCCCAGCAGGAATCTTCGGCCAACAATCGACAGGCTGTGGATTAGTTAAAGTTTGCCCGGAGCTTGAGCTGGTTCTTTCTGGCTTCTGCACTGTCCGTGCGGCTCACTGGTGGCCCCTTCCCTTTGATGGGCCTTGGTTTCTTCCTCTGTGCAGTGAGGGTCCCCGTGAAGGTGGGCTTGGAGATCCCCTCCAGCTTCCCCTGCAGGTAAAGCTCTAAACCTGCATCTCATGATGAGGCTCTGACTCCATGGAGCCACAGCTGTTCCCTGCACTGACACCCCCCCCCCCCCCGCCTTCCCTCAGCCCAGATATGCCCAGCACAGCCTTCTGGCCTGCCTGACTACACCCTTCTGTGGGCAGGGCCTGGTTTTGTAGCTAATTGTTTCCATAAGGAAAGCGCCCTGGCGGCCGCAGCAATACATTCCACCAGGAAGAAGATGGGGCGCACGCAGCCCTCTTTGGAGGTTGACACTTTTCATTCACAACGGCAGCCCCGGCCTCCCCAGCTGGGACCATCATTTTTAAAGTCCCCTGGCTTGTGGCCTGGCTGCTGTGTTTTTCGGCCCAGGCTTGCAGCACCACGGAATTTCAGAGAGGCCCGTCAGCCTCTGCAGTTTTCTCCAAATCCATTTGCTTCCCTGCGATCTGGGAGGGTGGCTGGAAAAGAAGGCAGAAACCCAGCAGGAAGTGATACTTCCCCCTGAGCACAGCTCCGCGGGCAGATCCCAGGCAGGCAGCCGGGCTGGCAGCTGCGGGAGGAGCTGGAAAAAGGGGCCGGGAATTTGCTTCCTCCTCCAACTGGGTGTGCAGGACCAGAGGAGAGATGCTGTCACGGAGCTCTCTCAACCCAGTGTGTGTGGGGTCTGTTGGGGCCAGACCTCCCTTCTCCATGGGCGAAGCAGCTTCTTTTTTTTAAATTTGTTCTTGATATTTTTAATATTCTTTTTTTTCTTTTTTTACATTTTATTAGGGGCTCATACAACTCTGATCACAATCCATACATCTACATACATCAATTGTATAAAGCACATCCACACATTCCCTGCCCCAAGCTTTCTCAAAGCATTTGCTCTCCACTTAAGCCCTTTGCATCAGGTCCTCTTTTTTTCCCCTCCCTCATGTGCCCTTGGTAATGTATAAATGTATAAATTACCGAAGCAGCTTCTTTTAATCTACCACTCAAGTCCCTGGGGGGAAGACAGCTGCGAATGCTGTAACAGCAAGTGTGAGCAAAGCGTGTGGTGCATTAAGGGATGGGGAGAGTTTCCACACCTGTCCTCGGGCATAAGTCGTGTAAGGAACTGGAACTGCCCCAGCCATGCTGGGTGACGCTAGCCGGGTTGCTTTACTTCTCGGAGTCTCAGTTTGCTCTTTGCCAAAGAAAGGGGCTGGACTAGATGAGCCATCAAGTGGCTTCAGGCTGTGCACTACCATGTGGTGGCGAGGCAAGGGGCCTCTGGAGTTTGAATCCCATCATCGCTACTTTGCCTCTCGTGTGGCCCTGGGTAAATGTGTTATACTCCCTGAGCTTCAGGGTTGGCGCGAGAATTGGACAATCAACTGTGTGTTAAGAGTTTCCAGTAGGGTCTATGAAGGAAGCATTTAGCAAACAAATTACAGGAGGCCGAAGGCAATCAACTGCACTCAGCTTTCTCCTGCTCCATCTTCCTGGGGCAAAGATGAGTAAACCAATGCCATGGAGGCGCAGGGACCACCCCTAAGCCAGGCATTTCCTTTCCAGGCACCTGGACCATCAGAAGGCCTGGGACGACCAATGAGGCAACTGCCAAGAGGGGTCACCTGAAGTGCACTGGGCCCTGGGGGAAGGGACACAGAGCATTTTCAGGACTGAGACCAAGCTGGTAAGCTTGCCTTGTCAGGTCTAGGACCCTCCTGTGGATTTGGAGGTGACAGGTGAGAGGGGAGGAGGAGGTATGAAAAGATGACAGGGCGCTGCCAGTCACCAGGCCCTCCGTGAGCACAGTAAGAGACTTCTGGCCACGCTGCCCACAATGGCCACTGCGAGCAAGCTGCCAGATCCGCTCCCACCCCGGGGCACTTTCCATGAGCACCAGTCCCAGTGGACTCCGTGCTCCTTTGGACGGAAGGGTCAGCATCTGAGTGACTGTGAGCAGAGCCCCTCCCTGCATCGTCCTCTCCCCTTCTGCCACTGACACAGACGCAGTCTTCCCGCATTGTGGAGACTCGATCCCCCTGCAACGTCACCCAGCCCAACAACTTATAGTGCTGCGCACAGCAGGACGCACCCATGTTTTTGAGTATGCTTCTGAGCTGGATTAACATTAGGGAATCATAAAGAGGATGAAACCAGAAATCCTCCGTGTCCAAGCTCTTTCAATGGTGGCTTTCTGCCACTGTTTGGCTACCTTGAGCCTACGGAAGAGAACAGGTGGAAAGCCCAGGGGCTATCCCCAAAGGCAGGGTGTAGGGTTACTACAAAGCAAACTCCGCAGGGAAGGGTGGCTGGGGAAACTAGCCTTTTAACACACGCCCTTGTGGATGGAGGAGGGAACTCTCTGAAAACTGATGGCTACACGCATCTCTGTCTGTTGGCTCTGGGTTTCAGGGAAAACAACCCAGTGTGAATTTCAGTCTCACGACTACTGTTGGGGTGGTCCAGAAACTTGCAGCGAGGAAATGAATCCGAAGTCATCCTAGGTTGCAAGGAACACATTTAAATCATTTCTGGAGTAACCAAACTCTCTGCCAGCCCTGAGAATTCCCACAAATGTCTTTCTAAGAAAGATAGACAGCTCTCAGTCATAACAAAATGAAATCTACTTGCCACGGAGGCACCAGAATCAGCGCTGTAAGACAGAATGAGCAGCAACATCAAATAGACGAAACGGATCCATTAGGGGGGGTCATAGGATGGGATGACCAGACAGAATCATCAGATTTTAAGAGCACATTTTTTTAAAAAGCTTAGAAATATGAGGAAGGGATGACTAGGTTCGAAGCATAATTTAATAGATCCAGAAATGGGAAAAATTACTGAAATAAAGAACCCAAATTAACTATTTGATGAGCAGATTTGTCACAGGTAAAGGGAGAAGTTGCAAACATTGTCAAAGCACTCGCCAGGCTGTAGGCCAGAGAAACAAACGACTAGAAACTATGGAAGAGAAGAGACATGCAGTTCCGAGTGAGAAGTTTCTATGTATTTTGAATTGACTTATTGAAAGGGGTAATAGAATTGTGAAGAGACAGCATTTGAAGAGCTAAATATGAATACTTTCCCCACATAGTTGGCAGATTTTATCTACAGTCCTAATGAATTCCCAAACACACAATCCGCACACAGACAAACCCAGGGACACACCATTCACATGCAACTAAACGTCATATTTACTATCTTAAAGGAAACCAGAGAAATGACCATCTTTAAAGAAGTATTAGGAAGACAGCTGATATTTTAATGGGAAAAAAATGGGTTAAGGGAAAATAACTCTCCATAGTAAAATTATCCTTCAAGAAATAAGGTGAAACCAAGACATTTCCCAACACACACAAGACTGAGTTTATCACCAAAAGACATCCATTAAAGAAAACTTTAAAGTATCTGCTTCAGGCAAGAAAGACAATGGTCTCAGATAAAAGGTCTAAGATGCAAATAGAATGAGGAGCAAAGAAATTGGTACACATGTAGGCAAATGAACAAATAATTACCAACCTAGAGCACCAAAAATCAAGCTAAATAATTCTAAAACCTGTTTATTATTCAATAGGAAGTTGCTATCTCTTAGCTTTAAGTTCAAAATTCATGTAAAAACAATCAGGGTAATCACGAAACATTTATCACAGAACAAAGAGTCTTGAATATGGTAAAGGGAAAACAAAAAGGTTAAAAAGGCCAACAAACACAAAAGAAAGTCTCTTTCCTCGGTCCTGCCAAAAAGAAACCAAAAGAGGTGGTAAAAAGATGTAGTACATAACAAAATACAGGACTAAAGCTAAGGGCATTAGTAATCACAACAAATGTAAGGGAACAAGAGAGCGAAAAGAGAAAGATTGTCAGACTAGATTAAAAAGGAAGATGCCAATCATATGCTAAGTACCCGAGACTTACCTAAAGCAAAGGAAAAAGATAGATGAGGCAAATATTAACCAAAATATGTGCGAAATACTTATTCAATTAAGTCAAACACAAGCACAAACACACCCAGCTCCCTAAAACACTCCAAATTCTCACTGCTCTTGAGTCTATTTTAATTCACAGCAATTATATTAATATAAGACAAATAGGAACGTTAAGACCAGAGTATATTTTAGAGTTTAAGAAGGACAGCATACGATGATAAAAAGAAAAAAATCACCAAGAAAATATGAAAGTTCCAAATTTGTCTGCAGATATTAATAGATTCTCATAATAATTTTTCCACATATCTTCAGTGAAAAATAGAAAAATCCACCCTTGTGGTGATGGGTCTTGAGTTCATTTCTTTCAGTATCAATAGAGCAAGAAAAATGTTTTAAATATGTACCAGCATGAGAAGCAAGTTTTGATTTAATGGATCTAAATAGAACAGGTACCGCAGCCAACAATTCGAGAAGGCAGGAAGCTGCAGGCACACATGGGGAATATTTGTGAAAATGTTCGTGGCCACAAAACTCATCTGAGTCAGTTTCAAGGAATTGGTATTGTGTTTTCTAAATACAGTCAAGTTAGAAATAAAAATGTAAAAGGTTATGTATAAAAAACCCCTCAGTTCATTAAACAACTGAAAAATAAGCTGTGCCACTCCTCCCACAGAGAAGCTCCTGGTTTTGAACTGCTGACCTTGCACTGAGCAGCCCAACATGTACCCACTACTCCACCAAGGCACCCTTCAGTAAGATTCCAAAATACTCACTGCCACCGAGTCGATCCCAACTCACAGCGACCCTACAGAACAGGGTAGAATTGTCTTTGTGAGTTTCTGAGACTGTAGTTCTTTAGGGGATCAGAAAGCCTGGACTTTCTGCAGAGAAGCTGGTGGTTTTGAACTACTGACCTTATGGTTAGCAGCCCAACTCATAACTACTCTGCCACCCAAAATTCTAATACCAGAAGCAAATATGTAGGCATCATGATAGACTCTACAGATCTCCCCAAACAAGAGCTGCTTATAAACTGCTTTATGCATATATTGGAGGCCTGGCGGCCTGGTGAGTTATGCTTGGGCTGCTAACTGCATGATCAGCAGTTCAAACCTATTAGCCACCTTTTAAGAGAAGGATGAAGCAGCCAGCTCCCATCAAGATGTCCGCTCTTAGAAACCCTGGCGAGCAGTTTCACTCTGTCTTTTAGAGTCACTATGAGTCAGAATCAACCTGACGGTATTAGGTTATATTAGCTATGTAAATAAGATAGAAAACTTAAGAGGATTGGACAAAGTTTTTAAGGTGTCAGAAGAAATAGTAAATTTGAATATTCTCATACATACATACTTGGGGGAAAGTCCAGGGAGTATTTCAGGGGTCAGACCAAATCTAGGGATACATATGGTAGTCAACTAAAAAGGAGGTTGGGGAGGAAGACCTGGGAAGACCCACTAACCCACCCAATGTGAGGGTGTTGTTTATATCTCCACAGGGAAAGAGGGACCAGACTTCAATCCGATGTGCCAAGATGTGAATGCAACATAGAGGCATGAAGCAGGCAACCAATAGAGAGGTCTGAGGGGCCGGCCCCAATCCCAACTATGTGGACAGACACCGCCCCTGCCCTTGCAGAAGAATTTACTTCAGAGGACAGCACTGAAGCTACACCTCAGGGAGAGGAACATGTCTGATCAGAGCACACAGGAACAAATGAAGGGGGAGCAAAGAGAGTGGAGCACATCCTGGACCACCAAGCCCTGAGGATGATATTCCTGCTCAGAGCAGCCAATGCACAGAGCGGATCATAGAGCTGGCCCCACTAGGAGACACAACATCCCTCACTGACCCTTGTGGGGACAACACTGAAGACACAGCGAGGGATTGTGCTAGATCTGACCCCACCACACTAAGGCAAAACACTAAGGGTGTGCAACAGAACAGCAAGGGAGCAGAGCAATGAAGTCCCCAGGGAATACCAAAAATAGACTTTGGGCCCAGGGCGTGGCACCCCATCAGATCTGACCAGAAAACACGCCTACAGGTCAACAAACAGACCTTGAACTATTTATAGGCTTTTCTTTTTATGTTGTTGGTTTTTTGTTGTTGTTTTATTTTCTTTTGTTTGTTTTGCTCTGTCTTGTTTTTGTGCATATCATTATCTCTGCAGGTCTATCTAGATAAGATAGGTGGAGTAAACAATCTGGAGGATAAAACAATGGGACCAACAGTTCTCAGGGCACATGGGTGAAGGGGAGACTGAGGAAAGGAAGTGGGTATTAAAGAACCTAGGGACAAGGGAACAACAAGTGATCTAAAATTGAGTAGAGGCCCAATGTCCATCTCTATATATTTATATATGAGGATAGGGAAATAGATTTATGTGCATATATTTATAGGTTTAGTATTAAGGTAGCAGACGGACATTGGGCCTCTACTCAAGTATTCCCTCAATTCAAGAACACTTTGTTATAATAACCTGGCATTCCATGATGCTCACCTTCCCAACACGATCACTAAAGACAGTGGGTGCATAAGAAAATGTGGTGAAGAAAGCTGATGGTGCCCGGCTATCAAAAGATAAATCTGGGGTCTTAAAGGCTTGACGATAAAGAAACACCATCTGGCTGAGGAGCAACAAAGTGCATACGGAGGAAGCACACCAGCCTGTGTGATGACAAGGTGTCAATAGGATCAGGTATCAGGCATCAAAGACCAAAAAAATCATATCATTGTGAATGAGAGAGAATGTGGCGTGTAGGCCCAATGTCCATCTGTAGACAACTGGAAATCCCCTTACAGAAGGGTCGCAGGGAGGAGACAAGCCACTCAGGATGCAGTATAGCACTGATGAAACACACAACTTTCCTCTAGTTCCTAAATGCTTCCTCCCCCCACTATTATTGTCCCAATTCTACCTTACAAATCTGTCTAGACCAGAAGATGTACACAGGTACAGATCTGAGCTGGAAACCCAGGGAATCCAGGACAAATAAACCCCTCAGGACCAATAAAGAGAGTAGTCCGTGACCAGATGCCCCACTTTTGGTGGGACAGTCCTGATTTTTAACAATTTTTCCCGTGTCCCGCAGCGTTTTAAAAAAGTCCTGATTTTTGGAAAGAATGAACGACAAGCTAGGGTACACGGTTTGTGGCTGCCATGGGGCTATTTCACCAGGATATGAGTTTTATCAATGGTGTCCCGCTGGTGTCCTGCTTTACCAATGTTAAAATCTGGTCTCCTTAATTAGGGAAAGGTGTGGGGAGAGAGGGGAAACCGATCACAATAATCTACATATAATCCCCTCCTTGGGTGACGGACAACAGAAAAGTGGGTGAAGGGAGACATCGCTCAGTGTAAAACATGACAAAATAATGATAATTTTAAATTGCCAAGGGAGGGAGGGGAAAAATGAGGAGCTGATATCAAGGGCTCAAATCAAAAGCAAATGTCTTGAGAATAATGATGGCAACAAATGTACAAATGTGCTTGACACAACGGATGGATGGATGCATTGTGATAAGAGTTGTACGAGCCCCCAATATATGATGTAAAAAAGAATTGGAAAAGAAAAGAAAAAAATCCTTAGCAAAACAGTAGTCCATAAAATCTGGTTACCAATGAAAGATGATTATAAACTTTAATATTCTGGAATTTGTTCTAAAAATCAGACTTTTATTAGCAGTCAAAAATCAGTTGGTTTAATTCACAAGAGTCAAAGGAATACAACCAGTGTAGGGTGATTTCCCATTTCTTCCCCATGGTCTTAGGGAATGGAGAGGGTGAAAACCCTATCCTAACTGGCCTAATGGGTAAAAAGAGTGGGACTTCACTTTTAGTTTAAAAAGTTCACTTGGGGTTAAATGAACTTTGGTATTTAGAAATATAACTTGGCTTCTTGGAACTGTTAAGATATGATAGAACAAACTATTTTGCTTAACCTTGACTTACAAAGTGTGTCTTTGTCAAGATATGATAGAACAGACTATTTTGCTTAACCTTGACTTACAAGAAAGTGTCTGCAAAATCCAGGTGTCTTTGGACTTGGCTGTTATCACAGAAGAATATGTTAGAAGCCAAGAAATGGGGTATAAAAAGAAACTCAGCTTTTAGTAAAGTGCCATTGCATACGTTCACGCTTGAGAATGTTTCTTTGGTCCTCCTGAACCCTACTTTTTCTATATTCTCCTTTTTTCTCAAGACCACTCGCCCAACTTCAAGCTTTCTGTTAGGAACACTCCGGAGCCAGTCTTCGGAAAACCAGAATGTCTCTAGGTGTGGGGATGATGAGACCTTGGTTTGCTTTCTGTGCCAGTGACTTCATCTCCTGTCAACTTGAGAAGGGGTGGAGTCTAGCCTGTCAATCAGGTCATAGCCAATGAGGCCTCTGTGTGGACATGGCCTTCTCCTGAGGATTCAGGGAACTCCTGTATTCTTCCCTGGAGGTAGGAGCCTCTCTCTGGTTCATCTTCCTGTTGACAAGACACATGGAGCTACATGGATGCAGCCAGAGCCCTGGAACTGGAGAAGCCATGTGGAGACCCAGCCAATGCTGAGATGCTTCACACCACTGGATCCACAAGATTTTCCGCCTGCTGGCCTGTGATCTTCCTGAATTCTGTGTCTAAAGAGGAATTTATGGACTACTATCAATATTTGGGGTAATATTGGACTTAAGGACTTGATCTGGACTGGGCTGGCTGGGATGTTTTCTTCATGTACGATTGCTCTGTGATATAAAGTTCTCTCTTACTGACGTAGGGATGTCTCTGGATTTGTTTCTCTACTCTACCCGGACTAACACACTTACTTTGCATATGTCACCAGGGAAGACTGCTTGCTAGACAAGCAGAGGGTGGGCAATAATGGGGGAACCCCCGATGAGATGGATGGATGAACCTAAGAGCCCAAACGATTACCTCGGATATATCAACTATCATGAAGATGGTGCAGAACCTGTAAATAGTCTGTTCTGTTGTTCTTACGGCCACTATGGATTGGCATCATCTCACATGACCAATCACTCGCGAGTTAGAAACGCATAAGAAGAGCTCATAAGCTAGAAACGTGTTTGGCAAACATCTTTATCCCTGTATGATAAAGTCTCTGAGCAAAGCAGAAATGTAAGAGAACACTCTGGAACCAATGGCCATCTACTAAAAGCCAGTAAATTGTACGCTTAAAACAGATGAACTAGATTGTGTATAAGTTATATTTCAAGAAATACTTAAAAAAATAAAACACCCAAGGACACCTTCACCCCCATGAGAACGGTAAAATGAAAGAGAGAGAAAAAAGCAACTGTTGGCAAGGATGAGAAGCCACCAGAGCTGTCTCCTCTTCCGCGGTTGGTGAGGATGTAAATTGGTGCAGGCACTTTGGACCGCCATTGGACAGTCTCTGCACAAGGTGACCACCTGGGTGCCCTATGATTTGTTAGCTTCGCTCTAGATGATGTTCTCACAAGACACACTAGGTTTTACCTACCCCATCCATAACAGACCCGAGTAGAAATGACCAAATGCGGAGGTTGGAGCGCAGGTAAATGAAGCACACTATGCTCTCATATTGCACAGATCTGCACTATGCTGCCGTGAGAGTGTGTGAGGTATGAGGACTCCTGGCGCTATAAATACATCTCCCCAGGACAATGCAAGTGAAAAGTCAGACCCCCCATAGAGCACGTGATACACATTTAATTTGAATGACATTCAAAAAAATCCAAATAACCAGGACTGTTATATGTTGGGGTCTTACTTACCTTGGGAGGTGTTGACTGTGATAGGGCACAAGAGTGCTCTTGAGAAAGCTGTCAGTGGTCTGTTTCTTGATTTCGGTACTGTTTAAATGAGCATGTTTGGTTTGTGATGCTCCCGTGAGCTATTCGTTTATGTTATATGCACTTTTCTAATGTGTGTGATACATCAATACATTTTTAAAGGACTTCCAAATACAAAAATAGCAGCCGCAAAAAATAGTTTCCCTCTAGGTGGTGTAGTGATTATGTGCTGGGCTGTGGTCCCGAAGGTCAGCAGTTTGAAACACCAGCTGCTCCAGGGCAGAATGATGGGGCTTTCTACTCCTATAAAGAGTTAGTCTCAGAAACTCACAGGGGCCAGTTCTACCCTGTCCTATGGGGTCACTGTGAGTCAGCATCAGCTCAATGGCAGGGAATTTGGTTTGAGTGTAGTAATCTACCTTCCCCTCCCACATATTTGCTTGGGTGAAGGGGAAGGCAGTATATAATAAAAGGGAGATTAGCAAAACATTATAGAAGGAAGGTTTGCAAGAATTAGAGGCAGCAGCAACAGCAGCAAAAGTTGTTATATGTCCAATACAGCAACACTGGAGATGTACAAGTAGATTCCTGTGGACACATGCAGGTTGAAGAGGTATGGGAGGGGGAACTGGGGAACACCCATTAAGAAGATAGCTATTTGGCAGAAGATCTGTGTGTGTTTTTGACTTTGCTCCAAATGTATAATTTCCAGGAATGTGGTAGAGCATACGGGGGGAGTTATGAAAATATAAACAAACACTTTGAGGAAACAAGTCACTGGACCTGGGAGATTAGGACGGCAATCTCAAGGGACCCCCCAGTCAGCTGGTGTCACAGAGTTCTATATCCTACCTGGGTGAGTAGCAACAGGGGTTTAGAAGCTAGTGAAATAAGTCATATAAGGCTCATCAATTGGTCTCTCTCCATCTGGAGCAAATAATGTTATAAATCAAAAGACACAGTTCATTGAACTAAATGTACCACGTCCATATCAGCCTCTACAACACTGGGACCAGAAAAACTAGATGGTGCCCAGCTACTGTTACCTCCAAAAAGTATCCCATTAGAAGTGGCTCGAGTGGGAGAGAAATGTAGAACAAACTCAAGAAAGAGACCAGGGGTACTAGTTGTACAGAGACTGCTAGAATCCCCATGACGATGCCCCTTCATCACCCTTCAGGTCTGGAGCTGAACGTACACTCATACTAGAATAATCAACTACTTAAGATCAAAAGGGCAACATTTATCCAAGGGCAAAGTGTAGGCCGTGGTTCTCAACCTTCCTCGTGCCGTGACCCTTCAATACAGTTCCTCATGTAGTGGTGACGCCCCCAAGCATAAAATTATTTTCGTTGCTACTTCATCACTGCCGTTTTGGCTACTGTTAGGAATTGGGTGACTGCTGTGAAAAGGTTGTTAGACCCCCAAAGGGGTCATGACCCACAGGTTAAGAACCGCTGGTATAGAGGATAAGGAATGGAGTATGAACACAGGAAGCACCAGGAGGGAGCGGGATAAATGATGGTACTTTGAAGGGACTGCAAGGGAGGAACCAAAAAGCCCACGAACTTTTGAATGTTAAATGAAGATCTGCTCTGTAGACTTTCACCCAATTCACAATAAACCATTAAATACATATGTGTACACACATATACACTCAAATACATATATACACCATAAGAAGGAGGTCAACAAAAGATAAAAATATGCATAAGTAAAGCTACAGAGGGCTTGACATATCTGTCAACAACAATTTCAAAAGAATCTGAAAGGACCTAGGAATAAATCTAACAAAGATGGGCCAACTTTTTGAGTAGACGTATAAAATTTTACTGAAAGACATTTGAAGAAGATCTAAATAAATGGAGACATAGATCATGCTCTTTAACCAAACAAGACTCATCAAAAGCAAAGCTGTCCATGAGCCAATTCTAACGGACAGAGACCCATGTGTGGCAGAACTGAACTGTGTGAAGCTTCTCTGAGCTGCCAGCTTGGCAGACAGACTCCCAGGCCTTTCTTGGGTAGCACCACAGGATGCATTCATACCGCCCACCTCTACGTTAGAACTCAAGTGCAAACCATTTGTCCTGCCCGGTTCCTGTGTGCTCTAGGATAGGAAGACTATACCATCCTGAAGCCAGTTCTTCCTAATTTGCAAATTCAATCAAATCCATATAGTACTTAATTTTTATTTTACAATTTAGTAAGCTGATTCTAAATAGTATATGGAAGAACAAAAGGCCAAGCACTCTGATTACAAACAATAGAAAGTATCCACCAACCATAGTAAATTAGCATAACAAAGACAGATTTATCATAACTACATGATAGTTAAGGTAGAATGGGATTAACACAAGGATGAGATGAAGAGAAAATCCAGAGTGAGATGCTCACATGTGGAGAAATGCAATTTAAGACAGAACAGACTTTGCAAATCTGTAGTATGGGAACAATCGTTTATCCACATGGGAAAAAAAGAAAGAAAGAAAGAAAATAGATCCCTACCTTACAAGATACACAAAAATAAATTCCAAATGGGATGAAAGCTGAAGAACAAAATAAAAGGCTATTAGACTGTTGGAAGATAATGTGGAAGAATATTTTATAGCCTCAGGATAGAACAAATATTTCTTTTAAAAAATTATTTTATTGGGGGCTTGTACAACTCTTATCACAAGCCATCCATCTATCCATTGTGTCAAGCACATTTGTTGCCCTCATCATTCTCAAAACATTTTCTTTCTACTTGAGCCCTTGGTATCAGCTCCTCATTTTTCCCTTTCCTCCCTGCCCCACCTTCCCCATAAACCCTTGATAATTTATAAATTATTATTACTTTGTCACATCTCCCTTCACCCACTTTTCTGTTGTCCATCCCCCAGGGAGGAGGTTATATGTAGATCCTTGTAATCAGTTCCCCCTTTCCACCCTACTTTCCCTCTACCCTACAGGTGTTGCCACTCACACATCTGGTCCTGAAGGGATCATCTGTCCTGGATTCCCTTTGTTTGCAGTTCCTATCTGTACCAGTGTACATCCTCTGGTCTAGCCAGACTTGCAAGGTAGAATTGGGATCATGATAGTGAGTGCGGGTGGTGGTGGGGCGATAAAACATTTAGGAACTAGAGGAAAGTTGTATGTTTCATCCTTGCTACACTGTACCCTGACTGGCTCGTCTCCTCCCTGTGACTCTTCTGTGAGCCAGACCGTGGCATTTGCAATGTCTTCATGTGCATGTCAAAGTTGCATGTTGAATAAGGAAAGCCGAAGAATCCATGGATGTGGCTGATGGTACTGGTGAAGAACATGGGAACTCTCGTGGACTGCCAACAAAAACAAACCTGTCTCAGCAGAAGGACAACTACAATGTTCCTTAGACACGTCATCTTCCCTGCCCTTGGAAAAGGACAGCGTGCTTAGTAAAGTAGAGGGGCAGTGAGACGGAGCGACACAGAGGCTCAAATAGAACAGTCGTGAGGCCCACGCCACGTTTTGCTCTGGTGTGCGTGGGTCGCTATGAGTCAGAGCTGACTCAAGAGCACCGAGCCACCACGAGTCCTGGACAGTCCAGAGCCCTGCAAGGGCAGCAGCGGTCAGAAGAGATGGCAGCAGGTCAGACCCAGGCACCCACCAAAAGAAATGATGGAGTGTGATAAATTCAGTGGACACCTACCTGCTCGGCTCACCAACCAATCCTGGCCTTTAGAACGATACCTGGTGCAAGCATGCCTGCTGACTCCATCAGTGAATGGCTAGCGATGGAATGGCATGACTTTGTTAATCGAATCGACATACTGCAAGTTCATCCCCAAGGGCTACCTCTCCCTGCACTCCTGGGCACTGCCAGGGCTGCTGTGGGGACTTTGCTTCACTCTCCTGTGACTGGCCAGCCCTGCCCTATCAGACCCGCACACTCCAGCGTCTCCAGAGCTCTGGAGAGCCATCCTGTCTCTTAACGTCTGCCCTGACTTAAGTTCGTGGGAAGTTTCCTCAAGGCAGCCGGAGCTGACAACCACCTCTATGGGGATCACCCAGGGTGGACTTTAGTGTCCCTAGGGTGAGACGGGCACCATACCTTGCCTGGGGGACAGCTCTAGCGGACATGAAAATGCTCAGAGTCAGGGAATGCTGCTTTCTCTACACAGCTCACCAGAAAGGCCTCCGGTGGAAGCAGCTCACTTACTCTGCTACTCCACCAAGACACTCTCTTTCCAGAACCAGGGAGGCCTCCTGGCCCAGGGGCCAGGCTGAGCCTGAGTGTGTCTCTTCACAGCAATCTCCTCTGGGAAAGGTGAGGCTGGATGCTCTTTATGGAGAGCTGACTGCCGGAGTCTCCAAGAACCAGGGAGAGTGAAATGATGGAACAGATAAGCATTCTTACCTGCGCTTCCCTTGAGAGGTAATAGTCTAGCTATTTAGACAGGCTGAACTCCAGGAGCCCTGGCGGTGGAGTTGGGTGGTGGTGGAATTGAACCCTGGCGGTGGAGTTGAGCCCTGGTGGTTATGAGTTGGGCTACCAATTGCAAGCTTAGCAGTTTGAAAACACCAGCCTCTCCGTGGGAGAAAGATGAGGCTTTCTACTTCCATAAAGAGTTTACAGTCTCAGACGCCCACAGGGACAGTTGTACCCTGCCCTGTAGGGCCGCTACGAGCCCCAGTTGACTTGATGGCAGTGAGTTTGGTTTGGTTTGGGGACTCTTGGAGGCACCGTGGGTTAGGGGCGGGGCTACTGAAAGGTTGGCAGCACAAACCCTTCAGCTGTTCCCGGGGAGAAAGATGCAACTGCCTGCCCCGGTGGGGATTTCTAGTCCCGGCGACCTGTGTAGGCTTGCTTTGAGTCAGAATCATCTGGATGGCCGTGGTTTGGGGGATGCCCTTGGGAAGGGATCCTGGTGAGTAATCTCTGGTTATGAACTGATAGGTCATTGTGAATAGGCGGTTAAGCCTTCAGGGGCTCTAAAAGACATGGCAATTTGTTGCCATAAAGATTATAGCTTGGGAAACCCAGAAAGTGGGGTGGGGTGGTTCTACTCTGTCCTATTGTTCAGCCGCTCAATGGCACATAACCACAGCACCCGTGGGAAACTGGAACCAATGAGACAGAGGGAAAGCAGCTGATTGACAGGTTGGTGGAGGAGGCTGAGGGGCGGCAGAGCCCAGAAGCAGGACTGATGGGAGCATGCTTCCTGGCAGCACACAGCCAGCCTGTTAGGTGACTCCAGCCTTCTCGCCTGCACAATGTCACAGTGTCCGTCGCCTAGATCTCACAGTGTCCGTCACCTAGGATCTGCACTGGGTCTTCTGGGTCAAGGTCTTAGCCGAGCTCTGGGTCTATTGATGCTGCTGTGTGTGTGTGTAGCTGTGGAGTCCGCAGACCAGAACGGTTTCGCGGGGTTTTCTGTATGGAAGCAATTTGCCAGGCCTTGCCTCTGTGCAGTTCCTGTTAGTTGCTCATTGTTCGTTAACATCCATGCTTATTGTTGTTCTCCTAAGCCAGGCGAGGTGGAGACGACTGTGGGTTGGAAAGTTTGGGAGAAGCTTCATGGAGCAAATAAAGCAACTCAGGGCGGGGAGGGCAGAAGTGGCAGCTGGGTGGGGAAGATCCCTTCAGGTTAGAACACAAAACTGGGGTTGAGGTGACGTGAGGGGTGGGGTAGGACGGTAGGTGGGACCTGATGGCGGTGAGGGTGGTCCTCGCACCACAACCTCCCAAGCTTTTTGCATCACCAAGGCAAAGGCTCCCGATAACCTGGGGAAGGACATTTCTAAGTGTCCCCTCCCACTTCCTGGGTCCTTCACCCACAACGCAGAGTTTGTGAGGCCTTTGGGAAAGAGCTTCATCATGGGGAGAATGGGGGAGACTCCAGGACCATCTGGCTCAGGAACTGACCCCCTGCTGGTCCCTTCCTCCTGGAGGTCCCAGTGTCCCCGGGTTGCAAGGTCACATTTCTGCTACTTTAGGTTCTCTGCAAAGAACACACCCACCCCTCACCTTGCTACTCTGGTTTCTCAAAGATTTTTTTTTTGGTGGGGGGAGGGCAAAACCCCCGGATGTTCTGTTTGCTCTGACTCCATGAGCTGACACTCCCACCCCTACTCCCCGTCGTCATCGTCGTCATTGTCTCACATACTTTTAGGTCTGAAAATTAGCAAGGCAACTGTGTCCGGTTCTGAGTTTCAGGACCAAGGCTCTTTAAAGGCAAACTGGTTCCCAGAGGAGGCCACAGGCAGCTGCTGGTGGTGGTGGTGGGGGGGTGGGGGGGAGGGCAGCTTTAGTCTTGGTCTTGGTGGGCAGAGCTCCATGCAGGCTCAGCCATTGACTTGCTCTTGACTGAGACAATGAACTTCCTGAGGCCTCAGCATTCTGGTCCCTAAAATGGGGTTAGCCTTCCTTCCCCCCCACGTCCCTGTCGCAAGGTACACATGGAATGTAGCAGGGCTTGTCTGTGGAAGGTAGCCATGGCGTTCTACCTTGTTCACCGTGTTACCCAGCAGTCCTTGCAATAGACTAGTGAGCCAGAGCAGATGGTGCTGGCTTGGAGAACTGAGTCTCTAAAACCAAACCAAATCTATTGTGCAGAGGCGATTCTGCCGTGTGGGAACCCCGCGCCCTGGGGCGTAAGCTGTACTCCACAGGGATCTCTCAGAAACCTGCCGCTAGGAGTGAGAATCCACTTGGTGGCAGTTGGGCTTTTGGGGGTGTGCTGGGGGAGAGTGCTTAATTGCTTGCATCACCCAGGGGCTGCTGAGGCTCTGAAAGCAGAAGGCTCTTAAGTGAATTTTCCAATCCATGGCAGCATGAGGATTAGAAAGCCATGTCCGCTCTCCTTTGTACCACGATAGCAGCCCTGAAAAATCTGTATTTTCGTAACCTCGGTGAGGGGAACTTAGAATTCACTGTTCTCACCTTACAGATAGACCCTGAAGCAAGACCCGGCCCAACTCTGCAGTGGATGGGGCGGTCCTTGACTCCTGGACACCACTAGTGGACCATCACGGGCACATGGTCGAGTCTGGCTGTGGGCAAGCACCCCTCCCCCAGTGGAGGTGACCATGGCCTGAGAAGGCGAGGCAGGGCCATGTGGCGGCCGACCACAAGCACCAGCAAGCCCCTGATTCCAGTAGCTGTCCCGGAACCTGCAAGCCAGGCCTATAATTTCCAGGCTGGGCCTGTACCAAGAGCAACCCCACTGCTGACTCAGTCACTCAATCCGACCTATCTTATTATTTCTTGGCTCCTGGCTGGGCGATTTTGCCTCCAGACATGATGCTCCTGAGCCTGCCTTCTGCCTGGCATGTCAGGGGTGCTGCATCGTGGCATCCTGCCCTCTTCCAGTCTGTGCTCCCCAGAGGTCTGGAGGAACCCACGGCCCTCACCCCCACCTCCCTCCTGCCTCCCCATCAATAGCAGACCTTCCTGGCTCCATCCCACTGGCTGATTTATGCATTTCTTCTCCCCAAAGGGCCCGGACTGGGGTTTCTGCCAGACAATCTGACAATCTGTGCAGATAGCTGCAGGGCACTTTCCCACAAAATAATGGGAAAAAGGCCCAGAAATAAGAGAACTTGCCTCCCTACTTCCCCCCTGCCCCCCACCTCCCACCATTTTGTAAAAATGCCTAAGCTAAGCCAAAGAGGTCCTCACGAGGGCAAAGCGGAGGTGTCCTGCCCCTGCTGGCTGCCTGCTTGTTCTCGGGTGCCCCCCTCCCAGGGCTGGTGAGGACAGGTCTGGTCGGTGTCCAGTCCCCAAAGACCCTGGCGCCTGACACCATCATCTCTGCTCTGAACTCAGGCAGCTAGCTGCCTCCCAGCAGGGCTCCCAGGTCGATTTTTCCCCGTTGGTCCTGAAATGTGGTCAGTCATGAATGTGTGCGGGCCAGCAGCCACACCCTCGACAGCACATCCTGCTTTCGAGCGGTGTCACCATCAGGGCTTCGAGACCCTGCCTGGCCTGCCCGCTCACCGGCCAGCTCGGGCCATACCACCTTCTTCAGTGTTCCAAGGCCAGGCTCGGTCCCAAGCAGCCCTGGCGACATGCTGCTTACACATCGGGCTGCTAACCCCCAAGTCAGAAGTTCAAAATCAACAGCTAATCTCATACAGCTCAAAGGCTTTCCTCTCATGAAGAGCCACAGTCTCGGAAAGCCCCAGGTGCAGGTCTACCGTGTCCTACGGGGTCAGTAGGGGTTGGTATCAGCGGGACGGCAGTGAGTGAGTGAGTGAGTGAGTGAGTGAGTGAGTGAGTGAGTGAGTGAGTGAGTGAGTGAGTGAGAGAGACCCACGCCTACCATGGAATCTTTGTGCATGCTGCTCCCTCTGCTGGGGTGCTCTCCTCACCCGCCTCACCTGACCATCGTCTCTTCTCATCTGCCCACCTGCTTCTCCTCAGAACCCCATCCATATGTCTCCAAGCCCCCAGCTGTCCAGCTCATTTACATGACCTCTTGTAGTGCCCCATGGCCCCCAAAGCACAGGCAATTTCATGTGGTACCACTGTATGTTGAATTGCTATTTCTTCCCCCATGAGAGCAGAGGTGTGTCATCTATGGTTTGCCAGGATCTTCCCAAGCCCTGGCACACCCTGCTTGGCTCGAGACAAGTAAACTAAAAACCAAACCAACGAAAAAGCGAAACCTATTTCCATCAAATTGATTCTGACTCATGCTCACCCCACAGGACAGAGTCGAACTGCCTCATAGGGTTTCCGGGGCTAAACATCTTCACAGAAGCAGACTGCTATCTCTTCCCCCCACGAAGCAGCTGGTGGGTGGGAACTGCTCACCTCTGGCTAAGCTACTGGGCACTTGAACACGGTCCCACCAGTACTTCTTCTAGGACAAGGATCCGGTTAGTCTGCTGCCCCCCCCTGCCCCCTTCCCCCTGGGAATGGGAGAAGGGAATGGTGATTCTGCCTGGTGCCAACTCCTATGGCCCAGGGGCTTCCTGTGGAAGCCACACAAGCAAGAAGACATGGCACTGTTGAGGATGGGAGTGGGTTTGGCCCTTTGAAATTCTGTGGAAAATGTACATGTGCATTCTGTGTGTGTGTGTGTGTGTGTGTTCCCAGCCAATGCCGTTACATATGTGTATGTAAGCCCATAGCCAGTGCAGGGGTCTTCTCTACCATATACTGGACTAACCTCAGCCAGGACATTCCAGGGACGGGGGACTTTATCTGCGAGAGAAGTAATTGGAAACAAAGACTTTGAGGCCAGATAAAATTCTCGAGTCTTGATCAAGATTCAAAACTTTATCATGTCCCTCAAAAGTAAAGTCCCTCCCCCAACCATGAGATTCTGAGGTGGGATGGAGATGTGGTTTTATATGACACCCCACCAGCTGACCACATAACTAACAAGAAACCCCAAACACCCTCCTCAGCATGATCGTCCCCTTGCCCCACGTCTCAGGACTCCTCTCCTCCTTCCGCCTCCCGGGGCAGCTGTTAGCTGCTTCTGTGTCCCGCAGTTTAGCTCAGGCCCAAGCTTGCATGCATTCTCAGGACATAAAAGCTCACACTGTGCAGATTTGCTTTCACCGGAGCTCAGCTGGACAGCAAAGATCACTTCTTGTTGTTGATGTTTGCATCTTGGGGGCCTACTCTACCCTCAAGCCTAGCTGCTTGCTAGTCCTTATCACTCTTCCCAGGCCTGAGCAAGTTTGGTCAATACCATTTTCTCCATTTCTTAAGCAATTCACAAAGCAGCCCACTGCAGGTCACGGTGAATCTGTGATACATCTCTTTCCTAGACTCGGTTGAGATTGGTCACCCCTGTGGACTCTAGCTGCCCCCCAGAGAAACCCCCCAGAAGTTCACATACAAGACAAATCCTCAAGTCCTCAAAGGTGACCCGGACATGTCCCAACGTCTCCGACTCCCCAGCATCTTCCACGCTCCCTCGATGATGTTGTTCCCATAGCCTGCCCCTAGCCTTCTGCCAGCGTCCTCTCTCACCAGGACAGGGTGCGGCTCTCGGTTTCCAGCTTCTAAAATAATGGTTTCTCAGATTATTCTGGGCTGCAGGCTTCTCGGGAATTTCACATCATGCTTTCAGATTTGTTCTTGGCTATGAGGCTGTCTGTCCTTTCACCTTTTGTGTATGTCCTTGTTCGGTTCAGGCTCACGAGAGTGTCTCAAGCTGCCATATTGGGATTAGCATCCAGCCTCCTTCCCACGGGGTTGGAGCTGACCACACTCAGCTGTAGTTTGTTTGTGTTCGTAACTGAGGTAGTTAGTTTATTGTGCCAACCTGGCCGATAAACACAGGTGGGGTTAATTGAAGGGCAGAGGGATAAATGGCTCTGTGAGCCTCGCCTTTCTAGTTCTTGGGTCTCTTGCTTTCTGATGGTCAGACCAGAGTACAGCCTTAGCCAGTTCCCTGCTTCAGCTGGCAAGATTCACTTCCTGCAAGACATCCCCGAGGAGAAGCCACATGGACCTACCGCAATGCAGCCCTGGGTGCTGGAGCAGCCGTGTGGAGACCCCTGCCAGCGCTGAGATGCTTACATGTTCACTGACTTGGCTTTCGTCCTGCAGTCGGCATTGTTGCATCTGTTTTGTGAGATGGAGGAGGACTTTGTGGATTGGTGTTGGACATATGGGTTAATGTTGGACTTGTGGGCTTGGGCAGCACTGGGTTGGGATGTTTTCTTGATGCGCACTTAATCTTTATAGAAAACTCTCTCTTATACACGAGTGTCTGTGGATTTGTTTCTCTAAAGTACCCAGACTAACACATTATGATACACCCTCTCAAAAAGGAGATGGAAGGGCCACTTCTAATTTGTCTAGGAGATTATTAAAAATGCACATTCTGGGCTTCATCCCAGATGCACTAAAACCAAGCCTCTAGAGATGAGCATTGGGGCATAGTGTTTTAAACAAATCCCCCAGGAATTACTAGGCACCGTTCAAAAAGTGCAGACTGCAACCTCTTTGGAGACCAACGCACCCAGCAAAATCAGGACCCCTTGCAAATCCCGTCGCCCTTTCATCCAAGTGGATTAGACCAGAGAAAGATGGAGATCTTGATGGGGTTAGTGGAAGGGAGAGGCCAGAAGTATTTTGTTTTGCTCTTTGAAGAAGGGGATTGTTTATCACTGGATAGACGGTATGACTCCTGGGGCTCTTGGGGGCAATAATTCTGGAGCATCCAGCATCATGGAGTCACATCATTTCTGGGACTTCCAAAAATGTTCCAGAAGCTGATGAATTGAGCTAGATCCAAACCCACCGGTCAGTTGCTCAACCACACTGCATTTATTTGTATTCACCAGTGACTACTGCGTGCCTGCCTTGTGCTAGGCCCTGGGGAGATGCTTCGGTGGACCAAAAGACAGAGCCTGTCTCCTAGAGCTGATTTGCTAGTGCGAAAGGAACCAGCCCACAGGACAAAGAGTCAGCATGTGATAGCAGCAGACGGGGCTGGTCCCCGACTATTTGGAGGAGAAAGAGCATCGTGACATGTCCTATTTGCTAGGTGTTCATTTCTGAGTGCTTTCAATGCCAGCTCATTGATCTTCATGCCAATTTTATGCCATGCCATTGTTGCCAGCTGGTAGTGAGTGGGTCCCCGACTCATGCTGGCCCCATCCAGGACGTGGTTAGACCCCTGTGCTCCATAGGGTGTTTCACCGGCTGCGTTTTGGAAGCAGATCACCAGGCCTTTCTTGGCAGTCCATCTTAGCCTGGAAGTGTTAGGCAGATAGGCAGGGATGGGATGTCCATTGACGCATGCCCAAGAGAGCCAAGTGTGAGAACAAAGGGTGGTGCACTGCACATGCTCAGAGGCCTAGGTTCCCCCCACTCTCCACAGTGGGCATGGGTGGCCGTTAAATTCAATCCAGACAATGGGGTTGATCTGGGGTCGTTCATCACGCCTCCCCCTGGAATCCTTGAAAAGGCAGGAGCCAGGGGGGAGAGAAGAGAAACTGGGGAGAGAACTTGAGAAAGAACTTGGGAAAGAGATCTTTGCATGACACCGAGCATTCTCTGCCAGGCTGCATGGTCGGGAAGAATCCTATGGGTGCCGCGTAAAACCTGGAACTTCTAACTGTCATTAAACCCACTTGGATCATGAGCCAGGCTTCGGCGTGAATTCTTTCTCGTGTGGAGCCAAGGACCGAGGTGTAACTCTAGCCCAGAGAGATCTTACAGAAGCTCCGTAGACACCTGTTCAGCAGCACGGAAACACCTGGGCCTTCATCCGCAGACAGGTGGGGGCTGCGGATGAGATGCATTATCTGGGAATTGAACTGGGATCTCCCACTGGAAAGGTGAGACTTCTGCCAGTGGGGGAGCATGGCCTCCATGCCATGGGAATGACGGACAACGGCCCGGCACAGAAAAAAAGCTAAGATACAGAGGTGTTAAGTAAATTGCCTAACGTGTGATAGCTATAAGCAATGGAACTGGGACTTACGTCCAGATCCATAGGCTCTAGAGCCTACATTCTTGATTATTCCACCCTACTCCCTCCAGCTAGGGTAATAAGGCCTTGTTGCCCTGAACAACCAGAGAGAGGAGACGGGAGTGGAAAACTTCTGTACCTCATCTTCCTCTGTAAGCCCCCCACCCCACTTAACAGGTGGAAAAGGCAGAGTGGAGGAGGCCCCGGGGTGGGCCATCCGTAACTCACTCTGCTTCCAGGGAGGAGCCTGGAAGCGTGCCGCTCTAAGCCCCCTGCTGCTGGCCTCATCACATTCAAATGCACGTTGGGCATCCTGGCTGGTGGCGATTGTTTCTCTCTGTCCACGGAGTCAGGTGAAAGGGTCTCAAATTCAAACGCCTGCAGGGGTCGGACAGGAAATTTGCACTAAAGCTGTTGGGGGGGGTGAGATCTGACCTCCTTCGGCTTCCCTATTTGACCCCCCAGGCAGGGGTGGGTCAGGTTTTCACCTTCCATCTTTCTTTACCCTATTCTGGCCCCTACTGTCCACTCTACAGCTGTGCTGGCGTCTGTAACTCATTGCAATGGCCACACGAAGGACACTCATGATTACGGGGGCTGATAAGCCGAGTTAACAGATCTCCCCAAATCAGGATCTATAGGCAGGAAGGGTAGTTATTAGCTCAGAGCCACCCCTTTCCTCACCCAGCAGCCAAGTCTCTCCCTGCTCCTCAGCCTGTCTGCCACGCGGTCCCTTGGTCTCTGCTGTGGCAGGCCATGTTCACCTGTCCCTTGGCCTCATAGTTCCGACATTTGGACATGACTTCTCTGTTCCATCTCACGCATCTCTTGCTTCAGCTCGGTCTCAGCTGGACTCTTTGACACTGTCCCATGGTTTCCTCACCAAGGCACCTGGTGTCTCTGCTCTGAAGACGGAGGTCGTGAAGGTGCCCTTCTTCCACCCTATAGCAGGGGTTGTCGGGTGGCATTTAGTTGACTCCAACCCATAGAGACCCTGTGCCCAGCATAAGAAAGCCCTGCCTGGCCCTGCGCCACCATGGTCCCTCTGGCCCAGCCCATGGCTGCAGCCACTGTGTCCATCTATCTCTTTGAGGCCCTTCCTCTTGTTCACTGCCCCTCCGCTTTACTGAGCATAACGTCCTTCTCCAGGGACTGGTCTCTCCAGAAAACATGTCCAAAGAATGTCAGCTGAAGTTGTGTCATCCCTGCCCCTAAGGAGCCTGCTGGCCATCCTTCCTCTAAGACAGATCGGGGTAGCTTTTCAGCAGTCCATGGTACTTCAGTATTCTTCGCCAGCACCACAATCCAAATGCATCGATTCTTCTTCACTCTTCTTTATTCCATGCCCAACTTTCTCTTTAAGACCATTTTATTGGGGACTCGTACAACTCATCACAATCCAGACATGTGTCCATTGTGTCAAGCACATTTGTACATTTGCTGCCATCCTCATTCTCAACCCCTTCCCTTTTTACTTGAGCCCGTGGTATCAGCTCCCCATTTCCCCCTCCCTCTCAATTTTCACATGCATATGAGATGATTGAAAATACCATGGCTTGGGTCAGGCACACGTTCATCCTCAAAGTACCATCCTTGCTTTGCAATACCCTAAAGAGGTCTTGTGTAGTAGATTTACCTAGTGCAATACATATTTCGTTATCTCGATGGCTGCTTCCATGAGTATTGATTATGGATTCAAGCAAGACAAAATATTTGACAACTTCAATCTTTCCCCCATTTATCATTGTGTTACTTATTGGTCCAGTGGTGAGGATTTGGGTCTTCTTTACATTGAGTCGCAACTATACTAAGGCTGCAATCCTTGATCTTCATCAATGACCGATTACCAAATCCCCCGATTAGTGTTGCATTTGGCTCTGTTTGCGTAGCATCACCCAGCCTTTGGGTGGGAGTGGCAGAGATATGGGTCCAAGAGCCACGTTAAGAAATCTCACTGCACCACATCATTTTAATGAATGAAGGGAGGAGGATGTCCACTCTTTGGGAAGATGGTGAGGGTCTCTCTGCATCAGCTGTGGGAGAATGAGCCCAGTGCAGTGAGGAATTCTAATTTGTAAAAGGAAGTGAAAAACCTCTAGTTTCATATAAAATTGACCCATCCCCCCCTCCAGTGTTGGCAAGTAGTTCACAGTTTTAAAAACCCCACAGAACTCTGTATGGGTGACGTAAGACATTATAGTAGTGGCCTGTGCTGGCCACAGTAGTCTCCCAGGAGCAGTGCACATTATGTTTGTCGAGTACACATCATCTTTCCTATGCCATTAGTGCGGGTTCCGCATCGACACCCATCAGGGAGACGGCTTTGCTCTGTTCCAGTTAGTGGTATGGTCCCAGCTTCCCCAGGATGTTCGGGTCAAAGGCCAGGGCTGGAGGCGGAGGCAGAAGAAGATGGTTTCCAGGGTACTCGACCGCAGGTTGTAGGCTGACTCTTGGGGCTGAAGCATGGCAGACAGAGGTGGCCCGTGAAGAGGCTGGGAAGGAGAGGCCAAGGACTGAGGGGGCTCGGAAGGTGTTTTGGTTCCAGGCTGCCAGAACAAAATGCCACATGTGAGTGGCTTAGCAGGACAGACAGCTGGCCTTGCAGTGCTGCAGGTGAAGAGCTAGACTCAGTGCTGGCGGGGTCTGCTCTCCTGGGGGCTTTCAGAGATGATTCTTTCTCACCTCTCAGATTCCGGGAGCCCTGGTGTTCCTGGGCTTGTAGCTACCACAGAACTCCATCATCCCATAGCTGTCTTCCCTCTGTTGGTGACTCTTCGCCTATTTTATAAGGACCCAACTCAGATTGGAGTAGAAGCCACTGAAGGCATAGTGCTTAAGCCCTTGTCTGGGAATTGGAAGGTTAGCAGTTCGAACCCACCAGCCGCCTTGGGGCAGAAATGTGGCAGTCTGCTTCTGTAGAGATGACCACTTTGGAAACCCCATGGGGCCAGTTCAACTCTGCCCTGTGGGGTTGTGACAAGAGAGAATCTATTGGATGTCAATGGGTTTGTTTGTTTGTTTTGGTCATGCCAATACAACAACCTCCTGATGACAGCTTCAGAGATTCATTCCCAGACAATGTCCCAATGGAGTAGGTGGGGTCAGGACTTCAGCATTTTTTTTTTGGTGAGGGGTGGATTGGGGGAGGCGGGGGGGGCACCATTCAACCCTAACAGGAAGTGATTAGAGACTATGCTGAAGAGGGGCTGGATCGGATTCAGACTCGAGAGGGCAAGGACCTAAGCAGTGGAAGAGCAGCAATAGATTGGTTAGTAGGTGGGGTAGATCTGTGTGTGTGTGTGTGTGTGTGTATGTGTGTGATGAGGGGCGATCTTGGAGCATAGGAAAGCGAGCTGGGGAGTTGGGCACCCAGGGAGATGGCCTTCATTGTGGTCCAAGGCCATTGGGCAGGACTGGGGAGCTGGGGCTACTCGTTTCTGGCTTGGGGTCATTGATACTGGGTCCGTGTCTGCTGAGCAGGGTCTGCTGGCCCCTCTCTGGACATAAGGGATGTGACAGAGTGGAGGTCCTGTCGCTGGGGCTCTCTAGAGGCACACACACACACACTGACATTCTCACACATACACAGGTTTACACACAATAACACGCTGGCACGGACTGATAGCTCGGCTCCTGCACACTCACCTCATTTACACCCAGTCCCTGTCTTCCTGTGTTACACTGCATTGGTGAGCGTGGAGGGGGTAGGGTTAGCTCCACAGGCTGCTAGTCAAGTTAGTTGGGCCGTTTGAAAATTAGAGGGAAGACAAATTGCTGGGTTTTGACAGCTGAGTGAAAGATCTCCGACAGGCTCATTACAGCCCAGCTTGCTGCTTCTCCTGGTCTGCAATCCAGGGCGTCACAGCAGATCGGTCATCTTTGGATCAACAATGGGACAGGCTCTTCAAATAGCCCCAGATTGGCCCTCATCCTCCTGCAGAGTGGAAAGCACATTCGTGAGGCCAGATTGTTTGCAGGGCAGGGAAGTAACTTTAACCAGGCAGGGAGTGTGGCAGGCTGCTTCTGTAAAGATCTCCCACCTCAGAAGCCTTACCGAGTAGTTCTGTTCTCTCCTAAAATGCTCACTCAGAGAGAGAGAGAGAGAGAGAGAGAGTGTTTTCTGTGCTTTAAATACCAGGAAGGAGTCCCCAAGTAGCCTGGATGGTTAAGTACTTCATTGCGCACAAAAGAGTTGGCAGTTCAAACTTACCCAGAGGCACCTTGGAAGAAAGGCCTGGTGATGTGCTTCTGGGAAGCTCACAAGACTGAAAAGCATGACACCACGTGGTCACCACGAGGGGAAGTCACCCAACAGCACCTGGGTTTCTGGTTGATGCTTCATTGTGGGGATCGCCGTCAATGAGCTCAAACAAGAGGTGAATGAGTTCTTTCATGGACAACACTTCTGAATGTTGTGCTCATCATGTTTTACTTTAAAGGTAAAAAACTTTTATACATACATACGTACATACATATATGCATATCCATGTATGTTGTATGTTCATCAAAACAGCTTATACACTAAACAAGTGTATATTCACATGTACCCCCCAGATCGTAAATTGTTTAGCTTCCTTTCATTTTAAATCTTTATTGAAGTGCTATTTGCAGTCTTCTGGATAAATGCTTTTGATTCAACATTTCATAGCTAATGTTGACAATGAATAAGCACGGGTGCATTTAAACTATGACGTGGCTGAAGGAGGTGACTATACTGCAGCTGCCAGAGGGGTGTACAGCTCTGTCTGGGAAGAAATCGAGGCAGAAGGCGTCTCAGAGGTGAGGAAGGTAGACTTTGTCTGGTGTACTTTGGACTCGAGATCAGGAGTGACCAGTCCCTGGAGAAGGACATCACGCTTGGTCCCGACGTAGAGGACGAGTGGAAAGGAAGACCCCAAGGGGATGGGCTGTCATACTGACTTCAGCCGGGTGTGGAAAAGAAGGCACGTCGAAAGGGTGGGCACGTCACCTATCTGTATAAAAAGGCAGAGGAAGAAGGCAGAGCCACTGACCCCAATGACGCACCAGGTCGAGAGCACAGGGTGGAAGCATATTGCCGGGAATTCCACTGCTCAGAGTGCGCTATGATTTCGGCGGCGTTCTGACTTTCGGAAGCACGCTCCTTTTCCGCATGCTAGAATGGATCGATGCACAGCTCAGTTGGAAAGAGTGGGGTCAAATCCACGGCCTCCCCGTTGGTTCTAGCTCATAACAACCCTCCAGGGCAGAATGGAGCTGCCCAGTCAGTTTTCCAAGGCGATCGATCTCGGCGGAAGCAGCCAGCTTGTCTTTCTCCTGCCGCGAGGAGCGGCGAGGCCGGTGGGTTTCTGAGCGGCTCACTTCTCAGTCAGCAGCCCAGCGCTTCATCCACGGTGCCACCAGGCTCCTTCAAGGAAAGGGAGGTAAGAGCCTGCACTGAAAGCGCAGTGAGACACGCCTACTCCACTGAAAGGGAAAAGAGGAAAAAAAGAAAGCTATGTATGAATACGGTATTTGTCTAAATGCTCTCAGGTTTGGATGGGATGAGGCGAAGAAGTGCTGTGATGTGTGTGTGTGTGTGTGTGTGTGTGTGTGTGTGTGTGGTGTCACAGGTGGAGGGGGATGGGGGGCTCTGCGGGTAGAATTCTCAGCTTCCATGCAAGAAACCTGGCTTTGACTCCCTACTGATGCACCTCAATGCATAGGCACTATGGATCTGCATTGGGAAGCGTGCAGTTTGTTCTGACACCAACCAGGTTACAGCAGAGCTTCCAGCCCCGCCTAGTAGAGACTAGGAAGTAAGGCCTGGTGGCTTACTTTGGAAAAATCAAAGAAATCCACCACAACAGTGCAATCCATGAGTGGAGGGACAACTTGATATCAGCTTGTGACAAGAGCAGAGTGAAGAAGCTCTGGAATTACTTTAGATGTATTATAGAACTGATCAATTGAGCAAATGTTGATGTTCTTAGGAGCTAGGGTTCTCACTGTGGACGGTGGGACAGGTGAATATGTATATTTGCATTTATATACTCGTATGTCTGTGCTATATGTATGCACATACACATACGTGCGCACACACATACAACATGGATGTGTGTGTGTGTGTGATATGATTGTGTGCGTGCATTTCCTAGCTCTGTCTGCTGAAAGGGCCTAGGCACAAAGACACCCAGGTCTCGGGTTCTACTCCTCTCCTTGCACCAAAGGAAGCCGGCTCCCTGGAGAAGTGACTGCTTCGAGGCCTGGGGAAGGGCGGGCGGGGAGAAGCCCGCACCGTCCTGCTGTGGCAGAGTAAGGTAGGGCTCAGCGCAGAGGCACACCACAAGGACACAGGGACCAGCGGGAAGGGGTTTCCACTGGCCACGTCTAGGCTGATGTGAAAACTCCAATCTTTTAGAATCACAGTGTATTATGAACCTTTTAAAAGCAGAGTTGCTTGAGTCCATACTTCCAACAAATGGACAAATGCAGCTTACAAACAGGCAAACGGGGGGCAAAGGAAGGGTATGACTTCTAATGCTGACTGGCACGGTGAGGTGAAGCCAGAGTCAGGACTGGACCAGGCAAGCACCGTTAAAGGAGGCAAAATGTAGGTGACTCTTTATGACTTGTCAGGGATTTACCTGGTTGGTACATTTGAACTGCGGTGTTGGAGGAGAATGTTGGAAGTACTGATGTGTTAGTCCGGGTTGACTAGAGATACACATTCAGAGACACTCATATGGGTATAAGAAAGAGTGTGCTAGTCTGGGTCCTTTAGAGAAACAAACCCACAGAAACTCATGTATAAGAGAGAGTTTTATATAAAGGGTAAGTGCGCATCAAGAACACATGCCAACCCAGTGCTGCCCAAGTCCACACGTCCAACATTAACCCCTATGTCCAACACCAATCCACAGAGTCCTCCTCCATCTCACTAAACAGATACAATGATGCTGACTACAGGAGGAAAGCCGAATCAGTGAGTGTGTAAGCATCTCAGCGCTGGCAGGGGTCTCCATATGGCTGCTCCAGCACCCAGGGCTGCATCAGGGTAGGTCCATGTGGCTTCTCCTCAGTGATGTTTTGCAGGAAGTGAGCCTTGCCAGTTGAAGCAGGGAACTGGCTAAGGCAGCTGCACCCTGGTCCGACCATCAGAAAGCAAGAGACCTGAGAACTAGAAAGGCGAGGCTCACTGGATTTGTTTTTCCAAAGTACCCAGACTAACACATGGAAAAGTGGGTGTGGTTATAGAAGGGGAGCAGGAGGCATCCTCCTGGGTATGGAAGCGTTCTGTGTCTTCACTGCACCCAAGGCAGTGCCCTGGTTGGGAGGCTGTGCCATCACTTTTGAAGAAGTGACCATCAGGGGAGACAGGGAAACTGGGCTGTGAGATTGTGGCCGTGAGCGGCAGTCAAGTTGGTCCTTGACCAGCGTGCACAATAGGATCAGACCCTTGCCTCTCTGCATTATTCATGATAGAATATAAATCTCTTACCATGACAAAGTACATGTTTCACAAAGATGGTAGCATATAGCAGACACGCTGTTTTATGAGAAGCTTGGCCTTACGTGCCTCTAATAGAAAACCGTGGGTCACGAAGCGTGTCCTGACAGCATTTTTAGTTCTCCTGCTGTCACTCTTGTCACATGTAATCTCCCCTTAGTTTCTCTCAAACCCAAACCAAGCCCACCGCCGTAGAGTGGATCCCACTGAAGGCGACCTTCAGGACAGAATAAAACTGCTTCTTATAGTTTTTTGAGGCTGAATCTCTTGGGGAGCAGACAGCTCGTTCTCCTTTCTCCCACGCAGTGGGCTTAAATCATTGACCTTGCAGTTTGCTGCCCGATGTTGATCCCGATGGCCCTACCTTGGCTCAGCCTTCATTTTGCAGCTGGACATCTCTGATCACTTCCTAGGAATGGGGGAGGAGAGGGCGCCGGTCACAGTTACTTGCCCAGTTAAAGATGTTCTTGGGCAGTTCAAACCCACCAGACACTGCGAAGGAGCAAAGATCTGATGATTTGCTCTTGTAAAGACGAGGAACCCCATGGGGTTCTCCTCTGCCACCTTGGGCTCTTCTGAGTCAGAATCACACACATAAACTTTTGCTCCCAGTGGGTTACACAGGGTGCTGCTGACCACAAGGTCAGCAGTTCAAAACCACCAGCTGCTCCTCTGGATAAAGATGAGGTTTTCCACTCCCGTGAAGGGTGACGGTCTCAGAAACTCACAGGAGCACTTCCACCCTGTCCTATGGGATTGCCATGAGTTGAAATGAGCTCCCTGGCAGTGAGGGTCTAGAATAAAACCAGTCGATTACCTGGGAGAGACTCACAGAGCTGATCTGAAGAGTTTACACCGAATGGTCAGATTGGAGGCGGCCTACAAGGTCACCCAGGCCACCCCGTCCACATTTGAATCTTCTTTCCCTTCCCACTTAGCTGTCTCAAGTCTTATTTTCACAGTGGGGATAAGAGCCCCTTTCCTTGGACCACACTTTCCTGGTGTGTTTGGGAGGATCCCATGGTCTGATGACTATCAAAACCCTTTGCACAGAATGTAGAAAAATTCTTATTATTTTACATGGATCTTGTGGTCTGGCAACAGAGATAGGAAATATTCCAAGAATCCTCTAGGCAGAGGTTCTTAACATATAGAGCGCATAAGAATAACTCAGAGTGGAATGAGCTGATCAAAGGTGGCTCTCTTCCTTTTGACAATGTCCCAGGTCACTCTGGGGCCACCCTTGGGGAAGCACTGCACTCAGGCGGGAGAGAAGAACACGAATGGGTACAAGGAGGGCCTTTCAGTGCTCGCGGCTGACAGGTGGAGAAGAGGCCTGCTCAGGAGGGAAGCACAGAGCATGCGCCCTGCTCGGTGGCCAGCGTGGGCTCTAAGAGGAAGGCTTTGTGGTTAGGCTCTGCCAGAAGCTCACCTGGAGCCAAGGATTCAGGTGCAAGGGGCTTGTTACCAACGGGCCCCTCTGGAAACCTGGTTCGGGAGTTGCAATCACAGCTGAAATTCTTCCACCGGCTCCCAGGTGCGGCTCTGAAGGGCATCCATGGCTCCTTGGTTGAATCCTGGCCATCTCTTTGAAAGACCTAGATGTGGTTCCCAGCCAAGGGTGTGCACAGCCACCAGGTCCCTGTCAGTAGAGGCGTGCACGCTGCTCATGAGGCTTCACTGGAGCTTCTAAACTAAGACAGGTTAGGAAGAAAGGGCTGGTGACCCACTTCCAAGAACCACTCGCTGACCACTACCATGTGCACGGGGTTGCTGTGGGTTGGGCAGACTGGAGACAGTGGGTTACTGGGAGTGAGGCGGGGTGGGGATCAACACGCTCACATCCAGCTGTCCCAGTGCTCAAGAGCACCCCACTGGGGGCCTTGGGTGCTAGCTGTCAGCAGCAAAGCTCCAAGAAGGTGGAGGTGGAAAATCAGGGCATGGAGCCAGCGCTGTTCACTGCGGAGCACTGGGACTGCCTCAAGGCTGGGCACGAGGATGGGGGAGAGGGAGGGGGAGGAGGACATGGTTTCTGAATCCTGGGCTGGAAGGTCTTGTGGGTACCATGCAGCCAGAACTGCTACTCGTGTGCTCTGCATTCCCAGAAAAGCACAGAGAAAAATTCAGAGCACTTCGGAATGTCACCCACCTCCCCTCAGCCCCCTGATGAACACAGACACACACACACACGAAAATTCAGCATGTTTATCCATGCTCCGTGACTGTCTGTCTCTCCAGACAGGGTTGCATAAGAGGGACGGTCCCCACCACTCCCACCCCCACCCCCAACGGCCCGGGATTGCAGCAGGCCTGCTAAACGCCACACTCAGATGGTAAAGCCATTTGTTCTTGGAGAAGCAGCCAGCCAGGTTTAGGGGAGCTGGCAGGTCCCAAGCCCTTCAGCACATAAAGGGAAAACCAGAGGAGTGCCAGGGAGCAAGGCGACTTCATGCGGGGGTGGGGGTGGGGCTGATTTACTGCGAGGACTAACACACGGCCCTCCTGCTGCCCCAGTCTTTCTGGAATGTTGGAATCCCAAACCAGCACTGCTGTGGAGGAGCCCTGAGAGCAGAGTCTGGTGCAGAGTCTGGTCTGAGCTGGATATGACTAAGACAGGGAAACTGAGGCTTCAAAGTGGGGGAGGGAGGGGACTAACAGGTGTGAACGAAAGCCACACGTTGGGTCAAGCACTGTCTGGGCACTTTCCCCCGATTGTTGCCTTTTAGTCCCTCGGTGACAGTGTGGGGCAGAATGGTGAAACCACTTTTATAAATGAGACACAGGCCTTGGGAGATACACTAGCTTCCCTGGAATTCCACAGCCAAAAAGAGAGCTGAAGCTGGAGCACCGGTTTCCGGCCAGAACCTGTTTGTCGTCGTGGTCAGTCTTTGGGGTAAGCTGGCCAACAGCTTCAGCTTGTGGGGATTACTCTCACCATGGGGTCCACAACACTGCCCACGTCTCTCTCTTGGGGCATTTTTGCTAGACTACAAGGTAGGGGTCAGGCTGGCCATGGGGGCATGTCACACATGCAACCACATTGGGTGCTTCCCACAGGTTTGCTGGGTGAGTGCAGAGGCGAATGGTTAGGGATGAAGACTGATCGGCAGGGCTGCCTCATGCTTTGGGGAGCAGATGTTTGTCTCCCTGCTATGGCTCGAGGAGCCCAGGATCCAGTTCCTATGCTCACCTGTTTCCCTACAAGGTACTGATTCTCACATCTAAACAAGGACATAGCGGGCATGCATTGGACTGCCAACTCTCAAGTCAAATTACCAACTCCACTCGAGAAAGACAAGGCTTTCTACTAAAAAAGTTACAGTCTCAGAAACACACAGGGGCAGTTGCCCCCTACCATAGAGGGTCGCTATGGGTCAGAATCAATTTGATGGTAGTGAGTTTGTGGAGATTGGTTGTTGTTGTTGCAACCAACCAAGCAACCAAGCAACCAACTAAGCAACCAACCAAGCAACCAACCAAGCAACCAGCCAGCCAGCCAGCCAGCCAACCAGCCAGCCAACCAACCAGCCAGCCAACCAGCCAACCAACCAACCAGCCAGCCAACTAACCCACCCACCCACCCACCTACCAACCCACCCACCAACCCATTGCCATTGAGTCAATTCCAACTCACTGTGGCTCCATAGGGCAGAGTAGAATTGCACCGTGGGGTGTCAGTGACTGTAAACTTTACTGGGGTGGCCTGCCTCATCATTCTCCTTGGAGCAGTTGATAGGTCCTCTCCTCAGCAGAACAACACGTAACCCACCGTGCCTCCAGGTCTTCAGAAAGATGGCGGTAGAAAGTATTCCACTAGCTAAATGAAGCCCTCAGCTTCATGTCAACTCACGCATGGAGCAAGTAGCAAGCCGTGAAGCCCCTCTCTGATTCTGAGGCTGGGGGCGAGCCAGGCAACTGAGGCAACCAGCACCTTTAGCACAAAACCCCGTAGAAGCACTTAACCCCTTGTGCTCCATGCGGCCCAGGCCTTCCACCAACAGCCTGCTTCTCTTTTATGTTTTCCCCCTTGATTTGTTGGAACAAACTTCACACTAAGATGCTTATGGATCCTGAAGGTGGTGACATCACGCCCGTACCTCCGTCTGCATGTCTCCATATTGGGGTTCCCCGCCACCTGTGTACCCACCTGGAAACCCACCCTTCTGCCTTACCGGATTACACACCCCTCGGAGCCTTGCTTACTGTTTCTCACCCCTAGCGCGCCACACGCTGCCTGCCACACAGAAGCGTCTGAGCTTTGGGCATACGTGTTGATGAGCATTTGCCAGCTGTGCTGGCCCATTGGAGAGAGATGGCTTTGAGGATGTAGAAAAGCAGGTAAGTGGAGGGAATAGAGGTGGGGCTGGAGAAAGCAATGACTTGCTCAGAAGTCACTTAAACCCAGACCAAGTTCTCTGTCATTGAGTCGGTGCTGACCCATAGCAACTCTTTAGGGCAGGGCAGAATTGCCCCCGTGGGCTTACAACCCTGTCACTCTTTTAAAAAAAAATTTGTTTATCATTTTATTAGGGGCTCATACAACTCTTATCACAAGCCATACGTACATGCATTGTGTCGAGCACATTTGTACATATGTTGCCATCATCATTCTCAAAACACCTGCTTTCTACTTGCGCCCTTCCTGTAACTCTTTCCGGGAGTGGAAACTCTGATCTTTCTCCGGAGGAGCCGCCGGTGGTTTCACACTGCTGACCTTGCAGTTAGCTGTCCGATGTGTAACCACTGTACATGCCGCCAGGCCTGCGCCAAGGCGCCCTGGTGGTTCAGCAGTTAAGTGTAAGGTCAGGGCACCCAATGAGCGCCTGGAAGACCCGCGGAGTCATTCTGCTCGGTCGCGTGGGCTCGCTCTGCGGAGGAGCTGGCTTGACAGCACACCACAAGGGCAACGGGTCAGCCCTGACTGCGGCGTGTCCCCACGGGCGGACACCCATACCCCTCCAGGAAGCCCCTCTTGTGGGCCACCCTGCAGCGAAGGGGGAGCATAGGGGTGTGATATTTCAGGGGTGCCAGCCACCCAAAGTGTGGTCTAGAGAGAAGACAGAGAGGGCCCAGGTAGGCATATCCTTTGTCCTAAAAACACCCCCATTCCTTGAGAGAGGGCCAGTATGGGGCCCAGGGAAGGGGCCCTGGAGGCAGGTCTAAGGAGCAAATGCCTGGAAGCAACGTGACCTGTAAAAGGAAATCAGTATACAGTCAGGCTTTCACACACCAGGTAACAACTACATGGACACACACACAAACTCAAGCAAAGCCTCTGCCACCGAGTCAATGCCGACTCAAGGTGACTCCATGATGGTAACTGCTTATGGCAATAGAGAGACCAGTGTCTCTCCCGAGGAGCTGCTGGTGGTTTTCTTTTATGTAAAATTATATAATATCTGATATATAACTTTATTTTATTTGACATATTTATTTAGATAGAGAATATATATATATATAAAGTTATTTATTACCATATATACTCATGTATAAGCCAAGTTTTTCAGCACTTTTTTTAAGGTTTTTTTGTTGTTTTCTTTTCTTTTTTTTACTTTTTTTCCCAGCACATTTTTAATGCAGTTTTTGTGGTAAAATTAGGCGCCTCGGCTGATATTTGGGTCAGCTTATACTCAAGTATATATGGTATATATAAAACCATATATAATAAATATTTACATATACATAACTATATATGATTTTAGAAACGTGGGAGTCCTTTGTCCCCCTGTTAAATCCCAAACAACCATGGCAGGGAGCCAAGGCCCCCTGTCCCTTTCAGCCTTATCCACTCCCTGCCACCCCACCCACCCACCCACTCTTCTTTCCCCAAGAAATAGAATGATGGAAGCTGGGGGACCCAGCAGGTCTGTGATCCAGCGATCAGCTATTCACCTAAGAGGTGACATTCGAACCCTCCCAGCGGCACCGCAGAGGAAAGCCCTGGCGGACTGCTTCAGTCAGGCTTGCTGCGCAGTTGTGAGGGGCTATGGGGTTGATTCCAATTTCTAACGACCCTGTGTGACAGGGCCACACATAGAACTTCCCTGGAGGGCTTAGGGGGGCCACCAACGTAATGGCAGCAAACCACACCAGCAGAAAGAACGTGCTGGGAGCAGGCCTATGGGCAAGAGGAAGCAGGAGTGTGTGTGTGTGTGTGTGTGTGTGTGTGTGTGTGTGTACTATAGTGTTTTCATTGTCTCAGCGTTTTTAAAATATAAAGATTATATGCACTATACCCTGATGAACATGGGAAATAAAAGGTAACTGGTGGTCATGCTGGCTCTATGAGAGGGGGCGCTGGAAGGGTGTGGGTCCAGGCAGGACAGACCTGTGGCTAAAGCTTGGGGCCAGGGCTGGGGAGAGAGGAGCCGTGGATTCTAGACCCTCAGGAGACTCCTGTGCAGGAGGTTGATGGGGTCAGGCGAGGACAGGAGCAGCACTGGACAGACCAGGCAGACGGCCTGGGTGGCTGGAGGCTGGCCTCTAGGACTGGCTTAGGAGTCCTGCCGGGTGATGGCCAGTGAGCGTCGCCATCGGCTCCTTGACCCTCACCCCCCAATTGACATTCTAGATCGCTTGGATGGGAGTGATGCTTCTCAGAGGAACAGGACAAAGAATCCCAGGGAAGAAAGAAGACAGAAAATCATGAAGTCAAAACTAGCCCTAAAATAAAAATAGGCAATAGTTGAAATTTTTAAGAATGGGGAAAAAGACAAAAAAACAAAGTTTGGTTCATGAGTCACACCAACATCTCCCAATTAGCCAGACAGAGGCTCTAAATAAAGTGTCCGCCCGAGGAGCCCAGGAATGTCTGCGGTAGCCAGGATGCTGAGGTCAGACCCCTCCCGCCAACCTCACGTTTGGCTCTTCCCAATGGAAATATTTACCCTCCGTGCCCAGAGTCAAATGCCAGAGACAGACCACTGGACTGGGAGCCAGGAGGAGCACAGGCAGGCGCCTCCTGGGTCCTCATCTGCACACAGGAGACAGGACGGTGCAGCCCCCAGGCTGTCCAGCACCAAGAGGGCAGCAGACGCCACTGTGGCCAGGCCCCTAAGGTCTGGCCATTCTGTGATGGCTCAGGGAGCATGCTCTTTTGTCAACAACAACAACAACAAAAACAATGCTTCACACACACACACACACACACACACACACACACACACACACACAAAACCTCTGGGTGATGTCAACATTTCATACACTCAGCTGCTAACCCAAGGCCTGGAGGTTCAAGTCTACCAGTAGGTGCGTCAAAGGCAAGGCCTGGCAACCAGCCGCCGAGAGCCCCCTGCAGCCCAGGTCTACTCTGACACTCATGGAGTCACTGGTGTGGACTGGTCTTTGTCAACAGACAACAGTGAGAACACCAAACCTGAGCAGTCTCCATGAAAACGACTTAGAAGAGACACAGCCTACTTTTTCTTGCAGTTTTTAATAAGTCATTTTCACTGGGGGCTCTTACAGCTCTTATCACAATCTATACATCGATTGTATCAAGCACATTTGTACATAAGTTGCCGTCATCATTTTCAAAACATTTTCTTTCTCCTGAGCCCTTGGTATCAGCTCCTTTTTTCCCCTCCCACCCTCATGAAATCTTCATAATTTATAAATTATTTTTATCTTCATATTACGCACCGTCTGCTGTCTCCTTTCACCCACGTTTCTGTTGTTCATCCCCCTGGGGTGGGGGGTGGGGGTTGTATGTCGATCATTGAGATCTGTTCCCCCTCTGCCCCCACCTTTCCCTACCCTCATGGTATTGCTACTCTCATTACTGGTCCTGAGGGGTTTATCTGGCCTGGATTCTTTGTGTCGAGAGCTCTTATCTGTACCAGTGTCCATGCTCTAGTCTAGCCAGAGTTGTAAGATAGAACTGAGGTCATGGTAGTAGGGGATTGGGTGGGGGCGGGGAAGAAGCATTAAAGAGCTAGAGGAATGTTGTGTGTTTTGTCCAGTGCTATACCGGACCCTGACTGAGCCTACTTTTTGACTTGGGGAAAATTCTATGATCTTGCAAAGGGAGCCCTGGTGATGTAGTGGTTACAAGCTGGGCTGCTAATTACAAGGCCAGCAGTTCAAAACCACCCATCACTCTATTGGAGACAAATGAGGTTTTCCACTCCTGTAAAGAGTAGCAATCTCAGAAAACCACAGGACAGTTCTACCCTGTCCAGTAAGGTCCCTATGAGTCAATATTAACGTGATGGCAATAAGTTGAGTTTTTTTTTTTTTAATCAGCTCACAAAAGGCAAGAAATCTACCTATGGGCTGGGCTGGGCTGGGCTAGCCAGGGAGGTTTCTTAAACAGGGTTGGGGAATAGGATTAATGGCCACCTGGTTGAGCTAGTTCAGCAGTGGGGAGTTGATGCAGGCATGGACTGGGTGCCTTCTTCAGAACACCCAAGGGGGACATATAAGCGGGCAGTGACTTCCTCCGACCTCTGTGCCTGCACCACCCTGCTCCATCTGCATATGCCACTCAGCGTGGGCGTCCAACCTTCTAGGAGGTGAGGCTGCCAGTTTGGATGGTGGGAGTTGGAGGGAACGGCAGTGGTGCAGGAGACGGTGGGTGGTCTCCTTCTCACTCACCTGGGTAGCAGGAGTCTGCCGGGGCCTTGGTCAGACTCGGCCCATGGACCTGACCTGGTGAGGGCATCGTGCTGAGCAGAGGCCACCTGGTTGTAAGGTCATAGGTGCTCTGTTCATGTTAGACACGGACTCACAGCAGGGACGCGAGTCCCTGGCCTGAATGGACAAGAGGAGGCAGTAACGCTTTCAGTAAGACCCTCCTGGGTGGCCTGGAACCACGCTGCCAGGGTGTCGCCCCTGCCTCTTTGTCCTACAAGCTGAGTGGTCTTGAGTAGGGTCTCGTAGGCAGCAGATGGCTCACCCACAGGGTTGAACTGAGCAGAGGGCCTTGGAGGGGCAGGTGACCGGGGTGTACTCAGGGGAGAATGTGGGATGCGGTGGGCTCAAGGATCCAAACAGGGGAAGCCACTGCTCTCCTGGACCTGAAGGGACAAGGGGCGGGGGGAGGGGGAGAGGAGGGGCAGAACCAGGCCAGAGCTGTCCCCCTGAGCTAGGGCTAAGAATAGGAGGTGGGGACAAAGATGGAGGAAAGCAGAGTGGCTCAGCCATAGCCAGTGGGAGGGAGCTGGTACCCTGATGTTCCCTGCCGCCTGCCACCCAGAGGACAAGGACACAGGGGAAGGCAGCAGTAAGGGCCAGTCCTCAGGGCACAGGGCAGGGAGAGAAGGGTGTGGTGCCCATCCGAGGGGCCATACTCAGCCTGCCAGCTTTTCTGGACCTCAGTTCTGTTGCTTGTAATTAAATGAATAGTTCGCTATGCAGAATTGACTCAATGGCGTGGATTTGGCTCTGGGATTTATACAAAGGTCCTGAGGGCGCATCAGCTAAGCTCCTGTCTGTTCACTGAACCCATCCAGTGGCTCTGTGGGGAAAGAGGCCTGGTCATGTGCTCCTGTACCTACCTACACCCTGTCACATAGCCTGCAGCAGCAAAGAGAGATCACACAGATAGACACGCGTGCCCATGTTCATCACAGCCCTGTTCATCGTAGCAAAAGGTTGAAACAGCCCAAGAGCCCATCGGCAGAAGGATAAAGAAATTTGGGAACACATACACAATGGAATATTATACATCACTGAAAAAAGCAATGATGAAACCATGATGCACCTCACTACATGGTTCGATCTGGAGGGTATTATGCTGAATAACGTCAGTTGATCACAGCAAGACAAGTCTTGCAGGGGACCACTGCTATACGGACAAACACCAAGGCAAGGACAAGCAGTACCTCTCAGGTTAAGCAGCCATTCGACCTGGCCTTCAAGGCATCGGGGTGGCATGGCTGTCTAGTGCTTGCAACATATTGAGCATTCACTTATTTGTGCAGGGAGGAGCCCTGGTGGCACAGTGCGTATACACTGGGCTGCTAGCCACAAGGTCAGCAGTTAGAAACCACCAGCCAGCCTATGAAAGAAAGACGAGGCTTTCTACTTCCATGAAAAAAAGAGTCTTGGAAACCCACAGGGGAAGTTCTGCCCTATTTTATCTGGTCACTGTGAGTCAGCATCGACCAAACGGGTGGTAAGTTTTTGAATTTTCAGTCTAGAAAAAGGAAATCTACATACCTAGGGCTGTTTTCTAGACTAACATACCTGGATTGTTGATTTGTGTAGGTGAACGATTTAGGTGACAACATTCTTTGCACCAAGAGTGAAGGTTAGAGATAGGGCAAATCTTCAATGATGTCCATTCACAAGGTAGAATTGGATTAAACATGTCATAATGATGAGCATTTTCTCCAATGTGAGACTGCCCACCACCTTCTCTGAGACAGGCATGCCTGCCGTCCCACCTCCTCTTGACGCGGGTGTCCACTAAGGTTCCCTAATCACTGCTGCAGGATGTCCAGGAATTCAGGATGACCGAAGACCAGCGTCATATGGCAGGAGCTAGTTGGTTTTCTTCCTCTTCCCACTTCATGGGAAACTGACTTCGTTGAGATGTGGCCTCCCCTGTCCAAGTGGGTTTTAAGATGTACAAATAATGGGGTGGTAGATGGCTCCTGAGCACTAGGCAGGCACTCTCTCTCACTGCCTAGGAAGCTAGAAGAGGAGGTTAGATGCCTGGTGATAGAAGCCTGCCTTTGTCTCGGTGTTTGCTTTGCAGTAGTGGGCTCAGACAGTATCTGTCATCTCGTGATTGACTGACTTAACTCGGCATAGAGGATTCCTGGTGCATCCCTGCCATGCGGTGCTTCGCGGTTTCGTCACTGTTTTTCAGGATGCAGTGTTCCATGGTGTGTGTGCTCCGGCTTCTCCACCTGCTCTTCTACTGCTCCCAGCTTCTTGCTCTTGGGCAATGTGCTGCGAGGAGCATGAGAGGGCAAATGTCTGTTCATGTTCTGGTTTTTACTTCTTTTGGGGTGTATGTCCAGCCATATTTCTTGCTTTTGAGGTTACCGAATAACAGGCAACATAAAACTGCCAGGTAGTTGCCACTTTCATATCTTGGGGGCTTATTGGAAGCTGTCTTGGTTCTTCAGACGTTGTTCTGCCATTCTGAACGAGGGCTGATGGACTGTGTGCCCTGGGCCCGGTCCTCAATGTGTTCTTAAAGAGGATCCCGTCACTGAAGGTTTTTGATGTGTGAGCATCCCATGTATTTTAATCTAGGGAGGTTTCCCACGTACGAATATCTCCCTGGTTTCAGGAATTTAAAAAAATCTTTAAATTTAAAATGTTTTAAATCCTATATCATGGCTGGTTTAATGATGCTATTATTAGAATTAGCAGAGGCCCCAGTGGTGGTTACTTATATTATCTTATCTCTCAAAACTCTGGTGCTGCTGCCAATGAAGTAAAACAGGGACATGTATAAATCTTGGATGTATGAACATATTTTGAGCTCTCATTTGGCTGTAAGCCCTAGTCTAGGAACAGACCATTCTTAAGGTGCGAGATAGTTGGTTTATTGTGCCAACCTGGCCGATAAATACATGTGGGGTTAATTGAAGGGTGGAGAGATAAATGGCTCCTTGAGCCTCGCCAGTCTAGTTCTTGGGTCTCCTCCTTTCTGATGGTCGGACCAGGATGCAGCTGCCTTAGCCAGTTCCCTGCTTCAGCTGGCAAGGCTCACTTCCTGTGAGACATCCCCAAGGAGAAGCTGCATGGACCTACCCTGATGCAGCCCTGGGTGCTGGAGCAGCCGTGTGGAGACCCCTGCCAGTGCTGAGATGCTTACACATTCACTGACTCGGCTTTCCTCCTGCAGTCGGCATCATAGTGTATTTTGTGAGATGGAGGAGGACTTTGTGGATTGGTGTCGGACATATGGGTTAATGTTGGACTTGTGGGCTTGGGCAGCACTGAGTTGGGATGTTTTCTTGATGTGCACTTAACCTTTATATAAAGCTCTCTCTTATACATACATTTCTGTGGGTTTGTTTCTCTAAAGTCCCCAGATGAACACAAAGTGTGGCCATGCTCAGTACTTGCCCTGATGAAGGGATCACTAAAGATATGGGTGCTACAGCAAGGTGTGGTGAGGAGAGCAGACGGTGCCCAGGTATCAGCAGGAATAGTGTCTGGGGTCTTAAAAGTGTGCCTTCAGATAGAAAGCCATCTAGATGAAGTATCAAGTAGGCCCACAAGAAGGAAGCACATCAACCTGAGTGATCCAAGAATTATACATGATGAAATCCAAGATCAGAGCGGGGAATTGTATTGGAGCTTGAATTTTTGAGCACTTAGATGATGAGAGGCCATGAATGACAGTGAACGTCTACTTGTGGGGTCCTCATGTGGATTAAGCCTCCACTGAGTTTCCTCAGACCAAAGACATTATTCATGCACTGAACTCTTGCTCCTAGGAGAAATAGAGGGTTAGATTTCTGAAAGCCGCTGGCCCCAACCTTTTTGTCAAATGATCAATGTATAAACTATTTTGTGTGTGTGTCTTTTTAAAGACACCATATCTAATAACCACTCCCCAGTGAAGTGAGTTCCATTCACACAAACCCTATAAAGGGTGTTTCAGAAGCTGCAAATCTTTATGGGAGCCTACAACCTCATTTTTCTTCCCTGGAGCAACTGGTAAATTTGAACTGCTGACCTTGCAATAAGCAGCGAAACCACAGCACCGCTGGGGAGAATACACACAAGTACACACACACACACACACACACACACACGAGGGAACTTTAAAAATTAGTAGAAAATGGAACTTTAAAATGATGGAATTTCCCCACAAATATTTGAATTCCCCCCCCACACACACACACAACCTCACACATGCCTCACTTGTTGATATGCTTACATTTCGAAGATCAGGTCACTGTGTAAAAATTGGCAAAATTTGAAAATGGAGGATGACAAAATCAGGTCACAAAGTGGAGGATTATTGGACCGTCCCCTAACTGCCAACGCGCATCGTTCCCTGTCAATCCACTGAAGATCATGGGCCCGCCAGGTTGATATATATAGCTCTAAACACTACAGCCAACAGTGTTCTCAGCTTCAACTTGATGTTTGTTACTGCCAAATTAAAGCTGTTGATGCACAAAATAGCTGGAAAGTAGGGTTTTTTTTAAAAATAGACTATATCAAAAGTATGATGGACTGCCCAAAGGACAAACAAATCTATTTTGGAATCAGGATAGCCAGAGTGTTTCTATGAAGCCAGGATGGCAAGACTTCATCTTACATGCTTAGGACATGTTGTCAGCAGAGACCAGTCACTACAGAAGGATGGCATACTTGGTAGAGTGGAGGGCCATGGAAACAGAGAGAGGCCCTCAATGAGATGGATTGACACAGTGGCTGCAACAATGGGCTCAGGCACAGGGACAGTTGTGAGGATGGTGCAGGACCATGCAATGTTTCCTTCTGTTGTGTATAGGGTCACAAAAGGGTTGTTCTGTTGTGTGTAGGTGCCAACCTGATGGCATCTGACAGCAACAACATTGTCATCGATGCAAACTGTCAGAGAATAAGACAATTATTTTTTAAATCATTTTATTGGGGCTATTACAGCTCTTATCACAGACCATCCATCCATTGTGTCAAGCACATTTGTACATTTGTTGTCATCATCATTCTCAAAACATTTTCTTTCTACTTGAGCCCTTGATATCAGCACCTCATTTTCTCCTCCCTCCCTCGTGAATCTTTGATACTTTATATTTTTTTCATGTCTTATTGACTGATGTCTCCCTTCACCCTCTTTTCTGTTGTTTGTTCCCCTGGGAGGCAGTTATATGTCCATCACTGTTAATGGTTCCCCTTTTCACCTCCCACTTTCCCCCTACCCTCCTGGTATTGCTACTTTCATTATTGGTCCTGGGGGGTTTATCTGCCCTGGATTTCCTATATTTCCAGCTCTGATCTATACCAGTGTACATGCTCTGGTCTAGCCAGATTCGTAAGGTAGAATTGGGGTCATGATAGTTGCGGGGAAGAAGCATTAAAGAACTAGAGGAAAGTGGTATGTTTTGTTGGTGTTATACTTTACCCTGACTGTCTCCTCTCTTCTTTGTGACCCTCTGTGAGGGGATGTCCAATTGTCTACAGATGGGTTTGGGGTCTCCACTCTACTCTCCCCCTCATTCACATTGATATAGTTTTAAAAATCATTTTATTGGGGGCTCGTACAAGTCTTATCACAATCCATTCATCCATCCATTGTGTCAAGCACATTTGTACATTTGTTGCCATCATCATTCTCAAAATATTTTCTTTCTACTTGAGCCCTTGGTATCAGATCCTCATTTTCCCCCTCCCTCCTTCCTTCACGAACCCTTAATAATTTACAACTGATTATTATTATTTTGTCATATCTTACACTGTCCAATGTCTTCCTTCACCCAATTTTCTGTTGTCTACCTCCTAGGAAGGGTTTATATGTAGGTCCTTGTGATTGGTTCCCCTTTTCTGCCCCACATTCACCCTATCCTCCTGGTATCACTACTCTCATTATTGGCCTGAGGGGTTTATCTGTCCTGGATTCCCTGTGTTTCCAGGTCTGATCTGTACCAGAGTACATCCTCTGGTCTTGCCAGATTTGTAAGGTAGAATTGGGATCATGATAGTAGAGGGGAGGAAGCATTAAAGAACAAGAGGGAAAAATGCAAGAACACTTTGTTCTATTAAACTGGCATTCCAGGATGCTCACCTTCCCGACACAATCACTGAAGACAAAGTGGATGCATAAACAAATGTGGTAAGAAAGCTGATGGTGTCCGGTTATTAAAAGATACAGCATCTGGGGTCTTAAAGGCTTGAAGATAAACAAGTGGCCACCTAGCTGAGAAGCAACAAAGCCCACAGGGAAGAAGCACACCAGCCTGTGTGATCATGAGGTGTCGATAGGATCAGGTATCAGGCATCAAAGAATAAAATCCATATCATTGTTAATGAGTGGGAGTCCGGAGTGGAGACCCAAAGTCCATCTCTAGGCAACTGGACATCCCCTCACAGAAGAATTGCGAGGAGGAGACAAGCCAGTCAGGGAGTACTATAGCACCGATGAAACATACAGCTTTCCTCTAGTTCTTTAATGCTTCCTCCCCCTGCACCACCCCCACCACTATCATGATCTCAATTCTAACTTACAAATCCGGCTAGACCAGAGGATGTACACTGGTGCAGATAGGAACGGGAAACCCAGGGAATGCAGGGCAGATACATCCCTCAGGACCAATAATGAGAGTAGCGATACCAATAGAATAAGGGGAAAGTGGGGTAGAAAGGGGGAACCAATCACAAGGATCTACATATAACCCCCTCCCTGGGAGACAGACAACAGAAAAGTGGGTGAAGGGAGATTTCGGACAGTGTAAGACATAAAAAATAATAATAAATTATAAATTATCAAGGGTTGTTGAGGGTGAGGGTGGGGTGGAAGGGGGGAAAGGAGGAGCTGATACCAAGGGCTCAAGTAGAAAGTGAATGTTTTGAGAATGCTGATGGCAACAAATGTACAAATGTACTTGACACAATGGTGATAAAAGTTTTATGTGCCCCAAATAAAATGATTTAAAAAAAAAAAAGAACTAGCGGAAAGTTGTATGTTTCATCATTGCTACACTGGACCCTGAATGGCTCATCTCCTCCCCATGACCCTTCTGCAAGGGGATGTCCAGTTGCCTACAGATAGGCTTTGAGTCTCCACTCTGCACTCCCCCTCATTCACATTGATATGATTTTTTGTTCTGGGTCTTTGATGCCTGATACCTGATCCTAGCGACACCTTGTGATCACACAGGCTGGCATGTGGGCTTTGTTGATTCTCAGCTAGATGGCCACTTGTTTACCTTCAAGCCTTTAAGACCCTAGATGCTATACCGTTTGATAACCGGGTGCCATCAGCCTTCTTCACCACATTTGCTTATGCACCCACTTTGTCTTCAGCGATCCTGTCAGGAAGGTGAGCATCGCGCAATTCCAGAGACTGTGACTCTTTATGGGAATACAAAGCCTCGTCTTTCTCCCATGGAGCGGCTGGTCACTTCAAATACACCTACAACAGGTCTGGCACAGGCTGGGTGATATGTAAGCATTTCCTTTTACCCATGTGGTTGCCATGCTCCTATTCCCATGTGTTCCTTCCTCCCTTTTATCCAAGTCTATTCCCATCAGTTGGAATATTTGCACAGGCCCTGTTACTCAGTTCTCACTCAAGTGTACACAGCAGCTACTACTGGCTGGAGTTGTCTCTGTCCGGGGGCACTTGGGTTTTAACGGAACACAGAGCATCGGCCTTCGGGCATGAAGTTTCACTTGCGGAAACCAGTTCTTTGGTTGCTGCTGAATCTTCAGGTGTGAAGTGGCATGTGTAAGCAAGAGAGGGAGGTATTGGAGGTGTATTCTGTGGTCCGTTAATGCAGCGCAGGCTCCTGCCCAGGTATGAGGCTGTGAAGGAAGAAGTGATAGAGCTCCTGACTCTGAGCCTGGCAAAGCCCCCTCAGTGGTAGGTCGAGTGCCCCAGGACTCAGACAATGAGGGCCCCAGAGAGGGGTCACCTAGTCCCAGGTCACCCCGGAGGTTAGTGGTGAGGTTTAAACCCCAAGTCCTGACCCCATCCCACTGGGTCCTTCCTTTATGTCCGACTGTCCATCCGAAGTGCACACTCTTTTGTATCTGGAAACACCCACTGACCTCAGCAGCTGGCCCTGGAGCAGCTCAGCCTATCAGCCCGAGGGGACTATGTCACCCCGAGAAGCTCCAAGTGTGACTCAACCATGAGGCTGGCGTCCTAGCTCTGCTTCACTCAGAGGTCATGACCTCATGCCTTAGGCTCATTGCCCTGAGCAATTACTCTCCCCAATTTCTGCCTATGATGGTACCCCCCCCATGTGACATTCCAAGTGCCCCTCCCCTGCCCCATGGCCGGAGCCCCTTGGGCCTCGGGTCATGTGGTCCTGGACACACACGTGAGTCGGTTGCTTATGCAGTGTTTGCTCATAATAGCAACAAGCACCCTCTTCCACAGCCCAGATCAGGAGGCTTCCCACTCGGAGAGGCCACAGAGCTGCTGGTAGCAGAGAGCATCTGAGAAAACAAGCCTGGGCTCAGGAAAGCATTTAGCAAACAACTGAGACTCAAGTGCGCATCTGAGAAAACATGCTGGAGCTCCTGGAAACATTCCACACAGGCTCTGACTCCAGCTTCCTCCCGGGCTCCTGGCGGAGGGACTGAGCTCTCCACTCGGCCCTGCTCTGTGGTGACAGGGCCAGGGCCTCATGCCCCATCCCCAGCCATCGCAGGTGCCCCAGACCTACGACTTGAAGGCTTCACCTTCATGTGGCCTTCCCCCCTTGGTAGCCCCTTTAATAAGGACACCTGTCATTTGATTCAGGGTCTACCTGCCTAATCCAGGTTGATCTCAGCCCAAGACCCTTCCCTTAATTACATCTGCAAAGATCTTTTCCCCTCAAATAACCTGGGCAAAGGCCCAGTGGTGGGAATGAGCTGGACACTATAATTTTATTGAATCAAAGGGAGGGCTCCAAAAAATTTCATAAACAAGCCCATGACTTTTTCATTCTATTTTTCCAAGGACTTTTGAAGCTGCCTCATATGGGTTTGGCAGAGGCCTCAGACCACAGACCTGCTGAGCCCAATCTAGAATAAAACCCACACTCAGGGAACCTAGAACAGCCCAGGCCTCCCACACTGGCCGGTTTCATCTCCTGGCCACCTGCCTTTCTCACTTTCCATCAGGTACTCACCTCCACCTTTACCAATCTTGCTGCTCCTCTCTTCTGCTGCTCCTAATTAGAAGACTCTGCTTCCAGATGCCTGCTGGTCCCACCCTCACCCCTAGTCAGGCTCTGTCCTCAGAGCGCACACCCACACCCACACCCACACCACTGCTCTCCAGTCAAAGGCTTCCATTTTGTCTAGGATGGGCTCGGGCTGATTGAGAATCTAATGGCAGGGGCTTCAGGACTCCAGGAAGAAGGTGCAGTGATGGTCATGGGGACAGACATCCGATTCCCAGGGCCCGGGCCTGGGTCAGGCCGTGTTCTGGTGGGAAATGAAACTCGCCCTTTGCTGGACCAACCTCAGCAAGGACTTCAATGAGGGAGTCCTTACAGAGTGTGGATGAGTTTACAGGACAGTGAGCTGCCCAGTGGGAAGGTGTTACAATCCGCATGGCTGAGGGACCAGGAAGGCAAGATGTTAATGGGGTCTCTGGGAGCTGGGCATGTGCAGAGGGTGCCCAGCAGGAGCTGTGCAGGAAGCAGCTAGTGCCAGAGATGGAGCACTGAGGCAGAGGCAGGAGGGGATGAAGTGCGCTGGCCTCTTGCTTCCCACCTTCCAGTCACCCACTGGGGACTTCTGCTAGTTTGCCCAGCCAGCAAAGGAACTTGGGAGATGCCACCCCTAGGGTTAACTTGCAGGGCACAGATGTTGGGGAATAGATGACGGGGTGACAACAAGAGAATGACCCAAGCTGAGGAAGAGGCAAAGCTTGAACTGGAAGAAATGACAGCTGGTGGGGAGTCAGATTGAAGGGCAGAGTGGCAGGTGTCCTTCATGAGGCCACCCTGCCTCCACTGGAAGATGTAGCTGCCTGGAAGAGACTCTGGACATGTCCAGACCACTGGAACAGATAGCAATTTTGAGCATTAAAAAATGGGGCAGTGTTGACATAATAGCATACTATTCACGATTTAACAGGCACACATCAGTGGTTTTTATTAGAATCACTATCTGTTTCCAGAACAGTCTCATCAGCCCCATAAGAACCCCTGATCTATCAGCAGTTAAGAGTTTTATGATGGAATCACATTCTTTGTTTTTACTTCAACTGGATGGTATCTGGTCCAGAGAAGATGTTCCTCAAGTGATTATTTAGTGAATGAATGAAGTCATGGATGGATGGGTGGATTGATGGATGGATGGATGGATGGATGGATGGATGGATGGATGGATGGACGGATAGATGGGTGGATAGGTGGAGAGATGAGTGGATGTGGTCCATTCTCCAGGCCTCAGTGTTCCCATCAGTTCACCGAGATGATGTCAAAGGTTATAATGACGTCTGGTGACTACATCATGACAGCAGCGTGCCTGGGTGGTTTGGAGGTCTTGTTCTCGCTGCCCAAATACCTAGGCAGCAGTCCGTGGAGCCGATGTCTGGCGTGCCTGGGTGGCTTCACCCCAGAGACAGTTGCTCACACCGTGAGTATGGAGATCGGCCCCCATCACCTTTTTGAAGTTGGTGAAGAATCTTCAGAGTCAGGCTGGCTGCATTCAAGTACTCTGGGGCCAGGGCTCACAGTCAGATGAAACAGAGAGTGACTCTGGGAACAGGAAATGGCTCTTCCCAGAGACCTGTCCCACGACGGCTGAAAATTCCACCCTTGGTGATGGATTCCATTGGGCTCAGCATTGCCCTTTTATTTATTTATTTTTTGTAGGTCTCCTGTGTTTTTTAAATGCTAAGATATCTTATAGTTATGGCGCTTTGAGATAAAATTATTTTGGCTTTTGATGTGCGTGGGGGCTTTTTGTGACCTTGACATAGTCTTGGTTTAATGAGCCCTTACTGCGGCACAAGGAGCCTGGGTGGGCAGTGGTTAATTACTCGGTTATCAACCGAAAGGTTGGCCACTGGGCTCGCCAGCTGCCCCATGGAGAACAATGTGGCCATCTGCTTTGTAGAGTTGAGCCTTGGACACCCTGTGAGGCAGTCCGCTCGGTCCATAGAGCCTGTGAGTCAGCGTCACTGTGACAGCAGCCGGAGTGTGTGCCATGCTCGGCAGTGGCTGTGCACTTGAGCCCTTCTTATGAAGCACGTGAGACGTGTGCTTTGGGCCTCCTTCTATAGATGAGGAAGTTGAGAGGCTTTGGGGATGCGATGGTCAGTTTTTTACCTTCCATGAAAGGACCCCAGTTCGATTCCCAGCCAACACAGTTCCAACGGTGCTTCTAGACTGAGACTAGGAAGAAAAGGCTGGTGGTGTGCTTCTGAAAATCACCCCACGAAAGCCCTGTGAATCCCACCCTGGGACTGCAAAGAATGAGGCCACGTTTCCATGGTGCGTAGAGTTGCCGTGAGCTGGGAGCTGACATAATGGCAGCTGACAATGATTCCATCCGGGACAAAGTGGCCTGCACAGATGGATTTGCAAGGAATGGGGTCCATCTCAACTTAATATCCCCCTTGAATTCCCGCATCCTGATGGGAACAGTCGCTGCTCATTGGGGTGGCTAGATTCTTACAGTGGTACACGCCTAACTAGGGCGGTGAGGATGAGGCACGGTTTCATGGTTCAATGTGCTTTCAGACCAACCCAGCGGTTATTTGGGGCCTCTCGGCTGCTCCGTGAGATGAGTCTACTGATCAGATGCTCGCTAAGTGCTTGAAACATTTCTCAACATTTACCCTAGATTTCTATTTTGACCTGCCGGCAGACCAGTAAAAACACGGTTTATAGACCAGCACCTGTCTGTTTTGCAGTCCATTAGCCTCTTTAAGCCTAGGAACTTCCCAAGAGTTAGGGGCTGCGACTCCCCATTTACAGCTAAGAAGAGGGAGACTCAGCAAGGTTTATGAGCTGCCCCAGGTCTCACGCAGCTAGAGAATTGCAGAGGGCAGGGATTTAAACTGCAACCAGCCTGTCTCAAAAAGTATGTTCACACTGGCTTCACATGACCCCATCAGCCCATCACATGACTCGGTAGGCCTGACCTCCTTTCGCTCCTGAATGCCAGGTTGTTTGCAGTGCTCCCCACTCCTGCTCCCTGGGGGCCAAATCACGGGCGCTGTGAGTCAAGCAGAGGACACGATGGAGGGGAGTTGCCTAAAAGCATCTTGGCCAGAGGTGATTTCATAGCATCCCCCAGGGCCTGGAGTCAGAGCATGTGGGGAGCCCAAAGCCAGCAGAGACATCTCCCTCAGAGCCTGGGTGCTGACCTTGACCCTGACCTTGGCATCCTGGCCAGCTCTCTGCCCCAGGCGAGTCGGGAGAGAGGAGGATCACCCCTGGAGTGGACCCAGGTGGCCCTTCATAGCAGCTTCTCATAACCACAGACGTGAGCGTGGAGTGCCCCGCAGGCCGACATGTGTGAGGCTCCGTGTGCAGGGATTCAGTCGTGTTTATTTTGGGCTCCTGTGGAATAGTCAAGAGGACGCGAGTCCTGAGGGGGTTCATTTTTCTCAGAATTCCGTCTTACTCTGAGTCATAAGATGGGTTGTGGGCGGGAAGGTGGGAAGTGGCGGGGCGGGAGTGGGGAGGAGCTACCCCTCCTCAGGGCCTTTTGCAGGGACTAAAGAGAAGCAGGTTGGAGACCATTTCCCTCCCATGCCGCTGGGAGTGTTGCAGCTTACTGAGGAGAGGAGGCAGAGGCAGTGCCTCTGGGGCAGAGGAGGCACCAGGCAGCGGAGCGCACGCCCCCTGCTCTGGGAAAGGGTTGGACGCCTGCACCTGTCCATTCTCTGAGGAGAACAGCTTTACTGTACGCCTCCTTAGGGAGGCTCTGAGGCTCCTTGAAGATTCATTGTTTCCACCCAATAGTCACTGACTGACTGCTAGGACATGTGCCCTGTGTGTGGACAGCATTGTGGCCCTCAGCAATACATGTTGATGTCCCACAATACATGTTGGTGCCCACAACTAGGATCCTGTAGGTGGACTGGGATTTTCTTTTATGTGAATGAATTCACACCAGACGAAGGCAAGTTGTAGACCTATTTACTTCTGAGTTCTGAAAAGAGCAGAATTGACCCAGAGGCACACAGAGGGAGAAGACAGATGTTAAGAAGCCCCAGGGGTGGATGATAGGCACAAGGAGAGAGACACAGGGAAGGAAGGAACTGGCATGGTCCAGGCCTGAATGTGGATGGGTAGCTTTGCAGGTGCACAGGGGTGGGGGGGCCTCTCTTTACATGTGACTGAGCCATTATCTTGCAAAAGGATTAGACAATTTAGTATGCAAATAAAGTGTGTAAAACCCTGGCAGGAAATAGACAGTTTCTTATGCAAATAAGGTGTGTAGAATACTTGTGGGGATGGGTTAAGTACTATGCATATCAGGTGACAGTGGCCTATGGAGGGGATTGGTCAGTTTGTTGCCTTGGGGGAGGCGTCAGCTTATACAATGACAATCTCACCATCACAAAAAGAACCTGAAGTGGACCTGTCCTTTGGATCTCAGGTCTTGGGTCTCGGCTCTGCGGGGACAGAGAGCAGTGGCCCTGAGGATGGTAGAGACAGCACATGATGGGGCAAGATGATGGGGGCAGTGTGAGCAGTAAGAACCAGGAGACCAGCATGAGGGAACTGCAGGCGGGCTTCCTGGCCCATGGAGTGAGGCAGCTGAGTAGGCTTGCGAACCCATGAAGCAAGAGAACTGAACACCTTTTGCAGGAAGCTTGCTGGTGGAGTAGGGGTGCCTCGGGACATTTGTTGGCAGAGCTCAACAACTGGGACACTTGTCTAAGCGGGACAGAAACTGAGAGGCTCAGTCGGAAGCTATCGGATTGGATTCTCTCATGCCTCCTGAGTTGTCCTTGTTAGTTACATCCTAGTTCTGATGCTGAATTGTAGCCTGTTACTTCCCTACTAAGATGCACGATTCTGCGTAGGGTCTGTGAGTTCTGGCCATCACAACAAATTGTTGTTGTTGTTGTCGTTGCATGTGTGTGTGTGATTGCTGAACGCAGCAGAGGAGTATAGAGCGCACGGGAGGAGCAGTTGGGGTCAGAATTGGAAAAAAGTTGGAGAGAGGAGGCTTGTTTGACCTCCATCTCACAGGCATCAGCTTTGAGCTGCTGCTGATTCTCGTCATGCCGCCTCAAGTTAGACCAAGCCTGAAGCTCCTGCCGCAAAAGCCTCAAGGAGGGTGAGCAGACCCGCTGAAGGTGAAAGTCCTCCATTAGGTAACGGAAATGCACCCTTTTAGGGTCTGGAGCTCCAGCAGCGTGTAAGACAACACCCCACCCCCACCCCCGTGTCTTGCACACACCACTTCATTGAGTGAGATTCCATCCTCCCACTGCCGTCGGTGATAAACTCCCTTCCTTGAATCTCCCTCTGTGGTCCCTGGTTGCTTGGCCTCTTCCACAGCAGACAGAGACCCTCTTGCTGAAAACTGAAAGAACAAATAGAGGAGGCTCTCTCTTAGCAAAAGAGAAAAGATTCAAAACGGATGGAACCGAAGGAAGAAGTTCAAACTGCCCCGAAGGCATTGGCAGAAAACAAAGCTCCGGGAGTTGATGAGATATAATTTGCGAAGGTACAACACTGGAAGCTCTCGCTTATCTATGTCAATAAATTTGGAAGGCATTTGTCTGGCCAACTGACTGGAAGTGGATACATATTTATGCTCATTCCAAAGAAAAGTGATCCAATAGAATTTGGAAATTAATAAACAATATCACTAATATCACAGGCAAGTAGAAATTTGGCTGAAGATCATTCAAAAATGGCAGCAGCCGCACATGGACAGAGAACTTGCCAGATGTTCAAGTCGGGTTCAGAGGAGCACACAGAATGAAGGATGTCGTTGCTGCTGTCAGATGGGTGATGGATGAAAGCAGAGAACACCAGAAAGGTGTTTACTTGGGTTTCATTGAATGCGAAGGATTTACTGTTTGGATCATAATCAATTGTGGATAACACTGCAAGGAATGGATTCCAGGACACTAAATTGGGCTCATGTGGAACTTGACACAAACCAAGAGACTGGAACAGAACAAGGGCATCCTGCATCATTTCAAATCAGGAAAGGGGTGCATCACGACTGTGTCCCTTCACCAGACGCGTTCAGCCTGTACACTAAGCAAATAACTTGAGAAGCTGGACTGTATGAAGCAGAATGTGCGTGCGGGTTAGTTTTCTTGTGTGTGCCAACATGACTCCTGTAGGAATATGTGGGCAGGATTTAGCCTGACAATAGGACACAGCTTGACTGGAGGGCACCCGCACTAAAGGGCTCTCTGAGGTTGGCCTCCCTCTCATTTCTCTCCCTGGCGGTCAGACTCAGCGCTGCCTGAGTCAGCTGCTCTGCGTTACCTGTGGGCTGCGGCTCCCATGGATCGTGGTGGACTGTGTCTCTGTCCGTGCATTGCTACATCTCGAGGCTCTGCTGGGACCTGCTTCCCTATACTGCAGCTGTGCTACTGGCTTCTCTATACCCTGGCACCTCTTCTTCCTGCTCTTGCCTCCCCACCTTGTCCCGTCTGCTGCCTGCGGGGCACTCTGCGTGTCTTGCCTGTGGGCAGACTCCACACCTCCCACTGGCCACTGTCTGCTTCCTTGACCTGGCACCGGCAGCTGGCATGAGTTAGAAGGACCTTCAGTCTGTTAACTGTCCCACGAATAAGTTGGACTGAACCCTCTGTACTGCTGTGTGGACTAAGTAGCTATTGCATTCCTCTTGCTGTATAAACCTGTCTGTCTGTCTGTCTGTCTATCTATCTATCTCTCCATATGTAACCATAAGTGTCCTGGTTTTGTTTCTCTGGAGAACCCCGACTAACACAACGTGGCTTCTGGAATGGAGGAAGACTTGTTAACAGCTGAAATATGTAGATGCCCCAACCTAGCTTCCGGAAAGTAAAGAAGGCTTGACGTACTTACTGATGAAAGTAAAAATCACATAGTCTTCAGGGTGGATTGTACCTCAACATAGAGGAAGCAAACATCTTCATAACGGGGCCAATAAGCAATATCATGATAAGCAGGGGAAATATTGAAGATGTCAAGATTTTGTTGTACTTGTATCTAAAAGCAATGCCCGCGGAAGCATCGGGCAGGAAATCAAATAATCACTGACTGACTGCTAGGACATGTACCCTGTGTGTGGACAGAATTGTGGCCCTCAGCAATACATGGCCCTTCAATTAACCCCACCTGTGTTTATCGGCCAGGGTGGCACAATAAACTAACTACCTCAATTGGCCTGCAGCTATGTGAGTCTCAGGTGGACCCTGGCTGGCATCAGGCCCATGGACTTGAGTTGGCTTGGCCTGGCTGCTTCCTTGATATAAAATGACTTCTTGCTATGAAGTGCCTTTTCACCCACAGATGAGCATCACTGGTTTTGTGTCTCCAGACAGCCCAGCCTAACACACAGACTCTTACCTCCTCCCTTTTCAACCCCACTTTCCATTTCTTCTGTGAAGCACCCTGCTAGTAGGCTACCCACCCCCCCAGATTAGAATCTGTTTAAGAAGTGAGTGGTGCGCAAGCTTGCTTGCGCCGATTGTTCTTGCCCTCACTCAGGATGACGGCCTGACAACAGATTTTGAGAGTACCCTGTGCAGACTGGAGCAGGAGAACAGAACAGTCCAAAAGGAAAGAGGAGCCCAGGGTTACTTGCTGTAATTCATCCAAAGGAGACATGTTTATAGTTACGGCCGAAAGTGTGCGGCTGCGGGACCACTGAAAGAGCATCAGGCTCACTGTCTGCAGTCAGATGGTCATGGCTGAAAGAGCAGAACACCAGAAGGAACAAGACCAGAGGCACGGAGACTGGGGCATGGAAACTCGGGAATAGCGCTGAGAGGAGGCGGGATCTATCATCTCCTTATCTGACTGGACACTTTGGGGCTGTGAGACAGAGAGACAAGCAGGCGGGTTTCCTGACCCATGGAGGTGAAGGCCAAGGGACCACGCAGCTGAGAGACCAGGACCAGGGAGAGACTTGGTGGCTGGCTGAGGAGAGGCGCTGCTGAGGACCAGTGATGTTATCCTTACTGTTTCCTGATCCGGACTGGTGGTGACATGGTCACTTTCTTCAACTTACTGCCATCCAACTGGATATTCCAAATGGCTGGGCATTGGGCTATTCACCACAAGGTCAGCAGTTCTAAACCACCAGCTGCTCCTCAGAAGAAAGATGGGGCTTTCTACTCTCATAAAGGGTTATAGTCTTGGAAATCCACATGGGCAGTTCTCCCCTGCCCACAAAAGGGTTGCTATGAGTCAAACTCCACTCAATGGTAATGAGTGAGTTATTGATTTACTTAGTTAGCCCCCATCATTGTGAAAAAATAAGAACATTGGGGGCTGGATTAATAAAAGGTCAGAGAAATGAAGCATATGGAAGGGGGAAGGCAACTACTGATTCCTAAAAAGAAAGCAAAATAGAACATGAAATCCCTCAAAATTTGTTCACATGAAATGAAATGTAATCATAGCATGCTAGGTGACTCAGCTAGGAATAATATTTATATAATCATGTCAATAATATTTATATAATCAGGATCATGTCAATAGTGAATATAGACCACTGAAAATTGATAAAACTACATTGAAAGCATGGGCATTTGGGAAGTTGTGTATGTGTGAGAAAATGCATTCTGTTCTTGAACGCCACCCTCTTGGGGGTGTTGTGCTGGACCAAAAGGAAAAAACAAAGCCGGAAAGGAAACCACCTCAGTGCCACCGAGCCGATGCCAACGCATAAGCAGCACTCTTTAGAACGGGAAAATCAAGAACGAGAATTAGCAGCTTGTCAGAAATGTGCAGGCTGATAAAAAACAAAACAAACAAAACCCACTGCCAAGGAGTCCACTCCGATCCATAACGACCCCCAAGGACAAAGCAGAACTGCCCCAGGGTGTCCAGGGGTGCAGAGCTGTGGAGAGGCAGCCTGCCCCAACTCCCGGTGGAGGGTGGGGGACCGTTGCAAACGCTGGGCCCCAGGGTGCCTTTCCCACGGAGGACCACCCTTCAGTGTCCTGGAATGTGTCTGCCTTGCGGGTGGGGATGGGCTCGTTTTGTTACCAATTTTATGGTACTGTTTTCAAACTGAGCACCAGCACAGCTTTGATGAGAATGACAGTTAGAATTCCAAAGCTTAGCACAGGTAGAATACCACAGGCTGCTGTCCCTTCCCGAGAGCAGAGGCTGACAGCGTGCCCAGCTCCCAGGGGAGCAGCTGCCTGGAGGAAGGCCCACCCTCAGCCCTCTGGGGCCCTTCATTCCCCAGGGAGCTGGTGAATCTGCTCAGGAGCAGCGGCTGGGTCTGGCCAGGTGTGATTGGTATGGCTTTCTAGTCTCTCTAGCGGTGTCAGAAGCCGGTCCACTGGGTAAGTGACACCATTGAGGTTCAGGGAGGAAAGCGAGTTTGGGAAGCACTTGTGAGTCAGGGGGATGGCTTCTCCTTGAGGCCCAGACATTTCTGGGAACCCGTTTTCCCCGAGTGTGGTTTTAAAAGACTATGCTTTTTAAATTCCATCAGCAGCCCAGACGGATTTGCCCGTCTAGGAATTTGAGGGGCCGAGAGCAGAAATAACATTTTACAGGGAAAGGGGGATCAAAGCCAGCAGACATTTTTACTGAACCGATCTGGTCTCACATGTGCCAACTCTTGCACACTCATGCCTGGGGACCTGAGGCTCCCACCAGGTTAGTTTTTCACGAGCTGACCTTTGGAGCGGTTTGGACTTTGGGCAACATTTTCCAGGCATGCTGCTGCTTCTCATGGTGTCAGGAAACGTCCTCCGTAACATGATTCCAAATCAGCACCCAGAGCCTCTCAGACAAATGGCCCTGTGGTCTGTCTCCATTCTCTCTGGCCGCCCGGTCCCCTTTAAAGCCACAGACTTCGATTTCTCTCCAGCGTCACACCGACACTGGCCAGGCTGTTGGACTGGGGTGGCTTGTGGGTTGCTGTGATGCTGGAAACGATGTCACCAGTATTTCAAGTGTCAACCGGGTCGCCGAAGTGAATGGGTCTCGCTCGGCCCAGCTTCCAGACTGAGAACAGACTAGGAAGGGGAAACAAGCTGTTCCCCTCAGAGGCATTAGCCCCTGAAATCCTTATCTCAGACAGCAGGGGAACATGGTCAGCTACTGCAGACCTCGTGAGGAGCACCCACACATTGGCAGAGACCGGGGCCACAAGAGAAGGCCCTCCGCTTGGGAGGCTCACAAAAGAGGACTGAGGATGTGAGAAAGAGGTAGCCCCATGGCCAGGTGGACTGGCTGCCCCGTGGCCAGGTGGACTGGCATGGTGGCTACGACACTGAGCTCAGGCATTAGATCCCTCGTGGGGATGGAGTGGGGCCAGATGGTGTATCCTTCTGTTGTACATAGAGTTGCTATGAGCCAGAACTGATTGGACAACACCTAACAGCAGCAAGGACCGAGAGCACATCTCCATGAAGGACAGACATGGCCCATCCTCCTCTCCCTCTTCTTTGCCCCGCATGGAAAGACTCATTGCAGCCCAGGAACCTGAGGGTCACCCTCCGCTCACTCACGGCCACTGAGTTGATGCTGACTCATAGCACCCTATAGGATGGGGTAGAATCGCACCTGTGGACTTCATTATGGGAGTAGAAAGTCTCATCTTTCCCCCTTGGGGTGGCTGGTGGTTTCCAACTGCTGCACTTGAGGTCCCACTACACCACCAGGCAGGGGAGAATTGCTTCTGGCCAGGACCTCACAGGAGGCACAGTGGAACCCCAGGACAGAGAGGGCCGGCTGGGGTCCCAAGACTGGCCCTTGCCATGTTCTCCCCTCTTCTCCTCTCTTCCCTCTCCCTTCTCCTCTCTCTCCTCCCTGTCCTTCTTCCCCCTCCTTCTTATTCCTCTTCCTTACCTTCTAGCCTCTGCCTTGTGCCCAGGCCACTGCCTTTCCTTAGCTCTCTCTCCCTCATTTCTCCATCCCTCCCTTCCTGTTCCCTTCTCACTCCCCATTCTTTCTTCTTACCGCCCCTCATCTTGCCCGATTTGAAAACCCGCTTCTACAGACCTCTCTTTCTCTACTTTGCAAGAGGCCCCAGCCCTCCCCCACCCCCGACCTGGCTCCTTTGCTGGCCACCTGCCTCCACTGTAGCCCTGCCCTCTCTCCAGCATGGGTGCCTCCCCTGGAAGAGGAGCCTTTGGGAATCACAGCCTTCAAAACTGGAGTTTGGGATCTGATGGTGGGCGCCCCAATCTTCTGGCCACCATGGCAAGGTGGGAGGGATGATTTAGGAGGGAGCGGGAGGAGGCTTCCTCCTGCCCTTGGGCCATTGAGTCGTTTCTGATTGGTACTGGTATCAGGTGACAGGGGAGAGCTGGGACCTTTATGAAGGCGATCACTAAAGCGTTCTTCTGTGGAGCTCTTGGGTGAGTTTGAACCAACAACCTCTCAATCAGCAATGGACAGCTTAGCCACTATGTCACCAGCTTTTCCAATCACACTGAGCAGTGGGACGTGAGGCAGTCAGGGGAGGATAGGTCAGCAGAGCCAGTCATCCACTTGTGCGTGGCCTGGGGCTCTTGGGCAGACAGGCATCCTAGAGTGGATTAAAGCCTTAAATCGGGATCTTTGAACCGAAGGAAGAGCCCCAGGGTCTCAGCAAGGAAGTGGAAGCAGCTGAGGAGCTCCTAGTGGACTGAAAAGTTTCAGAAGAGAGCCCAGCATCAGCTTAGAGCCGGATGGGGTCCCTGCCTCCTTGTGCGTTAGGAGCACCTGGCCCACTTACGTAAATACCGGTGTTCTAGAAAGAGGGTTTTCTGACTCGCAATGGCTGCTGTCTGCTGGCCGCCTTCCCATCATTCCTGAAACCTGGGTGGCAGATCGAGTTGCAGAACTCAGGACGGCAGCAGGAGGAGCCATGGATGGCGTCATCAGAATTCTTTCCAGCACCTGGTCTCCGTCCTGTTTTTAAGGGCAAACCGCCCTCACGCAGACCCTTTCCAACAAGCCTAAGTGACTTCCAAGAGGGACTGGAAGGGGCTTTGGCTCCCCCAGGCAAATCTTCTCTCCCTGGTCATAAAGGGCTGGGTAGCCCCCTGCCCCACCCCGCCCCGCCCCCAGCCACCGGAGCAGTCCATGCTGCCTTTGTTCAGCACAGAGACCTGGCAGGGCTATCAAGTCTGAGTAAAGAGACCTCTTTCCCTCTTGAGGTCTGCGTGGGCAGGGGGCACCAGTGTTCCCAGGCCAAGCAGTGCAGCCCACTAGGCTATGAGTCCTGAACAGAGGTAGATGGTGTGGGGGAGCATTGCCCAGGCTGTAGGGCTTTGTCATAAGCACCTTGTGCACCTACCAGGCAGACCACGGCTCAGAGAAAGCACTCCCTACTCTGGCTCTCCTCAATCTTTCTTCCCCTCAGCTCCAGCACTGACCCCATAACCCTCCGGCCTCAAAGCAGGGCTCCTTGACTCTGCCTAACTTGTCTCCCCCTCAGCTACCTACATGGTGCGGGGGTTTTAGCAAGGTCTAAGTCAGACACTGCCTCTTACATGAAGCCCTTCCAGATTTCCACCCAGAAGTAAGCAATTTCTGTCCTATCAGAGAGTTGCATGAACCAAAGCCTGCCAGCATTGACTTCACCATGTATGCTGTACCTGTCATTCTACCAATGTATCTCTGGGCTCTCCCTCCCCTGAGCCCCCCACCGGGGACCAGTCCCAGTGACCCTCTGAACTGGGCACTCAGTCTCCTGGGTGAAGGCTCGCTCTCTTTAAAGATTATTCATCCACGTAGCAACAAGAGGAGTTGCTGCCAAGTCAACAAAGACCCACGCTAATTCCATGGGTTTCCAAGTCAACCTGTGCTTCAAAGGGTTTTCAGAGGCTGGATCAGAGGTGTCAATCACCTGGCCTTTCTTCTGAGGTGCCTCTGGGTGGACTCAAACCTCCGACCTTTTGATTAGCAGCCCCGCACATTAACTGTTTGCCCACTTGGAGACCCTAGTAATATAATTACTAGAGGGAGCCCTGGTGGCAGAGTTGGTTACTCGTCGGGCTACTAACTGCAAGGTCAGTAGTTTGAAACCACTGGCTGGTCCACAGGTAAGAAAGGGGAGGCTTTCAGTTCCCATAAAGATCAACAGTCTTGAGTGCTGGTCTCCCAGAGCATGGATGCCCCCCACCCCCCGCAAAGGGATGTGATGGAATTAAACCATTCCTAATCCTTGGAAGATTTGGAACCTTCCTGAAAATTGGGATTGTCGGATTGCCAAATGTATTAACCAACAGTCAGGCTTCAGCAGAAAATTCTCCATTCTGCACTATTGATCCTAATGGGAGCAGAGAGCCTGTGCCTGATGACAGGTTTGATTTTCTTTGCCAGTACCACAAACCAGCGAGCAAAAGTCCCGCCTTTCTAAATGTGGTCGCTATTGCTGGGGGCTGGGAAGTACCTTTTTTATTCCTGTGATGGAATCTTCCAGCTAACACGTGCTTTTGAAGATGATGATATCACACATGTCGAAGAAAGTGTGGATCCCGTTCGAGATATAGAGATCATCCATGAAGAGCTTCAGCTCAAAGATGAGGAAATGTTTGGGCCCGCTATAGATACACTGGAAAAGGTGGCTGTGAGCGGAGGAGATAAAAAACTAAAGCCTGACTATGACATAGGTGCCAAGTCAAATCCTGGGTAGAAACTGTTTGCTTCTATCATGATTGGAACGACAACGAGATCGAAGTGCTGAATAAACACTTATTCCTGACCTCAAAACCAATGGTCTCCTCGGTTACTCTTTTGGAAAAAGACTGCATTAGGAAGAAAAACAGACGGTTGATAAAAATTAAAGAGTGGGTGGACAAGCATGACCAGGTGCCTTGGCCACTCCTTTTCGTGGGGCCCTGGAACTCAGGGTGCAGGGATTGAGGGCTGAGGAGAGACAGAAGTATCTGGAAGCGAACATGACTCAAAGCGCTTTGCCCAAGACCAGCAAGGCTGGGTTTGCAGCGCTCCGACTCAAACACTTTTTCACCGCAGGTCCAGATGAAGTGAGTGGCTGGGCCGTCAGGAAAGGGGCGAAGGTGCCTCAGGCTGCAGGAAAGATTCGCACGGATTTTGAACAGGGATTCATTAGGGCGAAGTGATGAAATCCGAAGATTTTAAAGAAGGTTCTGAAAATGCAGCGAAGGCTGCTGGGAAGTACCGTCAACAGGGCAGGAATTACATCGTTGAAGATGGAGACATTATCTTCTTCAGATTCAATGTACCTCAGCAACCGAAGGAGAAATGAACTTTAGCAATAGCTCAGATAAACACACAATTTCCGAAAGGCTTACAGTTTTTCTTTGTTTGTTTTTTTAATTAAAATTTCTGGAAAATTAGAGGGAGAAATAAAGTTGGGGGAGGGGCATGGAAGTCTTCTATAAACCAGAATATTTTTAGTTATCTTAAAGCTAAAATCCTGGGTCCCTCCAGTGAAATGCAGGCTCGCAAAATGGGAACAGCCTTCCCTTTCACGTGATTAAGACCCTACCCTGAATTGTAGACGCTTTCCAGGAACCATACTACTCTCACGATACTCCATTCATCTCCATCATGTACGCCGAGCCTGACACATTTGACAGTCAGCACAAGGTGGCTTGCTCCGGTTTGACTCTCCAGATAATGCATATTTTATAGTACTTCAGATGTCTACACTCAATAAAACATTTGACAAAACCCCCCAAAAAAAGAAAGATTGACAGTCTCGGAAACCCGTGAGGGGGCCTTTCGACACGATCCTCTCGGGTCGCTATGAGTCAGAATTGACTTGACAATGTGTTTGGTTTGGAGAGCGCTTTCTCTATGCCTGGAGAGAGGCTAAGTGTTTTATGGGCATCCACTGACATACCTCACAACAACCCTATGAAGTCGGTACCCAAATCACCCCCACTTTACAGATGAGGCAGCCAAGGCACAGCCATGTTAAGGAACCAACTGATTTGATGCCACACAGCCGTTGGGTGGTGACATCAGCTTTCAGCTCTGGCAGTCTGGGCCCAGAGCCCATGGCCTCGCCCCTCCCTGCTCTATGCCATGGTGTGAGCATGGGGTCTGGCTGCTGAGGTTTGAGCCAGGATTCCATCCATGGTAGTTATGTAATTCCATGTCAACTTGAAATATAGGGGTGGAGTCCAGCCTGCCAATCAGATCATAGCCTGAGCATGATCTCCTCATAAGGAGGGTCCTGGGAACCTGCCCCTCTCTCTGTGTCACCTTCCTGCTATCAAGTCACTTAGAGAGATGACAGAGCCCTTGGATTCAAGGGACTTGGCACCACCAGCCAGTGATGTTCCTGCATTCTGCATCAGAGCATGAGGCTTCGGGAGTTGGCAGAGGGACTTAGGGACTGTTCTTGGACTTATGGACCAGCATTGGACATATGGACTTGAGTTGGACCGGGCTGGGCTGGGACGTTTTCTTGATATAAAGCTGTTCCTTACACCTATGGGTGTCCCTGGACTGGTTTCTCTAGTCAACCCGGCCTAACACACCTTCGCTCTGCACCGCAGCGTCCCTTCGTAGGAGGTAGGGGAAGCATGGACACCTTCGTCTCAGGGTGGTTAGGAGAATCCAGGGAGAGAGCCTGTCTGAAAGGCTTTGCCCCAAACTCCCTGCTGCGGAGTCGATGCCAACTCACAGTTGCCCGATAGGACAGAGCACATCTGCCCCCGTGGGGTTCCTGAGGCTGTAATTCTTTACGGGAGCAGAAAGCCCCCACTTCCTCCCCAGGAGCCGCTAATGGGTTGAAGCTGCTGTCCTTTCAGGTTAGCAGCCCAGCATGCACCCATGCCACCCTGGGTGTTCAGTGAGTATACACCAAACCCCAGCTCCCTGCCATCGAGTCAAGGCTGACTCACAGTGACCCCGACACCATGGGGGTTTCCAAGACTCACTGCTGATGGGAATAAGAAGCCCGTCTTTGTCCTGAGGAGCTGCTGGTGGTTTCCAACCATTGACCATGTGGGTCACAGCCCAACACGTGACCACAGTGTTGCCAGGGCTCCTCTACAGAGTGCATGGCGCTTACCATTCCTGCTGGAATCGCCTGGTCTCAGAATCATCGCTGTCAGAAGCAGGCAGGCCCCAGGCAGAGAAGGAGTCTGGGTCATCTTTCCTGGCACGTAGGCAAGACCTGTCGGAGTGACACGCAGGTGGCAAGTCCATGCTGCTTCCCGCCCCTTCCCAGGCTCAGGCACCCCCAAACCAACGAGTCTGTGCGGACTCCCAGGGGCCTCCCGTGCCACATAGACAGCTGCCGGCCGAGGCTTCCCTGGCGGTGTCTGACACGGCACGTCGTCCTCCTGCAGCACGGCTGGGTGTCTTCAGCCCACCAGCCTTGACTTTAGTTTCAGGTGCAAATACTTGGTGTCACCCAGGGACCCTCCCACCTCCCACAGCCCACCCTCATCCGCATGGAGCCTCAAGGGCAAGGTTCCGACCTTAAACACTGACAGCAACCACCAAGCAGCCAGTAAAGCAAACACGTTCCCCCTGGAACCGTTGCTGTCAGAGGCCCAGAGCCACAAGATGCCTTTGCATCCTGTGTGGCAGGAAGCAGCCCCACCGACCCAGGCTATCTCTTGCCTCTGGAGGTCTCCCCTGCAGTGAGCTGGGCAGCCTTACGGTAGCTCTGTGTGCGGCTGGGAGAACAAGGCGCACGTGTGAAAACAAGGCTTCGGGTCATAAGCAAAAGTCAAAAGAGCTGCTGTGTTAAGCTGGGGGCAGAACGTGTGTGTGTGTTTCCAGAACATTCTTTAATGGGGTTATTATTACCATAGGCCTGCCACCACCACCCCTCCATTAAGAGGAATTAAATCATATTGATTCAGGCACAGTTATAGTACTTGCCAACGGACCAGCTGCGGCTCTATCTTCTAAGCAAATAATACCCTTACTGCAAGGTCAGCAGTTTCTACCCCCATAAAGACAGGGAGGGGCCCTGTCCCTTAAAGCCTCAGGTTCCCTGGGCCACGGAGAGCGGCTGGAGGAGTGGCTAACGCCCAGCAGGCCAGGGAGACTAACCCCTAGTACTCTGTTTGAACAGCTGTGGGTGGAGTTAGCCTTGCGCTAGGGCCAAGAGTAGGAATTGACCCTTTGGCAGGGGGCTTGGGCTTGTGGGGTAAGCCTTGAGCTGCCGATGGCCACTGCTTGGGGAAGCGTGGCTGCGATGGAGGTCCACACCAAGAGCCCAGTTGGAGACGGCGAGGTGGGTAGGGCCCTGGGGCATTGTGTGAGCCTGTGGGTCCTGGCTAGTCTGAAGTGAGTCTCTGCCTGCATTTTTAATCCCAGTACAGAGCCTGTCACTCTCACTTGCCAGAAGGGGGACCTTGGGCAAGTTCCCTCTCAGCCCTTTTTCCTCAGCTATAAAATGGGATGAGGATGTACCTGCAGTCCTCGCTGATGATTAGGTCACTCCTACTTGCCCTTTCTTGTTATGAAAGTTTGTTGTGTAAATCACTAGTAATTAAGCCAACCCCTCCAATTAAAATGAAGACAAACTCACGACCTTCGAGTAGATTCTGACTCACAGGGACTGTGGAGCAAAGTAGACTTGCCCTGATGGTTCATCTTCATCTGTAGCTGCTCATCTTCATGGGAGGAGAAATCCTCCCCTTTCTCTGGTGGATTCAAACTGCCAGCCTTCTAATTCACAATCCGCCATTTCAGGCTGAAAGCCTGACTCTCATTCAGCCACACGCTTCACTGAAAGGCAAGGATAACATTCGAAACACGGTGTCTTGTTCATGACTGTAGCTACCTCTAGGTGGTCAGGAGGTTTAAGCGAGTTAATATTGTAAAACAAATACAGGCCCAATAAAAGGGCTCTAGGGGTCAAGTGGAAGAGTCCTGGTGGCTTAGTGGTTATGCTCTGGGAGGTTAACAGCAAGGTCAGCAGTTTGAAACCACCAGCCTCTCTGTGGAAGAAAGAGGAGGCTTTCTACTCTCACAAATAGTTACAGTCTCAGAAACCCACAGGGGGAGTTCTATGCTGTCTCAGAGGGTTGCTATGAGTCGGAATGGGCTCGATCGATGACAGAGAACTTGGTTTTTCGAGTGATGGAGTGTGTTACTTGTTGCGCTGCTAACCACAAGATTGGCGGTTTGAAGCCACCAGCTACCACGCAGGAGAAAGATGAGGCTCTCTGCTCCCTGACAGTCTCAGAAGCCCACCGGGAGTTCATAGTGTTGCTATGAGTCAGAATGGACTCAGTGGCAGTCTAATATAAATGTTGGTTTTAACCAATATCAGTGATCAATACGATCACTGGGTTTCTGACAGCACCCTGATTGGCACAGGGTTAGCACGGGCGAGAAGTTCCCACATGTGCATCACCGTGAACTTAGAAAGGAGCCCTGGGCGCACACTGGTTAAGCAGTCAGCCGTTACCCTAAAGGTTGGCTGTTGGTACCTCTCCTCATTCCTCGGAGAATGACCTGCCAGTCTGCCCTGTCAAGATGGCATGCAAGGAAACCCTACGCTGCAATTCTCCTCTGTCTTGTGGGGTCACCAGGAGTTAAAAAATTGACCCCCAAATCGACCTGACAACAACCAACCAAAAGATCAGTCATTGAATGCACCTGATGGCACCACAGAAGCAAAGTCTGGCAGCCCTCCTTCACTAAAGATGACAGCCGAGATGCCTGATGGTACATCTCTAGCACGTGGGTGCCCATTGGTTGGAATGGACTCAGCAGTATCGGGGTAGCATGGAGGAAGGTGGGTGACTCAGCTCTGCCGTAAAGAACCGCCCATAGGACTCGCTACTCTGACTGTCCATTCTGTCTCTACATGGCCACTGTCCCCAACACCCCCGATAGCATGGGTCAGTTCTGATCCAGGCAGCACATCCTCTAGCATCTGCTTCACCCACCCACCCACCCACTCCACTGCCACCAACCTGCCCTCACCAAGCTAGCCCTGGAAAGAACTGCATGCCCTGCCCTGTCCTGGGCCTGGGCCAATCTGAACTCAGCTGTGTCCACCTCACGTGGAGGATGGTCACTGGCTCACTGTCCTGATGGGCCCTGTAGTGCCCTGTGCTGTGAACACCCACAATGCTCAGCTTGTGCCAGCCTCACCCAAGAAAAGGACTCTGTGCCGGCATACTCCACTTGCTCCAAAGAATTGGACCTCCCAGAAACGACTAAAACCTGACACCTTCCTACTAAAAGACACCCCCAAGCAGTCCAAACCCCAAGCATGGCACAGTCAATTATCCTAACAGTTACTGATCTGCGGACAGGGCTGCCTGGACTGTGGAGAGGTAGCACAAAGCAGGGCCCCAGCCAGGCAGGTGTCCCACCCACTCAGCTAGGGACCTCCATCATCTCCAGAGGCTGCTGCCATTAGAAATAGACCCAGACCTGGGGCTCCTCCTTCCCATGCACGCCACCCACCAGGCCTGTAAGGAAACTCCCCTCCTCTCAGCTGCTTCTCTCAGTGTGAGCTCCCCACCCACTCCCAAGCCCCTATGTGAGCTACAAATGACTATCTAACAGATTACCCCCACACTTAGCAACTTGAAGCAACAAATGCTTATTTGTCTCATACACTTCTGCGGGTCAGGAATCTATCGATGGTTGGCTGCGTGGTTCCAGCTCAGGGCCTCTCAGGAGGATCTCGTCAGGCTATAGACTGGAGTGCAGTCTCATCTGAGGGCTGACTGGGGCTGGAGTGCCTGCCTCCAAGCTGGCTCACTGGCACGGCTACTGGTTGGAGGCTTTTGTTCCTTTAAGACCACGCGGGCCCCTCCTCAGGCATGCTCATGACTTGCAGTTGGCTCCCTTCGCAGTGAGAAAGAGAGGGTGGCCCAAAGATGGGGACTTCAGTGTCCATTGTAACCAACTCGTGGGAGGGACACCCATCACTTACACCATATTCTGCTTCCATCCACACCGATCCTGCAGCCAAGTGGAAAGAGACCACAACGGCATGAATACCAGAAGACAGGTTATTGGGGGAACATGTGGCAGGGCGCCTACCAGAATGGGGAGCTAGGAGAGAGTGCAAGTCTGCGTCCAAGAGAGTTTATAACTGGGAGTGGTAACGGTAGTGCTTCCATCTGACTGGAAACTCACCCAAGAGAGTTCAACAACCTGATTAAATTACAGAGGGTATTGAACTAGACCAAGGTATTGACACAGGAGGCAGAGCAAGAGCATCATTCTGCTCTTGAGGGCATTGGGAGGTGGGTGGGCAGGGAGCCGGTGGGAATTGGGACCAGCAAACCAAATGCCTCCAGGGCCGAGTTTCTCAGGGCTGACTCGCATCTTGCCTTCATGTTCCTTTGCTCCACCAACATGCAGGGCTCTGAAAGCACCCAGCGGGGACTTTTATGTATCTTTTCTTTAAGTAGCTGCTAATGTCTGAGCTCTGCCAGAGCTCCTGCGTTTGCCCCTCTCCCCCCAGCTCCTGCTCCTTGGCGCATCCTCTCAACCATTCATCTTCAGCTGCTGCACATCTGGTCTGGCTGTGGTGGAAACTCCATCCCCAGAGAGAGTAGACTGGTCCAGAGCCAGTCAGCAAATTCCTCAAGCTTTAGCAGGTTGGTTTTCATCAAAAGACTTGAAAGCTTTGGATTGCAAATGCTTCTCTTCAGTATAATGATATTTGCAGGCCCCGAGGCCTGTCCTCCAAGGCTGTACGCATGGCCATGCTCTGCTTCTGACACCCATCACTTTGGGCCTTAGGCTCCCTACAGCCTTTTTTTAGGGAGCCCTAGAAGGCATAGCGGGTTATTTGTTGGGTTGCTAACCACAAGGTCAGTGGTTTGAAATCACCAGTTACTCTGTAGGAGAAAGATGAGATTTTTCTGCTCTATGAGTTGGAATCAACTTGACAGCAGTGAGCTTGAATTTTGTTTATTTTTGAAGGCCTTTTTGAGCCCACCCAGTGACCTTCAGGGCTGAGGGTCTTCCTGAGTGGGGTAGAAGTCACTTCCTATCACTTAGGCATGGAGCCAGGAGAGACTGGGGCAGTGGGGTCAGGGTGGTGGTGTTGGGGGTTGGGGGGGAGGTGTTGTCCGGGAGGCTGGTCCTAGGACTCACACCTGTGAGTGGCATGCACAGCCCAGCCTCAGGCCCGACCAACATCTGTCTCCCTTCTCCCTGGTCTCTGACAGCTCACCTACTCCCTGGGCCCTGAGTCATGGAAGAAGAACTGGCTTTTATCTGTGACTGTGTCATGAATGGGTCCCAAGTACCCTCATGGCAACCCATTGAGAAAGGTTTTTGTGGTGCCAGACTGATTTCTCCCTTCCACCCACCACAGGTGACACCTGTGAGAGTAACCTGTACTTTCTAAATTAAACCCACATCAAGAAACACCCCTTTTTCTCTCCCACCTCTTCCTGTCCACTTGCCTGCCCTCGCTGCAGTTCTCCTCTGAGCCTGGGGAGGACTCTCTCGATGGCTGTTATAGGGTGCCAGGAGTGGTGTCCTCCCTCCTCTCTGAGCTGGGCTCGCTGCAGCTGGAATCACTGGAGGCACACCTGTCTGACCAGCGAGCAGGGTCCGGGTCCTAGCTGGAGCCTCCATGTAAATGTGCAGGCATCCGGTGTTCTGGGCTGTCAACGTGTGTCCTCCGCTCCTGGGTTGCCTATGGGCAGGACTGTTTTGACCTTACAAGGGTTGGGTTCTGAGACCACTACAGTCCACCCCCTTCAGATGAAGCATCTGTGACGCTAAGTGAGTGTGAGGTGATGCATGCACCCAGGTCCCCTAACACAAGAAGGGGCAAACAGGGACGGTAGGTGCAGAGACCCATTTACTCATGAAGTCCATGTACATCAATTGAAACAGTCTTCTCTGCCTGATGTACCAAGCCCCGGGGACTGCAATAGGGAGGAGCAGGAGTGGATGGTCTCTAGTAGGGGTGGCAGGCAGTTGGACCAGCAATTATGCTCTCTGTGCTTTTGGAGCCCAGGAATGGGGACCCTGACCCAGAGTGGGTACATCAAGGACGAGTCTTCCTAGAATGAGTGACATTTCAGCTGTGACCTAAAGGCTGGTGCTCCAGTGAGGGCCGTGTGGTTTGTAGGAACAGAGCGTCTCAGACAAGCTCAGAGACGAGGATCAGTGAGGGTGGTGGAGGCATTAAAAGGATACAGGACCCTCTCATGGAACCCAAATGCAGAAGATGAGGCTGAGCCTGAAACTAGGAATTCCAAGCCAGGCTATGGTTTTCATTGGTCAGGGCTACATGCGATCCCTTTACCTCTCGTTTCTCTCTCTGGCTCTCTCTCTCCCCCAGATGGCTACTTCCACGCTCTGTTTGGGTCTTGTAGTCCCTCCTCAGAAGGCCTGGTTAGATGTGGGGAGGCAGGCGAGCCAAGGAAAGGACTCCCAGGACTGGGGCTCTGACAGTTGGGGGAGCCGAGGAAGGCTCTATGCTTGGTTGTAGTGGGATGGAGCTGTCTGTCTGGGGAACATCACCGGACATGCAGTTGGACAGTGGTGGTGTGATGTCCCCGTGTGTACGACTGGAGTCCTAACGAAAGGGCTTGTCTGGAGATACAGATGTGGAAGTCCGTTGCATATAATGAATATTGGAATCTGTGGGGACAACCAGGGAACACGGACTCGGAGTCAGGCAGCCTTCAAGTTCAGGTTCTGCCAGTCACCAGCGGTGTGATGTGGACCTTTGGCTCTACATACTGTAAAATGAATTTAGAGGTCACTTGAGGCCCCTTTCAGCTGGATTTGTCACGATTTAGGGGACCAGTCACTTGGGGAGAAGCACTAACACAGGGTTAACGACTCAAAGGAAAGCACAACATTGTGATAGAGTCAGGTGTCCTGGATCTAGTCGGTAACTAATGCGGATGCTAACACTAACAGTGTTCTGCTTTTGAGGGCCCTTGCGCTGGGAAGGGCAGGCACTGAGTCCACACAATAATCCTGTATCACACAAGTATTAGTCACACCCTTCCAGCTGTTTCGGGGCCATGACAATCTCTTCTGCCTTGGTGACATCAGCTGGTGTGACCGAGGCGATGCTTTGGCCTTTTAGCTCAGCAGGAGCACATGGAGCAGCTCCATCGGCACATGGGTCTTATAAAGCATCTGGATTTTACACAAAAGAACACAGCAAAGTTATGATCATCTCTCCAGCTTCTCATATCCAGCTGGCCTCTGCTGCCTGCTCAATGCCAGTTTATTTCCATGCCGGGTTGATTAAAGGCGCTGTAAGTGGTAATGCAATTGGACCCACGCGGTGTCTGAGATATAGGCAATGATGAGCAGAGTGACAATAATAAAAATAGTCATCAACAGGTTTATGCATGAGTGACCACGTGACAACAGCCAGCATCCCAAGAGCAATTTGTGACTTTCTGCTGCTGTGTTAGTCTGGGGACTTTGGAGAAACAAATCCACAGAAACTCATGTATAAGAGAGAGTTTTATATAAAGGGTAAGTGCACATCAAGAAAACATCCAAATCCAGTGCTGCCCAAGCCCACAAGTCTAACACTAACCCATCTGTCCAACACCAATCCACAAAATCCTCCTCCATCTCACGAAACAGACCCAATGATCCCGTCTGCAGGAGGAAAGCCGAGTCAGTGAATGTGTAAGCATCTCAGCGCTGGCAGGGGTCTCCACGCAGCTGCTCCAGCACCCAGGGCTGCATCAGGGTAGGTCCATGCAGCTTCTCCTTGGGAGTGTCTCGCAAGGAAGTCAGCCTTGCAAGTTGAAGCAGGGAACTGCTAAGGCAGCTGCACCTTGGTCCAACTATCAGAGAGCAAGAGAGACCCCAGAAATAGAAAGGCAAGGCTCACTGAGCCATTTATCCCTCTGCCCTTCAATTAACCCCACATGTGTTTATTGGCCAGGTAGTCAACTAACTACCTCAGCTACACATAAATGTGTCCTGTTTTCAGAGATGCTGAAGTGTGGAGACAACATGCTTCTTAAACTGATGAAACAGGATGCTATAAGGAAGGGGCCCATTGCTATAAGATAGCAACGAAGTGCCAAATTGTGAAAAACTGGTTAGAGATGGATGGAGACCTGGTAGCACAGTGGTTAAGTGTTCAGCTGCTAACCAAAAGGTTGCTGGTTGAAGCCCACCAGCTGCTCCACGGGGGACAAGCACAGAAGAGGCCTGCTTCAGTAAGATTCCCGCTCAGGAAACTCCATGAGAAAGGTCTAGTCTGTCTTCTAGCGAGGCTATGAGTTGAAATAAACTCCACAGCCCAGCTTTGGATCTGGTCACACATGTTTTTACAGAGATGACTCTGAGCCCCTTCCCCAGTCTTATGAGGGCAGTTAGATTCTGAAGATGCTCGGGCCAATCTGCCTTCACCTTTATATCAGTGTGACCAGTGGCACAGAGGTCTGGCTGTTCCAGGGTCACTTGGTCAGTGGAATGAGTCTGGACTGGGGCTGGAGGTCAGTCAGTGGTTAGTGAGCAGTTAGCTCACAGGAGTGAGGAGCCCTATGGGAAAGTCGGGTCAATCTTCACACATGGTTCATATTTGGAATCAAGTATGCAGAACATGCCAGTGTCTGGGTCGTGGTCAGCCTGGGACTGAGGTTTGGAGTGGGTTTGTGCCTGGTTTTCAGGGTCTGTGTGTGGCCACGGTAGAGTAAGTCCATGACCAGGGTGAGGAGCCAGTGTGTGGCTGCGGCCATGAACCAGAAGCAGCCCCTATAGGTGTGAGGCCTTGCTCTACTGGGATTCTCTTAATAGTACTCTGTGCACAGCCAAGTCCCCTGCCTGCTCCCCTCAGCCGAACAACTTCTCCTCTGGGCAGCTGCACAGCATCAGCCCTGACTAGATCCTTCTTCGCAACCTTGGCCACCACAAACCTTGGCACTATCTCCATCCCTGTAGGGGGAAGGGAGCTCTCAGAGCTCCAAGGGCATCTTGTCATTCGGCTTCCAATTCTAACGAGGTAACTCTGCCGTGAATCAGCCCGAACCAGGCTCACTCGGAACCAGGCAGCCCAGCCTGCTGCCTGAGAGGAGCTGAAGGTCCACCTGATACCAAAGGAAAGAGCCACAAAGGAAAATAAGGCTGGTCTACATGGAGGAGGGGGTCCTGGGTTCAAGTCCTGCTTCTCCCACCATGGACTAAGCCAATTTGAGCAAGTCTCTTGCCCTCTCTGAGCTGCCGTTTTCGTGGGTGGAGAGTGATCACTTGCATTTTCTGAGACTGTGATGAGACAGAGCATTGGAGATGGTTGTGAAAAGTGTACAGTGCTGTTACTTCGTAGGTGCAAAGTAGGTGCTGGTGCTGGTGCCAATGGAGCCTCATTGGGGCACAGAGTGCTCACAGGTGCTGGTGCTGGTGGCGATGGAGCCTCATTGGGGCACAGAGTGCTCACAGGTGCTGGTGGCGATGGAGCCTCATTGGGGCACAGAGTGCTCACAGGTGCTGGTGCTGGTGGCGATGGAGCCTCATTGGGGCACAGAGTGCTCACAGGTGCTGGTGCCGATGGAGCCTCATTGGGGCACAGAGTGCTCACTACTTCCCACGGAGCAAACAGGAGTCACATAATCTGCCATGCCAGACTAACTGCTCAGCAGGGGGGTGACCACAGGCAAGTCAGGTCACCTCTCTGAGCCTCACCACCTCTAAAAGGAATCATAAGGAGCGGCCAACGGTTCTGAAACACTGACTACAGGCTAGGAGCTCCGATGGCACAGCGGGTTACTTCATGCGCTGTTAGCCACCAGATCAGCGGTTCGCCCCGCCAGGCCCTCTAGCAGAGGGAGATGAGGCCTTCAACTCCCATGAAGAGTTAGAGTCTCAGAAACCCACGGGGCAGTTCTGCCCTGTCCTGCAGAGTTGCTGTGAGTTTTGGAGTGACCAGGACTACTTCCCAGGGGTGATCAGGGGTCAAAGGAGTGGAAGGAGGTACCTTTTAAAAGGTCAAACGGCTGCCTAAGTGGAGGGAATTTTTAATACCCCCGGATCTCTTTCTTTCCCTTCACATCTCTGTCCAGCTGTCCTCTCTGCCCCTGGATGACAGAGTGAACACAATAGTGGCAATTATTTCGAGTGGCCAACCAGGCTCTGTCCCCTGGAAAGCTTTCTCCTCCAAGCCCTGTGGGGTTTCCTCTTCTTTCTTTCCAGTTTCCAGGCTGCCCCCCACCCACCCGCCGACCTTGGGGACCCTGCCACCATCACCCTCCACAGCGATGGAGATCATTAGCTCCTTTCTTCCCAAGTGGACGTCCATGCCGAGCTGGGCTCTGACATCGGATCTTTGTTTGCAGTACATTTTCAAGCCCTGGCCGGTTCTATTTTTACTTCTCTGCAGAAGGCCATGGCCACACAGAGGGCCCTAATTAATTTCCCCCGCCTTTAAATATTTCTTCAGAGTATGTGTTTGAAAAGGAGGTGAAAAAAAAATTCCAATCACATTTCTCACTGTTTCCCACTTACACCGCCACCTTCCCCTTGCTGCGAGGCGGCCTGGCTGGAGCGGCCTGCTCATGCTCCCCACTGAGATGGACGTCCCACTCCACCCAGCTCTCAGGCAGCAGGGTGCTGGCATGGGCAGCCACCAAATGCCCTAAGTTCCAGAATCTAAGGGCCCAGAGAAGAGGTGATGGTCCTGCCTAAGGGCCAGGCAGAGGTGAGGGGGCTGGGGCGACCTGTGAGGGCCAGAATCACACAAACACACAGCCCCAAAGCATTTAGGGAAACCACCAGGACAGATTCCTTTACCCTGAATCCCCATCTCCGCAAGGGCTGCCCAGCCAAACCATACACGCCGGACAGTGATTTATCACCGATCTGGCCGTCCAGGCTTTGAGATGATATTCCGTACACCGCATGTGTCCTCAGGAGGCCGTCAGGAAGAGGGGCATCAGCTCACGTGGTTGCCGGGTGAGGGATGCGGCTATGGTCTAGGACACAGGAGTGGGGCTGGGGGCGGGGGCGCTGTCCTCCTTTGGGAAGGATTCTAGATTCCAAAAACTTGCTCGGAAAGCTGTTTGGAAGGAGCAGATGACTTTCGAAAGCACACAGGAAACCCTTCTCCCCCTTCCAGGCGCTCAGCTCCAGCCTTGGGGCTCTAGCTTCCTGGCATAAGTCCTCCACCCAAGCATAGAGGCTAGGTGGACAACCGAGGGTTTGAGGAGAACCTCCTCCCCCGAGCAGCCCCAGGGCCTGCAATCTGACCCCCGTCTGATCTTCCTGCGTTAGGATTTCAAGCCCCATCCCTGGCAGGATGATAACCCTGTTTCACCAGCGCATGTAGGATGTGGGTGGCAGTGGACAAAGGAACAAGCTCTTCTGCTCTCTCTTTAACCTCCTCCCTGCCCTCTCTCCTCCTCATTCCCTCCCCGCTGTCGTGCCCACTCCTCGGCCTTTCTCTGCCCTCCCCCCTCGCTTTGGGCTCTCTTCCCTCTTGTTTCCAGGAGGAAACGCTCAATCTCTTTCTGGGCTGGGAGACGCTGACTTAGAGCACTGCAGGCCTGCGGCTCGGCTTGAAGCTGTCTGGGCATGGGCTGCAGCTGCAGCTGTGTAAGACTTTTGGCCCATCTTGAGCTCCCCAGCCTCCCAGGGGCTCCCCAGTAATGCGAAGAGAACCCTCACCCCCTTTCTGTTGCAGTAAAAGAGAGGGGCAACTGAAGGAAAGAGAGGTCTTCTCTTTATAGCCTGGCAGACAGCGCAGGCCAGATGAGCTTGTGAAGTCTCAGACCTGAGGCTCCAGGCCCCTGGTTCAGCACCCTCGACTGACCTCCAGCACTAGGAGACTTCCAGTGTACCAAGCAGTTGTTCTCAGTTCACTGAATTAGCAATAGCTCTCCACTCCAGGCCCATGTGCTCCCCAGCTGCATCGGGATGCAGATAGGAGCTGGGGGGCCCTGACCTGGTGGGGTACCCATGCATGTGTCTATGAGGGGTGTTGCTGCACAAACCTACTCCAACTGCTGTGGTGGGCACTTGAGACCAGAGGTGGTCTGTGAAAATGTCCCCGCAGCGAGCAGCTCAAGATAAACCGCTCCCAGGAGCCTACAAGGAACACAGCAAGGATCAACAAGAGGCAGGGGGAGTTGACTTCAGAAAGTGTACAAACCCACACAAACCCATCCATGAAAGTAGGTGTGGTTGGAGGCTCAAAGGAGAAAAAAGAGGAAATGAGGTAAAAGTTGTGTGTGCAAAGGCAGGGGCCAAGAATTTTCCAAAATGACCCTGTAGATTAACTCTACATTATGAATTGTACCGTAAATCCCAGAGACACAGATTTGAGGCCATCTGGACTACTCTTGAATTTTAACTTTATCTTTCTTTTATTTAGCTTTTTTGACTTGTAGCTCTATCATATGCTCATTTTAGGTGGAAGGTAATTGATAACACATATAAAACTGTTATTCTGTCGAGGAAAAATGGCCAAATAGGGGATTTGATGCAAGATGGTAACCGAGTCACACACACCGGAGGGACTCACAAAAAACAGTGTGGGAGAGCCACTGAGAAGGAGTGTCTACTCTTCCAGGCCACAGGAGGAGCAGCAGTAAGATAAGTAGACACGGATTTCCTAAAATTAAAAGAGCAATAACAACCACTGATAAGGCGACCCTCTGCCAACAGTCCCTGCTGGCACTCCCCAGCTGCCTTCAGAAGCAGTGGAGTGGCAGGACGTGGCTCTACAGGACCAGCCCAGGGCAGGGAAAAGTAAGACAGCTTTGGCTCTCTGTCCAGGACGAGGGTTCAGCCCCACAACCCTACCTTTCCCATAGCAGACGGCGCTGCCCACAGTCTACTGAGCCGCATGGGGATATAGCTCCCGGGCAGCCTGGCACAGGGATAAGCAGTAACACGAGTCTAGGGAACACCAGCTCTACTTGACGAAACGAATCCCCTCTTCCTGGGGCTTAGCTCAGTCGAGCCCCTGGTCAGTATCCCAACCCTCTCACATAAGCACGTGCCCTCTGAGTAGGGCAATGCTTGCTTCTGCCACCTAGCTAGGTGACAGGTATAGATTCTACTCCCCCATCTCCATTTGGTCAGCCACACCAAGAGCAAATCCCATTCCCCCTGACCTCGTTCACCAGCGGGCTCTTCTCTCAAGATAATTAACTTAAGCTATAAAAATGTAGGACCCGCAGCCATATCAAACGCCAAAACAACCCCCCCCCCATCCATAGTCTAAACATACGCTGACACCCTACACGTTCATAAGGGAGTAAAATATACTACCAGGCACTGTCTCCAACCACAGTGCGCACGGTCCTGGCTCCCCTCCAGGACAAGGAGTGTGACTTCGCTGCTCTTGTTGCTAGTTCTGTAGTTGCTCTGGGTTCTTTCACTCCCATGTCCTCCCCCTTCTTTTAAGCAAAGTTGAGTTCTATTCTTATAATTCATACTCGATTGGAACTTCCCTGTTTGTATGTATACATAAGGACAGGGAGAACATATATACTCTGCTTGACTGTTTTACTCTCAATTTAATTTGTTTATTTTTCAGTCCCTTAACACACCATCAACCCAGAAGCTAACGCCTACATGGAGACCAAACAGACTTACATTAACAGCAGTCTTGCAGCAAGCTCCAGTATTATTTCCCCTAGTGTTATTTTAAAACTTTCGCCTCTGGCCCTTTCCTTAATTGGCCTCTCTCTAATCTAAATATCTAAAGCTTTATTTCATAGCACTATTAACCTATCGTTTAGTTTCTCTTTTCTTCTCATCAAAACTTTTCTCTCCTTCTCCTTCTCCTAAAACCAATAGCTGACATGATCCTTACATTTTAAAAATATTTTTCTATCAAATATTAGTACCCATTTATTATTGCAAACAGGCATTTTTAAAAATCTAACTTCTCTTAACTAACCACATAACAGCTACCTGACCCTTCCCATTTTTGGTGTGCGCTTCTTCTTTTGTCTATTATTCCTTTCTTCCTCCCTCAGCTGACACTTCCTCTCGCACTCTCTGAACCAGCCCCTAGCACCTAATTAAAACACCGAACCCACCAGACACTTAACACCAATTGTCCACCCCCCTCTACTGTACCACCTAACAGTGTTAACCACTCCCGCATAACACCACCTCCTTAATATCCAAATAGCAACTCCAAGATGTCCAGGAAACAACATAAGATATCAGTGTACATCAAGAGAAACAGAAACGAAGAACCGAATTCCAACCAGACCTAAATGCAATGCCTAAAACGGAGCAGGCTATGGATTTAGCAGGTAAAAAAGATTTGAAAGAATGATGGCTGCACTTGTGCAACAATTGAAGGAAGATTCTGAGAGTAAAGGTGATACGATAGAAAAGCTCAACCTCACTACATGCTGAAGAAGAAAAACTTCAAACAAAAAATCAAACACTACAACAGCAGAATTAAACAATTCTATAAAGGAACAGCACAATGCTATAAAAGAGCAGAGAAACGGAACTGAAGAGATGGAAACCTAAATCAACGAGATGGAAGACAAATCTATAAGCTCCCATCTAAAAGAAGAACAAATAACAAGGAATGCAGAAGAGACCGAGAAAAGCTTGAGGACAATGTGGGACACAATCAGAAGAACAACCTGCATGTTGTAGGCATTTCAGAAGAGTAAGAAGAAGAAGAAAAATCCACACAGAGAATAGTCCAAGAACTCCTGCAAGAAAACACTCCTCAAAGCCTAAGGGGGGAAGAGATAAATATTAAGGAGAACAAAAGAACCTCAGCCAGCAGAATGCCCACAAGGAAAATTTCCCCCGGCATATTGTACTCAAGACGTCTAACATCAATGACAAGGAAAAAATTCTAAGAGCAGCCAGAGAAAAAAGATCAATTATGTACAAAAGGTCAGCAATTAGAAAAACCTCAGATTTTTTTTCAGCAGAAACCATGTGGGCAAGAAGACAATGGAGTGACGTATACAGAGTACTGGAGGGGGGGGGGGAGAGAAACTATCAGCCTAGAATCCTGTACCCAGTAAAATTATCACTCAATTATGATGGATAAATAAAAGGATTCCAAGACAAAGAGAAACGAAAACAATTCACAAAAACAAGACCAACACTACAAAAAATGCTCAATGAAGTACTATGGCCAAAAAACCAACAGCAACAATACAGACACCTGAAACCAACATACAAGACAATTCCTCACAAAAACCAACACACTCAGTGTAACATCCAAAGTAAGGAGATAGCACAGGAAGAATAGAGAAACTAAACACAATAGACAAGCAAACACACACATATAAATAAAGCAAAATAACAGTTACAAATACATACATAACAATAATCTCACTGAATATTACTGGACTAAATGGACCAGTAAAAAGACAGAGAGTAACAGAATGAATTTTTTAAAAATCCATCAATATGCTGGCTACAAGAGACACACCTCACAAAGACATGAACAGACTGCTAATCAGAGGCTGAACAAAATCATACAAAATCATACCAAACGAGCAGCAATCAAAAGAAAGCCAGGATAGCAATATTAATCTCCAAGAAGATAGACGGCAAGGCAAAGAATGTAATAAGGGTTAAGAACGGACACATCATAATGATAAAGAGAACAATAGCTTAGGAAGCCATAACTATAATAAACATTGGGTTAGACCAGGTGGACTAGAGAAACAAACCCAGAGACACTCATATGTGTATAAGAGAGAGCTTTATATCACAGAACAATTGCATATTGAGAAAACATCCCAGCCCAGTCCAGATCAAGTCCATAAGTCTGCCCATATGTCCAATTCTAGTTCAGATTCACACCACACATGCGATGATGCTGAATGCAGGAAGATCACAGGCCAGCGGGTGTGTGAATCCAATGTTGATGGAAGCATCTTAGCACTGGCATAGGTCTCCACGTGGCTCCTCCAGCTCTCTGAGTGTGGCCACTCAACAGGAAGGCGAAGTAGAGAGAGAGGGGGGCTCTCGCATGGCTTGTCAAAAGGAAGACAAAGACAGAGATAGAGAGAGAGAAAGTTCCCAGAATCCGCATGAGAAGGCCACACCCACAAGGGGGCATCATCAGTCTGTGACCTGATTGACCAAGTAGACTCCACCCCTCCACTCTTAATACCTTCAAGTTGACATGAGATTATGTAACTGCCACAAAAATGCACTCAGTGAAAGACCCATGAAATATGACAATCACAGAATTGAAGGATATAGACACAGCACCAATAATAACAGGATACTTCAATACATCCTCTCAACGAGAGACAGAACATCAGAAAAAAACTCAATAAAGATACAAAAAAGCTCAATAACACAATCAACAAAAACGACCCTGTAGACATATACAGAATGCTCCATCCAACAAAATGGCTAAATATTAGCATTTTCACGTGACTCATCATGATATTAATGCAATTCTCTATTGTATCCTTTCATCGTACTTATCCAGTCTGTATGTTGAACAAACAGCCAAAGGAGCTGGAGTACGTGAAGAAGAACGAGGATTGAGGATGGCAGGTAGACTTCTTCACAGCATGCAATGAGCAGATACCACATCTGACTGGCTGAAATTTAAGAGAACTGGAAACACTTGCTGAAGAAAAGCCAACACGGTGACTTTCAGTGTGTATTGCCACTCAAGATGCCCAAATCAAAACCAAATTCCTACTCGTCAGTCAAGTCCAACTCATAGTGACCCTTCAGGACAAAGTGGAACTGCCCCCTGAGGGTTTCTGAGATGAAATCTTTATGGGACTAGAAAGCCCCATCTTTCTACTGTGGATCGACTGGTGGTTTCAAACTTTTGACCTTGTGGTTAGCAGACCTATGCACAATCTGCTATGACACCAGGGTTCCTACTCAATATAAAGGAAACAAAATTATTCACAACTAGGTTAATAAACAACAGCATAATAAACAGAGAAAAAGATTCAAGTTGTCAAGGATTTCATTTTACTTGGACACACAACCGATGATTGTTGAAGCAGCAATCAAGAAGTCAAAGGCATATCGCACTGGGCGAATCTGCTCACGTGTTGAAATGTTAAAAAGCAAGGATGCCACTTTGAGGACTAAGGTGTGCTGACCCAAGCACTGGTGTGTTCAATTGCCTCATATGCATGTTAAAATAGGACAACAGATAAGGAAGAACAAAGAAGAATTAATGCATTTGAATTATGGTGCCGGCAAAGAATATTAGAGAACTGCCAACACAGCAAACAGAACACAACCAGAATGCTCCTTAGAAGTGAAGATGGCAAGACTTTGTCTCTTATACTTGGACATGTTAGCAGGAGAGATCGGACCCTGGAAGAGGCCATCATGCTCGGTAAAGTAGAAGGTCAGTGTGATAGTTAAGGTTTCTTATGCCAACCTGGCCAATGAACACATATGGGATTAATTGAAGGGTGGAGAGATAAATGACTCAGTGAGCCTCGCCTCTTGCCTTTCTTTTTTTTTTTTTTAATTTTTATTTATTTATTTATTTTTATTAGTTTATTTTTATTTATTTATTTATTTATATTTATTTTTTTATTTTAACAATTTATTGGGGCTCATACAATTCTTTTCACAGTTCATACATATACATACATCAATTGTATAAAGCACATCTGTACAGTCTTTGCCCTAATCATTTTTTTTCTCTTTTCTTCTTTTACATTTTATTAGGGACTCATACAACTCTTACCACAATCCATACATATACATACATCAGTTGTATAAAGCACATCCATACATTCCCTGCCCCAATCATTCTCAAGGCATTTGCTCTCCACTCTCTGATGATTGGACCAGGGTGCAGCTGCCTTAGCCAGTTCCCTGCTTCAGCTGGCAAGGCTCACTTCCTGTGAGACACCCCTGAGGAGAAGCTACATGGACCCACCCTGCTGCAGCCCTGGGTGCTGGAGCAGCCGCACGGAGAGCCCTGCCAGCGCTGAGATGCTGACACGCTCAATGATTCAGCTCTCCTCCTGCATTGGGCTTCATTGCATGTGCTTTCTGAGTTTGAGAAGGACTTTGAGAAGGATCAGTGTCGGACAAAGGGGATAATGTCGGACTTATGGGTTTGGACTGGACTGTGTTGGGACGCTTTCTTAATGTACACTTACCCTTTATATAAAACTCTCTCTTATACATATGAGTGTCTATGAATTTTGTTTTTCGAGTCTACCCAGATTAACACAGTCAGCAAAAAAGAAGAAGACCCTCAGGGAGGTGGATGGACACATGGCTTCTACAATGGGTGAAAACACAACAATTGTGAGGATGGTGCAGGGCGGGGCAGTGTTTTGATCTTTTGACCATAGTGTAGCTGTAAATCAGGACTGACTCAATGGCCCCTAACAACAACACTGTCTGGTAACTTCTAAAGGTAATACTTTACATTAGATGCTACCAAGTAATCTAGGACAATCTCTAAAATAACAGCAAAAAACAAAACAAAAAAAACCCTAACAAGCTAATAGGATAATGTTATATATTTAATTGTCTTTCCCAAAATATGAGTGGGTACCCCCCACAACAGATTTTTTTTCAAAGCTATGTATTTAAATTTTTTAATAAAACAACCTTATCACCTTCAAAGTACTCTTCTTTACACTTAATACATTTGTCAAATCTGTGATTCCACTCTTGGAAACATTTTTCAAACTCATTTGTTTGGATGGCTGACAGCACCTCCCTCATTGTTTTTTTCACTTCTTCTACGTCGTCAAATCTCTGTCCTTTCATGTCCCTCTTCATTCGAGGAAACAAAAAGAAGTTGCATGGAGCGAGGTCAGGTGAGTAAGGTGCGTGGGACAAGAGGGGCATGTTGGTTTTTGCCCCAAAGTGGTGCACTGGTAAGGCTGCATGAGTGGGTACATTGTCATGGTGGAAAAAACAGTTCCAATCTGCCACAAATCAGGCCTTTTTGTTGCAAACTGTTATGTAATCTTTTCAGAACCTCTAAATAAAAAGTTTGATTAACAGTCTGAACTGGTGGAAGCAACTCCAAATGCACTACGAGCCAACATTTTTGTCCATTTGGGAATTTGAAGGATATTCAGCATGAGGTTTGTCATCAATCAACAGTTCACCTTTCCTGAAATGAGAAAACCAGTCTTGCACATGAGTTTTTCCCATAGAGCTGTCCTTGTGAGCTGTGTGCAACATCACAACAGTTTCTGCAGCATTTTTTCCCGAGCAGGAAACAAAATTTCTCAGCCTCACACTGTTCTCTTAAGTCAGCCATCACAAAAAGTGAGGTTCCATTGAAACTGCTTTTACGAAAAAGTTCGCTGTGACCAGAGAGAACCTTCCCAGATGATGCCACTGGGTGCACTAACTCAGAACAAGTTCCTCGATGCTGCCTAGCAGGAAAAATGTGTACTATGAAAGCTTCACTCAGTGGAGCTTTTTTCCATTTTGTTTTGGGGTGTGGGGGGTAGCCCCTAGTATGTCAGTTTGACTGCATTATGACATAATTATCCTATGTGTTATGAATCCTAGCTTCTGCGATATTAATTAGGCAGGATTAGAGGCATTTATGTCAATGACACAAGATACAATCTGCAGGGTTAGTCCATCTCTTTTGAGATCTAGAAGAGACTAAACAAGCCAGTAGAGATTGGGGGAACCTAAGTACCTCCAGACAAGAAGAGCTGGGAATAAAGTGCATCTTTGGGCCCCGAGTCCCTAGGCTGAGAACCTCCTAGACTTAGGGCAAGATGGATGTGAAGCGAGACATGTGGAGATCTTCAAAGAAGGCCAGATCCACAGATGTTAATAGAAGACCGGGACCCTTCCTGAGAGCTTACAAAGAAAGGCCTTCTCTGGAGCTGGCACCCCTGGACTGCTATTGAAGAAAAGAAAAAGACTCCAGATACGTCTCAAATATGAGAGAACTAGCAGGCTCACTTCTCGGAGTCTCCTTTGTCTCTTAGATCTTAATTCCTTAGCTCCTGGCTGCCTTGGCAGCCTAAAGCTGTAAGTTTTGTTTCCCTTCCCCATGAAATGACCTCAAGTTCTGCTGTTCCTCTGCCTCTTTGAAGGTGACCTCTGCAAACTCCCCAGCCTCTTACCAAGAATCATCAACTGTCCCACAGGGAAAGTGATGAATAAATACCGACATCTTTGCAAGAGTGGAATTTCTGCCCCGCCCCCCCAATGGATCTTTGCCTCTTGAAAACTGGCTGCCTCAATAGTTCTACAACCTCTTCAAGGAGATTTCCAACATGTCATCCAGTTTTCCTAGTCGATTTAAATAAAAACGTTGGCCTTATATACACCACCTCATCATAACTGGAAGCAGAAGTCTAACTCTCTAAAAATCTTAATTTAATGGTTTTTAAGTTCATTGAATCTATTGTTTTCTCAAATTCCTTTCTGGTGTTCTGAGATCACACACACACACACACACACACACACAACTTGCATACACTTTTCGCTCAGATGCTGTAGGCTTTTCTCTCCAATCATATTCTAATTCGTGAACCTCAGAACTTGATTACATTTATGTTATCAAGTGCTATTATAAGCATTTGAAACTCATACCAATCCTTTGGGGTCCGTATGGGCCTTCTTTCTTATTTTACAAATAAAGACACAGAAGTGTATTTAAAGTCACGTTCCAAAGCTAAATGAATTTTGCATACTGCTCTGTAGGTAGAGGAATACTAACTGAAATTCATTCTTCTGGCCCCAAGCCACTCATGCTGCCTTTTCAGTGTAGTCTCCGTGAGACCAGAATCTTCTTCTGACTCTTCTGCAGGGCCTTCAAAGGTCTCAGCACACAATCGATGCGGTGGAAATACTTGCTGACTAGATTTATATGGTGTTGTAGCAGCTGATCAGAGAAGATGCAATTCCCATCCTAACTCTGGCCCTTAGCTGTTGCTTCAGATTTTACATAAAAAGAAACGGAGATGAATAAGTCAAATGCTAGTGCCAATAGGAACCCACAGGAATGGGAGAGAAACACAACAAAGCATCACTAGGTCTCTTACTGCATGCTCTTCTGTCTTATATTTAGGCACATCTGGGCACGACTACATCAGACAAATCTATGCCTATCAGACTGGAAGCTTCCTCCATAAAAAAGTACCCAAATACAAATAAAGCAAGCTGACATCATTTAGCAGTTAATGGGGCCCATTATGGTCTGAAGTGACAAGCATGTAAATTGAAGTTGTTTCTAAAATAAATCACTCAGCATTCCAGGGCTGGAGTGGGGTTCGTGGGGGTGGATCCCAGTGTTATTTTTGAATTACATTCTGAAGCATTTTGAAAAGCAAGAGAGAGCTGCCTGCGAGACAGTGCTGGGAAGTCAGGAATGGCTCCAGATGTTTTGGAGCAAATTGCTGGTGAGCTTGTCAACATTTGGGAAGGCATAGCTTGCCCTCTTCCTGGGTCACGGGAGGACTCAGCAAGGCTTCTTAAGTGACTGAGCTGCCTGAGCCTGACTCTCGACTATCTTTTGCGGCCATCAGGGAAAAGCAAGATAAAGTGTGATTTTGTGACTTGCTCACTCAATGAAAACTTTCTAACTCCCATCTCAAATTCAGCCCAATGTCTGTCCACCTCCAGTACAGAAACGGCAGCCTGGGAAGAGGGACACAGTCATCCACGTGGTTTATGGAATGGACCGGGGGCAGGGTCAAGTTTGGCTTCCTAGCTTTTTATAAAGTTGTGTCTCGACTTAATTGAGGCATTGTAGTTACATGCATATGTATGCAATACCCTCCCACATGGCTAACCACACGGGGTTAGCAGTTTGAACCCTTCGACTACCCTGCAGGAGAAAAGGAGGCTTCCTGCCCTTGTAAAGAATGACCGTCTCGGAGACCCGCGGGAGCAGTTCGACTCTGCCTTCTATGGTTGCAATGAGTTAGAATTGACTCAATGGCAGTCCGGTGCTGTTTGTTGTTTGGTTGGTTTGGGTTTTAGTTTCTTACAGAGAGTAATTCTTTTGAGAGGCACCCATGTGTCAATAGCATATGGCAGAGATGTGGGGACTCACAGAGTGGGACTTGGTGGCGGTCAGTAAAGAGTTCTAATGCAACAAAGTGGACAAAAGCATCTCAAAGATCATTGCACAAAACTTTTCCAGAGTACTGTAATTCCACAGATTCAAGCACCTCAATGAATCACAAGCTGGAAACAAACAAACAACGGGCGTGGGCATATCATCATCAAATTGTTAAAAAAAAAAAACAGCGATGAAAAGAAATTACAAAGAGCAGCTAAAGACACTTTATATCACAGACTTCTTGTCGCAAACTACTCAAGCTCGACGGCGATGACAGCAGGGGCAGATAGATGGACGTCCTGGGTAAACTCGCCAGCCTCGGCCATCACTGGGTGCCTTCGTTTGCGTTCTCTACAGGCACAGAAAAAGCCGTCAAACCAGTGTAGTGGGTTGAACCCACCGCTCTTCCGTGAGAGACGGATGAAGCTTTCTGCTCCAGTAAAGATTGACACCCTTGGGAACTCAGAAGGACCATTCTCTCTCCTATTGGGTTATAATCTGCTTAATGGCAGTGATAGTGAGTGAGTGAGTGAGTGAGTGAGTGAGTGAGTGAGTGAGTGAGTGAGTGAGTGGTATAGAAGAGGAGTCCTCCTGACCCAGTGGTAAAGTATTGGCTGCTAACAGAAAGGTTGGAAGTTTGAATCTACCAGTCACTGCACAGGAGAAAGATAAGGGTCTCAGTTCTCAGAAGGATTGACAACCTCAGAAGCTCATAGTCACTGCTACCATGTCCCATAGGATTGCAATGAGTCAAAATTGTCTCAGTGGCAGGGGATTTTATTTTTTTTAGAAGAGCAAAACCAGTGGAAAGTACATAAACATATACAGAGAGAAATTTTCTTCAAGGAAATGGCCCACATGATTTTGGGAACCTTGGCAGTTCAGCGGTTAGACCACTAACCAAAGGTTGATGGTTCAAATCCACCAACCGCTCAACAGGAGAAAGATGTAGCAGTCTGCTTCTGAAAAGACTCAGCCTTGGAAGCCCCAGGGAGCATTTGTCCTCTATTGTATATGTCCTCGATTTGTACCCTATTGTATATGTCCTCGATTTATACCCTACTGTGTATGTCCTCTATTTGTACTCTATCGTATATGTCCTCGAATTGTACTCTACTGTAGGAGTCAGAGCCAAATCAATGGGAGTGGGTTTGGGCAAATCTCAAATCTATGTGTCAAGTGACAGGGGCTCACATGACTGCAGGACTGTGGCCCGAAGAACCAAAAATCCACAGATCAGACAGCAGTCAGAGACATCTACTGGTTGATGGTACCAAGGATCCAGGTCAAGTGATAAGAAAAGTTCAGGGAACAGAGCAGATGGCAAGCTCTGCCAGAATAACTGTTTATGCACTGAAGGCAGACCCCAACCCCAAGGAGACATTTTCCACTGATTGATTATTCACATCAGATCACAAACCGGAAAGTGGTTGCATTGTGTTGGCCAAACTGCTGAGAATCACAGTCTACCAAAGTTGGTGTGGCAGTTACAGAATCTGTCAACTAGCGAAGGGGTGAAGTCTAGCCTGTCAATCAAGTCACAGCCAATAAGGTCTCTTTGTGAGCATGGCCTTCTTCTGAAGATTCTGGCAAATCCTGGCTTCCTTCCTGGAAGCGGGACACACATTCCCTGAAAGACATTCCTGTTGACAAGCCACATGGAGCTACGTTGATAAAGCCCAAGACCTGGAGCTGGAGAAGCCCCATGGAGTCCCATGTTAGCACTGAGATGCTTCCACCAAGTTTTCTACAAGACTTTCCACCCACTGGTTGATCTTTCTGCATTCTGCATCATTGTATGCGTTACACGAGTCTGAAGAGGAATTTACAGACTGGTATTGGACATAGGGGCTAATATCAAACCTATGGACTTGACCTGGACTGGAATGCTTTCTTAATATACAATTACTCTTTATATAACACTCTTTCTTATACACATAGGAGTGTCTCTGGATTTGTTTCTCTAGTCAACCCTGACTAACACAGTTGGCTCATAATATCAGCTATCACATTGGGTGTCAAATAATTAGCATCACTGTCATTCCCTTAGGACACCTGATAGCACAACAGATTACACTTCAAGGTCAGGTATTCAGAACAATAAACCATTCCAAGGAAGACAGTTGAGGCTTTCTGCTCCTGTAAAGATTTATTGCCTCCCAAAATCAGAGAGGCATTTCTACCATGATCTATAGGTCCACTGACTCAATGGCAGTGCATTTGAGTTTTGTTTTTGTCTGAGCCATTACCGACTGTGAAGTCATATTTGGGCTGGCTCTCTTGGGAGAAGCCACAAAAGCACGAGGTCGAGGAAACGGATAGTTATGGGTCTCCCAAACACTATCTCATCAAACTGCCTGGTCAACATTTCCAAGGCACTATTGAAGGTTTTACTTAACATGAGCGTATGAAATAGTCAACCGAGCTCTCAGTAACCAAACCATGAAGGCCTAGAGAAGGCAATCTAAAGGGGGGATCTTTTGTGATGATTTCATCCGTGTGTCTGCATGCATGCCTATATTAGAACTTCGTGTTCCATGGTTTCCTATGGCCTAGCATGAGCTCTATGCCCAGGACATGCACGTTGCCGCTTTCCCCCTATGAAACCTGTGTTCCTCGTGGGACCTCAAACTGAAAGGGTCTGACACCAACCCCTGTCAATCCCTTTAGGTAGCAGACTTCTTCCTTCTTGTTCCGTTAGATTCCCTTCACCATGTCTACCTCCAGGCACACTTGTCCTGCCCTAACCTCTGTCTGTGTGCCTTTTCACATGAACACATTCACCTCCCACAGCTGGTTGTCTTTTGTTTTCTTTTCCACCCTTTCTCTTGTTGAGGAAATGCCAAGGGGGCCATAGCTGACTTCTCTGGCTACACAAAGTCAAAGGAGAGTCCAGCTTCACATCTTCTCAAAGATGATTCCTATGAGGCAGAGGCCGTCCATGCCTCCAAGGCTCCAAATTCCTGGACCATATTTTGGCACCAATCAGCCCTCCCACGACTTCTCTGTGGGGTTCAATAATTAATTGCAGTGGCCACACAGAACTCACAACAGATAATACTCACAATTATGGGGATTTATTAGGAAGTTGACATGTTACCACAAGTCAGGGTCAGAAAACGTTAAGGATACAAGAGTCATTCAGAATGACTTTCCTTACCAAGCAAACAGCAACATAAAAAAAGCAGGAGTTGCAATCCTAATCTCTCACCTAATTGATCTCAAGGTACAACAAGAGATAAGGAGGGAAACTACATAATGCTCAAAGGATCAAGAGACCAAGAACCAGCGAACATAGTAAATATATACGTGCCTAATAGGAGGCCCACGGACTTCATCAAACCATTTCTTCACAAGATGAAAACAGAAGTCACAGACTCAACAATCATACCAGGCAACTGTAATATGCCGATTGCTATCAGAAAAAGACAGATCGCCTGGAAAGAAGCTCAACAAGGAGGTTACAGAGCTAAACGCTACAACTAGGCTACTCAACCCGATAGACACTTATTAAGCTGTTCATCCAAATGCAAAAAAATATCACATTCTTTTCAAGTGCACAAGGCTCATGTATGAAAACAGACCACATGCTGGGACACAAGTTGAGCCCGAGTGAATTTAAACACATAGAGATGTAGCTCTTGGACCACCACACCATAAAGCTGGAGATCAACAAAAGGACGCAGGTCTGTCTAAATAAGGTAGGCTGGATGAACAATCTGGTGGAGAAAACAACGGGTCTGACAGTTCTGGGGGGACATGGGAGAGGGGGAGGTCAGGGGAAAGGTAGTGGTGTTAACAAATCCAGGGACAAGGGAACAACAAGTGATCCAAATCGGTGGTGAGGAGGATGTGGGAGGCCTGGTAGGGCATGATCAAGGGTAATGTAACCAAGAGGAATTACTGAAACCCAAGTGAAGACTGAGCATGATAGTGGGACAAGAGGAAAGTCAAAGGAAATAGAGGAAAGAGCTAGGGAGCAAAGGACACTTATAGAGGTCTAAATAAAGGCATGTATATAAGCAAATATATTTATATATGAGGATGGGGAAATAGATCTATGTGTATATATTTATAGGTTTAGTATTAAGGTAGCAGATGGACATTGGGCCTCCACTCATGTACTCCCTCAATGCAAGAATACTTTGTTCTATTAAATTGGCATTCTATGATGCTCACCTTCCTGACACAATCACTGAAGACAAAGTGGGTGAATAAGGAAATGTGGTGAAGGAAGCTGATAGCCTGGTGTCTTGAAGGCTTGAAGGTAAATAAGCGGTCATCTAGTTCAGAAGCAACAAAACCCACATGAAAGAAGCACACCAGCCTGTGCAATCATGAGGTGCCAAGGGGATCAGATATCAGGCATCATCAGAACAAGATATCATATCATTGTGAATGAAGTGGGGAATGCGGAGTGGAGACCTTTTGTAGGCCACTGGACATCCCCTTACGGAAGGGTCTCAGGGAGGAGATGAGCCAGTCAGGGTGCAATTTAGCAACGATGAAACATACAACTTTCCTCTAGTTCCTAAATGCTCTCCTCCCCCCTACTACTAACATGATTCAGCTCTAACTTAGAAATATGGCTAGACCAGAGGATGTACACTGGTACAGATAGGAACTGGAAAACAGGGAAACCAGGGCAGATGATCGCCTTCAGGACCAGTGGTGTGAGTAGCGATACAGGGAGGTTGGAGTGAAGGTGGGTTGGAAAGGGGGACCCGATTACAAGGATCTACATAGAACCTCCTCCCTGTGGGGCAGACAACAGAAAAGTGGGTGAAGGTAGACGTCGGATAGGGCAAGATGTGACAAAATAATAATTTATAAATTATCAAGGGTTCATGAGGGAGGGGGGATCTGGGAGGGAGGAGGAAAAATGAGGAGCTGATGTCAGGGGCTTAGGTGGAGAGCAAATGTTTTGAGAATGATGAGGGCAATGAATGTACAAATGTGCTTTACACAATTGATGTCTGTATGGATTGAGCCCCCAATAAATGATTAAAAAAAAAAAAAAGGTCAGCAGACAGCCCTCAAATTATGTATAGGGTTTTTTTTTCCTTTGATTTTTTTTGTTTTGTCTATTTATATAAGATAGACATGAGAAGCAAGGCCAAGGAGAAAGCAAAAGTACCGACAGTAACTGGGGGACTTGGGGAAGGTAGGCGGGAGGGTGGGGGTGAGTGGTGAGCAAATAGCATCATGGACAGGGGAATAACTAGTAATCTAAAATTGACAGCAAGGTGGGATAGAGTTCCTGGTAGTGCTGGAACAACTATAATCTAGCAGGGGGTAGGATGAAGGTAAAAGGAAATGAAGGAAAGAATTAGGAAGCAAAACTATTTATAGAGGTATGAACATAGACATGCCCATATGCATGGGGTATTGGCCTATGAACATATATTTATATGCCAATACATTGAGGTAATAGACAAACTTTGGACCTCTACTTACGTTTTCACTGAACACAAGAAGACTTTGTTCTAATAACATGGCATCGGGTGATGCCCAGCTTCCCAACATGATCTCAGAAGATCAAACTGGGTGCATAAGCAAATGTGGTGAAGAAAGCAGATGGTGCCTGCCTATTAAAAGATAGTGTCTGGGTCTTAAAAACTTGAAGCCAAACAAGAAGCCATCTAGCAGGGAATCAACAAAGCCCACATGGGAGAATCACCCCAGCCTGTGTGATCATGAGGTGTCGACAGGAACAGGTATCAGAAGTTCAAAAATAAACAACCTCGTTGAGGTGAAGGAGAGGGGTCAAAGTAGAGACCCAGAGCCCATCCACGGATAATTGGACATCTCCGTACAGAAAGGCCACACGGAAGAGAAACTACATCAAGTGGGCAGTTTAGCACTGACAAAAACCACAACATTCCTCTATTTCTTTAATCCTTCCTCTCCCAACTATTATGATTTTGGTCCTACCTTGCAAATCCTTCTAGACTGATGTACACACCTAGGTATGGACAAGAACTTTCAATATACGGAATTCAGTGTAGACAAACCCCTCAGAAATAGTAATGAGAGTAAGGATTCCAGGAAGGCAGGAGTAGGGAAGGGGAAGGGAAAGGGGAACAGAGAGCAATGGTGGTGGAATACCTTCACCCCCTTGAGAGGGACAAATACCAGGATTGTAGGTGAAGGGATTGAATGGGTGGTGTAAGTTATATATAAAAAATAATTATTATTTTATATTAAGGGTTTGCGAGGGTGGCAGGGTTGGGGAGCGAGGGATTAAAGAGGAGCTGATATCCAAGGGCTCAAGAAGAAAAATGTTTGAAATTGTCGATGGTAACATTTGTACATGTCTGCTTGATATAATGGATGTATGGATTGTTATATGTAAGAGTCCCCAATAAAATTATTTATTAATAATTTTAAAAAGGACTCTCCTTAGAGCCTACATCTTATGCACATGCTCCCATTCAGTCATTTGATGGGAGTCATGAAGACTTTGGATAGAAGAGGTGTACAGAGGCAGCTCTACCTGGTCCTGTAGGTCACTATGAGTCAGAGTTGACTCGGTGGCAATGAGTTTGGGGGTTTTGTGTGTTGGTTTGGGTCCTTACTGAAGGAACTCCTAAAAAACAAAGATCATGGCTTACAAAGTTTTATACTATTTTATCTCCAGACCCAGAAACTTGGTAGGTACTCAACAAATGGTTGGTAAATGAGAAACTTACTTTGCCCTTAAGCCTGTCTGACGAATGGGCCAGAGTACACATGTCAGCAGTCCAGGCAGCCCTTTCCCTTCTCCCAGCTGATTAAATGCTAATAAATCACCCTTTTGAAAACTCGCTGAAGGTCCCAGCCCCTTTGCCAGTACATCTGGTTTTTTTTCCATTTGGTAAGTCATGTAAGTGGTTCTCAGGTACATGGGAATGCACTCAGGCCTCCACTCTGACCATATTCCTGAACTTTCTGCTTTCCCTGGGCCTCTTTGTCTCTTACTCCGCGGAAGGATCATTTCTGCAGATGTCGCTTTTTATTGCCCTCCTGCTGAAACAGAGTCGCTTTCATCTTAAAGGGTAGGCTGGCCTTTTGCCGTGTTTTGTCCCAATCCCGGAGCTATCACCCTGTAACCCAGGAACCAACCACCTGGAGGATAGCTATGAATCTGTGGTGTCTAAGGTGTGTGACCTTAGACAAGTCACCTAGCCTTTCTGAGACTGAGTGTTGTCATCTATATAGTGAGGATATTAATGGTAAGAGTCCTTGATATTAATTATAACAATAAAACAATTATTAGGTTGCTTAGAGGATTAAATGTGGTCATGTATGTCATGATGCTTCAAAAGACCCCTTTAAAGTGGTTAGAAAGCAAAGCTGCTACCTTGAGGACTAAATTACACCTGACCCAAGACATGATATTGCCCTTTGCCATATATACAAAAGCTGGAAAATTAATAAGAAGACTGAAGGAGAGTCGAATGGCTAAGAATATTAAACATACCATGTACTATCAGAAGAATCAAAGAAAACTATCTTGGCATAAGTACAGCAAGAATGCTACTTAGAAATGCGGACGACAGGAGATGTTGTCAGGTTATCACTAGAGACCAGTCCCTGGAAAAGAGCATCACGCTTGGTAAAGCAGAGGGTCAGAGAAAAAGAAGAAATCCCTCAACAAGATACATGGATCCAGTGGCCGAAACAATGGGCTGAAGAATAACAGCGATTGGGAGCATGGTGCGGGACTGGGCAGTGTTTTTCATTCTGTTGGATGTATAATCACTATGAGTTGGAATTGGCTTAATGATACCTAACTGCCTCTAGGAACCCTGTGTGATTCTGGATCCAGACTTGAAACAACTTCGGGAGAGTCTGGAATATTGGTTTGTAAGAAGAGTATATGATCTGTAATTATTTGTAACAATGCCATAACCTTCTGTGTTTCTGGAACCTTGACCTGTGGTAAACATGGTAATTCTGGAAACTTGGTTTATTAAGCTCCTCTGTGATTCTGGAAACCTGGTCTATAAAAATATGTAATTCTGGAAAGTTGGCCTGAAAGAAATCAATGTGAGTCCAGGGTCTTGGCTGCAAGACTATTACTGCTTTAGCACTCTGCAATTTCAGAAACTTGTTCAACAATATTGTGTGATTCTGGAAGTTTGGACTATGAGAGATTTAGTGTAATTCTAGAATCTTGTTTTCTATGGACCTTGGACTATAGAAACCTTTCATAAATTTAGAAACTTGTTCTGTAAGAGATTCAAAGGAGGAATTCTGTGAGTGTTACTGCAGTCAATGCCAAGGCTGAAGTAGTCAACAGAAGCTTTGCAGAGCCACCTGAAGTAAGCCTCTAATCGCTCTATGAAGTTGCCCTTGTGGGGTTATGCAAAACGTACACTGCATGTATATTATACAAGCCTCCATGAGATAGCTTTGTGTAACAGGGACGTTTCATCCTTCAGAGTATTGTGTGTGGGCCTGGGGACTTATAAGGCTGTGTGCTTCTCTAAGACTGGTTTGCATGGATGCTGAGACACTTCCTAGTGTTGGCTGTGTGAAAACGTGACCCTAGAACTTGTGTCAGTTTAGGATCTGTGCTGTCAGAATTAACTTGATGCCGGTGAGCTTGGCCTTGGTGATTTTGTAGTACTGTGGGTTACATGTTGGGCTACTCCCCATAAAGTCAGCAGTTCAAACCCACCAACTGCTCCACAGGAGAAGGATGAGGCCACCAATTCCTATAACGTGCTTGTTTATATTATGGGGCTCTGATAACAGCCCTGGCCTGCCTGCTTTCTAACCTCACCAACTATAGAGAGAAATAAAGCATCTTATTTTAGTCACTGCTATTTCCAGTTCCTATTCACCAATTGTAATCCCAAGTTGACATTACTTTAATAGGTGACAAGAAGTCACGCTGAGCAAACTATCCTTGCTCCCTTCCTCAGTGACTTTACACCCATCACACAAGCATAAAATGACAGGCTGATCGCTGGAAAGGTGAAATGGGAGGCAGGGACGGGGGGAGGTTCTGAGACTAGATATCAAGGGAAGAAAGTACATTTGAGCTGAAATCTTAAAGAGTGAGTGCAAATGAAATAGCAGGTGAGTTGAGACAGGAGCACAGTAAGAAGCACAGCGCTTGGAGGATTTGAGAGGAAGCTAACGTGGAGCAAAGGGATTCGATTTACAAGATCAACAGGAGCCCGATAAGCCAGCGGGAAAGGCCTGGGCTTTTGCAGAAGTGGATATTGGCAGGCACACGGGGTTGAGAGGGAATGCTTTCTGAAGGAGCTAAACTCTGCGTTTAAATAGATTTCCTTAGAACCGAGCTTAGCAAATCACAGCCCACAGGTCAAATGGCCCATTGTCACCTTTAGTAAATAAAGTTTAATTGGAACGCAGTCATGTCTATTTATTGTTCACGACTGCTTTCCGGCTGCAGTGGCAGAGTTGAGCAGGCCCTGAAGTTGCACATAAGGCCTTCAGAGCCTAAAGGATTTACTATCTGGCGCTGTGCAGAAAATGTTTTCCAACTCCTATCAGATAGAGAGCACCATGCCGGGGTCCTGCAACTTCATGTTGGTAAACTATATTGACTTTGGCTGCCTAGGAACTCTGCTGGCATAGGTGTGACACGTTAGGCTGATAACTGCAGAGACCACAAGTTTGAAACCACCAGCCGGTCTGTGGGAGAAAGATGGTAGTTGGGGGAGGTGAGTTGTTGGGTTCATGCAGTGTCCTTTGGAAAGGCTGATGTCTGCCTGCCACCAAGGGGCTGGCCCAGGGTGCTCCTGGGCTAGTGACCATGAGGAGGCTGTGGCCTTGCACTTGTGGTCTTCAACTGTGTTCTAAATTAATAGGTCTTAAACTAGAGAAGGGAGCCTGGTGGCAGAGGGGTTACACATTGGACAGCTAGCCACGGAGTTAGTGGTTCAAAACCACCAATCGCCCAGTGGGAAAAAGATAAGTCTTTCTACTCCAGTAAAGAGTTACAATCTCAGAACCCCACAGGGCAGTTCTACCCTGGCCTGTAGGGTCGCTATGAGTCAGGATGTACTCGCGGGCAGTCAGAGCTCTGAGTTGTACCGGAGAAAGAAAGCCACCACCAAGTCAAGAGAAGTCCGTGTTACTGTTGTCAACCAATCTCCCCAATGGGAACGAAGGGGGATCTCCAGACATGGCTCAGGAAGGGACGGGCGAGGTGTCATTCCAACAGCCTGCCACTTCTCAGGAAGCTAGGTCTAGTTCCGTCTGGTCAGGGAAGAAACATGCCCATGGAAGGAGCTTCACTTCCATGAAGTGAGCTGGCTGACATCCCAAGGCTTGGATGGAAAACGGCCAGTGCTTTTAAAGGAGTCTTTAAACTGGTAAACACACTCTTGTTTCACTTTCTTCACCTGAGTGCAAACCTTAGCATGACAATTGTATGGAGATGTGGAAGAGCTACAAATTTAAGGTAGTCTGTGACAATGTTACAGTCCGGCACAGGGAAAGAAGCCCACAGCAGATGCCTGCAAAGGGAGCTCAGCGGGACAGGAAGCAAATCCCTTGTCTAGCGCCCTCTACTGACAAAATTTGACACTGTAACAGCCAACGAAGTGAAAATATCTAAAGGGCCCAACTCTTTTTTTTTTTTTTAAAAAACAGGCAATGAAAAAAACAACAGACAATGACTGATGGATTTGGAGCTGAAAGTCAATAAATTGCCAACTGGCACATATTGCCAAGATCTATACACAATTCTAGTAATATAAAGAAATATTTGAAATATATACTTTTCAAAATCTCTAATATGTGGTTTAATAGAAGATAGCTAGATACTCGTATTTGCTTCCACATTCACTCTATTGTGATTTATTTTGGTTGAAGATTATGAAGAAACGCTGGCCACATGCAGATATGTAGTGTTTCCATTTCTTTTCAAGATAATTGTGGATGCTCTTCTTTGACAGTATGCCAAAACTTAACAAGTGCTGGTTACTTAAAGGTTCGTTAAGATATGGAACTTGAAACTATATCAGTGATCTTTCCAGACCCTGTTACATTCAAATTCATGTGCCCCCCTTGCATCTTAAATGGTCTTTTATGCATGTATATTTTGGAGCATTACACGTTGGTCATTTGGAAAATACTGGTTCCAAAAAAACTACACAGATTTTCCTACACTTTATCTTAGCCAAGGGGCAGAGAAGTTATTACTAAACAGATCTTTCTAATGCTGATCTATTTCATTACGCAGCATTAAAAAAATAGCATTCCTTAAGACCATTGATGACACCAGAAAAGTGTTTATGGACTGGGAATCAGTCAGTCTTGCAGTGGTAAATAATGTTCTCCCAACTTTTATTTGTTGGCTTCATATCTTGAATTTTATCATCTGCAACAATTATTGTCAATTATTTTTCCTGAAAGGAGTTAGGTTTAGTTCACTCCTTTTAAAGATCCTCACTGCCATCAAGTGGTTGTCAGCTCATGGTGGCCCTACACAGGGTTTCCAATGCTGAAGTCTTCATGGGGGCAGCTAGTCAGCTAGTCTCATCTTTCCCTCAGGGAGTGGCAGGTGGGCCTGAACCATCAACCTTGAGGTCAGCATTCCAATGCTTACCTGGCAGACCACCAGGGCTCCTTCATTTGAAAGACAATGTCTGCTAAATACCCATGTTTGACTAACTATATTCTGTCTGTCAAGCAAAAATAGTGTTCCATAAAACTTTTTTTTAATTTAGGTGGTTAGTTTAGCTAACAACTCAATCGCACAAGTATTTTTTCTCTAGTAAGTGTTGGTAGACAGCAGGAGGACATTGTGTATATTTCCCATTTCATGCCACAGAATCAGAATATTAAAAACAGAATGGACACAGGGTCAATGATGAATAATTTTCCCTGATTCATTGACATTCTTTTTTGTTTGTTTGTTATATCATTTTATTAGGGGCTCATACAACTCTTATCACAATCCATACATACATCAATTGTGTAAAGCACATTTATACATTCATTGCCCTCATCATTTTCAAAACATTTGCTCTCACTTAAGCCCCTGGCATCAGCTCCTCATTTTTCTCCTCCCTCCCCGCTCCCCCTTCCCTCATGAATCCTTGATAATTTATAAATTATTATTTTGTCATATCTTGACCATCCGACGTCTCCCTTCACCCACTTTTCTGTTGTCCGTCCCCCAGGGAGGAGATTATGTGTAGATCTTTGTAATCAGTTTCCCTTTTCCACCCCACTTTTGATCCACCCTCCCAGTATTGCCACTCTCACCACTAGTCCTGAAGGGATCATCCTCCCTGGATTCCCTGTGTTTCCAGTTCCTATCTGTACCAGTGTACCTCCTCTGGTCTAGTCAGATTTGTAGGGTAGAATTGGGATCATGAGAGTGGGGGAGGGGGAAGGAAACATTTAGGAACTAGAGGAAAGTTGTATGTTTCATCATTGCTACACTGCACCCTGACTGGCTCATCTCCTCCTCAGGATCCTTCCGTAAGGGGATGTACAATTGCCTACAGATGGGCTTTGGGTCTCCACTCCGCACTTCCCCACATTTATAATGATATAACGTTTTGTTCTGATGATGCCTGAGTTAGTTTATTGTGCCAACCTGGCTGATAAACACATGTGGTATTAATTGAAGGGCGGAGGGATAAATGGCTCAGTGAGCCTCGCCTTTCTAGTTCTCAGGTTTCTTGTTTTGAGATGATCGCACCAGGGTGCAGCTGCCTTAGCAGTTCCCTGTTTCAGCTTGCAAGGCTGATTTCCTGCAAGACATCCCCCAAGGAGAAGCCACATGGACCTACTCCAATGCAGCCCTGGGGGCTGGAGCACCCATGTGGAGACCCCTGTCAGCACTGAGATGTTTACACATTCACTGACTTGGTTTTCCTCCTGCAATCAGCACTACAGTGTGTGTTTTGTGAGATGGAGGAGGACTTTGTTGGACATATGGGTTAATGGGTTAATGTTGGACTTGTGGGTTTGGGCAGCACTGGGTTGGGATGTTTTCTTGATGCACCCTTAACCTTTATATAAAACTCTCCCTTATACATGATTTTCTGTGGATTTGTTTCTCTAAAGTACCCAGACTAATACAATGCCTGATACCTGATCCCTTCGACACCTCATGATTGCACAAGCTGGTGTGCTTCTTCCATGTGGGCTTTGTTGCTTCTGAGCTAGATGGCCACTTGTTTACCTTCAAGTCTTTAAAACCCCAGACGCTATATCTTTTGATAGCCAGGTACCATCAGCTTTCTTCACCACATTTGCTTATGCACCTGCTTTGTCTTCAGCAACTGTGCTGGGAAGGTGAGCATCATGGAATGCAAGTTTAATAGAACAAAGTATTCTTGCATTGAGGGGGTACTTGAGTGGTGGCTCAATGTCCATCTGCGACCTTAATAATAAATGTCTACCTGTATGAACATAGATCCATTTCCATATCCTCATATGTAAATATATGTACATGCCTGTATTTAGGTAAATGCCCTTTACCTCCTAGCTCTTTTCTCTATTTCTTTTTACTTTCCTCTTGTCCCACTATCATGTTCAGCCTTCATTAGGGTTTCAGTAATTCCTCTCGGTTACGTTATACTTGGTCACACCCTACCAGGCCTCCTATACCCTCCTCATCACCAATTTGGATCACTAGTTGTTCCCTTGTCCCTGAGCTTGTTAACACCACTACCTTTCCCCCCACCTCCCCCTCTCCCATGTCCCCCCGGAACTGTTGGTCCCTCCTCCAGACTGTTCATCCAGCCTGTCTTATTTAGACAGACCTGCGGAGATAATAACAGGCACAAAAACAAGACAGAAAAACCAAGCCACAAAATAAAACAAAACAACAACAAGAAGACAGTGACCAAAAAAACAACACAAAGTGAAACAAAACACAACAAGAAAAGCTTGTAGTTAATTCAAGGACTGATTGTTGGCAAGAACATTCTTAAATAAAGAACATTCTTAAATAAAGAACATTCTTAAATAAAGAACATTCTTAAATAAAGAATTTCCTCCTTCTCTTCCTTCTGTAGCTATGTGTGTGCACAATAAAGAACTATTGATTACTATAGTCAACTGGGTGTTCCTCCCTGATTCAGGCCACAGTCCCTAATGTTTTACCCATTTGCTTTTGAACCATCAGTAGAAACTTCAACACAGTAATAGAAAGGGAAACAGAGTGTCTCAGTATTATCATGAGAATAACTTTGGCCTTGTTGAAGCTCAAGAGGGTCTCAGGAACTTCCAGGAGTCCATGGACCAAAGTCTGTTTTGTTCACTTCTGCTAATACTTCATTGGTCAGTGACAAGTTACATGACCTTATCTAACTCCTAGGAGCGTGGAGAGGTACAATCCTGCCATGTTGTACGGATAGCAAGGAATGCCAAGATTTTTAAACCAATCCTAAGGATTACTGGACCTTGCCAGCCAACTGGAAGAGATCCATATTTATGCCCCTTCCAGAGGAAGTTGACCCCATGCAATGCTGAGATTATGAAACAAAATTATTAATAACGTGTGAGTAAAATTTTGCTGGAGATAATTCATAAAGAGTTGCAGGAATACATTCACAAGGAGTTGCCAGAAATTCAAGCTGGATTCAGAAGAAGACACAACATGAGGAATACCATCACTAATGTTGGCAGAAAGCTGAGAACACCAGAAAGGTGGATACAGTCGCATTGTTCCTTGAAAGCAAGGGCGAGAAGACTTCATCTCACGTGATAAAGAGGGACCAGTCCTGGAAGAGAACATCATGCTTGGTAAACCAGAGTGTCACTGCGAAGGAGGGAGACCCTCAATGAGCTAGATTGGCACGGTGGCTGCAACAATGGGCTTAAACGTAACGATTGTGAGGATGGTGCAGGACCGGGCAGTGTTTCATTGTGTTGTCCACAGTGTGGCTATGCGTGGCAATGACTCAGACACACCTGACCACAACCACAACAACCCTGGAAGCCACGGGGCTGGCATCGCAACTATCAGCAGGGTCACCCAACACAGGACAGGTTCCAGTGGCACTTCCCGGCCGAAGACAGACCAGGAAGAAAGCCCCGTGAGTCGACTTCTGAAAAGCAGCCGGTGGAGTCCTTCTGGGCCACCACAACCAGGGTCTGACCGGTCTCCATGGGATGCAGCCTCATTGCTGGAGGACAACATCATGTTGGGTGAAGCAGAGGGGCAATGAGGATGAGGGGGACACTGGGTGAGATGGATTAGCATCACCGCGGCAATGATGGACCTGCACGGAGCAGTCATTGGGAAGGTACTGTATCTTTCTAGGGTGCATCGGATCTCCAGGAATTAGGGTTGATGCAGCGGCAGCGAGCAATATATCTCTCGAATGACTCCTTATGCTGAGGGGTCTCTGATCGCTCATCAGCGATGACAGTGTAATGTGTTGAATACTGCAGAGCCACCCAGCATGCCTTGTTCCAGGCTACCCCTGGACTGTCGGAGGTTATTGGAGAACTAAGAAAATGCTTAACTCCCAAGGCCAGGCTGATCCAGGGTCGGTTGTGGAGATAACGCAGGAAGACATCCAGCAAAGAAGAAGGGGGACCTTGTCAGGAAAAGCAGCCACAAATCACCGTGACCTTGGGCTATGTGACCTTGAACAAGTCAGGTCCTCCCTGTAGGCCTCAGTCTTCTCCCCTGTAAAAGGGGATTCGTGTGCGTGGAGATTTCCAGAACGGTGGCTGGCTGGTACACACACACACACACACACACACACACACACACACACACACACGGCCCCGTGGCTGGGAAGCCTGTCTCTCTGGCCTGGGGCCTGGGCCTGACTCATAGTTGCTATCAGTGTCATTCTTAGGGCAGGGCCAGGCCAGCTCCTTGTTTGTCTTGGTGCCTGAGCCCATTCCTGACATTGCAGAGACACAGAGACCCTCCCAGGAGCGGGTGGATCTCCTGCCCTGTTTCCCCACCCCTGACCCTTCTTCCTCTTGCCGCCCCAGGGGCTGGTGGGAATGACTTAAAACTGTAACCCCCAGGACAATAATGCCCATTTCCCAGCCTCAGAAGCCACGGTTCCCATAGTGACACGCCTGTCTGCTTCCAAGGAGCCTCCCCCACGATTGAATGCATCGCCTCTTTCCAGCCCCATGTTCCCACCAAGACCACCGTAGAAGCCTCCCATCTGTCCTCCCTGCCCTCGTCTCTCCCTCCACCCTCCACCCTCGACCTTCACCTCTTCTACTCTCCTGCCCAGCAGCCTTTAATGGCTGCCCAGGCGTTGGGACAGGGCCCCCCTCACTCCGGATCATTGTCTCTCACCATTCCCTGCACAAAATTCTCTATCCAGGCCCAACTGTCTGCAGGACAAGTCACGCTCATGCTCTCCGACCTGGAATATCCTACCTGCTTGGCCCTCTCTGCTTGTCAAAGGGCATCTCAGATCCCCACCTTGGGGCCCACACCTGTGCATCACAGGCTCCCTTCCCCACGCACTACGACCCCACTGTGGCTAGTCAGCTGTCGGCGGGTGAGTGCAGAGGTATGGCACCCAATTGTGGGATCCACACCCTTAGTGGCTATCTCTTTTCGGCCCTGTTTCCTCACCTGGAAGAAGGAGGTAACTATGGGAACTTCCTCACAGGGCTGTAGGGAGGAGTGATTGAGAGACAACTTTTCAAGCACCGGCGTCTCGCTAAACCATGGCGATGGTCAGCGTGCAGCACCTCTGGCATCGGTGGCACAGTGGTTGCACATTGGGCTGGGCTGCTAACCATATGGTTAGCAGTTCAAAGCCACCAGCAGCTGCTGGTGGGGGACTGAGGGGGTAGGGGTGGAAAATGGGGCTTCCTACTCTCTCCACCAGTGACAGTCCTAGAATCCCACAGGGACAGTTCTACTTTGTCCTTGAGGATTGACACAAGTCAAAATGGACTTGGTGGCACTGAGTGTTTTTGGTGGCATGAATCATCCTTTCATTCATCTGCTGCCTCGTCTACCTGGCATGCCTACTGACCTCCTCTTTTATGCCAGGCTCTGAGCTGGCAGTGAGGACTCAGAGAGGCCCAGAACTCAGTCCTCACCTGCCAGGAGCTCTCCTTCAACTCAGAGGAAGAAGCAGATAAACCAATGGTTGGCTATTTTGTGACAGGAGTGTGCCCACCCCCCGCCTGCAGGAGAACACCTGAGTGGGCTACCAAGGGGGCAAGAGGCCAGGTGACCACACCCAACCTGACCTTAAACCCTTAGAGTGCCCAGCCGTCTCGGTGCTCTCTCTGGGACCAGCAGAGCCCTGCACAAGGCAGGGGTTCAGTGCTCTTTGTAGAAGCTGATCAAACACAGAACAATTAAGAAACCTGTTAGCTTTCTAAGCTTTTCATGCTGCGTTTGCTGCGGCTATCCAATGGCGCCGCTGACAGCTTGGTCCTCCTAGGCGGGGTTTCAAGGGCTCAGGCAGCTCCTGCTGTTAGCTGGTTGCTGTGGAGACGAGCCCTGACTCTGCGCAGTGGGCTGGAATGTCGTCCAGTCTGTGCCGTCCTCCCTCACTGTGGATTGACTGCTGCAATCCAGGGAGTTGGGAAGTAGATCACCAGGCCTTTCTTGCGACTTCCTCTTAGCCTGGATGCGCTGTCAAAATGAGCTCAGCCTCCTAACAACATGCAAGCTTCCACTGACGGACAGGTGGTGGCTTCACATGAGGGAATCAACCCCGAGTATCCCATGTGGAAGGCGAGAATTCTACTCCAGAACCACCGTGGACCCAGACTCAATATGCTCATGTATCCCTTAAAGTCCCTGACACCAAATCCAAAGCCCACAGCTGTCAAGTGCATTCCAACTCAGAGCAGCCTCTATCAGTATGGTTTCTGAGACTAAATCTGTATGAGGGCAAACAGCCTCACCTTCCTCCCAAGGAGCAGCTGGTGGCTTTGAACCACCAACCTTGGGGTTAGCAGCTAATGCTTGCCTGACAGCACTACCTTCTGTGAAATAGGATGTTGGGTGAGCACCACCTCATCATCTGGTCCTGATTTTTCTTTAAGCTCTGTGCCTTCTCAGGGATCATCCTCATGCTGGGAGGGATTCGCTTTTGTGTTTGGCCTGCAGCCAAACCCCACTGGTCCCCCTCACCTCTTGACTATCCTTGTAGATTTCCATGGGGCTGGTCTTATACCAGATGGAGAAGTTTCCCTTTGTTTGGGAGGATCCCGGGATCATTGAGCGCCACAAGCTTAAATGGCAAGCAACCATGAGCACTGAATCCCACCTTGGTCTTCTGTTGGACCTTGTGTTTCCCTTCCAAATGGCTGCTCCTGGCTCTCCTTCTGCTGCCATCACTAGCCCTGGTTTGGCTGTGGTGGGGGCTGGGATGAGGTCCTGGGTAATAGTTTCCCAATAAAATTAAACAAGGGATAACAACACTCAGGAGACGCACGACCCGGGCGAGAGGATGCTGGGGTCCTTGAGTCAAAGCAGGCGCTGCTGGCTGGTGAGCTCTTCATTGGCCCGTTGGGAAAGGCCATTTTGACCTCATCGAAGCATAGGACAGGGCACGCACACAATCCAGCAGCACAGACGCTGACGGGGGCCCCGAGGACAGGCATTACAGGGGACAGGATCTACTTATTACATATTCTCGGCGGTGGCAGCATTTTATGGGTCAGGGGCTTGAGATGCACGTGGTGCCTGCAGGAAGCCGCTGCCATTGCTGTGTCCTGATGTCTGATCAGGATTTCCAAACTGCCGGGACCTCCTGGAACACAGATGTGTGTGTGTCCTGACTTTGCTTAAGCCGTGCTGCGCTGGCCATGACTGTGCATGAGTGAACGCACCTGGCTTCATTTACGCGGCTCTGTGTCACCATGCCTGCCCTCCCATTCTTGTCCTTCAGGATCCTGACCAGATCGATGGCCCGACCACTGGTCACCGCCTGCAAATCTACGCATATTTCAACCTGGTACCGGAAGGCATGTTCTCAGCGGGCCCATCTGTAACCGAGCTCCGGCTTTTCCCTTCTTTTTCAGTGGGTTGCTGATGAGGCAGGAGACTGCAATCACCCTAAACACACACACACGCACACATGCATATGCACACGCACACGCACGCTCGTGTGCTGCTATAGATGCAAGTTGGTGGGCACTCGTCCTAGAGTGGCAGGGCCACGTGCCACGTTGTGCCGTTCTCTCTGGGAGGCTTCAGCTGTGAATCCCGGGAGACCTTGATTCCCACCCCAGCAACCAGGAGACTCTCAACAACTGACCAATGTTGGTAGACGCTGCACCCAGTGTGAGATGCCTGGGTGCACCATGGTGGAGCAGGGGGCTGTCACCGATGAGTTGGCAGTTCAAATCCAGCCACTGCATAGAAGACTGATGGGCATTCTGCTCTTGTAATGATGGCGGGCATGGGAGACCGCTGGGCGCTTTTCCTCTGCTCTCTGGGGTTGCTGCAGGTCAGACTCAGTGGCCACAAAACCCAAAACAACCAAACTCACTGCCATCGGGTTGGTGCTGACTCAGAGCGACCCCATAGGACAGGCTGGACATGCCCTGCGGGGCCCCGAGGTTGTGACTCTTTATGGGAGCAGAAAGCCCTCAATGGTTATGTACTTGGGGGTGTTGTTGTTTGTTTGCTTTTCTTACTCTTCTTAGGAGGGGCCCTTAATGAGGGGGTGTCTGTGGATTGAGATTGAGGGTGGGGACATGGCAAGACTGAGTCAGAGTTTTATTCACAAACATACTGTTTAGTGTCCGATCACCCAGTAAGCAAGGTAAGCAGGGGCTTACTTGGGCTTTCTTTCTCGTCTGTAGTGAACAATTCCATGTGTTTTTGCCACATCAAAGGGTCTTATTCTAGGGCTGGCTGGCATCTGTCTCTCTTCCCAGCTCTGCGCCCTGCCTTCAGAATCAGCCTCTCCGAACTTTACAATTGCCGACAGGGACAGAGAACACAGAAGTTCAGCACGGGCTGATTTGTGCTTACTTATTCATCTGTAGAGAACAATGGTGGTGATGTCCTGTACACTCGCTCATTTGCAGGTTAACAACTAACTAATCTGATCACTAGATAAACAGACATTTACCTTGTTCAATGGGCAATCCACCCCTGCCTGCCTGTCTGACCACAGGGTTTAGATAAAATTCAAGCTTGCCAGGTGTTTGATGGCTTCAGTCTCACTTTTTCCACTTGTATTGATATGGAAAAGTGTGTGGTATGGTGAATCGTTTGCGGCCTTGCTGTTTCCTTCCTCAGTCCCTGACACCCCCTCTTCCCCCCACCCCACCTCCCTCTACACACACACTGCCAGCAAGTGGATTCTGACACAGTCTCAACGTGTATAGGGTTTCCAAGACTGTATATCTGTCTGGGAGCAGGCAGCCTCATCTTCCTCCCACACAGTGCCTGGTGGGTTTGAATCAACGACCTTTTGGTTAGTAGCCCACTGTCTCCTAACCCACAGCACCGCCAGGCTGCCATTAGATGCTGCATTGGATCCTGCAGAAGTATGTGCCCCCCTCCTCAAAGGGCTTGAGATAAGCAATGGGCTTCTCTGCTTAACCACTGCTTCCAGAAGCTCGCTGAGGGAAAGGCCCGGTGCTCCAGCCCCATACTGGTTGTTCTCCTCCCCCCTTGGGACCTCAAGGAGCACAGGGGAGAAGCAATAAGTGGGTTGGGAATGGGAGGCTAAGCAGCAGCCACGGTGGGGTGTGGAAGGGCTAAAGAGGCCTCTTTCTTGGGTCCCCAGTAGAAATGTTTCTTTCTGGAGAAAATCAGCTCATTCTGTGGGAGTTAAAAGCCAGGGAAATGAGGGCCTGCCTGGGGGCCATGAGTGCTCCCTTGGGAGTGAAGGGAGCCAAGGACTGGCTCCTGCCCTCTGGCAGGGTAGTCTAGGCCACTCCCCACCGCTGTGACCGCAGAGAAGTGGCCAGCAGCTGCACCCGGATCCCAGAGTCTACTGGACGAACAGCCACCCAGAGATTGAGCATTTCCTCCCACAGGAGCCCGCCCTTCCACCACCCCCACTCCAGCCCCCACCACTTCTGCCAACTCCTCTCTCATTTTCCAGAGCAAAGTGCCAGCAGAGCCTCGGGCAGGCCACCCGCAATCGTGGGGCCTAACATGGACTTGAGGCACTTTGCTGTAAATCAACCCCCTCTTCAGTTGACCATTCCTTACCATCCAGGCCTCTCCCTGTAGGCAGATGCCCAGATTTGCAGGCCAGGGCCCCTTCCGCAGGCATTTACTGCCAGGAGGCTGACCAGACAAGAACTTGCAGTACCCACTTGACAAATGAGCACCCCAAGCTCAGGAACATGGATGATTTGGCCCTAGACTTCCCAGGACAGTGGTTCTCCACCTTCCTGATGCCGTGACCCTTTCATACAGTTCCTCATGTGGTGGTGGCCCTCCTCCCCAACCGTAACATTATTTTCATTGCTCCTTCATCACTGTACTTTTGCTACTGTTATGGGCAACCCCTGTGAAAGTATTGTCTGACTCCCAAAGGAGCCATGACCCACAGGCTGAAAACCACGGTCCTAGGGGATGGAGTCAGTCTGCAGAATTCAATCATGTCCTTTTCTGTACAGGCTGCCATCAGCAAGGTCAGCAGGTTGAAACCACCAGCCACCCCATGGGAGGAAGAGTTACCGTCATGGAAACCCACAGGAGCGGTTCTACCCTGTCCTCTTGGGTTTCTGTGAGTCGGGATCGACCTAATGACAGGGGGGTTGGTGTTTGTTGGTGTTTGTCTCTCCAGGACCCTGCATCCATTTGAGTGGTGTGTGGGAGGATTTCCTATAACTTAACTCCTGGCGCCAAGGCTTCCAGGGACCCGCAGAGCCCTTTCAAAGTGGGGACACAAACTACAGCCTGCACGCTGGATGGCTCTGGATGCACTGCATTGGCTTTCCTCAACTGGGTTGGGGCTGAGGGTGCCTTGATGGGCCACCAGGAGCTGCTGCTGGTGCCCTACCCGGGCTGCTTCTCTGCAGGGCAATCTCTCCCTTTCCTGAATGGTCTCACTCTGAGTCATTGCCTGGAGGCCAGTAGTTAGCAAATGAACAAAGGAATGAATGATGCCCTGCTCCGGTCTTCCCCTGGCCTTGCCCTCCGTTGACTTTGCCCTTGACCTTAGCTGGCGTTTGCGACCATAGTCCCCTGCAGGCATAGCCTTGGAAGACAGGCCAGACAAAAACAACTACGATCCTAGCTGATTAGCAGGACAAGCACTCAGCAGAAGCTCACCTGTTCTTGTGGGATTTCATTCCATCTGCTCAGTGGGTTTGAAAAGGTGAGTCATGGGCAGACAAGACTCAAAGTGCTATATAATTTAAATTACAGTCCAAAATGTAGTAAATAGTAAAATAAATAAGTGAAGGGAACAGAGCAAAGGTAGGGTGGGGGATGGACAGTAGGAAAGAGAAAGTAAAACAAGGAATGAGAGAAATGCAAAATGAGAGAGTTGAGATGGACCAGGATCTGCCTCTGAGCTTCCTAGCAGTCAGTGCAAAGAGGGAAACCTGAGCAGTGTCCAGAAGATGGAAAACAAATCAGGGAAGACCAGGAGGCACCTGCTCCTGAAATCATTATGCATCCTCAGAAAGGAAGGTTGTGTGTGATAAAATTGCATCTGTAGTCACAACCCTGGCAACATAAAGATCAACACACTGCTTTCTTTATTTTAAAAATGGAATAAATGCAGACTGTCACAAGCATACACTGCCCCACCGCCTAGAATAAATAAAACAACATGACCTGTTTCATGTCAGGTAACGTCCCCTGTGATGGTTAGATTTCATGTCAACTTGATGGTACCTGTGGAATCCAACCTACCAATCAAGCCACAGCCACCTCCTTGGGGGTGGTGTCTCCTTATAGGAGACTCTGAGAACTTCCCTTTCTTGTGTGCCTCTTGGCCTTCCTGCTTGCTTGAGTTCTGTGTTGGCACCTGGGCAGCCTATGTGACCTGCTGTTCCTGAGAGCTGTCGACACCCTGCCATGTTCCTGCCCATCTTGGGTCCCAGGGACTCTATACCCACTGGCCTGTCATCTCCAGCTTCTTGCTTCACTGCTCTGCTTCCTCTGTCTAAGAGGGCTCCTCCTGCTCGGATCTGAGTTGGGCTGGGCTGGGCCGCCTCCCGGACACAAAATTATTTCTTGATATCAAGCTCTTTCTTACACAGATATGAGTGTCACTGCTTTGGTTTCCCTCGAAAACAGCCTGACTCATCCCTCGCCTCACCCCTTTCACCCCTCTCTCCCCAGAAGCCACTGCCAGGATGCATCTGGGGTTTATCCAGCCCATCAACGTGTCGAGTTTTTATGTACGGATGAAGTCAGCTCCATAACACATTAAAGGTCATTTGAAATCCATATGAACTGCATCCTACCGAACATTTTATTTATTCCATTGTTTTTTTAGCTTCATGTCATGCTTTCTAGCGCTGTCCTTAAAAACAATCTAGTTCTTTTCTTTAAACTTCTGTACACAATTTCATAAAACTTACTTCTCTGTTCCCCTATTGATAGACGTTGAAGCTATCGAATGTTTTCTATCGGCAGCAAAGGGAAGAGAACATGTTTGAAGTGGTATTCCATAAATCTGATCCTCAAACTCTCAGGGGCGGGAGTGGGGCTAGGGACCCCAGTTTGCAGCGGTTGCCGATTTCCCTGCTGTAAATATTCTCACCGTGGCTGTTTGCCTGCAGAATGCACCGGAGACATCGCACCGCCAGAGGGCAGGCCATTGTGCAGTCTGGCCGGTCCTCGCGGGATTGGACTGAGCACTTTTATTTTTTTATTTTTTATTTTTTATTTTTATTTTTTTTCTCTTTTCTTCTTTTACATTTTATTAGGGACTCCAACAACTCTTACCACAATCCATACATATACATACATCAATTGTATAAAGCACATCCATACATTCCCTGCCCCAATCATTCTCAAGGCATTTGCTCTCCACTTAAGCCCCTTGCATCAGGTCCTCTTTTTTTTTCCCCCCCTCCCTCCCCTTTCCCCCCTCCCTCGGGCTCTTTTCCTGACCTATTCCTGGCAGGTCCACCTGGACCTTCCATGCTGGTTCTCTTGTTTGTTTTCCTGTTGATTGGTTGCAGTGCTTGTCTGCTGTCCTGGTGCCAAAGTCTCCTGCTGTCTGGAGGGAGAGCTTCCCTCGCCCTTTGGCTGAAGGAGCGTGGCCCTTCTGCGGGGCAGAGTGAAAGGCCCCACAGGTACGTGGGATGGAAAAGCCCTGAGGTCGCCACTTCCTTCTCACTCACTCGGTGACACAAGTCACGTCACGTCTAACCCACGGTGACCCTGGGCTTCCAAGACTGTAAGTGTTTGAGGGAGCAGAAAAACGCAAACAAACTCGCTGCCATGGAGTCAGTGCTGCTATAGCGGCCCTATGGGACAGGGTAGAATGCTCGTGTGAGTAGAAACCCCACCATCTCCCAAGGAGCTGCTCATGGCACTGAACCACTGACCTAGTGCTTGGCAGCCCAATAGGTAACTACTATGCTACCAGAGCTCCACCGCTTCCTTCCACTCTCTCCATTGGAGTTCTAGCTCCTTCGTGAAGTACCTGATGGCCACGGGCAAGTCACGGGGCCTCTCTGGGCCTTGACGCTACGACTCTGGAAAGTATGATTCCTATTGTGGGAGGGGGGAACGACATTTGGAAGGTGTCCCAAGCCTGGGAGAGTCTGCCAGTGAGTGGAGAGGAGAGATGCCCACTCAGCCCCCACACATCCCCTTAGGGCAAGCTTGAAGCTGGGCTCCTCTGTGGAGCCACCTGCTTGCCTTACGGGGATTTGCAGCTTCTCTGTTGCCTGCATGAAAAGGCATGCTGGCTCAGACAAGCCCCCCAAGCCAGTGTGGAGGAAACCACTGGGCTTCACTGCCCTGCTTGCTACTTAAACTTGTTCTTTCTCTACCCGGTGACTTTGGCAATTACCCAGGTCACCAGGTCCTTGAGTGAAAACCAGGGGACTTGTTAGTGACGTCAGTGATGTGGAGTCACCTGATAGTTGGGATTTCAACCTCACCACTGACCCAGGTGAGATGCCCGCAGATCCACGTGGTTTGCATTTGGCTGCTAACTTTAAGGTTGATGGTTTGAATCTGCTCAGCAGCACCCTAGAAAAAAGGCCTAGAAATCTATGCCCACAAAGAAACCCTGGGGCCTGGGGCTACCTAACCCAGGGGTTACCACGTGTTGGAATGGCTTTGATGGTGACAACTTTGGTTTGGTTTTATGTTGAACTGGCCAGTTCTGGCGGCGTATTTCACCTGTCTGTGGCTCGGTTTCACAATCTAGAAAACTCGACCAGGACTAGCACCTATCCGGATAGTTCCTGGTTCCTGGGGGCAAAGTGCTGGGAGCGGGGGACCCTCAAAAGGATGGGCGTCCTAACACCGGTGGCCTGCGGGTGGGGCTGTCATGGTGGCTCTGTGCAGAGGGTACAGCTAAGCGAGGGGCACAGCAGAGGATGCCAGGGGGCGGGGTGCACCGAAAGACAGACATCCTCCCAGACCTCCTAGCTCCTACATGGGGTGCCTTATCCTCCCCATGTGGGATAGTCGTTCTACCTCCCTCCCACCTGGGGGATAATGGTCTTCACCCCACCCCCACCCCTGCTCTCAGGAAGGTGTGGGCTCTCTGGTGGGCAGAGGTCAGAGCTATTGCCTATCCCCTGCCCCAGCAATTACCGGGGAGTGTTTGCATTCAGGGGCAAGGGATAAAGGGCCCAGCGAAGGGCCACTTAGAGTGCCTCCCTGCAGACCAGCTGCCTTGGGTGTGGCGATGACATTTTAGACACAACACGAAAACCCATCCATAAAAGATGACGAAATGAAAAAGCCTGATGTGTTGGGCTTATTGAAATGAAAATTGTATGCTTTATGAAACATATGCCCTGCTAAAAGAATAAAAAGACAAGCCACCGGCGAAGAGAAAGAATTCACAAAAACACATCTGATAAAGAGCGTGTATCCGAGGTCTACAAAGAACTCTTGAAACTCTACAACAAGGAAGCAAACAGACCAATTATGAGTCAGACAAAGTCATGCGAACAGGCATCTCACCAAAGCAGAAATACAGTGCAGGCTAAAGCAACCACGAGAAACTCCCTGTGGAGGTTCGGCCCCCTCTGGTCTGCGTGCATATGTGCAACAGAAGAGCACGCTGCCCGGCCTGGCATCCTCGCAGGCAGCGCTTTCTTGGGGCCCATTGCTGTCACCACAGTGTCCACCCTTCTGGCTAAGGGTCATTGCTACTTTCCTAAGCCCCCCCCTAGGACTGGTTCCTCCTGCCCATGGTACCCTCGCCATCCTTGGTTCTAAGGAACATTCTGGCTGCATTTCTCCCAAGACAGAGTGTTCCTTCCCCTGGCACTCCATACTATATTCAGTATCCTTGGCCAAAGTCCCAACTCAAAGGCCTCGATTCTTCTTCGGTCTTTCTTGTTCGTTGGTCAGTTTTTGCATGCACATGAGGCAAGCAGAAATTCCACTACTCGGGTCACTTTAAAAAAAAGTCTTTGTAGCAGATTGTCCAGTGCAATATGTCATTTGATTTCTTGGCTCCTGCTTCCATGAGAATTATTTGTGGGTCCAAGTAAATTAAATCTTTGATGACTTCAGTCTTTTCCCAGTCTCTCAAGATGTTGTCCATTGGTTCAGTTGTGGGGATTTGGGCTTTCTTTCTTTTTTTTTAATCATTTTATTGGGGACTGGTACAACTCTTATCACAACCCATGCGTACAGATCCATTGTGTCAAGCACATTTGTGCCTTTGTTCTTGGCCTTTCTTTACATGGAGTTTGATCCATACTGAGGCCACAGTCTTTGATCTTCAACACCCAGGGCTTCAAGACCTCTTTCAGCAAGAAAGTTGTGTCTTCTGCACATGCAGGTTGTCATGCTTCTTCCACGTGGACTTAGTTCACATCACACTTAGGTGGCTTCTTATTTGGAGACAGGTCTTTCAGACCCTAGACGCTATTTTATCTGATAGCAGGGCACCATCTAATTTCTTCGCCACATTTTGCTATTGCACCTGTATCTTTTATGTTCCCTTCCTGAGGTCAAGTATTGAGCAGGGCCATGATATAAAATCAATATCCTTAAAGCTCCCTGCATAATTCAATATCGTGGCCACAGAATCCTAGTATGATCCAATTTGAGGCTTGAACTGTTCTTTGGTTCTTTCCACTTGAGAAACATCAAGCATGCCTTTCCCTGTTGACTTCCCAACCCCTGGTCTTTGCACATTACATTGCAGCATGCTACGATGTCTTTTTGAGCTGCTCTTAGAAATGAATAGCATCCTGCCACCGCTCGGAAATGTTCTTTCTGATGATGAATGCAACACTGCTCCTCTTCATTGAAGACCATCGATCTGCCCATTCAGAATGGCCCACGGGAGTCCAGCTCAGCTCATCAATGCCTAGGATACCAACCCTCAAGTGTTTCATTTCACATTTGCAGCTTCTAATTTTTCTAGATTTGTAATTTACACATTCTATGAAGAAGAATGTGGCATCCGGATTGCAGGCAGGCTTATTAGCACTGCCTGAGATATGCAGATGACATAACCTTGCTTGTTGAAAGTGAAGGGGACCTGAAGCACTTGCTGATGAAGGTGAAGGATGACAGCCTTCATTATGAATTGTGACATGAGAGCCTTCATTATGAATTGTGACTCACTGCAAAGAAGACCAGACTGCTCACAACTGAAGCAGCAGGTAACATCATGCTAGATGGAGAAAAGGTTGGCGTCATAAGGGTTGCATCTTGCTTGGATCCACAATCAATGCTCATGGGAGCAGCAGCCAAGAGAGCAAAACACGAGTTGCATGGGGTCAACACCAGTTGCATGGGGTCATTAGAGTCTTGAAAACAAGGATGTTACTTGGAGAGCTAAAGTGCTTCTGACCCAAGCCAAGGTATTTTCAATCACCTTAGATGCATGTGAAAGATGGGCATCGAATAAGGGAGATGGGAGAAAAGCCAATGCATTTGAATAGAGGGGCTGGCAAAGAATACTGGTAATACCATGGACTGCTCAAAGGACAAGCTGGTCTGTCGCGGAAGAAGTACAGTCAGGGTGTTCCTTAGAAGCGAGGATGGCACGAGTCTGTCTTACTTTTTGGGTCATTCTTTGGACATTAGTAGGAAAGTCCAGTCCCTGGAGAAGGACATCCTGCTCGGTAAAGTAACGGGGCAGCAGGAAAAGAAAGACCCTGAAGGAGATGGGTTGGCACCATGGTAGCAGCAACGGGCTCCAGTGGAGGGACAATTGAGAGGATGGCAGGACCCGTTCTGTTGAGCAGAAGGTCGCTATGGGTCAAGATTAACTTGATGCACACAACAAGAAGAAGCATGTTTGCAATGATCAGAGGATGTTTGCTGCTGTCTATTCTCAGTTTGAGTGGCACCGCCAGCCAATGAAGGTCCCGACAGGCTTGCTCCCACCACGCCATTAATGGTGGATGGGGCCTTCCGAGGCAACTCTTGCCCGGTTGTGTTTTGCCTGGCTTCCAACCTGAGGGGCTCTGCAGTCGTACGACATTATAGCAGACAACGCTCCACTGGGAGGCATGAGGTCTTCGCGGATCAATGTTTTTCAGAAGTAGAGCTCCAGGTTAGTCTTCTTAGTTTATCTGCTTTTGGAAGTTCCACTGAACCTGTCCATAGTGGGCGCCCTTGTGGGTTTAAAAATACCAGTGACATAGCTTTCAGCACCCGAGCAACATGCAAGCCACCACAGTACCAACAACTGACAGAAGCGTGGTGGACGTGCTTAGAGTTCCTGTCCGAGACTATAAAGCACAGACGACGCCGACTGCTGAGGAGGATGGGGAGCAACGGACGGTCAGCCATCACTAGCGGGAGTACAAAGAAAATGGCGCAGTCGCTTTGGAAGACAGATGGACCGTTTCCATCTGGACAGTTTTGACCCTTTATGGGTAAGACTATAAATCCTCCATGGGAATAGAAAGCCTCATCTTTCTCGATCTGAGGGGCTGGTGGTTTCCAACTGCTGACCTCGCTGTTGAGTAACCTAATTCCTAACCCACTACACCACCAGGGCCCTTAGTTCCCTAGTACTGCTGCAACATACAATTAATGAATGAATAAACACACACACACAAATGGGTGACTTTAAAGAACAAACATTGACTTTTCCCCAATTTTAGAGACTAAAAGGCCAAATCAGGGGTCTGGCTGTAGACCTCACTCTTGGTGTCTGGTGGCTGCTGACAGTCCTTGGCTGTGGACAGGACCTCACATGCCAGCTATATTTCTGCATCGGCTCTGCTTTTGTGATCCAGAAGTGACTAGATTTAGGATCCACCCAACTCCAATATGAGCTCTTTCGAATCATTAAAGAAAGTCCCTATTCCATATAGGATCATGTCCACAGGGCCAGGGGCCAAGACTTCATTGTATATCTTTGCATCACAAAATCCAACCCATAACATCACACTCTGCAGGAATCATGCTGGCTCCTAAGCATTTACCTAATGAGATGAAAATGGTGTTCACACAAATATTTCTAGCAGCTTTATTCATAATGACCCCAAATTGGGAGCGGCTAAAACGTCCATGTATAGCTGAGCAGATAAGCAAACCATGACACGTCCTGGGGTAATCACATAATCTGATGTCAACTTGTGGAGATGTGAAGTCTAGCCTGTCAATCAGGTCACAGCTTGATGACCTCATTTGGAGGTGCCACGGAGATAAATAGCTTACGGGAGGCAGGACACATGCTCATTCCCTGCGAGGCATTCCTGCTGACCAGACACATGGAGTTACGCTGGAACCCTGGAGCTGGAGGAGACACGTGGACACACCTGCTGAGATGCTTCCACTGCCACTGGATCCACAAGACTTTCCGCCCACTGGCCTGTGATCTTCCTGCATTTGGCGTCATTACATGTGTTGTGTGAGTCTAAAGAGGACTTTAGGGATTGGTATTGGACTTATGGACTTGAACTGGACTGAGATGTTTTCTCAATATTTAATGGCTCTCGTATAAAAGCTCTTTCTTATACACATGTGTGTCTATGAATTTATTTCTCTAGTCCACCTGGACTAACACAAATCCAGACGAGGGAGTGTTCCTTACACAGAAAAAGAAAGTCCAGATTGGAAGAATCTCAAAGGGCAAACTGCCCAGTGAGAGAAGTCAGGCTGAAAGAATAACTTGCTGCATGATTCAACCACATGGCCTTCTGGAGATGACAGAATGATAGCGACAGAGGCCAGATCAGTGCCTGTCAGGGGGTCTGGGGCCAGCGGGCAGGGAACACAGGGCAGGGAAACCACTCTGTATGACAGTGAAATGGTGGACGCATGACACATACTTGTCAAAACCCAGAGAACTATTCAAAGAGTGAAATCTAACGCAAGCAGTGGGCTCTAGTTAGTAATAGTGTATTGATACTAGGTTATCATGTATAACCAATGCCACAGAAATGCAAGATATGAATGATGGAAATAATGTATGCGGCAGAGGGGCAAAGGAAGGCTCGTCTACATGATTTTTCTCAAAACCTAAGACTGCTCTAAAAGACAGTCTATTGGGAAAATGACAGAAATTATGACCTTCTTTGGTGGTGACCTCAGAGGTCTAGATTTGAGGCCGTTAATGAACGTGAGGCCTACAATTGGTCCTCCCCCCTCTCCCTGCCCACAATAGACCAGAACTGAGCTGCTGCAGGGCTGGGCAGAGGCCTGGCAGGAAGCAAGGAATGTCTGGAATTCTACGATGGGCCATGGTGATCAGCTTGCTGGAGCCATTGTCTCACAAGCAGGGACACTGAGATCCCAGCAGGGATGGTCATGACCTAAAACACACAGCAAGAGAGAAGTGGTGTCAGGCCCTGGCAGCGGCTCTCCTGACCCTGCTGTTCTTTCTGCTTCACTTTCCTAATTATGGAGATGGACAAACTCCCACCTGTTTACCTCCCCTCCCCTAGACTCCATGGGACCTTCTCCCTGGCCCCTGACCACAGCAGCCATAAAGCACCCCTTCCCATCTAGTACAATCGATACCTGGAGGCAAGAGAAAACTGGCTGCATCGAAACACCAGAGCCATGTGGAAAGGCGGAAGAAAGCCAACCACCAAAGCTCCCCAGCGTCATCAATGGCCTTGGCAGTGGTGGGGGTGAGGTGGGGGGTAGGGCAGGGCCTTGTTGCTGGGCAACCAGCCTCGTCCCTCATCTTGGTGATAGCCCCATTAGAGGGAGGCTGTGTGTGGCACCTGTGTCTATGAGCTTGGAGTCTTATTAGCACCAGCTGCCTGGAGCTACCTCCTTTCTGCTGCAGACTGCCTTCTGTATACCTGTGGGACACCTGAGTGATCCAAAAGCTTAAGACTCTACTGCCAGTCAAATGGTTGGCAGATCACAGCCTCCCAGAGCTCACAGCCTTGAAAACACGATGAAGCAAGTTTACTGGGTGCCCATGAGGTTGTAATGAATCGAATTGACTCAGTGACAAGTCGAAACAACACACGCTCCCGACCTTTGCCGGCCTCACTTACAGTCTTCTCTCCATTCCTCATCCCACGCACATGCACACAGACCTCACTGCCAACGACCTGTAGCACAGGGCAGAGCTTCCCCTGTGGGTTTCTGAGACTGTAACTCTTCACAGGAGTAGAAAGCCTCCTCTTTCTCCTGCAGAGCGGTTAGCGGTTTCGAACTGTCCGCTTTGAGGTTAGCATCCAATGTATAGTCCACAATGCCTCCAGGGCTCTTCTATTTGGTATCACAGAACGCCCAAATGCTCCACCTCTCTGGTCTTGCCTCCAGGACTTTGCTCAGGCAGATTTCCCAACTGAATGCCCTGTTAGGGTCAAAGCTCTTCCCCCAGGAGGGAAGAGGTAGGACCAGTAGTGACCAGAGGCTCCATGGTGACAAAGGCTTCTCCAGGGCTGAGCTTTCTGCTGCTGTCTTCACAGTGGCCCAAGAAGTCAGAGAGGTAGCGATTCATTCACCAAATTTCCAGGACCCACTGGTTACAAGCCAGGCACCATGCCAGGCATTGAGGACACCCAGTGCCCCCAGCCCCGACCACCAGGGGATCCAGACAGGGAAAGGGACAGTCACATTGAGGTGGGTGTCCCCTAACAAAGATGATCTCAGCAGCTGTGTGAGCAAATAGAGGGGTCAATTCTACACCTGGGGGAGGGGGCAGGTGTGGGAGGCGGAATGGCGGCTCTGCTCCCCAGACCTTGTGGCGGCTTCCTTATAAAGTAAAAAGCGCTTTGCAGAGGTGATTCAGAATCTTGAGCTGGGCAGTAATCTAGGAGTCCATCTGAAGAAATTAGAACAAGAAGAGCGAATTAAACCCAATGCAGCAGGACATGATGAAGAGCAGAAATGACTGAACTTAAACGCAGTTGCTCTGGAAGCACACCTCCTGTACTAAGCCCCTGGGGGTGGGGGTGGGGTGGGGGGGGTTAGCCTGCCCTTCCCTTTAGCCTGCTGGTGGCTTAGGGGTGATGTTTTAGCATATTAAAGGTAGCAGATGGACATTGGACCTCTACTCAAGTACTCCCTCAATGCAAGAACACTTTGTTCTATTAAACTGGCATTCCATGATGCTCACCTTCCCAATATGATCACTAAAGACAAAGCGGGTGCGTAAGCAAATGTGGTGAAAAAAACTGATGGTGCCAGGTTATCAAAAGATATAGCATCTGGGGTCTTAAAGGCCTGGAGATAAACAACTGGTCATCTATCTGAGAAGCAACAAAGCCCACATGGAAGAAACATACCAGCCTGTGTGATCACGAGGTGTCGATAGGATCAGGTATCAGGCAGCAATGAACACACATAAAAAAACCAAACAAATCATTGTGAATGAGGGGGAGTGAAGAGTGGAGACCCATAGTCCATCTGTTTGCAAGTGGACATCCCCTTACAGAAGAGTCACAGGGAAGAGATGCAGTCAGAGTACAGTGTAACACCGATGAAACATGCAACTTTCCTTTACTTCTTAAATGCTTCCTCCCCCTCCCCCAAATCATGATCCCAATTCTACCTTACAAATCCAGTTAGACCAGAGAATGTACACTGGTCCAGATAAGAGCTGGAAACACAGGAAATCCAGGACAGATAAACCCCTCAGGACCAATAATGAGAGTAGAGATACCAGGAGGGGAAGGAGAAGGTGGGGGAGTCGATCACAATGATCTACATATAACCCTGTCCCTGGGGGACAGACAACAGAAAAGTGGGTGAAAAGAGACATCGGACAGTGTAAGACATGAAAAAAATGTATAAATTATCATGGGTTTGTGAGGGAGGAGAGACAAGGAGGAAGGGAAAAAATGAGCAGATACCAAGGACTCAAGTAGAAAAAAAATGCTTTGAAAATGATGATGGCAACAAATGCACAAATGTGCTTGACACAATGGATGGATGGATGGATTGTGATAAGAGTTGTACGAGCCCCCAGTAAAATGAATTTTTTAAATAATAAGAAAATGACAAAAAAAAAGAAGACTCCATCAACTCCTACAGCTAAAAGGTTCTATGACTGCCATTGCTAAGGCAGGGGCATTAGGCTGGGTTCCTGGTAATACAGCCCGGGCCTTGTTATCTTATTTCCCTTTTCTTCCAAATTCCCCTGTAAAACGCAGGCCAAGTCAGCCCTGGTCTCTGGGGGGCTGTAGACTTGTTGACTTATATGGTGGTCACATCTGTGGGTTCTCCCACCATCAGGGAGAAGGGACACCCAGGGCCTCCTTTATATCCTGTGTGACCCTGACGACCTTCAGTCTGGCGTGATTGTTAGTGGCTGTCAATGGATTCCCATTGTGCAGAGTAGAATTGTGTCCACAGGACTTTCATGTCGACATCTTCCAGAAGCAGACCACCAGGCCGAGCTCCCAAGGTGCCTCTGGGTGGGCTCAAGCGTCCAAGGTATTTAGAGTTTAAGGTAGTTAAGTGTTTAACCAATTTTGTCCCCCAGGGCTTTCCGTCTCAGGGGAGTGGGTATGAAGTCCTGCCAGCAAGTGGTTAGAAAATACATGGGAAAAGACACTCGCCTTTATAAAACATGGAGACAACTGCCACCACACAGTGAAATATTATCGCCAACAATGGTAAATGAGACCCCAGAATGCAAAACCAGTCTCTAGAGCAACTTGAGAATATGTTGCTTTAGGGGAAAAAAATCCTCATTTCCCCTTCACTCAGTGATTTCTCCTTTAAGAATTTACCTAAGGAAATCATCAGAGATGTGGAACAGAAGATTTATATAGAAAGATGTGTCTGTGGCAGTTTTCATAATTGGGACAAAATCTAACTAGTCAACAATGGGGCGATGCTGATAGACTTTACAGGGCCTCACAGGAAGACATGATAAAGCTTGAGCCGAAAGGTGTTTGGAAATTAAATTAATGATGTGGCAAAGACTCATAATAGCAAATAGTCCCACGGTGCCACATTGTCTTCATGACACCCACTCAGCTGCAACGGAAATGGCCATGGATGGACTTTGAAAACAAGAGATGAAATTTTGATCAGCTATAAACCTGATGCCCTCGCATCCCCACACCCCCATCTGTACAATGTTCTGAAGTCTCCGTATTTTTACATTTAGCAAACTGTTTGAATGAAATTAGAACTCTCCATCTTGTAGGCCTGTGGTTAGGCATGGTGGGCGGGGGGGGGGGGGGGAATGAGTGGACCCCCCCCTGCGGAGCACCTCACAGCATGGTCAGGGACTCAAAGCCACCAGTGGCGGCAAAGGAGGAAGAGGGGGCTGGCTACTTTCGTGAAGATTTACAGTTTCTGAAACTCACAGAGGCAGTTCTGCCCTGACATGGAGGATGGATAGGATTTGGGATGGACCCAATGGCGGTTGAGTTGAGTTTTCATTCCCATGGCTAGACTCCCATTTGGGAGTGGCTTGTGTTTGTTATGTTCACGAGGGAATGTTCAATGTAGGGTGTACCTTCAGTCAATGCCTCCCGAGATAGCTTACTGCTATCCAGACGATGCCAACTCATAGCAACCCTATAGGATGGGTAGAACTGCCCCTGAGAGTTTCCGAGACCATAACTCTGTCTAGGAGTAGAAAGCCCCATTTCTTTTCTCCCAAGCAGCAGCTGGTAGTTTCAAACTGCTGACCTTTCGGATCACAGCCCTACTCGTAACCTCTGCACCGCCAGGGCTCCTCTCCTGAGATATGGAAGAGATTAAACAAGCAGAGATGGGAGAAGAGAGATGGCAAAGCCCACGAAGATCACTCCAGGGCTCCGAAGAGACAAGGACCTATCCCCATAAGCCAACAGAAAGAGACAGCTTCCTCCCAAGAGACACTGAATCTAGACGGCTAGCCAAACTGTGCGCATGCCCATTTCTGTTGGCTAAAGCCACCCACTGTGGGTATTTATGTTACAGCAGCGCAAGATAACATAGACCAAAACAAACAAACCCTGCATTTGGAAATCAAAAGCTGGCCCACTTCATATGCTAGGAGGCGCTCTCAGAACAGAAGCTATCTGCAGACTCTCATCCCAATCACTGCCCCCTTCTGAGGCCCAAGGCAGGAGAAGGAGATCCAGAGAGGGTGCAAAGCTGAGTGCCCAGGAGCAGGTGACTCAGATCCAATCCCATCACCTGGGGTCTCCTGACCGTGACACGAATTCCCCTCGGTGGCTCCCTCAGGAGACACCCTCACTCAACACCACGTCAGACACTTCACCTTGGTCATTTGGTTAGTCTTCTCGTTCACTCTAGGACTAGGTGTTGTTCTCACATCATAGATGAGGAAACGGAGGCTCAGAGAGTCTGAGTAAACTCAAGGTCCTGTAACTAGGCAGGGGCAGAGACCAGGGATTCAGGCCCGGATTGTCCAACTCCAGACTTGCTGGGACGATGCCCCCAGTGGTTGAGACCAAGGTCAGATGGTTCACTCCCCAAAGTCAGTCAATGGCAGAACTGGGATTTGAATCTGGAACTATCTGACTCTATAGTGTGTGATACCAGAACCAGGGCCTGTCTCCACAGAGTGAAGCAGTTCTCAACCATGGATGAACATTAGGGTCACCCAGGAAACCTATTCTAGGTAACAGAACATGGAGATCATTCAACAGTATTGGTAATACTCTATGCAAGTGAAATTTTGCTGAGATAATTAAAAAATGGTTGCAGCAGTACATCCACAAGAAGGTAACAGAAACTCAAGCAGGATTCAGAAGAGCCCATGGCAGGAGAGCCATCACTGCTGAAGTAAAATGGATCTTGACTGAAAGCAGAGAATATCAGAAAGATACTTGCCAGGGGAGCCAGCCCTTGGCAATATCACAGGCCCGTAGGTGCAATTGTACGGCTATAATATATAAAGACTGTAGTAAAGTCATAGAGAATGAGAGAGAGGGGAGAGAGCAAAATAAAGGAGGTGGACACATTTCATGATAGCATACTCACCTCAGCCCCTCTTGATGGTCCACCTGAAGGTGAGGGAGGGGAATGAAGGAGAGGGAGCAGGGAAGGAAGGAAGGAGGGATGCCCAGAGGAAAGAGAACTTGATTTCTAACCAAGGCTTATATATACTTGGGGGTGTACAAGCCCCCTGATTACAGGTAATGACATATGTCACAGGAAGGGGTGGTACCATAGGCAATACAGCAATGGGAGGGGACGATCTGAGGGTGTACACACAATAGGAAGAGGAGGGATTAGGGGTACACGTGTGACAAGATGGTGGATCCGAGACTCAAGATGGAGCTTAACCTGTATTGTCACTGTGCTGGTTTGCCCTGCTATGAGCTCTCCAGGGAAACAGTTGCTGTCCTTAACAGCAGGGAGCCAGCCCCACCTATGGTGGGGTAAACAATCGTGTCTGATTGCTCCGGATGGCTGGTGCCTTCCGGGAGATAACTTCTAACCAGCTTGCTTTCAAGTGTGCTACAATAATCTACTATGTGTTGCAAGCAGTGTCCTAGGTCTGATCTGTATTTGGGGGAGACAAGCTGGGAAAAGCCTTTTTATATCCCGCAGAGACTTAGCTGGGCCTTCTTGGCTATGCATAGGCACTTGACCGTGGATAGATGATGTCGAGAGGAACGGGAACTCCAGGACACAGCATCATGCTCCTGTGGAACCTGTACACGGGCCAGGAAGCAGGTGTTCACATGGGACAAGGAGAGGCCCTGTGTGGTTGTGCAGCATGGCTGTGTCCTTTCGTCACACTTACTCCATGCGTGTGCTGAGCAGATAACTGGATAAACCGCACTCCCTGAAGAACACAGAGTCAGGAGTGGAGGGAGACACGCTGACGACTTGCAACCCGAAAATGGCACAACCCACAAATGCTGATGGCCACAAGCACTTGAAGCGGACGAGGACCAAAGACACCAGGATTCAGGATGGATTCCAGCTCAGTACAAAGGAAACAAAACTCCTTACAAGTAGCCTGATCGACCACCTTCCAGGAGACAAAGAAAGGATTGAAGTTGGCAAGGATTCTACTGACTCGGGTCCACAGTTAATGCTCATGGAAAGAGCAGCCACAAAGCCAAACATTGCATCAAATCTGCTGCAAAAGGTAGCTTTAAAGTTTTGAAGAGCAAGGATGTCGCTTTGAGGACTCCACGGGACCTGGCCCAAGCCAGGGTATCTTCACTCACCTCATGAAAACTGGGCATTGCATCGGGAAGCCATGGAGAAGAGTGGATTCCTTTGAATTATGGTGCAGGAACAACTATTGGACGTGCACGGGCTGCCAGAAAAGCCGAGAATTCTGTCTTTGAGATACAGGCAGGAAGCTCCTTCCCAGCGGAGGGATGGTTGGGGATGGCAAGGCTTCTTCCATGCTTTGGACATGTTGGCAGGAGGGCAGGATCAGGCCCCAGAGAAGGACGTCATGCTTAATAAAGTTGAAGGTGAGTGAAAAAGAGGAAGACTTGCCCCAAGCTGGATGGGCACCGTGGCCGCAACAAGCATGAGCACCATTGTGAGGCTGGCACCGGACCTGGCAGGGCTTCCTTCTGCTGTCCGCAGAGCGGACTCCAGGGCACCTAACCACACAAGGGAAAACAACAATGCACAAACCCACAGACTCACTGCTATCGAGTCCCCGCCGGCTCCAAGTAACCCTGTGGGGCAAGGTCGAAGTTCCCCTGTGAATTTCCAAGACCCAAAGCCTCATTGCAGTCCCAAGGAGCAGCTGGCGTGACACCATCAGGGCTGAGGGAACAACAAGGAAAGGTCTTTAAAATGCAGCTTCTCTACCCTCAAGCCACTGCAACCAGGATCTCTGGGGCGGGTCCTGGCTATCAACATTCTTTGTAGAAAAGTCTTTTTTTTTAAATCATTTTATTAGGGGCTCATACAACTCTTATCACAATCCATACATATATCAGTTGTGTAAGGCACATTTGTACATTCATTACCCTCATCATCCTCAAAACATTTGCTCTCCACCTAAGCCCCTGGCATCAGCTCCTCATCTTCCCCTCTAGGTTCAACTCCAAGAAGCGCTGAGAACCACCAAACTATCTAATGCAAACATTCCAGATGCTGCTTGGTGGAGGCTGGTGTGAGAAAGAGAGCCAGCTTCCCCAGCAGGGCCCTCCCCAGCGGCCCTCTGATTCACAGCCCCTGGACTGCCTGGTTCTTGCTGGATCTGGCCCTGTGGAGCTAGCTGCCTGCCTTCTTCTCCTCCTAGGATGCCCGCCAGCTCCATCCCAGTCCCCTGTTTCCTGCCCTTTATCTTGGGAGAGCCACGCCAGAGTCTAGTCTCAGTCTCTCATGTGCGAAGCAGAAACCAGGGGAGCCCTGGCAGTGTCCCAGGGCTATACGGTCAGTGTGCATAAGAGCTCGCTCACTCGCTGCTATGCAGTTGCTACTGACTCATAGGACAAACTAGAACTGCTCCTGTGCGTGTCCGAGACCGCGACTCTCTTAGATCTCTCTAGGGATAGATCTACCTCAGTCCTCGGCTCTGCGTGAGAAAGAATTCACGCCCAAGCCTGGTTTGTAATCCGAGTGAGTTTTATGAGCGTTAGAAGCAGTCTCAGGATTACATAGGCACCCGCACAACTCCTCCCGAATGCGCAGCCTGCCTGGAAACTGAGCGACACAAAAGTCCCCTAGTCCACTCCGGGCTCCTGCCTTTGCAATGATTCTGCGAGGAGGCGTGGTGGATGACCCCTGGTCGACCCCATTGGCTGAATTGAATTCACCTGGCCTAGGTGGGTCAATCCAGGTGCAGCGCCCCGCCCCCCATGCCTACCCAGCGGGAAACCTGACCTCTGAGCATGTGCAGTGAGTGTGCCACTGCTTTGTTTCCGTAGCTCGGACCATGGACATGCGTTAAAGGATGTCCCAGCCCTACGCTAGTCACCTAACACCTCTTCACAGGAGTAGAAAGTCCCATCTTTCTCCCATGGAATAGCTGTTAGTTTTGAACTTTGGACCTTAAGGTTAGCAGCCCAACTCGGAACCAGCATGCTGCCAGGGAACGCAAGTGCTTTGCAAACAGGAGCCCACGCTAAACCCACTGTGGCCGACTTGAGTAGCTTCTGGCTCCTATGACTGTCGGACAGCGTAGATCTGCTCCCTAAAGGTCCCAGAGCTGCAATGGGGACTGAAGCAGACTGCCTCTTCGTTCTCCCCCAGAGCGGCGGGTGGGTACCAACGACCAGCCACAGCACCACCAGGGGTCCTTGCACACAGAAAACAGACAGAAGACACGGAGAGGCAGGAAGAATTCCGGTACCGGCCAGACAGACCCGGGGTTTGCTTCCAGTTGCATGGCTTCCAGTCCGTACGACTGTGGGCTCAGCTCCCATCCCCATAAAAAGGGTCAGTAACCTCACTGCCCAGGGAACCAGGAAGAGGCCGTGCTGATGGAGGGAAGGCCCTCCCACGAGCAGCACTGGGCATGCTCTCAATGAGCATTCCTGCCCTCCCTCCTCTTCCGCTAGAGCTGAAGGGGGTTCTGGTCCAGGCCCTTCGTTTTGCAGATTTGGACAAGAGAATGAACACACCTTACTCAAGATCAGGCCGACCAAGTGTGAGAGAACAAGGCCAGAGCTCCAAGTTCTAATTTACCCCCCCCCCCCCCCCCCCGCGCCCCTCGCCATGCTTACCCAACTGCAGGGCTGGGAGGCTGAGCCCTGGGGAGGGAGGACCAGCGCTAGCCCGGGGACTGACGCCCTGCCTGTGCATCCCTGTCCAGGAGGCTGGGTGGGCGCCATGTAGGGAGAGGGACCCAGCCGACTTGGCTAAGGTGGTACCAGATTTTTTTCCCCAGTGGAATGAAATGTGTGTGGTGCTGCATTGTCACCTGTAGCCACATTCCTGACGGCTTGCCCAATTCCGAGGAGTTGGGGAGGGCTAGGGAGTGGACCCCTCCCACCTCCAACGCTCTTTTCTCCCCATTAAAACACACCACATGCTTATGTTAGGTATCCCCAGAAGAGGCACTAAGGAGGTTGTCTCCCCAGTGCCTGCCTAGGGCCACAACAAAGGGGTTGGAATGAAATTAGGCACCGGCATTAGACACCTATGGAAGGATCCAAACTGAGCATGCTCAGACTAGGACCATCCCCCACCCCGACCCCGCCCTCCTAGGCCCAGGTGAAGCTAAACTAGGCCACAACCAAAGCACATGACGTCACACAGCTGTGCCTAAACTCAGCCAATACCCTCAACCGATCCTCAATCACAGCTCCCAGAGGAAATAAATGCCATCTGTAGGCAGGCCGCCCCAGCCCCCTCTTTCAGGGAATCTCCCATGCCTTGGGCGAGCGCTCCCTCTCAGGTCTCTCTTGGCCCCTGGGATTTCCTGGTTCTGAAACCGTGGTTTTGTGCTCCTGATCCTGCATTCTTTTTTTTTTTCCTTTTAAATCATTTTATTGGGGGCTCATAAACTCATCACAATCCATACATCTATCCGTTGTGTCATGTACATTTGTTGCCCTCATCATTGTCAAACATTTGCTTTCTACTTGAGCCCTTGGTATCAGCTCCTCATTTCCCACCTCCCTTATGAACCCTTGATATTTTATAAGTTTTTAATATTTTGTCATATCTTACACTGTCCGACATCTCCCTTCACCCACTTTTCTGTTGTCCATTCCCCAGGGAGGGAGTTATATGTAGATCCTTGTAATCGGTTCCCCCTTTCCACCCCACCCCCCCTCCACCCTCCCGGTATCGCCACTCACACCACGGGTCCTGAAGGGATCATCCGCCCGGGATTCCCTGTTTCCAGTTCCTCTCTGTACCAGTGTACACTCTCTGCTCTAGCCCATCCTGCTTTCTTTTCACCTGGGTTTTCGCGGTCAGCGGCGAACTCCTGCGTGTACCCACGCAGCCTGTGGGCGTTCCTGAAACAGCGTGTACCTTGTGAGACGGTAATACCTGAAACGTCCCTTTTACAGATGTGCTTCTGCCGCGTGAATTCTTTCACCGCCGCAAAGCAAGAACTGACATACCCCAATCCAAACACCTAACACGTTTTAGGGAAAAAAATTCCCAACTCTTACCTTAATTCTTATTGCAAGTCTCACTGGCAGCTTAAAGATACCCCATTTCCACACACCAAGTGAATTGTCCATTCACCGTGACCAAGGCAAAATTGACAATAAACAAATTAGATTTTCTTTTTGTGCTCAGGCTCTGCCTCAGGATAAAAGATTTTCTTTCTGTCTGTCTTTTAATAGTATTCCACAGCAGTGTAGGCTCCCTGTTACCAATTTCCGCACAGATTATTCAGTGAAATTGGTTTCCTGCCTGTCCATGTGTGAAGGTTCTCAGTGTGCGTGGTCAGGTTGCTCTGTTTTCTTGTCTCCAGTGTCCCTGGCCCTCACATTCGGACCTTTATTTGCGAGTCATTGTGGGCCTGTGGGTCTCACATAAAAGACCTCAAATAAAAGACCTCGTGGTCTTTATTTGGTGACCTCAGAGGTGTGGTTTCGATTCAAAGCTTCAAGAGTATCTCAGGGTAAACGTCTCCGCCAATCCAGGACGTGGACTTCTGGTTTATGAATCAGAGACTCTGGTCCGCATTTTTAAAAAGCTCCCTTGCCACTAAAGAATCTAGGGCAGTTTCACGCTGGCTGACGTTTCCATCTTCGGAACTGCTCTGGCCAGGGCTTAGGTCTGATGGGGAAGGAATCGGGAGGGGGTTCAAGGCTGAGATGCTCCTCTCTCTTTTAATGTTGCTCATTTTTATTATTTTACCTGTGGGATAGAACACTTACAGAGAAAAACATACACAGCCCATCAAGCCAAAACAGCGATAATATTTCAGTAACCCCATCGCCATGTGGTTCTTCCTCCTCCTCCTTCCCCTTCTTTCCCCGCCAACCCTCCCTCTGACATCCCATCCCTGCCTCCCCTCCTGCCCCGCATGGTCCATCTAGCGTGGTCCTAATGGGAGCAGTCAGAGTGCAGCTGGGCACCATCAAGCTCTTCCGGTCTCAGCGCAGAGGGGTCCTGCCTCAGTTAGATCATCCATCCCCCAGACTCCTGTCTTCTTTGAGTCTTGGGTTTCCCTTTCTCGATGCCAATAGTTCTCAACCTTCCTCAAGCCACGACCATACAGTGCCTCATGTGGTGGTGGCCCCCAACCATAACATTATCATTGTTGCTGTTTCATCACTGTCATTTTGCTACTGTTATGAAACTTTGACTCCTGTGAAAGGGTCATTCAATCCCCAAAGGGGTCACGACCCACAGGTTGAGAACCACTTCTGTTCCAATTGAGTGGAGAGAGCAACTGATGCCTTAGATGGCGCTAATGCCTTTTTGATCATCACACATGGCCGACCTCGAGGGGTGTCCCAACAGGTGGGCAACAGAGGTGCTGAAACAGACACCTTGGGTCACCCTCAAGTGTCGCAGCCCCCCATCTGGCCTCTCCGTCTCTGACCTGGGAGTCTGGAGCTGAGGACCTGGAGGGGTGGAAGGCTCAGGGTGGTGGAAAAGGCAGATGGGGTCCAGGAGGGTCACGACAGCTCTCAGCCAGGTCCCTGAGCCTGTGCCCGTATGCCTGGCTCACTCTCTCTGGAGTGCAGACAAGCCCGGAGAACCTCAGGGAAGAGCTTCAGGCTCAGAGAAAAGAGAAAGAACCAAGAAAAAAGGGAACACATACTTTTTTTTCCATCTTCCCACAATGGCAGTAACCACAAAAAGGGGTGACAAGAACGGGGGTCCCCAGGGAGAGGGAAGAGTTCAGCTGTCTCTAACTCTGGCCAGAGAAGCAAAGGCGGCTGGAATCACCCAGACTTCCCAGGCACCGTGGTGTTGGGTCAGTGCTGGAAGTCATGCTGCCCTTTCCAGGTGCCTCTCCATCTATGTGTCGACCTCTAGGAGATGCCCATCCGGCCCGCCTCAAACAGCCACTGCTGTGAGCTTTAGGAAGCCAGGGGCCACATGGCTCTGCCAGGCATGGTGAGATCCAGAGGATGCCCACCTGTCCACTCTGAAACCACCCAAGTGGGGCAGGATGAATCGCAGCCCACCAACTCAGGTGCACTTGAGACACACTCACGGAACCCCCCCCAAAGCTCTTAACCCCATGATTATGATGAATCACAGGGAAGGATACAGATTAAAGTCATCCAATGGGAGAAGACCACCGTGCAGAGTCGAGGAAGGGACCAGATAAGCAGCTTCTGCGGTCCTCACGCCATTGAGTTAGGAAGGAGTATGTTTCCAGCATTGGTGCATGACAGTGTGCTTGGAGTATTGCTTCCAAAGAAGCTTTACTGGATCTCAGTGCCCAGAACTTTTATTGGAATTCCGTTACAGAGCCCTGATTGATTGCTTGATTGCCCATGTGATTGATGTCAGTCTATGGCCATCACTCATTTTCGGTTACATTGCTAGACTCTTCGGTGTGACCCAAGCAAAGACTCAAAATGAGGGGGACAAGTGGGGATCCCCATGAAAAAGTTGCTCCCTTTCTTGGTGGAGCTGGATAAGAGAGGATGGGGAAGATGCCGATGTGATTCTATGATTCAGCTTTAAGTAGCAATTGGCCACCAGGTTGGTTGCCCTTATAAAGACTAGATGCCCACCTGGAAGAAGCACATCAGCTTATGTCATCCAAGAATGATAAGTAATAGGATCCAAAACCAAAGGAGGAAATGGCAGCAGAGCCTAAATTGTGAACACCTGATTGGTAGACAGCTGTGGATGAATGGCCGTGGGAGCCTCAAATCCATGGATAAGATCTCTACTTGGATTAGGCCTCTGGTGGGTCCCCTCTGACCAGAGCTGGACAATGTGACTTGCTCTGCTGTCAGACAGGTGGCTTGTAAACCTGACTATGGCTGGTGTAATGCAGTTAAATCAGAGTTACCTGATCACTTGATCGCCCTTTGGGCACATTTAAATTCTGTTCTAGCTTTCAATACTTCCTGGGGTTTTTGCTTTTCCTATTGAGGTTTTTTCCCCCTCTGCCTTATTTTGTTATTGATGTGGTGGGTTTTTTTTCAAGCTGGTTGCTTTTTGTTGGGTTTTTTTTTGGGGGGGATATGTTTTCCAGTATCTGAAATCCAGGATAGGTAAATCCAGACAGTACCTGGATAAATGGTTCACTCCGGATCCAGAAGGGGAGGTTGGAGGGAAATGGGAAGTGAGTAATGAGGACAAGAGGGAAGAAAATGCTCTCGAATGGATTATAGTGATGATTATACAGCTCTTTTTAATAGGACTGAACAATGGAAGTGTATGATATCAGAATTATATGCCACTCAAACTGTTTCATGAAAAATATAAAACTATAATTGCAGAACTGTAAATGGGCATGAGTGGACTAAAGTGGGGTGGGGGTGGCAATGCTGGACCGGAACACAGGCTGGACCTAAAGCTCCTTGAAGACTGCTGTCCTGACAGAGCAGGTCTGAGTGGGCGGGACCTCAGCTACCTCATCCCGAGGACCCTTGCCCTGGCAAAGCACGCTGTCAGTGATGGCTTTGGACTGGTAAGAGTTTGGGCAGCGGGAGTCGATGTGTCAAACACGAGAGAGCCAATGGCCAGGAGAGCCAAGGGGTGGCCTGTGCTGCTGCCGTGCATTCCTTGACACGGTCCTTCTAGCCGGTGCTGTGGGAGCTCTCGCCAAATGACTCCAGAGGACTGCACAAATAAGGTGCTTATGGCCCACCAAAGGGCTTGACAACTTGCTACTCGTGGAAAGGTACGTGGCACCCTTGTGCAGACGGGATTGTGCAAATCAATTGTCCGGATCCCTAATGAGGCAATTGGTAAGGTTTGCCACGTCAAACAACAACAACGAATCCACAGCCACCGAATCCACCCCACTCACAGTGGTGCACCGGGTGTCTGAGACTGTCCATCTTTAAGGGGGCAGGTAGCCTCATCTTTCTCCCATGGCCCAGCAGGGGGTTCGAACCATTGGCCTTGCGGTGAGCAGCCCCATGCCTAACCGACAGCGCCGCCAGAGGTCCTTCTGCCATCTCACCAGGATTACAGTGAACCAACCCAGAGGGAGAAATGAGATCCCACTGCCATCAGGGAAGAAGAGCAGCCACTGGACCCAGGTTCCCTGTGCTTAGAGGGAGGAAGGATGGTAAGACGCAGGGGCAGGGAAATGGCAGCAGCAGAACCAAGAATGTGGCAGGAAGCTGACCACAGAGAGCTCAGTGGGCTTCCCAGTCCGTGGGGCAAGAGAGCTGAGTGACTTCAAGCAGGAGCTTGCTGGGGGAGTGAAGTGTCCCCAGGTACTTGGTAGACTTAGGTTTGTGGATCCCTGGGGCTAAAGGTGTGTGTCTTCAGGGTGAGGTTTACTGGTGGAGGGGGGTGCCTCCAGGCACTTATTGGCAGAGCAAAAAGATATTTGTGACACTTGCCTGGAACAAGGTAGAGTCCAAGGGGCCATGGGGCCAAGTGACTGGAAGCCAGAGAGAGAGAGATGTCTGTGGGTATAGCTGAGAATAAGGTGTCCTGAATGAAGCACTGTATCCCAAGTAATTTCTGATGCTGAATTGTAATTTCTCACTTTCCCAATAAATCCCACAAGCATACGGTCTGTGACTTCTGTGTGGAGGTTGCAATGAATTATCAACCCCACAGAGAAATAGAGAGTGGTGTGGGGCGGACATTTGGTGTCAGAATCGCCAGAGAAGGCTGGAGGAGGAGGTATGTCTGAGCTCCCCCCGGTCGGAATCAGCCTTGCATGGTTGATGCTGGCATTGAATGTGACACCAGAAGAGGTCAGATAGCCTCACAACCACATCACTGCTATGCGGAGGGAAAGGGACATTCTAAGGGTGTAGACAGTATTCTCTATAGAAACACCAGAATGCTAATAATTGTATATAGATATTTATACAGATAGATAGATATCATAAGAAATAAATAGTTAATTAATCTATAAAGCAGTACAAATGGCTCAGTGCAACTCATTCCCGTGAGACAGTAGTGAGACACTGGCAGTCCTTCAAGTCTTGAGGGCCGCCAGGTAGTCTTCTGTAGAGCAATTCCGGCTATCCGGGCACAGGCAGCAAACAGCAAGGCAGGTCACCAACAGTCAGCCAGATGACAGGGTCTGACAGTCCCCAGCTCAAGAGATGTAAATTCCAAGTGTGTGGCCAAGCAGGTCTTGGAGAAACCTCAAATTACAGCGACACAGTTCACATGTTAGGTGTCCCACAGGTAGTGTAGCTTGCAAATTGAGGCACAGAACAAACAAGGCAGCTGAGTGAGAGACAGGAAAGGCGAGGCTGGCCAAGCCATTTATCTCTCCGCCCTTAATTAACCCCACATGTGTATATCGGCCAGATTGGCACGATAAACTAACTACCTGAAAGGGTTTAAAGACCACCTCTAAGAAGCTGAGAACAAAGACCAGACCATTCTTTGGACAAGGCCAGACTCTTGCTACACACCTTTTTTCCCTCTGAAAGCGTGGATCTAATATTACCCACCTTACCCATGCAGGAGCCTAGGTGACAACGTTGTTAAGCACCAGCTGTGAACTAGAAAGTTGGTGGTTGGAACTCTCTGGGAAAAGTTGTGACAGTCTTCTTCTGTCAAGAGGGCAGCCTTGGAAACCCCATAGGACAGTTTGACCTTGAGGGTCAGAATGAATTTGACGGCACTGGGTTTGGTTTGGATTAATTTCCCTACCCACTGAGTAATGAAACACACACACACACACACATCTACATCCTAGTCTCCAACCTATGGGTGTGCTCCCTTAAATGGGAAGCAGGGGCTTTGCATATGTGATGAGCAGGACCTTGAAATGAGGACATTTTAATTAACCCGAAAGTTCCCAGCAGGCCCAACACAACCACAAGAGTTTTGTGAAAGGCAATCAGGAGGGTCCTAGCCAGGCGAGGAGCTGTGAGGGCAAACACAAAGGTCAGAGAGATGTTACTGTAAGGAAGGGGCCTGGAGCGGAGGAGAGCAGGCAGCCTCTAGATGCTGGGAAAGTCAGGCAAGCAGATCTCCCCAAGAGCCTTTAGAAAGAACCAGCACCTACCGCCCCCCAGCCACCCCTCCCACACACAAAGAAAGAAAGCAAGCACCAGCCCAGTGAGACGGATGCTGGATTGCCGACCTTCAGCACTGTAAGTGGATGCGCTTGTGTTGCTTTAAGCCTCTGCTGTCGTTCTTGTTGTTAGCTTCCATTGACTATGTGTGGACCACACTGCCCGGTCCTGTGCCGCCCTCACCACTGTCATTATGCTTGAACCCTTTGTTGCAGCCACTGCGTCCACCACCTTGTTGGTGGGCCTTAGCTTGGTGGCGATTGGATGCTGTAGTAATGAGAGACTGGCATGCTTACCGTATCCCTAAGGGCCAGTCTGAGACCCCTAGGGAGAGAGGGAGGGAGAGGAGGTGTGAGGCAGGCTCTGAGCCAGGCCAGGGGCACAGGGGCAGTCACAACAGCCTCTGGGAGCTCTCCAGCCTCGAAAGCGGGCACAGAGTGAGGCCACAGGGGTGTGGCACCCAGTGGGAAGGACCACAAGGCTGGATGTCCATGGCTGGCTGGGCTGTAAGCCAGAAAGAGCCCTGGTCTGACTTGTATTCCAGGAAGACCAGCTGGCTGCAGAAAGAGGGGTGGGCCTGTGAGAGGCAATAAAGCGGAAGGTCGGGACCAGAACGCAGAAAGGAAGACGGGTGGTTAGACTGTGAGTGGAAAAGGCAGGTGAGGAAGAGGACCAGGCTGGAGATACCTGAAGCAGATCTCGGGGGAAGTTCCTTGAGCATCTTAGGACAATTCGGAAGACAGCTCAGGCATTGGTAGGCTTATGCACCAGGGCAGCGACCTTTCAGTCTCTAAGCTTCACACAGTGACTAGGCCCGGTTCTTTGATAAGCATAACACACTTTATGGACCAAGCATTCTTGTAATCAATTTATTCCAACGGGCATTCACACATATCCATAGCAAGTCAAGAAAAAGAGGCAAGACTTACCAGCAAGAGTGGGGGGAGATCTGTTTCATTGCTGCGGTTCGATGCTCTCTGGACTCTTAGCTGGATTCTCATACAATTTGGGGAGGGTGTGGCACAGGTGTAGTTGTGGGTGTTCAGTGCAATAAGGGGTCCAATCTCAAGGGTTATTTAGTCCGAAAACCTTGGGTTCTGGCCAGTGTAGATGTCCTTCTTGTCAGCCAGCTTGTTGTTTGCATCTTTAATCTTGGTGGCCTTCTTGTCAGCCTTTAGTGTTGCCCACGGGGACTCCATTTTGTGCACTCTATTCAGGAGGAGAAGATGGGGAGTAAAGGGAAACAGCCTTGATGATGACCCGGTGGCCACGCCCCTGCAAGGTTTTCTGGATTCTCTCTAACTTCACGAGGCTTCCTCCTCCCGTGTGAACCGGGACTGATGAGGTTCTCAGCAGAGCAGGCTCCGGGCCAGGGTTGCTAAGGAGCGCTTCCCATGCTTCCTTCTGGTCGTGGGGTGTAGTTCTACGGTGTGACCGCCAGAGGGAGAGGCTGTCCGCATCCTTTCTTGAACTCCAGGCCTCAGCCAGGTATCCCCTGGGTGTAGGAGACAGAAGGTGCTGTGCTCTGTCAGCTTTTCTCCCGCAGGTCCCCTGCCAGCTCCGACTTGAAGGGAGATCCCAGGACACGCAGTACAGCACAGCACCCCCTCCCTCAAACCACCCCTGTCCACACACGCGGCCCTCGCTGCCCTCGCTTCCCTCGGAGGACAGGCTCTCAGCAGAAGCAGGTCTTGCTAGTTCCTGCAGTGCGTGGGAGGAAGGAGCCAGGCCACCGGGGACTCCCAGCCGCCCTGTCCCTGGGGAGAACACGCCACCCACTCTGCTGGGTTCCTCCTGGCACAGGGTGCTCCTCCCCTCCACCCTCCAGATGGGAACGCAGGGCCGGATCCCTCAGGGACTGGTGCACAGGGGGCTCCAGGGCCTGTGGCCTGTGGCTGTGAGGGAGTTAAACCCCACCTCTCAGGCTGCTTGGATCCCAGGAAAGGGAGCAGAGTGAGGGTCTCCTCCAGGGTCACGGAGACCTGAGGGATCTCGGAAGGATGGGGCTGGGGAGTCTGAGAAGCTCCTGTAAGTGCCACTCTGGCTGCCCTGCCCATTCCTTGCAGACACCATGAGGCCCATCTGCCCTGTTGGAGCCCTGGGCAGTGCATGCAGCGCCACTCTCTGGGTACAGATGGCCACCCCTCCCTCCCTCCCCACCCCTCCCCCTCTGCCCTGGTGCCCAACAGCCTGGGCAGAAGCAGACACTGCCTCCCAGCCCCTTTCTCTTCCAACCTCAGGCTCAGTGGGGCTGGGTGGAGGGTCCCTGGTTGTCATGGAGACCCATGCTGTCCACTCTCCCTCCGCCTTCTGGAAAGGAGGGAGACAGATGGCTGGGGTTGGAGAGTGGAGGGTGGACAGATACCCAGATAGAAAGCAGGAGAAAGCACAGAGAAAAACACACACACACACACACACACACACACACACAGCCCTAGTGGCTGAGAGAGGGTGGGCAGAGTAACCTATGCCTTTTGCTGTACGGGGTGGGCATGGACGTAAGTGCATGCGGGGCTGCTGTCTGTCTGAGCGGAGTGTGCCGCAGTGTTCCTGGATGTCGGGGTGGGGAGTGTTGGGGGGGGGTGTGTATCTGCGTGCTAAAGTACATTTAGTAACAGTGTCGCTGTGAGCATGAGCCCAGGGGGGGGTGTGTGTGTTGTGCGTGTGAGGAGTGCACAGAGGGGTCCTGTGGATCTGCGTGTGAATGCGCGTCTAGTGGAGGTGCTCCTGTGAGCATGCGCATCTGGGCTGTGAATGTGCACACGTGTGTGTAAATGTGGACAAGTGTAGGGCAGAATGTGAGTGACCTCTGCTCTCTGGGCTCCAAGGCCGGCTGGCTGGGGGACCCCAGGTCCTGCCCACTGGGCACTGGGGCTCTGGGACCCAAGGCAGAGGCCCCAGCAGTTTTCTACCTCGGTCGCTCCCTCCCTCCCCCATCTGCCTGTCAGGTGTGCATGCTTGCACAGAGGGGGTGGTGGGTATTGAGCACAGAGAGAATCTGGGGTGGGGGAACCTTAGGACACCCAGGCAGGAGCAGGGGCCCTGATATGTAAGCTTGGCTAGCCCCCACCCCCACCCTCAGGGTAAGCTTGTGCTGCCCTCTGGGCCGCCCTCTCCCTGCACACAGCTGTGTCCTCCTGGTTCCCGGAAACCAGAAGTCCCCAGAGCATAGAGCCTGCCTGTGCGTTTCCAGTCTTCCTGGGATAGGGTGTGCAGGAAAGATGCAGGATGGCCAGTTAAATCTGAATCTCAGATACACAGCGATTTTCTTTCCTTTCAGTATAAATACATTCTGAATATTGCAGAAATTTAAATTTAAACCACTCTCTGAAATTTAAATTTAATTGGTCCTGTTCTATTTCTACTTGCTAAATCTGGCAACTGTCTCCTGGAACTCCCCCAAGGATCTGCTTTTGTTCCGAGTTTCTCCCAGGAGAGTGGGAAGGGGCTGTAGCTGACACGTGCCGGGGGAGGTGGGTGCCCCAAGCCCAGTGGTGGAGTCTTAGCAAACCCAGCTGACAGGATAGATGCCAGGAGGTCAAAGGAGCCCGGATCCACCATCCCATCAACTACGCTGAATATTGTATTCAAGGACCATCTTCCACAAAGGGCCCGATCTGGGGGACGCTTTCAACCATTTGATCACCATTTATTAGGACCTGTGAGAGCCCTGAAGCTGGAGTGTGAGAGAAGTGAGAAGGAGCCCAGAGAGACACGGGTGCAAGCCCACCTCCATGTGAGAAGCGTGAACTTGGACAGATGGTTTGGTCTCTCAGAGCCTCCATCATCTCCACCCTATCAGACTGGCCCTCTGCGCACTGGGTCTGCAGAAGGCTTGGTGGCCATGAACGGCCCTGCTCGGAGTTCTGTCTGACCATTCACCTGCTTCGTGGATAGATTTGCCCCCCAGGGAGCTCAGAAAACCACTTGCATGCCCCAAGCAGGACCCGGGCCCTGGAAAGACCTGATAAGACCCCAGGATTTCAGATCTGTAGGCCCATCACAGAGGACGCATACCACTGCCATCGAGTCAACTCTGGCAAACTAGAGGGCAGAGCAAAAATGCTACTTGGAATGCCTGACAGGCCTATGCTTACCAGACCAGAGTCACAACAGTCTCTGCAGAGAGCCTGATGGTGGCTTTGAACTGCCGTCCTGTGGTTCACAGCCCCACGTGTAACTCACTGCACCACACAAGCAGGAAGTAAGAGCTAAGACAGAGAGTGAACTGGCTGGCTGAGGATGAAAGGAAAGGCTCAGAGAGGGAGGGATCGGAGAGGGATCAGAGGGAGGGATCTGAGAGTCTGCAGGCAAAAATTAAAGCCCCTGCTAAGTCCATTGCCAACTATGATGTTGTCAATTCCAACTACGATGACTCCACGTGGGTTTCCAGTGTAGAGCTGCTCCCCGGAGCTCCCAATGACTGTAATCCTGCAGAAGGAGACCAATAGGCCTGTCATTTGTGGAACCATTGAGTGGATTTGAACCACTAACTTTCAGGCTAGTGACCCAGCACCAGCCTTTTGTACTATCCAGTGGCCTCGGGTCAAAGGACACGGGACAGCCACGCAGAGCTATACAAATGAATAAGGAACCCTGGTCTTGTGAGCTACATCGGTAGCATGACTGTCATTTTTCAATGTAATTCTCTTCTTTGTCCTGCATGGTTTAAAGACAGATATGTAGAATAATCATTGTAAATGTATGCTAATGGGCACACAATGTATTAAAATGTCCACGGACAACAGGAGCGGTTTTTGTTCGCTATTGAAGATGAGGTAGTGTTGTTGAAAGTTGATGGTGAAACGTTTGAGAGGTTAATGGATAGCTGCAGTGTAGTTGCTAAGGAAACGAACAGAACAGGGAATGATAAAGGAACCCAAACAATACAGGACAAAGAACAAACAAAGGCACACACAGTAAAACACCACAGGGGGCCGTAAAGGGAACGCCGAGGAGCAAAACCAGTCTCAGACGTGTGGACAGCAAATAGTAAGACACCAGAAGTAAGTCCTTTCTCGCCAGTAACAACGTCATTATTTATTTATTTATTTTTACCAGCAAGTACTTTAAATGTAAATGGGATAAATACTCCAATTAAAAGTAGATTGATTGCTTCAAGAGCCCCCAATAAAATGATTTTTTAAAAAGTAGATGAACAGATTTAAAAAAAATACCCAAACTATATGCTGTCTACAAGGAACTGCTTTTAGACCCAAAGATACAAGTAGGTTGAAAGTGAAAGAATGGAAAGAGATTCTGTTCAAATAACAACCAAGAGAGCTGAGTGAGGGGAGGTGTGGGGGGGGGGGGGGGCGGCTAGGGGGAGGGGCTGTTAAACCTAATGTCAGACACCACAGACTTAAAACCAGTAATTGTCATAAGAGACAAAGAAGAATATTATATACATTTTTGAAAGGATAAAACCATCAAGAGCATATAATCATAGCAAATACATACATACCTAACAACAGAGTTCCAAAATATATGGGGGGGGGGACCTGAAAGGAGAAATAGTTCTGTAATAATAATGGGAGGTGTCACTGTCCCTCCTACAATAATAGAGCAGAAGGACCAAAGAAGCAGAAGCCACGCGACACTGCTCAGCAGCCAGACTTCACAGACACACACAGAGCATTCCGCCGAAACACACATTTGCAACAGTCAACAGGACAGGCCATACGTTAGGCCACAAAACAAGTCTCAATGCATTTTAAAAAGATCAAAATAATCCAAATTGTGACCACCATAGACTAAAAACCAATAAGGGCTTTCAAACCCACAAATACGTCGACATTTTACAGTCTACTCTTAAACAACCAATGGTCCAAGAAGAAATTACAAAGGAAACTAAGGAAATATGTGGAGACCAATGAAAATGAAGTCATAGCATATGGATATTTATGGAATTTAGTGAAAGCAGTGCTCCGAGGGAAATATAGTTGAAAACATTTACATTTAAAAGGAAACAAGATCTCAAAAACCTAATGATTTACTAGGGGAAAATGAGAGAAGACTCATTAATAAAATCAGGAATGGAAGAGGGAAATCTATTACCAAGCTTACAAACAAACACCTTTTTTTAAGGATAACAGGAGAATATTGGGGCAATTGTATGCCAACAACTTAGATATCCTGGATGAGATGAGCAAAACACACAAACTACCAAAACTGACTGAAGAAGAAACAGAAAACCAGAGCAGACGTAGAACAAAGAAGGCAATTATGTTAGTGACTTTAAAACTCTCCCAAACCAAAACACAAGACCAGAGGGCTTCACTGGTGAATTCTCCCAAAAGTTAAAGAATGAACCCCATCCAAATTCAAACTCATCCAAATTCATAGAACAGGAGGTAAAACATCTGAGCTTTTTGACCTGACACACAAACCGCGGCAGTTACATAATCTCCTGCCAACTTGTGAAGGGGTGGAGTCTAGCCCGTCAATCAGGTTGCAGCCTGATGGCCTCATTTGGAGGTGCCAAATGGAGATAAATAGCTTACTGGAGGGCAGATACACAGTCTCCCTGCAAGACATCCCTGTTAAGAAGGCACATGGAGCTACACTGATGGAGCTAGAGCCCTGGAGCTGGAGGAGCCACGTGGAGACTCACACCAGCACTGAGATGCTTCCACCACCACTGGATCCACAAGACTTTCCACCCACTGGTCTGAGAACTTCAGGCATTAGGCATCTTGCATGTGTTGTGTGAGTCTGAAGAGGAATTCATAGACTGGTTTTGGACATAAGGGCTAATATCGGACGTATGGACTGAATTGGACTGGGTTGGGATGTTTTCCCAGTATACAATTACTTGTTGATATAAAGTTTTTTCCTATACATATATGAGTTTCCCTGGATTTGTTTCTCTAGTCTACCCGGACCAACACAAAACCCAAATGAATCATCGGGAGAAAAGGAAAATGTAGACTGATATCATTTATGAATATAGTCTAAATCATAGATAATTGCTGTTTATTGTTGAGGTGTGAGGTGTGTGTATGTATCCAATACATTTGGATTTATTATTTTTAATAAGTATGACAACATCAAAGCTACTCCATTTACACAGCAGGCCTGTCATTTCATAACTACTCTCTCCCGAGCTTTCTCCGGCACAGCTTGTGTGTCAGCAGACCCAGAGCAGTAGCTGAGGGGAGACTGGTTCCAAATGAAGAAAGAGCACTTGAGTCACTCGATCCCCTCCCCCCTCCTAATAAAGGCAAGGGTCCAATCCTGTTCACGTTCTCCATCGTTCTGCTATGTTCTCTAATGTTTGCAGAAGAGCAAGCTGAGGAGGTTTCACCAAATAAATAAAATTTCCAGTGAAGATATGTTACTGTGGAAACATTTGAAAACCCCTCTAATTGGTTTTCCGTTATAAGAAGAAGAAATAAAAATGGAATTTCTAGAATCGCTCCTATATTTATCCTTATGTTTAAGTTTTCCGAACTATTTCTATAGCATATCTGTGCCCATTCCCAAGAAAAGTGATCCAACAGAATGCGGAGATTATCAAACAATATCAGTAATATTATAGGCAAGTTACATTTTGCTGAAGATAATTCAAAACATACATCAACAGGGAGTTTCCAGAAATCCAAGCTGAAGGGGACATGGAATGATAGCCATCTGATAGATATCTAACTGACATTTAGAGGATTAAGGTGCACCTGACCCAAGTCGCGGTATTTTCAGGTGCCCTGAAACACATGAAAAAGCCACACAGTGAATAAGAAAGATCGATGGAGAATTCATGCCTTAGAATGATGGTGCTGGAGATGTTTATTGCTGTGGATGTTTATTGAATATACCATGGAATGGCAGACAGACGAGCCAATCTGCCTTGCAGGCTCCCCAGAAAGGAGGGGGGAAAGACTTGTCTCATGTACTTTGGGCACGTTTGCTGGAAGGCCCAGTCCCTGAGAAGGGCATCGTGCTTGCGAGAGAGTCAGCAAAGGAGAGGAAGACCCTCAGTGAAAGACCCTCAGTGGACACGAGGCTGAACCAAGGGACTCAAGCACAACAGTGATGGGTGTGCGGGGGGAGGGGGGCTGGACCAGGCAGGGCTGCTTCTGCTGCTCACGTGTGGCAAGCAGGCAGAGCTGTCTGGACAGCACCCCAACAACAAGAGCCATGTCCATACCTACTGCGTCACGTGAAAGAAATGTTTCAAAGTTAAAATTGATCTTATTCTCTAATCAATGTTGAGCAACATTTTACGGACAAATGTGGTTCTAGTGTCTATTGAACATGAATTTGAGAAAAAAACCGACCATCAATTAGATATTTGTAGAAGCTGTGATCTCATTTGTTACTTTGACGGCCTAAGAGATACATAGAAGCTTCTCCCTATTTTAAAAACCAGATGACTATTATAAAAAGGTATTACTGCGTTATCGTATTTTGCATTTACATTTCAATGTTTATTTATTGTTAAATTATCATTTAACTATTTTTCTTGGCATGAGTGTTGCTGTCATTATCAAGTGCCACCAAGTTGGTGCACTGTGTCCCAGTGCCCAACGGAACGTACTGCCCAGTCCAGCGCCATCCTCACCGTGGTCACGTTTGAGCCCGTTGTGAGAGCCACGGGTGCCAATCCATCTTGTTCAGCGTCTGCCTCTTCTCACCGACCAAGCATGATGTTCTTCTAACGTGTCCAAAGCACGTGAGATGGAGCCTCGCCACCTGAGGTCACTGTTTGCCTTTCTTGCCCCGTCATTTTGTTTTCTTTCTTTGCAAGACCGTGTGCTCACTGCCTGGACGAGGGGAGCGCAGCTGCTCTGGGTGTCATGGACAGAAGGGTCACAGATTCTCTGGGGAGGGGGCTTTTGAGACCTGGACAAACCAGCCCTCTCTGGAGCTCCAGGCTCTATCCCACTCCTTCCCAAGTAGGAACCCCTGCTGGGCTCCCACGGAGGCCCCTCAGCCAAAGCTGGTGAGTCCACTGTTGCCCCCATTGCTGGAGCTTGGCAACTTCCCCTGCCTTGCGGTAGCATCCCCGAGTCAGCAGGGAGTCCGACCACGGAGAGAGTGCAAGGGAGCGTCCTGGTGTTAATTGGTGCTAATTAAGTCCATCGCCTCTCCTCCACCCGAGGCAGGCAGCTGAGAGCAGTGCCATCTTTGCACTGGTGTGCTAAATCCAGCCAGCTCTCGAGATGCCAGCTTGGGTGGGGAGGAGGGGCAGAAGAGGAAGAAGATGCTCACGATGATAAAAATAATCCGTGTGTTCTCTGTGCCAGACTCCCAGGTGCTCCTCATGTATTTTGCTCACTCGATTTTGACAACCAGTTAGGTACTTGTTGTTGTTGTTGTTGTTGTTGTTGTGTGCCGTTGAGTCGGTTCCGACTCACAGTGACCCAGCGTTCAGCAGAACGAATCACTGCCCGCCCCGGGGCCATCCTCACAGCTGTTGCTAGGGTTGAACCCATTGCAGCAGCCACGGTGCCAGTCTGTCTCGCTGAGGGTCTTCCTGGTCTTCTCGTGGCCCTCAACTTGACCTAGCGTGATGTCCTTCGGCAGGGACTGGTCCTTCCTGAGAACTTCTGTTCACTGTCAGTCCATTCTGACTCCCAGTGAGCCTCCAGGCCAGGATAGAACTGCCCCTTTGGGTTTCCAGGGCTGTGACTCGTGTGAGAAGTTGAACTCTTCATCTTCCTCCGGCAAAGCGGCTACGGCTCTCCACCCTCTAACCGTGTAGTCGGTGGTCCCTGATGCCACCTGGGCACCTCCACGTCACCTTTGACCCCTTCGACAAGAAACCGTCTTGTTTTACCGCTGGAAGCAGCGAGTGTTTTTTGAGTGTTTATCTTGTGCCAGTCTGAAGACAGGCCAGCTAAAGACTTAACTCTCCACGTGGGGGCTGTGATCACCCCCATTTGATGGAGGAGAAACCGTGGCCCAGAGAGGCCAAGGCACCCCACCAGGGTCACACAGCTAGGGAGTATAGCGAAGGTTAGCTTTGGACTCAGATCTATTTCTGATGAACACAAAACATCCACTCAATGAATGAGGTCCTCGATCTTCTGGGTACAAAAGAGGAGGTGCGTAGGGATGCACCCCCTCCCCTCCTCTTCCCCTCCCGGCTTCTGCTGGGTGTCAGAGCCTGGCTGTGTCATCGTTCTGTGCACAAGACCAATTCTGAAGCAGCTCTGGTGGCTTGGTGGTTACGCATTCAGCTGCTAGCCAAAAGATCAGCGGTTTGAAACTGCCAGCCGCTCTGTGGGAGTAAGGTGAGGCTTTCTACTCCTGTAAAGAGTTGTGATCTTGGAAACCCATAGGGGGCAGTTCTACCCTGTCCCTCAGGATCCCTATGAATCTCCATCTACTCCATGGCAATGAGCTTGGGTGGAGCTTCTCTTCCGGGGGCATACTCCGCTATGGAGAACTTTCTAGTGGCGGGGGCCAGTGGAGATCTACAGTGTGCCTATAAGGGGTACCCCAGCACTTGAGAGGGCCTCAGTCCCCCTTTCTCTCCTTTGGGGAGCTCTCCGACCTTCTATTCCCTGCACGAGGTCAACCAGAGAAGCAGCCGCCAGCTCTGGGATGCACAGCTCTCACTCGAACCCCTGTTCTAGGAGGGAAGTCTGGCAAACAGAAGATCCGCACCTCCAGTTCAGTGTGATCTATCCCCCACAGGATCAGAATGGCAGGGCCACCAGGAAGGGGCTCATGTGCCAGTTTGAATTTCAGCACGTTCTATAGAGGACAAGTTCAAGGCTCTGGGCTGCAGATGGGCCACCGCTGATGTGTGTGGGATTGTGATGTCCCTGTCCTGGATTAGGATTGTGGGACCTCCCCTGGAAACAAGCCTCCTCCCCCCTGTGCTGTACCCTTCTGCCCTATGCAGCCAGGGCACCAGCCATCCCCTGGCTGACCCCTGTGAGCTCAAGAGAAGACTCCGCTGGGAAATATATTATTCTGCATTTACACTCTCAAATGGACCATGACCAGAAAACCAGTAGCCAATCTCCTTTTCCTGAGCACTCATGGCAGGACTGGCGGCGGGTGCTCCCCCATCGGCGCAGCAGATGAGCACCCTTGGAGAGAGGCCCTGGACACAGGTGTTCATGGGCAGCTCCGTGGGCAATGGCTGCGTCACGGACATTGTAACCAGCAGTGAGGAAACAGGGAGCTGCGAGGCAAGACCAACTGTACAAATTCAACCCAAACAGCTTCCTGAGAACCATCGTGGCCTTTCAGGCACCTGCCCGACACTCCCATCCCTCCCTGCAGCCGCACTTGCCTTCTCTCTCATCATCAGTGGGGAGATCCACAAAGTTCCTTGGTGAACACCTTGAAGCTCAGGTTTAAAGGTCACTGCGTTGCCTAGGAGATGGAAGTCCCGCACACCCTGCTCCTTCCGGACAGTTCTGTGTGGTTTGTAAACCACTTTCTCTGCTGGAATCTGATGGGGAGCTCACCTCACTTTAAGTTGCACGTCAGTGGTGCTCACACTGGAGTCTGCCCCTGATATAGTCAAAATTTATTGTGCCAACCTGGCTGACAAACAAATGTGGGGTTAATTGAAGGGCAGAGAGAGAAATGGCTCAGTGAGTCTCACTGTTCTAGTTCTCAGGTCTCTTGCTTTCTGATGGTTGGACCAGAGTGCAGCTGCCTTAGCCAGTTCCCTGCTTCAGCTGGCAAGGCTCACTTCCTTCAAGACATCCCCAAGGCCACATAGACCTATCCCGATGCAGAAGCCACATGGACCTACCCCAATGCAGCCCGGGGTGCTGAAGCAGTCGTGTGGAGACCCCTGCCAGTGCTGAGATGTTTACACATTCACTAACTTGGCCTCCTGCAGTCAGCATCATTGCGTCTGTTTAGTGAGATGGAGGAGGACTTTGTGGATTGGTGTTGAACATATGAGTTAATGGGTTCATGTTGGGCTGTGCAGCCCTGGGTTAGGATGTTTTCTTGATGTGCACTTACCCTTTATAAAAAAGTCTCTCTTATACATGAGTGTCTGTGGATTTGTTTCTCTAAAGTCCCCAGACTATCACAGCCCCGAATCTAGGAAACCACCCCAGAGCTCTCTGCCATGGAATTTCAAGAGACCCTGGTTTTCATCAGCACACATCCTGAATCAAGGAGCCTGGCTCAGGACCTGAGAATCTGCCTTTCTTACAGCCGCCTGGTCAGGCTTCCACAGTGTGAGAATCACGGAGGTCAGCGCTCTCAAAGTTCTTCTTTGAGAGAGCAGGAGTTACCTGCTGCCATCCCATAGGGTAGAGTAGGACTGATCCACTGGGTTTCCTTTGGACCGGACTGCCAGGCCTTTCTTTGGCAGTGTCAGTGGGTAGGTTCAAGCCTCCAACTGTTAGATCAGTAAAACAAAGCAAGCAAATAAACCCACAGCCATCAAGTCAATTCTGACTCATCGTGACTCTATGGGATTGGGTAGAATGGTTCCTTTGGGGTTACCAAGGCTATAAATGTTTAAAGGAGCAGAAAGCCTCAACTTCCCCCCACGGAGCAGCTGTGGGTTCAAACTGCTGACCTTGTGATTGACAGCCCAACACCTACCCCACTACCCCGCCAGGGCTCTCACTGCCACTGAGTTGATTCCGACTCACAGCACTGTCTATAGGACAGGGGAGAACTGCCCCTGGGGGTTTCCGAGACTGGAACTCTTTACAGGAGTAGCAAGCCCCGTCTTTCTCCCACCAAGAAACTACTAACCAGTTGGACATACAAGTTTGCGCTGCCCAGGGACCTGAAAAAGCTATCAAAGACTGGAAATCCATACTGGAGGCCCAAGAGAGCCTAACCAAGTAATCATGTGCGCTCTCTGCTGGGGACGGGCAGCACGGCAGCCTTTCTCTGTGGGCGCAGCATCACTCTGGTCTTAAACTACCTGTCCGTTGATTGTTCTTATGTAGATGAGCTTCTGGATTCCCATTCTACTGAGCAAACCAGGCCTGGCCAGGCTCTGAGGCTTCGCTAAGTCACATGCGCATGTGTGGTAAAGTTTGAACTAGAACTCTGGACCCCTGGTTCCTCCCCGTCACTCCTGTTATTGCCTTAACCCTAGCCCTGGAGTATGCGGGAGAGCTAACTTTTCGTGGGAAATGGGAGCATCCTGGGCACACACGTGGGGTTGTAGAAAGCACAGCCAGGGTGGAACTGGACCTGGGCTCTGCTGTCAGCCAGGTGGCACACCTGGGCATGCCAGGCAGTCTCACAGAACCTCTGCTAAGCTTTTTTCTTCTTCTTCTGAAAATTGGGGCTGGTAATAGTGATTTCTTCTCCCATAATATGCTTCTAGAAATGTGGGGAGGACGGAACAGAAAGCAGAGAAGGCAGAAACGAGAACTCAGATGGGCGCAGCACAGGGCAGATTTGCCATCACAGGAGCAGCATCGGTGGAGTGGAGATGAGTCTCAGGCATGGAGCAGTTACATGTGGACTTCATCCTCAAGGCCAGAAGTTTGAAACCTCCAGCCCCTTCACGGGAGAACAACCGGGTTCCAACTGCCCGAGAGTTGCAGTTTGGGAACCGCTCAGGGCAGTTCATTGGCTCCAGTACAGCAGGATGCTGGTACAGAGTGGGGGATACGGCCCCCACAGTTCATCTCCTTCTATGACATAGGACCTACCTTCATTTCACAGAAGAGTAAAGTGGGGCACAGGGGGATTGCACAACTTGTCTGAACGCATGTCGTTTGCAAGAGTGGGTGCTGGAGTTTGAACCTGTGTAGTCTGACCTCAGATCCCAGACTCTTTTGGAGAAAAAAAAATCAATCATTTTATTGGAGGCTCATACAACTCTTATCATAATCCATCCATCCATGTGTCAAGCACATTTGTTCCCATCATCATTCTCAAAACATTTTCTTTCTACTTGAGCCCTTGGTATCAGCTCCTTGTTTTTTCCCCTCCCTCCTCCCAACTCAGGGTCTTAACCACTACCAGTGCCAGTTGCCATAGAGATGAAGCTGACACAGCTGAGACCTTTTGTTAAGGTAAACAAACAAGTAAGCTGCCAGGCCTGCCTTCTGAGACACCTCTGGCTGGATTCGAACCAGCAACCTTTCCGTTAGTAGTTGGATGTTTAATTGTTGGTGCCACCCTGGGGTTCTCCTAACCACTGTACCATATAAAAGGGGAGGATGTTTCTGGGGTCTATCTCTCTGGCTGCTCATCAGGAGTCTGAGAGAGCCCTGGCAGGGTGAGCCAGCAGCTCTCACTGAGGCTGAACATGCTGGGAGCGCAGGCCTCTGGGGAAGGCTGCCCTCTAGGGCTCCCTGACTGAACCCAGCCCTAAGGCTCCCGCCCCTGACAAGCACACTCACCTGCATCCATACATACACTGTACGGTCAATTCTATGGCACACAGTTGCACAAAGAGCCAAGGACGGGTCTGGTGAGGGCCCCTCACCCAGCTGCCAAGCAAGGACGCAACCCTCAGAGGTCCCAGTTTCCAGGTGTCTCATCAATCCCCTCCCCTCAGGTGAAGGGTGAAAACTTACCCCCAGGGCAGGCCCCCACCTCCCCATGCCAAAAGCAACAGCATGGATATGGTACCAGGGGACTTCAACAAAGCTCGTGCAAGAATTCCATTAATCTTTCGACGCTGTCTTTTTGCATATTTTTGGAAGCCCCTTCGTGCAGGACCAGTGGAGAACGGGGGTGAGGGATGCAAACAGGAAAGCGAGACAACCACAGAGACCAGGAGTGAGAAAGATACAAGCTCCCAGAAAGCGATGAGGAAGGAAGCCACGTGGGAACAGGGTGGGGGGAGTGGGGACCGGGCTGGAGCAGTGCAGGGTGGTGGAAAGGCAGGGAGACCACGCCTTCAACGGCAGTCCTCAAACGGGAGAGGAGCAAGTGGGGAGATGCGTGGTGGTTGACTGACTCCTGGAAAGCAATTCTGCGCGCTTCCTGGAGACCTCTGTCACTGCGCCCCCTGGCCTCTGACAGGGACCTTGAGAATGCATCTGTGTGTGACTGTCCTTCTCAATCTCACCACCCATCCCCACCCCATTCTTCCACCCACCCTTCCTGGGGTCACTTTCCACTCCCCCTCCCTGCATGCAAGGTGGTTTGGAAGCATTCAGAGGCCCCTCAGAAGACAAGCCTGACAGTCTGCTTCCCCCAAATGTCCCAGCTTTGAAAAGCCCGGTCAAGTCAGCAACCATGTCCTTGCCGTTGGTTGAATCCGGAAGGCAGGCCTGGGGGTCTGCTTCTCAAAGGTCACAGCTTTGGAAATGCTGGGGAGCAGTTAGTTCCACTCTGCACACAGGGGTCACTGGGACCAGATGGGAACAGTTGGAACATACTCATGACAATGAACAGCAAGGCCTATGGACCAGGCTTCTGGCTGGACCCTGGGAGAGGCAGGTCTTCCCGCCTCGAGTCTGGCTGGGGAGATGTGACAGAAGGGCTGAGTTGGCGGCACATGGGGGACCAGAAACCTCCTCTCTCCACCTTGGAACATGCCCCATGTGTTCGGGGCAGCAGATTGATGCTCCTAATTACATTGGACTCAAACGGATTCTGATTCAGGAAACCCACAGTGCCAACGGATGGCGGGGAAGGTGGCCAAGCAGCATGCTGGGTAGCTGAGGATGACAATCTGGGATCCTAAATGGCCGGGAGGGGTAAAAATGGATACATCACTGTGCGGGCGCGTGGTGCAGGGTTAACTGATGTTCTTGGGTTTTCCCATAATAGCTTCCAATGGAGTTCCCATGCTGCATGGGGTCCTGGGAAGGTCTGGGGTTTCAGTAGCCTCTCTTGTGGCTGACTTACCTGGGACAATCCAGACAGGGAGGCTGACCACACCCTCTGCTGGACAGCTGGCGGATGGGGAAGCTTTCAGGGGCCACCGTGGGGGTTAGAAGGAGCCCTGGTGGCACAGTGGTTAAGCGCTGGTTTGCTAACGGAAAGGTTGGCTATTTGAACTTGTCATCCTCTTTGGAAAGGTTGTCATTATTAAATGCCCTTGATTGGTTCTGACTCACAGTGGTTCTCTGCACACCAGAATGAAGCCCTGCCCAGTCTTATACCTTCACAAGAGCTCCTGTGTTTGAGCTCCTTGTGGCAAGCGCTGCGTCGCTCCTACCCATTTGTTCTGTTTGACTAATTGCCTCTTGATTCATGCACAGGCTCCACATGAGCAGTGTAATGTTCTGGAATAATTATTCCTCTCAAGCCTAGCCATAGGTTTTCCATGATCCACATAGTCGGGTGCCTTTGGATAGTCAGTCATTGAAACACAGTAAACATCTTTCTGGAATTCTCTGCTCTCAGCCAAGACCCATCTGGTGTCAGCAACAATATCCCTTGTTCCACGTCATCTTCTTTAACCAACATGGATCTCTGGCAACTCCCTGTCAATGTACTACTGCAACCATTGTTGGATGATCTTGAGCAAAATTTTACTTGCATGTGAGATCAATGAGATTTTTCTATAATGTATGCATTCTGTTGGATTGCCTTTCTTTGGAATGGGTACAAATATAGATCTCTTCCTGTTAATTGGCCAAGTGGCTGTCTTCCAAATTCCATGGCACAGACGAGTGAGCGCTTCCAGTGCTTCATGAGCTGGTTGAAATATTTCCGATGATATTCCATCAACTACTGGAGCCTGGTTGCTGGCTAATGCTTTAAGTGAAAGCTTGAACGTCTTCCTTCAGTACCATTGAGTTTTGCTCATATGCTACCTCTGGGAATGGTGGCACGTTGATTGGTTCTTTTGGGTTCAGTGATTCTGTGTATTCTTTCCACCTTCTTTTGATGTTTCCTGCATCGTTTGATATTTTGCCCATAGAATTGTTCAATTTTCCAACTCTGGCTTGAATTTTTCTCTAGTCCTTTGAGTTTCAGATATGCTGAGTGTGTTCATCCCTTTTCATGTCTAACTTGAGGGTTTTGCACATGTCATTATAATACCTTATTGTGTCTTCTCCAGCTGCCATTTGAAATGTTCTGTTTAGTTCTTTGACTTCATTATGATGAAGGACAAGTTTTATAGTCTCTCCTGACGTCCACTGTGATCTTTTTTCTTCCCCCCGCCCCCATCTTTTTAATGACCTCTGCTTTCTTGATGTCATCCCACAGGTCATCGGGTCTTCTGTCATTAGTGTTTAATGTATTAAACCTGTGCTTGGAATTTGAGTGGGATATTCTCAAGGTTATGTCTTGGCTCTTGTGGGCTTGTTTTCATTTTCTTGAACTTCAGCTTGTACTTACATATGAGCAGCTGGCCCCTGACCTGGTTTTGGCTGCTGATGTTGAGTTTCTCCATTGGCTCTTCCCACGGATGTGGTCAATTTGATTTCTGTCAATTCCATCTGGAGAAATCCACATGAGTAATCACCTTTTGTGTTGTTGGGGAAAAAAAAGTATTTGCAACACAGAAGCCATTGGTCTTGCACAATTTTATCAAGGGGTCTCCAGCTTGGTTTCTATCATGAATGTATTTTCCAACTTCTGTTGCTTCCTCTCTGTTCCCAACTTTTGCATTCCAATCACCAGTAACCACCAATGTAGCTCGATTGCGTGTTCAATCAGTTTCAGACTGAAGGCATTCGTAGAATTCTTCAGTCTCTTTATCGTTAGCTTTAGTGGTTGGTGCTTACATTGGAATACTAGTCGTATGGACTGGATTTTCGTGTAACTGGATAGACACAGTCAGCATTGTACTTCAAGATACATCTTGAAGCATTCTGTTTGAGGAGGAATGTGACACCATTCCTTTCGATTGTCTCATTCCCAGCAAAGGAAGCCGTAGGATATTGGGATTCAAAATGGCCACTGCCAGTCTATTCCAACTCATTAATGTCTAACGACAGGTGTTCCGTTTCATTTTTCATGACTTCCCACGCTCCTAGATTCATAGGATTCATACCCTGTGCATTGTAAGTTCTGATTATTAGTTGATGCTTGCAGTGGGTTCTTCTCATGGTGAGTGATGCTTGACCAACAAAGAACGGTGGGGCAGGCTGCACTCCCACAGGCTTTACTTCATCCACACCGTTTAGCTTTGAGGAGGCAGCTTCTGCAGTCATGTTCTGAACCCTTCTGGCTCACCTTCTGGCACCCTCTCCATCAATGGTCTGTTTCTGTCCATCAGGTTTTCAGTAGCGGGCAGAGTCTTGTTGCTCTTCATAGCTTTTTCTGTGGCTGATTCCTCTGAGTGGACAGCCTTTCCCTTCTCCATGGTCTGCTCTTTTTTGATTGTTAAATCATTTTATTGGGGGCTTATACATCTCATCACAATCCATCCATCCATCCATTGTGTTAAGCACATTTGTACAATTGTTGACCTCATCCTTCTCAAAACATTTGCTTGCCACTTGAGCCCCCGGCATCAGCTCCTCATTTTTTCCCCTCCCTCCCTGCTCTCCCTTCCTTCATGAACCCTTGCCAATTTATAAATTATTATTTTGTTATATCTTACACTGTCCAATGTCTCCCTTCACCCAGGTTATATGTAGATCCTTGTAATCTGTTCCCCCTTGTCCCCCACCCTCCCTCTACCCTCCAAGTATCGCCACTCACACCACTGGTCCTGAAAGGATCATCTGCCCTGGATTCCTTGTGTTTCCAGTTCCTGTCTGTACCAGTGTACAGCCTCTGGGCTAGCCAGATTTGTGAGGTAGAATTGAGATCATGATAGTGGGGGATGGGGAGGAAGCATTTAGGAACTAGAGGAAAGTTGTATGTTTCATCGTTGCTACATCGCACCCTGACTGGCTGTCTCCTCCCTGAGACCCTTCTGTAAGGGGATGTCCAGTTGCCTACAGATGGGCTTTGGGTCCCCACTCTGCACTCCCCCTCATTCACGATATGATTTTTTTTGTTCTTTGATGCCTGATACCTGATCCCTTTGACACCTCGTGATCGCACAGGCTGGTGTGCTTCTTCCATGTGGGCTTTGCTGATTCTGAGCTACCATAGTCTGTCCTTGGTCTGGAGACCACATGGGGTAGTTCTACCCTATCCTACCGGGTCTCTATGAATCCGAATAGATTTAGCAGCAAAACTGCAGGTGGAAGGTTTGGGGCTGTGAGAGGTTGGGTACACTTGGGTTGATGTGAGAAAAGGTGGAAGGTGGGCCTGGAAGGTGGGCATTGTGGTCAACGGCCTGAGAAACATACCTCAGAAGGGTCTTGCCACAAAGGAGATACCTGCATCACTATCTGCTACCCAAGACAACTTAGTAAGCCTCTCCAAGTCCTACTGATACCTGTCGATGAGGCAGCAGGCATGAGCAGGGCCTGAGAACCAGAGGTGGCCTCATTGGTTTAAAGCTGCCCTGGGTTCAGGATTTCTGTTTAAGCCCAGGCTCCATCACTGTGATCTTGGACAGGTCTCATACCTTCTCTGACCTGCTTCCCCTTCAGCTAACTGAGATAGTAACTTCCTCCTCATATCTTTGTGGTCTCTAGTTCAAAAATATCTCCTTAGCTGGAGAAAGATGAAGCTTTTGACTCCCATAAAGAGTTGCAGTCCATACCACGGACTAAGCACGACGATGACCTTGGACGCCAGCCTTATGGGGAACATGGCATCCCCTAAAGACCACACTCAAAGGACTCAATGTGGAAGCCGGACTGAACGGCTTCCTACCTCAAAACTATCTCTATCCTTGGACTTAGGGCTGGACTGCTCTGCTGGGAGATGAAGCAAAGGATGGCCACCCCAAGACTGTGGAAATAGCTGTCACTGGACCTTGGATGAGATCCCTGGCTTAGGGGGTATCCAGTGAAAGGGGACCAGAACCACCATGAATTTAGTACCTCAATGCTCCCCTTGCATTAACATGACAAATTTTAATCTGAGAGGCAAGCATCCGCCCTTGTAAGAAATGATAAAGGGAAATTTCCCCTAGCACCAAGCCCCATACTCAATATAAACAGAGGTCAACCAATTAAGAAATCAATCTGGACTAAAGCAACAACTCATGGATTGCAGCTAGCAGTTAGACTGCATTCCCATAAACTCTTCGTATCAACGGGATCTTAAATCAGATGCCATTGGATGCCATGGATATTATCAATGCCTTATATCCCAGGGAGGGATAATTAATTGTTTTTTGTTTTTGTTTGTTTTGATTGCCATTGTTTTTGTCATAATATGACCACCAAAGTAAACCAGAGTCATTCATAAACCAGGGACAAGCAGATGGATGGATTCTGGGCTCCCAATTAACTCTAGCCCCACTTCAAGAACAGTTCATTCTGATCACATGACCCTGCTTGATATGCGCCTTCATGAAGTGATCACTGAAGATAAGGGTGCTACTGCAAAGTATGATGAAGAAAGCAGATGGTGCCCGGCTATCAATTGGAATATTGTCTTAAAGGCTTGTATTCAAATAAGCAGCCATCTAAGTGAGGCATCAACTAAGTCCACCTGGAAGAAGCACACCAGCCTGTGTGATCCAAATGTGATGTTAACAAAATCCAAGTAAGATGAAGAGAAAAGTCTCAGAGCTTAAGTGGTGAACAACCAATGTGTAGAAGGCTGTGGAGGATGGTGAAAGAGTATCTAGGCAGCCTAAGCCTCTGGCACATCCCCTCTGACAACAGGCACGGGACAGACAGACATGACTGTACACTTGACTGTATCGATCAAAGCATGGTATGATACGTAGTCAATTGACCGCTCTCTCTTGACCAGCTGGAGTTTGCTCTAGACTCAGAAATTTCTGCAGCAGACATTTCTTCTTTGGCTTTTAAACTATTGTTGGTGGCCTTTTCTGTCTCACTCTTTATTTTTATTTTTCTATTATTATTCTTTCTGTTTAGTTTTATTTATTTATTTTTATGGTTTCTGTTAGGTTTCCAGTTTTGTAGCACAGATGTAATGGATGTACAGAGACAGTAACCGATGCAATGAATTTTTGGGAGGGCAGGAGTATGTGTGAGAGGACTTGGGAGTAAACAATGAATGTGGGAGCGGGTGGGAGCAGAAGACCAGATTGTGGTGATGTATATACAACCCCTTTTTAAAGCAATTTAACTGTGGAAGTGTATGATATGTAAATATTATATCAAGAAAACCACTACAAAAAAAGAAAGAAACCAAACTTGACCAATGGTTCTGTGGGTGCAGGAGGAAGAGTTTTTGTTTAGGGGCATTGAGTTTATGCTAATGGTGACGGAGTAACTTGGAAAAGGGTATAAATAATGGTTGTACAGCACGAAGAGTATAATCAATGGCACTGAATTTTACATGTAGAAGTGGCTGAAAAGGAGGATGTTTTGCTGTGTGTATTTTTGGCCACAATGTAAAAGAATACACGAATAACAATGCATCTAAGGAAGAAGAAAATATTCTACCATTGATTGTGGTAATGATTGTACAACTCTTCCTGATATGATGTAACTGTGGAATTGTATGATATGTGGATGAAATGCCCCACCCCCCCAAAAAAAAAACAAGTTGGAAAAATAAAGAAACTAAATCCTAAAAAAAAGTTCCAGTCTGGGAAACCCACGGGGCAGTTCTGCCCTGTTCTACAGGGTGGCTCTGAGGGAGCACGCACTGGATGGCAGTGAACAGGGGTTTGGTTCATTCTGTTCAAAGGAAGCCTGGTGCTGCTGTGGGTTACCTGCGTGGCTGCTAACTGCAAGGTCAGCGCTTCCAACCCCCAGCCCCCCAGAAGGAGAACGATGAGGGTCTCTGCTCCAGTGCATCTTCACAGTGCATCAGAAACCCTTTAGAGGGTCGCAGTGGCAGGAGGTTTGGGGAGCTGAGTGGTTAACCAAAAGGTTGCCGGTTCAAATCCACCAGCTACTCTGGAAGAAAGACCTTCTGCAAAGATTACCGCCCAGAAAAACACTCTAGGGCAATTTGACTCTGCCACTTGGGGTCACTATGGAGTCAACTGAAGGCACCGTAATCATTGCATTCAGGATTGCTGGGGGTGGGGGGGGGCGGGATGTGAATAAAAATAGCTCAGTGACCAAGATGCTGATACTCACGGGGCGGGGATCGACCTGGTCTGTGCTGTGACTCCTGAAAGGCAGGCCAGGTCCTGCTCTCTGTCCCCAGCGCCTGTCACAGAGCAGGAACTCAAATGGGCTGCAGTCACCGCCTTCCCTAATTGCACTGGATAATCTCCTTGGAGCCGGAAGCCTCCACTTCCGGGTTTTCCCCAGTCGGGTGAGGGATCCAAGGCCCCCTCCCCTTCCAGCCTCTGCCCAAACCGGTTTTGCCAGGGGTACTCTGGACGAGGCAGGGCTCCGTGCTGGACACTGCGGGGCCACCTTCAGGGGACTGTTCCTGCGGCCCCTGCGGCAGCTCTGGGAGATGATGGGACCCAAGGTCAAGATTAGCTCACTTCACCTCCAGAGCTGCCCTGCACTGAAGTGCGGGACCTGGACTTTTAAGCACTCGCAAAGCAAAGAGGGGGAACCTGCCCCCGCCTCCCCCCCGCTGCGCGTCCTCCTTTGAGTCACTTCCCATTCCCGGCCTCAGTTTACTTGTTTGTAAAACTGGCTTGGACCCCCTCTCCCCCCACCTCCCAAAGAGTTGGTTGTTTCGGGAATTAAATGCAAAGGATAGTTTACACACACCGGCCTCTGCGACCCTCCCCTGGCTGGCCTGGGGGTGGGAGCCAGGTTTGCGCCCAGGTTTGTGCCGCCACGCCCCTCGCAGCCAGTCCGCAGCACTCGGCCCACTCGCCCACTTGGCGAACCTCCAGCAGGTGACTTCGCCAGTGCCCCCAGGCCCACGGGGCGCCCAAGCCGGGCTGGCCGCCGCCTGTCCCAGCCGGCAGGTGCAGAATGCCAGCCTGGCCAGGCCGGGGGCGCCCGCTGGCCGGAAGGGGGTAAGGCCGCGGGCTGGGCGCCAGGCTCGGGCTCCGGGGGCAGCGGTGCCCTAAGGCCGGGGGACCAGCAGGGAGGCGCGGGGCACAACCCCCGAGGCGGCGTGAGCTTCCCCCTCCTCTTCCTCCTCCTCCTCCCCGCCCCCCCCAGTCCCTCCGCCTTCTCCTTTGTAGCGAGCTCCCGGCCCCTCTTCCTCCCCCCGCCCCCCAAGCCCGGGCCCGCTGCTGCCTTTCTTCCTGCCTCGCCTTCCTGCGGCGAAGGAGGCTCATCTATTATAAATGCACACTCGGGGCTGACATCAGCGACCAGCGCTGGCGAGCGGTCCCCCGGCGGAGCCGGCCAGGCGCGGGGAGCGCCTCGATCGCCGGACCCCCGCGGACCCCCGCACCACCCCTGCGCGCCGCCCAGCAGCGCCCCGGAGTGTCTGCATGACTGTCACAAAGGTAGGTGCCACTCGCCCGCCTCGCCTGGGACCTGCCAGCGGCGCCTGCAGCCCCCGGCCTGGGCGGCGGGGGGCGCGGAGGTGTGGGTGTGGGTGTGCGGAGGGGACCTGGTGCGGCGTGCGCCTCTCCTGCGCCCACAGTCAGTGGAGCCCCTCGGCTCCCCCAGGACCGCAGAGGGCAGAGGGCGGGGGCCACTCTGGCAGTGGAGGGAGGAGGAGGTCCGGGGAATGTCCTGGGCACCGAGCCGCCCGGCTCAGCCTCACACTGCATTTTTAACTCCTGTAGCGGATGCTGCAATTTTAACCCCCAGGGGGCTGTGCTTGGCAGCCCTGTGCCCCCCACCCCACCCCCCGCTGCGGCGTGCTCCATGGACCGGGACCAGCGCTAGGCAGTGGGCTTGGGGCTGTGAGGAGGCCTGAGCCGGTGGGAGGGGGTGGGGGGGGGAACTCCACCGCACCTGCCAGGCCTCTGCTGCCCGTCTGCGCGCGCCCGCAGCCTGGCCCCTCTCCAGAGTCACTTGGCGGAGGCGCTGCCCAGTCCCAGCTGTGTGCTAAGGGCAAGAAAGACTCAGCACGGCTACTTAGGAGATGTGGGGAGAAACTGAGACTCAAAAGGGGAACGCAAGGTGCCAGTAGTCCTCCACACCTTCCCCCACACCCCCACCCCCATGTTGGAGAGCTCTTGAGCCTTGCCACGGTCCAGATTTATTGGAGAGACTTTGAGAGTTTTCATGTTCTGGGGAGTAAAGATTTAAGAGGAGTGCAGCCCCTTGGGAAAGTGGGAAGAGGGGCCTGGGAGGACCCAAGGAGTTCCACTCCCCTGATGAGCCCCAGGCTCCTGGGTGACCTTGGTGTGTGGCTTCAAGCCTCAGTCTCTCTTGTGTAACAGTGAGGATGGGCTTGCGGGACATGGAAGAGACATGCTACTGAAGAACCAATAAGATGAAGGGTTGAATTCGTACTTTTCAATAGACTCTGTCCAAGTTGGGTCCCTCCAGCCTGGGCCTTGGCCCCATAAGCCTTGAGCTTGGTGTCTCTACCCTTTCTGATTGCCCTGCTGGCCCCCAGAACTGGGGAGCTGGAAGCCTCGCCAGAGGGTTATACTCAGAGTGATGGAGTCAGATGGCAAGTTGGGGTGGAGGCTGGAGGACCTTCTGATAGGCCAGAGGCTAGTCACACCCCAGAAAGATCTGTTACAGGGAAGCTCTTAGCTTGGTTATCAAACTCAACTCCAAACTTTTGCCAGTGGCTCTGGCTCTGGGGCTTAGCACCTTGTAGGAAGATGAAGCTGGGGCTCCTGGTAGGCCTGCCCTGCCCTATGGAGGCAGGATGCTTAAAGCCAACCCAGGCCCAAAGCTGCTGTCCTGACGACTCAATTCCCACTCCAAGCAAACCATGCTTAATACTCTGAAATTATACACAAAGGCTATTCCTATTGAGCTGGGAGGGACAATTACCATTAAGACAATTAATGCCCAAAGCATCCTCCGGCCAGAACAGGAGGGCAATGGCTGTATTTGTGTGTGTGTGGGGGGGGAAGCAGTGAAAGGGGGGCGGAATTTGGAATCATAGTGCTGGGGAGTTGACAGGCACCTCAGCAGCAGATTCCTTCCCAGGAGGCCTGCTTGGAAGCTGTGTTCAGCCCCCAGCCCCTTGAACAGACTCATAGAAGGGTGTGACTCACCCAGGGCCGTGCAGCAAGTACACAGCAAAGCTGAGAGTGGCCTTCAGCTCTGTCTGTGATCAGAATCTTTCCCCTGCTCTGCACCGGCTCAAACCCTGGGGATTGGGGTGCTCCCATGGTGGAGGGGCACCGCTTGGAGGTTTGGGCCCTGGGTGAAGGGAAGCCAGTTCATGAAGGGACTTAACTTGTCTGTGGAGAGTTAAGCCCATTGGCAGACCTGGCCTTGGCACTCCGTGTGTTATTCACTAATGCCCGCTGAAGCCACCTCCCCTCACCTCCTGCTTGTCCCCACCCCCACCCCCAACCCCAACCCAAAGCTCCTGTCTCTCTCCTGCTCCAACCAGCATGGTTTCAGCTTAAGACAGCTCAGAGGATTAAATACAATTAAATACAATTAACCCTCTCCTCTCTCACCATGCCAGTCCTTCACGAGATTAGGTGCTCCTGGGGTAGGGTAGGAAGCAGGCAGCCAGAGTAATACAGGAAGGGAGAGGGGCTGGGGTGGGATCTCTGCCATTGCCTTCATGCCCACTGGAAGAGGCTGCTCCACATGCCCCGAAGAAGCACAGAACCCTGGAAGTCTGGAGGCCCAACCTCTAGTCCTAACGGCCACTAATAAGCTGTGCGACCTTGAGCCAGTCACTTCCACCTCTGGGCCTCTCGTCCTATCTGCACAATTCAAGATATGGGTCTGATGGTCTTTAAGGTCCACTCTGCTGGGCTTTCGAATGGCCTCTGCTCAGGATGGGAAGTCAGTTCTTGGTTCCTGTGGGGGTACAGATGAGGGATATGGTGAAGATTCTGTTCCCAAGGCAGGTATGAAGAAAACATCAAAGGCACCCAAGAGGAGGAACTCGCTGCTTACAAACTGGGGGAGGAAAGGGACGCAAGGGTGGGACAGTATCCTGGGCTCCACCTGGATGTTCCTCCTCTAAACAAGAGATCACAGCCCATGCCCCAGGTTCCTGCCCTGGAGGTCCATGCCCTGTGGTCCTTGGGGAGGGCCTCTGGCTACAGAGGGAGTGGCCTTCTGGAAGGGATGTCATGGTACAGAGCAGCAAGACAGAAGGTGCATGAGTGGGCCCTGAGGGAGAGGGACCAGTTAGTGTGTGGTAGTCAGGGAGGGCTTCCTGGAAGAGGTGAAGTTCCAGGCAGGCTTGAAGGGTGGAAAGGGTATGCTGAGGGAGGGTAATGATAGCAGAAAGAGCAATGTGTGCGAAGCACCATGACCAGCAGGCATCCTGCGCTGGATGCTGTCGGCAGAGCAGAGCATGGCTGGTGGCATCATTTTGGATGGCGTGTGAGTCTCTGCTGGGCTACTTCTTGCCTAGTGCCCTAGGGAAGCATACGTCCTCAGGCTGTAAAATGCAGGCGTTTGTTTAGTCCCTGGAAATTGCTGCAAGGACTAAAAGAGAAAGTGTGTGGAAGTGGCAGCAGTCTCTCCATCCCCACAGCCACCACCATGACACCAGCACCATCCCACGGCCACCACCATGACACCAGCACCATGGGACCATCCCCACGGCCACCACCATGACACCAGCACCATGAGACCATCCCCACGGCCACCACTATGACACCAGCACCATCCCACAGCCACCACCATGACACCAGCACCATCCCACGGCCACCACCATGACACCAGCACCATGGGGCCATCCCCACAGCCACCACCATATCACCATCCCCACAGCCCCACCAGCACAGCCACTATGACATGATTATTTTCTCCTCTCTTCTGAAGTGCCGGTATTTTTCCTGGTCGAGATGTGTTAAACTCTGTTTTAGTTCGTGCATTTTTAAAGCTTCCTTAAGTCCTTTGTGTATGAGACCTGGTAGTGCTGTCAGGCGAGCATTGGACTGCTAATGTACCAGGGCAGGGTTTGGTGGTTCAAACCCAGTAGCGGCTCTGCTGGGGAAATGGGGCGCTAGGGGTTGAAATCAACTTGATGAGAGTGCTTGTGTTTTTAATGGAACAAGCGGAGGAGGAATGAAGTGGGGGAAAGAAAACGAGGGACCAGAAGAAAAGGCTGGATGCAGCTTCCTAAGCTATGAGCATCTACCAGAGGCCACGGCCCATCTCCGTCTCCATGTCACCCACGTCCTCCCGCGGAGCAAATCTGGGGAATGGAGCAAGGACTGCTTTTCCTAGTAACCTGTAGCTCTCAATCTCACCCTTAGAGTTTCTGCGCCTGCTTCAACTTTCTGTCTCTCATCCACCTCAGCCAGGCGCCAGACTGACATTACTCCCCCCCACCCACCCCCCGGCACAAGGCACCAGAATTGTATGTAAAGTCCAAGTGTGGGAGACTCTGGAGCAGGGGTTCTCAACCTTCCTCATCCTCCTCATGCCGCCACCCTTTCATACAGTTCCTCAGGTGGTGGTGACCCCCAACCATAAAATTATTTTCATTGCTACTTCATCACGGTCATTTTGCTAGTTATGAATTGGGTGACCCCTGTGAAAGAGTCGTTTGACCCCCAAAGGGGTTTCGGCCCACAGGTTGAAAACCACTGCTCTGGAGATTTCTTTGAGAACAGCCTTCAAGCTGTGGCCTTGCGGCTACCTTTGCTGTTCCGAGACCCAGTGGAGTGACTCCCAGTTGGTGGCCCTGCTGGGACAACGGTAAGGCTTCTAAGTCGGGGTGGTGGCTTCCCTGGTCCCTGTGCTGAGCGCTTTTCTAGTTCTCAAGTCTTGCTCGGGGGCCAGGGGCCCAGGGCCCAGCAACAAAGGATGATGAACAGTGGGAATTTGCTTCTGACTCTCGTGAGCCCCCGAGTTCGGAACAGAATGGCGCTCCCCACACCTTCCTTCTGAGGCCCCTCTGGTCGGCGGCTGAGCGCTGAACCCGCCGGTGCCATCCAGAAGGCAGAGCGAGGCCAGAATGTTTGAAGACTCGAGTCATCCAACCCTCTCCTTAGACCAGTGAGAGACCCAAGGCCCAGGGAACAAGTCGTGACTGTACCAAAGGCACCCAGCAAGGGTGAGGCCAGGAGAGGCTGGCTCCTGCGGCCTCCTGGGGCCTGGTGGGTGTTCTTCCCACCTGGCTGGGAGGGGCTGCTGGCCACCTGTATCAGGGCAAGTGTTTCAGCACCGCCTCCATCGCTGGTTTGTATCCGCTCTGCCTGCCCGACCGCTGCTTCAGCTTCCCCATGCTGGACAGCTGTTCTCCCCAGAGAAAAAGTCTTGACCCGAAGATCTGTGAGAGTCCTTAATCCACCCAGAGGCAGGATGGTGATGATGGCATTCCAGGACCCTTCCGCCTCCACAGGAGCCCTGGAGACACGCTGGGTTTCCGGTTAGGCCGCTGACCCCTGGGCCAGCAGTTTGAAATGACCAGCTGTTCCTCGGGAGAGAGATGACGCTTCCAGCTCTGGTAAAGCGTTACAGTCTCAGAACCCCCAAGGGCAGCTCCTCCCTGCCCCCATAGAGTTACTTTGAGTCAGAATTGAATAGATGGTAGTTAAAAAGAAAAAAAGTTCTGCCTCTACCTCCCTCACACAGCACCAGCCTCTCCAGGAGATGCCCTGGTGCCCCAGATACCCAGCTTCCATGCCCCTTTTCCAGTTTGGCTCTGACTATAACCGGAGGTGAGAGAGCCAGCATCTCACAGAGCCGTGGTTAAAAGACTGACCGGTATTGCCACAGCTCCTGCTCCTAGACCCTCAGGGCCTCTGCCTCCCCTGCCCCCCAAGCCCATGAGGCCGCCCGAGGTGTGTGACTGGGTGGTACAAATGGTTAGCAACTAGCAGAAAGTTGGCATTGCCAACCCACCCAGAGAGGCCTCAGAAGACAGGTGTGGTGATCGCTTGGCAAGCCCAATAGGATGGTGCGTCTTATGGGGCAGGTCTTAAGAGCAGCTGACAATGGTGTGTGTGGCCGACGGCCAGCCATTCAGCCACCAAGCACCTGCTCTGCGTCAGGCCCTGGGCTAAGCACGAGGTACTCCAAACTCAGGCCACCAAACTCCCCGCCCCTCAGGAGTGTCCAACTAGTCGCGACCCTCTGCAAGGTTTCTGAGATGCTGACTCTGTCCTGGAGTAGACAGTCTCATCTGGGGGGTTTGAACCACTGACCTTTGGGTTAGCAGCCCCACGCCTAACCCCTGGCACCCGCAGCACAGCCTCCACCTTCAGACCCGAGGGGGCACAGTGGTGGAGGCTGATGTGCCCTGGTCCTGCGGGAAGAGTCTTTAGGCCCATTGTGTTCTTGCCTGGGCCTGCATGTGCCCGGCCAATGCACGTCCTCCCCTCTTGAAGGGGCCCTGTGGGCTTGTTGTTGGTACAAAGAGGGGGCACTCAACTGCAGGGAAGATGTACAGTCTCCCAAACCCTGCAGCGATTCTGCTCAGTCCTGGCATCTGTGGGTCAGAATGGACTCGATGCCAGGGAGTCTGGCTTGCCGTTTCCTGCTTTTCATCCCCTCCTCTGGTAAAAGAAACTCTTTCCTGGGCCATTGGGTGATTCCAGAAGGTCCCCAAGAAGCTTGGTCCCACCAGGGCAGATCTACTTTTCTGTCTCGAACATTCTCAGAGGCGCTGCCCTCTGGACTGAGTGCGGCCGACTTGGGAGAGAGCAAGCTGGCAGGCTGATGGGTGGCAGCAGCCGGCCCTGGCAGCCAGCAACAATGTGAGGTTTTCCATCCCTTCACTACCAGGTTCGCTAGCCCGGAGTAGACATAGCCTCAGCTGGCAGCGGAGTCCTGGCGCCTGGCACGGGAGCGGCCCAGATTCTGATTTGGATGTGGCTGGCCACAGAATTTGTCTAGTGTCCAGGAGATGACAGGACATGCAAACTTCCTCTGTCGCGCCGCCACCCGCCCCCACCCCCAGCCCTGTTTCCCCTCTTCTGACCAGCACCCTCCCCTTCCCCTTCCTCCCACTGTGGACCCTCTGGCGCTGGGAGGCTCAGCGCAGCTGGCACGAGTAGGCCCTGCCAGGAAAGGACAGATGCAAATCCAGTGGGCTCCCATGAAAAGAAGCTGTTTAGAATGAGCAGCTCCTTTGTGGGCTTGGAGTGTGGGACCTGCTAAGCAGAAGGCATAAGTGGTGTGGGGGGGGGGGGCTGTGGGGGCCAGCTGGGGAAGGGCTGCACAGCCTGCTCTTCCTCACCCCCACCTCCTCACCCTGCAGAGGCCCTGTGAGGACTTATTTTGTAATTGGCTTCTGGCTGGCACCTTCATTCTAGTCAATTAACGCGGCAATGGGCGCTCCTGCACTGGCCTGTGTTTGGCGGCTGACTCGGTCCCGTCGTTGGGCTTGTGGTAGAGGGAAGGCCCCTCTGTGTACATCTGAACAGAGGCAGAGTGGAGAGGCAATCAGGCCCGAGTCACACCGTTTGAGTGGGTCACCGTGGGGGCTGTCCACCCAGATCTTCTGACTGAGAGCCAGACCCTTCTCAGCGTGTCCTACCACCGGCCACACCCCGCCATGGTTGAACATGACCATCACCACAGTAACAGTGAGTTGTGGAGCAGGCAATGGGCACCCAAGACCAAATTGACTACCTGTAACCAGGTAGATCCTGCTATGGGCTCCCTGCTCCAGAGCAGGAGAGGAGTTTAGCATTACAAAAACACCAAAAAAACCCTCACTTGTTGCCAGAGTCCATGCCGACTCATAGTGACCCTAGAGGACAGAGTAGAACCGCTCCGGTTACTTTCTGAGACTGGAACTATCTATGGAGTAGAAAGCTCAGTCTTTCTCCCTTGCAGCAGCTGGTGGTCTTGAACTGCTGACCTTGACCACAAGGTCAGCCCAGTGCATCACTACCACACCACCAGGGCTCCTCAAGCGTATGTAAAACACAGGGTTCATGGTTGGGGGAGGAGGGGTGTGTAGCTGCTGGCTGAGTCCATAATCCCATGGCTGCTTCCAATCCCATGCGTGACAGAGTAGAGCTGCTCTTGGGGGTTTTCTTGGCTGTACTTTCATGGACGTGAAATGCTGGGCCTTCTGTGGCTCATTCAAACTGCTGTTAGGTAAGCAGTCAAGTGGAAAGTCGTCCAGGGGCACAGGTTCATTACATCTCCCAGCCTCTTCCCTGGTGCTCAGTCCTACCCTGCCACCCCCGCCCTCAGCCTGTGGTGGCCTTGACTGTGGCAGTCAAGCTCCTGTCTGTGGTGGCCTTGACTGTGGCAGTGAGGGGATGCTTGACAAACACTGGCTACCTGGAGGGAGACCCTATGCATGGGTCCTGCTTACATGTCTCCAAGGCTTTGGCTCGAACAGGTAGCTGCTGAATTAACCTGGGGAAGGGTGCTGGGTAAGGAAGGTCTGACGTTAGCTCAGGAGCAGAACAGGGTGGCATGGACAGGGCCTCTTTCTCCATGCCCATGAAGCTGGCTTTGTGCCAAGAACACAAGTCTTTGGTCCAGGGCTGCAGTTCTTAGACATGGCCTTGTCCAGAGAAGGCTCTGATGACCAGAGGCCACAGTGGCTGAGAATGCTGACTGTGGATAGGGATTTGCCATTTCCCAGCTTTGTGTCCTTGGGCAAACTGCCTACCTTCTCTGAACATCTGCTTCCCAGTCCATTAGTAGGGGTGATAAGACAGGCTGCTGACCAGTTGGATCAGACACTTGGTGACCCCAATGTGGGTTAGAGTATAACAGTGCTGAATTGGCTTTTCAAGGATTTCCATCCCCCCATGTCCGTAGGGCACCAGGCCTTTATTCTGAAGCGTCTCTGGGGAGAGGTGAACCTCCACCTTTGGGTTACATTGTTGAGCTGGTTGGCTGTTTGCACCCTCCAGGAACTGAAACCACTGCCGTCCTGTTGATTCTGACTCACAGTGACCCTGCAGGGCAGAGCAGAGCCGTTCCCTAGGGTTACTGAGGCTGTACATCTTTACAAGATCAGGCTGCCTCTTCCTTTGCCGGCAGAGCAGCAGGTGGATTCAAACTACTGACCTTGTGGTGAGCAGCCCGAGGCATAACTCACCATGCCACCAGGGCTCCTTGGAGCCGATGACAGCTGCCCCCAAAAGGATTATTGGACCGATTAAAGGAGCTGGTCTGTGTGAAGCACTTGTGTTGTGCCTGGCGGTGAGCACTGGTGCTTAATACTGGGAAGACAGAGGATTAAAAGCATAATTATGATTATGATGAACATCCTAGGGGTTATGGAATGAGAAGCACAGAGAACTCTGGGAATAACAACAGGGACCTCCCCTAGTCAGGGTGGGCAGGGGGTCCAGAGGTGACTTTGAAGTGGTGGCAGGTGAAGGCAGGTGTTGGGGCAAGGAGAGGGTGGAAGTGGGGAGCAGCAGGGACAAATCGAAGGTCTGGAGTAGAAATCAACGCATCCTCACAGCATGGATGTGATCGCAGCAGAACACACATCCCTCGCTTCATCCCCAGAGTGAGGCCACAGAGCACCCTGTTCCAGCTCTGAAAACCAGGCCACGGGTGGGGGCACCAAGGCCAAGTGACCTGCAAGAGGTCACCGAGGGAAGCAGGACAGAAGCTGGTCTGGACAGGGTGCCCTGATTGGGCGGTCTTTCCCAACCCACACTTTGTCGCTTGGTGTTGGGGAGGCTGGCCTGACCCTGTCCACCTCCTGAGCTGACCTGGCAGTGCCCAGCCCTCTGCCGCCCTGCACAGAGGCCCCCGGGGCTGAGCAAGGGAAGCCAGGGGAGCACCAGCTTGCAGGTGGCTCTGGGAAGGGTCATCTGGTTATCGAACAGCAGATTTGACTCTGGCAGGAAATGTTAGGCCTTATCGTTGACTCAGCCATGATGTCAGGGTGCCTTCGGAAAAGACAGATGCTGCAGTGTCACATGGAGATCAGATACCACGGGGAACTGGTCTTTCCCTCAGTCTTTGAAGATGGTTGTATAGAGGGAATCATAATCAGGGACAAGTCCTCGTGTGCCAATACAAGCCAGAGGGCAAGGGCCAATCAAAGCAGTAGCGTCTTAGAGTATTTGCCGGGTCAGCTAGAGTCAAGGAAGGGGGGCAGCCTCTGAAGGTTAAGGCTACTGTTTATCAACCTCACCAAAGGGGTGAGATTGATACAAGGGTAAGTAAAAAAAAATAGTGCTACAGAATCATAGAAGACTTTTAAAAGAATATCAACATGTGAAGATACTGCTTCTCAGTCTCCTCTATCGAAGCCTATATACTTCTACAGCCAGTGTTTCCATCTCTCTGACCCTTCCCGCAAAGAATTCTGTCCACCTCCGTTTACATCACATCAAAATGGCAATTGGGTATCCTGGAGGGGACTTGAGTCATGTTCCCTTTAAGTATCCCTTTGAGTGTGAGGAAGAAGAAGGAGCGGGCAGAGGCAAAAGCCCAGGTCAGGGCCCACCGGGAAAGGCTTCCCAACAAGGTCCCCATCAGACAGTCCGGCTCTCCTTGAGGAAGGACTGTTGTGATGGGGAAAATCCCGCAGCACATATTTTCTGACCCTGTACTCGTCAATGCAACTTTCCGTATTCTTAAAACTTCTGTGATTGGCCTGTGTCCCTCAAGAAATCTATCAAGAAGATAATTTAGGAACCCCCCCCAAGTTGCCATAGCAACTCTTCTACACCAACCTCTCTGCCTTGAATTGAAGTGACCTCGCAGATCCCTTTAGAAACCACGGTTTTGAGTGCGTGTTCGTAAGGCACGCTAGGAGACTGATGGCATGGTGGGTACTTGTTGGGCTGTTAACGCAAGGTCAGCTGTTCAAAACTACCAGATGCTCTGCAGGAGAAAGACGAGGCCTTCTATTCTCATAAAGAGAGTGTCTGGGGTCTTAAAGGCTTGAAGGTAAACAAGCAGCCATCTAGCTCAGAAGCAACAAAGCCCACATGGAAGAAGCACACCAGCCTGTGCGACCACGAGGTGCCAAAGGGACCAGGTATCAGGCATCAAAGCACAAAAAATCATATCATTGTGAATGAGGGGAGTGCAGAGTGGAGACCCAAAGCCCATCTGTAGGCAACTGGATATCCCCTTACTGAAGGGTTGTGGGGAGGAGATGAGCCAGTCAGGGTGCAGGGTAGCAACGATGAAACATATCTTTCCTCTAGTTCTTAAATGCTTCCTTCCCCCCACTATCATGATCCCAATTCTACCTTACAAATCTGACTAGACCAGAGGATGTACAATGGTACAGATAGGAACTGGAAATACAGGGAATCCAGGGTGGATGATCCCTTCAGGACAAGTGGTGAGAGTGGCAATGCTTGGAGGGTGGAGGGAATGTGGGGTCGAAAGGGGGAACCGATTACAAGGATCTACATATATCCTCCTCCCTGGGGGATGGACAACAGAAGTGTGCAAGGGGAGACGTCGGACAGTGTAACATATGACAAAATAAAAATAATTTATGAATTATGAAGGGTTCATAAGGGAGGGGGGAGGAAGGGGAAAATGAGGAGCTGATATTAAGGGCTCAAGTAGAAGGCAAATGTTTTGAGAATGCTGATGGCAACAAATGTACAAACGTGCTTGAAACAATGGATGCATGTATGGATTGTGATAAGAGTTGTACGAGCCCTCAACAAAATTATTTTTTTTTAAGTTACAGTCTAGGAATTCCACAGGGCAGTTCTACCCTGTCCTATAGATCACTAAAGTTGGCATTGACTCGATGGCAGTGAGTTTGATTTTTTGGAATAAGACTAAGACAAGTGGATCATGAAGAGAATTTGTCTGCAGCCATCCACTGATCACAGAGACAAGATTGACCATGCTTTGTCTGGAATCAACCTGCGTGTATGAACTAGAGCCTTCTTGCTGCCATCCAGCCATCCTGACAACCCAGCAACCCTGTAGGAAAGGACAGAGCTGTCCTTGTGGGGTTCTGACACGGTGACTCCATAATCCACGGACTCCGGGACCCACAGTCCTCCGTTGCTGGAAGAGAAAGGCTCTCCTCTTCCGCATCAGCCTCTCGCTAGTTACTCCCCCCTCCCGGCTAGTTTGGTGCAGCTGAAAGGTGACTGTTCTCTTGATATGCTTCTTTGGGCGGCAGGATTTACGAAGCTCCTTACCAACAACTGGATTATAAAAATGTGGCGGCCTGCTTCCATTTGAAAAGTGAGCCAAATAAAGCAGCCAAGTCTTGAGCTGTGTCATCCTGGCTCCCCGCAGGCCAGGGGCCCTGGTGGAGGGCGGAGGGAGACAGAGCCTAGAAGGCTGGCCCTACCAGAGTTGATGGGCAGAGAGACCCTGGCAGTGACCTTAACTTTTGCTACAGACTTGGTCAGAGGACCAGGAACTTCTCCCTGGGTTTCTGGAGAAGAATGTCTCCTACTGATCTGAGGCATTTGCAGCCACGGGAACACCTCACGTCTGGTTCAGAACCTGCAGCTTCGTTGGTCCTGGACCCCAAGGGGTTTGCAGGTACTGGGCGAGCTGATAGAAAGGAAGGTGTTGGTGAAGGGGAAGAGGGTGGGTGGGGGTGTACTGCTGTATCATTGTCTAACAGAGAAAACAGTTTGTGCCTGTCCTGTAGACTGCCAGGGGAAATAGCAGCTTTCAGGAATGCCCCAGGGGAATTTAGGATTCTGAGAAATTTGGAACTCTGGGAAAGGGGGTTTCTGCATACCTAAGGGAGTCACCTGATGACTGTTAATTCTCACACACATCTGCCTTCTGAAGGTAGTCATTAAGGTGGCTGGAAACACACTCCAGGGGCTGGGGATTAAGGCCATTTCGGGAACCTGTTGGCAAGGCTGTGGATGCAGGGTCCCGGGAACCCCGAATTTCTCTGACCCTGGGGCTCCCAGAGCACGCAGCCTCCACTGCATCAGCCCGCAGGGAAAGGCCTCATGTCTTATGTTGCCTGCTGTTCGGTGAGCTTCTTACAGCCAGGGATGGTATCTGACTGTATCTTCCACGAAGGAGCCCTGGTGGAGTGGAAGTTCAGCGTCACGGAGAGGCTGACGGTTCAAGCCCACCAGTCACATGGAAGGAGAACGAGGTGGTCACACGCTTGCATAAAGATGACATTCTGGAACCCCCGCAGGGAGCTGGTACTCTGTCCTGGAGGGCAGCTAGGAGTTGGAATCAAACTCATATTTTCCATCAAACCAAACTCACTCTTCTGACGCACAGTGAGCCCATAGGACAGAGTCAAACTGGCCCCTGTGGTTTCCAGGGCTGGAAGTCTTTTTGGAGGCAGAAAGCCTCTCGTTTCTCCCATGGGGCAATTGGTGGGTTCGAACTGCTGTCCTTGAAGCTGGTTAGCAGCCCAGCACCAGTAGGGCTCTGGATTTTCTACAGCATGCAACACATGAGTGGGTTACAGACTTTGGAGTGCCTGGTATAGACATATAGGAGGGGGTGGGGCTTGAATCGAGTCTAAAATATTCCCTGGATGTTGCTGCTGTTTGGCCTAAATTCTTACTGTTAGGGTAGAATGGTGGGCATTAGAGCAAAAAGGGCCCACAGAGGTGGGGAAACTGAGCTTCATGAGGGCACAGATGGGGTATGGTGAATGGACACTGCTCCCATCCCCCCCCCACCCTCAATGGGGGTCTCAGGTTGAATAGGTTTTAATTCAATTGGTTTTTCTAGGATTTGCATTGTCTTTGAAGCCCAGGGCTGATTGGGAAGTGGGGATTGAGGGAAGACCTAGATGGGAGGGACAACTTGTCTCCCCGCGTGACAGCCAGGAGGGGAGAGCAGCTACTTGTGAGGCTCTTTCATAGGCCACAGGGCTGTGGCCCCCAGGTCTGGCGTTGCGGGGCCTTACACAGCCTCCTGGGCTTTGAGCCCTGTACTCCCTCCTGGAAACTGGCCCTGCAGGCAAGCTTTTTTTCTTTGTTTCTCTGACACCATTAGACAGGCCGCAGGGCTGGGAGCTGGGCTGCTAAGAGCTCTACTCCGGGCCAGGCCTTATCACCAGCTTGAGAAGTCTCCCTGCAATGGTTTCCCTGAAACTCTGGCTGGAAGGGAGGGAGGGAGGGAGGGTACTTGGGAGCCAGGAACAAAGCCTGGCCCGGCAGGCGGTCCCAGGAGAACCAAGTGCGTAGCCTGGGGAGCTTCAGGAAAGCAGCAGGAACTGCTGCCCAGCCTGCCGCCTCCGCTCCCCTGTGGTTCCCATTGGCCAGGTGGGAAAACAGCTAAGGTTGGAGAGGGCGGCTCAGTCCTGGCTCACACAGCACAGATGCTTCCCAACCAGGCTGTCCAAGCCTAGGATTTGGTCTCCGTTTTGTTTTTCGAATGGGGACCTTTGTTTGTTTGGTTTGGTTTTTAAGCTGCCATTGTGTTGGTTCTGACTGGCAACAAGCCCCTGGGCCTCAGAGCAGACCGTGGGCCCCAGGACAGTAGATGTTCTTGCAGCAGAAATGCCCCTGGCAGGGAGGGCCTGGGGTGGCACCTAAGTGGTGGTTCTTGATTGAGACCCTTGTGATGAGACACAGGAGGGGTGGGGGCATGATGTGAGGAGGGGGTAGGGGGAGAAAAGCTGGTCACCAGGAGCAGTGGAGGGGCGTGGGGAGAAGGCAGTCCTAAACCGTGTCCCGCCCCACCCTGCCGCCAGATATTACTAGCAACTCCTTAAACTTAGCCAAATACAGTCAAGTCCTAGAGTCCACGGAAGAAACATTTGCTGAGCACCTGGTGGCCAGGTTCTGTGTAGCTGTTCCTCAGGGTAAAGGGGTACCCCAAATCCTTACAATGGAACCAATAAGCAACACCATGGTCAACAGAGAAGAGGTTGAAGCTGTCAAGGATTGTGTCTTGCTTGGCTCTACAATCAATGCTCAAGGACGCAGCAGGCCAGGGTTCAAAAGACTCGCTGCATTGAAAAAATCTGTTGCCTGAGACCTCGTCAGAGCCCTGGGAGGAGCACCTGGCCCGAGCCACGGGTCTTCAATCGCTTCACATGCCCGTGAAAGTTGCACGTTGACTAAGGAAGACGGACCAAGGAGGTCTGTGTTAGGTGATGGGGCTGGTGAGGAACAGGGAAAGTGCCATGCATTGGCGATCTTCAAGGACAGACATCAGTCTTGGAAGAAGTATGGCCAGGATGCTCTTTAGAGGTAAGGACAGGGAGGCTTCATCTTACCTGCTTTGAGAATGTTGCCAGGAGAGACCAGTCCCTAGAGAAGGACGTCGTGCTAGTCAAGTAGGGGACGGCAAAAGAGGGAAGCTCTCAAGGAGATGCACTGATGCAGCGGCTGCAGCCATGGGCTCGGGCAAGTGCACCATCGGATGGTGCCAGACGGGGCGGTGTCGTTCCGTGGTGCACAAGGTCCCTGTGGGCCGGAATGGACTTGATGGCACGGAGCAACAAGCTGTGTTGGGAGGTTCCAGACCCCAGTCGAGACTCCCTGCGATGCCTCCCTGCCACTGGTTCCCGTTTCCAACTTCAACCGGCAGGAAAGGTTGACCTTTCCAGGAAAAATCGTGATTTTTAGCAGGAGGAGAAGATTGTCCATCAGGTTAGTCACTTCTCCCTGGCTGGGTCTCAGCTGTCTTTGGAGAGTTCTCCCTGTCAGAGGCTGGGGCGGGCAAGGGTGAGGTTTGGGTGTGAGTCTGTGCTTTACCTGCCCCTTGATCTCCTCAGCACCTCGGGTCAGGGTTTCTGTGATGGCTTGAGCTTTGAGTGGCCCCCGGGGAGAAAGACTTGATGAGCTATTTTAAAATGTGCTGGTGGGAGCCCTTTGGAGCACAGGTCTACGCCGAGACACCAGGGTCACCGCCAGGCAGGGTGGGCTCAGTGGCACTGGGTCTCTTTTTCTTCTCTCTTACTGAACTGTAAGCTCCTGGAAGGCAGAGACTCATCATTGGTCATTCCTCAGGGTGGGCGTAAGGTTACATGAAGGAACACTGCACAAAAGATGGGGAGCCATGCCATCTGGGGCCAGGGGGGCCCTGGCTGCCGTGTTCTCTCTAGGCCCCCTGTATTGCCAGTCTCAGGTGTGCTGAGAACCAGCTGCCCCCCCCCTCAGCCCTCTGGCTCTGTGGTTGCCTTGCTTCTGGTCCTGTCCCACCATCCTCCCTCCCCTAGCACCCCCAGGGCCTCCGGTCCAAGTGTTCTTACAAACTGCCCCCCAACACACCCGTGCACACACACACGCACAAACATGCACTGACATATATGCACAAATGCACTTGTGCGAACACATGCATGAGCTCAGGACTGGCCAGGCATTATGAAATGTTCAGAAACCCTTGAGGCTGAGGGCCTGAGGTCTAGTCCAGGCTCTGCCACCTGCTTGCCCTGTGGTTTGGCGTGATCCGTGCACCCACCCACCCACACGTTGGTGCTTACTCCCTGGTCTTTCTTGTGACAGCCAGCCATGCTCACTCCCGAGAGAGCACTTCCACGGCTGGAGCTCACCTCCTGTGCTGCGCCGCCCCTTCAGCGGGCCCCCTCGGAGGACCGTGGAGCCCCGCTTTCAGTGGGTGAGGGGTGAGGTGTGGCGTACCTTTGGCGTGATGGTGGATGTATGTGTGTGTGAACCAGTATCTGGCTGAGCATTGAAAATACGTGCCTTCTGGGCACGTTGGGCATCACCTCGATTATAAAAATGGAAAAAGCATCCTTTCTAACTTTCTGGCTCAAGCTCCATTTCTTTCCACCCGTGCACACGAGGGGCCTTCTGATGGAAAACCTCACTGTCCTTTTGTCACAAACTGTTTGAAGTCCCTCGTATATTCGCTCCTTCTACCAACAGCTGCTTGTCCTCCAGCAACACCAGCAAATGGGCAAACGGGATACAGGTGTGTGTGCCGTCATGGAGTTTGGGGTGCAGAACCTTCGCTGGCTCCCAAATGCCCACAGAGGAGAGGTCTGAATGCCTGTCGTCAGGGCCCTGCCCTCAGAGGAACCCATGCTTTGCTGTCTAGAAAGTCTGAATACTTTTGACCCAGTACATTCCCATTTTGTGATGGGCCCGCAAATTCTGTCCTTGGTTCTCCCCATCCTCCTTCACCCAGAACGATAGAATCTGTGTCCCTGGGAGGCGGAGCCCCGGCGTCAATAGCTTCTCAAAGCATCCCTTCAGGAGCAGCTCTGTCGGGTGCAGCCTGCATCCGCAGGCACCTGGCTAACACAGAAGCTGCAGCCTGCCATTCTAGAAGCTGGTCACTGAGGTGGAGCAGTGCGATCTCAGGCAGGAGGCAGTGGTGGCTTAGAGTGGCCCGGCCTCAGGAGAGGAGGCTTGCGTGGGTGCAATGGCCAAGGAAGGCTTCTTGGAAGGTGTGTGTGGGGGTGTGGGGGTGTCGTTGTGATTGGAATGGACCAGGAAGGCTTCCCAGAGGAGGCGGCTCAGGAGCCATTCTGAGAGCGGAAAGAGAAGGGAAGAGGGGTCCAGGCAAAGACTACGGTGTTTAGGAAAGGGAAAGTCACTTGAAAGGGAGAGTGGACCCAGGAGGACTGAGTGTCAGAGGGGTTGTGGTTGGGGAGCTGGGGCGGGGCTCCCTTGGAAGGGTGGGAAATGACGGCCTGGGAAGTCAGAACAGGGCCACGGCGGGAGCCATGGAGTGTTCTGGATCCAAGGAACGTGCAGTCCATAGATGTTTGATTGAGGAAACAGCAGGCGAGCTTGCGGACGACTTTGAGGGGGCATCAGGCTGAGCTGCCAGGTCTCCAGCCAGCACTCCTCTCTGTGGGTTTTGGGAGGCTCTGTAGCCACTTCCCTGTAGCAAGGCGGTGACAGTCTGGGCAGGAGCCTGGCGTCCCATGGGGTATGGTCCTGGGGTAGCAGTGATTGAAGCACTCCCAAGAACAACATGCGTGGACAGACTCATTTCCTCCTGGTTTTAGGAACAGCTAGCCGTGGGTGGTGGAAGCTTCTGGTAAAAAGGGTGTCTACTCTCCAGCTCCCACCAGCCCCCCACCCCGCCCCGCCCAGGCCTGCAGCCTCTGCAGGAACGCAGACCCTGCCGTTCTGGGGGCACAGGGATACTGAGGGGAAGGGGCAGCCTCCCTGGGGCAGAGGAGCCGAAAGCAGATGCCATTGGTCTCTGGGTCTCCTGAAATATTTATGCAGGAATATGAGCAAGGGGCTCTGTTTATGCAGCGCGTCCCACACAGAAGAAGCCACAGGGAAGGGGCCACTTCCTGTGTATCAGCCAGTGAGCAGAGATGGGATTTCTTAGGAGAAGGAAGTGGGGTGGGGAGGGTGGGATGCCTGGAGGGGGACCTTTCAGCACATACTGGCGACTCTCCCTAAATCTCAGCCTGGTTTGATGCTGTGTGTCTTTGGGCAAGTTGCTTAACCTTTCTGAGTCTTACTTCTAGCTGTGTAAAGAGGGCAGCACTCATCCAGTACTGCTGGGCCACTGGTCGTAAGTAACGGAAGGGTCATGTGCACTGTGCAGGGGGCTTTCTCTGAGACCATGAATAGGGTGTAGGAGGCACTGCATAGGCCCAAGACTCAGCTAGGTGGTGGGGGAGGGGCTGAGGGTGCCCAGCTGGAAACCAGCTGTGGCCCATGGGGTCAGGCCAGAGGGATGGGTTATCGTTGTCCTTGCAGTGCCCCTTTGGTCCATGTCCACCCCGACTCAGGGGCTGTGTCAGAGGGGGCCTGTCCCTCCTACCTCTTACAAAGACTTGCTGTCTCTGAGAATGCTGGCAGGATTTCCTCCCTGGAAGGGGACACCGTGTCCCGTTTACATCCCCTGGGAGATGCAGACACCGAGCAGCAAGGCAGCACTTCGCCCTGACAATAAGACCGGCATGTCTGCAAACGTGAGAGCCCATGGCTACATGCCCAAGTCACGTGGCCGGCGTCAGATCATCTTCTGTTTCCGCCCTCCCTCCAGGCCCTGGGCCAGGGCTTCCGGGCTGTCTACTGAGCTGATGCTCGGTGCAACAGGGCCTCTCCGGTGCTAATGATCCATATCGGTCTTTGCCATCAGAATGATCCAGTCTCAGTGTAAACAGCCATCCGCTGGGCACCTGCTCTGCGCCAGGCTCCGAACTGGCTCCTAGGACACAGGGAAGCATCTTCTCAGCCTTGAAAGAAGCTGAAGTCTTCCCGGAGGCAGGCACACAAACAGACTACGACAAGTGGTTGGTTGGTGGGCTTGGCGCTGAGTCAGGCCTGGCAACACTGGCCAGACGGAGTCGGGGTGGGGAACCTCAGGGAGGAGGCGGGGCCCCACTGACTTGGAAGGATGAGCAAGATGTTTTGGGAAATGGATGGGAGAAGGACGGTCCAGTGGGGTCGGAGGCCTTGAACAGTGCACACAATCACCGAAAGGTTAGAGGTTCAAGTACACTCAGATGTACCTCCGAAGAAAGGCCTGGTGATCAACTTTCCCCAAAGCCAGCCACGAAGACCCTATGGGCACCCAGGGGTTGCGTGAGTTGGGAGCTGACTAGTTTTATTATTTTTAATTTTGGGGGGGGGTGAGGTCCAGCTGGGCAAGGTTAGAAAGGACATCCTGGTTAGTTGTGCATGCATATTGTTCCTGGGCCAATGGCCCTTGAACTAGGAAAGAGCTGTGATGGAGATGCCGAGTCCGTGACCATACCTATTTAACCCAGTGTGTCCTGTATGGGCACCAGTAGAGGGAATTAGAATGAGTGAACAAAATAAAATGCCCCTGGCCTGAGGAAGACAGGTCAGAAAATGAATTCATAAATACTATGACATGGTGCGGGGGTGGGGGGATAATAAATGCTATTGAGAACAATGCAGTAGAGTCAGAGGTAGGGATGTGGGTCGGGGAAGACAGACGCTCAGAGTGGAATGAGGGAGGGATGGAGAGGCATCTGGGGCTGATCTTTCCAACGGAGAGGAGAGCCAATGCAGACAGGAATTCCTTCCAAAAGGAATGTGCCTGGCCTTGAAGGCGTAGCCCGGAGGCGTGTGCGCCAGTGTCTGTGGGTGCTTGCGTGGACACACGTGTGAGCTGGGAGAGTGAAGGAAGGGAGGCTGCAGAGGAAGCCAGACCTGTCGTTGCTGTGTGCCGAGGACAGAGCAGCACAGGCCCAAGGGATCTCCCAGGCGGTCACCGGTGGGGAAACAGACCACCAGATCGTTTCTCCTGGAGGGCAGCTAGTGAGTTCGAACTACAGATCTTACAAGCTCCTGACCATGCTGCAACTAGAGCTCCTTGGCACCGGCACGGTCCTCACACAGGTGCTGGCTGACTTCTAGGATGCCCGCCCAGAGATCAGTCACCGGGCAGATAGTGAGCCAGGGCAGTGCTGCTGTGACGGAGTCTGAGCCTGCGCAGTGAGCAGTGGGCCAGCCGAGACCAAGCTCCAGGCCCTGGAGACCCAAGGGGAGGGGGGAGAGTGGGGGGCTGGGGGAGGAACCAGATTCCAGGAGTCCCTGAGGCTGGTGGGGTGGGCAAGCTGCTACGCCTCCTTCCACAGCCGGTGGCGGGTCTGTGGGGTGAATGCAGAGCCTTTGGGGATCTGTGGGGTGAATACAGATCCTCCACCACCTGCCTTCTGGACTGGCTGAACGAGGCTGCATCCTCCTTCAGGGTCCCTGGCTGAGGAAGCTGAGGCCCGCCCTCCCTGCTTGGCCACCTCCTGTCCAACCTCATTAGTATTTTAAGCAGAAACGTGGTTTTTCTTTTTTTTTTTTTCCTGCAGGGAATTAGTGCCCTGCTCATTTCGAATTGAGTCAAGTCAAAATAAGAGCAATTAAGAGAAACTGCCTTGTTGGGTCAGGAGAATCAGTTCAGGGAAGCTGCCCCGCTGCCTCCCCAGGCTTGTGGGGAGCAGGGTGGGGGGCAGGCAGGGGTGGGACCAGAATAGCACATCTTCATCGTCCTGTTAGATACCACCCACCCAAAGCCCCAGACCCACCACGGACTAAAGGCCCCATAGGGTTTCCGAGACTGTCAGTCTTTTGGGAAGCTGACTGCCACATCTTTTTTCCCCTCCGGGAGTGGCTAATAGGCTCAAACAGCAGACTGCAGAGTGCTTTACTCAGTGAGTCACCAGGACTCTTGCAGATACCATGTTGATCAAGTGCCGATCATCTTCCAGGAGCCCCAGCGGTGGCGGCATAGTGGTTACGAGTTGGGCTTCAATCAGCCGGGTCCACAGTTTGAAACCACCAGCCCCTCCAAGGGAGAAAGGTGGGGCTTTCTACTCCTGTCAGCAGGCACCACCTCACCCCCCAGGGGCCAGTGCTGGAGTTGTTTTTACCTTTATTACCCCCCAGGGAGTGTGCCAAGTGCTTTGTAAACATCTCATAGGGCCCAGGCCGTGACCCATCGAGGGGCAGGGGGACACCTAGCATTTTCTCCGTTTTGCTGAGGCTCAGGGGAATTCAGTGATGCGCCCAAGGTCACACAGCTGGTGGTCCTGACACCCTTAACTTGCTGGCCTTTGGGTGTCTCAAAGGCATTGCATTTAGCCAGTAGTCACTTGCTAAGTTTCGCATCCATTAAAAACAAACATTTATATTCAAAAGTCTGCGCTGAGCCTTATGCTTTTTCAAGAACTCTGTGAGATAGAACGGGCGCAGTAACCGGGCAGGTCAAATGGAAACCTTTGGAGCAGTGAGCACGTGTGTTTTCTGGTGCACATTCTCAACCACAGAGAATCCCATTTCTCTGAAATCCCATTTCAGAGAAAAAGGAGTCAAGCAAACAGACCAGAAAGTCCTCGGTTGCTACAGGACTCAGAAGCGGCACTGGAGTTGCCGTGGTGAATCGGGGCAGGGAGGAAGAATGGGCCAGAGACTGCTCCCTTAGACCTGTTCCTGGTGAGATGTTGTAGTGCGGGTGAGAGGTCCGTCTGGGTGGGAGGGGTCGGTGGTGAGTTGGTGGAGGCAGGTACAGGTGAAGGAAGTTAGGGCTTCTGGCCATGAGCCTGGGGGCAACAGGGAGCCCAGGAGGAGACCTCTCTCATAAGTCGCCCCATGTTTTGGATCTAGGCCATTCCCCCAACCCCAACTAGGGAGAAGGTCAGAGAGACCCAGGGACTTAGCACTTAGCAGCGGAGCGACTCAGTGCTGTTTCGGGGCTGGTGGCAGCTCAGCGTCGCCCCCTGCTCAAATCCTACATGTTCACCACCCCTCCTGGGGTCCTGATCCCAAGAGCGACCCTTAATAAGCACCCTGCCCAAGAAGCCCTTCTCCAGGAAGCCTTCCCTGACTGCCTCCTGCCCAGGGCACTCTTCCCATGCTTCGTATGACCCGCCTCCACAGAGCACGCCGCGACACAGTGCCCTGGTTCAAGCTGTCTCCTGTTGTAGGATTGCAAGACCTAGAGGTCAGGGGTCAGGCACATTCTCAATCCCCCCGCCCCCTGTGTGCCCTCCCCCCCACTCCACCTCTGCTCACTCCCTGACTGGCCACGGGATTTTTAGTAGCTGCATGTCGAGGTCTGTTTCCCAATCCCCTGATTCCACTCAGCAGTGAACAAATAGCACTGCCCACCTTTCCCCTCTCCCAATGTCCATGGTGAGCTTTGAGGTCGGCTGGGCTGTGTGACCTGGGATAAGTCCCTTAACCTCTCTGGGCTTCCGTTAGCCTTCTCTGTAAGGCTGAGATGGCGACAGTAACGGCCTCACTGGTCCTTCTAGGGAATAAAAGAGACACTATAGATAAAGCGCCCAGCGCCGGGGTGCACAGTAAGAGGACGCTTTATTTGCTCCCCACAGAGCCTCTCCTCTTTTCTCCCCTTGACCTCAGGCCACGCCTTGAGAAGTTATCATGTGTTAGAGCTGGGCCCCCCACATCCCTGAGGAACCCCGGCCTCTGTGGCCCCCGACTCATGTTGAGCTTCATGGACTCTTCCGATTTTACCTTCGTAAGCAGTTGCTGTTGGTTGATCTTGACTCCTTGGGCGGCAGAGTAAAGTGGGCTCCAGAGGGCTTTGCGTAGCTGGTTTGGAGGAAGGAGCTCACCAGGCCTTCCCTTCAGGGCACCTCTGGGTGGATTCCAACCTGCAGCCTTTTGACTAGCAGTTAAGTGTGCTCATTAGAAGTCACCTGGAAGAGGAAAAGTGACCTCAAAAAAGCCTCCCTGGGGAACGTCCTCATCTTCACCTTCCAGCATTGCATCCCTCACCCTGAGATCCCTGCTCGCTCCTCGGCCTGCTCTCATGCCTGGGACCTGCCCTGATGCTGGTAAACCAGGGAGAAAGTCAGGAGAGACCGGGGACCGAGAATAGTGGGGAGGCTCCTTCTTAGAGAACCTTGATTGAAGCTTGGGGTCACCAAAGTACCCCTCACCCCTTCCTGCTCCAAATCAATCAATCAATCAACTGCCAATGGAGGACATATCGAGCATCTACTTAAGTTCCAGGCAGCGGGGTCCCTGATGGTATGAAGATGGCTCAGAAGCCCCCAGGGGCAGTTCTACCCTGTCCCACAGGGTCAGCATGAGTCAGCATCGACTCGATGGCACTGAGTGTTTAAAGCGCCCCGCACTAGTTCCAGGTGCGATAAAGACCCACACCTGCTTAATGGTGAGGCTTGACCAGCACCATGGAAGTATCTAATGCCACCTGGCGTCAACATGTGAAGATGGCTGAGACGGCGAATGTTCTGTTCCCTATAGATTTACGACAACCAAAAAAATCCAGGAAGGGAGGGCCGGGGAGAGGAAAACAAGTCCGCTAGCTTCTCAGCCTCTCTGCCTTCAGAGGCCGGCTGGAGACCGGACCGGGGAAAATAGCTTTGTGCTGCCCTGGGGCCTAGATTTGTGCCGATTGTGCCCCAGATTCAAACCCTCCTCCCCACAGCACCAGCAGCCAGTAAAAGAGCCTCATTATTTTGACATTTCTGCCTCCCTGTTGCGTTTTCTGCATGTGCCAGAGCGTGAGGCATGGAGAACATTTCCTGCAACAAAGTGACGGACCAGCACCCACCGCATTCAGTCCAACAGAGCAGAGTGCAGCCGGCAAGCAGCCTTGCGCTGGCACAGAGGGGCCCATGGGTGCACTTCTCAAGGGGTCAGGGCCCATAGCTGGAAGGGCCCAGACATCCATGCTGCTAGATCCAGAAGCCAGGGCCCCCTTTTCAACAGACCTCTTCCTTGACTTATGACTCCTTCCCCTCGGCCACACCTTCTCAGCTATCACCGTAGCTCTTGGACCTGCCCCCATCAGTCTCTGGCGCTTCCAGAGTTTCTAAGATACAATCCCACTGGCCCTCTTTTGCGCCTCCTGGCACAAGAATTATCTGGAGGGCTTTGAGTGAAAGTTGATGCTCAGACCCTATTCCAGAGGGATATTCCGGTGACTGCAGTGTGCGGGTGTGAGACCCACTGCTCTAGTGCCTGTCTCGCCTGAGGTCATCCATGCCCAGGCTTTACACACCGTCCCAGACAGAGGACACCCTCAGCTAGGCACACACCCAGCTGCTCTCTGGAAGACGGATGTTCACGTCCACCCAGAGGGGCCTCAGGAGAAGCCCCCTGACCATTTGCTTCTGAGAGACCCCGTGGAGCTCAGTCCTCCTCTGACACACGTGGGCCCCCAGGAGGGGAGTCTCACAAACTCAGCTGCTAGAGGTGGGAGCATTTTTAAAAAATCATTTTATTGGGGCGCAAACAACTCTTGAGGTGGGAGCTTTAAGCCCAACCCTAGGATCCTTGGGAAAAAGGCCTGGTGATCTACTTCCCAAAAGAATCATCCAGGGGGAAGCCCTATGGAATATTTTCCCCGTGACAAAACAAACCCCGCCCTCATTAAACAAAAAACACCCCCAAAACAACCTTCTATAGAGAGCAGCTCTACTTCGACGCACATGGGTTTGTCACAAGTCAGATTTTGATTTAAAGGCAACGGGTACAAACTGAGGCCTGCGTGTCCTCTCTGAGGATTCCCAGACTGCCTGCCACTGGCTTGATGTGCCCAGGATGGAGCTATAGCCCACCCCACCTCCTCTTCCGTCTCCCCTCTGTCAGCTCCTGTAAGACCCCCTTGGCTCCTAGGAAACGGGACTTCCGTGGGCCCACTTGCTCATCCACACCCTGAGAGCCATGCACAGCACCCCCACTTCCTCGTCCTCCCCCAGTGCCCAGAGCAGCGGTCAGGATGGAGTGAGCACACGGCCCTGACTTATTCACCCGCGGGCTGGTTTTTCCAGGCTGCTGTCTCATCTCAGCCTCATAACTGCAGAATGTTCCGCTGAATACAGACAGCCTCCTTCACCAGGCCAGCCGCATATTGCCCAGCTGTTACTGGCCTCCAGCCCCCATCACTGTAAATGATGCCATGAGGAGCGTCTTGGTGCAGACTGCCTTTGCCGGGTTTACACGAATTTCCTTTGGACTAGTTCCCAGAAGCAGACCACGGTGGATATTTTTATGCCTTATGACACTTGTGAGCAAATTGCTCTCCCAAAGGGTGGTGCTACTTGACCCGACGTGCCTTTGACGATGGCTTATGCGACTTTGGAAGGTGCCACACGGTTGGGGACAGTCTGGGGACCAGGGATTGAAAGATTTTCTTTCCTTTTCTTTTTATCAAAAACTTAAAAAAAATTTGTTTGGCTTTCTCCTAATTAATCAAAGTAATGAGTATGCAAACATTTTAAAATATATAATAAAATATAGAGCATTAAAGTGTAAAAACATAGCCTTCTAGTATATAGCATGCTATATCTAGCGTTCTAATCCTACTTTTCCATATGAGGGTAAGTAAAAAAAAATATGCTACTAGGGTTCCTATTCACACCTGCATGGGCTTATTCCAAACAAAGTGTGTCTAAGCATGTCCTCTCTGTGGTCAGTGAGTGCTGCAGGCAAGTCCTCTCATTTGTCTTTGTCTCGTTAAGGATCCTTCACAAGAAGGGGCCTTGTGTTTGTCTTTGTCTACACTGGTCTTTGTCTCATTAAGGATCCTTCACGAGAAGGGTCCAACCAAAACAATGGCTTGTGGGGAGGTCTTGGGGCCAGTTAAACTCAAGGCAGAGAGGTCTACTCAGAAGGCTCAGCTGCTGGCTGGTTCCTGTATTCCCAATGTTGACCCCTTGGGCTGTGATCCGAAAGGGCAGTAATTCAAATTACCAGCTGCTCCGCAGGATAAAGAAGATGAAGATGGAGCTTTCCACTCCTGGAAACACGGTTTCGGAAACGCACAGTCCTGCCCTGCCCTATAAGGCCTCAAGGGCATGGCGCTGTTTGGGGTTGTTCTGGAAGGGGTCATTCAGAGAGCCCTGGTGGAGTTGTGGGTTCCGAGGTGCTTGATCGGCAGCCCTCCACAGGAGAAAGAGGAGACTTTCTACCCCCATGAAGCCTGGCAATCTCAGAAACTCAGTGGGACAGTTCCACCCGGTCCTGTAGGGTCGCAATGAGGCGGCACCGACTGCAGGACAGTGGCTTGAGTGTGGAAGGGTCCTTTAGATGGCTTTTCCTAAGAGACACAGGACAACGACAAGGGCTTATTAGGAAGGGGTTTCAAGCAACGGAACACTACATTGGTGAGAAAAAGGCCAGACCAGTTGCATGATGGTCCCCCACCCCGCCCCCCTTCACTACAGTGCACCTGTTCCTTCTTGGAGGGTGACAAGGACTCCCATTGAATTCCATTGGGAACCCCTGTGTCATCTACTCCAATCTTCAGTCTTACCCCTTCAGACTTTGGGTCCCCAAACTCAAAGAGCATTTCAAAGGAACCTGATTTGAGGCCCACGAGGATACGGAATGTGCTGTCTAGTCAAGAGCACAGCACTCCGCCGGGCAGGGTGAGACACCTTCAGAGACCTTGATGGAACGTGGATTGAAAAACTATCGCTTTCCATTTTGAGATTGTTGTTTCATGAAGGTTTGTGTGATTTTGTGGCAGTACAAACCTGGCCATTCAAGAAGGGCCGGGTCCGATTGGGTCACCGTAAGTCCTCAGGAAACTTTCTGATGGCTGGAGTGATGGGTGGGTTTCTGATGGATGAAGGCAGTGGGCTGGGATTGAGAGAGGTGGAGGTGGTTGTGTTAAGGTGGTGGTTTTTCATCAACATTTATAGATGGCATCGGTGTGTTCACACTGTGGTCTTGGTGAGGCATATTGAAGGTACCACGGATGGCATGAACAAGTCTGTCTCCGACAAAGTCCAGTCAGAACGATCCTTGGAAGAAAGTAGCAGATGGACATTGGGCCTCCACTCAAGTACTCCCTCAATGCAAGAATACTTTGTTCTATTAAATTGGCATTCTATGATGCTCACCTTCCCGACACAATCGCTGAAGACAAAGCGGGTGAATAAGCAAATGTGGTGAAGAAAGCTGATGGTGCCTGGCTATCAAAAGATACAGCATCTGGGATCTTAAAGGCTTGAAGGTAAACAAGCAGCCATCTAGCTGAGAAGCAACAAAGCCCACATGGAAGAAGCACACCAGCCTGTGTGATCACAAGGTGTCGAAGGGATCAGGTATCAGTCATCAAAGAACAAAAAATAACATCAGTGTGAATGAGGTGGGGAGTAAGGAGTGGAGACCCAAAGCCCATCTGTAGGCAATTGGACATCCCCTTATGGCAGGGTTGTAGGGAGGAGATGAGCCAGTCAGGGTGCAATTTAGCAATGATGAAACATACAACTTTCCTCTAGTTCCTAAATGCTTCCTCTCCCCACCCTCCGTCCCCGCTCCTACTATCATGATCCCAATTCTACCTTACAAATATGGCTAGACCAGAGGATGTACACTGATACAGATAGGAACTGGAAACACAGGGAATCCAGGGCGGATGATCCCTTCAGGATCAGTGGTACGAGTGGTGATACCGGGAGGGTAGGTTGGAAAAGGGGAACCGATTACAAGGATCTATATATAACCTCCTCCCTGGGGGACGGATAACAGAACAGTGGGTGAAAAGACATAGGACAGTACAAGATATGATAAAATAATAATTTATAAATTATCAAGGGTTCATGAGGGAGGGGGAGCAGGGAGGGAGGGGGAAAAATGAAGAACTGATGCCAGGGGCTTAAGTGGAGAGCAAATGTTTTGAGAATGATGAGGGCAATGAATGTACAAATGTGCTTTACACAATCGATGTATGTGTGAATTGTGATAAGAGTTGTATGAGTCCCTAATAAAATTATTTAAAAAAACAGATGGGGAGACAACTGGCTCATGCACTTTGAATGTGTCGGCAGCAAGGATCGATTGGTACAGGAGGATGCCAGGCTTGGTGAAGTCTTTCACCTCTCAGCCTAGCAGACCCCTGACAAACCCCCAAGTGGACACGGGCCTCCTTCACACCTTGCTGGTTGGGGGAGACAGTGCTGATCCAACCTGGCAGCTCTTTCTAAGCAAGAGACTGCCCCTCAGCCCGGCCATGCATAGAAAATGAAGTGACACAAGTGTCCAGGGGGAGACCAGCATGTGTGTGCAAGAGGCTGTCCCCTTCACTCAGGAAATGGGTGTGCTTCATGGAGCATCTCGCCGATGTAGCAGGAGTCCGCAGAGCGAAAGAGGGGGTGTTGTTTGTCTCACTCGGCTTCACTGCAGAAGGGCTATGCCTCCAGTGGGCATGCCACACCCCTTCTCCCCACCTCGTGCTGCTCCTGCGGGGGTTGGATCAATAAAAGGGGGAAGCCACAGTGGAGAATGCCGGGGAAGTGATGGGGCTCTCACACACCCGGGCAATCAAGCCTGGCAGTCCCTTTGGCCCATATTCTGTCCCTGGCTCAGCTGGCCAAGCCTTCCTCTGCTCGGAAGCCGATTCCTCAGGACAGCCGCCCAGAATCTCCTCAACTGTGGGGGCTCCTTCTTCCTCCTCTCCGCCCCCCCTCAGCTGGGCATTCACCCTGAAGCAGAGCTAGCTGCCCTGTCGCACGCTGCACACAGGCGCACACATGCACACGCACACAGCGCCCTTATCTGTATGTTCCACATGGACTGGGCTCTCTGCCAAGCTCCCCATGCCACCCTCATCAACTACCCAAAGCACCACCATTCTGTGTGTTATACTGCAGTGGCTGGTGTGTTGCAGGCACACCCAGCGGGCCGCCAGCACTATGTCCGATACCTGGCACCCAGGGCAGACTGGCGTTAGAGGGTCTCTAGGCTGACCAGAAGGAGAGCACCATCAGAAGCCTGTGAGTAACAACAGAGCATTCCTGATGAGCCCTGGAGATGACCCCACTTGGGCCCCCCTCTATGTCACTCAGGACACACAGAGGCCCCTGCAGTGAGCATGAAGATGGCATCGACCTGGGCGACCTTTTGTTCTGAGTCAGAGCTGACTCAGTGCAACCAGCATTCCCCCGCTCCCCCACCCCCAGCCCCCCATCCTGAGGTGCTGAACACAAGGGGTGGGCAGGAGATGCTGGTGGCATGAGCAACCGGTGGCAGGCAGTGACAGGCATCCTTCACCCCAGCATCCCACCCCAAAGGCTGGGGCCAATATGGTGTCCCCTAGGTATCTCAGAGCCAGGCTTGGCACCAAACTCTGCACCGGTGTTTGCTGCACTGAAGTGAGTGGGTGTGGGGAGAATTCAGCCTTCCAGAAAGATGTGCCAATCTCTGCATGTATCTGACAGCCATCCACACACCCACATGCCTGCGTGCCACCCTGCCCCCCTCCACCAGGGCCCAGCCCCACACAGGGGGCACTGCTGCCTGAAAGGCCCTGAGTGGGAGGGTCCCTGCCCTGCTAATGAAAAGTCCGTCTGGTGGCCTCTTCCCCACTAATTCCTGTTTCCAGGTCAATCTTGGAAGCAGAGAACCAGCATGTCAGCAGAGCAGGTGGGGTGTTGTGGGGGTGGGAAAAATGACTGAGTCTGTAGCGTTCCTTCTCATGCCCCTCCTAGAGACAGGCAGGTGGCGGGGTGGGGTGGGGGGGGGGAGGCTGCAGGCTCTAGGCACGGTTTCTATGCCCCCTCCTGGTAGCCTTTTCTTCTCCACTCCTTCCCAATGGCCCAGTTGTAGGGAGTCCCTTCTTATTCCCAGGAGGGGAATACCAAGCCTGTTTCATCTGCACTCCTAGGCTGGGCAGTGGGCTCTTTGTCCCAGGAGGGTTCCTGTAGCCCTCAGCCAGGGATCGAGGTCAGATAAGGACTTCTAGTCCCCTGGCTGAGCCCTTGTGGGTAGGTCACCCAGGCTGGGAGTGTCAGGGTAGGTGTGTTACCTGGTAGGATACAGCCTGCCAGGTGGGCTTCCTGGGGAAGGTGACACTTTAGCCTAGCCACAGCACAAGCTCCCAGTTTCAGGAGGCTTTGTAAAGCAAGCAGCATTCAAACCACTGGCATTTGATGTGCTGTGTGTAAGTACGTATAAGGAAGGGAAGGGAGAATTTGGTTTCCATGTGAAGAACCAGCTGGTTTGCTGGGAGGCAGGGAGGAGATTCTGGTCAGCAGGGAGGCTTGAGGATGATCTGTGAGCATCTTGTACTCTACAGCTGGGAGGGAAGGAGGGGAGCTACACCGCAGGGGTCCTGACCTGCTGTAGAGGCTGCCTCCACCTCCCACTCTCACCCTTACCTCCCAGCCTTGGGCCCCCTCTTGAGGGGAGCCTCCACTAAGCAACAGTCCATGAGGAGCCAGAGAGGGCCCCCCAAGTCAGTCTCTAAGGATGCAGTTTATTAGGAAGCACCCTCCGTTGCCATGGAAACCAGGGGCCCACAGAGCCCTGGCTAATAGTCGCTACATTCACTCAGGCCTGGAGCACAATTAGACAAGATGAAATTATGAGTCGGAGCATAATGAGACCCGGACATCCGGGAAGCATATGGCAGCCTCCTGGGGGAGGCAGCCTTGGGAAGGCTGCTGTCATGAGGTCACCAGGCCACCCACTGCCTCCCTTTCTTGGGCAGGATGTCTAGGAGGCACTGGGGAGCACATCCCCTTTACCACTCTTCAAGGGCAGCCTCAGTCTGAGCCACACCAAGGGTGGGAGGAAGGAAAGAAGAGCAAGCTTGCTCGTCTGCCCCAGGCCTGCTGGGGATGAGCTTGGGCCTTTAATCTGCACACTTCTGATGAATCTTCCAGCGAAGAAGACTCACTGGAGGACTGAAACTATGCTGGCTGGGAAGAATAGATTCTCATGTCCATGCAAAAAATACAAGCACGGTTTTCAAAGACTGCTCATTGGCCATCTTCAGGGTCAGGCCTGGTGGGGCCACAGGGTCCCTCTGGGCAGAGCAGCCATGCCACATCCTTGGCTAGGAGGCCAGACAGTGGGGATGTGTGCCTCTCACGTGGCAGTGAAATGAGAGGGCCAGGGTTTGGAGCACAGGTTGACCAGGGAGGGCTCCTTGGAGGAGGTGGCATTTGGCTGGGTCTTGAGAGCAGGGATCCGTGTTGAGAGAACAGAGAAGCACAGGGTGAATTTGAGGGCAGCCAGCAGTTGGGCAGCTAACTGAAAGGTCAGCAGCTTAAAACCTCTAACCGCTCCAGGGACGAAAGACCATGCTTTCTACTCCCATAAAGAGTTACTGTCTCGGACACCCACAGGGGCAATTCTACCCTGTCTTACAGGGTTGCTATGTGCCCAAATCCACTCGATGATATGAGTTTAGCTGTATTTTTTTTTAAACAGACCCCTGTGGCTGGAGGGACACATCTAGCAAGGGTTGGATGCGGTGGTGGAACAGGAGTGGGAGAGCGAAACCTTCCAGGAAGTCTGCCCGGAGGAGGCGGTCTGTGAAGCCATCCACCAGAGAGGAGTGCTCTTTCCCCATTATAGTGTTAAAAAGAGAACATGATAATCTTTTATGTGAAGGGTTATTTATTTGCTTATTGAGGATGGGAAAATCCCCAGTCAGCAATTCACAGCCAGAGAGAATGTCCCATCCCGTCCCTCCCCCCTCCACCCCCACCCACGGCTTCCCAGGCATAGCCACTGGTCCTGCCTCAGGAAGTAGGTCAGGAGAGAAGCATCTCTTTTGGCCCCGGCATCCCACCCTCTCCAAGTGTGAACACAGAGCAGTGCAGCCGATCGGCAAAGAGGGGGTGGAGGGGGATGCAAGAAGGAGAGCTAAGGTTGACTGTGGAGTTGGAGGTGGGGATTGAGGGGAGAAGATGGCAGAAGGAAGATGCAGATCTGGAGACAGGCGACCCAGGTGGTCTGAGGATGAACTTCCCTGGCCCACTCACCAGAGACGTGCCTCTCAGGACACTGATCCTTCCTGCTTCTTTAAGCCAAAGCCATTACCACCCAGCCCCTGTGGTCTCAGAGCCACCTGATAGGGCAGAGTACACTACGTCACAGCACTTCCAAAGTCGTCAACCTTTCTGGAAACAGACGGCCTCCTTTTTCTGCCGAGGAGCAGCAGGTGAGTTTGAAGCGCCAACCTCTTGGTTCACAGCAAAGCGCTGCATCACTGTGGCCCGGGGCTCCAGGCCTCTGTCAAGTGGAGGCCTTTTTGTGAGGCAGACCAACTCACCAGAGAAACCGACTGACCATCCCTGGGTCCCTGTTATCAGGAAGCTGCTGTTCACAGGAATCGCGGTGCATGATAGAGAACCAGATGCCGAAAACCCTTGGTTCACTCCTGCGTGTGCACTCATGCATGTGTGTGTGTATGCGTGCAGCTGCACACACGTGTGTATACACACACACACACACACACACACACACACTTCTAGGAGGGGCTGTCAGCATTGAAGCCAGGATCAAGTTTGGACCAGGAACTCCACTTATTGCTGGGAGACTGGTCTTCCTCCAGAGGTGGATGCCTGCAGAGCCCAAGGCTCTGAGCTGAGCGTGGCTGCCTCTGACTTTCTGAAGGAGGCAGGGCCCCGCCCACCAGCCCTTGGCTGTGGTCTACCTGGGGAAGGGTGTGCCCCGCCGGGAGACATCTCCCCACAGCCTCCCAGCAGCCAGGACCAGACCACAGCCTCCGCTCCAGCAGGTGAGGCTCTGAGAGGAACCAAGAGTGCCCAGGGGTCGGTAGGGAGTGGGCACGGGTGGAGCAGAAAAGGATTCTTCAACTGAGCTTGGCCTCTAAAAACTCACTGCTGTCGAGTGGATGCTGACTCATTGTGGCCCTCTAGAGCAGGGTAGAACGGCCCCTGTGTTTCCCAGACTCACTCTTTACAGGAGTAGAAAGCCCGGTCTTTCTCCCACAGAGTGGCTGGTGGTTTCAAACTGTGAGCCTGCAGTCCACAGTCCACCACATCACCATGAAGCCACCAGGAATCCTGAGCTTGGGCTAGGACTTCATATTCGCCTTTATTCCCCAAACCCGCCGACTCTGTGGACTCAGGGACCCTGTAGGACAGTGTAGAAATGTCCTTGTGGGTTCCCAAGACTGTCAGTCTTTATGGAAGCAGACTGCTCCATGATCCTCAGAGGCTCCATGATCAGAGGCTCCATGATCCTCCCTTAGAGCCCTGGATCCTTCGTAAGCGCCCTGCTTTGTGATTCTAGGTGCTTTCTATCTGCCTGTGAGGTGAGGAGGACCGGACATCTTGGCAGACTGTCTCGTGCTAAACAGACAATTAGGCAAGCACATATGTCCAAAAAGAAGCACTTGAATGGCCTCGGCCTACAGAAATGTACTATTTAAATACCAGTCTATATTTTAATGTCCCAGGGAGACTAGGAGAATTTTCAGACCAGTTGTGATCACCCTTTGGAAACACAAACCATCCAGGGATGTGGCAGGGGAAAGAAGCTTCAGGGCCAACCCTGGTGGGCATCTCTTTCCTCTACCAAATATGGACATTTGGCAGTTCCTTTCCACACACTAGGTTGTTTTGTTTGTTTGTTTGTGATGGGCTGGGGGCTTTGGACCCGAAGGTCTGGGCTGAGACCTGGCTCCTCCCTCAGCTGCCCGGTTACCTGTGGCAGTCAGTTCACTCTCCTGGGTCTTTGAGCGCCTCACTGCCCCGTGCCGCTGTGCAGGCAGACCTCGGCAGATCTGTGGCGCCGTCCTTCCCGACCGAAGAAATAACCACCAGTGCGGCAGGAAGCAAGGAGGCACGCTGACTTTTTCGTTGTTTCCCAGGCGTATAAAAGCTATGTTTGCACTCTGCTATTGTCTAGGAAGGACGTGTGCAATTGTAGCATCATGAGAAAGTTTGACATGTGAGGATGGCCAACGCGTGACCCAGAAACATGACTGAGCCCATGCTGCTGGAAAAACGGTGCCAAGAGACTTGCTCCACACCAAGCTCACAGCTCTCAAGTCCACACGACTCACAGTGTGTTTCCAAGACTGCCCATCATTATAGGAGTAGAAAGCCTCGTCTTTCTCCTGCAGAGCAGCTGGTGGTTTCTAACTGGTGACCTCATAGTTAGCGGTCCCACCATCACCCACTACACCACAGGGCTCCATTAGTTGGTAGCTATGGAGGGAGTCCTAGGAAATAAGTGCTTTACTCCTGCATTCAAAATCCCCCAGGACCCCCGCAGTCTGCTGCCCACAAACCAGGTAATGGGCCACGACCTTGTTCTTTACTGTTCCTTGTGAGACTCCATCTGGGCCATTGCTCAGAATCTCAGTCGTCGACTGCACAGGGTTCAAAGGATGCCAGGCTGCCCTGCCCTCTCGGGGAGCCTCAACTGGGAAAACTGTAAGGACCAGGGGTGACCCCAACAGCTGGGAGGCTGGAATCGCCTGGATGTTTCTTCACTCACATGTCTGGTGCCCAGACTCCTCTGACGGACTGGCTGGGCTCCGCTGGGTCTGTTAATCAGAGCAGCTATCCACGAGGTCTCTGCTTGTGGCTTGGGCTTGGGCTTCCTCACAATATGGCGGCCTCGGGGCGGTTGGATTGCTCACCTGATAGCTCAGGGATCCAGGAGCAAGTGCTCCAGCAAACAAGGCACAAAATGCATGTTCTTTAGTGACCTTGCCTTAGATGTCACAGACTGTCACTTCCATGCCCAGATTCCAGGGGCCATGGGGACTTGGAATTCACCTTGAGGTGGGAGAAAGGTCAAAGACTGGGTGAGTATGTGCTATGAACCCAGCACTAACCACTCTTTCTTGAACCCTGCACTACACTTTATCCCCTGGTATGGTTGCACCAAGCCTCGGCTCACTCTCTGCCATCGAGTGGATGCTGACTCATAGCCAGGCTGTAGGACAAGGTGGAACAAATCTGTGAGTCTCTGAGACTGTACCTCATTAAGAGAATAAGATGCCTCCTCTTTCCCCAGAGGAACTGGTGATGGTATCGAACTGTTGACCTTGCAGATCAGCATGTAACCACTACACCACCAGGGCTCCTTCCAAGTCTGAGAGTCCTTTTCAAAAACCGCTTCTTGGGCTTTCACTTCTGGCCGCTCTCCCCGAGGGGTCAGCCCAGGTCTCCAGGAACAGGTAGCGCTCCATCCTACGCTCTTGTCTCTTCCCAGAGCTGGATTACCCAATGAACAAGGTAAGCACGGGCCGACTTGTGCTTACTTAACTACCCTGTAGAGGACAATTTCAAAGATATGGTGATAAGCATGTCCCTCTCGGGGACTGACATTGGAAGAGATCTTGATTCTGTGTGCAGGGGCTGTGGGGTTGGGAGAGAGGCAGATGCCAGCCACACCTAGAAGTGGACCCTTTGGTTGGGTGAAAAAGATGTGAAAATATTCACTACAGACTAGTAAATAAGCACAAGTAAGCCCTTGCTTATCTTGCCTAGCGGGTAACATGCTTCTGTCCCTGTCTTTCCCAAGAGCCCTGAAGTTTTATCATTGGCTGGCAGAATCAAAGGCCCTTGCCCATAGCACCCACTGCCCACAGGGCTTTGGGATTGAGGGACCCTTTCTGCTTGTGCTGCCCACTGGGCTCAGCTGCCACTGCTGAGAACTGTGAGAGACCGCATGGGTGACTCTCCTGCCAACTGCCCCTCAGGCCAGGGTAAGCTTGTAGACCTGCCCAGGGACACTGCAGGCCCAGAGCTAGGAAGACAGAGACCAAGACAAACCATCCTCCCAAGGTGGCCTGATCAAGGAGGGTCTGGATCTGAGGGGTGGAGGCTGCTATGGCCAGGCCTTCTGGTAGAGGACCAACAACATAGCTTTTCTGGCTGACCCTTCCTCTTCCCCCCATGCTCTGGCCTCCTAAGGACTGTGTCCTTGACACCTCCCCTGGCTGGGCCAATCAGCAGGCCGGCCTGCGAGACCAACCAGAAACTCTGGCAGGGAGCTAGCCGGTACTGTATATTACAGCCGTCTCCCCCAGAAAGCCCCTGGCCGACTTCCTGCCCACTGCTCTGGGTCTGGGGATATTTTGGTTTCTTGTGGAATTCACTCTTTGTGCAGTGAAGGCGTTTGTTTAGTGTGGGACCCATCGGTCAGGGAATCCACTCCCCTCCCCTCTTCCTCCCAGTTCCTCCTCTCCATAGGAGGGAGCCACCCCCACCCCCACCCCCACCCCCTCTGGAAAATCAGAATCACAGACTCCTGAATGGTTGGAACTCAGGACTTTGTTCTCTGCTCTCCCCGGCCAGGCCCCCAAGGCCATTTCTCAGGCTTTCCACAGGAGTTTCCGGGAGAGATTGGGGGGGGGGGGGGCTCCCGGAGGGGACGGGGAACAAGTTCTCTTCGTCAGCACCATCACCCATTTCTCCTATGCCCAGGCTTTTGTGCATTTGTGCCCTCAAGTGTCTACTAAAACCCCTACTCAATGCCAGGCCAAGCGAGGGGGGGGGGAGGAACTTGGAAAACTTCTTAGGAGGCTCGTGGTTGTTGTTAGGTGCCCGCCAACGGGTCCATTCCCACCCATCATGTGTCAGTTCTGACCCACAGTGGTCCGGTGCACAACAGAACAGAACTGTGCCCGGTCCTGCCCCATCCTCACAATTATTTCCATGCGCGCCCATCATTGCAGACATGGCCTCCTTAGGAGGCAGCAGAGAGAAGTGCTGAAAGCCCTGCGGTGCTCTGGGTCCTGAGACTGCACCTGCAAGGGGGGAGACAGGGGAGGGTTCCTGGGGAGGCAGCATTTGCATAGGCCTCCCAGGGCTGCCTGGGATTTGGACTCCGAAGATGGGCACTGAGAGGGAACAGGAATCCAGGGTCAGGAGCAAGTGGAGCGTGAGCCTGGTAGGGACCAGCAAGGGCAGTCACTCCTGGGGACATCCTTGCTGACAAGCCGCTTCTCCTCCACCTGAAGGTGTCCCCTCCTCAAGAGTTTTCTGGCTGCAGGGAGGAGGTGTCGTGGGGACCGAAGAGACTTCAAATCTTAAATGTCACTCACGGACAACACTCAGTAAGTCTTACACTGGACAAAGACAGGTCAGCCGATGAGGGGGACCATTAGCACAAGATCATGATGGCATCTGAGGGTTAACAGAGTGACCTAAGTAGGACATGGCGGGGGGGGGGGAGAAGGGGGACAAGAAGGGACAAGAAAATTGCTAGGGAAACACAACTGGAGGCAGAGTAATACATCACAGCTATAGGTGGGGCTACAGAAGTGGGAACGGGACCATGATTGGGACACAAACATGAAGCAAGACAGAAGAGCTGACAAGATTGGTCCAGGGCTTTCCCACCAGGGCAGTCAGGATGTGACTCAGGACTATTTGACCCTAGAACCCCAAAGTTCCATCAAGGACACAGCCACGCAAATCCCTAAGGGCTAAGTTGCCTCTGGACTGTCTAGGGGAGTGGCCGTAATCTATAATGTACTCTTCTGAGGGCCAGGCTAGTCCCATGGAAGATTGACGGTCAGAAGGAATTCAATGGAGGCAGAGTCCATGCAGAGACTCAAGTGGATTTGGGCCTTTCACAAGCTTAGTGTCCAGAAGGCAATGCAGAGGATCTGGTGACCTGAGAGCCACTGAGCTGTTCAGAGCTGCCTTGCCCAATCAGGCCCTGGCCCTGCAGGCTCCACGGGACCTTCATGGCTGGTCTTGTGGAATACCATGCCCAGGCCTCCTCTCTCCCTTACGCAGCAGTCGATGGTTTCTAATCACCACCATGGCTCCTTGAATCGCTGCACCGCCAGGGCTCCTTTGAGGGGGATTGGAGGCCTGCACCTGGCCTCCTGGAGCGGGATGGCCTCTGGGCCCGTCACTGGGAAGCAGTGTAGAACGGGAGGTGGTATGCAAAGTCATCCAGTCTGTGGACTGCCTTGACCCCGAACCGGGAGGAGTCATCAGCGTGGTCAGCCCCAGAGGGCCCCTTAGTTGTGCAACCAGCTCTCCCCTTCACACCCGCCTCCCCCACTCCCCACCCCTCCATGATTTCTTGGTGAAAACATGGCCAGAAACCAGACTCCAAGAGATGACATCTCACTTTTGGCGGGACAGTCCTGATTTTTAACAATTTTTCCCACGTCCGCAGTGTTTTTAAAAAGTCCCGATTTTTGGAAAGAATGCATGACAAGCTAGGGTATATGGTTTTCGGCTGCCATGTGGCTATTTCTCCAGGATATGAGTTTTATCAATGGTGTCCCGCTGGTGTCCCGCTTTACCGATGTTAAAATCTTGTCACCTTAGTATGCGTCCAATTGTCATTTGGACTACACTAAGTGGACAGTTAATGAGCAGCTCCAAGGTGTTGGCACAGAGGGATACAGAAATCTGCCCTGAGGAAGCCAGGCAAGGCCCAAGGATGCCCCCTAGCAGAGACAGCAGGATCCTGGAGGGTGGGCGGGAGTCTTCAGTGCTGTGGCAATTGGGTCACTCCCAGCCCTCAGGTCTGCGTTTGCTTTGGACCTAGTGGCTGCCTTATACCCTAGGCTCGCCCCCTTCACTGCCATCCAAGACTCCTTGCTGCCTTGCCCCACCCAGAGTGCCAGGCTTGCCTCCTGCGCTGACCTCCAAACCCCTTGGTCCAGGAATAACAGACCTCTTGCTCTTTCCCTGACTGCCTGTGAACTCTTTTCCCCCAGGCCTCCATGCCTTTGTTGTTCTGTTTCCTCTCTCCCAGCCTTCCCTCCTCCCCACCCCCCTTATTCCCACCCCACCCCCATTCTGCACTCCAGCTCCAAGAAGCCAGCTTGTCCACGGCTCTGGGCTCTGTCCTCAGCTCACTGTGGGGCTCACGCAGCCCTTGCTCGGCCCCGGCCCTCCTCCTCCGCCTTGCTGCTCCTTAGTTGTCTATCTCAGACGTTCACCAGACTGTGAGTGCTTAAAAGGCAAAGATGGTCCTTTTTCCTTTTTTAACTTAGAGAGACGATAAGGCACAGATTGTCAATCACCCAGCATCTCTGAACCTCAGTGTGGTTGTCTACAGAATGCAGGAAATAAGACCTGGATCCTAGGATTGTCACAAGGACTTACAAAAAGTAGCATGTGTATATTTAGCCTGGTGCCTGCCAAGTATTCAATCTGTAAAGTCTGCCTCTGTCTTCATTATCTCCCCAAACTCTAACCCCCCTTGCGTCCATTCTGACTCATGGCGACCCCATCGGCCAGGGTAGAAATGCCCCCGTGGGTTTCAGAGAGGAGAAACTCTCTGTGCTTACGGGACTAGAAAGCCCAGTCTTTCTCCCCAGGGGTGGCTGGTGATTTTGAACTGCTGATCATTGCGGATTACAGACCACACCTGTGCAGCACCGGTCCTGAGCGGGGCATGGGTAGTTGCGGCAGAGACTATGGCTCTGGGCACAGGCACCCAGGCTTTGTCTGGCAGGTAGCCTGACAGGTGGCAGGTACTTTGGTACCCATGCTACTCCTGCTGCTCAGGCAGGTGAAACACTAGGAGGGGTGAAGCACCCCCTGTGCCTCCTCCCTAGCTTCCTCTTCCTCTGATCCAGCCGCCCTCTCTGTTACTGGCAGCCTCTGCAGGTTCCTGTTCTTCTGGCCTCTGCCCACAGCTCCCACAGTTGGCCACGGCAGCCACGAGGACCACCGGAGGGAGGTGCCCGTGAAGTTTTAGCATGGTATTTGCACACCATTCAAATCACAGACGTGCTGTTTGGCAGAGCGCATCCTGGATGTTAGGTGACGCATGCCCGTATGTAACAAACCATTGGCCATGTCAACACATTTCCATCCAGTGACATTAATTACATTCATTATGTCATGCCGTCCTCACCACAACCCAACTTCACAATTTTCCGTCCCCTTCACAGAGGCCCAGTATCCCCTCGGAAACAAGTTTCCTTTCTCTCTCCGGCCCACACCCGAAAACCACTAATGATCTTGGCCTCTTTGCATGGGCCTAGTGTCCACGTTTCAGCTCAGTGAGATCAGACAGCATTGCCCTTTTGTGATGGACTTCACTCAGCATAACGTCGTCAGGGCTCCTCCCCGCCGTTTCAGGATGGTCCGGGACTTCATCGCTCTTTACTCGGAATGGGATTCCATTGTACATGTGTGCCACGTGTGGCTTATCCAATCACCTCTGATGATGCTCGTGGAGGCTGTTTCCACCTCTGGGCTGTTGTGACGTGTGCTGCCATGAGCATTGGTGTACAAGGTCTGAGTTCCAGGTTTCAGCTCCCTTGGGTCTAGACCTGGGAGGAGAATTGCTGGGTCGTATGTTAATTCTGTGTGTAACTTTTTGAAGAACAGCCTAACGGTTTTCCACAGTGGCTGCCCCATTTCCTGCCCACCGGTAATGGATGAGAGATCTAATACCTTCGTTTTTTGTTATATAAAAACGTTGGACTTGTATGAAGATGAGTCCAAAAGTATTGCTGTGGAAACGTTGTGAAACAAATGTCTCACGGGGAAGCTGTTGCTTCGGGACATCTTGTACATACAGGGCTCTCTACATGGTTGCAGTCATGTTCTCGTCCCTCTAAACTCAGCCTCAAGAAGTCTGCGCCCTTCGAGTTACACCACGTCAAAAGAACCAAAATTCTCCAAAGACAGCCCTTGCCACCCTTGAAGAAGGAGCAGGTGCGTTGGGTTAGGGGAAAATATTTCTCAGCATGATTTCTCTGGTATTTGTCACTGCAATGTGGTTTTCCATTTTCTTCAGACGTCTTCTCAATAAGCCCCTATGTCCTTCCTATGTTCTTTGAGAATATCTATCATGATTGTCCCTGTGAATTCCCAAGGCCCAGTCATCATAACCCTCGGAGCAGATCGCTCTGCCTTGAGTTTCACTGGCCCCGCAGATCCCCTGGGAAGCTGCTGTCTCCATTGGAACTGGGCTTGCCGCACCATAGCGGGAGTAAGGCAAGTGTCTCCCTAAGTTCATTGCCTGCAGCCCTCCATGCACAGATCACAGGCATGTGCAAGGATGTTTCGTCTGTGATAAGCCCCTGCATGTATGACCAGGAACCTTAGTAGGGACACTTTTTGACTTACCCTTGTATTTCCTGAAACTGAGTGCCAAGGACAGCATGCAATGTACTTGAAAGAGTCATGAGTCACCCACTCCCGGGCCAGTGCTCCGAGCAGCCCTGGAATGTTGGCTGGGCGTGAGCAGGATGGGCAGCGTGGCTCCTGGGTTCAAGTCCAATGACTTCACACTCCTCACTCCCCTCCCCTCCCACACACACTTTGGTTTTCCTGGGGCCACAGCTACCTCTCAACTGAGGCTGGCTTCCCCACCCCAGGTCTCCACCCTTGTGCCCTTGCCTTTGGGGCCATCTCCCTCCCACCCTTTCCGAGCCCATCACTCCAGCAATAGCCTTGTCTCTTGAAGGTCTGCTCATGGAAACCTGGTTTCAGACTAGAGCCTATGTCTGTCTCCTGTCCCTGGTGTAGCTTTTGCCCAGGGATCCCTCTCCCGGGTTATTGGTATTTTCAGCCAGCGCCCAGCTTGAGCTGCAGAGTGAAGCTCTCTGTTCTCCAGTTGCATGTCGGCTTCTGTGAGAATGGCTTGGTAAGCCCGAATCCAAGCACCACATTGCTGGGCTTTTATTTCAGGCATGAGAGTGGAAATGAGCCCAAGACACCACCCTGTCCCTCGGCTCCAACTCACAGAGAAATGAACTCACCCTCAGAGATGCCAGGTAGCCCCTTCTATTCCACACCCTGGAAACGGCCAGAGAAATAAATAAACCAAGAGGGAAAATAGAAGGAATACTTAGTACAAAGCTTTATGTGTGTTAGCAAAAAATTAGAAAGCCTTCCACATACTGAATAGCCAGACAGCTGAGCCAACCGAGGATCATCAACACAATGGAATATTTTACGCCAGGGCAGTTTATCCCCCACACACAAAGTACGCTTACTGATCTGTGTTGAACCTTTTCACCTTGGTCAGAGATCTGGTGAAAAATATGTGACAATATTCAGCACAGATCAGTAAGCCGGCACAAGTCAATCCCTGCTTCCTTGTTTCTCTGTCTCTGTCATGGGTCATGACTTTGAAAAGAGACCTGATGCAGGAGGAAGGTGCTCTGGGGTTGGGAGAGAGACAAGTGCCCTGGTCATACCTAGAAACAGAATCTTTGGTATGGTAAAAAGGACATGAAATTGTTTACTACAGATTAGCAAGTAAGCACAAGTAAACCTGTGCTTACCTGTTTATTTAGTGATCCCATACTGACCGTGGGACTTCTACGGAAGGGTGCATCAGAAATGATGAGAAAAAAACAATGTCGGCCTCTGAGTCCCATGCTTCACCGGCTAGTTGTATCAGTATTTATAATTGTTCTTAAAGCCATGTCTTTGTCGGATGACAGAAATGATCTATGTTCATTCTAGAAATCTGGAAAGTCAGAAAACTCTAAAAATGGAACAAAAACACCACCCTTTGTCCTCCCTTCTTTATCTGGCGGCTGGCTCCCTGTGTGCCCTGTACCCGTCCTTTCCACTATTGTCCGTGGCGTCTACGGGAGCCTGTCCTCCTTTTCCTCTTCAATCTGGTGTGAGAGGAGAGCAGCCCCCGTGGGAAGTAGGCATAGCATCCTTCACTGGAGAGAATATTTCACATTGTCTCATCTCTGAAAATGGGATGTATTTTCCATGTATAATATGTCATAGTTCAAATACTACATATTCCCCCCTTAAAAGAACATAAAGCAATTTTCAGTCCTATAATTGATTGGAAGGTTTGATGAAATAGATGAGTTTCGTGCTTTTTAAATATTCTCTTATCTGAGTGTAGCATATTTTACTCTTAGTATTGGACATTTGGGAGAAAGACAGGGCGTTATGCTCCTGTAAAGAGTTAGAGTCTTAGAAACTCAAATGAGGTCTGCCCTGCCCTATAGGGTTGCTATGAGTCCGCATTGAATCCATGGCTGAATTCTGGTCTTGGTTTTTCTTGGACATTTCGGTGGTTCTAAAGTTCCGTTTTCAGAAGCACCGCTGTCCGTGAAGTGAGTCACATCTGATTGTTCGTATGGATTCTCAGGATAGACATCAGGCGCCGAAGACAAATCAAGGCACTCAAGGCTCTTGGTCAACTCGGATATATGTGTTGATAAGAGCTGAAAGTGAATATAGAGAGAGGTGAGCATTTCATTTACCAAGTTCATATTTTCTATGAAGTTCTTCGTGTTCAGGCATTGCAATAATGACCAGGGCGAATTCAGCCATGAAGAACTCTATGTACTTCTGTGTGTGTGTGTGTGTGTGTGTGTGTGTGTGTGTGAGAGAGAGAGAGAGAGAGAGAGAGAGAGAGAGAGAGAGAGAGAGAGAGAAGAGAGAGAGAGAGAGAGGTGGAGAGAAGGGGCAAATGGGGTCATGAGAAGTGCCCAGCATCACATGACCAGAACAAGTGCTGTAGGAAGGAAGGTTCTGAGGGACACAGTGGGGCAGAGACCTATTGGGCACCGGGCACCGGGGAAGGTTTGGTCAGCTTCCACACACCCCTTCCTTCTTGGGAAGGAGCCCTGGTGGCTCAGTGGTTAGGCTCTGAGCGGCCAAATGCAAGGTCAGCAATTAGAACCCGTCAGCGGTCTGGGGGTGGAAAGGGTGCGGCAGCCAGCTTTGCTAAAGCTGACAGCCTTGGAAACCTGACTGCCCGGTGGGGGTCAGTCTGAGTTGGAATTGACTTGGCGGCAATGGATTAAATTTCTTGGAAGCTGGGCTTTTCCACAAGCTGGAATACAAACAAAGACCTGGCCCGACGGGGGGCCAGGTGACCAAGGCTCCAACACTGGGCTGCTGAGAAGGTGTGCTCTACAAACCGAGGGTGATTTCCCCTCCCCGCACCCATTTCATCCTCCGTAAGTCAGCAAGCAAAGCTGGGGGATACTTAAGCATCCCTCCAGTCGGTGGGTCTATAGCCAGGAGGCTCCCAGAACTTGGGGAACAATACGTGGTAGTGGGTGGTTTCCTCCCTTTGTTTGCTCCCTCATCTCCTCAGCCTCTGGCAGTCCTCTGGGACAACATTCCCAGCACTGCTCACCCACAACCCGACAGCAGAACCGTCCAACTACCCCTCAGGGAGAATCCTCGGGGAATACCAATGGTTAGGCAGCTGCATTGCTAGCCGAAAGGTTGACAGTTTGCATCCACCCGGAGGTGAAGTGCCGCCAGGCTTCATCTCACCTACTCTGGACAGTTCAGGAGCGAACAGTCCCTGGGGAAGGGCGCCATGCCGGGCCCGTGGAGGGGCGGTGTTCAGGAGGAGGGCCTGCTGTGAGAGGGACTGATCCTGGCTGCACAGTGGCCTCCAGCACAGACCAGGCTGTGGTTCCTTCCGTGGTGCAGCAGGCCGCTCGTCCTGGCTACTGCTGTGCGTCTACCTACCCAGGTGTCCTAAGAGTAGCAGGGGATGTAAGCAGCCCCCTTGATGTTGAGCTTAGTGGACTCTTATCTTAACTATCTCCCTCTAATGCAGGGATCGTAAGCTGCAGGCATGAGAAGGAGGAATTAGAAACCCTGTGTTGGTTAGGAAATCATCAGAGCCACTTAAGGAAACCCCCAAATAACATTGGCATAACAACGCTGACGTTCATTTTTTCTTTCAGTTCATAGTCTCGATATCGGTCGGCGGGTCTGTTAGGGCAGCTTTCCGTTTCAAAGGTGTTGGGGACCCAGGTTCCTTCTCTCTTGGTGCGCTGTCATGCACATGCAGGCGTGTATCCATGTGGGGAGGGGGAGAGGCTCTCCTCAGGACGACCATCTGATACCGCCGCTCACCTCGGACGGCCAGAATGGCATGGCTTGGCCACGCGTTCAGTGGCAAAGGAGGCTGGGAATGTAGCCTGCTTTTGTGTTTGCTTTGTCCCTAGTAAAAGGTGCCTGCAGCTCTGTTCTGATGGGAAGGCAGCCCTGGTGGGCTGTTGTGTGCGGTGCTGCTAAACACAGGTTAGTGCTCCTCCTGGTCCTCAGGAGCAAGATGCGGCTTTTTATATCCTTAAGAGTGCCGTCATGGAAGCCCCCAGGGGCAGTTCTGCTCTGTCCTGCAGGGCCACGGGGCATTCGAGTCTGCTGGATGCAGACAGTTGTTCTGTTTGTGCTGATGAGAAAGAGTCTTGATGGTTCCGTGCCTGCTCACTGCTAAGTTGGCAGTTGAATTATGATGGTCACTCCGTGCAAGAAAGATGAGGCTGTTTGCTCCTTAGCGTTCCTGAGTTATAGTCTCGGGAACCCTAAGGAACAGTTCTACTCTATCCTCTAGAGGTCGCTCAAACAGACAAATAAACAAACAAACAAAACCCTTGGCTAGCATCGAGTCGATTCTGACTCCTCGTGAGCCTATAGGGTGAAGTATAACTGCCCCCGTGGGTTTCTGGATCTGGAAATCTATATGGGAACAGGAAGCCTTTCTTTTCACCCATAGAATAGCTGGTAGGTTCGAACCACTGACCTTGGGGCTAGAGGCTCAATTTGTAACCTTCTAGCACACCAGGGCACCCCTGCAGGTCTCTGGGAGTCGGAATTGACTTGACGACAGTGGTTTGAGTTCGGGGGGTGGTTGCATGGTTTGGTTCTGATGAGGGATCCCTGGTGGCACAAATAATGAAGCAATTAACTATTAGCCAAAGGGTCCATGGTGGTTCGGACACACCAGAGGCACTTTGGGAGATAGGTCGAATGATCTACTCTTTAAAAGGCTGAGGTCAAGCCAGCCCGATCGATGGGGCGGCTCTACTCTGTAATACATCGGGTCTCCATGAGCCAGAATTAAGAGTAAAGGGAGTTGTAGTCCTGAGAGAATGAAATTTGGGGAGAAATTAGACATCTCTGCATAGGAGCAGCTCTTCAAGCCCAGAACCTCAGGGCTGTAAGTGTTGTGCGATGTCCGTGGTAGCTTTAGCAACGTGAGGCTCATCAGCCACACACCAACTAAACCGATTGACATTGACTTACTGTCTACCTCCGCCCTCCTAGACCCGTCTTTTCTTTCTATACAGCAAATCTGGAAAGACAAGCCTTGAATCCGTGGGTGGGTTTCTCCCTGCAGGGTGGAGACCAGATTCAGAATTGCAAGTGGGTTAGTCTGGGTAGACTAGAGAAACAAATCCAGGGAGACTCATCTATGTGTGTAACAGAGAACCTTATCTCCAAGAGTAACTGGATATTAAGAAAACATCCCAGTCCAGTCCGGATCAAGTCCATGAGTATGATATTAGCCCGTATGTCTGATACCGATCTATAATTTCCTCTTCAGACTCACACAGCACATGCAATGACACCAAATGCAGGAAGATCACAGGCCAGTGGGTGGGAAGTCTTGTAGATGCAGTGGCGGTGGAAGAATCTCAGCACTGGTGTGGGTCTCCAGGTGGCTCCTCCAGCTCCAGGGCTCTGGTTCCATCAGGGGTCTCCATGTAGCTTGTCAGCAGGAAGACAAAGCAGAGAGTCTGTGTGTCCCGCCTCCACCAAGCTATTTATCTCCATAGCACCTCCAAAATGAGCTCATCAAGCTGCGACCTGATTGACAGGTTAGACTGGCAGACCCTTCGCAAGTTGACAGGAGATTATGTAACTGCCACAGCAAGCTTTCCTTGGTTCTTAAGAGCCAACTAATCCCATACATTGTTTAGCTGAATATACAGCTGAAGGCTGCATGCAGAACCTCTCCAGATTTAAGCAAGGGCTCTGAAAACATGGTGCTTGGAAACCCAAATGGGCCATTTCTAGAGTTTCTCAGAACCTTACATCAGTCTTCTGCACAGGTGTCTGGGCTCTTGGCAGCGAAGCTGGCCCCTGCAGGCACACTTGTATCAAGAGCGAGGAATTCCCAAATCCATTGGGAACATGCTTTGCCCCCAGTGCCACCCTGAGTTGGCTCCGATTTCCAACTGCAGCTATTGCTGCTTGTTTATCAGAAATCTCTGCGTTTAGCTCCATCATTATTGACTTCTAGTTGCGGTGCTTGGTTAACTGCCAGTGTGTGGTATGTATCTGTGTATCCGAGGCCTGTAATTGCTCACCATGCAGTGTATCTTCCAGTGCCTTCTGTAGCCCACCTGCATGAAAAGCTCTAGAGGTGCTTGTTAAAGGGCAGATTCCTGGGCTCTAACCCAGACCCTCTGAATCGGCGTCTCTGGAGGGGGGACCCACATTAAGTGTCTCAGCCAGCGATTGTCTAAACAAGTCTCTCGTGTGCGTGCAAGGTGGTTCAAGTATGACTCTCCCAGGCTCGTGTAGCTGTACACACAAACCCCGTCAAATCTGGGGGGCTGGGTTAATCAACGAGCTGAGCTGCTACCAGAGGTTGGTCCAGGAGCTCTGACTTTTTTTTAAAAAAAATAATCTACATGTAAAGTTCTGCCTTTTTCTCCCATTCCATCCAGGGCTCTCGATGGTGTCCCTGGTCAGATGCACCGTCTGGTTGTCCTCATCTCAGAAAAGCTGGCTGTCAACTCGGTAGACTGCTTCTCTGCTTCCTGCTCTCCTGCTCGCAGGTGGTTGCTCCTAGCTGGCTGGTCGTGTGTGCTATTCAACCGGACCGTGTGCAGTGTGCGCTGAGGGGCGGGAGAAGCAGCTCGCTGGAATTCCCGAGGCCTACGGGAAGAATAGTTCGTGCTTGGTGTCATCGAGAGTGGCTGCCAGTTTCCAATGGCAGCTATTCCTGTGGTTTGATGATGAATCTGCTGCCGCGGTTTGCTGTGCAGCTTTATCGCATAAAATCGTGCATAAGAATCCTTTAGGAAGCACGCGGTAGGTGACTCACAGGTATCCCGATCTGAGTCACTGTTATACCCGATGCTGTGTGCCCATGTGTGAAGGCATGGGCGGGTGATGGGGCCTCTGGGCCACTCAAGGTCAGTAACCACTGCCCAAGGCATGGCAGAGCATACCAGCCCTTGACCATAAGCATGGCCAAGCTCTGTTAGAGACGGCGTGTGGGGCTGAGACAAGGGTAACTCTCCACAGCATCAAGGGGGTAGAGCGTGAAGGCCCACAGGGTCAGGAGTCTGTGCTGAAAAGTGCCCAAGAGGCCATGGAGCTCTGGAGTCCTGGGGACCAGCTGCCAGAGACTAAGGAGGCATCTTCCTCTCCAAGCCTGCACTGTGGGAGGGCTGGGGGTGGGGGTGGGGGAGTAGAGGGTCTGGTTCCAGGGCCCTTTATCCGCTCTCCTCAGCTCTGACTGGAGCGTCATTGTGTCCTGGCCGTGCCCCTCCTAGCCTCTTAGTGACGGGCCTGTTGTCCAAGATGGCCCGAGGCTGGTCCGGGCCTGCGCCCATGCATTATGCATCAGCCAGTGGACAAAGCGCCTGTGTGCGGGAGTGGAGGCAGGGTGGGCGCTGGGCTCCTCCCAGGGTCCTGTTTACCAGGCACCGTGAGGCCTAGAGGCTGGGTGGAGGGGCTGCTTACATGGGCCTCTGGGAGGAAAGAGGTGAGGGCATCGAAGGCAGGCGCCCTCCTGGCCTTCTTGGCTGGGTGGCGTGATGGCTCGTTTGAGGACAACTGAGCACAAGTCCTTTCTCCTTTCTGGATCTCCCAGGCGAGTTCAGAATGCTCTATTTGGTCACTCACAGGGGCTCCTGAGTTCACCCTGACCTCCTTTGGCCAGTAACCCCCCACGGCACCTGCAGCATGGCATGAGGCTCCCGAGAGAGGGGCCTGCTGCTGACCTTCCTAATCAGAGTGGACAGCAGTCATTCCCAGGATGGCAGCGCTTGATGAGGCCAGCAGGGGAGGCTTGCTCCTCTCCCTGTCTGCTAGCTGCGGACCCAGACAGGCAGATGGGTATGTCCTTGCCTGGTAAGACATGCCTATTCCGGAGCCTGAGCCCAGGCTCAGATTCAGAAGCGAAGCAGAAGGAAGACAAGCATCTTTCCTTTGAGGTTCAGCGAAGACAGACACTGGACCCGGAAGAGGAGGGAGGAGGGGACACCTCCCAGCAGCCGCTGCAGTGAGACCTTCTCTCCATTCTGGCATGCAGAGCCCGGCTGAGACGGACCGAGGAACTGCCAAGGATGGACTCGCAGCCGGCATTTCCTAGCCAACCTAATTGGGCTGCTGTTGGGGCCTGGCTGCTCAGAACCCACTCCAGACCCCCCTCCCCCTCCCCCACCGCCCCAGGAACCCCGGGAAAGAAGGCTTTAGGGACCTTGGGCAGGACGGGTATCACTTGGGAAAGGTTTCTGACTGACCTAGTTCCTTCTCAGATGGTATTAACCTTATTTTTAGGCTTATTTATAGATCTCAGAATTGGACAGTGTACTCCATCGGGAGAGGAAGAACTTGCTCAAGGTCACCACCGCCATCAGGCCCCTGGCTGCCCTGCCACGCTCCCTGAAAGAGCAGGCTCCCTCCCAGGTCCACATTCTGACCTCTTGCTGGGCTCCGTGGGCAGCTGCGGGCGTCATCCAGGCCACAGCTGCAGTGGTCCTGACAGGCCATGAGCAGGGCTGTGTCCGCATCTCCCCGTGCCAGGGGCTACAGGGGCCTGGAGCTGGGTCTTGCCTCTCCGGCGCTCCTGGTTTTGTGAGGAAAACAGGCTTACACAGGGTGCTGTTTGCACTCGGTTCTGGAATTGGGCATTCCCAGACAGAAGGATTCCAATTGAGTGGGTCGGAGAAGGCTTTTGGATTTGGGGTTTTGAAAGGGGGAGCATCTGAAGGGAGCCTGTCATATGTATGCGTGTCTATGCATGTGTGTGTACATGCGTGCAGGTATGTATGCAGGTGTAGGTACATGTGTGCAGGTATGTGTGCAAGTGTGTGTTTGTGAACATGCATACAGGTATGTGTGCAAGCATGTGTACATGTGCGTAGGTATGTGTGCAAGTGTGTACGTTATACAGGTATGTGTGCAAGTGTATACATGCATGCAGGTATGTGTGCAAGTGTGTGTGCACGCGCAGGTATTTGTGCAGTGTGTGTGTGAGGGTATGTGAATGCATGTACATACAGGGCTGTCTCTATTCTCAGCAAGCCCCGTGATCTCAGGGGACGGGGCTGGCGTGTCACACATTGATGCACGGACACAAAGACAGAGGTGAAGACCTTGGGTGCTGTCAGGAAGGATTTGCAGTGTTGGGCTCGGGCGTTTGGACTTTCTTCTTAGAAGAGGGGTCCTGCAAGGTGCTTGAGCAGAAGAGGGACATAGTCAAAGGGGTCTGATTTTATTTGGAAGAAGGAAATAAAGGTTTTCATGGAAGGAAGGAGTGCTATTTATAAACAGTACCTTAGTAGCCTTGTTTCATGGGCCCCAGAGCTGTGTAAGTACAGAGTAGAAACTCAGGCTCTCAGAAGGGTACCTGGGGCTCGGGGAGGGAAGCAAGTGGCCTGGGAATTCCTGGCACAGAGTTACAGGCAGACCATGCTTTCTGATCAAAGCAGCTCACTCCGGGCCTGTGGGCGGGACAGGGTGCTATCAGTCTCTGGGCAGTGGGAGAATATGGTGCCCCAATGGGGTGCAGAGAGGTGGGTTGCCACAGTAGCCTCTTATCTCTGCAATCTTGGAGCTGGCCATTGTCACTGGTCACCTCTTGCTCTTCCAAGCATGCTTCTGTTTAGCATATCACTTGTCCTCCCCAAGCTCTGGGTTTGGGAGCCAAGGGACTTAGTTCTAGTCCCAGACCTACCTGCCACTAGATGGTCATGTGACCTTCAGCAAGTCTTGTGTCCTCGCTGGGTGATAGTGAGGCCACTCGTGGACATGAACACTGGCAGTGATGCACAGGGCGATTTCAGAGGGGCCGTGGGATGGCGTGGTTTGTGTTAGTTGTCATGTGTTTATTTTATGTACATTAGAGGGGGGGAAGCAGCCAGCACTTCACACTGGTGGATCATGGGTATTCTTGCACAGGAGGAGTCTTGAGCAGATTGTCTTAGATATGCAGTACTGTAATACAACTATCACAGGTGGATGGCTTCAACAAACAAATGCTTATTTTTTCACTGTTCTGGTGCCCAGATGGCTGAATACAGGGAACTTGGGATGCTGGGCCCACTGATGTTGAAAGGAGACCAAGCCTTTTTCTCCTCTCCTTTCAACATCAGTGGGCCCAGCATCTGCAGTGTCTTAACCATCATTCTGGCTGGGTCTAGGAGGTTCTCAACACAGCAACCCTGGGTCCAAAGGATACACTCAACTCCCAGCAATCCTTTCTTCAGGGTAATCAGGTCCTTCTGATCTCTGCTCACTTATTTACGCTTCTTTATATCTCAAAAGAAATTGACACCAAAGGGTATCCTGCCTCATAAACATAACTGCCTCTAATCCTGCCTTATTAGCATCATAGAGATTAAGATATACAACACATAGAATCACTACCATGGATCACTGACTAGAAGATAATTACAGAACCTGAAAATCAGAGCCAATCCAAGTGGACACATATTTTGGTAGGATACACTTCCATTCATGACACAGATAAATTTAAAAAGTCAAGTTATTTCTCCATCCTCATATATAAATATATTTGCACATGTACATGCCTTTATTTAGACCTCTATATGTATATATTTATAGGTTTAGTATGAAGGTAGCAGAAGGATATTGGGCCTCCACTCAAGTACTCCCTCAAGGCAAGCATACTTTCTTCTATTAAATTGGCATTCTATGATGCACAACTTCCGGACCCAACCGCTGAAGACAAAGCAAGTGCATAGGTAAATGTGGCAAAGAAAGCTGCTGGTGCCCGGCTATCAAAAGATATAGTACCTGGGGTCTTAAAGGCTTGAAGATAAACAAGAGGCCATCTAGCTCAGAAGCAACAAAGTCCACATGGAAGAAGCACACCAGCCTGTGTGATCATGAGGGGTCAAAGGGATCAGGTATCAGGCATCATCAGAAAAAAAAGTCATTATCATAGTGAATGAAGAGGGAGTGCGGAGTGGAGACCCAAAGCCATTTGTAGGCCACTGGGAATCCCCTTACAGAAGGGTCACGGGGAGGAGATGAGTCAGTGAGGGTGCAATGTAGCAACGATGAAACATACAACTTTCCTCTAGTTCCTAAATGCTTCCTCCTCCCCAACTATCATGATCACAATTCTACCTTACAAATCTGGCTAGACCAGAGATGTACACTGGTCCAGATAGGAACTGGAAACACAGGGAATCCAGGATGGATGATTGCTTCAAGACCAGTGGTGTGAGTGGCGATACTGGAAGGTAGAGGGAGGGTGGGTAGAAAAGGGGGAACCAGTTACAAGGATCTACATGTGACCTCCTCCCTGGGGGACAGACAACAGAAAAGTGGGTGAAGGGAGACATCGGATAGGGCAAGATATGACAAAATAATAATTTATAAATTATCAAGGGTTCATGAAGGAGAGGGGAGTGGGGAGGGAGGGGGAAAAATGAGGAGCTGATGCCAGGGGCTTAGGTGGAGAGCAAATGTTTGAGAATGATGAGGGAAATGAATGTACAAATGTTCTTTACACCATTGATGTGTGTATGGATTTTGATAAGAGTTGTTTGAGCCCCTAATAAAATGATTTTTTTTAAAGAGCTGTAAGCATCTCTAATAAAATTATCTTTTAATAAAATAAATAAATAAATCTTTTTAAAGTCAAGTTAAAGAAAACTATAAAATAAAGATGGTTCAAGAAGGGCAGTTTGTAGAAATGGAAAAAAAACCTTGTTGGGAGATCTAAACAAATGATATTTGGAACGCTCGATCCCTATTGGACAAACTATGGAACTGAAGCATGCTTTTTGTTATAGGGTGGTTCTCTAGGGAAGCAAAATCAATGATTACATATATGTATATCTATGACATAGAGAGATTTCTATCAAGAATGTGACTCACACACCTGTAGAAGCAGGTTAAGTCGAGTGCAGTTCAAGTCCACAGGTCAGAAGCTAAATGTCAGACTTCCAACTCAAGCAGCTGGGTGTGAGGGGTGGGGACTCATGAGGCAGGAAGCAGGAAGATGAACCAGAAAGCCCACAGGCTGGTGGGTGCAGAGGTGTATGACTTCAAGGGCAGTGGCAGATCATATGACTCCCGGGGTTGACAGGCAATATGACCTAGAGGTAAAGAACTAGATGCAGAATCCAGACCCAGCAGGATGCCAACAAGCTCTCCACAGAGCTTCCTTCTGTAGGAAGCAAACCACACCCCCCGGGAAACTTGATCTGAGCTGTAGCCTGAGGAGGGTTTCCTTCCACCCTAATCCTTTTACAGATTACTCCCATCATGGCGTTGATTAAATTGATTACGCTGTGTTAGGTCACAGCGTGTGGGATTATGAGGACTTAACTGGTAAACCACTGAGAATTCTGACCCAGCCAAGTTGACACAAACGCAACTATGACACTTTCCAAATATGCCTCTCTCTGTCTCTCTCTCTCTCTCTCTCTCTCTCTCTCTCTCTCTCTCTCTCTCTCTCTCCTCTCTCTCTCCTCTCTCTCCTCTCTCTCATTCCCTTTCCATCCCAGTTCCATTAGACAGAGAGGATTTGTTTCCCCTGTTTTATGGATGCACACACCGCCCTCAGGCCCAGGCACTGGGCGAGCCTGACATCCACCAGCCAGCTGTGGTGGGACCAGCATGCGAACCTCCCAGGACTCAGCACTGCATGCGTCAGGCAGGGTGGAGCAGGGAGCCACTCTCTGTGAGGAAAGTGGTAGAAGAGTCAGCCGGGGTGAAAGCAGGCAGCTCGCTAGCCAAGCTCCACTTGGTCATCAGCTCTAGCTGACATTCCGTTTTACGTCGGACAGTGATTGCTTTCTGAAGGAGACACAGCTGTTTTTCTTGCCTGCTTAATGGGCTCTGCTACTTGCCTTTGTGCGGACAGATGATGCCAGCGGCAAACATTCTCAGCTGTTACCCCACACATACACACCCTCTGCAGGGTCCCCCTGGCCAGATGTAATTAAGCTATAAGCTTGTACTGAACATTTTCTTAGGTGCCAGACACTGGGTTTGCGGCTGGAATGGAGGCACGGGTGAATCAGACACTGCCTGGCCCCAAGGGACCCGGCGTCTGGTGTGGAAGCAGACATAGGAGCAACTAGCCAGAGAGTAACGTAGTAAGTGCTAGAATGGGAGACTGTGCCCAGGGCTGAGGAGGGAGCCAGGAGTCCCCTCTCAGAGAGGCGCCACAGGGGTGAGATGGCTGAACCATACTTGCACCCTTATATAAGGAGTCCTGGTGGCATAGCGGGTTACGGATTGGGCTGTTGACCACGAGATCAGCGGTTCAATGCCCCATCTGCCCCATGGTAAAAAGATGGGAACTTTCATTCCAAAAAGATGTACAGCTTCACAAAAAAATATATGACTTCAGAAACCCACAGGGGCAGCTCTATCCTGTCTTATAGACCCTCTATAAATCAGAGTTAACTCAATGGCAGTGAAGTTGTGAGTCTACTCTGATATAGGATTTGCCGGGAGAAGATGGGAAGATGCTGGAGCAAAAGCCCAGTGGTGACCAGAAGCGGTCCAGCCTGCTCAGGATCTGGGGCTCGGGGAGGTAGGTAGCAAGAGGAGATGAAGTTACAAAGGGGGGTTGGAGCCACTCACAATTTGGGGTGCACGCTGCAGCTCATGTCCCAGCAAAAGCAATAGCCCACTGTTGGTCAGGGTTGCACACGTGCATGAACCTGGACTGAGCCCCTGGTTTGCCCATTCCCATTTCCCAATGGCCCTGTTGCCCATGTGGCTCCACAGTCCAGGCGGGGATGACCACTGAGCTGGAAAGAGCCACGAAGAAGCAGGTGCGTTCGTTTGGGTGTGGTTGGTGAGGGAGGCCGTGTGGCTCAAGAAGCCAGGCTTGATCTGGAGCACAGCAGGCCTAGGTTCGAAGTTTACCTCTGCTTCCCACCAACCATGTGATGTCGGGCAAGTCATCTCACCTCCTGAACCTTGGCTTCCCATCTATAAGATGGCCGTGATGACCTTTCCCCCTTGAGGAGAGAGAATGAGAGGTGACCCCTGAAGAAGAGGGCTCGGCACACAGCCTGGTTTTCAGTATGTATGTTGCTGCTGATGTGAATGATGGTGACAGCTGACCCCGGTTGGTGCCGGGTGTAGGGGTGGACAAAGCGCGCTTGTGAGGCTGCCCACGTGCATAGCGAATATGAACACGGGGCGAGGATGTCAGGGTTGGACCTACTTTTACTTGCATGTGGGGTGAATGGACGAGCCTGGATGACTGGAGGATTTCTGAGAGATGAGTGAGCTGCCCATTCATTCCAAATCTGGAAGTTGCCATGAGACGTCACCCAGTTGCACCTGAACCTACGGCATGAGCCCCATCTCTGACACCTGGCTGAGGGACCCGCAGAGTCATGCTTGGCTACCTCCAGGAGAGGAGAACTCACCTTTTCCCACCTGTTAAGTGTCCATCCTGCAGTTGGGCATCACCAGCTCCTTGTCAGAAATAACAGCAGCTCACCTCCATTGGTCCCTCACACTCTATGCCTAAGTAATGGCCAGCCACTTCCTACGTACCCGGCATGGCTCGAAGTCATGGGCACACAGCAGAGGCACGCATGCTCTGTCCTCAGGAAGGCTACTGTTTTTGTTTACCTCATGTCTCAACACCCCTGTGCAGAGGCAGGGCAGGAGTCAGGAAAGCCAGTCCCTGGAAAAGGTCCGCATGCATGGTCGAGGGTCAAGTGGAGGGACAGTGAAGAAGAGGAAGCCTTTGGACCAGATGGAGTGACACAGTGGCTGCACCGGTGAGCTCCAGCCTAAGGACCGTGTGCGATGACACAGCCCCGGGCGGGTTCCTTCTGTGGTGCCCGGGTCCCCGTGAGCCGGAGCTGACTCGATGGCGCCTTGTAAGAACAACCACTATGATGGAATGCACCTGGGGCCTTAGGTACTGAGGGGCTTAACCTCCACATCAGCCCCGTGAGGAAACCTCTATCGTCATTACTTCTGTCCTGCACAGAAGGAGACAGGCTCAGAGAAGTGACGTTGCTCACTGCGGGTTACCTGGGCAAGCCGTGGCCCGGCTCTTCCATCAAGGCCCTAAGACTCAAGGCATGCGGAGCAGGGCCCAGAACCAAAGCTGCTGGATTCAGGCCCCCTCCCTTCCCCCCACCCCCACCCAGTGTGTGTCCTTTGAACACACCAGCCTCTTGGAAGGACCTTGAGAGCCCCCATCGACCTTGGAAATGTGCTCACATGTGGTCTGACCCCAATGATCCCAGCCGGTGCCGCCCATATCCCTGTTTATCCCACCACACCACACCACACCCCATCCCAGGGGTCAGCTGTGGGTGAGGTCAGCCTCCTTCAGTTTGACCTAAACGGAGGCCATCTCCGTTGCCCAGTCGCTATCAAAGGGTAGCAGATGGACACTGTGAGAGAAGCCAAGGGCAGTCTTTGGCTGCCCCCGCCTCCAGAAATCCTGTTTGGCGTCTCCATCCCAGTATCCAGGACCCGGAGACTTCCCTGGGCGTGGCCAAGGCAGACATGGGGTTGAGTGAGGGTTGGAGTGTGCTGGGTGACAAAAACAAACCTAATGCACTGCTAGTGAGTCCATTCCAATGCAGCAATCGTGGAGGAGGGCGCCCAGTGGCCCTTGGGGCTTCCGAGGCCGTGACTGCCCAGGGAAACACACTGTCACCTCTTTTCCTGGGAGCGGCCAAGCACACGACCACTGCCCCATCAGGGCGCCTCTGCTGGATTACAGAAGTTTAAACAAAACCAAACACCACTGCCCATGAGTCAATGTGAACTCACGGAGACCCCATAGGACAGGGTAGAACTGCGCCCGTGAGTTTCCGAGATTGTCACGCTATGGGAGTAGAAAGCCCCGTCTTTCCCAGTGCCAGGAATGAGCTGGGAGGCTGCCCCCAGCCTGCGGGTGACGTCCTCAGCCTCAGCAGCAGAGCAGACAGGCTGGCCTCATGCGGGAAGGAAGCCTTGCCCTGACTTCTCCTGATCTCTGCCCAGCCCTTGGCAACCGAGCCCTCGGGCAGGGTGATGGGCATAAGGCAATTCTACAGATAGTGTCACCAGTGTGGCCAGTGATAGCGAATTTAACACGCTGCTGAGAAAAGGAAAGTACACAAGTATAGGTCAGCCTCACAGCGAAATACCCGGATTGTTGACTTGTAGAGATTAAACTCCAGGGGTGACTGGGCATTGTTTGCATGAACAGTGGGGCTGTGTGAGTGGGCCAAACATTCATTAACACTCAGTACACAGAACTGTGCTTACCAGAATGACATGGCATAAGAAAGCAAGAAGCGCATTAAAGTGCTAACTATGATAAATGGTAACTATGGGGTAAATGGTAACTATATGGTAACTATAGGGTAAGTGGTAACGATGTGGTAAATGGTAACTATGGGGTAAATGGTAACTATATGATAAATGGTAACTATGGGGTAAATGGTAACTATATGGTAACTATAGGGTAAGTGGTAACGATGTGGTAAATGGTAACTATGGGGTAAATGGTAACTATATGATAAATGGTAACTATGGGGTAAATGGTAACTATGGGGTAAATGGTAACTATATGATAAATGGTAACTATAGGGTAAATGGTAACTATAGGGTAAATGGTAACTATGGGGTAAATGGTAATTATATGATAAATGGTAACTATAGGGTAAATGGTAACTATAGGGTAAATGGTAACTATAGGGTAAATGGTAATTATAGGGTAAATGGTAACTATAGGGTAATCCCAGACACCCTCAAAGAAAGAGCTCTGAAGCGCAGGCCAATGACACCCAATTCGATAAACGTGGGATAGCAGTCCTGTGCTTCTTAAGTCCAGGGACCTTGGACCCTTAAGTCCATGGGTTTAACGGTTCTTTCAATCTGTTACCGGCGGGTTTGAGGTAAAGCCCAGTTCGCTTAGTGAGGTTTCCCCAGCAAAGCTTTCTGCCATCGCCTGCGAAGGATGTTGTGCACGTCAGACGGACAGATCCTAAAGTCCCAGCAATCTATAGCATGTGGCTTTGGTCACCAAGAGCCGGCTCGAACCTAGGTCAAAGCGTCCAATTAGGAGCATAGCACAGAGAGCATTCTCCCTTTGGGTCTCTGGGTGTATTGTTAAGCACCCCCCCCCCCATGGAAGGTTGCTCCACCCGGTTTACCCCCAGCATACGTGTGATCACCCATACATGACCCCCTCTCCCCAGTTTGACTGGAATTTCCAGTAAGGTTCCCTTATCACTCTTGTAGGGGCATCTGTCGATTTGAGGTGGCCTTAGCACAATGCTGTGTGGCAGTGACTCAACGGTCTCCTTCTTCTTCCCACATCTTGATAAACGGACCCCAGCTGGGCTGAGGTCTTCTCTGTTGGAGTGGTTTTTAAGATGTACTTAGAAAGAGGTTTATGGGTAGAAGACTGTAAATCTTCATAGGAGTAGAAAGCCTGCCCTTGCTATGAGCAGCCCCTCCCACTCCCTATGCCACCAGGGCCCACACAGCTCTTTCTTGTGTCTCCATGGAGCTGCCGGTGGGTTTGAACCATCAACCTTTGGGTTAGCAACTCAGGACTGTCTTGGTGTGATTTAATCATTTCAGAAAGACAATCTGGAAAGAAAGACAACTGGCTCGACTCACACAGAGATCAAAGTAGACTCATTCATTCACTAATATTTTTTCCTTTTTTAAAGCATTTTATTGGAGGCTTCTACAACTCTTTTTTTATTAATAAATCTTTTTATTGGGGCTCATACAACTCTTATCACAATCCATAATACATCAATTGAGCAAAGCACCCTTATACATTCGTTGCCCTCGTCATTCTCAAAATTCACCTTCCACTTGGGTTCCTGGAATCAGCTTGGTTTCCTTTTTTCCCCTCCCCCTCTCTTCCTGCTCCCCCCTTCCCCCTGCACCCTTAATAGTTTATAAATAATTATTTTATCTTATCTTACACTGCCCGGTGTCTCCCCTCACCCACCTTCCCATTGCCCATCTCCCAGAGAGGAGGTTACACATAGATCTCCAAGCTCGGTTCTCCCTTTCTACACCCCCTTCCCTCCCGGTGTCGCCACTCCCACCGCTGGTCCTGAGGGTTGGCTCTGGAGTCCCTGGGTGGCACAGATGGTCAAACTCCCAACCATTAACCATAAGATCGCCTGCTGGGTCTCATCCAGAGGCATCTCAGCATAAAGGCCTGGCAGTCTGCTTCCGAGAGGCTCCGGCCGTTGGAAACCCTGTGGAGCACACATCTCTGTGAGCCAGAATCAGCACGGTGGGAAGTCTTCTGTGTTGGTTTTGGTACATGCCTCTCCCAGGGCACATAGCCCAGCACTTACAGGCCTCAGACAAAGCACTGCAGGGAGGGATGTGGCTTGGCTGTAGTTAGCTCCCCACTCCTCTTCCGAAGGGGCAGCAGCTGGACTTTGGGTCCAGAGTGACCAGCTCTTCTGAGCCCTGTTGTTGTTGTTGTTGTTGTTTTTAAAAGAAGAAAGAAGTTTGGGTTTTTATAGGAGGTTTCTTGATGTTTATAATGTTGGCAACTACTTCAGAGCATGGTTAAGCACCATCCTGGGCCCCAGGCCCATGCCCATGGGCAGAAGGTGTCCATGGCTTCCTATCTCCTGACTCACCGCTTCTGCTGTGCTAAGTAAGTGCTGTGGGTGTAAAGAGGCAGGTCCTTGCCCCGAAGCACATCATACACCAGTGGGAGAAAGTAGACCCGAAAAGCCCAAACAAATCAAACCCACTGCCATCGAGTCCTTACCGACTCCAGACGATCCTTAGAGGACCAGGTGGAACTGCCCCTGTGAGCATCCAAGACTGTACCTATTTATGGTACTTTCTCTTGCACCCAAAGAGCCAGGAATGAGACAAAAGGTCACTTCAGGACAATGGTTCCGTGACGACCTCAAGGTGAACTTGACAAATGAGCTGAGTTTGTCCACCTTGCGGGGTGTGCCATCCAGGAGGCCCGGCCTAGACAAGGGCAGTCCCAGTCCAGCAGAGAATGGCAGGCATCTTGGGCTGAGTGTTTGAGTCATTGCGAATGCCTTTCATGGATCTTGACCCTGAGCTGCTGTGTTATCAAAGCAGGAAGTCTGTGCTACCCTGGCTGGGCTGCTCCTATTTAACTCATTCTTCCGAAGGCCCGCTGTCCATTGTCCTGGAAGCCACTGTCCTCTTGGGAGGAGGGGTGGTGGCTTATCTCCAGTAGCTCTCCTTCCCCTCGGAGGCCCAGGGCTCTGGTCTCTCTGCTCCCCCTCCTTGCCCCACTCCTCCTCCTCCTGCCCGTCTCCACCAGATGTGCTCAGCGGATATGAAGGTACCCAAGGACACTGCAAGGACAATGGTCAAAGCCAAGCTCCCAGGGAAGGATGGATGACCAAATCCAAATACTCCAAAATAGCAGCAGCCACCAGGGAGTGAGAATGACGCCATGCAGCCTCCAGGAGGGGGCATGAGAAGGCCCTACCCGTGCAGAACCTACTCTGGCTACACACAGGGTGGGCTCCAGCTCCAGCTTTGCTCCCAGGGTCCCTGGGGGAGAAGTGGAGTGGACAGAAAGAGGAGCCAGCAGCCTGGATGATACAGGCCGCCTGGTCTTCGAATGAAGGGACAAAGTGGCAGGACAGGGCCAGGGAGCACGCGAGAATCACTGTCCTCGGGGCTGCTATGGATGCTCAGAACTCAGCATCAGGATGGGAGGAAGGCTTATGAACAACCTGCGAGATGCAGATGACACGAGTGAGGCGGCCAGGATCGCAGCCTCCAGGGTGGATTACGACTCTGTAACGAAGACCCAACCCCTCGCAGTGGAGGCACGATAGGCAACACTGTTACGAAGATACAGGAAGCAAAGATTGACGTGGCAAGGGTTTTGTCTTGCTCGGATCTGGGCTCAGTACTTACAGAAGCAGCAGTCAAGAGATCAAGGGCACATTGCTTTGGGTAAATCTATGACACACGACCTTCTCGAAGTGTTGGAAAGCGAAGCTGTTACTTTGAGGGCCAAGCTGCTTTGTCCTGCCACACACTAGGTTGCTATGGGCAGGAACTGACTCAACAGTACCTGTCAACAATTCCATCTCATAGGCTGGAGAATGGTCCGGGTACCAGGGTTTAAGGAGGGGGATCCCCGGGTGATTTTAAGGTGCAGTAGGTGTCCCTGGATGGCACTTGACCACTAACCAAAAGACTGGCAGTTCAAACCCACCCAGAAGCACCTTGGCGAGTGTACCTGGAGACCTGCGTCTGAAGATCACAGCCGTGACAGCCCTACAGAGAGGGTCCACTGTGCACACCTGGTGTCACCACGGATCAGAATGAGCGAGAGGGTACTAGCACCCACCACAGAGGATCGAGAAACCCTGCTTTAGAGAGTGGCCACAGGGTGGGGGCTGGCCAGAGACTGAGGTCATAAGCCCAGACTCCAGAGCCTGCCTTGCTGCCCATCTCAAAGGGGAAGTTAGGGATTTGAAGAGCAGGTAGGAGGTCTGCTGTCATTCAGCCACTCAATTAATCACTGGAGGAAAACGACAGGTCTAGTTCCACCACTTACTGAGTGTGGGATCTTGACAAGACACCGCCCTGCTCTCTGTCTCAGTTCCCTCCTCTGCCAACTGCGCACAGTAATGTGTACCGGTGGGTAGCAAGGACTAAATCAGTTCATAGAAACTGTCTCTAATGGTGTCCAGAACGAAGCCAAACTCACGCCATCCAGTCGATTCTGATTCATGCCTTGTAAGAGAGGGTAGCACTTCTTAGGTGTTCCGAGATGATGACTCTCTAGGGGTGTGGGTACTGCCTCATCTTTCTCTCTTGGAGCAACTGGTGGGTTTGAACCACGCTGTTCCCAAACTGGAACCCAGGCAGGGAGCCGCCCCACCACATGTCCCGGAGAGGGGACAATGGACAAGAAGCAGCAGCTTTGCATGCATTGGTCATGGTAACTGCTCAGAAACGATGATGCTTTACATCATGGGCATCGAGCGGTGCCTTCTGTGTGCCGAGACCTTGGCACGTGCTGCCTCACTAATCCTCCAATAGCCCCAGGGTGGGGTGGGGTCTATTAGGATCGAAGTGTGCCCCCTGCCCCCAAATTGATGTTCAAGTCCTAACTTTCTGGCACTTGTGCATGTGACTATGTTTAAAAGTAGTCACTGGCCTGGAGCCAATGCTGACTTACAACAAACCCCCTGTGAGTTTCTGAGACTGCCAGTTTCGGGAGTAGAAAGCCCGGTCTTTCTCCCGAGGAGGAGCTGCCGGTGCTTGTGAACTACCGACCACGCAGACAGCAGCCCAACGTGTAAGCATGACGCCACCAGGGCGCCGGTGTTTAAGAACAGGGTCTTTGAGAGTGGGCTCAGTTACCATAAGGTCACGCTGGAGTAGGGTGGGTCCTAATCTTCTACAGCTGGCCTCCTTATCGCAGAAGAGCGCATGCACCGAGACAGGGCAACAAAGACGGGTACTGTGTGAGACAGCAGCTGCAGCCAGGCAGGGCCAGAGCTGCCAGATCCCGGAGAGACACACTCCATAGATGCTCCCTCGAGGAACCAATGTGGCTCACACCTTGCCCCTGTACTCCCAGCCCCCAGCACGATCAAACAATAGGCTTCTTTGTCTTGTAAATGAATACATAACTAAACAGACAGATAAATAAGTTGTACTTCAAGGGCACGTTTGGGGTCCCGAGTGACATCGTGGTTATCTGTGATGGCTCCGTCTCATGTTGGCCTGAAAGGAGGTCTCCTGGAGTGGCTTCCATCCCATTTAGAAAGTTGTCTTCAAGCATGAGTCTCAGGGGAGCCTCCAGTCTCTGTCCTGCCAGGAAGGCCGGTCTTCTTTTAGAAAGTTGGATTTTGTTTCACATTTTCAGCCACTCCAACAGGGACCTCTTATTGTGACCCTGGTCAGAGCAGTTGATATGGGATCTGGTCTAGTTCTTCTGGTCTCAGGCTGGAAGGGTTGTGGGTCGTGTGGGCATTAGTCCGAAGGCCTAATGGCTTCTCTGAGTCTTCGATTTTCTTCATTCTCCTTTGTTCTAGATGGAAAGAGACCAAAGATGTACCTTGGCTGGCCGGTCTCCAGCTTTCATATCCACAGGCGCTACTCGCCAAATTCAAGGGTGGAACATTGTCTGTATGGGCTATGTTATGCCATTTGGCTTAGATACCCGCCATGACTGTGAACCTCAACCTTCAAGCTCAGTAACTTCGTCCCACAGAGTGTGCAGCTGTGTCTAAGGTGTTTCCATAACTGTGCCCCTAGGTTCTCTTTTCCACAGACATAGATAGACACACAACCCTTATGTATCTGTTAGAAATGGATATGTATGCATACATATTCAAATAGGTATGTAGAAATGTCCTCAACCACAGCCCCACATTCATGCACAACCTCCTGCACTCTTTAGCATATCTGCTACCTTATTCCGAGATCGCCTGTGTCTTCATTGTTGCTACAGGACTGCGTGTGCTGTAGAATTCACTGCAGTTGGAAGTCATGCTTGACTTCTTGCCTGCCTTACCCCCAGTCAATGCCCATCCGCTCTCCCTCCCCCACCCCTCCCTGGTAACAGAGCGCGTTTCTTTCTCTGTGCAAGGCTGTTCTTGGTTTCTTTATAATAATGGCTTCATCCGGTGTCTGTCCTCTGGTCACTGGACTTCTTTCCCTCAGCACGGTGTCCTCCAGAGCCATCCCCAGAGTCCTCCTTAGTGCTGATCACGGCCACCAGGCCCCTGGTGGCCGGCCCCACACTGTGCTCATCTTTCCGCCTTGATGGTCACTTTTGTGGTCTTCAGCCATGTGCTCCTGTGAGTAATGCTGCCGTGGTCACGAGCGAGCACGTCTCTACATGTTGCTGCTCTCGTTTCTCCAGGAGTGGGGCTGCCAGACCACGTGGGTCTTTCCATTTCTGGCTTCTGAAGGGAGCACCATAGCACTGCCCATCCTGGGTGTGTCATTTTCCAGACCCCCCGGTAGGTGGATAGATGAATTTCAAGCTCCTCACAGCGTCACCAGCACTTGTTGTTTCCTTTTTGTGTCTGTTTTGTTTTTACGTCAGAGCCATGATTACCAAGTTGTGACAAAACAAGAGATTTCTGTTGTCTAAGCCCATGCACGTGTGGTTCTTAACCCGTGGTGTGCCTAGAGGAAGAACACAGGCCCCACAGCTTGCTGACTGAACCCACAGCCTCTAGACCCTGAGCTGGAGACCCCAGGCCTGCATCTGCCACCACTTCCTTGGCCAAGTTACTCGACCTCTGAGCCTCAGTTCTCCCCTCGGGCAAGTGAAAGGTGCCCACCTGATGAGCGTTAATGGAAGTTGGAGCTTGTGAACTGTTGAGAACAGTGCCTGGCATGGACAAGAACAACACTCACGTAGAAACATAATCTGTCACTTAGTCCGTTTTTGAGCAAGGGAACAGGAAATGGCTACACATGCTAAATGCATAGCAGTATGCCAGGTCATGCTGCTGCTCTTGTCAGATGCCAGCAAGTCGGCTCTGACTCCAGGGACTCTGAGAGCAGCAGAACAAGATGCCACCCGGCCCTGTGCCAGCCTCACCGTTGTTCTTACGTTGGACCCATCCTGTGTCGATCCATCTTGTCAAGAGCCGTCCTCTTTTCACTGCCCCTGCGCTTTACCAAACATGACGTTTCCCACAGACTGGTCTCCCGGACAATATGTCCTAATGCACCATCCTTGCCTCTAAGGAACATCCTGGGTGTCCTTCTTCCCAGACAGCTTGGTTTGTTCGTTTGGAAGCCCGTGGTGCTTGGAATAGCCTTCTCCAGCACCGTCATTCACATGCATTGGTTTGTCTTCAGTCTTCCTCATTCACTGTCCAGCTCTCACGTGTACACCAGGCACGTGAAACTACCTTGCCTTGGGTCAGGCACACCTCAGTCCCCAAAGTAACAGCCTTGCTTCTCAACACGTGCAAGAGGTTTTCTGCAGCGGATTGACTTAATACAATGTATCGTTTCTCTGCAGCGGATTGACCCAATACAATGTATCGTTTCTCTGACGGCTGCTTCTGTGAACATAGATTGTAGAGCCAAGCCGAGATGAAGTCCCCAACGCCTTCAGTTTTTTCTCTGTTTACCATGATGTTACCTATGGGTCCCGTTGTGAGGATTTTTGTTTTCTTTACATTGAGTTGGAATCCATACTGAAGGCTGCAATCCTTGACCTTCATCAGCAAATACTTCAAGTCTTCCTCACTGTCCGCAAGCAAGGCTCAGTCATCTGCTTAGTCCAGGTTATTTGTCAACCTTCCCGCAATCCGAATGCTGTCTTCTACATGTAATCTAGCGTCTCCAAAGATTTGCTCAGCATCCAGATTGAATAAGTAAGGTGAGAAGGCGCAAGCCTGGCACACACCTTCCTGCCAAGTAAGCGGACAGGACAGGTGTTCCATGCATTTTCTCATTGAAGGCCTGTATCCAACCCCATGAGGAAGCACAATTGCTATCCCTCCTTGACAGGGACTGGGGCGCTGTGAATAACATATACGGGCTGAATTATGTCCCTGCGAAATCATGTTGGACATCTGTAGCCTCTAAATTGACGGCTGCAATCCCATTTGGGAGTGGGGTCCTGCGCCCCTCTGTGTGTTTCTCTTAGAGCGGCAGTATGTAGCTGCTTATGAGGGGAGACCAGCCCCTGACGTGGACCCAACCGTCAGCTGCCCCCAGGGTTTAGGCCATCGCCACCGTTTAGGAGTTGCCCGCCGACCAAGTGTTGTCTCGGGGCAAGGCCACTGACCCGGAAGGGCAGGGCGGTGCTGGTGCGTGCCGTGTGTCCCTCTCAGGCATGGTGCCAGGTGATTGACATACGGCATTTCATTTTCCTCTCCACCGTCTTCCATGTGGTTTCTGCAATGATGGCAGTGCTTGGGGAATACAGATTCAAAGGGAAGGGGGTCTCTAGTCCGTCACAGCTCTGCAGCCTTACTGGACCCGGAGGTGCTGGGGGTGGGGTGGGCAGTGCACCACGGGCAGGATACATTGGGTTCTGCTTCTGTTCCCCAGTGGAACATGGGCTGTGCACCTGGGTTCCAGCAACGTGCATGGGAGGCAGCTCCTGGGCCCACCCTGCGGAATTCTGCTGAGGAGGACAGAAAACCTGGAAGGGGGATGGCACGGCCCTGGGCTTACACTGCCCTTGGGCAGGGGCAGGCCCGCTGAGCAGGCAGGGGCATGAGAAGTCTGGACAGCACCTGGGCTCTGGCTCCAGGGGCACAGAGACCTCACAGGGCCAGCATGACCTCATGGCACAGAGGACAGGCCATGTCCAAAGACTCGAAGGGCTGTTACTCTCTCCACAGCTCCTTTCCTTTCTTTGAGGTGCTGTTACCGGAGTCCTGCTGGTGCCGTGGTTACGTGTGAGGCTGCAATCCGCGAGAACACAGTGCGAAACCACCACACGCTCCTCAGGAGAATATGGGGTTTTCTAGTCCTGCTAAAAATTAGACTCAGAAACTCACAGGGGTTGTTCTACCCTGCCTTATCGGTCGCTACGAGTGGGCATCAACTTGCTAGCAGGGAAGAATGCTTTTGGCTGCAAGGAACAGGAAAAACCCAGCAGCAGCCACAGAGCAGCGTGCAATGTACTGAACTAGAGGCCTAGGGGGCGAGGCCCTCAGTGGATTGAGGATCAAGATTCTCTCCTCTCACCATTCAGGCTTTTTGATCTTGAACTTGACACCTCATAGTCACAAAATGACTGCCACAGCTCCTGACAGCACGTCGCATTCTCAAATGCCAACAAGCAAGAAGCAGGGCATCGGCCAGGTCGTTGAGAATGAGCCCTGGGCCAGGGGGCCTCTCCTGCCGTGGAGGGGAGCTGGGACCATGAGCATCCAGCCTTTTCAGCCTCTGTGATGGAGGGGGGAGGGGGTAAGGGATCAGCAGCATCTACTGTGCCCCCCTTGTGTAGACATCTGTCCTACTGCTACCAGGAACCACTCATGGTCATGGCTGAGAGAGTTCTGAAGTGAGGCTTGCACCCCCAGCCCAGTTAGTCACGACTGCCCGCTGTGTGCAGGACACTAGGGGAGGCTCATAGATGCAAGTTGCCCCAACAGGTGGGCACAGCTACCCCCAAGTTTTCGACAAGTTTTAGACAAGTGACTGACTTGTTCACACCTCGTAAGTGATAGAGGGAAGATTTCCCAGGTCCATCAGACTTAAGCATCCCTGTTCTTTCTAACCCTCAAAGCCAGCATGTGGGTCCACTGGACAGCCTTCCAGAGAAGATAAGGCCTCCCCATGAAAAGAGAACCAGTCCGAGATCGTTCCATTCTGTGGAAACATTCCATTCTCTTTGAATTCCATCCCCCACAAACTTTCTGAAGTCTCTCAATGCCTAGGTGCAGGCGAGGGCTGCAGCCAGGAGATACTACAGGTGCTCTGGAGAAGGTGGCCCTCAGGGACAGGATGGCCAGGGTGCTATCACAGGCCATCCACTAAACCCTGGACACTGGCCACCATACCGGAGCAAGTGCTGAGATATCTGTGCAAGGAGGGCGCTGCGCCTCTTCTTAGTGGCCAGGCATGACCGTGCCCACAGCACGGTGGACAGGGTGCCAGGACAGTCAGAGGTGCAGTCCAGGGAGAGCTGCTGTTGCCCGCCCCCATCACTGGATTGGCTCTAGAACAGAGTTCTCAACCTGTTGGTTCGTGACCCCTCTGGGGGGCGAACAACCCTTTCACAGGGGTAGCTCAATTCATGGCAGTAGCAAAATTATAGCTATGAAATAGCACTGAAAATAATTTTATGGTTGGGGGATCACCACAACATGAGGAACTGTATTAAAGGGTCACAGCATTAGGAAGGTTGAGAACCACTGCTCTAGAAACAGATGTTTTATTTGTCCGGGTGAACTAGAGAAAAAAATCTAGGGAGACTCATATGTGCTTCAGAGAGAGTTTTATATCAAAGAGTCATTGTACATTAAGAAAACATCCCAGCCCAGTCCAGATCAAGTCCACAAGTCCAGTATCAGCCTATATGTCCGATACCAATCTATAAAGTCTTCTTCAGGCTCATGTAACACATGCAATGATGCCAAATGCAGGAAGATCAGAAGCCAGTGGGTGGAAAGTCCTGTGGATCCAGTGGTGGTGTGAGCATCCAGTGCTGTTGTGGATCTCAATGTGGCTCCTCCAGCTTCAGCTCCAAGGCTCTAGTGTAGCTCCATGTGTCTTGTCATCAGGAACACCAAGCAGAGAGTGTGTGTCCCCGCTCCAGGGAGGAAGATAAGAGTTCCCAGAATCCTCAGGAGAAGGCGATGCCCACTCAGACACCTCATTGGCTATGGCTTAATTGACAGGCTAGACTCCACCCCTTCTCAAGTTGACAGGAGATGATGTCACTGCCACAGATGCTCTCTGATGACATCACTAAAGGAGACTTGTTGTAAGGACACACACGAGGGTACAAATGGTCAATGTGCTTGTCTGTTAACCAAGAGACAGGCAGTGCCAGCCCACCATTTCCCAGGAGAAAAGTCTAGCCATCCGCTGTGAAACAGCCACGGCATTTGCTGGAGCACAGCCCCGGGGCTGGCCCGCGTGGATGCACCATGGTCGCAGTTGAATCCTGCCTTTTCTCCAGGCAGGAGCGTGATAGGAGTCTGCCCTCAGGAGCTCCCATCTCAACAGCACAGTTGGACACCCAAAGCCTAGGGTGATGTTTGAAGCGAAGAGGGGCGCAGCACCCCCCGTTAGGCTGTTTGTTGTTCATGACCACCTGTGGGATGGAGATGTGGCTGCTCCTAATTTACCTCCCTGCTTCTGGGGCTGCCCTCTTATTTCTTTTGTCAGTAAATATTTTTTTTTGTATTTGTAACTAGCCCACGGGCTAGGGAAGCCTTGAAGTCTGTTTCCATGCTACTTTTCCTCCTTTGGTAACCACTCAGACCAGTGCTTAGATCTGATGGGGAAGGAAGCTGGAGGGAGTTCCAGCCTGTGTTACCTCTTCTTTCCCCCTTTTATTTGTGAACTCTAACACACAAAGAGAAAAGTAGACATATTAACTCATAAAAATAGAGGCATTGACCTATGTACATATAATTATATGACAAACAATACATTGAGGTAGTGAACAGGCTTTGGGGTCTCTGCTCAAGCCCCCCCCTCAATGCAAGAACACTTTGCTCTAACAACCTGGCATGCTGTGATGCTCACCCTCCCAGCACAATCGCTGAAGACAAATGGGTACATAAGGAAATGTGGTGAAGAAAGCAGATGGTGCCCAGCTATCAAAAGCTAGAGCATCTGGGGTCTTAGAAGTTTGACAATAAACAAGTGGCCATCTAGCAGAGAAGCAACAAGCCTGCATAGAAGACGTACACCAGCCAGTGCGATCATGAGGTGTCAATAGGATCAGGTAACAGGCATCAGAAAACCAAAAATAAATTTTAAAAAAAACACAACATATTGCTGAGCACAGCAAGGGGGTGTCGGAGCAGACCCAAAACTCATCTATAAATACCGGGACATCCCCACACAGAATGGCCACAGGAAGGGATAAGTTAGGCACAGCATAGCACCAATGAAACACAATGTTCCTCTGGTTCTCTGAAGCTTCCTCACCCCCACTCTCATGACCCCAGTCCTGCCTTTCCGTTCTGGCTAGACCGGAGCATGTACACTGGTACAGATAAGAGCTCACAATGCACAGAATCCAGGTCAGATAAACCCCTTAGGAACAGAAATGGGAGCAGCAACACCAGGAGGATAGGGGGAAGGTAGCGGGATGAGGGAAGAAAGGGGGAACCGATTGCAATGATCAAAACATAACTCCCCCCACCCCACCCCTGGGGGGTGAACAGCAGAAACTGTGGGTGAAGGGAGATACTGTAAGATATGAAAATAAAAATAATTTATAATTTATCAAGGTGGCACAAGGGCTGGAGGGGGGAGGGAGGGGGAAAAGAGGAGCAGATACCAAAGGCTCACATAGAAAGTAAATGTTTTATAAAATAATGACGGCAACATATGTACATATATGCTTGATACAATTGATGTATGGATTATTATAAGAGCTGTAAGAGCCCCCAATAAGTAATCTTTTTTTAAAAAGCAAAACAAAATGCCATCACCCAGCCAACTCAACAGAACAGTGACCACCTCACCCACCCACTGCCATCAAGTCCGTGCCAGCTCACAGCAGCCCACAGGACAGGGTGGGACTGCCCTTAGGAGCTTCTGAGACCGAACTCTTCATGGAAACAGAAAGCCTCATCTTGCTCTGGAGGATCAGCCAGTGGTTTTGAACTGCTGACCTTGAGTTAGCAGCCCCCCCACCCCACTTATAACCACTACACCACCAGGGCTCCTTAGAACAGTGACTCTATCCCAATAAACCCTCCAACTACCTCCTTTTGTTCTCCCCCTTCCTCCTTCTCCCTCCCCCGCTCCCCCCACCCCCCGCATAGCTTCAAAGTCGTCTTCTCTTGGTGCAGAAACCATTTTTCTTGGTGTGTGTGTGTAGTAGTAGTAGTAGTAGTAGTAGTAGTAGTAGTGCGTCATGCAGCACTGGACTTCATGAGATGGCGAACTTTGTTGAGCATAATGTCTTGTTCGACAGCTTCGTCATTGCTTTTCAGAGTTACATACTATTCCATTGTGTGCATGTATGTACCGCCTAAGTGTTTACTTATCCATTCCTCCGCAGATACATTTTTGGGTTGTTTCCATTCCATCGTTGGTGTCTCACTTCTGAAGTAGTTTGCAAGGCCCTGCATTGCGTAACGCCAGAGGCGCTGTCACATGGTCCAGTCTCAGGGTCTTACCTGGCGCCCCTGACCACTTGGTGAGCCAAGGAAACATAGACCATTTCCTCCCAAGGGGTCCCCATCTGGCAGGGTCCTGGAGAGAGAGAAAGTCAAGCCAGTCAGCCCAGACCCGTGAAGCCAGAGTGCAATCTGCAGAACCATTTAAAGAGCCTTGTATTGAAAGGGCTCTGCCCCTTGGGGGGTCATTTGGCTCTCAGTTGAAGAAGTTCAAAAGGCTTATCTCTCAGCGCTCCAGCCCCTCTGGCTTGTCCTCCTTTCCAGATGGCCTCTGGGGAGAGGGCTGGTCAGGGTTGATGTAACCTCAGATGGGGATCATGCTTATGGCTGAGGACTGGCTGGCCTGGCCCTCGGCCCTCGGGGGCGGTGGCTGCTGAAGCCTGCAGTGGGTTAGCTCAGGGCTCATGATGCTCTCTGTCCTGTAGCCCAGGCCCATCGCCAGCCCCTCCCCAGGCCTTGCTGGCCTTGCAGGCCTGAGCCTGGGCAGCCTGCCCGAAAGCCTCTCATGCCTTCCCTTCACCATGGCAACGTTGTGATGCCTGTGGTTCCCAGGCCTGCCACGTCTCTCCTGGTGGTGTGCAGGGACTGCCGCCTTCTCTCCAGCACCCAAACACTGACGCGGGGTCTGGAGGGCCCCCCAGCCCTCTTAACCTCTGGAGGGGCTGTGTGGTTAGAAACCATAATGTTCATTTCACAGAGATCCCAAGTAACAGAGTGGCAGAGCCCATAGGATGCTACAGGGCTGTCATCTTTTTGAGAATAGGCAATTCTCCCACAGAGCCTCACGGTGGCTTTGAACTGACAACCTTTTGGTTAGCAGCCAAGGGCTTAAGCGTTCTATTAGCAGGGCTCACCTAACTCTATGGAGCTACGTTTATTTGCCCCAGAGCTGCTCTCAACAGTGGCCTGTCTTATTCCAGAAAGCTGCCTGAAGCCCGCCTGCCCTGAGGACTCACCCATCCCACCTAGCAAAACCCACTCTCCTTCCTCCTCCTGGCAGCCCCAGGCAGCGAGCAGAAGCAGGATGTGCATCTCAGGGAGCTTCCTCCTCTCTCTCCCTTCTCATTTCCACAGCCCTTCAGGCTACACGCCTGGGCTTTCCCCTTCCGTGGAGGTCTGGCCAGGACCCCTTTCTGAGCAAATCAGCCAGCCCAAACCCACCATTTGCTGGTAAGGGGAGGTGGGCGTTTGGAAAAGTCTCTCAGCAAGTTTGATTTTGGGGACTCCTGCTGTATCTGTAGAGACAGTAACTGGATTAAATGGTCTCTTGAGGGTCATGGCAGTGGAGGGCAGGGGATGTGAGGAGGGAGTAACAATGACAAAGAGGAAGGAATGTTCTAGAATTGATTGAGGTGATGATTGAACCACTGAAATTGTATGATATGTAAATTACATGCCAGTAAAGTGTTTTTTTAAAGGCTACTATTGTGTGGCATAGTGGTTATTAGTTGGGTTATTAACTGCAAGGTCAGCTGTTTGAAACCACCAGCCCCTCCATGGGAAAAAGACCAGACTTTCTACTCCTATAAAGCATCCAGGTCTTGGAAACCCACAGGGGCAGGTCTGCCCCGTCCTGTAGGGTCGCTGTGAGTTGGAATCAACTCGTGACAGTGAGCTGTGGAGTATTGTGTTGCCCTGGGTGTTGTAGTGGTTACACATGATGCTGCTAACCACAGGGTTGATGGTTCAAAGCCTCTCCAAGGGAGAAAGTTGAAGCTATATGTTTTCCTGTACAGGTTTGGCGATTATGTTGCTACAAAGTCTTCTTGTGACACCACCACTGGTTTGGGGGGGGGGGCGGAATGTCTGCTCTAACAGTCCCAGCGGTGTGGAGAGGACCCTGCTGGGCTATGCAGTGGTCAGAGGCTCCAATCACCAGGGGCTCCACGGGAGAAGGAGGAGGGTGTCTGCTTTTTTCAAGATTCGCAGCCATTCTCCTCTGTCCTGAAGGGTCACTGAGGAGGAACAGTCAGAGCAGTGGTGGGTGTGCGGATTATCTGCCTAAGTAGACGCCACTCCCAGGAATAAAGTAAGGTCACAACTCGGAGATGCAAGAACAACTAAAAGTAAAACTCACTAATGCATTTTTAAAATTTTTATTTTTACATTTTATTAGGGACTCATACAATTCTTATCACAATCCATACATATACATACATCAATTGTATAAAGCACATCCATACATTCCCTGCCGCAATCATTCTCAAAGCATTTGCTCTCCACTTAAGCCCTTTGCATCAGGTCCTCTTTTTTTTTCCCTCCCTCCCCGCTCTCCCCTCCCTCATGTCCCCTTGGTAATTTATACATCGTTATTTTGTCATATCTTGCCCTATCCGGAGTCTCCCTTCTCCCCCTTCTCTGCCGTCCCTCTCCCAGGGAGGAGGTCACATGTGGATCCTTGTAATCAGTTCCCCCTTTCCAACCCACTCACCCTCCACTCTCCCAGCATCGCCCCTCACACCCTTGGTCCTGAAGGTATCATCCACCCTGGATTCCCTGTGCCTCCAGCCCTCATATGTACCAGTGTACAAACTCTGCCCTATCCAGCCCTGCAAGGTAGAATTCGGATCATGGTAGTTGGTGGGAGGAAGCATCCAGGATCTGGGGGAAAGCTGTGTTCTTCATCGGTACTACCTTGCACCCTGATTGACCCATCTCCTCTCCTAAACCCCTCTATGAGGGGATCTCCATTGGCCGACACTTGGGCCTTGGGTCTCCACTCTGCACTTCCCCCTTCATTCAGTATGGTATGTATATATATATATATATATATACATATACATACATACACACACACATATATACATAAACACACACATCTTTTTTTTTTTGCATGATGCCTTATAACTCGTCCCTTTGGCACCTCGTGATCACACAGGCTGGTGTGTTCTTCCATGTGCGCTTTGTTGCTTCTGAGCTAGATGGCCGCTTGTTTATCTTCAAGACTTTAAGACCCCAGTCACTATCTCTTTTGATAGCCGGGCACCATCAGCTTTCTTCACCACATTTACTTGTTCACCCACTTTGGCTTCAGCAGTTGTGTAGGGAGAGTGAGCTTCATAGAATTCCAATTTAATAAAAGAAAGTATTCATGCATTGAGGGAGTGTTTGAGTAGAGGCCCAAGGTCCTTCCACCACCTTAATACTTAACCTATAAATATAGACACATCGATCTATTTCCCCATCCTCCTATATATATTTGCATGTACATGTCTTTGTCTAGACCTCCATAAATGCCCTTTGACTCCTAGCTCTTTCCTCCATCTCCCTTGACTTTCCTCCTGCCCTACCACCATGCTTCGTCACCACCTGGGCTAGAGTATACCTCTTCTCTACGCAACCTTATCCTTGATCATTCCCAACAGGCCTGCCACTCCCCCCTCTCTACCATTTTGGGTCCCATGTTGTTCCCTTGTCCCTGTGTTTGTTAACACCACTTCCTTACCCCCACCCCACCCCACCCCCACCCCAAGTCTCCCCGGAACTGTCGGTCCCGTTGTTTTTCCTCCAGATAGTTCATCCAGCCTGTTCCCTTCAGACAGACCTGTGGAGACACTAACATGCACAAAAACAAGACAGAGGAAAACAAAGCAACAGTATACAACCAGACAACAAAACAACAAAAACAAACCACTGACAAAGAACAAAACAAAACACTTCACAAGAGAAAAGCTTGTAGCTAGTTCAGGGATCGTTTGCTGGCCCTTAGGAGCGTTTTCCAGTCCAGTCTGTTGGGGCACCACGCCCTGGCCCCTAAGTCCACTTTCAGCATTCCCTGGGGACCTTGCCACTCCCTTCCTTGCTGTTCCGCTGCACTCCCCCAGTGCTTTGCCTCGGTGTGGTGGGATCAGGTCAGGTGCAATTCCCACACTGTGTCTCCGGTGCTGTCCCCTGTATCGCCCTTAGTCACTGAGGGGCATCATTTCTCATAGTGGGGCCAGCCATGTTGTTCACTCTGTGGACTGGCTGCTCTACTCAGGAACATCATCCTCACGGCCTGGTGGGCCAGGCTGTGCTCCACTCTCTCCTCCTGCCCCTTCATCTGCTCCCGTGTGCTCTGATCAGATATGTCCATCTCCCGGAGCTGCAGAGTCAATGTAGTCCTTTGGAACAAATTCTTTTCGGGGGAGGGGCAGGAATCCACTTAATTTTTGGTGCTGGGGCCAGCCTCCCAGAACTCTCCACTGGTTCCCTACTCCCCGCCGGGATATTGCATTCACTAATGCATTTTAAAAAATAAAAATTACCCCTTTCTACACTTCCCTCTGTCCACTTCTCCACCCTGGCCCCTACCTTCGTCACCAACTCCTGGCTCGAGGTAACTGAGATTCAGACCCTTCAGGTGGTCTCTCTTTTATTATGTTGTTATTGTTAGCCTTTTGGTTTCTTTGTGTTTTGTTTTGTAAGTTTCTCGGTATATGATGTCCAGGATGGTGACTCCATAGAGACAGTAGCTAGAGTAGTGGTTTCTTGGACTCACGGCAGGTGAGATTGTTAAAGTTTATTGTGCCAACCTGGCCAATAAACACATGTGGGGTTAATTGAAGGGCAGAGAGATAAATGGCTCTGTGAGCCTCGGCTTTCTAGTTCTCCGGTCCCTTGCTTTGTGATGGTCGGACCAGGGTGCAGCTGCCTTAGCCAGTTCCCTGCTTCAGCTGGCAAGGCTCACTTCCTGCAAGACATCCCCAAGGAGAAGCTGCATAGATCTACCCCGATGCAGCCCTGGGTGCTGGAGCAGCCGTGTAGAGATCCCTGCCAGCGCTGAGATGCTTACATGTTTACTGATTCGGCTTTCTTCCTGCAGTCAGCATCATTGTGTCTGTGTTGTGAGATGGAGGAGGATTTTGTGGATTGGTGTCAGACATATGGGTTCATGTTGGACTTGTGGATTTGGGCAGCACTGGGTTGGGATGTTTTCTTGATGCGCACTTACCCTTTATGTAAAACTCTCTCTTACACATGAGTTTCTGTGGATTTGTTTCTCTAATGTACCCAGACTAACACAACAAAGGAGGTTGGGGGGACATGAGGAGCTAATAACAATGGGGACAAGGAAGAAGGACATGCCCTAAAAGGGATGTGGTGGCCGGTGTACAACTCCTCTTGATGTGACTGAACGAGTGAATTATATGTGGAACTTCAAATGAGAGGAACCGATTGGCTTAGTCATTCATTCACCATTGTGTCTAGTCACTCTTACTGGCCAGAGTTTGGGCACTGAGCCCTGAGCAGCCTATGCGTTGGCTGCCCATGAGTCGGGTGACCACTTCTCAAGGGTCATGTGGCTCACAATATGGCCACCTAAGGTAAGACTGCGTCCCTTGTGAGTTTGAGCCCCAGAGGGCACGTGGGCCAAAGGCAACAGGAAGGCCGCCTCCTCCTTCCATTTCCAAGCGGACTGGCAGCTTCTCTTTTAGGAGTAGCGAGTGGAAGGCGGAGACCATCAAGGAGCAGATGTCAGTTTAAGCTCCACACCTCTCTGTGCCTGGGACCTGGCCTGGCGCCCGCCTCTCTGTGAGCACCTGGTGCTCTGCCCTCATTCGTGCACGCGATGATGAGCCTGGCCGTCTGGATTTCAGCTGGTTCGCTTGGGGAGCACTGGGAGATGGTATCATTGAGAGATAATGGAGGCCTGTCTTCCAGCAGAGATACTGTAGTGTAGCAAGCCAGCTGGCCTCTCTCCTGGGCTTCCCTGACTGTAAGATAGATACATCTGTAGGGAAGGAGGAAGTCCAAGCCTCGTCACCTTGTTCCCCAGGGACAGTTTATCAGCCCTCACCTTTGGGTGCTGTAAGGTGATGGGTAGATTGCTAAGGACTGGGTCTGTGAGGTGGGTGGGCTGAGGCTCCCTGGGCTGCAGGGACCGACCAGTAGAAGGCACTTGGAAGACTGCTGGACCAGTGGCCCAGTCCTGGGGCCCCGTCGCCCACTCCCACTGCCCCTCCCAGCCTGCACACTGTTGTCTGAGCAACGGTGCTGCTGGGGTGGTTCTGGGTTGGCCAGCTGCTCCCCGGGAGAAAGATGGGGTTTCTGCTCCTGGGAAGTCTCAGCAACTAATGGGCAACTCCGTGCTGTCCTATTGACTCGCCAGGAGTTGGCATGGACTGGATGGCAGGGAGATTGGTGGGGAGTTGGGGGTGGCACCATAGTTCAAGTGCGTGGTGCTAACGGAGAGGTCAGCGGTTTGACCCCACCAGATGAGGCAGTCTGTTTTCACCAAGACTTGACAGCCTGGAAAACCCTATGGGGGCGCTTCTGCTCTTCCCATAAGGCCCCGATGAGCTGTCATCGACTCAGTTGCAGTGGGTTTGCGTTTGGAGTTGATTGACAGGAGCCTGTGATGCTAACCAGTTAGTGAGCTCAGCTGCTCACAGAAAGGTGAGAGGTGCAGTCCACCCACAGGTGCCTGGAGAACCACTTCCCAAATCTTAACCATTGAATCCTGTGGGGCACAGCGCTACTCTGGCACACACAGGTGGCTGAGAGGCACTGTGGACTGGCAGTGGCTGGTTTGGTTTGGGGTTTATGGACAGGAAGCCGCATCAGCCTGTGCCGAGTCTGCAGTTAGGAGCCCCGGGGTGCTCTGGGGTGGGGGTGCCTGGTGAGTCCGATCCACAGAGGAGAGGGAGCCTGCACTGGGGGAGCACCTGGGTGTGGACTCTGTGCTTGGGGACCCCAATTCCCCCAGAAGCCTCAACAGTGCAACCACATGAACAAAACTAACCCCACCCCCAAGGGGGCCAGGAAGAGAGATGGGATAGAACACCATGGAAAGAGACTTGGGCTGAGAGCAGGAAGGCTGGGCTGTATGCAAGCACCCGTATTTGAGCTGCAGGGTACACAGCCTTATGCTTGGCAGCCTGGGAGAGCAGAAGACAGCCCTCGGGAGAGAGGGACCATGGAAACATCTGGGTAGCAAGATGTGAGTGGGCTCCAAAAAATTCATGGAAAGATGGAATGAAAAGACAACGGAATCTTTCCACGGACTTTCTGGAAGCCTCTCCACGGTTCACATTTCACAGGGCACTTGCTTGTCCTCCCTGCTGTCTCACTGGGCCCTCCTGCTTATCCGAGGAATGCAGTGTGACTTCTGTCCCTGGGACAGGACCTCGTGAAGGTTACGGAGCTGGTGCGGACCCTGTGGGGGCTCAGACCCAGGGCTCCTTGCACTGCCATTAACGAGCTGAAGGGTGGCTCGTGAACCATCTCCGAGAAACTTGTTAGAAATGCAGATTCTCAGGTCCCACCCCAAATTAGACGCTGGGGCCCAGGAATCTGTGTTTCACCAAGTCCTGCAGATGCTGCGGAGGTTTGCGAACCAAGGAAGTGGGGGTGGGGCTCTGGCTTGAATGGGATGTCCGCCACCCACAGGAGGGTGTCTTGTTAAACTGAAGACCAGTGGTTCTCAACCTTCCTCATGGCACGACTCTAACACAGCTCCACGTTGGGGTGACCCCCAACCATGAAAGTAGTTTCATTGCTACTGAGTTACTGTCATTTTGTTCCTGTTATGAATCTGGTGACCCCTGTGAAAGGGTCGTTCGACCGCCCCCCCCATGGGGTCACAACCCACAGGTTGAGAACTGCTGCTGTAGACGCTCCTGCAGGTCAGGATGGGGGTTGGGATGGGGCTCGGGATGCTGTAATTCTGCCTTTCCAACTAGCTCTCAGTAGCTAGCTATGGTGCAGACCAACAGACTGCCCGGCAAACAGCAACGAGAGCTAGCAGAGGTCGCCTGGGTGACTGGTTTAAAATGCAGATTCCCGGGCCCCTGCTAGAGAATGTGTGTCTGCACGCCTGAGGTGGGGGCCCAGGAAACTGCAATTGCACACACGCCTCTGGTGATTCTAGGCAGGTGGCCTGAGACTCAAGCTTTGGGAACTCCTTCTCTGGAGTTCTGGCTGACAGACCGTCCTGCCAGCCTTACTTTCACAGGTGGTCTCCCCTGAGGTCTTGCCAGAATGTAGGTGAGGGGGCTACAGCAGAGGCCATCCCTGAGCCAGGGACATCCTCAGCTCCTCCAAATGGGTCAGGAGTCTGGCGTAGACCAGGCGCAGTGGCTGCACATAGAAACCATCTGTTGGGCCTGTGCTCTAAGCTTGCCTGGCAGGGAGCACAGAACCAGACCCGGGAGAGGGGGCAGGCACTTCCTGGGAGGAGCCTGAGAGCTGCGCTGCCACTTCCAGCCCTGAGCATGCTCACTGGGTGGGTTGCTGGGTGCTCCACATCCTGTCCCCAGGGATAAAAGGCTTGCCCAGTGGACTGGGAGTCAAATGACCTTGCTGTATGACCTTGGACAAGTCACTGCCCCTCTCTGGGGCTCCAGCTATCAAAGGAGAGGCTGGGCTTCAGTGGACGGAGTGGCCCTTCTCTGCGTTGGCAGGCGGGCTCTACGAGCACCCTTAGGCGCTGGTGCTAGTTTTCTCGGTGGGCATCACCTTGGTTCTCGGCTTCGCATGAGAAAGAATTCATGCTGAAGTCTGGTTTGTCATCCAAGTGGGTTTTTCTAAAGGACGGAAGAAGGTTCAGGTTTGACCGTCTCAAAGGAGTACACGATCTTTCAGGGAAGCATGCCAAATTGTGAGTAAGCCGCGCTGGGGCTCGTGTGCACGGGCAACCTTGTGGGACTGCGTACCAGCGAGCGAGTGGCCTGGCCGAGCACAGGTACAGAAGCCGGGTGACAAGGAAAAGGGACTGCTTTCCTGCAGCCAGGGTAACTAAAACCGCTGCCTGGGAGGCGGGGTAGAAAGTAATGGTTGACTCACTGGCTGAATCAAGCCCACCTGGGCCTCGTTTGGGGCTTCCCAGGTGTAGCGCCCACCTGGCTTGGGAGGCTTGAATTGGAGCATGCCCAGTTAAGGTCTTTAGAGGCGTTTAATGCTCACCTGATTCTCTTCCAGCCTCCTCTATGGGGGCCTTCAGGCTTGGGAGGGACAGCCCCCACCCCTATACGGCTACCTAACCCTGGGACCCCCTGAAGGAGAAGATTGGGCCCCAAAGTAGCCAGGCTTTTTCTTTACTCACTTGCTGTCCAGTTGGGCATCTGGCCCTGCATGTAAGGGAGTAAACAAGGTTGTGATCTGAGAGTGTGGGGCCCCAGGTCTGCTCCTCCTTCCCGTGTTTCATTCATTCATTTAGTGAGCATCCTTCAGCACATGCTTTATAAGCCCCGGGAACACACAGAGGACTAAGACAAGGTCCCCATCCTCAGTCACGCCCAGAGGTAGCTAGGAAACAGGCCTGGTGCCGAATCAGAGTCCAGATCCCAGCTCTTCGACTTAAATGACCTTGGACAAGCCCAACTGAATGTGTATTTGGGGACAGTCAACTCCTACTTGAGGATGTGTCAAGGACCACAGAGTGTCATGAGCATATATTTCTCTGCTCGCCCTGAGAATATAATTTGTGTTAGCTACTGTTACTAGCATGGTGGGCCAGGAACAGGGGGAGCACAGAGCAGGACCTGGGGTTTCCAGAAAGACTTCCGGGAGGTCGGCAACCTCAGGAGAGCAAGACACAGGAGGCCTGCAGCCCCCTTTTCACATGCCCAACCCAGCCCAACAGAAAAGGCTTTAGGGGTTCAGGATGGAAGCCTGGTCCAGGAATAGACTGTGTATCTTGCTGGGCTTGTGCTGGGTGATGGGCAGGTGGCAGCATCTGTGGTGATTCTGGTTGTAAATCATCTGTATGCTCTCATCCCCAGACTGGAGAAGGTACCATCCCAGCCATGCCCATCCCTGCTTGATCCGCTCCCCAAGAACAGGAGGGAAATAAGACGAAGCTGGCTGGGAGAGGGGACAGCCTCATGGCATGATTGAGAGTGCTGAGGGGCTTGCCCAAGAGCCCTGGAGGAGAGCTGGTCTGATACCCAGAAATCCTTGCTCATGAGGAGCAGGAGACAAGTAGTTGGTGGCCAGACCGTGGCCTTCCACAGTTAGTCCCTGCACATCCCACCAAGAACACACAGGTGTGGAGATTCAGGCTGATTTTTCTCTTCTAGGGCGTGGCTTTTGGGGGCTAAACAATGTTTCACCCGAGCAGCCAGGTGGAACTTGCTGGGATAACGGGAATGTTCTAGAGTCTGTGTTGCCCACTGAGGCAGCCACACGCCACATGTGGCAATACAATTAGTGGAACTGAGGAGCTGAACTTTTATTTAGTTTAGTTTTGGTTAATCTAGATTTAAACAGCCCCAGGTGACTAGTAGCTATCATATAGGACAGCACAGGTTTAGCCTGCTCTTGGCTGCACGAGCTAGATGTGTGCAGATGTTGACTTCACACATCCCACTGACTTCACAACCCACTCTCCAAGTGATGCTAGAAATCGCTAGGCTGGGGGTCCCGGAGATGCTAGATGAGCACAGTGGTGAAACTCGCACTGCCTCCCAAGGTCTATCTGTCTGTGACCACCACCTTTTTCTGTTGCCGGATTCCCATTGCTGTTTAGCCCGACTCCAGGTCCATTTATGTGGGTAGCTTGAAATCGGAGGTGACGGGAGCAGTCAGACCACAGAAAGTGGCTACAGCTACAGACCAGGGCCTCCCCACTCAGGAAAGCGGGGTGCTAGACACTTACCAGCACATCTAGCTGCCCTGGCCCCTCGAGCAAGTAGCCGGGGGGCTTCAAAGAGTTGGTGAGCAAATGGGATGAAACGATAGTGAGATTTTCCCCTCGTGCTTTTGAAGCCTCCACGTGCTCACTAAGTATTTATCTCGGGCCACGCACAATGGGGGCACAGCAGTGGAGCAGGACAGGAACACTCCCCGAGCTGGCATTCTGGGCAGGGGCGAGCGTAAACCCAGATGAGGAGCAGACACAGACGGTTGCTGCTGATGCTGGCTCGGTCGGGATGGACGGAGGAGGGCTCATGGAATGAAGGCCTGAAGGAAGGAGAGAACTGGGTACGCGTGGAAATGTGCCAGGAGCGGAGGCCAGCAGGCTCACAAGAACCCCACCTTAACTGTAAGGGACCTCGGTTTCAGGGGCTTGTTTGCTGAGGTTGGGTGGTCTTCCCAAGGCCGTATGGTGGAGCTAGGAGTGGAGGGTCCCCCACCTGCCCACAGAACCCCTCCCTGTGGTCACTGCGGTGCTCTGGTAGGAAAATGAGCCCTGACGTACAGGTGAGAACCAAATCAGTGAGGCCGCTGCCTGCACCCTGCACCTGTGCTGATGATGGCTGTGTGGTAGGGTGCAGAGAACGCAAAGGCAGAGCCTCCTGGAACTTTCTAGGCACCCAGAGAGCGAAACGCAGTAGGGGGCATTGGAGAGAGGACACGAGTGGTCCAGCTTCTATGCTGGGAATTTCTCAGACGGCTGCAGCATCTTCTTGGAAGTCTTGGAAGGCCGAAGAAAACCAGCCTCCTGGGCTGGGCAGGGAAGTCCGGCCCAGACCCCTCCTGGGGAAGGACAGGAGCAGAGGGAGCCACCAGCAAGTTAGTGGCTGAGCCTGCTAGAGTGCCGCTGTGCCAGGCCATGGCGCTGTCCTTGTGTGGAAGTTCCCAAACTGGGTTCCATGTAGCTGCAGGAGCCTCAGGACAAACCTTGGGTCCTGCTTGAAGATGGCCCCAGCCTTCTTTCCAACTTAAATGCAGGAACCCCCAATTCTGCTTGGTTTACATCTGGAGTTCCGGGGACTATTTAATTTAAAGGAGGATTTCTTCCTTTCTTTCTTTTTTCAAACGGGAGGGTCTGAGCCCCTTTATTTTACAGAGGAGGAAATTGAAGCATAGAATCTGCTGCTTACCATTGCCCGGGCCAGTGGGCTTCTTGGAGCCCTGGGCGGCCCCGTTCTGTGTGCATACCTCCTGAGGCACACTGAAGCAGAGCTGACTCAGAGACGGAGGGAGAGAAGGTGCCAGAGGTGTTGACCACTCCGTACAGCAGCAGCTTCCATCCACAAGGCGCCTCTCCATTTACAGAGCCCCAGGGAGCCCTGGCGATGTAGCAGTTATGCCTAGGACTAACCTTAAGGTCAGCAGTTCGTAACCACCAGTTGGTCTGCGGGAGAAAGACAGGGCTTTCTACTCCCATAAAGAGTGACAGGCTGGGAGCCTCCCGGGGCAGGTCACCCTGTCCTACAGGGTCGCTGTGGGTGGGCAAGACTCCATGGCAGGGAGTTGGGTGTTTGGGTTTTCTTTCCCTGTGTGCTACTGGCTCAGCCTCCTGCAGTGTCCAGGACACAGGTGTGCTTGTTGCCACATTTCCAGGAAGAGGACACTGGGCCCTGGAAAAGCTCATGGCCCAGTCCAGAGTCTAACAACACACGCCGGGCAGTGGCTCTCTTGAAGTATCCAGAGGAGCCACCAGGCAGACCCCAGGGCAGCTCCCAGCAGCCTCCTGGACCCCCAGCCCACTCTTCCAAGCATGCTCCTTGCTCCCCGGGTCTGCGAGGTAGCATACCTCACCTGATCCAGACACGAGGGGACACAACCCACCCTGGTATACTTTGATGTCCCTCCCGCTGCATTGTCATCTCAACAGTGTGCCCGCTGGCCACCCACCATAAATCATTTTGGGGTTCAAGAGCAGGATGCATCAGTGGTAGTTACAGAATCTGTTGTCAATTTGAGAGCATTAAGAAAGAGGGGGTGGAGTTTAGCCTATCAATCAGGTTGCAGCTTGATGACCTCATTTGGAGGTGCTAAGGAGATAAATAGCTTGCCGGATCCAGGCAGGACACAGGCTTACTCCTTGGGAGACATTTCCGTTGACAAGACACATGAAACTACCCTAGAGCTCTGGAGCTGGAGAAGCCACATGGGGAACTCTGCCAGAGCTGAGATGCTTATACCGCCACTGAATCCACAAGACCTTCCACCCACTGGTCTGTGATCTTCCTGCATTTGGCGTCATTGCATGTGTTTTGTGAGTTTGAAGAGAACTTTATAGATGGGTATCAGACATATGGCCTAATATCGGACTTATAGGCTTGATCTGGACTGGGCTGGACTGTTTTCTCAATATTCAATTGCTCTTATATATAAAGCTCTTCCTTATAAACATATGACTGTCTCTATGAATTTGTTTCTCTAGTCCACCCAGACTAACGCAGCTTCCATGTGGCATGTACATCGCGATTCACCCATAGGAGGAAAGAGCTGGCCGGCATTGTTTGAGAGGCTAGGAGAGCCATTGAGCTCGGAGATGACTGATTCCTCCTTCCAGGCCCTCCCCTTCTCTGAGGGAGATGGAGATAGGCCCAGGCCCAGGGAGAGGCCGCCAGGGAGCAGCCCAGCAGCTGTGCACATCTGGAGGAGAGGCCTCTGCCTCGCTCCTCTTGACCTTGGACCAAGTCAGCCCAGTTCCCTCTTCCTCGTGGTGGGTCTGGCCTGGCCTCTCCCAGGAACCCCTTCATCCTGGGAAGCCAGAGACCTTCCTTTACAGAAGAGGTGGGAGAGGGTAGAACACCATGCACTTGCTTACAATCCTATGTCCCGGGAGCTGGGTGACGACATCCTGCTTTAAGATCACAGATACAGAGGTTGAGCTTACAGCCGCACAGCCAGCAAGTGGCAAAACCAAGGTGTGTCTGATTTCCCACCTACCACACAGTGCCTTTGAATAGAGCGCCTACCCTGTGCACCGTGAAACAGGTGGGGAGAGCCAAGAGCTGGAGTCCACAAACCCAATGAGGAGGAGATGGTGCCGATTCTGATGGGAACATCCCTCATTCTTGGCTGAGGTCCCAGCTCTGATATTTTAAAGTTTGTGACCGTGGGCAAGTGTCTTCACCTTAGGCCACGTGGGTCTCAAATGAATCACAGAAAAACAGCAGGTCCCCCCACATCAGCTCGGACTTACAGCAACTTGTGTGGGCAGAAGGGAACTACCCTGCTGGGTTTTTTATGTCTGGGGCCTTTCAGAAACAGAACATCGGGCCCTTCTCTCGAGCAGGGATGTCGGGTGGGTTTGAACTACTAACCTTTATGTTCGTAACCAAGAGCTGAGCCATCGGCACCCATCGGGAACTCTAAGACACACATCTGTATGGCATATTTTAAAGGGGCTTGTGAAGGCTGCATGGTGTGTCCACCGGGCACTGCGGGGGTGGGATAAGGTGGTGTATGGAGATGGGAGGGCTTTCTGGGTGGTTCTATGGGGATTCACTGTGTATGTGGTGCTGCCAGCATCCAGGGGCTCACTGGGTACTCCTGATAGCAGCACTGAGTTTAGAAGCCTCGGTGTCTGGTGCCAAGAAGCCTGGAAGAGATGGAGCGTGCATGATTGGGAGGAAGCACTCAGCGGATTGGCTGGTGGGGAGGAGGCGGGGCTAGGAAGAGAAGAGGGCCATGGTGGAGAATAAATACGACCCTCCTACTGTGGACACAGGGGCGGACATCAGCCTGGAAAGGAAACAGAACCTCAGCAAACTGAAGCCGTGTTCATCTAGGGAGGTGCCTGGGGGCTGCTCTGTCTTACACATCTGAGGACCAGGAGGCCGTGCCTGGCCTCGGCTCCTGCCCGCCCCCAACACTGAAGGACTGTGGGAGCCTGGACTGGCCCTAGGGAGGGTTGGGACTATGAAGAAGGCCGTGCATTTTGGAAGATCAGCAGTTTATAATGAACTGGTGGAGAGAGAGTAAGCAACCCACCTGGAGTTTAAATGAAGAGGCCCAGCACTGAACAGCAGCATAGCGGTCCCAAGAGGAGGAGGAGGTGGCGCGGGACCTGATGAGAGTCACTGTCACTCAGGGCTAGGGCACCCTAGCTGGGAGGCAGTGCAACCCTCCTTTCACAGATCTGTCCCGGGAGGCCGCCGCAGGGCTCCCTTATAATAACATGTCTTGATATGATATCACGTCTTTATATAATAAAGTTGATCTCTTCAGTCAGGACTGGAAGGGCATCTAATGTCGCCCTTTGTTCCACATTGTCCCTGACCAAGGTTATCCACCTAAATCTTGCACCCTTCCAAAGATGTGGCACTCACTACCTATCAAGGCAGCTGCTTTTCCCTTCTTAGGCAGCTCTGACCAGTAAGAAGTCCTTTCCTCTCATGGAGCTCAAATGGGTCTCAGCCTTGTGCCCAGGGGTGCTGGCAGGTTCTCAGAAAGTGTCCCCTGCTCTCACTTTGACCAGCAGGGGCAGAGCCACCAGAAACTGGGTGGGGCTTTAGGGACAAAGGGCCTGATTTCAGGTCACTTCTTGGTCACTGTCATTGATTTATTTTGGAGGCCTGGGCCATTTCTGCAGTCCATCTGCAAGGTCTCTACCCATTGGTGGAACAAGCAAGAGTCTTTTCTGCTCCTTGCATGTACACCCATGCCTCTGACCTCAGAGTACAGCCAGGCCTGAACAGAGGGCAGGAAGACCAGACACGCTGCTTGATCTGGCCCCTCCTGGCTTCCAATCTTCTATCTCACCCCCTCCAGAGCAGACCCTCGCCTCTGGCCAGCCCAGTCCCCTCAGTGCCTCCTGCAGGGTCAGGAACATACGTGCCCACACTATCCCCTTGCCCTTTCTCCACCGGCTTCTACTCCCAACAGAGCCAATGGGGACATCTTTAACCTGAATCTCATCAAGGCCATAAGCCTGACTCTTCATATTTACAGGCAACACAGGGGTGATTTCAGTGGTGCCACAGGCAACCCTGGAGATTTTTATAAGACAACCCGCCTGGTCACGCCAAAATTTCAATGTTATGTACACACACACATACACACACACGTGCACAGAGAGACAGACACACACACATGCACATACATTTGTAGCTGTTAGTGATTATCCAGTTGGCACCCCGCTCACTCAGGGTGACACCGTGTACAACTGTGTGTGTGTAGCTGTGGCATATACATAACATACACCCTTAGATGTTCATGTGTGTCGATAGCGTGCGTGCATGTGTGTGTGTGTATGTGAAGGCGGCTCCCATCCACTCTCCACAGGAAGAGTTACAGTCTTGGAAACTGACAGGGACAGGTTAACCCCGTCCCACGGGGTCACTCGTTGTTAACGGCAGTGAGTTCGTTTGGGATGTTTCAGTCCTTGCTGAAGAATGCAAACATGGGGTGCGGCCTCGGAATGCTTGACTGGATCCTGGCATACACATAAAAAAATGGTAACAAGATATTTTGAGAACAAGGAGGACAAGAAGGCAGAAATGTCTTAGAACTAATTATAGTGAGGATGGTAGAACTGTTATTGATACGATTGAGCACTGAGTTATCTGATAGGTGAATTATATGTCAATAAAACGGTTTTTTCAAAGCTGTTTAGAAAGTGTGGCCTAGACGGGGTGTCCAGTGGGGGGACCATTGTCAGCTGTTCAGCTCCGACAGGGTGATGTGTTGAGGAAATCACCCTCCCGTGTAGGATGTGCACATTGAAGCCGTAGGGGAGAGACATTGCGGGGCTTGTAACTCCTCCCATCGAGCCCATGAGCACGCTGTGCCAGCTCACCCACCTGCATCAGAGGCTACGCGCTAGCCTTTCTTCATCCGAGTGCTTCTTGGGCCATTTCTTCAACTTCTTTTCTTTTTTTTTATTGAAAGATTTCATGATAAAATTTTGGTCTAAAAACATGATATGGGCTCCAGAGCCAGAAAGATCAGGTTCAAGTCAACCCAGTCCTGGACGGCTGTCTGCACTTGGCCTCTCAGTAGGGAACTCCCTGGGACACTCACATGTCCTACCCCAGGCTCCCGCCGGGCCCTGAAACGACCCTGGGTCTGGGCAGGGAAGAAGGCAGAGGCATTCTGGGCAGAAGACCTGCACCGACAAGGAAGGGGAGGTTGGGATGAGTAAGCTTCGCACCTCTTTTCTCTCCTTGGGGGACCATAGAATCTAGAATGTTCCATCTGGAAGAGCCAGGACAATTCTCAGTGTTCCCACCTCAGATTGAATTTTTGCCAGCTCCCTGAACCATTCATACGATTAAGTAGCCGGACCGGGGCAGAGCCTTGTCCCTCCCATGTCTGTACAGGCCCCATAAAGGGGGTTGGGAAGGAATCAGGGGGGCATTGCACACCTATGAGGACCCTTTAACTGGGCATGTTCCAATCAGCACCCACACACACACACCCAGCCAAGTGGGTGCTATACCTGGGTGGCTCAAACTAGGCGCAGGTGGGCTTAATTCAGCCAATAGGGTCAACCATACCTTCAACCACACCTCCCAGCCAGAGGTTTGATATACCCTATGGCAGGATGGCCACCCCTTCTCTCCCTTTTCCCTGCTCCTGTGCTCTCTCAGGCCGTGCCCCGGTCTCTCGGGCCTCAGTTCACCACGTGTGGGGGTGCAGTCCCACGAGGTTGCCTGTGTTCCATTGCGGGCCCCAACGTGGCTTACCCGTGGCTTAGCATGCTCCCCTGTAATAGCGAGTACTCTTTTGCGATTGTAAAACCTGAAACTTCTGTCCTTCCTAAAAGCTCACTTGGATGGCAAAGCAGGCTTCGGTGTGAATTCTTTCTCGGGCGAAGCCAAGAACCGAGGCATTACCCCACTCATGAAGCTAACAATACTAGATCTGCCTAGAATTTTCCTTTGAATTGATTCGCTTTTTTAAAAAACTCTACCCCATTAGTAATAATATCTGTGAACTCATGAAATCAGGGATCTGGCATGCGAGTTATGCTTCTTTCTAATGCACATTAAAATAAACACATGACTGCCAAAATGTAAACCTTTGGCCCTTCCCTGGGATTCTCCTTCTTAATTCCTGGCTTTGTTTAAATCCAGTGCAAAATTCTGTTTTCATTCAACTTACCAGAGTTGGTTTCCTGGGGTGACAGTTCTTTGTTTACCTCCCCTGGAGACATTTGCTGGCCTCTCTCTGTCCCAAGATGCAGTGGAGAACTCAAGGCACGTGGGGAGTCTTGGCAGGAAGCGGGGTCTGGATAGATAACCCCCAAGTTAACTAGGCAAGAAGCACATGAATTTGAAGAACCCTTACTGAGCTGTGAGCCTGGCCTCCGGTGAACTCAGGATGGGTTAACCCCCAGCCAGGCCCTTTCTGCAGTGGGGCAGCTGCAGGACCTCCCTGTGGGAGGCACCGTGCTACAACAATGCCAGTCTCCCACCTGCTTGTTGTTCACCTTGGGGCACAGCGACCTTGGGAGGTTCCTTCTGCATTCCCTTAGCAGGGCCTGCAGACTCCAGGCTTCGTTGTGCGTGTTGGGGCGGGTGGGCAGGAAGCTGGATTAAAATGGTGCTTGGCAGACTCTGCTCCCCAAGTATTGAGTTCAGTAGATCTGGATTGGAACCCAAGGAGCCCTGATGACATGCTGGGTTATTCGTGACTGCTAACCTCAAGATCAACCGTTCCAAACTGCCAGCAGCTCATAGGGAGCTAGTTGAAGCTGTTGGATGTCTCAAGTAGATTGTGATCCAGGTGAGTTTTGTAAAGGATAGAAGTGTCAGGTTGTACACAGGCACCCTGAGGTCACTTCACACCCGCACGTGGAGTCCTGAGGCCAGCGGAGGTCACCTCACTGCCTGCTGAGAAACAGCTTGAGAGACAAAAAAGAAGGGCAGTGGGCTTGGATCCTGGCTTTTCAGGCCCTCCACTGGGAGGTGTGGGCGACAATATTGGTTGCTCCCATTGGCTGAATTCACCTGGCTGAGATGGGGCCGATCCAGGTGTACCACCCACCTAGGTGTACCACTCCTTCTGGCTGGGAGCTGGGCATGCCCCACAGACACCCTAACTACCTAACAAGGCTTTCTGCTCCCCTAAAGATTTATAGCCTCGGAAGCCCAACGGGGCCTTTGTACCATGGCCTGCTTCCTCCATAGCTATGAGTCAGAATCAAGTCAATGCCAGTGAGTTTTTGGGGTTTGGGGTTGGACCCAGGAATCAGCATTTCTGACAAAACCCTTGACCCCCCTCCTCCCCTCCCCCAGGTGATTTGGATGCAGGTGACCTGTGCACTCTGCCGAGAAACCTTGCTCCAAAGGGCAATCTGCCACAGGGAAGGAAGTCTGCTCTAGAAGGCTGCTCCAAACTGTGTGGCCTTGGACCAGTCACTTAGCTTCTCTGTGCCTGAAAATGACAATGACGCTGACAGCAGTTATGACCATCCTCACACGACGTCGACTGTCGTGGTGACCCAGCATTGCTATCAAAGGAGCACCGCACGCAAAGGGCTTCAGCAGACAGATGTAGCTGTGGGCGACACGGCCGAGCTTCGGCGACACGGCAGAGTCCAGGGCACCCGCTCTAGGGAAACGCTTTCTTGGTGGGCTCAGCAGGGAATCCTCCTCCCCATTCAGCCTGTGTGCCTGCACCCCTTGCTGAACTTTTACAGGCTCTGGCCTCTCTCTCCCCCAGCTCTGCTCCCCCTTCTCTGGGTGAGCCTCAACAACTCAGCACATCCCAGGTAGGTGCACTGGTGTGTCCTCATTAACATGAGAAAGAAAATCTTGCCAGTGGTGTGAAGCCCAGAGGCCTAGAGGTGAGGAATTGCAACACATATTTTTGGGAGGCCACAATTCCCTAATATCTGAGTCAGGGGCACGTGGGGATTGGGAATTTTGGGGAAAAGCAGAGGAGTACTGGGCGGTCTTGCTTCCTCTCACCACCACTGCCCGTCCACAGTGGTCCTGCCCCATTGTAAGCACCCAATCAGCTCTGTCTGCACCCCCTGCACCCAATCAAGCACAGAGCACCACGTCTGGCCCTCTGGGAGCAGCTTATTCTTGGAGGGATGGTTTCCTCTACCACGTGTCACGTCCCTCAGTAGTGAAAGAGCCCTCCCTACAACCTTTCTGGAAGGTGGGAGGGGCGTGTGTACTTGAGGCAGAGAAAGTTCAAGTGCCCTATGTCAGCACTGCTCCTATGTTGGTGTTGGGCACTGTTGAGTTGGTTCTGACTCATAGTGACCCTGCGTACAACAGAACAAGCCTGTGCCAGCCTCACACCTGTGGTCCTGTTTGAGTCCATTGTGCCAGTCACTGTGTCAGTCTGTCCTTCTTCTTTTTTGCCGACCTTCTACTTTACCAAGAATGATATCCTTTTCCAGCGACTGGTCTCTCCAATGCCATGAACAAAATAAGTGAGAGGAAATCTCACCATCTGTGTTAGTCCAGGTAGACTAGAGAAACAAATCCATGGAGACTCATGTGTATAAGAAAGAGCTTTATCTACAAGAGAAGTTGAATATTGAGAAAACATCCCAGCTCAATCCAGATCAAGTCCAAAGTCCGATATTAGCCCATATGCCCAATATCAATCTTTAAAGTCCTCTTCAGACTCATACAACACATGCACTGACACTGAATGCAGAATGATCACAGGCCAGCGGGTAGGAAGTCTTATGGATCCAGTGGCGTTGTAAGCAGCTCAGCACTGGCAGGGGTCTCCATGTGGCTCTTTCAGCTCCAGGGCTCTAGCATAGCTCCGTCTGTCTTTTCAGCAGGATTGTCTTGCAGGGATTGTCTCTGTGTCCCACCTCCAGCATCTTTGGTCCTCCAAATGAGGTCATCAAGCTGTGATCCGATTGACAGGCTAAACTCCACCCCTTCACTCTTAAATTGACAACAGATCTGTAACTACCACACGTGTCATTTGATTTCTTGACTGCTGATTCCATGAGCATTGATTGCGAATCCCATCCATCATGCTTGATATGAAATGCTTGACAACTTTAATCTTTTCTCTGTTTATCAGAATGTTACTCATTGGTTCAGTAAATAGGATTTGGATTTTCTTTACCAAACCAAAACCAAACTCCGTGCCATAGCATCCCTACAGGACAAAGTAGACCTGCCCCTATGGGTTTCTGAGACTGTGGTGATGAGAAAGACTTATCTTTCTCCCACAGAGCAGCTGGTGGTTTCGAAATGCTGACCTTGTGGTCACCAGGCCAAAGCCTCACCCACTGTCCCCAAGGCCTCTGGCTTTCTTTACATTGAGTTGCAGTCCTCGTTGAAGGGCGTAGTCTGTGACCTTCACCAGCACAGCTTCCAGTCCTCCAATGGCTTGCTCTGGTTAAAACCATCAGTCACCAGCCACAGGGCTGGCTGTATGGGGGCCCTGAATCCTCGGAGGCTCCTTTCCGGAGGACAGGCACCTGGGCTCGCTCACTGACTGCACCCTGAGGAGAAGCTCCTGGTCCCCAGGCCCTCCCTTGCCCGAAGCTATCACCTGACCCGTGTCTTCCTGTGCCCCGACAGATGTCCTGGCGTCCGCAGTACCGCAGCTCCAAGTTCCGGAACGTCTATGGGAAGGTGGCCAACCGGGAGCACTGCTTCGAGGGGGTTCCCATCACCAAGAATGTGCACGACAACCACTTCTGCGCCGTCAACGCCCGCTTCCTGGCCATTGTCACTGAGAGCTCAGGTGGTGGCTCCTTCCTGGTCATCCCCCTGGAGCAGGTAGGTGACCTCACACCTCCCTGGGCAGCTGGGTCAGGAGGAGGCCTCCTAGCCCCCTCCCCACCCACCGCCTTTTCCTGTCTCCTCCTGTGCGCATGGCTCTGCCTTGTTCCGGGTCCACCTGAGCTTCCTCACCTGACCAAGTGCAGACCTAGGGTTCAGGCAACTCATGGTCTGTCCTCCCCCGCCTCCTCCCCTGGGTGTGAACCCCTCACTTCCTCTCGACACGCAGCTGCAGGGCCACGAGCCTCAGACCTCTGAGCAGCAGCCCTCGCAGTTTAGTGGGCTCTGCCAATTGCTGGGACTGTGACCTCAGAGGTGTCCCTGACCTCTTGGAAGCTTGGTTTCCTGTAAGGGTGCAGTGGGGGAGATGAGCCCATCCCCGCCTGCTCTCCAGGGATGGGGCCAGCTGCGCACCGTCGACCCACCTCGCGTTCAAGACGTGTCGGTACTTGCTCAGGAAGGTTGTGAGCCCTGTTCTCCACCGACTTAGCAAATGTCCCCACGGCTAACACCTTGGGGAGGATTCTCGAAGGCAGTTCACCTCTCCGCCTGAAACGCCTTTCTGTGGCCTCGACCTCACTGGGCCACAGCCCTCGCTGGCACCTGGCCGTGTTCCACTTTGAGGTGAGCAAGGGTCAACTGTCAGTGAGTCGCCATAACAAAAATCAGTTCCCAACGAAGTAACAAGCTCGGCCTTCACAGCACCCACTAAAGTAATCATCTGTGAGGGCGTGTTTTAAAAGTCACACACTGGGGAAAAGGCTTCCCAAGAGCCAGGCAAGAATCCCAAATGGTGTGCAGGTAAGGACGCCTGCGTCTCCAACTCTGGCGCTCCTGTGCTTCAGCGGGGCACCTTGGGCAAAATGTAAAGGCTGGCCACCCGCTTGAGGACAGTCCTTACAACACCTAGCAGACAAAAGGCGCCTTTGCTGGAGGGTACGTCGACTTCTAGAATGATCAGAAAGCACCCAGCAAATGTGTATGAACTGCTGAACGGAGAACTAACTTGCTCTATAAACTTCCACCCACATCACAGTGCACGTATATGTGATGTATACCTATCCCAAGAGTAAAGTGGACAAATGATAGGAATAAGCGTTTCCCTGACAACAAAATAGGACTGAATCAGAAGGTTTGGGAAGTTTGTATCCTTGGGTGTCATCAAAGGTGTGGGCAACCAGGTGCTCGGATGCCCTTTCACTAGTCGCTACGAGTTGCCTCTGCTTTGTGGTGACCTCATGTGTGTCCCAGGAGGGCTGTGCTCCAGTTTTCGGCGGCTGGTTTTAACAATTGGATCACCAGCCCTTTCTTTGGAGGTACCTCTAATCCAAACCCAACCCATTGCTCTCAAGTTGATTCCAACTCATGGCAAGTCTGTAGGACAGAGATGAGCTGCCCCTGCTGTACTCTTTATGGAGGGATCCCTTGTGGCATAGTGGTTATGTGTTGTGTTGGGCTGCTAACCACATTGTCAGCAGTTCGAAACCACCAGCTGCTCCATGGGAGAAAGATGAGGCTTTCTTCTCCTGTAAAGAGTTACAGTCTCCGAAACTCACAGGGGCAGTTCTACCCTGCTCTATAGTGTTGCTGTGAGTCAGAGTCAACTCAATAGCAGTGACTTTGTTTTGTCTTTTTAAATCTATGGAAACACACTACCATATTGTTCTCCCTCAGAGCAGCCAGTGGATTCGAACCACCAACCTCTCCACCAACTTAGCAGCAAGTGCTTTAGGCACTCTGACAGAGGTGCTGGTGAGTGAACACAAACCGCCAGCCTTTGGTTTAGCAATCGAAGGGGTTGTCATGTGGCCCAGCCAAGGTCTCCTGGATCAGCCTCTGTGCGGCATGTCAAAGGGACAGCCTTTGGGGGGAAGGGGCCACTGGGCAAGCTCTATGAATGTTGAGCAGTGCACACGCACTGACCCCTGCAGTTCCATTTTGTGGAATCTACTCTTCAGAAATGTTCTCGCGTACATGTTCAAGGAAAAAACACTTGGCAGCATTTTAAATGATACAAACCTCTTTTTTTTTTTTTTTTTTTTTTACAATTTACAACCGAAATACAATCCCTCGGCCAAATTGCCTAAAAAGTTTCCAAACTCTTCCTCCTGGTTCCCGTGGTGATCACAAAGAGCCGTGACGTCAGTAGCACTGGGCTGGACGAAAACCCAACTTCATCAGTGTCCCGTGGACAGCAGGAAAACAAGCAGATTCCCTCCTGAAGGAAAGCCGGTCTCTGTAGACACGTAGGCTATAACTATGCATATCCACGTTTACCATGTGTACATACGTACACACATAGGCATGGACGAGGAAACCTCGTTTTCTTGCTCGGCACAGACACTGCAGGTTTTGACCAGGTGGCGGCATTTGGGCGACTCTATTGGTTGGTAGCTTGTTCTTCAATAGCATGTGCTCCCTTCGTGTCTGTGCCGCATCTTGGTCATTCTCACAATATTTCAAACTTTCCCATAATGCTGTCACACACTTACTCGACTACAGTACAGTGTAAACATGACTTTTATTATCTGCAACCAGCAGCTCCGTGTGACTCCCTTTATCGCGACGGCCACTTTCTTGTGACGATCTAGAACGAGACCCACAATAGCTCCAAAGTGTATCTGCATATGTCTTTTCTCTCTCTCTCTCTCTCTCACACACACACATATGTATAACACAAGATAAATGTTATGTTAGTCCGGGTTGACTAGAGAAATAAGTGCATACACTCATATGTGTATAAGAAAGAGCTTTATATCAAAGAACAATTGTAGATTGAGAAAACATCCCAGCCCAGTCCAGATCAAGTCCTTAAGTCCGATGTTAGCCCATAGACGCAATTCTAGTCTCCAAGTTCCTCTTCAGACAGACACGGCACATGATGCCTACTACAGGAAGATCACGGCCGGTGAGTAGGAGGTCTGTGGATCCAGTGACAGTGGCTGGATCACAACACTGGTGTGGGTCTCCACATGACTCCTCCAGCTCTCTGTCTCAACAGCAAGAAGGGGAAGGCAGAGAGAGTGTGTCCCGCCCCCAGGGAGGAAGACAGGAGTTCCCAGAATCCTTAGGAAAAGGCCATACCTACACAGAGGCATGATTGGCTATGACTTGATTGACAGGCTAGACTCCACCCCTTCGCTCAAGTCGACAGATTATGTAACTGATGTGTGTGTGTGTGTGTGTGTGTGTGTGTGTGTGTGTAGGCTCTATGGGTGCATATTTGTTTTCCACACGCTCTGCTATCATTCCTTGAATTATTATGCGCAGTTAATGATGGTTGTGCACACTACAAATTCATCCCTGTCTCCGTGTCATGTGGAGACTTCATTTGAGGGGATGAGTTGTTCAGGATGTTTGCAAGCAGGGAAAAATGAGGCTCCCCCCTCAGGACCGTCAATAAGGACATGGGAGGCAAACCGGAAGGCATCCAGTGCAGGGTGGCCTTGAAACCGATGGCGGACGGCAGTGACTCTCAGCTTTCTCAGTCTCAGCTCGAAATCACTTTACGTTCTTAATCACCGAGGACAGGAGGCCTTCACTCACCTCACTCAAAGTGGAAAACAAACGGAAACAAAGTATCGAGGGCCCCAGCGAGCTCTTGTTTATAAGGACTATATCTACTGGTAGTTAGCATACTTGATGAAAAGTGAAACAATATTATAAATATTGGACCTACCTCAGGGACCTACCCCGATGCAGCCTGGGTGCTGGAGCAGCCGTGTGGAGACCCCTGACGTCGCTGAGATGCTTACACGTTTACTGACTCGGCTTTCCTCCTGCAGTCGGCATCATTGCATCTGTTTTGTAAGATGGAGGAGGACTTTGTGGATTGGTGTCGGACATATGGGTTCAATGTTGGACTTGTGGGCTTGGGCAGCACTGGGTTGGGATATTTTCTTGATGCGCACTTACCCTTTATATAAAGCTCTCTCTTATACATGAGTTTCCGTGGATTTGTTTCTCTAAAGTCCCCAGACTAGCATACTCTGTTTCAATAGCACAGACCTTGCCACCTCTAAAGCTCCACTGGGCAGTCGCCAGAGGATGCAACTAGACAGGGCGCACGATGCCTTCCTTCCATCATGAAAATCATTTGGCCCGGTGGACCCTCTGTCAAGGCCCCAGGAGTCCCCAGAATCACACTTTGAGAATATGCAGAGGCAAATTTAATGCCAGAAACCCCCAAGAGAGCTCTTAAAAGTTCATAGGCAAGCAGACTTTTCCCGTGAATGACAGCTGCATTTTTCCATGAATGTGTTGCAGCCCCCTTGTCTTTAGGACTCATTAGTGAGTGCAAGGGGACCCCGGTGGTATCGCGGGTGACAAGCTGAGCCACGAACTGCAAGGTCCGCCCACTCCTGGGGAGAAAGATGAGGCTGTCTGTCCTGGTGAAGATTGACGGTCTCAGAAACAAAGAGAGTCGGCTCTGCCTTGCTCTTTAGGGCTGCTCTGAGTTGAAATCAAATCGATAGCAGTGAGCTTTGAGTTATTCACTTAAAAATTTTTTGATTCATTTCATTTAAAAATGTTTATCCATGTCCAAGAGGACTTCAGAAAGCTTTTGCAACAATTCCACAGTCTGTGAATTCCATGCTTCCACGGCCTATTTGACGCCCTCCTGCATCTGTCCGGAAAAGACGGAAAGGATGTGCGCCTAACATTGGCTGATCTCTTATTGGGATTTCGAGTACTCTTTAATTTTCTTCTTTTTTCCCTTTTTCTCAGATGAATTTTTAAACGTTCCCTGAGAGCTTACTGTTTTGTACAATAAGATACCAACTCATGGTAACCGCGCAAGACAGAGCAGCATTGTTCCTGGGGGTTTCTGGGACTGCCAGTCTTCACCAGAAGAGACCAACTCCTCTTTCCCTGTTTCATATGTGGGAGAAAGGGAAACAAGACAAAATAGGAGCAGAGGCAGAGAGGGAGGCTGTGGTTTCGGGGACCATTCAGCCCAGATAGGGGTACTTGGCAGCCCCCCTCAGTGGAGGCCCCCATACCACTTGTCTCTGTGCCTTCACCAGAGGAGTCTCTTTATACACCGTGAAGGTCAATACCCGCTTCCGCCCGTGGCAGCGTGTCCTCTCTGAGGGACACCGGGCATGACCTAGCTGTCAAAAATGCAGACTGGCAGCACCCATAGCGAGGCCGTGCAGGATGGAGGCAGACGGACATTTCCAATGGACGGAAGGGTAGGCGGCTACGAACCAAGGGCTCTCAGTGGCTCATGCTCTTTGAAGCAGGACCTGGCACCTAGGACCTTGTGAAACAGGATCGCAACCCCAAGGAGGGACTGCTTAGGGCAAAATCCCACCTTCCCCTGCTGCCTGAGCCTAGGTTGTCACTGGCATGGCCACAGGTTTGAGCCTGCCGGCCTGGGACAGCCTGATGGTGGGGTCAGGAAGGAATCAAACCAAACCAAACCCAAACCCACTGCCATTGAGTCTATTCTGGCTCAGGGTAGCCCTGTCAGACAGAGTAGAACTGACCCTATAGGTTTCTGAGTCTGTAACTCTGTACAAGAGTAGAAAGCCTCATCTTTCCCCAGAAGAGCAGCTGGTGGTTTCGAACTGCCGTCCTTGTGGTTAGCAGTGCAACACATAACCACAGCTCCAGCAGGGCTCCTTCAGGCAGTCCTGGCTGCCTTCTAGTCAAGCCACACTCCTGGTCACCCAGGCGTGCTGCACTAGACCTGGGACCCACGGAGTCTCTGGTTGAAGTAGATTGCCAGACCTGTCTTCCAAAGAACCTCTCGGTGGACTTGAATGTCCCACCGTTTGTTTGGCAGCCGAGCCCATGAGCAGTTATGCCGTTCTGTAACACGGGCTAATAAAATGATAACAACTAATAAAATGATGGGGCCAAATTCAAAACTCCTTTCTTCTTATCTGTCAACAGATAGACTCATGTGCTGGAGGTGAGCTCTTCCACTTTGGTCAGTGTTCTAGAAAGAGACAGTTATGGAGAGGGGGCTTCCAAAAATCTGTGGAAAACTTGAATGAAAAGATAACGGAATTTTTTCCCACCTCAGTCTGCAAGCCCCCTCCTCTTATCTCAGCTCCAGTTTCTCTGCTATTTGATAGAAATCTCCTCAGAAACTCTTTTCTACATGAGTCACTACAAACACAGAAATTACCTTGGCTCTTCCTTGGCGACTTCAAAGCACCACCATGCCCATTAGTTGTTGGCGGCCATGCTTCACAGAGTGAGCTTGTGGGGCACACATTTAGCCCATCACTGGGTGGTCCCATCATGCTGCCGTGGGCAGCCAGAGGCCGCCAGAAACTGTGTCTGCCCTACAGTCCCTTTCTCAAAACCTTCTCCTCTCCTGCCAGGAGTTCTTTCGATGTCAACACAGGCGCGCACCATTACACACCTGCGAGACTGTCTGTGGAATAGGGCAGCATTTGGACATTGTCCGAAAGCCCTCACGGGTGTTAAAGCCTCACGGGAATATAGTTCGGCTGTTTGAAGCTACTCATTTCTGTAGCTCATTTCAAACTCATCTACGTGACAAAACAGACACAGAAACTACCTGTGCTGAAATGTGACGGAGTTTAGGCCCTTTTAAAACAGGAGTAATCATCATTGATTCCATCTGCAATGAAAGAGCTTATTTTTGTTTACTTAGATCAGTGGTCCTCAGCCTTCCTAATGCCAGGACCCTTTCATACAGTTCCTCATGTTGTTGTGGTGACCCCAACCATAAAATTATTTTCGTTGCTACTTCATCACTATAATTTTGCTACTGTTATGAATCGTCACGTAAATATCTGATATACAGGATGTATGTTCATTGTTACATACTGAATATAAATGATAGTGCTTAATCACACAAACAATGTGTAATATGCATTTGAGAGTGTAAAGTTTATTTTAGAAAAACAACAAGGGAGCCTGCTTCTGGCTGTGGAAGCCAGAGGAGCAGCCCTGGGTAGTGGGGCAGGCAGAGCAGAGAGGAAGCAAGTGAGGAAGGAGCGGGGCTCACCTCACCCCGCCCGCTCATCTACAGCACCCACAGCTGGCAGCCTGCCGAGAGCGTCTAAGAGCAAGCCTGCACGCAGAGCCCTCTCCTGTGCTCGGCCTGTCCCTCTGTCCAGGACTCCGATTATTCAGGGGAACCAATAAACAAAAGGAGAAATGCTTTCCTTGACAACAAGACCAAACAAAAACCTGAAGCAACTGCGAATGGACATTGGGCGATACACACGTGTCTTTATGATTTACCCTGTTCTTCCAGGGTAAGAAGCCATGCCCATCACTGCCACAAACAATAGCCTTGCTTCGTCTTGGACAAACACGCTAATTCCAACACACCCCGTCTTTGGTGATCCTCTCAGTAGCAGGTCTGCCTATCCCCCTTATACAGTTGGGGTCACTGAGTCTGTACATACGGACACAGCGGTGGCCCAGGGAGCAGCTGAGTCTGACGCCAGCTCACTGATTTCTGAATCTGACACTCCCCTGCCAGTGACGTGATGCTGGTGGCCGGGTAAGTGCAGACTGGCGGGCAGATCTTCTGGGAGTGGACTGGTCTCCCAGAGCTTTTGCTCAGACTGCTGCTGCGGAGGGCGGTGCCTGGCCTCTCCCTAGTTCACGTTCAGCCGCCAGCTCTCCCTCTCTGGAGTGGAATGCGGCAGATGGGTAGCAATCAGCACCCTGATTGCCTGGCACAGCTGGAGGGGCCTGATGAGTATTCCAGAGACTGGGCGCAGTGCCCAGTGGGCTCATGAATCACTTGGGCTCCCCAGGTGCACCACCCCTATCCTGCAGCACACCACCAGGGCCACCTGCCGCCTCAAGATCCAGATCACCAGAGCAGGACTGGAAACAGAGTCTCCAGGGCCCAAGCTTGAGCCAGCTACCTGCGGCCCCAGTGCCCCTGGCAAGAAGGAAAACCCCCCAGTGTGGGCCTCAGGAGTCCCGAGTCTACCCATCGTCAGGCAGGTCCCACCAGGGAGCTTTTGGACATGTACATGAACTTGATCTCCTTGACTCTCACCTCAAGGACCGCGGTGGACCACCATTATTCTCCTTATTTTATGATAGCGAAACCAACCAGTCTCAAAACTCAAGGGACATCTCAAAAATGGCACAGCACACTAATGGCAGAGCGGGGTTCCCTCCCCCCCTCATTTATGGATTCTTACTCTCCCATCTGTAATCTTGGAGGACAAAGGCCAGCCCTGCTCACCTCACCGAGCGTCACCAGCTTCTGTGACATCACCTCTGGTTCCTGGTGACCTTATGTGGGTCGGGGTAGAACTGTGCTCTACGGAGTCTTCAATCGCTGTTCTTCTATTATCAGACAGCCTGGCCTTTCTTCCGAGGCCCCTGAGGGTGGACCCAAACCACCAGCCTGCTAGCTAATAGTGGAGTGCACTAACCACTTACACCACCCAAAGCCTCCGATAGAAAATTAAACCCAACCCCCAAACTCACTGCCATCGAGTCGATGCCGGCTCACAGCGACCCCCTAAGCCAGGGGAGAACTGCCCCGGTGAGTTTCCCAGACTGTCACTCTTTACAGGAGTGGGCAGCTCCGTCTTTCTCCCACGGATTGGCTGATGATTTGGAACTGGTAATTAGCAGCCCAATGCGTAACCACCACACCGCCGAGGCTTAAGAGGGCCATGTCTGCAGACTTGCCTTGCATTGTCATTATGATTGTCATTTGAATGTCTCCAAGGGTCACCTTGAACATTACTTCCACTAATTCTTGACTGAACCCTGCAGGCACCCACATGGGCATCTCTGGGGAGGTCAGTGAAGCAGGCATGTCCCAGGCTCCTTGCACGTGCAGCGCCTCGTGTTGGCACGCCATCTCCCTATGAATGAGTGTAAGGAGGCAGGCAGGCAGGCAGGCACTCCAGCCAGCAAGGAGAGGTGGGCGAGCGTGCCCCGGACATGCTAGCATGTCCTCAGGCCTGGGACCCGCAATGGACAACCAGCACCGTGCCAGAGGTGGGCAGAAAATAACATCAGACCTGGTCTCCAGGAGGCCCGCTGGGCACAGTTAGTGGACCTGGGTCACTGAGAGTCCCTGTAGACCATCCCAGCCAGGTGTCACTCAGAAGCCAACTCACTGTCCGATGGGGAAAGCTTTTGAATTTGTCCATCTTACCTGCACCCTGCCCATAGATAAAAATGACAAAACATGATTACAGTCTCCAGCCACTGGGCTCTCCAGAATTAGCTGCCTACAATGGAATTAATCCAGTAACTCAGCTTTATTGCAGCTGTCTCATTCTGGGCTTGGTATGGAGGTGGGGGGTCACTCCGACCCTGGCCTGCCAGCCCTGCATTCTCCTCTCCACTCCTACCCTGCCACAAATCCTGGCTCAGTCTTGCCCTGGGGACAAGACATTTGCCCTTGTCCTGTGGGGCTGAGTGCTGCATTCACGCTCCCATCCAGTGAAGTGGCCTCCTCTTCCTTCTCCTGTCTCTGATGTGCAGGATGGAGAGCTGGCCAGCTGTCCCAGCTCTCCCCGCCCTGCAGGACTCAGTGGTGGAGATGACCCCGGCAGGAATGGTGGCAAGCCACCCCCAGCCATCCATGGCATGAAGACCCTGTGTGAGGGGAGCTGCGGGGGAGGTGGTTGAGCGATGGCTGTAGAAGCTGACACACCTGACTTGAATCTCAGCCTTGCCCCTTAGGTTCAGCATGCCCTAGGGTGAATGACTCGCTTATCCTTCCTGGGTCCCAGTTTTCTCCTCCCTATGATGGGAAAATTGGATGAGGTTGGACTGCAGGTTCATTTTGGCTCTCATAGTCCATTCCCTTCTGCTGTTGTTTTAAGTCAGTGAGCAGAGGACTTCAAAAAGTTCATGGATAATTTCCATGGTGTTTTCATCCCATTTCCCCTAAAACTTTTTCTTCATTTCTTTTTAAAACAGTCTTATTGGCACATAATCCACGTATCATACAATTCAATCATTCAGTCACATCAGGAAGGGTTATACAATCAATTTTAGAACCATTTCTTCTTTCTGATACTTCTCGTTGCCATCAAGTTGATTTCAAATCATGGCGACCCAGGGTGCGCAGGGCAGAAGTGCTCTGTAGGTGTCCAAGGCCATTACCTTTGGGTGTAGACCTGGTGCTGTCCATCTGAAGCCCTGCTAGATAGTTTGAACCATCAACCTTCCAGCTGTGGTGCAGCGCTTCCTCAACATTGTACCACCATCACAGTGACATCGTCTCCTGGAAATTTGTGAAGGGGTGGTGTCTAGCCTGTCAATCAGGTCGCAGCCTGATGAGCTCGTTTGGAGACCTGAAGGAAATAAATGGCTCACTGGAGGCCAGACACGGACTCTGCTTGTCTTCCTGCTGACAAGCCACATGGAGACCCCTGATGGAACCAGAGCCCTGGAGCTGGAGGAGCCACGTGGAGACCCATGCCAATGCTGAGACGCTTCCACCACCACTGGATCCACAAGACTTTCCACCCACTGGCCTGTGATCTTCCTGCATTCGGCATCATCACATGTGTGGCGTGCGTCTGAAGAGCAATTTACAGACTGGTATCAGACATCTGGGCTAATACCGGACTTATGGACTTGATCTGGACGGGGCTGGGGTGTTTTCTCAGTGTTCAATTGCTCTTTTATATAAAGCTCGTTCTTATACACATATGAGTGTCAGGCCTTACTGAGGCGGCAAAGAAGGTGCCCAGCCCTGTGCTAAGGCCTGTAATAATCAGGGACCATTGCTCACAAAACGCCTTTGCTCCCATTCAAGATTTCAGTGACCTCTGACCCCGTCACGCCCCCACAATCAGCGTTCTGCCATTTAAGCCTTCTTTCTATACCAAAAAGGAAAAAAAAAAGAAAGCCAAATCTCCCGGCTGCTCCCCTCTCCAGCAAGGTTGCCCTTTCTCTGGGGGAAATTCAGAGAACCTTTTCTAAATCCATTTTTCAGATCTTTTCTCAATAGTTCTTTGTTCTTCAAGCTGCGTTCACTGGAGCAATTAGCATCTCAAAGCCCGTGACAGTCAGAATGTACAGTAAGTGACTTTGGGGAAGGGGGAGGAGAACTGAGCTCTGAACGACCCAGACGTTCCAGCTTCATACCATTTGTTTGAGGCCCCGAGATAGACAGCCTTGCTAGTTGTTTTTCCCTTTTTGGGAAAACTGACTGCTTATTTTTTAGAGAAATGATGGCAAGCCCGTCAGCAGAAGCCCAAGCGTGGCCCTTTATTCGTTTCTTGAGAGTTGCAGGACTGGCAGTCTGGCTCCGGGAAGAGAAGCCCAGGGACGCAGCCCTGACCAGTGGGCATCATGGGAGGTCAAAAACTCCATCCCACGGCCTCCTGCCCAGGTCTCCGCTAAGCTGTCTCTCTGGCCCCATGCCTCTGCCAGGGTTTGGGGCAGGCAGAGGCAGGGGAGGAGCCTGAGCCTGCGCTGAAACCAGTCCCCTCTGGCTTGGTGGGCTGCCTCCTTCCCCTGGAAGCCTGGAACCAGCCACACCTCCAGAGACTTCAGCTCTCTCTTGTGCCGGCTGTGAGGCCCTGGACCTGTACCTGCTCTGGGACTCAATTTCCTCTATTGTGCGATCCAAGTGCTCCTTGTCCCTTCTGGTGCTGTGACACTCAATATGCGGTGCTGCTTGGAGCACTCAGTCCATTGTCTGGTGCACAGGGCGCGCTCAGGAGATCAAAGGAAGCTACCCTCTCCTGAAGTGCTTATGCATTGGGCTGTGACTCACGTGGACCACTGGCAGCTCCACAAGAGAAAGACTGGGCTTTCTACTCCCGTAAACAGTTACAGTCCATAAGAGGGGAGGTTGCTATGTGTCAGCATCGACTCAATGGCAGTGAGTTTCGTTGCTGTTGCTATGCTCACGTCAGAGAAGCCCTGGTGGCAAGGTGGGTTAAACATTGGACTGAGAATTACAAGGTCAGCAGTTCAAACCCACCAGCCACTCTGAAAGAGAAAGATGAGGCAACTTGCTGCTGTGGAGATTTGCAAGCTTGGCAATCCAATCGTGTGATGATCTGTCTTCTGTCCTCCAGTGACTCCACGAGTTAGAATCGCCTCCAGGGCTGCTGCTTGGGCTTTGGATTTTTGTTACTAATGACAGGGGCTTCCAACCTCATCTCACCTTCTTCGGCCCACCCAGGTCCAGAAATAATTGGGGCTTTGGTGGGCTCCAGAGTCGAAGCCAGCAGCAAAGACCCTTGACCTTGGCCTATTGCTCCTATCTCCTTTGTGTAGTCCTTGAGCCTGCACCCTGCCGAGAGAGGAAGGCACCCACATTGTGCCATTGTGCCCCAGAAGGGGCAGGAGTGCTGAGTGCCTAAGCCTGCTGTAGAGCTGGTCTGGGACCCCTGTGGTCAGCCGGCCAGCTTGTCTCGAGTCAGCCACCTACCCGCACCAATGAGAGAATGCATGGAGAGCTCGCTGCCAGTCTGCCAGAGCAGGCTGCTTCTCACGCCATGGTTGGCCCTCGACTACCACACTAAGCATTGACAACCTGAACGCAACCAGCAGGAGGGAGACGTGTGGATCTGCTTCAAGATCATCGCCCAGAGTCCAGTGCTGTCACCATGTGTAGGCCTCAACTCAGGACAGTGGGTTGTGCATCAGACGGGTTGATGGATGCAGGGACCTGGGGGTGTTCTAAAGTCTAGCTGGCTCAGATCCGAGGTAGGTGCCCCTTAGCTGGGCATGAGTGTGAGGTGGCTCTGGACCCGCACTTCCATCCAGGGCTCCTCTGGCCTGAGCTGACTGGCGGCCACACTGTCCACCTCCTCACAGGCCCTAATTCCAGGCTTGCAATGACACAACACAACTCGGAGACCTCAGAGCTGGCACGTCCCAGGTCTCTCAAATGACCCATGACAAACCCCAGAATCCGAGGTGGTGTGTCTGACACCCCGCCCCCCCCCCAGGTTGCCTCATGGGTGCCCTGGGGCTCCTCACAGGCCAGGCTTCGCCTGCCTTTGGAGGCGTTGCTGATGGCAACAGCTTGCTTTTGCCATGGAAACTGGCATCTGACCGAAGGGGGGGGGTGGGGAGGACTCTGAAGGGAGCAGACTCTTATGATCCCAAGGAATGCATTCCCAATGGTGGAATTTCAGGCCACAGGGAGGTCTGTTCACACGAAGCAGACTTCCCTCGGCCCTCAAAGGACTTAACCTTCCTCCCTCGGGTCTTGGGTCGTCTCGTCTGCAGCCTGCCTGCGCACACACATGCCCATGGGTTCTCAGCACTTCAGAGAACAGAATGATGGGGGGACATGGGGGTGGGGGGCATGAGGAGGAGGACTAAGTGGACTGGGCTTGAAGTAGTTATCTCCCTGGGGAGCTGGTGGGGCCCTGAGGCCATGGCTGTTCTCAGGGCGGCTTCCAGAACAGTGACCATCTGTCTGCCTTGCCTGAGAAACCCTAGCCTGACTTAGTCCTTAGGGCAATTTCTGTTTCCGGATGGCCTCCCTGACTCCCTCACCGCCCACCCCCAGCCCAACGCTGTACAGCACAGCCGTTGCCCTCAGACGATGAATTATGCTCTGCAGGGCTTGGGAGTAGATTACCAGGCCTTTCTGCCAAGGCACCACCCTTTCGGTTAGCACCCCAGCCAACTCACCAGCCAGTGGTTTGCATCATGTGAGCTTCCACCCTTCAATGACCCTCGGGGAGGTGGAAGAGATGACGGGGTTCTCAGCACCTACAACAAGAGACGGCTGTGCTGAGAGGCAGCGCCAGCTCATTTGTCCTCCCCGCTTTCCAGCCAAGACCTTGATTTCCGTTGCTAAGCAACCGTGCCTAAGTTTCCAAATGGGTCTGCAGTGAGCACGAGAGAGGAAAGGTAGGCGTGGCAGTGCTCTGAACTCTGCATTTTACAGAGGCCCAGAGAGGGCAAGGGACTTGGTCAAGGTTGCTCAGCTCGCAGGCAACAAGCCAGGCTGACACCAGAACTGTGATGCTCAGTTCTGAGATTCTGCCCACGTCCCACTGCTCCCACAGGCTCCGCTGCCAAGGGATCGGGCAGCAAATCCCCCCAAACCCACAGCCCCGTCTCACCTGCACCAAGAGAAGTGCCCAGGCAGAGGCTGCCCTGAGGGAACTTAGTAAAAGACTTCCGACCAGACAGGGAGGAGGCACACAGTCCTGCCTTCTGGCAGCCTGGATTCAGCCCCAGCCCCATCAATTACCAGCCAAGTGCTCTGGACAAGCTCCCTACCTGTGCTGTGCCTCCATTTCCCCACCTACAGAATGGCAGGGGGTGGGGGCGGGATGCTTATCTCAATCTCTCCGCTGTTCCCGGGATTCAGAGAGATGTCACAGAAAGCCCTAGAAGGACAACGGCATAGAATCAGCCCTTGTATGAATGCTGCCAGTGCCTATGACCATGACATGCAGGGCCCAGCACCCCCCTTCCTACCAGGGCCATCAGCCCCGACCCCCACATCAAGCGCCCACTCTTACAGCTCAGACTCGATTCTTTGGAATCACAGCCGTAGTACCAAAGAGTCCAAATTTTCATTTTTAAAATGATAGTGCTCTGGTTCAAATAAAACAGCTTCCCTATAACTTATGTTAGGGAGACACATGTCCCCTGTGGCAGTCTGGAAAACCCATGCACCCCCTTTCCTTTCCCAGAATAAAGGCTTTTTAAGTGCTGTCTTTATTATCCAGGGCCGCTATAACAGATACCGCAAGTGGGTGGCTTTGATGAGCACACATGTACTCTCCCACAGTTGAAAGGCTTGAAATCTAAATCCAGGGCACCAGCTGCAGGGGTTACCTGGTCCCCCTTAACTCTCGGGAGGTCCTTGCTGCTTTCAGCGTCCATGGGCCCAGGGTTACATGGGGATCGCAGTGTATCTTGGCATCTGTCTCCCCAGGAGTCTCAGCACCGGGACCCTGGGTCCAAAGAGCACACTCCACTCTCTGCTCCTCATTCTTGGTGGTAGTCAGGCCCCTCTCCTCTCTGCTGGCCTCTCTCTCCTTCCAGCCAAGGTCAGAGGAGGGACTCAATGGAGAGTGTGACTGAGAATATGACGCAAGTCAGGGCAGGGCTTGATTCATGCCCCCTTGTAAGGCTGGGACCCAAAGTGCACCCTGCCTTGGCCCTGTCTCGTTAACTTCCAGAGGTTAGAATTCACAGCGTGAAATAGAAGCTAAGTACATCGAGCACAACATAGAGAGCGGCCACACCACCCTGGGAACTAGCCAACCCAATGCATATTTGGGGAAGGTGGGAGCAGGAAGCAATCCACGGCGAGGGGCTAGAGTTTAAAAAAGAAAGAATCGTACTCAATAGAGTCTTTAAAATGGATACCAGAATTGTGATGCAGTGACATATATGTTTATATCAGTACATTAAATGATCGAGTGGGGGGTCAATCAACTGCTGTAATTTCCAAATAGCAATGGGTATAAACAGTATTTTGAGTCAGCAGTGACAGAGTAATGTTATATGCAAATGTTACATGCAGGGTCTGCGGTGTCTGTTGATGAAGATGTTACAGGTTCGGCTAGCCCTACTTTGGGTTTATAAAGACTTAGAAATAAAGGAACTACTACAGGCCTGTGAGGGGTGAGTGGCAGTAAGGATGTCCCTTTGCTCCTGTCCAAGCCCACAGACCTCCTAGGGACTCCTGAGAACCCGGTTAACCCCAGTGGCCACTGGGTCAGTTGCAACTGCTGGAGACCCCGTGTGTGTCAGAGTAGAATTGTGCCTCCATTGGCAGATTTTTCAGAATTGGATCTCCAAGTCTTTCTTCTGAGGGACCCGTGAATGAACTCCAACTTCCAACCTTTCCATTCATAGCTGAATGCATGGACCGGACGTGGGAAGGACCCCTGAAATTAAAAACTCAGGCAGAATATCCTGTAGAACATCAGTAGCAGAAGAAGTGCTCTGCTGGTGGGGGGGGGGGGGGGGAGTGAGACCAACTGGGACACCCTTTAGTCTCAGGGACTCCCCTGAAATCCTGGGATGTACGGATAAGCGGGAAGCCTGACTTCTTACCCTGCCTAGTTCATTGTGACCTGGAGCAAGTCCCTTGTCCTTTCTGAGCCTCCGTTTCCTTATCTGTAAAGTGAGACCTTGTCCTATGAGGATTGGTCCAGCTCTGACATTGGGGGAGGCGTGTGTGCATCTCCTTTCCTGGAAACAAAGGCTTCAGCAGCGTGGGTCTGCAGGAGCCTTGGACCAGAGCAGGGGGAGGAAATCTGGGGCCAGGATGGCTGGGTCCCCATTGTTCCAGGGAAGAAGCATGGTGCTCTCTGCAAAGCGCCAGCTGGGTGAGCCTGGCTGGGGGCCCCGTCCTCGCCTGCCATCTGTGCCTCCTTCCTGCAGTCGGACTGGTGGGGAGGCGGATGCGGTGCTCCCTCGTGGGGCTAAAGCTAGCCAGAAACCTGGGTGGAAGGGGGAAGGGCTGTGGAGAGTCAGAGCTGAGCCAGGGAGCTTCCTACTGGGTGCTTAACCCTTTCCACCCCGACTCCTCACCTCTTTTCCCACGCTGATCCTTTGAGAGGAGAAGAGCCAGGCCTGAGGTCCAGGAGGGCGACCTAAAGGCTATGTGATTTTGCACACATTAGCTCACCTCGGGTAACTTCACTTTCCTCTTGTGTCCACTCCTGAGACAGGGCATTGCTCCTGGGCTGGACTGTAGATTAAGGGGAGTCTTGCCTGATGCTAACCAGTCAGGGCATACCGCTAACAACAGAGAGACTGGAGGTTTGAATTCACCCCAGGTGCCTCAGAAGAAAGGCCTGGAGGTCTCCTTCCAGAAAACCAGCCTCTGACAACCTCCATGGAATGTAGTTCTACTCTGAGAAAGAGGGGTCTGTCAGCCGATCCCAAAGGGGCTCACCTTTTAGCTGCCTTGCTGGGAGACCACGGCAAAGGTTTGTCAAGTGTCCCAGGCACCTGGGAGTTTGCAGGGGACTCCCTGTCCTCCACCCCTCTGCTCTGGCTCTTTGCTCTCCTTGAATTACCCTGAAGCCCACCCACTGCCGTCAAGTCCAGGCCTACTCACAAGGACAAAATGGAGCTGCTCTGTGGGCTATCCAAGACTGTACGTCTTTACAGAAGTAGAGAGCCTCTTCTTTCCCCTACAGAGCTGCTGGTGGTTTCAAACTGCCCATCTCTCAGTTAGTAGCCCCGCGCTTCTCCCGCTATGCCACCAGGGCCCCATAGTGCCCTTACCACTCTTCACAACCTCAATAGCCTACAGGCTGCGAAGCATGTGTCATTTATGAAGAATTGTTTATTTCCAACCCTCCAAAGCAATCAAGGGGTATACAATGAAGGGTTGTCTCCCACCCCCTATCTTTCTGCTACTCAGTTTCCTCTGCCAGGAGGCTGCAGGTGTTATCAGCTTCTCTCAAGTCTTTCCTGAAATTATATATATATATATATATATATATATATATATATATATATATATATATATATATATATATATATATATATATATATATATTCTTCTTACATAAAAGATAACACCCTACCTGCGTTGTTCCCTCCGTGTAATGCTCTGTTATATCTGGGAGATCTTTCCACATACAACAAACACACAGAACTTCCTCGTTCCCTTTGTACAGCTGCATGGCATTCGCCTGTCCGTGTGCATCTCTGTCTGTGGAGCCGCGTGTTCTGCTCACTGATGGGCACTATGACTGTGCCCGTGCATTTGAGATCACTAACAACGCTGTGGACAATGGCCACGGATATGCCAGCTCCCCCTGAGTGCAGACCTGTCTGCAGAATCCGTCTGGATGCTGCACGAAAGAGCCAAGAGGTCTATGCTTAGCTTAGAAAGTCAGGGCCAAGGCTGGGCGGGGGGGGGGGGGGGGGGGTGGGGGGGGGTGACGCTCCACGTTCTCAGGAACGATACACGCTGTCGTATTGGTCAGTTTTGACTCACAGTGGCCCCATGTGACGGAGTGGGGCTGCTTCACCAGATTTCCTCAGCCACACTCTTTCTTTACCAGAGCAGCTTGCCAAGGCTTCCCTCCTGGGGAGTTTCTTGGGGCTTGGAACCCCAACTTTCGGTTGGCAGCCACCTTTTAGTAGTGTGTACACGCACCTATTTTCATCTCGCCTTGAAAATAGCTTTCTCTTCCCCCGGGCTGAAAGGTAGAAATTTGTCTTTGTAGTTTAATTAGCATTTATTTTTAATATGAGGTGAGATTGAAGAGCTCCTATGTTTAATGTCATTATTTCCTTTTTTGGCCATTTGTGTCCTTGGCCCGTATTGTCACTGGGGCAGGGATCTTTTTCTTGTATATATGAGTCCTATGTGTACCAGGGAAATTGGCCCTTGCCTTAGGATATGAGTTTCAAGTATTCTTTTTCTTGTGTGTTTTTGTGTGGTTGTGGTAGTTATATAATTATTTGTCAATTTGAGGATTAAGAATGTAGGGGTGGAGTCTACCTTGTCAATCATATCACAGCCAATGAGGCCTCTGTGTGGGCATGGCCTTCTGAGAATTCAGGGAAATCCGGTACTTCCTCCTTGGAGGTGGGAGACCTTCTGCTCACACCCTGGGAGACAGAGCAGCTCACCAGACACATGGACCCACCCTGATGCAGAGACCCCTGCCAGTGCTGAGATGTTTCCAATGACACTGGATCCAAGGGCTTTCTACCCACTGGCCTGTGATCTTCTACATTCAGCATCATTGCATGTGCCTTGTGAGTCTGAAGAGGACTTTATAGATTGCTATTGGACACGTGGGCTAATATCAGACTTACGGACTTGTTCTGGACTGGGCTGGGCTGAGAAACCTCTCCCTTATATACATATGTGTGTTTATGAATTTGTTTCTCTAGTCCACCCGGACTGACGCAGTGGTGGTGGTGGTTTGTTTTTGCAATGCAGATGTCTTCTTTGAAGCTTTGCGTAGTCTGATTTACCACGAAGGAGCCACGGAGGTGCGGTGGTTATGTCCTTGGCTGAAAAGTGGGCTCTGTCACAGGACGCCGGCTGCTCTAAAGATGTGGCAATCTGCTTCCTTCGAGCTTTACAGCCTCGGAGACTTGGGGCAGTTTGACTCTGTCCCAAAGGAGCTGTGGTAGCATAATGGGCTGTGTGTTGGGCTGCTAACCTCAAAGTTAGCAGTTCAAAACCACCAGCCGATGTTGGGAAAAGATGAGGCTTTCTGCTCCCGTAAAGAGTTATAGTCTCAGAACTCCCTCCCCCCACCCCCCGGGGAGTTCTGCCCTGGCCTGTAGGGTGGCCATGAGTCTGAGGGTTCGAGGGTCACTACCAGGCAGATTTAGCTCAATGGCAGGGGCTATAATACACCAATCTTTTCTTTCATGCCTTCTGGAAGTTAAGCTATGGTTAAAAAGGCCTTACCTTCTTTGCTGCATTTGGAATTTATCTTGGTGTAAAGTATATAGATTTCACTTAACTTTTTAAATATTATTCCCAGTTTTCATCTGTCAGCTTGTAGATCTGTGGCGGCTTGCACAGATGTTGCTGTGGTGCCGGAAGCTATGCCACCGGTATCTCAGATACCAGCACATCCATCCATGGTGGACAGGTTTCAGGGGCTTGCGGACTACAACAGACTAGGAGGAAAGACCTGGCAATCCTAAACATACCTGGAGATACTGCAGACTCCTTTGCAGGCCACTGCAGGAAAGCGAGTAGCTGAATAAAGCAAGTGCCATGCAGTTGTTGGTTCCCCAGTGCATCTATGTGCACTGCACTGAAGTCTGCAAGGGGAGAGAGAGCGGACTTTCCACTCCTGAAAACAGACGCAGAAACCCAAAGGGCAGTTCGACCCTGTCCTGTAGGGCCACTCTGAACTGGAATTGACTCATTCACAGGGGGGTTGGTTGTGTTTTAGTAGTCCATAGAGCATGCAAGGGCACTCTGAACAAGGAGGAGACTGGATGAGAAAGGCGAGGCAGAGACACGAAGTGAGCGTGTGCTGCCGGAAACGTGGCACTCCCAGACTTGCTCGGTGCAGGGTTGCCACAACCTTCTAGCTGTTTCTTTAAATAAAAGGCATTCATTGCAAAGTGCCATAAAAGGAGGCCTGCCTGTGCTTCTGAAGACTGGCCCATGAAAACCTTGCAGGCGGCAGTGGGACATTGACTGATATAGGGCTGATATAGGATATTGGTATAGGGCTGGGAGGTAAGCCCGCCGCCGGGGAAGCTCTCGGGAGACGGCTGGAGAAGAGCTGCCTCCTCTGAGTGGAGGATGAAGTAGAGCCTTCAGGACCCTCACTTACTGCTACGAGACAACTTAAAATGAGAAGAAACAGCTGCCAACATCCATTTAGAAATTGGAATGAATCTTGGAAATTTGGAAGTTGTCAAAAACAAAACAAAACTCTTGAAGCTCGGTGTCCTGGGCATGAACTAACTCACTGCCATCGAGTCCATGCTGACTCACAGTGACCCTCGGGACAGGAGAAAACGGTCCCTCTCAGTTGCTAGGACTCTAATACTGGACAGGAGTAGAAAGTCTCATCGGTCTCCCAAGGAGCCGTTGGTGGTTTTGAACTGCTGACCTTGAAGTTAGCAGCCCAACATGTAACCCACTATGCCACCAGGACTCCCCCCATCCTAGGCATTCATGAGCCGAATGGACTCCTCTTCCCAATGTAGAATTGGACAATCATAAGCCTACTATGCCAAGACTGATGCATTTATTGTCAAAAGAACGTGTCAGGATCTATCCTAAGTACATTACTGTCAGAGGTACAGTAATATCCATATGTCCACAAGGAAGACCACTTATTACTACTGTCATTCAGATGAACACACCAACCACTAATACCAAAGATGAAGATTTTTACCAGCTTCTGGATTCTGAAATAGCTCAAACATGCAATCAAGATGCAGTAGTACTTGCTGGTGATTAAAATGTGATATGAAGAAGAATGAATAGTTGGAAAATATGGGCTGGTGATAGAAATCATGCTAGACCTATTCACTGGAAGTCCCTGTGTACAATATAAATGTTACCTCAACCCATGGATTTCATCACATAGGATACACAAGAATCAAATCCATTACTTCTGTGGAAAGAGGCAAGAGAGCGCAATATTATCAGTCTGAACAAGGCCACTGCAGACAGACCATCAATTGCTCCTCTGTAGGTTCAAGTTGAAGATGAAGAAAATTAAAACAAGCGCACAAGTGTCTAAATATGACCTTGATATATCTCACCTGCACTTCCAGACCATCTCAAGGACAGATTTGATGCCCTGAACACTGACCATGAAAGACTAGATGACACCAAGGATGTCATCCATGAAGAAAGCAAATGGTCATTAAAAGAACAGGCAAGACCAACAAGTCGGAAGAGACTCTGAAACTGGCTCTTGAACACCTCATTGTCGTTGTTGTTGTCGTCGTTGTTGTTAGGTGCCGTCAGGTGACTCATAGCAACCCTGTGTCCAGAACAAAACACGCCCTGTCCTATGCCATCCTCACAATTGTTGCAATGCTTGAGTTCATTGTTACAGCCACGTGGCACTCTTTCTTCACCTCCCTTCCACTTTACCAAGGCCAAGGTCCTTTTCCAAGGACTACTTTCTCCTGCTAACATCTCCAACGCATATGAGACGAAGTCTTTTCAGCCTCACTTCCAAGGAGCAGTCTGGTTGTACTTCTTCTAAGCCAGATTGTTCTTTTGACAATCCACGGCGCTTTCAGTATTCCCTGCCAGCACCGTGATTCAAATGCCTGGATGCTTCTCCAGCCTTCCTTAGTCCACGTCCAACCTTCCCATGCATGGAGGGGATTGAAAATACCATGGTGTGGGTCTGGTACACTTCCGTCTTCAAAATGACATCCCTGCTCTTCAACGTTTTAAAGCGGGGTGCATTGTTTCATCTCTTGACTGCTGCTCTCGTGAGCCTCGATTGTGGGTCCAGGTCGGATGAAAACCCTGATAACGTCCATCTTTTCCCCTTTTATCATGATGCTATCTACTTGGACCAATCGTAAGGACTTCGGGATTTTGTACATTTAAATCGTCATTCATACTGCAGGCGGAAATCCTTCATCTTCATCAGCAAGTGCTTCAAGTCCTCCTCGCTAACAGCACACGAGGTTGTGTCATCAGCCCGTTGCAGGTTGTTAATAAGCCTTCCTCCTATTGTATTGCTGAGTTCTTCCTCATGTAATCCAGCTTCTCTGATGACTTTCTCAGCATACAGCTTGGAGAATTATGGTGAAAGGATACAACCCTGATGCACACCGTTCCTGATTTTAAACCATGAAATACCATCTTGTTCTGCTTGAATGATTGCCTCTGAGTCCATTTGCGGGTTCCACGTGAGCACCATGAACTAGTCTAGAATTCCCCTCCTTCTCCATGACCCACAGTCAAATGTCTGTGCATAGTCAATAAAACAAAGAACTAGCTCTCTGGTATTCTCTGCTTTCGGCTCAGACTCGTCGGACATCAGCCTTTGTTCCGCATCCCCTTCTGAATCCGGCCTGGATTTCTGGCAGGTCCCTATCAATGTACTGCTGGAACCCTTTTTGAATGATCTTCAGCAAAATGTTGCTGGCATGTGAGGTCAATGAAATGGTTCGATCCTTTCTGCCTCCTGTTGGGTCACTCCTGTACATCTCTCCCAGTCGGTTGGCCAGTGAGCTCTCGTCCACATTTCTTGGCATAGGTGAGTTCTTCCAGTGCTTCATCCATTGGTTGAGACATTTCAGCGGGGATTCTGTCAATTCCCGGAGCTTTCTTTTTGGCTGATGCCTTCAGTGCCGCTGGACTTCTTCCTTCAGGACCCTCGGTTCTTGATCGTGTGCTGCATCTTGAAATGATGAAATGGTTGAATGTTGACTAGTTCTTTGGGGTACATTCCTCCTGTCTTCTTTGGATGTTCCCTGTATGTTGTCACATTGTAACTCAAGCCTTACTTTCCCCTCAGTCTTTAGTTTCAGACATGCTCCGCGTAGTATTCTCTTGTGGTTTTCTAACACCAGGTCTGCGCACATTTCATCATCATACTTTACACTGTCTTCTTGAACTGCCCTTGGAAATCGTCTTTTCGGCTCTTCATCATTTCTTCCATTTGCCTCAGCTGCTCTACGATGAAGAGCAAGGTTCAGCGTCTCTTCTGACATCCACTTTCATCTTCTCTTCCTTTCCCGTCTTTTTATAGCCTTTCCGTTTCTTCACGTGTAATGTTCTTGATGCCCTCCCAGTGGTTTCTCTTGAATTTTCAAGAGCTACTATCTCCTCATTTTTAAGTGGTGGCAATTTTGCCTCTTCAGTGATAACTTTTGCACCTGCAGTAGCCTTTTCTAAAGAGCCCCGGTGGCATAGTGCATTATGAGTTGGGCTGCTAACCGCAAAGTCAGCAGTTCAAATCCACCAGCCGCTCCTCCGGGAAACGATGGGGCTTTCTACTCTTGTAAAAAGTCACACTCTTGGAAACCCACGGGGGCAGCAGTTCCACCATTTCTGACAGGGTCATTGTGAGTCTGAATTGTTGAATGATCTTCAGCAAAATTATGCTTGCATGTGATGGTCATTTCTGCATTCTGTTGGGTCACCTCTCTTTCCTAAGGACCCTATGCATCTGGATGGGCTGATGACAGTGAGTTCCATTTGAGTTTGCGTGTCTTTTTCTATTCTAACTGCAATGGCTAGAACCCCCAAAGAAGTGTTGAGTAACAGTGGTGCGCTGTTCCTGACTCAAGTGATTACCCATTAAATGTTTGCGGGAGAGAGAGAAAGATTCCGTCCCCAGCCTTGTATTATTAAACCACTCAAACACCTGCAACATGAAGTTTCAGCCTGCATACAACTTTGACGTTACAGCCATGGACACCTTACTGTGCTTGCCGGAGGGGCACTGGTGGCAAGCGGAGTGGTTACAGTTGGGCTAACAGCAAGGCCAGCAGTTCAAAACCACCAGCCACGCCTCTGGAGAAAGATGAGGCTTTTGACTCCCTTAAAGGGTGACAGTCTGAGAAACCCACCGGGACAGTTCTTCCCTGTCCTGTACGGTCACTGTGAGTTGGCATTAGGGGGGTGAGGGGTGGGACCTGTCCTGTAAGGTCGCTGTGAGCCGGCATTGGGTGTGGGGGGAGACCTGTCCTGTAAGGTCGCTGTGAGTTGGCATGGGGGGAGAGGGTGTTGTACTTGTCAGCGCTGAGTGCTTCCATAGTTGGTGCTGGGGAAGGGGCATCAGCAGAGCCTGGGCATTCTGTGCAGCAGCCACAGGACCTGATCCGCAGCAAGTGTTCATAGCACCGTCGGATGAGAGGATGGCAGAAGCGGGCCGAATGGTTGCATACCCAGCCCAAGGGATCCTACGGGCACCACAAGTAGAGGGAGCGCCCCGTTTGTAGGACACGAGGTGGAGTGTTGCTCAGGGGAATCATGGCCATCCCATCGCCCAGCTATGCTGAGCTTCCATGGGACGGGGGGGGGGGGGGTGGGAGAGAGCAGGGTGAGGGGGACTCAAGGGGGGCAGATGTATTTCCAGCTGGCGGGAACGTCCTTTCTTCCTCCAGCCAAGCTGACCCCTCCGGTGGCATCCCAGACAAAGGGAAGGAAGTGACCAGTGATAGTGGATCCGCCTCCCTGAAAGGCCCTTCCTGGACAGCTGGAAAGGCACCTGGTGGCGCAAATGTGAAGTGATTGCTGGCTAACAAACAGCCTGGCAGTTTGAGCCCACCTGCTGCCCCTCAGGAAAAGGACATGGCCGATGATTGCCACCGAGATTCACCCGGGAAGCCCATGGGGCAGGTCTGCCTGACCTCGAGGGTCACTGCGAGGCAGAGCTGCCCCCATGGCCCGGATGTGGATGGCAGAGCTGGGCAACAGGAAGTCAGCGGCATGGGGCTGGAGAAGGGCTAAGGAGGAGCCAAGGGAGCAGCCCCTTAGGGGTGGACAAGCCCCCCCTCCACTCACGCATGGTCATTTACATCTTACACTAGTACAATCACATCCTTAAGTTAAACGGAGCAAAAATATCTATGAAAGAACGCACATAGTTTATTAAAAAATAAACCATGTTATGTTTCTTTTGGGTGGCAAGCTACTCACTCAACGCTCCATCCCTTCAAGCTCCATCCCTTCACAGTTTCTCCATGCACAGCTCAGTGACATCAGCTGCCTCCTGCGCAGCATGTCACCATTCTGTCCCTACCCACGGTGATTCACCGCAACAGCAGGGGGGTTAGCCAAAACTAGCTGTCATGAAGTCATGCTGTCCCATAGCGACTCTGGGGGGGAGGGGGATATCTAAAGCCATGCATGTTTACCAGTAAAGACAGCCTTACCTTTCTCCCGCCGAGCAGCTAGTGGGCTTGAACCGCCGACCTTGCAGTTGGCAGCCCATCCTTGCTCTGTAGATGGACCGCTGTCAGCGAACGCCCAAAGAGAGCACCGTGTTCAGGACAAGCAGTCTCCGTGCGTGGGGATACACTGCTGTTTAGCGATGGTTTCATGGGATAATTTTAGTTCAACGTTCAAGGATCGGTTCTGGGTATTAGATGTGGGGGATCTCCCTGTTCTCATTGGGCACAGGGAGTCTGAGGATACACATGGTTTAACAGTCCTGCAGACATGGGTTCAAATCTCAGAATTGCCTGGATCCAGCTGTGTGACTCTGCGCGAGTCAGCCCTCCCCTCCCAATGCCTCCCAGGGTTATGAGAGGGGCAAGGGCCACCAGTAGGGAGCAATTAGTGCTGCACCTGCTGGAGCTCCTCCCTTAGACCAAGGAGTGCCTGCACGGTGCCTGACCACTCACTCAAGGTTGGCAGCTCAAACCCACTCAGAGGAGACCTTGCCCAAGACACCTGGCAACCTGCTTCCCAAAGGTCACAGCCTTGGAAACCCTGTGGCACCCATTCTGCCTGCTCAGGGAGCGCCGTCAACTGACAGGGGCCACCCAGGCAGAAACTCACCAGCAATCAAGTGACCGTGATGATGATGTACGGGGATGGGCCATGTGTGGTTCTGTTAGACTAGAGGTCACCATGAGTGGCAGCCAATTTGACTTCAGTCGATATCATCCTCATCCTCATCAGACCATGGCTCCACCACTCCTTCAAGACTCACCTGCCCGACACCCTGACCCTGAGCCAGGCAGCACTGGATCCCCCACCCACAACATGTGGCTCCTGAGCCCCACCTCAATGTGCCCCAGAAACCACCAGCTGAGAAGACAGAGAAGACCTGTAAAGACCTTGTCCAGTCTGTAAAACCTGCAGGGAAGCGTGTCCTGGGAGAGGGAACAGCATGCGCTGGGGCCCAGGGGCAGAAGGATACTGCTGTCCATGGAGCATCCTGGGTGGGCAGGCACAAGTGGGAGATGCAGTTGGAGAGAGAGGCCAGGGCTGGATCACCCAGAACTTGGGCACTATGACCAGGAGTTTATATTCTTTTCCAGGGACAGTGGGAGCCAAGCTTACACACGAGAAAAGCACAAGGGAGGTGGTCACACGTCCCTTAGACAGCCCAGGACAGGACGGGGCTTTGAGAAGTGGGCGCCTTGTTCAAGCCCGGGCCGTGGTTCACTGGCTGTCCCGGGAGGAAGCCGGGTTCTGCTTCATCTCTTGGGATCCACGTGGGTATCTTCAACCCACCCAGCTCTGCCTGCAGGCGACGGCCCCTCCAATGAGAACTGGCTGCTCGGTTTGCTGCCTGGGAGGTGGGATGCGCTTTCTAAAAGGAACCACAATGACTTGCATAAACTTGGACCACAGGAGTGGGCCAGGGCCAGGAGAGGACTCCATTGCCCTGACTGACCCTGACTCTTGGTGTTTCGCTGAGTGGCCCCACCCCAAAGCAGTGGGTGAAGCTGTCCCCCACCTAGCTATGATATATACCCCTGGGCTTCAGAAAATAAATATGAACTTACTAAAGGGGTGGTAAATATGTAAATAGTAAATAGTAAGTAAATATGAACTTACTACGAGGGTGGGGGTGGGAGTGGGGGTGGGAGGGGGCAACAAAGAAACCGCAGACAGTGGAAAACATTGTGGGTACATAAGCAATTTGATAAGGAAGTAGATGGGAGTCCCTGGGCGGCCCCGAAGGTTCAGAGTTGAGTTACGAGCCACAAGGAGGCAACTTGGAGGAAAGGCCTGGCGATCAGCTTCTCGAAGGTCACCCTGATGCGCAGGCGTGCTCTGACTCACAGGGGGCTGCCACCATCGAGGACAGACTCGGGGGCAGCTGGCGTGGTTTGGGTCGCAGGGAACCAGATCAGCAGACCCAGTAGGAATTCCTAAGCATCACTCATTCCTACAGAAGGACCGTAAAGTGAGCAGGGGCCATGGATGTGACACGGTCAGCACAGAGCCCGGGTGCCTCCAGTGTACAAAAGACTCTTGTAAACCATTAAGAAAAAGATGACTGCTCCACGAGGTGGGTGGGGTGGGAGTCATGATTTGTATAACCAAGTAGTTCTCCCAGAAATGCAGGCGTCCAAAGAGCACATGGGTCCTGTCGGCCGCACTCGGCATCCGTGACCGGCTAGTGAGAACAATGCGCTATTATCTCTCGCCCGACCAGCACACTTTAAGATTTCCCTCATCCTGCGTGGTTGTGATGGATGGTGAGAAATGCCATTCTCTGGAGCAGCTGGGAGCAGGGCAAATTCATTCACTTTTGGAAAGACATTCAAATGCATTGTCAAAGCATCCTTGAAAGCCTCTGAATGCACCAAGTTCAAGGATAAGAATTTATTTTGTCCGCACAAGTACCAACGTGTGCAAAGACTTGGCTGCAAGGGCTGTTACTGTCACCTTCTTAAACCTCACTGCCGTCGAGGGGGCCCATTCTGACTCACGGTAACCCTAGAGGACAGGGTGGAACTGCGCCTGTGGGATTCTGAGATGGTAACTCTTTATGGGAGTAGAAAGCCTCATCTTTCTCCCTCGAAGCTGCTGGTGGTTTTGAACTGCTAACCTTGCAGTTAGCAGCCCGACTTGCAACCACGACACCACCAGGGCTGCCTGGAATACAAGGCACGTGTTTAAAAAGTCGTGTTGGCGAAGCTTTCATGGTGCAGGGAAAACAACTTCCTTCAGCTGAGGCTGTAACGGAAGTTTCAAAGGGAACTCACCCAAATGCAGCTGTGGTCACACTCCTCACCAACAGGTCCCAACGTTCCCATCTTTTTTTTTTTTTCACTACTCAAATGTCAGAAGCTGAGGCCCTCGGTGGAAATGAGCTTCCCATATGAAAATCGGGGGTGGGAAAATAGATCTGTACCGCGCCCCTGGCTGACTGACCTAGAGAGAGGCTCCCAAGACCAGGCTTTCGGTTGAAACTCGGCAGCCTCACCAAAGGGGCTTTCTGTGGGGTTTTGTTTTTTCTTCTATTTTCAGACCATCCATTCGCTGATTTTTGTTGTTGTTGTTTGGAAAATAGGATCAGAGAGCTAACACTCACTCCGATGCTCTGATGTATACGGTGACAAGTTCAGTTGTGGAGTATTCCCCGAGGAGAAGGCGGCCTGGAAGGGGCAAAGCTGGCTAAGGCCGGGTTGTGTGTCTGGAGAATCCACGCCTTCACCACCCCTGCCCCGTGCTGACTCAGAGCTCCCTCCCAGAGCCGCCTCCAGGGCTCTTCTCTGATGCTGCAAGCCCTGGTTCAGGCTCTCAGGGCAGGCCCTGTCCTCCGGGGCTGGAGAGTCACTGAAGCTCGGGCTTCCTGATAAGGTGCTGGGAGCCTGGAGCCAAGGGTGGGGTGGGGTGGGGGGCTTCAGGCCCAGCTTGGCTCACTTCAGGATGTCATCAGACTCAGCCACACTTCTTCCAAGCACTTCTAGAATCTTCTTTCCTCCCTTCCCACCAACGGCAGCAGGACAGGAGCATGGAGACCCAGAACAGGGGACTGCTGGCTCCACAGGAGAGGCAGGCCTACGGGGCAGCTGGATGCAGGCCATGCAGGGGGGAAGGGAGAGCAGAGGGCATCTGGAGACCCTCTTCAAGGGAGGGGAGGCCCCACAACCCTTGCTGCCATGCCTACCACCTCGTTCATGCGCAAAATAAGCCAGGTCATAGATTGGTTACTATTAGCATAGAGCAAATTGATGGACAGTGGGTACGTGAAGCACTTGCGACTTAGGATCAGTTGCTGCGTGTGTACGTGTGTTTTGTTTCCTCGCTGCCTTCATTGGGCATTGTAACTGGAGTGAACAATGTCTTTGTAGGTTTCTTAAGGGGGATGAGAAGATGTTTGTCCATCCACACTTACCGCTTCCTCTTGAGTCTTACTCCTCCGCCCTCTGCAGGCCGACTGGACTCCTCCTCTTTCTGCCCTTTCCCGGCGCTGTGAGCTGTGTGTGTCTCTCAAGTTCCCTGTCCTTTCTGGTCCATCAGAGCTCAGTTCTGATTCCTTGTAACACCTGAGCACAGGTCCAGTACCCAGTCAGAGTAAGAGGGAAGGAAGAAAGGGAGAGAGGGAGGGAGGAAGTTAGGAAGGAAGGAGAGAAATGCTTTTAAGGCAATGGTGTCTAAGGGCAGTGAGTTCAGCCAACAGGATGCCATTTTGGAAGTGAGATTAATAGGTGCCACCAAACCCTGGAAGAAGGTGGAGAGAGACAGAAAACCAGGCAGATGTTCCGTGGCAGCCGAACCTGCCCCCACCCCACCCACACATACACACACTCAGGTGAGCATGCGCATACATGATGGGACCATGTGGAGGTGGGGCTGTGAGAGCCAAGAGCTTTGAGCTCGGTCACCTGTGTGCCGCCTCCCCAGGGAAGCGTGGGCAAGGCGCCCTCAGTTAGGGGTGCCAGCCGTGGCTGAGGGACGGAGGCATTTGGGCAGATGAGCACCCACAATCAGGAGAGCCCAGGGCCCAAAGGAAAAGGGATGCTGTGAGCTAGTCAGCTCTGGGCACCTAACCCTGGGGGCGGGTCGCAGGGGGGAGCGGCAAGTACAGTCTTCCTCTTCTGCTGTTCAGACATCACGTGAAAGGGAGACAGGGCTCACCCCAACATGTTACAGCTAGAGACCAGAGGAGGAAAGCACATTTCCGGAAGTCACACAGCACCGTGGGAAAGGGGCCCTGCCCCCACGAACTGGCTGAGAAAAGAGTGGATGGCTTTCTGTGTAGTCCTCAGAACAGGAGTTTTCCAGCAAATGTTACGAGGAGGCAGATTTTCATCTCCACCTAAGCGTTCTCTCGTGAATTGAGCCCAGGGAGGGGCTGCAGGCACAAGGAGCATCCCCCGAAGCTCTCTGCACGCACGCTGTATAGAATGCGGGATGCGCTGACAGCAGCGGGGCTGCCTCCCTCTGCTGGTCGAACTGCAGTAGTGCCGCTTCCTCCTTGACCACACGGTGGTCCTTTGGCCAGGTCAGGCTTTCCAGGTAAAACTCAGCCCTTGGAACTGCGGACCCCGCTTCTGAGGCATTCCGTAGAGGGGGTGGGGGTACCCATTGCACACACGTCAGGAAGGTAGGTAAGGCCCGGAAGAAGGAATGCCGCATTCCTCACCAGTGTCTAACGTGGGGCAGAAGCAGTGCGTGCATGCCCAGACCCCCACACTGGGGTATTGTATCAGCGCTTCCTGTGAGCAAGGTCTCCAGGACTGGGCTGGCCCTGGGCGCTCATCTGGGTGTCTGGAGACGTGGGCATGACTCTGGCATGGCCATTCCCCACTGCCTGCACCCTCCTGGACCTCACTCTGATGGTAGACTCGGATGGCTGTGGGACACTGTGTCGATAGCGTGCACTGACCCCAGCCACCGTTTCCCTTTCTTATCTCCCCCCTACCCCCCCACCTCCCACACTCCCTCCTGTCCTTCCCCTCGCATCTGCCTCCAGGATCGCTGTGAGTCGGCATCGACTCGGTGGCAACGAGTGCGGTCTGAGTTCATCACTACAGGGTGACAGTGATGGAAAGCATCTCCCTCCATACCCTTCTCGGTGGTCCTGACATGCTAACAGCAGTGCAGCGCCACAGGAAGGAGTCTCTAACGGCTGAACGTTGAGTGTCGGAGATCCTTTAGGGCAGAAAGATCTGAGGGTCTGGAGCGAAGGACGGAAATCTCCCCACCCCTTTCGTGTGGGTCAGGTCCCAGGCTGGAACAATGATGCTGTAATTGGGAAATAGAGTGGAAGGTAAAGATGAGCGAGCCCGCCATGATAGCAAAAGCACTCTGATCCAGCACAAATCGGCGTGTTCTTACCAGCCCCCATCCTATCCACAGCATGGGCTTCTCCTGCCACAGCTGAGGATTTCAGGGCACTTTGGAAGGTGGAGAAACAGCCTTGATTCCCTTTCTGCTGCAGGTCAGCTTGGGGCTCTGTCACATGCCCTCCTCCCAGCGTAGCTCATCTTCCCAGGAAGAGTGTAAGCCCCTGAGGGCAGGAGGGGCAGCCTCTCAACGGGAGCTTCCCATAATCCTTTGGCTTGCCACCCTTTTTCAGAAAATAAAATTACTCAGCACCCCCCCTAGCAATGATTATTTTTATAATCACTAATCCAGGGTAAAGTGTGGGTATCTGCCCTGGTGCCACAGTGGTACAGGCTGGGTTGTCAAGTTAGCAGTTCAAAACCACCGGCTGCTGCTCAGGAGAAAGATGGGGCTTTCTGCTCTGGTAAAAGTTAACAGTGTCCAGTTCACAGGGGCAGTTCCACCCTATCCTGTGAGGCCGCTATGAGTTAGAATTGACTTGATGAGATTGAATTCCACCCCTACCCCCAGATCATTCCCGGGGGGTGTTCTTGCCCACTTTGGGGGCACACTGAGGAGTTCCCTGGTGTCAGCCAAGGTCTGGGGACAGAGCAGGTGAGGTCCTTCTGAGGCGCTTCTGAGTTTTCCCATCTCTAAAACAGGGGAAATGGAGCTCTGGTGTAGTGGTCACAGCTCTGGTGTAGTGGTTGGGCTGCAATCCACATGGTCAGCAGTTCAAAACCAGCATCAGTTCTGTGAGAGATAGACTAGGCTTTCTACTCCGGCAGACACAGTCTGAGAAACCCACAGGGGGTCGTTGTGAGTCAGCATTGACTGGATGGCAGTGAGAAAATTCGGTAAAAGACACCTCGGTGGAAGGTGAAACTCAAATAAAATGTTTACAAACCTGTAACTCCTAAAGCCAAAGTCATTACTAGACTAGCCTACTCATCCAACGCCCTGTGGCACCCTTGGCTTTGCTGCTGCATCTCCCTGGCGTGCCCTTGGCTAGGTCAATCTGTGCAACGGAAATACATTAACGAGCTCATACCCTGTGGAAGCAAGGAGGGCACAGGAGCTGAGGCCTCCCCACCCACCGCCCACTGCCCCCGTGTCACGGTCCCTGCAGCCCCCACCCCCACTGTGGTACTGCACACTCCACACTCGCAATAGGCTGCTACACACACCCCCAAAACAAACAAACAACAAACACACCCAGACCGGATTCCTGCCCAGCCTGAGAAGACTGCTGAGCCAGCAATGTCCACACAGCAGCTTGCAGGCTCTGCGACCGGCAGCTGGGGCTCTGGGGACAGAAAGCCCAATCTCTACTGCTGGGCGCGCTATCCGCCCACCCTCATCCAGAGCCCACCACGCGTGGTGGTGGAGCAGCTGGGCGCTCATGGAGGACAAAGTGGCCCCGCGTGGGAAGGTGGGGACAGGTCGTGCCAACGATGGAGGATCTGCCCCCAACGCCTCCCCTGGAGAGGCCCCAACACCACGCACACAGCCCGCGGTTCAGTGCTGTACAACTCAGGGTTCAGCAGGGGCGGGGCTTGGGTACCAAGTACCCTCTGCGAATCAGAGGAGAAAACACAGCCCTGGGTTGCCGGGAAACCAGATAGAGACCCAGTGTATCCTGGCCCTGTCACCTGCTTCTCGCTCATCCACTCTGGCTCACCCAGTGCCTCTTTGCTAATATTTATTGAGCGTGTGCTGCGTGCTGCTGCGTGCCGGGCGATCTCGTGGGTGCTGTGGGTGCAGGAGAACAAAGCAGGCCCAACGTCAAGGGAGGGATCTCAGCTGATCCACCGGAGCCTGGGGAGGGGCCTTTGTGTTTGGTGAGCGGGTGGGAGGGCGTCCACACTGAACCGTGGGCTGTCCAAGCTGGAAGGGACCTGGTATTTGAGCGCTGGTCAGCAGACACTTGGGGAGCCCAGTGTCAGGGAGTGTATGGGTAGATTCTGCAATGCCCTGCCATCAAGGGCTCCCCCTCTGGCGGAAATGCGCAGTGCAGGGAGGGTGCTGTCCCAGGTGTGTGTGAAGAGCAGGGAGGAGAGGGGCTGGGGGTGGAGGTGGGGTGTAGGGGTGCGGGGAGGAACCATCCCTCATTTTGCAGATAATAACAATAGCTAACATTTATCAAGAAACCAAACTCAGTGCCCTTGAACTGATTCCACCTGTTATAGGACAGGGTAGAACTGCCCCCTGTTAGTGCTCTTTACAGGAGTAGAAATCCTCGTCTTTCTCCCTCAGAGTAGCTGGTGGTTTGGAACTGCTGACCTTGCACTTAGCAGCCCGACATGTAACCAGTATGCCACCAGGGTTCCTAGGTTACACTTACTGAATACTTTGTTAGCACCAGGCCGGGGGGCCAAGGGTCTCATAAGGAAAGTCATGCCCGGGGAGCAGTGTGAGCAGAGTCCAATCTAGACCTCCAATTTCTGGGAGCTTAGAGTACGATGTCTTCTTTCTCCCCCACCCTGGTCCTTGAGGCCACCCACCCTCAGCACGTAAGAGTCGGGAGGAGGCTCAGGGTTAAATGGGATGGAACAGCTAAGGATTATGATTCTGTCTCTCATTTTCAAGGCCGTTTGTGAGGGTACTGATGTCTCAAGATCACGGTCTCCAAGATAGCCAGTCTTGCCAGAAGTCCTCTGCCAGCCCACAGATGCTAAATCATGCAAATGACAGAGTGATAAATATTGAATTGACCTGACTTATTTTGTTGGTGTTGAGAATGTACACAGTACAACATAACCCCAATTCACCAGCTTCTACATGTCCAACACTGAGTCCTCGGTGATGCTCATGCAAGGCAGGCAGTGGGCGTCAGGTCCCTGCGGTGCCTATATGCCCTCAATGAATGGGTGACCCCAAAGAGGTGGGAGGGTGACTCAGGCGGATGCAATGACACTCGGGGAGCCAGCCTCATTGCAGATGCAGAAGCAGCATCGCCATATCGTATGAGGCCCCGTGGAGCCCTGAATCTAGACCACATTGGGTTTGGGGTCAGAGGACGTCAGGAGCCTGACTGACACTTCTTAGGCTGACCTGTGTTCCTTCACTCTCCTGGGAAGTCTTGATTCTCTTTGTAAGGTGTAGGAGGGGAGGCAAAACCAGCTCCTGTACAGTCAAGCCAACAATCCCAAGGTGTACTGGATTGAGAGGCAGGCCAACAGGACCATGCCATGGTGGGGGTCCAGGATGTAAGAGTGGTACTCCCTCAAGTTGTACAGTGCACAACCTACGCAACTATATGTGGGACACTGATTAACCCCACTACATACGGCATTGTGAATTTAATGACAGTTTACCAGGGACCTCCCATGTGCCAGGCACGATTCCAGGCCCGGGGGGTTATTTGGAGAACAAGACCATAGCTTACCTTTTAGTTCAGAAGCGAGACAGACCTGGCTTGAAACCTGGCTTGGCCTTCACTTCCCCAGGCCTTGATTTCCTCACCTGTGAAATGGACAGAGTTGTGTGGGCCATTTGGTCATCGTGACTAACAGAGGAAGCCCCAGCTGGGTCAGGTCTGACAGATGAAGCTCCAGGAAAGCAGTGGCCAGTCTCTTTAGAAGCCGTGCACTGAGAGATTCTGAGAGGCTGCGGGTAGGCACCCTGCAGTTCTTCAGGATGGCTACAGACAGGGGCCCCAGAGCAGGCTCTTCTCGGGGTGAGTGTCATGAGAGGGGCTGAGGGAGACACCCGTGGTGGGGCCGCCCTCTCTCAGTCCGAGGCTGATGCTCCGAAGAAGATGCTCTGTATCCTCCAGGCCCGAAAAGCCATCTGGGTGATGTCAGCGCATTGGGGTTTGGGAAGATGTCAGTATTTTATTAGGATCTGAGGCAGACCATTAAAATCGGATCATTTGCTTGACAGTTTGGGGACGTGTGACCGCATCACGCAGAGCAACAGAAGGATGAGAGTGGAGGCAGGTGGGAGAGGGGTGAGTGAACCCTTAAAAGTCCAAGCACCTGAGCTGGATCTGATGAGGGAGGGGCCAGAGTGGGCTCTGCCAGGGTTCTTGGTAGCAAGCATAGGACTCATAGGAAGCAGAAAAGAAGTGGGGGGTTCCTGAGTTCGAGGGGTGGTGCTCTGAGTCAGACTCAGAGCCCAGGTCAACACCCAGACAGCTCCTGAGGGCTGGGGATAGGACGTGACTTTAGCCCCTGGCCAGCCTGGGCAGGGGGGCCAGGCTGACCATACCCAGTCCTTGCCTCCTTCCTTGGCTAGTGAGGAGCCCCCATGGAAGATGAGGCGCTGTATCCCCCCCCCAGCACAGCATACAGTGGAAGAGTCCTCACAAGAGGACCTGGACTTAGATGTCCAACTGCCCCCAGATCCATCAGGAAGATTCTGGATGTGCTGCCCCTTGGGTGTAATTATGGCAGAGCCCCAGACAAGCAACCAGGAGCCCGGTGAGAGGGCTGCTGGCATATGACCGGGTGCTGTGGGCAGGGGGGCAGATGTGCCCGCGTTTGTGGGATTAACCTTCCCATGGCCTCTGGGAATCCTCTCTGGATACCTGCTCTCAGGGACTTAGCCAGGCGCTCGGATCTCTGCAGCCCAATGAGCTTTAGCGGTCAGCTCAAGGCGGCCACGTCCCTGCATTTACTCTCTCTGATGGGCTGCTTCCCAGGGCTCAGGGGCCAGGGTGAGGCTGGGCACAGTCACTGCAGAGGTTACAGTGGCTGCCACATGCCACGTAGTGATCGTCTCTGCCCCTGGCCAGAGAGTGCACTATCCAGAGGGAGAACCCGGAGACCCCTCTGGGCGAGGAGGCGTGTCCAGAGAGTGGCAGAGCTAAGCTGAAAATCCCAGACCCTTTTAACGGTGGACTGAGCACCGTCTCACCGCCATGGACTGCATCCAGACTCACGGTGACCCCATGGGGCAGGGTAGAACTGCAAAACTGTAATTCTTTTACGGAAGTACAAAATCTCATCTTTCCCCCTGAGCAACACCAATCACCTGAAATCCATTTTCTGCTCACTATCAGACACATATGTGGACAGTGGGGCGAGCTTCCGGGTGCCCCTTCTCTCCTCGGTCTCCTGGCCAGATGGCAAGTGGTAGGAGGGATTGTCCTACATTTGCCAACCGCCCCTGCAAATCGGGAGCGGGACTTTGTGCAACCCCTGCTGGCAACCCGGCATGCCCCTTGGGCCTGATCCGCAGAGCACTCATCTGACCTTGGCCCAGGACCATCTGTGCCTGCACCCCCTCTGGAGACCTCTCCCATTTGGATTCCCTCCTGGGCCCTCTCCTGATGCAGGGTTCTGGGGAGCAGGCGCTGATGGGTAGTGGGGGACTGGGCAGGCCCTTTGGGCAGAGTCTGCAGGATGGAGGCCTATTGGGGCCCAAGACACAGAGAGGCCACAAAGAGGCCTGCGCTGCATCCTGGGTCCCATGTCCGTCCTATGCCTGGAGGAGCAGACTGGTGCCAGTCTTGGTGACGCCAGCCCTGCGTGTCAGTTTCCATGTGAACCAGGAATCTGCTTTTCTGCTAGTCGGAACGCCAGCCCCCAAGGCCCCCTCCACGCTTGCATAGATGCAACCAGGTGTGTCTTGCCAATTCTTCCAGTCTTAAGAGTTAGCCTGGTAGCATCTAGGCACGCTCCGTCCCACTGTGGGGCCCTTGAACACACTGGTGGGACTGGGAAACTCGCTCCCTCTGCCATCCTGCCCAGTCACCACCTGGGCCCCAGGTTGCCTCCCCTCCCTGTCTTCAGAGCTTGTACCTCTCACAGGGAGGCAGCGCTCCGTGGGCGAACGGAGATGGTGGTGGTGGTAGTTACCATCCAGTGTAGTCAGCTCAGCCATGTGCCACCCTGGTCTTTGTGTTTGAGCCCAGAGCTGCAGCCACGGTGTCAGTCCAACTTGTCAGTCCTTCTGCCGCTGTTCTACTTCACCAGCCATGATGCCCATCACAATCGCTGCCTTGAAAGTACTGTGGAGGCTTCGACTGTGCCCTGTGGAGCTCCTGCGAGTCCTAATCGGTGCTGGACAAAGGGGGCTTGAAGGGCTGGTCCCTCGGCCAGGAGCACCCCCTGGCCCGCCCTCCCCCTTTCTCCCAGGCTTTGACCCCTCCCCCAGGGACATCTTACTGATTTCAAAATCTGCGGTGCTTGTCCCTCTGTCCCCATGGGCTATGAGCACTCAGGGCAGAAACCCACACCCCACCTCCCAGAACACCCCGTGTAATTCTGTTCCAAAGGAGGAGGAAGCATTAGGTTAGTGCGAACATTCCTAAATTTATTTCCCCCACCACCCTTTTTTTTTCCAGAAAAAAAATTTACTCAGCGCCCCACCCCAATTAAAAACTTTGGTACTGTCGCCCCTGATCCAGGATAAAGTGTAGGTATCTGCTATTGCAGCGTTCCAGGGGGGCTGGTTATCACCCACTTTGGGAAACACTGAGCTGGTGGTTTTGAACTGCCAGCCATTCAGATCACAGCCCAACTCATCGCCACTACACCACTGGGGCTCCATCAACCTGAGTGAGGGCATGGTGCTATTCCACAAGCAAACAAAAGAAACAAACTTACTGCCATCAAGTCCATTCTGACTCATAGTGACCTTATAGGACAGGGTAGAACTGCTCCTGTGCGTTTCCCAGACTGGTAACTCTTTACATAAATAGAAAATCTCAACCTTCTCCCATGTTTCCGGCTGCTGACCTTGTGGTTAGCAGGGTAACATGTAACCTCTTCACCCCAAAGCTCCTATTCACAAGAGGAAGAAGAGCAATCAAAAAGAGGAGGGAGGGGTGGATAAGGAAAACTACTGCAGAGGTTAATAAGTCACTAAAATTGTTTAATACAAGATCGATGACTTTAGTGGTAAGCCTCTATCTACCTCACAATTTAAAACTTTTCTTGTTTTTTTTTAAAAACACCACCCCAGTTGCCGTCTCTGCAGATTTGTCAGACAGAGTGCTTTTGACGTTTCCCTGTGTTTATGTGTTTCATGTATTGTAACCTCGAGTTTTCTCAACACGACCAGAAATGGGCAAACAGCAAGGACAAGTATGGGCGCTGAGATCTGCAGAGGGGCTAGAAATCCTGAGGCTGAATTCCAGCGGCTCCTTCACCAAACACACACACACACACACACACACACAGAGAGAGAGAGAGAGAGAGAGAGAGAGAGAGAGAGAGAGAGAGAGAGAGAGAGAGAGAGAGAGAGAGAGAGATCATAAGCAGAAAACTCAGCAGACCCTGTTCCATCTTGCAAAACAAAAGAGAAGAGAACAAGGAGAAAGAAGGAAAACCATATCCTGAAGTTGTGCTGTGTTGGGGGGTGGGGGCAGGTGGTGGTGCAGGGAGAACCTCTCTGAAGGCTCTCGGTGAAGTGCCTTCTGACCAGGTGGCTGGCTTTAGAATAGCTGCAGCCTGTATCACACCCGCTGCCCTTGGCCCCAGACCCACCAGTTCTCATGGTCAAAGAGCAGGCTGCTGGAGAGGAGGAGGCAGAGAGTATCTGGATGTATCTGTTCTGGTTACCAAGCTGGGCACATGCAGAGAAGGGGAGGGGACTCCAGGCTGAAAGGACAGCATGCACACAGGCTCAGCAGTGGGAGGCACAGGGTGACGTGCGTCCACTCACCCAGCCTCAGGGCTTACTGTGTGCCAGGCATCGTGTGAAGCCCTGAGGTCAAGGTCTGGACCCCGTGTGAGAGCATGAACCAGGAATCAAAGGTGCGTACTGATGAAGAATGCCAAAGCCGGGGATCCGGCTGATGTAACAGTGGCCATGGTGCTTGGACAAGGGCTTTGACTTTTAAGGCCCAGGGCATGGGGAGTCATTGGAAAGTTGGGAGCAAGGGAGTTCCTGCAGTCAAGCGATGCTTTCGGGAAATGAGACCCACGTTTGTCAGATAGATTGGAGCAAACAGCGAACGGGGCAGGCACTAGAGGGAAAAGCGACAAATCACAAGCCCTGCAGAACGATGCAGCTAGCTCAGAAGCTAATGATACTGGCAACCTAGACTAGATCCCTACAGCCCAGCAGAGAGGCTGGAAATATCGAGCTAGTATAAACGCCTCTGGGCTCAGAGGCTTTCTGGTAAAGGCCCCTGTCAATATGAACATACATGACCTTCAAGGAAGTCCCATCATCCCCCCAGGGTGCTCCTTCAAAGGTGTATTGGATTAGTTAGCCAAAGAGAGCAGGGCTGGAAATAGGGAATATAAGTTCTTGTTGGTTGGGTCAGGGAGAGGGAAAGACCGGAGTGTTGAGCAGAGATGGAGGTGGACGCGTGTGTATGAATGAGTGTGTGTGTGCGTGTGTGTGTGTGTGTGTTAGGGACAGTCACCAGCAGACAGGGATTGTCTGCAAATTGACCTATATTAGATGTGTACTATGTTCTTTCATTGCTCACTTCCCCCTCCCCCCATACTAAGTAAGATGGACTGCCAACCTCGACCTTGGCTTAGAAAGGACCGGTCCCAACAGAAGATAGAGCCCATGCGGCAGTTCTACTGTGTCACTTGGCGTCGTTATGAGTGGAAAATCTGCTCAAGGGCACCTAGCAGCAGGTCCAAAAGACCAACTCACCGCCATCGAGTCAGTTCTGACCCATAATAGCCCGATAGAACCAGCCAGGGTGGAGCTACCCTAGTGAGTTTCTGTGCCTTGAAACCATGACGGGAGCAGAAAGCTTCATCCTGCTCCCTCAGAGAAGTTTGTGGGCTTGAACGATGGACCCCTTTCTGGGTCAGCTGCTCAGTTCAGAACCCACTGTGGCACCAAGACTCCTTACACAGTAGTGTCCTGGTCCCCTCACTCTGCTGCACACCGGAATCCTTTGGGAATATTTAATAGGCACCGATGCCTGGCTCCAGCCACCCAGACAGTGAGATTTAATTCATGTGGGGTACAACCTGGGCACAGGGGGAGGGGGTTAAAATTCCCCAAGTGATTCTAAAATGTAGCAAAGTAAGGGAGACCCTAGGTGGGGTGGGGAGGGGGAGAGATTGAGTGGGAAAGGTGGAGGTGAGACAAGGGTGGCCTTTTCAAGCACAAGTGTAAGGAGCTTCACAGCAAAGTTGTTGGCCAATCCCTATGGGACCTACTAGAAAATTCTGAGGTTCGATTTCTGACTTCCCGCTCTGACAGACCCATCAATGTCTTGGCCACAGACAGCACCGGGCGGCTCAGTGCAAATGCCCGTGCCGCCCTCTCTCCGCATGCAGAGGTGCATTTTCTCTTCCATGAGATGGATGGTCCCACCCTGGCACAGGGAAATGCCGCAGGGGGTTTGTTTTCTTGCTTCTAAGATCTAGGGTCATACTTTCCTGGATCTGCCCAGGCATTTAACCTCGTATTGTTTTGAAACTTTCTGTTCTACCGGAGAAGATTCCCTGGTGGCATCGTGGTTACGAGTCGGGCTGCGAACTGCAAGGTTCAAACCCACTGACTACTCTTTGGGAGAAAAATGGGGCTTTCTACTCCCATCAACAGTTAGTCTGAGAAACTCACAGGGGCAATTCTACCCTGCCCCAAAGGGTTGCCATGAGTTGGCATTGACTTGATGGCAGGACTGTGGTTTGCGATTTGGTTCTACCTGAACAGTTCTGAGTAGTGTCTGGGGCCTTGAAATCTTGCTAGCAGCCCTTCAGGATGATTGGCACCTGAAGCAGCAGAGGAAAATGAAAAGGAAATAGACTACAGATCTAAGCGCCTCTTCCAGGAGACCAGAAAAGCTGGATGGTGCCCAGCTTTGCTCAAAGACAACACAGCTGGATCCTGGTCGACAGGAGAAAACAGTGTGGATCTATTTCAAATTCTTGTGAAAACCAGGCTTACTGGACCTGTGAGCCTGGAGGCACCTATTACCCTGTTGAACCTTGGATCACAACTATGCCTGGGAGTCATTGTCTTTACACTAGATGACATGTAGCCCCACTGGTTAAGAGTGCTTGCTTTCAACATTGGGCCTTTTTAGAGAATTATCCACAGGAGATCCAACTGGCACCTCTTAACGTCTAGATGAGGAGTTTAGTGGGCCGTGAGTCTTGAGCCATGCGTGTAGAAAATAAAGGGGCGCTGGTTTTGTTGTGTATATTCCACCCAAAATAAAATAAAGTGCATTGTTACAGGGTGGCCATCGAGGGTTAATAAAATGTCATAGCGTCATTACAAGGATTAAATAACATTAGATACCAGAGACTTCAAAAAGTTCATGGGAAAAGTCGACTCTCTTTTCTACTCCATTTTCCCACAAACTTTAAAAGCCCCCTCTTATATCTGGCTTGGCCGAGTATTCGAATTTAATTCTTAGGTTTGCAGAAGGCTGAAGTTTACGCGCTCATTGCCAATGAGTCCATTGTGACTCGTGGTGAGCTTATAGGACAAAGTAGAACTGCCCCTGGGCATTTCTGAGGCTGTACTTCTCTATAGGAATAGAAAGCCTCATCTTACTCCCAAGGAGCAGGTGGTGGGTTCAAACTGCTGATCTTGTGGGTAGCAGCCCACATGTAATCTACTACACACCCAGGGCCCCATGGCTTACAGAGGGAGCCCTCGATCCTCCACCTAGCCTCGCTCTCCATGGACTAGCCTTGTAAAACGTTTTGCCCTCAGGCAGAGTGTGTTGTCTGGGACTCCCCTGGTCAATGCCAACCCATACAGACCTATGGCTAGCCAGGGTGGGGCAATCTTATCCTCAGAGACTCACCTGGGTGCCTGGATGGAAACTGAGCCATACCCGGAGGGTGACGAGTCACATCCAAGGACCCTGGACTCATCTTGTCAGTGGTTCTAGTGTAGTGTCCCAAGTATAGCTCATTCCTGGTGTCCTGCTTTTGTCTCTGAAGAATCCAGAGTCACGATTTCGCGACTGTGGTTTTCCCTGTCCTATTTAGGTAGCCGCGTGGCTGTGAACCCTTGGACACCATTATGGCCTCCTGCTCTTGTCCCCCTTAGCCAGATGATTCATTTTCCCCTATGTCTGTCTTCATCCTCCTGGTTAAGGCTTCATACACTGCCCTCCAGAGAATCCAACTGAATCTAGGGTCTCCTTTTTCCCTAAGAGCATGAGACCCAGCACTCTGTGAGCCCCAATGTTCTCACCGTTCCCTTTTTGTATGTGGTTATGAATGCTGTCACCCACTGACTGAGGGGAGCTAAGGGTCTTTTGACTTTGGCCTTACCATGACTCCCTACACTCAGACCTGGAAGCGCGGCATTGTGTCAGCTGCAGGTGTCCCTTGCCTTGCACAGCATGAAGTACGGCCACAGAGAATAGGAAAGGGCATGGGGCCAGGGCCAGGGCCTCTGGGCAGCCCAGAGGCGAGGGGCGGTGTTCAAGGTCACTCAGCCACCGTGAGAACCAGAACTGGACCTAGAAGCGCTGTCTCCCACACAGACCGTTCTTTCTGCTTCGCTAAGCTGATTCCCCAGGTAAGGGAAACATTCTGCTTCTGTGTACAAAATTCTGTTCTGCAGTGACGGGGAGTGTGGGAAGCTGAATCTGCAATGCAGGTTGTTTTGAAAATACTTCATCCTCAGCCAGTTCACGGGATTCAGATGCAGCCTGGGAAGATGCCCAGAGCACTCGCCACACCACCAGCCTTCCCAGGGGGCCTGGCCAGGCAGGCAGCTGGGCATGCTCACCAAACACACACACACACACACACACACACACACACCTGTTTGTACAATCTCACGTAAGCACACACAGACACACACAACACGAAGACAGGTTTATGTGCATGTATTATACTAACCCCCTTTCAATTAATTATGTAATACGTTCCAATTCTACGTGTCATGTTTCCCCACTACAATATCTACAGTAACAAGAGACGAGAGAAACCTGTAAGCACAGACCTCTATATATTGTATTCCAGAAATGCTTTTTAAACAGGTAAACCTTGTAGAAAGCAGTCTGCATCTAACTTTTTGAATACTTTTTTGCTGGACACTAGAGAGAAAACCTTTCATTAGAAGCTAAGGATTAACCAGCCATGAAAGCCCCCAGGAGGACTGGCTCCACTCGGACCCACTCGGGGTCTCCGGAGTCTGAGTAACCATGGCAACTGGTCCCCATGACTTTTCAATACATGTTTAACTATACATTGTCACAGGATTAAAAACCAGTCATATACCTGGTCCCTTGGCACCTCGTGATCGCACTGTCTGCCAATGGAGATCCCCTCATAGAGGGGTTTAGGAGAGGAGATGGGTTAATTAGGGTGTGAGGTAGTATCGATGAAGAACACAGCTTTCCCCCAGATCCTGGATGCTTCCTCCCCCCAACTACCATGATCCGAATTCTACCTTGCAGGGCTGGATAGGACAGAGGTTGTACACTGGTACATATGAGGGCTGGAGGTACAGGGAATCCAGGGTGGATGATACCTTCAGGACCAAGGGTGTGAGGGACGATGCTGGGAGAGTGGAGGGTGAGTGGGTTGGAAAGGGGGAACTGATTACAAGGATCCACATGTGACCTCTTCCCTGGGAGAGGGACAGCAGAGAAGGGGGGAAGGGAGACTCCGGATAGGGCAAGATATGACAAAATAACGATGTACAAATTACCAAGGGCACATGAGGGAGGGGGGAATGGGGAGGGAGGGGGGAAAAAAAAGAGGACCTGATGCAAGGGGCTTAAGTGGAGAGCAAATGCCTTGAGAATGATTGGGGCAGGGAATGTATGGATGTGCTTTATACAATTGATGTATGTATATGTATGGATTGTGATGAGTTGTATGAGTCCCTAATAAAATGTAAAAAAAGAAAAGAAAAAATGATTAGGGCAAAGACTGTACAGATGTGCTTTATACAATTGATGTATGTATATGTATGAACTGTGATAAGAATTGTATGAGCCCCAATAAATTGTTAAAAAAAATTTTTTTAAAAGAAATGAGAAAAAATAAAACACACACACACACAAAAACCAGTCATATCCAACTAGCCAGAGATTGCCGGCCACAGTCAACAGTTTGGTGGGTTTTCTTGCATGTCGGGTGCTTTTTAATAGAATGGGGATCGTTTGTGTACATAGCTTTATACTCACTTTTCACCAGCTTTTTATTATGCGTGTGTTAGTCCGGGTTGACCAACACATTGAGTGACACTCATCTGTGTGGAAGAAAGAGCTTTCTTGATATCAGTCCAACTCTAGTCCGTAAGTCCGATACTGGTCCCCAAGTCCCACTTCAGACTCACACTGCCACTTGCAAAGATGCAGAATGCAGGGAGGCCACAGGCCGGGGGTGCCAGGTCGTCTGCATCCAATGGCATAGTCCATCATAGGGCTCTGGCAGGGCTCAGCGTGGCTCGCCAGCAGGGAGGTGAAGGGAGACAGAGAAGGAGACATTCCCAGGTCTCTCCTTATGAGATGTGACCTGATTGACAGGCTAGACTCCACCCCTAGACTTTTATATATCAAGTTGACATGAAAGTATGTAACTCCCACTGCGAGTTAAGTGAAGGCCCAGGGAGCCGCGCTCGACTCAACAGCTCATGTGCATCTGACTCATCTCACTCATGGCTGTCCCTCGATGTCGCATCGCTGGCCCCCTCCTCCGTTCCTAGCCTGCTCTTTGTCTCTGGGTATAAATGCTGCCCTCTGGATCTTAAATGGTTGATGATTCTAATGTGCTGAGTTCAATTCCAGACATAAAGAGTAAGGACCATAGTGTGGGGGCTGGGGGGAGGGTGTGGAGGAGGGGCAAAGGTACCAACCTCTACCCTACCAGTAAGCCTCAGGGCTTTAACGATGGCGAGTTCTGTTCCACATTTTTCTCCCACTGTATCCAGGATCCTTTTCAGAGCAGGTGATGGGGGCAGCTGGGTACCACTTAGTTCTTCTGGTCTCAACTGTAGATCTTGAGCAATTCTTGAAAATTATTTGAAAATATTACTTGGAATGACCTCATCATATTCCACTCCATTAGAATATCATGAATTTTGGCAATGCCTCTTAGTAGGCATTTAGTATTGTGTCCCCCATTGTAAAGAGTAAATGTCTTGCTTGCTTCTCCATTGATATGCCTGGGGTAAATCCCTAAAGTGGTTATCAATCAAAGGCTAATAGAACCTTTTTGAAATTCTGGAAGATCTTGTCAAATAGGAAAGTCCTTTATTTGCCTTCCCAACCATCCTGAAGCAGAGGGCCTGTGCTAATCCCCCTGACACTGTGGATGAGAACATAGGCGTATCTGGTATAGAATGTGATCCTCAGCCTCGGCTCCTCTTTAAGAAGATGCAGCACACTGAACACTTGCTGCTGGCCAGTGTTGGATGTTGAAGATCCAGCCCCATGAGGGGGAGCCGGGTTTGCCCTTTAAGGCCTTGGGGAAGAGACCCACACCAGCAGGATGGCGATCTTCCTAACAACTGTAGCTGCTTCTCCAGAGAAGCCAAACCACTGGTGCGTGTTAGTGTTGTCTCTAGAGAGAGATTTCTATCGAGAAACGGCTCACACAGTTGTGGAAAACAGTACGTCCAGTCTGGTTTGAGTCAGGCTCTGACTTACTGAATCCAGTGAAAAGAAAGCAGGATGGTGAATCAGAGGAAGCAGAGAGCACGGGCTGGTGGATGCAGAGGTCTGAAGTCGACCAAATGAATCCACCTTTGGTAGTTGGTTGCTAGCTCCTGGGATCAGGAGGCGATAAGACAGGAAATCAAGGAACCAGACGCAAGATCTAGCTCTGGCAGAGGCAAAGGGCCAAAGAGGAATCAACTCTCCTTGGTCTTGCCTTTCTTGTACAATAAGGCTATGCCAACAAGGGGGTGTCACCAGACTGACATGCAAGTTGACGGGTTGGGCTCCACCCCTACCCTTGCCCCCGAGTGTCCAGTTGGCACAATCCCTGACCATCACAGTGGGCTTCCCCATGCAGCAAGGCTGTTGCTGGTCCCAGCTCTCGTGAACTGAAGCTTCCAGAGTCCCCAGTGAAGTAAATCTGAGGACTCTGAAAACCCTACCGCTGAGATGATTCCATGCGCTGGCTACTCAACCAGGGAACCATTCCACCACCGTGGTTCTGACGCTTAGAAGCGGTTGTCTCACGCAGGGCTTCAAACCAGTTCATTCCAGGTCAGTCCCCTGCTGAGAACTTGCCCCTTCTCTCTGTGTGTATGTCTGAATCGAAATCTACATTTAAACCAGGTCTTAACCAGTGATTTCTGTAGCTCTCCATGTGATTCTTGTGTATACACCTTGCGATCTTGCTACGATGACTCCGTTGGTCCTGAGTAGAGAGCAGACGTTCAGTGGGTCCGATCGGAACACACCAGTTTGAAACCTTGCTCTAAATCTGTTTTCTCAGCTATAAAATGTGCTGTGAGGAGGGCTTAATGGGATTCTCTTTGTAAATCACTATCACGGTAATGGGGCTGTTGGCTAAGTGTTGGACTACTAACCACAGGTCAGGAGTTCAAACCAACCAGTCACTCCTTGGGAGAAAGCTGAGGCTGTCTGCTCCTGTAAAGATTTACAGCCTCAGAAGCCCTCCGTAGGGCTGATAAGAGTCGTGACGGACTTGGCGGCAGTGGTTTGTATTAGTATGAATGCATAGCTAATGGTTTTAGGGTAGGAATAGTTATTGGTGAGAGTGTAAGCAGGGTATGAGAAGGTGGTGTTGTTAGCAGCTCTGGAGACTGACAGCTTTGGGCTGCGTCTATAGTCAACCCCCTCTGGACAGAAACCAGAACTCAGCCAACAGAGACACTTGTGGGGCTGGGGAGAGAATTTTTCACAATTTAAGTCAGAACAAGTTTCTTTCAGAATACCCAGGGACAGCCACTCTATTACTTCCATAATTTGATGGGGATATAAAAGTGCACAGCGCATAAGTTGTCCTACAGGTCCAAGAGTTCTACAAGGCACACCGCCTTCTAGATAGGCCGCTTGTATTGACTCACAGAAGCTGGTTGCTAACCTTATGGAACCCATGAGGTTTGCAAGGCTGTTGTTAGACATGGCCATCGAGCTCACTGTGACTCACAGCGACCCTGTAGGTATGAGCTGTGGGTATCTGAGAAGATAGCTCTTCATGGGAGTAGAAAGCCTCGTCTTTCTCCCGAGGAGCAGCTGGTATAGATCTTGTTTGTTAGCAGTCTGATTTGTATCCCTCTCTACTGCCAGGGTTCCTCTTATTAAAAACTAAGCTATCAAAACTTACAGATAGCAGTGATATTAGAAACGGAGAAACGAAACCTTCAGAACTCATCCCTTCCTAATTAATTTACTGCATTTCACGTGTAGTGGTTAGGAGTTGGGCTGCAATCCAAAAGGTTAGTAGTTCGAAACCACCAGCCACTCTGTGGGAAAAAGAAGGGAGAAAGATGAACTTTCTACTCCCATAAGAGTCACAGTTTCGGAAACCCACAGGGGCAGTTCCACCCTGCCCGATGTGGTTGATATGCGTCAACATCGACTCCACCACAGTGGGCTTGAGTTTCGTGAGTTTGTATTCTTGAGGTTGTTCATATCTGCCATAGCTGTTAACACCCTCGGTGTGCAAACGGTCTGCACTCGACTGCTCACCTCAGGGTTAGCTCTTGGAACTCCCAGAAGAGTTCCAAGAAAGGGCCAGGAAGAAAGGGCCAGGCTATCTCCATTCCTTAAGGTTACAGCCAAGAACACTGTTCTGTGGACCAGCTGGAACTGACTTGACAGCAACTAAGAACAGTGTCGTCGGTAGTGGTAGAAATGGAATACAATAGCACACTGCCGTGCATTTATTTCGCTCTGCCATCGGTGACCTCACCTTGGTAGTATGAAGTTAGCCAGAATAGGGATGTTTACCCCATGGAAATTGGCAAGGGCTACCAAACAGGACCCTTTTCTCCAGGAGAGCCAGTGGTGAAAATGTACCCGATCCCACCATTGCCTATAACCTCAGCCCTTGACCCCGCTTACCTACTGCCCTACACACACACACTTCCTGCTCCCCAAAGGCAGCTGCTTTCACTCCTTCCAGCTGTTTCTTTTTCACTTAACTCCATATTCCTTGACTCTGTGCTTTTACAATTTGCTTTTAAAAATTGTAGAATCATAGGTATTTGCCTACCGACTTCCTGTTATAGAAGAGGAGGATCTTGCTTGATTCCAGAGCTGTCAGCGCTCTTGCTACACACACACACACACACACACACACACATGCACACACACACACACACACACTTCTTACCTCTGTCCTCCCAGTATGTTATGATTACACACTCTTGATTAAATAAGCATCCAGAATTTATATAATTGTGCCTACGTCACTATTGCACATAATTCGTTGTGCGCTGTGATTGTATCAGCTTTCTTATACAGCTTGTTTTTTCTTTCTGGCGTTAACATTTGCATTGTTGCACTGGCATGACTTCTCTGTGGAACGGTGGTTTTCACACCTTTCCTTTTAGCGGTGACACTGCCTCTTCAAAGAAAAGTTCATGTAAGAGTCTCCTAGCTCCTAGAAGGCAGGACCATCAGAGCAGGACCAACAGAGTTGCCAGGTAGAAGCAAGCAGGTTGTACAGGGCTCGACTTTAGAGGACGCTGTTTATAGACACAGGAATTTGACTCCATGGTGAGTGATGTAACAGAGGTTCCCTGAGCGTATGCAGGACACCATCTCATTCTCTGTTTCTAAAGGTCTGGGCTCCTTCCTCAGGGAGGTGACCTCCTCACCCTGAGGAGGCCCCAGGGGCGATGCTTCACCTGTGCCTCTCCAGCACACCACCCACAGGCTACCGGCTGGAAGCTGCTGTTGGTCGATGCCCCCAATTGATCTGATGACCCTCGGATTTTCCTGGGCTGAGCCGGGCACCCTAAGGCTCATGGAGACAGCTTTCCTTGATGGAGGCTTGGGGGAGGGGAGTCTGGCCCTGCCAGCTAGGAAGTGTCTGCGTGCTCTTGGATGCTGGCGCTGGGAGCCTAGCGGGCCAGGGAGGAGCAGCGCTGCACAGCAGCTCAGCCTGGGCCGTTGCATCTGGTGGGAAGGTGAGCTTTCCTCCCAGCCGGGTGACCTGGGACAAGCTGCTTGCCCTCCCTGAGCTTTCATGTGCTCAGACCTTCTTTACAGGATTGGTGTGAGAATTAAAGGGGGGCGGGGGGACACTAAGAAGAATAACCCTAACAGATCCCAGGGCCACATGTAGCCCAGCCTCTGCGTAGAGTCTCATAAACGAACCATGGCCCAGCAGCCCAAGAGTAACTGAGAAAGACACTCCCGCCCCGATCGCATGCCCCAGACAGTGCCCAGGGGGACCTGGTCATTCACTTGGAGCATCCCTCCCCGCACCCCTGCCCGGCAGCCTCCAGTTTCCACAGCACGCAGCACCGGGGAAGTTCTGGGCCCCTCTCAGACCCCGCCATTGCTGCATCGAAGGCGTGAGCTGATAAAGCAGAGGCAGGACGTGGGTGGGACAGAGATCCAGGGCCGGACACAGCACAGCACAGGCTGTCATCACCCTCTGCCCATCGCACTGGGGACTCTCAGATGCACACACCTAAGCTCTTCCTCCCTCGCCTTTTGGAAAACCCGCTCTCCGCAGACGGACAGCGGCTGAGTGAAACCCCTCGCCCTTCTTCCGCCAACTGCCACCTCCACCCCACCCGCCGCAGCTGCTGTGCAAAGGCCCACCCAGCCCCTCCTCGCCTACCACCTCGCAGCTCCTCAGCAGGGAGCTAGCCCCTGCACCCCAGCACACACATACTCCAGCCTTCCTGTGTGTGCATTCCTTGCCCTGCCCAGGGCATGTCCTTGGGGTCCTGTATTGTGTCCCTACTGTGTGCCAGGCAGGTCAGGGTCAAGGAAGATGCAGCTGTTTCCTCTGTTGCTCACCAACACCTCTAATCCCGTGCTGCCCCCGAGGGATCTGGGAGGGCTTCTTGGAGGAGATGTCCTCTAGCCTGGACGATGATAGTAGCAATGCCAGGTGCTGAGCTTTCACCGTGGTGGTGGGGTCGGGGGTCGGGGTGGGGGTCCTCTCCCCAGTAAGTGCTTTGTTAGACACTTGAGCTTGGTTCATCGGCACAGCCCTGTGGAGAGGCAGCTGTCACTAGCCTCACAGTAGAATTGAGGAAATCGAGGCTCAGAGAAGGTTGTCGGCTTTCTCCAGGCCGCAGAGCTAAAAAGTGGCCAAGCTGTGGTTCCCATGCTGACCTGTGTGCCTCCAACGGCCTTGTATGCAGCCGCAGGGCACACAGCACGGGCATTCAAGTCACACACTGCACAAGGTCACATCTGGGGGAGGGTGGACAGCATTTACATGTGGACCATCTAAAGTATGAGAATGTCTTGGTGGACACAAGGAAGGAGACTCCTTCTGATCTGAACTTGACCTGTCAGCTCCCCTGGGAGATGCAGGCAGTATCTGCCCCCAGTCTTGGGGAGTAGGTTTGTAAATGTAGGGCCAGGGCTGCACCCCAATAGTTTTGGCTGTTCAGGAGGGTAGTAATATCCCAGGAGGCTTCTGAAGCTTGTGGAAATCTGGAATTAAGTTGGATGGGATTTCCCCCTGTGCTTTATGAAAAAAAAAAAAAAACACCCCAAACTCGCTGCCATTGAGTCAATGCTGACTTACAGTGATTCCCTGTGGATTCCTGAGGCTGTAACTGTGGGAGTAGAAAGCTCAATGTTTCTCCCGAGGAGCTGCTGGTGGTTTCAAACTGCCAACCATTCAGATCACAGCCCAGCGGGTAACCACACCACCGCCAGGGCCTCTGCACTCTATGAAGCCCCCTCTAAGTGGCTTTAAGCTTCTTGACTTGAAGAAGGGTCCCTTGGGTTCTTTTGGACAAAGGCGCCAGCAGGCCCTGCCCCCCTCCCTCTCTGCTGGCTGGCTCCCCCTTTCCACTGCCTGCTCCTTGTCCACCAGTCAGTGTGACAGGGAAGAGCTGTAGAGCAGCGTGGCCAGTCTGACAGGACCCAACAGCGAGCAGAACACTGGCAGATCCTTAAGGACTGAAAGACTGTCCTTCCTGGGAGCCACCTCAGGGCACCTGAACTAACCATCCCCCCGCTCTTCTCTGCAGACGGGCAGGATCGAACCCAACCACCCCAAAGTCTGCGGCCACCAGGGCAACGTGCTGGACATCAAGTGGAACCCCTTCATCGACAACATCATCGCCTCCTGTTCAGAGGACACCTCGGTGAGCGAGTGCCAGGGGCAGGGAGTGGGGCAGGAAGCTCTCCTTGTTGCCCTTCCCTCTATCCCCTTCTCCCCTTTCTTTTCCGTTGTGCCGCTCATCCAGCTGCCCTGGGATAGGGATGACAGGGGGTCAGGATCCTCTGTGTGGCCTGGGAAAGCTGCCTTTGGCTTCATGGAGCTCGGTGGTGTTAATTGTGCAGGCCAGGATGAAAACATAACAAAAACTGAACTGCGTGATTCAGCACCAGTCTGTAGTCTTGAAAGGAGAAGGGCCGGTGGGAGAACATGGACGTGGAACGAGGATGGGGAGGAAGAAGTTCACGAGGAAAGAGCTGCTGCCCCTTGCAGGCTGGACATGGCCACTCTGGCCGGGTCCTCTGGGAGCCTGGTTTCTAGCAAAGGACACTGGGTGCTCCTGCTGCTTGTCCAGGGACTCACAGTGGCAGCCCCATATGAATTCCAGGGTGTCCGCTCACTTACTGGGAAGAGAGGAAACAGGAGAATGGGCATCGAAAGAGACAATACAGAGGACATGAAGGGAAAAGAGAAGACAGATAGGAGAGACAGAGATGGGAGGGAGGAGGGAGGGCGTCAGCCTTTGGAGAGGGAACAGAATCCGCGTAGAGTGAACTGTGAAGTTGGTTATACGCCCCCTCTCCCCCTTTTTGGGACTCTGCTGGTGTTTGCAGGCAGAGACAGCATCTAATGAGGGGCCCAGGCTGTTTCCCACGCTGCCCTTGAGCAGCAGCAATGCACCCCCTTGGAGGCATGAGGGGCCTTCAGAGCTTCAGCTGAGCTTGCCCAAGGCCGCAGTGGGTCCAGGTGAAGGAAGAGCAGCCTTTCGGTCAGGCCACAGGCACGGAGGGAGGGAGGGAGGGAGCGCAGGCTGCCATAGACTTCCAGGATGCTGGAGCTGGGAGGAACCTCCCAGCTTGTGTTAGTTTCATGTCTTTCTGGACTGGTCAAATAGACCGTAACCTGTGTGACTCTAAATCCTCTGTATCCACTACAGAGCCAGCCACCTGGCAAGTGCTCAGTGGATGAACAGATAGCTGCATTCCTGAATGGATACTTAGATACCTGAGTCAGTCGTTGGTTGGTTGGTTGTTCGATGGATGGATGGATGGGTGGATGGATGGATGGATGGACAGATTGTTGAATTTGGGGACAGATGGCTACACTGGTGGATAAAGAGATGCCTGGATAGATGGGTGGTGGATACAATGATCAATTACCAGAAAGAATGAATGGGTGACTGGGTGAGAGTGGGTGATTTTAGTGGGCTGACAGAAAGATAAACAGATGGACGAGTGAGTGAGTATAATTCAACTAATCATCCAAAGAAAGAGGAGAAGGTAGAGATAGCCAAGAGTCTCCATTGTTTCGTGAAGTTGGAAGTACAGTCGCTGGGTACAGCTCTGTGTCCACAGGAGAGTTGTGGGGAGAGGCTGAGAGAGCAGAGTATAATTGACCAAATCTTGGAATTGATCAAAATCCTATGGATTCCTGAGAGCAGCTGCAGGGAGAGGGGAGGGAGTGGTGCACATGTCCCATGGGATCTAGTTGCTTTCTCTAGCCGCCTCACAGCTAAAGTGAGCACATCGGGGCCCAGTACTTAGGAGACCAGGGCTATGCGAGGAGAGGTATGAAGTGACAGAGCGAGTCTGGGGTAGGTAGTTTGACCCCAGGTGCCTGGGCTGGGAAAGAGGCAGCCAGAGCTGGTGGGTGCTGGAGAAGACAGGTGGTAGGCAGTGGCCTTCCATCCTTCACTTTGGCATGAGTGAACGCGCCAAGGCAGGCTGCTGGCAGAGACTGGCTCCAGCTCTGCCTCCAGAGGTGCACCACAGCGTCCCCCAGCCAGCAGGGGATCCCCCCACCTGTAGCCCTCACGGGCGTGCTTCAAGATCAAGATTGGGGCTAGCGGGCAGGTCCTTTGGAGCTACACTGGGAGGCCGAGGGATGAGGGCTTTCCCCAGGGCTGTTGACTCCAATAGCTCTTCCTGCCCAGAGTTTCATCATCATGAGTCACCAAACAGTGGGTGCTGTAAGCGGCAGGCTCCTTCTGTCCGCACCCCCTGATCCCCATTGGAGAGCCTGCTGGCGAGAAGACCGAGCCATTTTGATGTGGGAGAGGAGGGAATGCGGCTGGGGTTTCCAGGTGGAAACCTCTGTTTGAATCACAGAAAGGTCCTTGATGGCCCTACCTGGCTCGGGCCCAACAACCCATTTTGCCCAACATCAGGTGCTTCCTGCTCCGGGACCTCCGCTAATTTGCACGCGGTGCCAGCCCTGGCCGCACCTGCCAGCCGCTCTCAGGTATCACACCCGATGATTGAGTCATCATGCTGTGCCGGGTGACCTCCCGGCTGCTCAAGTTCAAAGAGTGGGGCCCTGTGAACTTGGGATTCCGTCTCAGCTCCACCGCTTAGCAGCTGGTGGCAAAGGCATGCCATGTCACCTCCCTGGGGCTCCAATACGCCGGAAAGCAGGGGGAATGATCCTCCTGCCCAGGCAGCTGTGCCTAGCATTACCCTGGTCCCCTCTTCCTGTAGCTGAGACTCACAGTGACCTTGTGAGCCTCAGGACAACATGCCGCCCAGTCCTGTGCCCTTTGCGCTCCTAGCTGCCACTGTGGGGTCAGGCCATCTCCCTGAGAGCTTCCCTCATTGTGGCTAACCCTGTTTCACCAGCCAGGGTGCCCTTTTCTCTTTTAAAATAAAAAAAAATCATTTTATTAGGGGCTCATACAACTCTTTTTACAATCCGTACATACATCATTTGTGTCCAGCACCTCTGTACATATGCTGCCATCATCATTCTCAAAACACCCAATCTCCACCTGAGCCACTGGCATCAGCTCCTCATTTTCTCCTCCCTCCCCGCTCCCCCTCCCCCTGAACCCTTGATAATTTATAAATAATTATTATTTGATCATATCTTACACCATCCGACGTCTTCCTCATCCAGTTCTCCGCTGTCCGTCCTCCAGAGAGGAGGCTACATGTAGACCTTGTCATCTGTTTCCCCTTTCTCCCTCACCCTCCCTCCACCTTCTCGATATTGCCACTCTCACCACTGTTCCAGAGGGGCTCATCTGTCCTGGATTCCCTGTATTTCCAGTTCCTATCCATACCAGTGTGCATCTCCCGGTTCAGCCAGGTATGTAAGGTAGAATTGGGATCATGATAGTGGTGGGGGAGGCGGGGGGAGGAAGCATTCAAGAACCAAAGGAAAATTGTATGTTTCATCGTTGCTACACTATACTCTGACTGGTTCGTCACCTCACCACAACCCTTCTGCAAGGGATGTCCAATTTCCCCCAGATGGGCCCTGAGTCCCCACTCTACACTCCCCCTCATTCACAATGCTATGATTTTTTATTTTTTGTCTTTGATGCCTGATACCTGATCCCTTTGATGCCTTGTCATCTCATAGGCTGGTGTGCATTTTCCATGTGGGCTTTGTTGTTTCTCAGTTATATGACCCCTTGTTTATCTTCCAGCCTATTTGACCCCAAATTCTATATATTTTGACAACTGGGCACCATCAGCTTTCTTCACCACACTTGCCCTTGCACCTGCTTTGTCTTCAGTATTCACATCGGGGTAGGCTGGTGTGCTTCTTCCTTGTGGGCTTTGTTGTTTCTTAGTTAGATGGCCGCCTGATTGTCTTCAAGCCTTTAAGACCCCTGATGCTATATCATTTGATAGCCGGACACCATCAGCTTTGTTTGCAACTTTTGCTTATGCACCCACTTTGTCCTCAGTGATCTAGTTTGGAAAAGCCAGTGTGCTTCTTTCATGTAGGTTTTGTTGTCTCTCAGCTAGATGGCTGCTTGTTTATCTTCAGGTCTTTAAGACTTCAGGTGCTGTCTTTTGGTAGCTGGGCACCATCAGCTTTCTTCACTACATTTGCCTGTGCACCCATTGTCATCAGCGAGCATGCCAGGCAGGTGAGCATCTCAGACTGCTGAACTGCTAGAACAAAGTGTTCTTGTGTTGAGGGAGTACTTGAGCAGGGGCCCGCTGTCCATCTGTTTCCTTAATATAAACCTATAAATATATGTACATAGATCTATTCACCCCTCATCGTATATAAATATATTTACATCTTTGTATATCTGTATTTAAATCTCTATGAATACCCTTTGCCTCCTAGTTCTTTCCTCGGTTTCTTTTTACTTTCCTCTTGTCTCACTATCATGTTCTGCCTTCATTAGGGTTTTAGGAATTCCTCTCGGTTACATTGCCCTTGATCCAGCCCTGCCAGACCTCTCACACCTTCTCCCTGGGCTTGTTAACATCCTCTTCTTTCCCCCCACCACTCCTACCCCCATGTGTCCCCGGAACGGTCATCCCGCTCTTCTGGCCTACGTACTCCGCCTATCCCTTCCAGGTAGACATGCTATGTACCATTACAAGATCGAGTACCACGAAGCACCAACAGAAAGTAAAATAACTACAACAACAACGCACATACACACACAAACATATGAATAGTTCAGGGTCTGTTTGTTTTCCTTCACAGGTGCTTTCCAGTCAAGTCTGATGGGTTGCCATGCCCTGGCACCTCCTCTATCCCTGGGGACTTCATTGCTCTGCTGCATGTCCGCAGAGACTGACTTCTGCGTGGTGAGCTCATGGCGGGCACAGTTCCCACTCTGTGTCTCTAGTGTTGTCCCCAATGGTGCTATGGGTCAATGAGGAACACTGTGTCCCATGGTGGGGCTGGCCCTGTGGTCATCTCTGTGCATTGCTTTTCTGAGCAGGAACATTGTCCTCAGGGCTTGGTGAGCCAGGATGTGCATCACTCTTCTTTCTTTTTTTTCCCCTATGCCCCCTCGTTGGCACCTGTGTGCTCTGACCAGATCAGTCCTCTTCCCCTCTTCTTGAGCTGTAGCGTCAGTGCTGTCCTCTGAAGGGACTTCTTCTTGGGGGGAGGGTGGTGCTGTCCACTTAGCTGGTAATGGGGCCAGCCCCTCAGGCCTCTCTATCAGTTCCCTGCATCATGTCAATGTGTTGTGTTCTTGTCTTGGAGCTCCGGGTTGAAGTCGTCTCTCTTTCCCTGTGGAGACACCAGGGTGCCTTTTCTATCCATTGGCTCCCCATACTCACCTCAGCCATGCTCATTCTGGGGGGACAGAGTCATTGCCCACTCCGTGAAGCAGCCTGAGTCATTGAGCTGTGTGCTGTGGGCCTCAGCAAGAGAGGGGCCCATTGACCCCAAATGCTGGGATGGGAGGAGCTGGAAATGCTTTGGGAGGGTGTGATCCCTGAGCTGGACCTCGGAGGGGAGGGAGAATTTGGACCACAGGAAAATGGCCAGGGTGGAGGTGGAGGGGTAAGACAGGATGAGACATGGCTCAGACACAGATGTGGAGGGCGGGAGTGTTTGGAAACCCAAGCTGCAGCTCTTGGGTGGTGGACAGTAGAGGGACAGAGGCCGGGAGGTTGGAACACAGAGTTTGAGGGGATCCCTGTGCTTCCCCAGCTTGCCAGACCCGTCAGTGGAAGAAAGGCTTTGCGAGAGGCGGTATGAATCCCAGGAGGATTTGAACCTGGGACTGGGCAGACTGGAGGAGTCTCTCAGACAGGCTTTAGGAAGGGATCGGGGCTGAGCTTGCAGCCTGGTTGCTGAGGATGTGGTCCGTGAGCGAGGGGAGGGCATCCAGCACTGGAGCCAGGTGGGCTGGTGGGGACAGGGAGGGAGGGGTTGGCCTTGGTGGCCAATCTGGGGAGGAGCCAGCTAAGTCTCCTGATCAAGGGGAGCTAAACCCTGGCCCCAGCTGTCAGACCATCTGCTCTGAAGCCCAGCCCTGCTCCTCAACCTGGGACCCATGGAGGCCTGAGGGGAGCGCCTAGGTCAAGGTCATAAAGGTGGTCTTAGCACAGGCAGGTCACAGGTGCTGATCATGAAGGAGCTGACTGTCCACACCTGACTCATGTTGACATACCAGTGACCTTTCCCTCCCTGCATCGGGGTCCTGAGCGCATGGAAGGACAGCATGGCCAGAACCTGTGTGTTAGACTGGGTTGACAAGAGAAACAAGTCCAGGGAGACTCATATATGTATAGGGAAAAACAACTTTATATCAAGAGTAATTGAATACTGAGAAAACATCCCAGCCCAATCCAGATCAAATCCATAAATCCTATATTAGCCCATATCTCTGATGCCAATCTATAAATTCCTCTCAGGCTCATGCAACACATGCAATGATGCCGAATGCAGGAACAACATAGGCCAGTGGATCCAGTGATGATGGAAGCATGTGAGTGCTGGCAGGGGTCTCCACATGGCTCCTCCAGCTCCAGGGCTCCAAAGTAGCTCCGTGTCTCGTCAGCAGGAAGAGGAAGCAGAGAGTGTGTCTGCATCTGACCTCCAGTGAGCTATTTATCTCTGTGGCACATCCAAATGAGGTCATCAAGCTGCGACCTGATTAATAGGCTAAACTCCACCCCTTTGCAAGTTGTCAGGAGATCATGTAACTGCCACACCCTGGCGTTGTTGGGGGGCGGGAGGGGGTTCGGGGAGCATCAAAGGGGGGAGACAGAAAGGACACAGAGTCCACATAGGGCAGTGGGGCTGCGTGGGCTGTCCTGACAGACCCAGCACCCCCTTGACCTGCTCCAGGCGGAGAACCTCCAGGTGGTTGGGTTAGACAGTCAGTCTGCACACCGGGCTGGGCCACGGGGCGAGGACCAGTGCAAAGGGCCTGTTCTGACATTGGAGAAACTGTTCCCAGCTGCTCTGGCCCCATTTTGCCTGGTAACACCGTCACCCCTCACACCTGCCCCTACACGGCCCCAGACTCACCTCTCAGAAGATTCAGAGGGTACTGAAGAGCTGCCGACCCCCACCCTAAAGTCCTTTTCCAAATTCCCCATTCCAGAAAAATGCAGGTCTCCCTCAGGCTCAGCCTCCCCTCCCAGAGTCCCTGGGGACCCAGGGGAGCATACCCAAGCCCTTTCCCAGGGGCTCCCATCCTGAGGGAGGGGCGGGGGCTGTAACGCTGCTCTCTGGCATCTGGCAGAATCCAGTTCTTTCCGCCTCTGGGTGACGTCACCTATTGTTGGAGAGCTGTGCTTTTTATAGCTTCTGCTGCAGCTGGGGAGGGCGGCTGGCAGGCTGTTGGGAAGGGCGCTCTCAGTTTCCAAGCCCGCTGCCTTCTCTCCTCCTCCTCCTCCTCCTCCTCCTCCTCCTCCTCCTCCTCCTCCTCCTCCTCCTCCCCCTCCTCCTCCTCATGCTCCCAGCCTCACTAGCCCTCCTCTGAGAGAGGTTTATGACTTCTCAGGGAGAGGGAGAGCCTGGTCCCAAGAGGGGGGTGGGGGTGAAGGGCTAGCCCCTCTCTGTGGCAGGCCCAGCTCAGCATCTTTCCTTTGCCTCCAGCGCAGCCACCCAGCTCTTCCAACCCCTAGAAAGGCCTCCCCTCCCGCGAGACCTGAGGGTGAAATGGGCCAGGGGGTCAGCCCTGCTGGAAGCAGCAGGAAGCCACCCACCTTCCTGCCTACCACCAACAACCCCCCCCCACAACACACACACATACACGCACGCTCACATGCACATACATGCTCCAGCCCCAATACCTCCTAGAACCAGTAGGAAGCCCGTTCTCCCGTTCTCCGAGGTGAGCGGTACCCCAGAGAGACCTGGCCGAGGCCACCCAAAAAGGGCCTGGAGCTGCAGAGGAAGTGGCAGTGTGGTTCAGGAGTTGAGCAGTCAGGCCCAGGCGTCCTCAGACCTCAGCTCCAAGGCTGACCCTGTCTGGTCCCAGCGTGGTGGCTTGGACAAGCTTCTTTAGCTCTCGGGGTCTCCTTACCTCTCTATAAAATAGGCCTCCTTTGGGGGTTTTCGGGACAACTCAATGGGCAAAGAAGGGTTTCCACATTTCACAAGAGCCCCATATATACCATCTGCTCATCTCTTATCCACATTTGACAAGGACCAAAGGGTTAATTAAGTTGCCTCTATGAGGGATGGCCAGGGGTCTCCCCCTCAGTGTCTCTCAATCCTGGGTTGCTGAGCCCCTAATGGGCCCCAGGGGTCCTTATTTACAAAGCAGACTAATCTGCATACAGGACATCCCACTCAGAACCCAGGAAGAAAAGTTCCCGGGCCAGTCCACCTTCCAAATCAGGACGAGAAGGCCAGCCCCATTGGTGTAGCCCACTAATAGAGTAAACGCCCAGTTGGCTGGGTTAAGCCTGCTGGTGCTGTCGGTAGGCTTTGGACTACCCGGTTTCATCCATGGATGTCTTGGGTGTCTGGTCTGTGCTGGCCCTAGTTCTTCTGGCCAGAAGGGACCATCAGCGGGAGGCCCGGAGGATAAACACACTGCCATGAAGTCGATTGTGACACACCGAGAAGCCTATCGGACAGAGTAGTCCTGCCCCTGTGGTCTCTGCGGCTGTAAGTCTTTCCAGAAGCAGGCAGCCTCATCTTCCTCCCATCTGTGCCCCAAGACTTCCACAAAACTAGTCTGGAAGCTTTCGTGAATATTAAGTAAGCATCCTTAAGTATTGTTAAGTGCTTGGTAATCCCTCGTGTTTATTTATGTTCGTCAAGTCTTCATGGGGAGAAAGCGGAGGCTTTCCCCGCCTCTAAAGATTGGCCGTCTAAGAACCCCACTGGGTCACTCTGAGTCACAATGGCTGGATGGCAGAGAGTTTTGGAGTCTCCATAGCAACTCTGTGGTACAGATATAATTAGCTTTCCAGGTGAAAAGACGAGGCTCAGAGAGGCTAGGTCACTTGGCCCACGTCTCGCAGCGCCATCAGGACAGAGCCTGGAGATAAGCCAAGCTTGCCAGACCACAAAACTCCCGGTTAGCAGAGCAGCCTCTCCCTCCGGGCTGTGCAGGGACACTTGGTTCTGTAGCTTTGTTATCAGCAGCTTTGCCTTGGCCCTGACGGCGCTGTGTCTGTCTACGGCCTCCCTGCCAAGCTGAGCTCCGTGCACGTACGGGTGGACGGTCCCCATAGTGCCTAACAGATGTGATCCGGGGAGGGGCCGTAAGTGAGTTAACCTGGGCTCTGGCCTGAGGACCTGTGCAGGGGACAGTCCCGGGCACAGCTGGCTTAGAAGGGAGATCCTTTTGCCACTTGTCCCCACCACTTCCTTCCAGAAATCCGCTCTGGCGACCGGATTTGATGGGGTTTCCTGTTGAATGAAAGTAGCCTCCCAGAGCAACCTCTGGGCCGTCTAGAGTGCCCCCCCACTACCCCCCCCTGCTCCATCTGCTCCTCGATTCCAGAAAATCCCTTGGCGACTGAAGGATGGGAGTGCCGTTCCCCAGCCACTCGGACTACCAGCTCCTCCTCTGAGCTCCTCCAGCACCGGTGCCAACTGTAGCATAGAGCGAACAGAGCCCAGACTCCTCCCCGATACGTCCCTGTCGAAGTCAAGGCCGTGGAAGAAGATCAACCCCTACACACTTCTCAGGGCACACACAAGGAGACGGAGGCCCAGAGGGTGAAGGGGGCTGACCTGTGGGCCACTTCATCATCCAGTTCCCCCCGGCCCTCTACATGTCAGGCATCTGTGAAAATAGCCCTTCTGACTGCTTGCTGCCCGCCATGCTAGTCCAGGAGCCAGAGCCAGGGAACAGACACCCGTAGCTCCTCATCCCCTCAACTTAGCCCCTGGCTGCTGAGGCAGAGCCACCCCCACCCGCACCCCCTGTGAACCAGCTCACTCAGCACATTGTAACCCCCCTGCTTCTGGAAGGTACTCAAGGATCTAGTCATTGTCCAGCTGGGAAGCCTGAGCCTCAGAGAGGCGAGCTGGCTTGTTCGGTTGGCTAGTATGTAGGGATGGAGCATCACTCTGTGGCCCCTGCATGTGGGTACCTTACCTGACACCTGGGGTGGCCCAGGGACACCTCCCTCAGCTTGGCTGCTCTGAAAAGTTAGGTGGTTCTGGGACAGTGGCATTTTCTGGGACTCTAGCACCAAGTAGGGTTTCTTGTCCCAGGAAGAAGCTGGTGGTTTTGAACTGCTGATCATGTAGTTGACAGCCAGCACTCTATCCAATATGGTTGCTAGGATCTGGAATCTGCTCAACAGCAGTGAGGTTGGGGTTAAAAAGAAAAGGAAAAGTGTATGTGTGTGGTGTGTCTAATGAATCCACTGAAGGGGGGGAGAGGTCACCCTCCTCTAGGATGTTTTGTGACACGAGGAATGTGTGTCTTATTGATGATGTGAGTCGTCTACCCAGCACCTGCTTGTCCTGACCAGCCCTCATCTCTGAACACTGATCCTCCTGCACAGGGCTGTCAGGGAAGGACCAACGGGCATGTGGGGCTTCCTTTTATGTCATTCCCCAACCTCCCCGTGCCTTGCCATGCGGGGGGCTATGTGAATGTGTTAGACTTTTCTAAAGGGTTGGATGCAGGGGATTACAATGAGGATGAGAAAACATTTCAGAGTATCTCCTAGTTGCAAACTGTAAAAAATGTATTCATTAATTTTCATTTGAACAGCCTTATTGATATAACTCACGGTTCAATCACTAAACATATTAAAGGAGTTCTGCAACCTCACTACGATCCGTTTTAGAGCACACTCTTCTTTCTTGTATTCGCTAACACACCGACCAACACACACTTAGCTGCCGCCAGTGTGAGACCTGGTCCTCGGTGTATTTGACCTGCTGATTCCAAAAAGGGCAGCGACCTCCCCCCAACAGGTCTAGTCTCTGTCATACAGGACATATACCATATACCACTCCTCACCCTGCCCGCCCATAACAAATCAGGATATTTTAATCTAGTGTAGACAGAGGAAGTGCACACTGGCTTTATTTAAAGCAGTCTGTGTTGTACTGCTTAGGGCAAATTATACATCACGTGGTGTCCTTTCAGCCAAAGATATATTTGAATGGTGCAAATTCCATGAACTTGGAATTTTCCCCCAAGTATCACGTCACTTTTATTAGGAACAGACTAGTTGGCCAGTCCAATCTGTTATCTTTAAAAGGATCCAAAAGTAAGCATCACTGTATAATCCTTAAGGAGCCCTGATGGTGCAGTGGGTAAGGGGTTCAACTCCAAACCACAAGATCAGCTGTTCAAGCCCACCGGCCACTCAGCAGAAGCAATAAGTCACTGTGAGTCATAGTAGACTGCCTGGTAGTCGGTCTGGAACAGCAAATAGAGATTCAAATGTCCTGACACCTAAAATGGGTCAGTAAAAGCTCATCCCCTTTTAATGAAAGTAAAAAGTCTTATTATAAGATTGTACAACTTCTCCACCTGTGCACAGAAACTCTTAGAAGAAAAGTTAGACCATTCCTTATGAAGAAGCTTGGCGTCAACCTCACCTCTGAAACATTTAGCATGAATTATCCATCGGCTTCTCTATATGAAGATATGTTCTATAATGTTTATGGTATAATTTAAAGAAGAAAAATCAGATCGCCAAGATATTTATGAAAATTGCTATGAAGGCTTTCATTTTCAATACTCTCAATTGCCCTCACACCTCCCATAGATGTGCTTTTTAAATTTCCCGCTCCCTCAAGCTGTGTCCTGGCCTTTCAGTGTGCAACTTCTAGGCTTTGTGTATGGAGCACAGGCTCCCAGATCGAAAAGATCTCATCAGTTCGAACTGTGACCCTGTAGGACAGAGAACTACCCCTTTGAACAGTTTACTCTTGACATCTTCAAAAGGCTGCAGAGTGGCTGATGGACCGTGTAAGCAATCAGCCACCACAGCTCCATATTCAGCTTCCCCTGGGAGTCCCTTAATATCGAATTCTTTTTCAAATATTTCTTACCTATTTTGTGTTCTCCTGTAATATGTTGGTCTGAATTCTCATCATATTTAAAACTAGGATGATAAGCTAATAAATTAGCATAATTTAATAGCTAAAACTATAGTGGAACACCATATCTAAGAAAAATGAGCAGGTGTAGGCTATCCAGTGCAGTCTATCTGATGCAGTTTTCTGAACCAGAGCCTCAAATAATCCCAATACCAGGCCTGAAAAACAAGGTGCCAAGAAAAGAATGTTCGTTGTTGCTGGGATGTGTGTTAGCACCCCATTTCCCTCCAACTTCCCCTGCCATAACCCCAAGAAACTATTAATTCAGCTACTGTCTCTATAGAGTTACCTATAGTTGTTTTGTTTTTTTAAGTGGGTTTTTTTACATTTTATTAGGGGGCTCATACAACTCTTATCACAATCCATACATATACATACATCAATTGTATAAAGCATATCTGCACATTCCCAGCCCCAATCATTCTCAAAACATTTGCTCTCCACTTAAGCCCTTTGCATCAGGTCCTCTTTTTTTTTCCCCTCCCTCCCCGCTACCCCCTCCCTCATGTGCACTTGGTAATTTATACATTGTTATTTTGTCATATCTTGCCCTATCCGGAGTCTCCCTTCCCCCCCTTCTCTGCCGTCCATCTCCCAGGGAGGAGGTCACATGTGGATCCTTATAATCAGTTCCCCCTTTCCAACCCACTCACCCTCCACTCTCCCAGCATCACCCCTCACACCCTTGGTCCTGAAGGTATCATCCACCCTGGATTCCCTGTGCCTCCAGCTCCGATATGTACCAGTGTACAACCTCTGCCCTATCCAGACTTTCAAGGTAGAATTCGGATCATGGTAGTTGGTGGGAGGAAGCATCCAGGATCTGGGGGAAAGCTGTGTTCTTCATCGGTACTACCTCGCACCCTGACTGACCCATCTCCTCTCCTAAGCCCCTCTATGAGGGGATCTCCATTGGCCAACACTTGGGCCTTGGGTCTCGACTCTGCACTTCCCCCTTCAGTCAATATATATATATATATATACACATATATATATTTTTTATTTTGCATGATAAAGTGGGTTTTTTAAACTGATCTGCTGGACTGAGGATGCTACTGCAAGACCCCATTGTCATTAAATCCATTCTGAACTCATAGAGATGCTTGAAGATGAAGTAGAACCTCCCAATCATACCCCCCACCCCACCCACCCCCCACACACAAAGGGTCCCCAAAGCTGAGATCTTTACAGAAGCAGACTGCCATGTTTTGCTCCCTTGGAATAAGTAGGTTTGAACTGACAGCCTTCTGATGAGCAACTGAGCACTTAATTGCCAGGACTCCCAGGGCCTGTCAGGTGACTCTAATCATAGACCAAGCCTGCCTTTCTTACTCGGAAACTTACCACATCTACGCATATATGAGCTGGGTTTTCAGGGGAACACCCAACCAAAACACCAAACGCACTGCCATCAAGTCAATGCTGACTCACAGTGACCTTAGGACTGCCCCTCTGGGTTTCTGAGGCAGTAACTTTTTTTACAGGAATAGACAGCCTCATCTTTCTCTCGTGTCACAGCTAGTGGTTTTGAACTGCTGATCTTGTGGGTGAGCAGCCTACTACAGCACCAGGGCGCCTTCAGGGGAACATGGGTATGGGAAGCAGTCCGTTCCACAGTCTAAAGGAGAGCCCTGGTCCTTCGGAGGGAGAATTCTCACCTTGCCTGTAGGAGACCTGCTTTCATTCCTAGCCAGGTGCAGCCACCACCTGCTGGAAGCTTGAGTGCTGCTGGGAGCAGATGTCTCCAGAACTTCCACACTCAAATGCACGAAGGAGACAGTCTTGATGGTTTACTTGTAAATATCAGCCACTGAAAAACCAGTGGGTCAAAATGCCAGTCTGATCCCACGCAATTGTGGAGTTTGGGTTTGTGGCCCATGGGTTTGCCAAGAGTCAGGGACAACTAACCCTATGGTCCCTCACCCCACCAGTCTATGGGGAAAGCCAAGAAAGAGAACCCAGCGCAGGAATGAATGCTCTGTATGCACCCTCACTTTCCAGCCCCCTGTCCGCAGAACTGTCTTTGTCTCTTATGTTAATTCAGAGCATTCAGAATTATCATTGACTAGCTAATAGGGGCTTGCATCAGGAATTAGGACAACACAAACCATTTAGAACTGGGCTCCTCACTAAAAGATTGGCTATTTGAGTTGACTTAGAAGTGCCTTGGAAGACTGGCCTGGCGATCTGCTTCCGAAAGATCAGCCACACCCACAGGGCTGCCAGGAGTTGGGTCAACGGGCCCCGCAGTGGAATTCTGGGATTGCAGAGCACCGCTCAGCTCAGCCTCTCTCTCGGGGCCAGAGGTGGGGTCCCTCTGCCGCTCCTCTCTGCAGCGTGCTCCCTTCTGCAGCTCCTCTTTCTCTGCTGCTTCATCAGCGTCAACAATGGAAGCCAGCCAGGCTCTGCCCGTGCATTCAGTTCCAGCCCCAGTGCCTTGCCGTCCCTCAGGAGGGGCTTTCAATCTCCTGGATCCATTTCCTCGGCTCAGGGGTCCCTCTGTAGTCAGGGAGAGAAGATGCTAAGGCAGAGGAGAGATGGGGGGAAGGCAGATTCTCTAAAAGGAGTGCAAAGGGGAAGCAGAGACAGGCTTTGTCATATGACACGATGGCTGAGCTTGGTGGGACCTGGCTCCCAAGACAGCCACACATGGGGCACTCCCCACCCCCTGCCTCACTGTTCCCAGAGGCCTCAGTCAGGGCACTCTTCCTGCCGCCCTGAGTCAGTTGAGGCCTCACCTGGGAGGGCCTGGTACAGAGAGCAAGTCCCCCCCCCCCGCTCTCCCCTCCCCTAGGGAGCTTCTGGCCTTGGCCTTGGCCTTGGCCAAGCTTGGCCTTGGTCTTGCCCAGCCAGCTGGGGCCTCCGTCCATCTGCAGGTGCGGATCTGGGAGATTCCTGAGGGCGGGCTGAAGCGGAACATGACGGAGGCGCTCCTGCAGCTGCACGGGCACAGCCGGCGCGTGGGGCTGGTCGAGTGGCACCCCACCACCAACAACATCCTCTTCAGTGCTGGCTATGACTACAAGGTGCGTGGCCCAGGCGGCGAGGCCCGCACCGGTCTCTTGGGAGGTCCTGTAGGGAATGCGGTTGTGTTTCTGCAGCACGCTACCCAGGACTGTCACATTGTTCATTCATTCGCTGCTGTGCGCCCCAGTGCCCCAGTGTCCTCTGCGGAGACTGGCGGCACCCTGGCTGCCTTCTCTGGCAACTCCACGCCCCCATGTCCAAGGCCACTGCCCCCAATGGGAAACGGAGCCAGCAGGGCTGCCGTGCTGCTCCCACCCCAGCCCCCACTTCGGGTATGCCCTTGCTTAATTCAGAAACAGCTCAGGCTGGGCCCGCACAGTGGTGAAACTCAGTGGGCCCCTTATCCACCAGCCCATCCCAGGCTCTGTGGGAGGGGAGGGAGGGGAGGGAGGGGAGGGAGGGACCCTCCCTGGATGCTGGCTGCCATAGGGGGCCAACCAGGGCTCCTGCCCTCCTGCCCCCCCCGCCCCCACAGGTCCTCATCTGGAACCTGGACGTGGGCGAACCTGTGAAAATGATCGACTGCCACACGGATGTGGTGCTCTGCATGTCCTTCAACACAGACGGCAGCCTGCTCACCACCACGTGCAAGGACAAGAAGCTGCGAGTCATCGAACCCCGCTCGGGCCTCATTCTGCAGGTGGAGCCCCGACTTTGTGAGGAGCGGGGGCAGGGCAAGGCCCCGGGGGCCCTGAGGGAAAGCTGGGCCTTTCCCCTCCTTCTGTAACAAGTCACCACAGCCTGGCAGCTGGGAACAACAGGACATTTCTTTTCTGGGGGTTCTGGAGGCTACGAAGTGCCCCTACTACAGAGGTTTTGAGGAGAACCCATCCCTGGCCTCTTCTGCCGTCTGGTGAATGCAAGTTCCTTTGGCTTGTAACCTCATTGCTCTGGTCTCTCCTTGCTTCCCAGTCTTACTCACCTACTGCCTTCACGTTGATATGAGCCCTGGAGGCACAGTGGCAGAGTGGGTTACGGTTGGACTGCTAGCCATGAGGTTGGTGGTTTGAAACTACCAGCTGCTCCACAGGAGAAAGACGAGGCATTCTACTCCCATAAAGAGTCAGGGTCTGGAACATCCACAGGGGCAGTTCTACCCTGTCCTATAGAGTCGCCACGAGTATCCCGACCTAGCCACTGTGATCTCCCTCTCCTGTGAGGATCCCTGGAGTTTGGCGAAGGAGACTGCGAACAAGATAATCCAGGGTCAGCTCCGCAGCTCAAGACCCCTAGGTGCATCTGCAAAGACCTCTTCCAAAGGAGGAAGCCGAGTCTTGTAGGAATGTCTCTGAGAAGCGTGGAAGAGCCCTCCAGGGCACTGCTCATCCTGCCCTCTCTGTCCCCTCCAGGAGGCCAACTGCAAAAATCACAGGGTCAACCGGGTGGTGTTCCTGGGGAACCTGAAGCGGCTTCTCACCACTGGTGTGTCCAGATGGAACACGAGACAGATCGCCCTCTGGGACCAGGTCAGCGGCCGAAAGTACCACTTGGGTCTCCGTGCCCCCCACCTCACCCAGAGCAGAGGCGCCAGGCTGTGTCCCCAACTGTTAAACAAGGGATGTGGACAAGAGGCATTGTGTGAAGGTCTTGTGTTCTGGCAAGAGCTGCCGCGGACACAGCAGGCCAGAACTGGGGGTGGGGGGGGGGTGGGAGTGGAGGCGCAGAGGGAGGGTCTGGGAGCCGGGAGCTGCCTGCTGGGCTTTGGATGACGAAGCCTCCCTGGGCCTCCCCCAGACAGAGGTCATTTCTTCTGAAGGTCAGGAGCCCGTGGCACACAAGCTCCTGGCATGCCACCAGCTGAGCTTCCTCTGCAGAGATGAGACACACAAGGCCTTTAGGGATGAGGGCCAGCCGCACCTGCCAGATGTGGCCAAGTCCAAGCTGAGCTCCAGAGAGATCAAGGGCAACTCAAGGCCACGGGCCTGAGTGCTGAGGGCAAGTCCTTTCTTTGGTGCTGGGCTGATTTTGACAACCAGGAATTCTGCCTTGTCCCCACCCCTTTGAGGGGTGCCTGGGATGCACTGGTGATTGAGCTCTGGGGGCTGGGCCAGGGTTGGGGAGAGGAGGTGCCAGCCAGGCCAGTCATGCCCCTCTCCTGCCCACAGGAGGACCTGTCCATGCCCCTGATCGAGGAGGAAATCGACGGGCTCTCCGGCCTCCTGTTTCCCTTTTATGACGCCGATACGCACATGCTCTACTTGGCTGGAAAGGTAGCGAGGAGAAGGGGGGCTGGGGAGACCTATGGGAGACCCCCTGCTTTGATTGTGCCCAGGCTTCTGCCTCTGAGACCCTCCCCAGTGTACCCCCACCCCACCACCTAGCTCAACACTGAGGACGGGGAGAGGCAGTAGGCTCTGTGGGGCCTTCTGCGCACCGAGCACGGGGTGGTGGTTCCAGTCCATGTCATGGTGAAGACAAGCCCACCCTGTAGAGCTGGGCTGACCTCTCTGTCCTCCTCCGGACCCAGCCTCTGTCCCTGGGCACCAGCCTCCCCCTCGTCCCACGGAACAAGGGACTCCTTCTCACTCAGCCAGCGGCTGAGGATTCCTTCACGGTGGTGCTTGCAGCGGCTTCCACCTTGACACAAGGATCCAAACGGAAATGAGGCCCCCGCCAGACATGTCTGGGAGGATGTCCGAGCACTCTTAAACACGCGCGCACACACGGGACGCACACGCAGCCCGCCAGGTTCTCCTTGGCTTTCTGACTGGCTCTCAGGCGCAGTGGGTGGGGGGCTCTCTTCAGCTCTCTAAAGGCCCCTCCCCACCTTGCTCACCTCCCTCTCTCCTTGCCCCCAGGGGGACGGAAACATCCGGTATTACGAGATCAGCTCTGAGAAGCCCTACCTGACTTATCTCATGGAATTCCGATCTCCAGCTCCACAGAAAGGCCTCGGTAAGAGAAGCCCGGAGCTTTCTGACCCCTCCGTTCAGCCCCGTGCTCATCACGGGGAGCAGTAGGGCATAGGAGGAGTGTGGCCCCTCACTCCTCTGAGGAGTTCGCTTAAGCCAGGGGTGTCAACGCTGCTGAACCTCCGTCTCCTTAGCTGTAAAACGGGAACGGCGGATCAGCCCTGGCCAAGCCCCTCACCAGCTAGGGTGAAACTCAGACAGGCACTGGGGTGCTTGGCCCAAGCCTATCGTTTCACAGGGGAGACACTGAAGCCCAGGGAGAAGTAACTTGCCAGGGTCACCCAGCAACCTAGCATCAGAACCAGGATGAGAACCGTGGACAAGGTCTGTCTCTTCCCTGGGCCCAAGTTGCTCCCCAGCTCCAGGGATGCCAGCGCTGGAAGGCGATGAGAGTCCACCTCGGTGACCAACGGCAAAGCCCCAGAGATGAACCCGAGGTGCCAATGATCTTTTCATGGGCTTCACCTGCCCCAAATGTTCTGTCACTCACCTTCATGCCTTCATCAAATCACGTAAGAAGCCACCTGAGCTTTGGAGTCAAGCCTGGTTCCTGTTTGACCTCATCAGGCACTGAGCCTCTGTCGGAGTCTCAGTTTCCTCATCTAGAGAACGGGGGATCTCGAACCAACCTTGCAAGGTTGTTGCAAAGAGTAGACACTATGTGGACAAAGCCCTGGCAGAGCACTTGGTTCCCCTGCTGCTTCATTGAGTTGATCAACAAACACTTAGTGGACACCAACTGTGAGTTAGACCCTGACCTAGCCCCTGTGCTAGACTCTATAGAAGGCCCTATATGGAACCCTGTGCTTGACTTCATACTAGACCCTGGGATGCCACTGTACACAAAACAGAATGTGACCTTGCTCTTATGAGGCTTACATTCCGCAGGCAGACTATAAACAACTAAGAAAAAAAATACCAGATGGTTCTAGACCGAGAATCAAATGGGTGGGTTGGACAGAGAGGAGCTGGGGGCCACTTGTAGATCAAGTGGTCAAGGAAGGTCTGGCAGTGGAGGGAGGTGACTCCCAGCCAGAAAGAGTGGTGGATGCAGAATCTACACCCAGGTCTGTCTGGCTCCCAAATGTGTACTCTTGAAACACACAGTTCTGCCTCCTGGTCATGTGTGCTCACTAGGAGCATTATGGCTAGTACAAAACACAGGGGGTAGAAAGAGAGAGAGAGCGAACTGAAAGACATACCATAGAGCATAAACTTTGTGATGGCTAAAGCTCTAGGATCCCAGAAAATAGTCTCCCCCTCTTGTTTCCTTGGTAGTTGCAAGGTCAGTGGTTCAAACCCCACCAGCCACTCCAAGGAAAAAAGATGAGGTTATCTGCTCCAGTAAAGATTTACAGTTTCAGAAATGCAATAGAACCATTCTAATCTGTCCTGTAAGGTTACTTGACTTCATGGCAGTGAACTTTGGAGGACCAGAGACACTTAGCCTTAGGAAAGCCAATTCATTTCAGAAGGCAGCACTCTGTGGCCCTGATGCTGCCTTTCTCTGTCACTTTGAGCAAGCCCCTGCCTCTATAACCCTCAAGAGTCTCCTCTACAAAAGGGGTGAACAAAACGCACATATCTGCGCAGACTCTCCCACTCCTAAAAGGCCCCAACTTTAGAGACAGGTCTTGCCGGGAGGGGCTGATTTGAGCAGTTACCATCCAGAGACAAACCCTGATTCTAGAGGCTCCAGCCCACTCACTGCTGTCTGCCTGGGCCAGCACCTGCCACCTCTGCCTTTCCCTTGGCTGAGGACATGGAAGAGGAGGAAGAACATGGAAGGGGGAAGAAAATGAGGAGGGAGAACATGGGAAGTTGGGGGGGGGGGTGTTCTGAGACCCCATGGGAGCCATGTGTCCGTCCACAGGGGTCATGCCCAAGCATGGGCTGGATGTGTCAGCCTGCGAGGTGTTCCGCTTCTACAAGCTGGTGACGCTCAAGGGCCTGATCGAGCCCATTTCCATGATCGTACCCCGGAGGGTGAGTGCAGCAGCCTGGCCTCCCAGGGGCCCCTGCATTGAACCCTAGCTTGCAGGCTGGGGGAACCCAGGGAAAGGGAGGACCTGTGGACTGAGGTCTTCGTTCGGGTCCAGTCTGCAGTGGAGAGGTGGGCAGTTTGGCCTGCGGATGAATACAGGGTGGGGGTCACCAGCTGGGGACGCGAACGAGGGCAGGAAAGCAGGAGGCAAGGTTGGAGGTCTGGCTACAGAGCAGGGTTTTCTCAGCAGCCCCCCATCTGTCTACTCTTCTGTTCCCTGTGCTGCAGTCGGACTCCTATCAGGAAGACATTTACCCCATGACACCAGGAACGGAGCCAGCTCTGACCCCCGATGAGTGGCTGGGAGGCATCAACAGAGGTACCCAAAGGCATGGGCTTTCTCAGAACCTTGGCTTTGGGGGGGCAGAGCCCTGCTGAGGGCATTGCCTGGGCCCTCTCCTAGGGCAGGACAAAGGATGGTGGCCTGGGTTGGCCTCCATTCGGCATAGGAACGCCAGCTCGGCAAAGAGGGGTTCTCAACTCCTAGAGCTGCAAGTCTCTGGCAGAGACAAGGGTCCTCTAGTCCGACCCTTACCTTTGGGGATGGGGAGAGTCAGCTCTGGAGCAGAGGGGGGACTAGCCCCAGGATTTATGGCAAAGGCAGCCTTCCTGCAACCACCTGGAGGCTCTGCGAAGTAGGAATGCTTGGGACCTCCTTCATGGGCTCTTGAAGAGCCAAGGATACATCCCATGCACAGACTCAGCACCCTGCCGAGCATGTCATGACCACTGCGGCTACTGTTGCCCTCCTCAGCATCATTGAGCCCGAGCCAGACGCCATCACAAAGATCCACTGGACCGGTGGCCCTCAACCTCACACATGGGTGGCCGTGGGTTAGGAGCACCTACTTGTCCCTCCTTGTAGAACAGTGGTTCTCAACCTGTGGGTCGTGACCCCTTTGGAGGCCGAATGACCCTTTCACAGGGGTGGCCTGGTTCATAACAGTAGCAAAATGACAGTGCTGAAGTAGCAATGAAAATAATGTTACAGTTGGGGGGGGGCATCACTACAATATGAGGAACTGTATGAAAGGGTCGCGGCATTAGGAAGGTCGAGAACCATTGTTCTAGAACTTGCTTCTCTTTGACAGTGAGCCTATCTGTTAATAGAGAAGATGGGCTCCCCCACCAGAGGCTGAGAAAACCAGGAGGATGTGGTGGGAATTGCAGATAGTGAGGGCCTAGTGGTGTCTGAGCCCAAGTTGGTGTCCCCCAAATGTTGATGCATCACCCTAGGGTTCCTGGCATCTGCTTCCCCCACTCCCCCGCCACCCACCCACTTTCCAGGGTCCTCTGGTAACACACCAGAATCAGACAGCAGTCTGCACAGTGTAGGGCGTTGGATGGCCTTCCTAATGCCACTGGGCATCATGGGAACAAAGAGATGTCACAGGTGCCACCGCCAAAGAAGATGTTCCCATACATTTGCACTTGGCCAGATCTTTCCCGAGCCCAGCCCAGCCCAGCTCCAGCCATGCCAATCCTGTCCCCATGCCAGTCCACCTTCCACAAGCACTTTTATGGCCAGTAGGATTGGAGGAGCAAGCCTTTGTTCAAAGATTTTGGTCTTGGCCAGCATCGCACTTCTTTTGGTGGCCTCCTGATGTCTACAGCACCCTCTTGCCAGCTTGGTATCAAAGAGCCAACCCCCCCAAAATCCAAGCGTCAAGAGTGTATGAAGGCCAAGGATCCCAAGTCCACCTGACTGAATCCAACCCCCAAGCAGGCCAGGAGACTGCTCGCCTTGCCTCCCACCCAGCTCTCCCCACTTCCCAGTGTGTCTCCTCCTCTTTAAACTCCCCACCTCCTTGACAGCCTGTCTAGCGTGACACGGACAAAGGACACCAGGTCCTGGTGAGCTCGCTGAACTGGCCGTGAGAACCCTTCCTTGTCTTCCCCAGATCCGGTGCTGATGTCTTTGAAAGAAGGTTATAAGAAGCCCTCCAATATGGTGTTCAAGGCCCCCATCAAAGAAAAGAAGAGCGTGGTAGTCAATGGGATCGATCTATTAGAAAATGTCCCACCCAGGACAGAGAACGAGGTAAGGACTGTACATGACTATCTCCACAGGCCCTGGAAGAGCAAGACCTTTGCATTTCAGTTACGGGCATCAGGCCTTCTGCAGGCTGGCGCTCTTCTCTCTCAGTGACTAGCAGCCTGCTCGTGGCTTCCATCGCCTCGGACCCTAATAAATCCTCAGGAGAGGAGGAGCATATGGGGACCCCACCCCCTCAAATTTCAAACTCGCCACCCCACAGTGGCACATGTTTCCTCGCCAATCCCTTTCATGTGGTATTATGGGAGCTATAAATTCTCAGTAATGGGGGAGGGAGGGAGAAGCACAGGAGAGACACGACACACCCAGTCTTGTGTCTCCCGGCCCTGCCGACCTCCCAGGCGTTTTGGCAGTGATAGGGTCTGGCAATTTCCTGTCTTTGTGGAGCAGGCCGGGTGTTTACGAGCTGTCCTCAGCATCATCCAGAATGGGAGTGGCTCTCTCAGGAGCAGTGGCTATAGTGGAGCCTCGTCCCCCCAGGCTTCTCCTTCCAACACCCACTCCAGCGCCAGCGAACTACAGCTTAGTTCTCGCAGCTGCTCAGAATGCTGAAGGAGAGCGGGCCGCACGGGCCACCTCTGTTGGATTCCCGGTTCAGCTCAAGCAAGTGTCCTGCCCTTTCCGAAGCAGTTTCCCTCGCTAGTCAAACGGGGAGATGAAATACGAAAAGTAGTAGAGAGCGTCCCGACGTGGCTTAGCTTAACATGCCCGCAGAGGCCAACTCTCTCTTACTGCATTGCAAATGACCTCAAAAGTGGATGGACAGATGGCTTCCACCCACGTAGACATCTCTGATCGCACGGTTTCTGCGAGAGCCTCGGGCTCAGGGTCTCCCTCAGGGTGCCCGCGGAACCGTCCCCAGGGGCTGCCATTACCTCTGAAGGCTCAACTGAGGAGGAAGGGGTCTTCGTCCGACTCCATGCATGTGGCGGCCCACAAGAGGTGTGTCCTCCCAGGCTGTTGGCCAGAGGTCTTCCCCAGTGGGTCGACACGTGCGCTTCTCCACGGGGAAGCTCGCAGCACGACACCGGGTTTTCCCAGAATAAGCGAGCGGCGGGGACACAGAGCGAGCATGCGCTAGGGAAGGGGTCCAGGGGATGCCCAGAGTCTTGTCATCTAAGTGACAACCCATCGCCTGTGCCAAGCTGTAGGTGTTGGAAGCGCATTACTAGGTCCGGCCCACACTTGAGAAGAAGGGGTGAATACCAGCAGGCTGAGGTCTTTGCGAGACAACTTTCGGTTGTCCTCATTATGAACAACAAGTAGACAACTGCCCATCTTCAGGGTTTCTGGGCACTGCAGGGGAGATTAGCCATTGGTAATGGCCCTAAAATATATGGACATGCAGTTAGAGAGGGATGTCGAGGCATGTAGGTGTGGATAAAGCGTCACACAGGGGCCTGGTTACATCATAATCCCGGGAAGGTGGGGCTGGAGAACAAACCAGAGTCCCTTGTCAGGTGTGGAAGCTGAGCTCTTGACTGGGCTTTTTCCTCCAGTTCACCCCTCCCACCCCCCACTGAGTGTAAAGGCTACATTTTAACAAGATCCTCAGTTGATTCCTGAGGATACATAAGAACTACATAGGGATCATGTTAAACTGCAGATTCTGACTCCAGATGTACTGCGGGTGTGTGTGTGTGTGTGTATGTGTACGCATACGCGCACACACCTTTTCAGCGGGGAGTCAAACTGAAATGAACCCGTTTACAGCAATCTTTCTACATTTTAAAAGATTTGACATTTCATATATGCATACACATATATACACACGTAGATACATTCACATACATGTGTATATCTACATATATTCATGTTGCTATATACGTGTGTGAATATCTTAAATTTTACATGTGAAACATCTTACATTGGCAAATGTTGCGTTATATGTACTTCGACCATTAGAAATGAAAGTTCCCTGAGCAAGTGCATGGCTGCTTCCCTCGCCCACGTGAGCCTCATCAGGGTCCAGCCTCTACTGGATGTAGAGAGAGCAGGGTGGAATCGTAGTCGGAAAGAGTAGCAATAACCTGCAGTCTATGTGAATCAAAACTATGAACCAGGAGGGAAATTTAAAAAGGGCCTTGGCTAGGAAAAGTCAATGCCCCCAACCTTACCTGAAGCTCATGCAGCTTCCGCTGGAAGAAAACCCTCACTCCGAACCAGCCACCGCTGGTTTCACCGCAGGGCCAGCCATCACTGTAGATAAGGCCCCGTTAGGAGGGAGAGCCCCACCAGGTTTGACTATGAAGAGGCATCCGATATAGCTTGGCCCTCGGAGGGAGGAGATTCCAGTTGACCAACTCTGCACATTCACTGAAAATCCTTGAATGACACCCTTAAAATGAGTGAATTTTAGGATATGTGAAGTATACTTCAATAAAGCTGGCATGTTTTTGTTGTGTTTTTCAGCTGACCAAAGAACATGCATTTACTTATTTTTGAGACTATGGCAGACACAGGAGTGGAGGGGCATTTGGGGTATAGGGATAAGTCGCCTATCATCCCTCTGATCAGGTGTAACCAGGGCTGGTGGTTCGGTGGTGATTTCTTTGACTCAGTGTTTAAAAGGGGGTCATAAAAATGGCACATACATTGTTTGAAAGTTTTGTTTTCATCTAAAATGTGACAGCTAGAAGTTCATTCCTTATCTTTTGATGGGGCACCAGACGCTCTGTGCCAGGTTGCCCTGCCTGGCTGTAATGTGGGCCATGTCTTTCCCCTATAAAGCAGACCTCAGCAAGACTTCGTCTCACCTGTTTTGGACTTGCTGTCAGCGTAGACCGGTCCCTGGAGAAGGAGAGGGGCAGCGGAGGAGGGAAGGCCCTCAAGAAGGGGCAGTGACACCTGGCTGAAGCCCTGGGCTCAGGCACAGGAGCCATTGTGAGGACGGTGCCGCACCAGGCAGTGTCTCCTTCTCTTGTGCAGAGGGTCGCTGCGGGCCAGACCGACCCAATGGTGCCTAACAACAACAAGCTCTTTCTTTCTTTGGAACAAGAATTTAGTGCCAATCTGGAAGCACAAGTCCTCATGGTTATAACATTGTCCCTGTGCTTACTTTAGGAGAGATTTACTGGGGTCTAATTTCCACCCGATAGAATTCATCCTTGGCAGCCTATCATTTCAAAGGTCTTGATAAACGGGGCAAAATTGAGTAAGCGCTACCACACCATCTCGTGATTGTTACCGCTCTGATCAGCCACGTCTCCTTCAGCAGCAATTTGTTTTTAAGAGAGCCACGTTATCAAGACTTTCTAAAGCATTCAACTTAGTGTATTATCTACATATATGTCTATGTATGTGTGTATATATATATATGTTTATATATATACCATCCTCCTCTGTGCTTATATATTATCAGCTTGTATCATATTTCATTCAATCATGTAATTAAGATAGCAAGTGCGATTCATACCAGGAAGTTTGAGAGCCCTTATGCCTAACTCTGGGTCACATCCAACTCAAGTGTATGGGAAACCTTGTGTGGCCTGCTGGCTTCCAGGCCTCTGCGCTTCCGGAGCATCTGTCAGTGTGTTTGATCAAAGGGATGCTCAGGACTAGTTGCCAGCAGGCTGACTCGGCTCCAACTCTGGGACACCCCCGTGGCATAGGGTTTTAAGTGGCTGATTGTTCAGACATAGATCACCAGCCCTTTCTTCCAAAGCACCTCTAGGTAGATACGAACCTCTAATCTTTCAGTTGTACCATCTGGTGTCTCCACAGAAGGAATGGAGAGGCTGGTGAATCCAGGGAGTCAGTTAAGTCAAAGACTATCAAGATACCTATATTTTGTCCCCTGGCTATTCTAGTACATGAATCTATAGGCATCCTATAGTAGATCTGGATTCCCTGGGAGCCAAACAGATAGCTAGTTCCAGTCCCCCCGGATGTGCCTCAGCAGAAAGGCCTGGTGATCTACTGCCAAGTCATCAGCCACTGAAGACCCTATGAAGCACAGTCTGATTCTGATGTGCACGGCAATGCCATGCCTCAGAATCAACGGGATTGGGGTGGGGTTGTGGATGGCGGCCCTGTGTCACCCGCATAGAAAAGCGAGAGCCCTGCATATTCTCAGTCTTCGGAAGAAGGGAGGGGTGAAAAATGTTTCAGGACGGTTTCCATCCAGAATTGGAAACAAAATGTTAGCTTTGGGCCCATCTACATCTATGGTAAGTCTGGCGGTATTTGGAAAATTGGCCTCCGTGGCTTCTCCCCTTGTTCAGGGACCCTGATGGAATGAGGCAGGGGGGCCTGGGCTGGAACTTTCTGCTTCCTCCCTCACAGAGGTCAGGCTGGGTGAGCACACAGACCATGAATTGCCCACGGTGCTAAAATGCTGTAGCTGTGGTGGTGTCGTGGTTATGCATTGGACTGCTAACCACTAGGTCAGCAGTTCAAACTCCCCAGCTGCTCCACGGGACAAAGACGAGGCTTTCTACTCCCGTCAAGAAGCAGAGTCTGAGATTTCCACAGGGGCAGTTCTCCCCTGTCTGGTAGGGTCACTAGGAGTCGGTATCGACTCCATGACAGAGAGTTTGGTTTGGGTGGGAGGCCCAGGGATGAGATGGGAAGAATATGGAGGGAGAGTGAGACAGCGGGGGCCGGGGGGGGGAATGGGGATAGGGCTGGGGGCAGGGGTCTGGAAACCAATTAGGGGAATCACCTTCTCATCTTCTCTCCCCTTGGCTCTCCATGGGCCACTCTCCCCATCTACCCCAGCTCCTCCGCATGTTCTTCCGGCAGCAGGACGAGATCCGGCGGTTGAAAGAGGAGCTGGCGCAGAAGGACATCCGCATTCGGCAGCTGCAGCTGGAACTGAAAAACCTACGCAACAGTCCCAAGAACCTGTAGCTGGCAGGCGGGGCTGCTTTCTCAGCCCGTCTCTCCATTGTTTCTACTCGCCCCTGAACGCCCCCTTCTCCAGTGACCCCAGAGACAGACCCAGGCCTGGAGCTGGTGGGGACCCAACCTGCGGACCCACCTACCACCTCAAAAACTGGAAGCTGACCTTTGACTTCTTGACCTCATGCTAATAAAAGTCCCCAGCCTCTCCTGAAGACCCAATGCTGGCAGCCCGTTAGCCTGACACCCAGGAGCCTGGACTGGCGCTCAGCAGGACAAAGACCACAGACTCCCTGTGGGGCTGTCCTCACTGAACCAGGGATCCCAGCTAGACTTAGGACTTGAACTCTGCCCCTGCGGATGGGGGCTGCCATGGCACTCCAGCGCTCCCCATCAGCGCTCACAGCGTCACTGATGGGGCCACAAAGCTGCATTTTCAGGTGTCAGCTGAAGTTCTCCTCCCCCCTGCACACCCCCACCCCAACACCCACACTCCCTTCTCTCGGCAACCCTGGTAGCCGGAGTCTGTCTCCAGCCCCACCTCTCTTGTTTTCAGGGAATTAAGAGGATTGCTTACCAAGGCCATAGTGACTCCTTGCCTTCCCAGGATTTTCTTGAATGCTCTTGTGCAGTCTTATCCTGTGTCGTTTGTGGGGTGTGGGGTGGGCAGGGTGGGGACTAACATCCCCATGTTACAGATGACAGACTGAGTGATGGAGAGATGACTTTCTGGGTCACCCAGCAAGTCAGTAGTGGGCCTGGGACCCGGCCCGAGTGCCCAGCCCCAGGGGCCAGGGGCCAGGGACTGCCTCGCTGTATTGGGATGCCATTCCCTTTGTGGGCTTTGCCAGTGAAAATGAGAACTGGATGCCAAGCCAGCTCTGCCATCTGCCCAACACCAGTAGTGCCAATGTGCCACGTTCCCATCACCCTTAAGGCCCCTCACACTGGGTGCCCCAGACCCCCCTGGCTCCCGCTCTCCGCTCCTCCCCGCCCCACCCCCACCCCATCTCTGCCTGCCTGGGGCTGAAGGCTGGCCCTGGGGAAGGCAGAGCAGGGAGCCTCTGCACCGGCCTCCCAGCCGCGCACAGCCTTACACACAGAGTGACCGCAGCCCTCCACCCCAGTAGAGCACTTTAAAGTTGACTCAGTTCTTCCACACCCAGAATCTCATTTGAGCCTCCCCTCCCCACTAGGGAGCATCACCCCCCATTTTACAGACGAGGCAACTGAGAAGAGTAGCCCCAAGCCCCACAACCCTGTGCGAGGTCACATTCCATCTAACCCGTTTCTTTCTTCTCCGCTAGCCCCCTCAGACCCCATAAACAATGCTCTCAGAAGAGTGGCAGACAGGCCTGGGCTCCGGCCTGGGGGGGGGGGGGCGCTCATTGTCACACTGGTTGGCTGGGAGCTACCAGGCCACTGCACCGCCCATGCTTGCTTCTCCTGTGGATTGGCCGCACAGGCTTGGGCTTCCACGCTCTGAGCCTTCCAGGGCCCCGGCCTGCTATAGCAGGGTCTCTCACCCCAGCCCAGCAGCGAGCCTGCGTCATCTTCTCTCCCGTTTACTCCCGGAGCTTCTGTTTGTCTTCTTCTTCTTCCCCATCGACCTGCGTGGTCTTCTGTGGTCATCTATGCTGCCTCCAAGGATAGAATTGAAATAAAAGGTTTTCAACTTCTCCAACCTGGGCGTGGCCGTCTCATTTCACCCACCGGTCCCTGCGCGTGCCAGCACGGGACTCTTAATGGGCAGCTCCTCTGTTGCTCAAGGCTCCTTCACCTGTCTGGAAGGATGGCCGACGTCCGTCCTTCTGGGCAGAGGTAATGCCACCCTTTCATTGTCTACAGAAAGAGATCTCTTTGTCGAGGGGGCTGGATGTTTAGCAGGACCCTAGGTCTCCACCTACCAGGTGCCTGTAACTGCCCCCCACCCCAGGTTTGTTCCCAGACACTGCCAAATGAACCCTAGACCCTGGGAGTTCAAAGCCACTCCTAGTTGAAAACCCCTGCCTTACCATGATTCCATGGGCATCCCAGCCTTGTGCTGGAGCTGGGGGTAGACCAGGGCTTTTCCTTGGGATGGGTTACAAAGCACGATTACATACACTCGGGAGCCCTGGTGGTGCGGTGGTTACTAGCTGGGCTGCGATCCTCATGGTCAGCAGTTCTAAACCACCAACAGCTCTGAGGGGAAAAGACGGCTTTCTACTCCCGCCAACAGTTAGTCTCAGGAACGCCCAGGGGGTCGTTATGCGTCAGCATTGACGCAGTGGCAGCGAGCTGGGCTTTGGTTTGTTACCTACACCGTCTCTCCGTTTTCACAGCCACTTTAAGTAATTGGACCTCTTATTCTTCCCATTTGGGAGTGTCATACTCTACTTCACTCGGTTGGTGTCACAGGGGGACAGGAGGGTTGGGCTCTTTGGAGGCCAGAGACAGAGTAGTCGCATGCTCCTGGCAATGGCATCTGAGAGCGGAGACGCGATGAAGGAGGCGCAGCGGCTGGACCCTACAGACCAGGAAGAAGTCCTCCATTCCCAGCTCTGCTTCCGACAGTCGTGGGACCCCTACAAAATGATGGGGTGCGACCATGCAAATAAGGTAATGGAGCCCTAACGAGAGGGTTGGTCAGTATGCCATCCACTAGGCTTAAAGGGAGACAGAGAGGAGGAGCAGTAACGCTAAAGACAGGCACCGCAGCTCGCCAGGAGACCACCCAGGTGACTTGCTGACCACACAGAGGTCAGTGTGTCCCTCTTTGCCTGCAAAGGCCCCAAGCAGGGCTGGACAGCAAAAGCAAGGAAAAGCTGCTTTGGTCAAGAACTGTATCCAGAATTATTCCTGATCCTGAATTGTACTGTTTCTTCCCTAATCCAATAGTCTATTCCAGCAGAGGAGAAGAGAGGGCCGTGGGGAGAGAAGACTGGCGTCAGAGTAGGAGACAAGGTTAAAAAGAGAAGCCATGTCTGACCTCCACCTCATAGAAATCAGCCTTGGTGATTTCCCTTCCCACTCGTGATGCTAGAGAAAGTCAGAAGTTCTCGCCATGCCAATCCAAAATTTTGAAGAAATTGTCCAAGGTCAAGATCAAACTTCATTTCCTCCCGAGTAATCCCTTTTCCTTTGTTTATGTACCCATTAGTTTTTCACATCCATGACTATCTCCCACGCCTGACGTAGCATACTGACTTCTCTGCCAATTTGGCCTAGTCCATCACAGGGTTTCCTAATGGCCAGGTTGATGGTTCAAACCCACCAGCTGCTCTGAAGGAGAAAGCCGAGGCTGTCGGCTTCTGGAAGACTTAGCGTCTCGGCGGGCTGTTAGGAGTGGGAATCCCTCTAGCAGGGGGAGTGATAGCCCTCGCCACGCTCCCTTCTCTGCTCTAGATGAGGAGACATGACGCTCCACTCCAGACTCTGCTCCTCTCTGGTGAAATGTGTAACACCCCTGCACAGTCACCCCCCTCCTGCCCCGGACACGCCTACAACTCCTCGTCCTACCCCTTGACAGCTAATTAGATTTATATGCACTAACCGGACCTGCTCAGCACTAGGCATTGGGGTCCCAGAAATGGGAAGGAGCCAGGCCTACCCTTCAGGAACTTCCGGCCAGTGGTCAGGACACCGAACCCCAGGAGACTGATGTGTGTGTCGGCCCTTGGCTGGATTCAGCATGGAGAGTGGGGAGATGGACGTGGTTTGGGATCAGCTGACTGCTGGGTTCGCATGCGGCCAGCCTGCTGAAGGCCCAGGGCAGACTTGGAATGTTTAGATTCTCTCCTGGTGCTGCGCAAGCTGCCCATGATGTCATATCGAAAACACCACCGCCGCCAGGCTCTTGGCTCCCAGCCTTCCTACTCACGGAGGGCGCCTGCCTGGAGTAGAAGCAGACACTTAACCACAGGGCACATTACCAAATTCTCCTTCTCTGAGTCTGCCAACCCCAGGGTGGGAGGCTGAAGGTCCGTGGCACGGGGAAGTGGGGACTCCCCCTCTGGGACATTGGTGGGAGCTCCTTGTTCTCTGGGTATGTGTGTTTCCTATTTGGGAACAATCTACAGCCTCTCCGCCCTTGGAATTTTAATTCTGGCACAAGAATAAATGGGCCAGTCTCACTCAGAAAGAAGGTGAGCATCGACAGGGTCAGGGCTGGGGAGGTCCAGGCAGCCTGCCCCACCGTCACCACCCAGTCCCTGGGTTAAGGGCTGCCCTGGCCGGCATCCTCTTCAAAAGCAAACCCCGTTGGCAGTGGGATGCTAGTGTGACTAGCTTGGACAAACTGAGAGCAGGGGCCTCAGGTAAGAGGGGGGAGATGGGGACCCCGAGTTTCAAGGTCACCGTGGTTGTGGCAAGGTTCAAAACACCAGGAAGAGCTTGCTAGAAGTTTCAATCCAGCTGGCAGGTGGCGAGATCTGGTCTTCTCATCAAGCCCCACCCCACCCCTACCTTTTTTTTTCCTGAGATGGGCTTCTTCTGCCACCTCCCACCCCAAGTGAATCAGTGGCCCCACCACAAGAGACCGGGGCCTCATGTCAAAGAAGCAAGTACACAGAGTAGCCAAGTGGGTGAGAGAACACTCATAAACCCACAGGCATTGAGTCTATTCTGACTCACAAGAGGCCCTCTGGGACAGTAGAACTGCATCTCTGGGTTTCCGAGACTGTACCCCTTTCTGGAAGCAGAAAGCCTCATCTTTCTCCCACAGAGAGGCTAGTGGTTTTGAACTGCTGATCCTATGGTTAGCAGCCCACTAAGCTACCAGGGCTCCTCAACCTAGGAGAAAGGAGGCTCAGCAGAAAGCAGCCAGGTCGTCCGCTGGCCTGTGGGCAAGGAGCATCCCGGCGAGGGCACGTCTTGCCTTCTCTGACTCCAGGCAAGGCCACAGAGAGCCTGCCAGGCCCTGCTCCCTGGAGAACTGCAGTCTGGCTCTGCTTTCCTGTCCCAGCCCAGGCCCTAACCTGCTCGGTGACCTTGTGCAGTTTCCCTCTGAGGACAATGACAGGGAGGAGCCCTTTCTGCCAGAAGAATCTGCAATCTGGTGTGGCTTGAGGTTGAGGAGGCAGCAGAAAGGAGAGGGACAATGAAGGGGGCGGGGGAGCAGGGGCTGGCAGGCGTCCGCAGTCCAGATGATCCCAGCCCAGGCCAGTGGGGGCTCATGAGGTCAAAGCCAAAGTATCAGGAAGTTACTGATGAAAGAAACAGGAGCTGTGTACAAGGTCTCACTCCTGGCCCCAACCAGGAATCCCTGAATCTCTGCGTGGGGAAGCTAGCTTCACTCAGGGCACCCAGCAGTTGAAGGGAAAAGTTTTTAGAAGCAGTTTTGGAGCAGGGAGCCCAGCTGAGGGCTTGGGGGCGAGTGGCCCAGGCTGAGCAGGGTGGTGACAGGGCTGGGGACTGCAGTCACTGGGTGCCAAGGAAACACTGTTGTGAAAGAGCTTGCTGAGCTTGACATCCTTGGTCATGGGTGTGGGATTGGAGGTGGGGGCCGCATGTCAGCTGACATCTGGAAAAGGGACCAGAACTGGCATGGGAGTTGGTCCATCCCTGCCATCAGATCCGGGGCACTCCACAGAGGTTTTATGACACAGTGTCCCTGGCCTACAAAGGACCGCCAACCACTCACTGCCATCCAGTGGACGCTGGCTCATAGATACCCTACAGGACAGGGTAGAACTGCCCTGTGAGTTTCTGAGACTGTGGCTCTTTATGGGCGTTGAAAGCCCTGTCTTTCTGCCCCCACCCCCCTCTCTCCACTGGGTAGGCTGATGGTTTCTAACTACTGACCTTGAGGATGGCAGCCCATCGTATAACCATTTCATCACCAGGGTGCCTGGACCCTCAACTAGGGAGCTGGGATAGCTGACTACCCTCTGCTTAGCAAATGTCCTTTGACTAACTGACAGAGAGGAGACAGTTCTTCAGCACCTTGCTGGGCCCTCTTACCACTGAATGGAGCCCCTGGGTGGGGCAAAAGGTTAAAATGCGTGACTACGAACTGAAACGCTGGCCGTTGGAAATCACGCAGCGATGCCACGGAAGAAAGGCCTGGCTCTCTGCTTCCCCAACATTAGGGTCTTGACGTCCCTATGGTTCTACTCTGCAGTGCATGGGGCTGCCGTGAGTCAGATGGACAACAGGTTTGTGGGGTTCTCGTTATTTTATCACCGCAAGACCTGGATGCTGCCCCTTGGGAGCCTTGACAGAGTTGTGTGAAAGCCCCCCACCCAGCAGGGGTCTCCCAACCGCCTTTTAAGATACTTGAAACGGACCTATCTGCTCCTCCTCTGGGCTAAGTTCTTTGTAAAGCCAAAACGAAACTCACTGCCATTGAGCGACTCGTAGCTACCCTATAGAACGGGGCAGTGCTCTTGAAAGCAGTAGAAAGAGCCGCCTTTCTACCGGGGAGCAGCTGGGGGTTTCAAACTGCTGACCTTGCGGACCACAGCCCAGCATGTAAGCACTACACCACCGAGGCTCCTCGGGGGCCTTTGTAAAGATGGTGTAAACGGGTTATTTCTTCTTCTCTCTGTCTTCAGAGAGATTTCAGACTGTTTTCCTTCAAGTGTCCCGTTCTCTAATATTTGTCCCCTGATTTCACTGCTTCTAGTGTTCAGTGCTGAGATTAAAATGAACAGAACAAGACAAGGTTCCTCTCCAAGTGACTCCCATCAACTTTCTACTGAAAGTGTGCTTGCAGGGCCGAGAAAAAGAGGCGGTGGGCATGGATGATCTCAGGGCTAGGGGATGAAAGGGGAATTCTACTTTTCTGTATGTCTGCATTTTTAAATACATACGTAGGCACTGACTCCACCCCCACCCACCCCCACATTTAGGCAACATACACCTCTGACTGGAGTGGGGAGAAGGTAACTTCAGGACAATAATAAAATCAACAATGAGCATTTCTAAAATCTACCCTCCTCGCCCACCTGCCGTGCCCACCTGTAACTGGATCACTGAAGTGGCCAGAGGGATTGGAACCAGATGGGCTGCGGGGATTGTGATTAATGAGAAACTGAAACTGAAGAATGGTGTTCCTTTGCTAATTTTTCAATTAATGTCTGCTGATTACTGACAATCTGTTAGGGACCAAACCCAACCAAACGCCCTGCGACCTAGTCATTCTGATCCACAGCGACCCTATAGGACAGGGCAGGACTGTCCCTGTGGGTTTCTGAGCCGGTAACTCTTTATGGAAATGGGTGTCCTCTTCTTTCTCCCACACAGTGGCTGCTGGTTTTAAACTGCTGGCCCTGCAGTTAATAACCCAACATGCAATCACTACTGTATTACGGACTGGTGACATGGGAAGGATCAACATACAGTTAATCCTTGGGAGCTGTGATCCAGTGAGGAGGGCAGACACAGGAATCAGTGATGACCATTCTGTGGGTTCAGTACTTTGGTGTTCTTCGGTGCCCTGGAGTTGGTTCTGCCCACAGAGATCCCTTGCACCTGCAGAAGGAAATGCTACCTTGCCCTGAGCCATCCGTGGCTGCTACATTTGAGGCCATTGCTACTGTCGCTGTGCCAATCCCTACTGGGAATCTTCTGAAGTACGATATTAGGGAATAAAACCTCACAGCCATCAAGTAGGAGCCCTGGTGGCCTAGTGGTTATGCGTTGGGCTGCTAGCTGCCAGGTCAGTAGTTCAAAAACCCCAGCTGCTCCGAGGGAGAAAGACTAGGCTTTCTACTCCTGAAAAGAGCTACAGTCTCAGAAACCCACAAGGCAGTTCTACCCTGTCCTATTACAGGGTCACTTTGAGTGGAAATTGACTCAATGGCAGTGAGTGGATGAGCCATGCAAGCCCAGCTGACTCATAATAACCCCGTAGGATGGAGTAGATAATGCCATCGAATTTCCAAGACTTTAAATATTTGTGGAAGTAGACAGCCCCACCTCAGTTTCCCATGACCTCTTTCTCGCAACAGGAGCACTGGTGACATAGGTGTTTGGATATGATTCACAGAGTCAGCAGTTCAATGTCACCAGCCACTCCTTGGGAGAAAGATGAGACTGTCTACTCCTGTGAAGGGTTGCTATCTCAGAAACTCCCTGGGGCAGTTCTTCCCTGTTCTACTGGGGGCTGTGAGGCTGAATCGAGGCTATGGCAGTGAGTTGGGTTTATTTTTTTTGAAAGTTTCCTCTTTCTCCTAAGTTAGTGGTTCTCAACCTGTGGATGGAGACCCCTTTGGGGGTCGAACGACATTTCACAGGGGTCGCTGATACGTAACAGTAGTGAAATGACAGTGATGAAGTAGCAACGAAAACAATGTTATGGTTGGGGGTCTCCACAACATGAGGAACCATATTAAAGGTCGTGGCATGAGGAAGGTTGAGAACCCCTGCCCTAAGGAGCAGCGATGGGTTCAGAGCACTGACCTTGACAGCTCCATACATAATCCACACACCAGGACTCCTCTATGATACTAGTCATGTCAAGCCAGGCCAAACCCCAACCACCAGCTCGATTCTGAGTCCCAGAGACCCTATAAGACATAGTAGAACTGCCCCTTGTGGGGGAGGGGTGTTGAGATCAGAATACCCCCCACCCGAACTGATTACAAGGATCCACATGTGACCTCTTCCCTGGGAGAGGGACAGCAGAGAAGGGGGGGAAGGGAGATTCCGGATAGGGCAAGATATGACAAAATAATGATGTATAAATTACCAAGGGCACATGAGGGAGGGGGGAAAGGGGAGGGAGGGGGGAAAAAAAGAGGACCTGATGCAAGGGGCTTAAGTGGAGAGCAAATGCTTTGAGAATGATTGGGGAGGGAATGTATGGATGTGCTTTATACAATTGATGTATGTATATGTATGGATTGTGATAAGAGTTGTATGAGTCCCTAATAAAATGTAAAAAAAGAAAAGAGGAGAAAAAAATGATTAGGGCAAAGACTGTACAGATGTGCTTTATACAATTGATGTATGTATATGTATGAACTGTGATAAGAGTTGTATGAGCCCCAATAAATTGTTAAAAAAAAGAATGCCCCCCACCCACCCACACACACCTGTTTCTGACACACAGAGATGGGCTCCTAGAGGCTAGTGGGTTCAAACACCATTTTTCAGTGAGGTAACAGGGCCGCCAGGACTCCTTGCGTGGGAGCCATCAAAACACAGAAAACAAGAAAGGCGTCCTGGGATGTTGGAATGAAGACAGACTTCCACCAGAGAAACACCAGAAAGGCGTCTGGGGCAGGGAAGATGGGCAGCTTGGTGTGCCGAGGAGGGAATGGCAGGGATGGGGGAGGGAGAAGAGGGGGACAGCTGACGCCCAGGAGGTGGAGACTGAGAGATGGCCGGCCAGGAAGGACTTCTGCCCCAGGCTTTGTCATTGTAAGACACCCTTTAGACTAAACCAAGAGACTAAGGACCAGCAGAGCCACAGTGACTTAGAGATTGCATGGTGGCCTGCACTCGTGGCTGGGTATTCCCAGGTGAGATGATGGGGGTTGGGGATGGGGGCTGAACCTAGGAGGGTGGGGTGGAAGGCAGACTATATAGTTTATAATGCTATATAGGGGAGATTCAAGAAACCGTCATTCTTAATGGGCCACGAAATCAAATGCATGGGCGAAACCAGTATTTTTTTTTTTAAGAGAATGGAACAAAGTAGCAAAGAAGTATTCCTGTGCATTTCATGAAAAAAAAAAAAAAAGGGTCTGTGTCCGTGCCGTGCGTGAATTCTTATCAGCAGAACACACGCATGAACTCAGGCTCCCGTGGCAGTGTGGTGCGGTGCGGTTGGAGATGGGCAAGTGGAAGATGCACTCCTCTCCGCAGCTCACCCCAGTGACAGGGAGCCAATCATTCCCAGGAGGGATTCGCTGTGGGTGGCTCCCTCAGGTGTGTTCAGGAGCGGGAACCGGGCCTTCAGGGAGGGGCATGTGCAGGTGGCAGAGAAGGGAGGAGAGGGAAGAAGCTATCGCGGGCAAAGAGAAGACCTTGGGAGGTGGGTCCCGGAGCGGCCCTGGGTTCCTCCTCAGCCCTCCCTGACTGCCTCAGGATGGTTATCGTGGGCAGATAATGTTCCACACGGGAGGGCAGCAAAAACAGCAGCTGCGGCTTGTCTTTTGCTTCCAGCACTTAGGAAAAGCCTAGCCGACCTAGAAGTCTCTTCACCAAGTTCATTCTCAAAAATAGCTCATTTTGATGACAACATATGTACAATCACGCTTGATACAATAGATGTACGGAATGTTATAAGAGTTGTAACAGCCCCAGTAAAATGACTTCAAAACAATAGCTCATTGGACTAACATTCAAGGAACATTTCTCATGTTCCTTAAAAAAAAAAGCCCAAAGGAAAGGGAACTGAATATGCTGGAACATACGTTCAAGTTCTAGCTCAGAAACACTCCAGCTCATCCACACACAGCACCCTCTCAGTCTTCCTCTCAAGTAATGGGCGCAAGCCTGAGGCTCCAGGCTGCTGCCTCTCCCCATCAGCCCCAGCTAAAGGCCAAATGCATTGCTGTCCAATTAGGCTCCTAGCCCCGCAGGACCGAGTGAGCGGCTCCACTGGGCTTCCCAGGCTGTGCATCGTGATGGGGGCACACAGCCTCATCGTTCTCCAACAGGGTGGCTGGGGGTTCAAGTGTCAGGCCAAGCTTCAATCGAGCGGTTCTCAACCTGTGGGTCGGGACCTCTTTGGGGGTCGAACGATCCTTTTACAGGGGTCACCTAAGACCATTGGAAAACACATCTTTCCGATGGCTAGGGCTCACCACAACACGAGGAGCTGTATTAAAGGGTCGCGGCATGAGGAAGGTTGAACACCACTGCTTTAGCCCAATGTGAAAACAGCACTCCTTGCTGAGGTGGGTCCAGAAACCCAGCTCAGGTCGTATGTCCCAAAAGGAACAAGCACGATTTGGCAGCCTTGTCTGTGAGCAGCTAAGCGATATTGCTATTAATTCATTATTTTATCAGCCGGCACCAGGAAGTCTTCTAGGGAAGGAAGTGTCTTTGTTAAGGAAAACACCCTGATAGACCCTTCTAGGGGTAGAAGGGAAGGCTCTGGGGAATTGGATTGTGGTGGGGGAGGGGAGGGGAGGGGAGGCGGCTGAAGATATGAAGCAGAATTTGGAATGAAGACTCACTGCCTTCGAGTCGATGCTGACTCACAGCGATCCCATAAGGGCAGGGTAGAACTCTCCTGCGAGTTTATAAGGCTGCAACTCTTTACTGGAGTAGAAAGCCCCGTCTTTCTCCCAAGGAGTCACTGGGGGTTTCAAACAGCCAACCATTCGGATCGCAGCCCGACTTGTAACCACTACGTCACCAGGGCTCCTTGAGAAACGAAAGGAGAGGAGAAAGGAGAAAGGAGAGGAAAGGGGACTCTGCGCACAGAGGCTGAAGCGGACATAAGTAGGGCGAATGCTAAAGCCTTTTAAGAATGAGGCAATTCCAGATCTAATTTGAAGTTATGTGGATGGGAATCCTACAGCACAGCTTTGCTCCCTGAGGTGGGTCCTGGAAGAGGAACTCGACCAGTTATTAGTAATGTTCCAAACAAATAAAACGCTGCCCGGTCCTAGGCTACCCCCTCACGGTGGGGAGGCTTGAGCCCATTGTGGGAGTCATCTTGTTGAGGGCTTCCATCTTTTTCGTTGACCTGCTACTTCCCCAAACAAAGGTTCTCTGGGGATCGGTCCCTCGTGATAACTTGTCCCAAGTAAGCAAGATAGAGTCTCTCGCCAACCTTGCTCCTCAGGAGCATGCCGCTCATCAGTTTGTCCTAGTGCAGTGGCTGACAGGGATGCCTTCAGCTTCCCAAATACTGGCCTTCTGTGGTGGGCAGGCTTCGGGGGGTTTCCAGGCTCAGACACTAGGAGGGAGGATCCAGGAATCTCCTTCTGAAAGAAGAAATAAAAGTCGCCACTGAAAACCCCATGGGTAGTGGCAGACGTGGAGTATTATTTAGGGTGTGTTACCTTGCTGCGCCCTGGTGCCATCACGGTTCGTGTTCAGCTTCTAACACAGAGGTGGGCTGTTCAAGCCACCCAGCTGCTCCAGTGCAGGAAGACCAGGTGCTCGGCTCCCAGAATGATGAGCAGACAGAAAACCTTGCTGGGAAGTTCTACTCCATCATGTGGGTTGGCTTGGAGGCAAGACTCAATGGGAAACAATACGTGTTCTCTTTGGGGAGAAATGTGAGTAGAGAATGGTGACTGGGGGACTACAAAGACTTGGGTTGTATTGGCCAGGCTTTATTTCCTAAAGCAGGTGGGTCCTGGGGTGACTTTGTCCTGACAGTGTTATTGGCATATAATTCACACATCATACAATTTAGTCATTCAGTCACCTTATGAAGAGGTGTACAATCATACCACACTGCTACTAGCAAGTTTTCTTCTTTCTTGGACTCCCCAGTCGCTCCCCATTCCCCCCGAAGTTCCTCTGCCACGCCCACAAGAATTATGATGATTGGTATGTGTGTTGGAGAGATAGTGGCGTCAAACTTCTTAATATGGCTTTTCCTCCGTGTCTCCAAATGACTGAGTGGAAATATGAAACTCGAGTGTGCGATGCACTAATAGGGGGGTTGGTTAGAGTTCCTTGCCATGCCCCTGGTTATAAGGATGAGCTGTCGAAGCAGAAAAAGAGAGAAACCCCAGCATTGTTGGAAGAAGAGTCCCCTGGGGCCGCAAGCTGGAGATCTCTGTCTGAAGTGGCCAGCACTGAGACCAGAGGCACCAGAGGCCGAGGCAAGGAGACCCTGAGACAGAACAGAGGAACAGTGCCGAGACTGTGAGACTGGGAGGTAGAGCAGCAGGCTGGCTTCCTGGCCCGTGGAGGCCAAGGGCATAGACCATGCACCTGGGAGACTGAGGCCTAATGAAAGACCGGACTGCTGGCTGAAGCGTGGACCCATGATTGTATCCTTACTACTTGCTAGCCCTGCCTTGTGGTAACCTGTTCATTCTCTGAATCTCAACTTCAAATGTAAGATCGAGCCAATTCTAACTCTGTCCAACCCTGGAGGACAGAGCAGCCCTGTGCGTTTCCAAGACAAACTCTTCCCAGTAGAAAGCTTCATCTTTCTCCTGGGAGTGACTAGTGACTTCAAACTGCTGACCTTGCCGTTAGCAGCCCAACACATAACCCACCTTGCTACCTGGGCTCACTGTAACTCCTGTAATAACCCCCCTTCCTTGTGCTCTCTGTGAGTTCGGTGTGGCCATTGCAACGAATTGTTGAACACAGCGTAGAAGCAAGAGTGCCCCTGGCGGAATGCAGGGTTGGAGTCAGAGCAGGATAGTGAAAGGTGGAGGCTGAAGGCATGTCTGACTCTGCCCCATCCTCCTCTTGCACAATAGTCTTTCGGAAAAGAAAGAGGGAGTTGCAGCTCCCGGTGGACTGTGCTGGTACAGACTCCTCATACCTAGTGTCCAGAGTGAGGCGTCGCTGGAAAAACTGATGATGCTAAAGCGCCTTATACCCCAGAGGGATGATTGACAATGTTCTACTTTTCTGTTTATATGGGTTTTTGTTTTCCTTCCTTTAGGTTGCTTGATATTATTTGTGTGTTTGCCTTTTGTTGTCTGCTAATTGCTTTGCTGTTGGTGGTGGGGTAGTTGGTCTTATGGGGATTTGGATTGGCCATCATACGACCGTCAGAGTAAACCCGAGTCCTTCATCTCCCAGGAACAAGCAGATGGGTTCTGGGCCCCCACTGAACTCTAACCCCAATTCAAGAACAGTCTATTCTGATCACATGGCCCTGCTGGATACTTACCCTCATGTAATGATGACTGAAGAGAAGGTGCTACAGCAAAGTGTGGTGAAGAGAGCAGATGGTGCCCGCCTATCAAGTGGGGTAGTCTCTGTGGTCTTAAAGGGTTGTGCAGTCAGCATCAGCAGCCATCTAAGTGAGGAATCAGCTAAGTCCACAAGGAAGAAACATGCCAGGCTGTGTGATCCAAAGACGACAATCACAAAATTCAAATATGACAAAGGGAGACATATCAGAGCCCAAACTGCAGACACTCCATCTATAGAAGGCTATGGAGGACAGTGGGAGCCCAAAACCCGTCTTCAGAGTATCTAGTAAGTTAGATTAAGCCACTGCAGATTCCCTCTAACCACAGGCTAGGGTCTCAAACAGCATCACTATCAGAAAGAGATCATTGTAATCATGATTATACTGGCTCAAACTGGATACTTGGTCAATTGATCTCCCTCTTGACTCGATCTGAAATGGTTTGGGGTGCAAGTATTTCTTGCTTGCTCCATGACAAAAATTTCCTCCCTAGCCTTTTAAATATTCATGGTGGTCTTTTCTTTCTTATTCATTATTTGTATTTTGAGCTCTGTATTATTATTTTATCCTTACCACTTTGTTTTGGTTTTATTTTTTATTGTCTCTGTTGGGTTTCCCAGTTGGTGATGCACAGAAGGAGTAGATGCATCGAGATGAGAACTGATGCACGGGTTTATAGGGGAGCCAGGGAAGACGAGGGGCTCGTATGGGGGAGCGGGGGAGGGAGCGCTAGACCTGACGCTGACTGCACAACTCATTTAAAAAGTGATTTACCATGGTGAGGAGAAAATGTTCTAAAATTGACGGTGGTCATGATGGTACAACTCTTCTTGATATGATGAAATATTGAATTGAGAGATATGTGGATTAAGTGCCAATAAAATTGTTTTTAAATTTTTTTTAATTAAAAAAAAAAGACAGTTTTCTTGTGCTCTTCATGATATGCCCCATGGCCCCATCAAGAGACTGACAGTGAGGAGACTACATCAGGGCAACCTCCAAATAATCTGTAGGTGAAGTAGAAAATGTTTGTCCTAGTTTCCTGGACCCAGGGAGGTGTTACCCTTCCGGAAGTGACACAGAATAGGATATTCCATGGACAGACAGAATCCGGAAAGTGGGGCTTTCGTTCCTATTGAAGCCAGACAGGCAGCTGCCCTTGTTTGCTCGCTCGCTGCCCAGGGCCCTTCTGGACAAAGGCTCAGGCTCTGCAGGAGACCCGAGGCCATGTAGGCAGCAGGATGATGCCAGCACAGAATGTGCCAGCCCTGGGAGGGGATGCTGTGGCACCCCATGGACCAGTCTGTTCTTGAGATGACACAGGGCCAGGAGGTGGCTGTGCCCAGCTCCATATTACCCTTTGTCTTCATGAGGAAAGAGTAGCAGAAAAAAAAATGTCCTTAATATTTCCTATGAAGCAGAACAAGATCCAGACAGGATATCAGTGGCGGGGGCGGGGGGGGGGGCGGGGGGAGGCTGGGAGAAAGACAGAAAGAAAAGGAGAGGACGTGCTGTCAGGGTGGTGTGCAGGTCGGTCTGACCTCCTTTGTCTTCCCAAGGGGGAAGGAGCATCAAACTCAACATCAACCCAAGGCTCATTCCTACCAGGATGAGGTCAGATGTGCCTCCAGACTTCTTTGTTGATTCTAACACCTCCCACAGCACTCTCGGCTTCCTGGCGAGTTTGATAATTCATTGCAATGGCCACACAGAAGTCACAGAACATACTTATCAGTATGGGGTCTATTATGGAACTTACTGTATATACTCGTGTATAAGCCGAGTTTTTGTGCTGAAAAACTGGGGTTTGGCTTATACACGGGTCAGTGGTACCCCAGCAAGGTGTAACATCTCACTACCCACCCCCACCCACCCCCAGGTAACAGGACGAGCGCCGTTATCTCGCGGGTGATTGCCATTTCTCCGCTGTTCATTCAGAGCCCCGCTGACACTGCAGGGCTTTGAATGTTTGTTTACTCACATCTAACCAATCAGAGTCGTCCTATGACATGGACGGCTCCAATTCGCAGAAGCACCCATAGAGATTAACTTACGCTGGCAGCTGAACCGATAAGGATGTGTCTGTGGCTGCGCTCCTTCTCTCCCCTCTGGTCTCTGTGTTAATTCACATGCTGCATCCCCCACCAGCATGGACTCCCTCCCCCTCCTCCTGGCTACACATGGGGGGAGGGCATTACGTGAAAGTTCTTTTTCAAAGTCTTGTTTTTTTGTCCTGTTAGAAATGGGTACTCTTGAACCCAAACAAAAACGCCGGTCATATGAGGCTGGTTTCAAAATGAAGGTTGTGTCAAGAGCAGAAGAGAGCAATAACAGTATTGCAAGTCAGGAATTCTGTGTTGATGAAAAGCAAGTGAGGAAGTGGCAGAAAATGAAGGCGGACTTGGAACAGATTCCAAAAGCTAAAAAAGCTTGTAGTGGTTTAATGTCTTTTGATGGGGATCTAGAGAGTGAATTGCATAAATGGGTTATGGAGTGTCATCAAAATGGTTACTGTGTAACATGAATGGGAATCCACATACGTGCTCTACAAATGGTTAAGGAAGACAAATATAATGCACCAGGCATTGAAAAATTTGCTAGGTCAGCAGGATGGTGTACGTGCTTCATGAATAGGTTTGGCCTAGTATGTTTGAGACAAAGAACAAAGATTTCCCAGAAATTGTCACAAGACCTTGAAGAAAAGATTATGCTATTCCAGTAATTTATTATAAAACAAAAAAGGATTTATAATTATAACCTGCCATATATTGGGAATATGAAACTACCATGACTTTTGATCTTCCAAGCAACAGAACTTTGGCAAGTTTAGGAGAAAAAGCCATTTTTCTCAAAACCACAGGAAATTTAAAAAAAAACAAAACACTTCACAGTTGTTCTATCATGTTTGGCTAATGGAACTAAGGTGCGTCCTGTCATTTTTAAAAGAAAGACCTCATCTAAAAAGATCAATTTCCCATCAAGAATTACTGTGCGTGCACATGTTAAAGGCTGGATGGATGAAGACGGAACCAAAAAAAATGGCTGGAAGAAATTTGGAACCGACGACCAGGAGGAGCCTTAAAGAAAAAGCCATCGTTACTTGTTTGGGATAGGTTCAGAGCCCACCTATCGGATGACATAAAAATATTGGCCAACATGGATGACAGTGGAAGCCCAAAATCCATGTGCAGGACCCACGCATTGAGTTACCCTCCTGTGAATCCCTCCACTACAATCAAAGAATGAGAACGCTTTATCAGACCGAGAACATTGAAAAGTTGACTATGGCAGGTGCACTTAGGCTAAAATAAAACACATTTGATCTCCCTTTTGACCCATTTTAAAATTGTTTCTGCTTTTTAAAAAGTGACAGGAAATAGATGTTTTAAGTTTCCCATGAATCCACTCTGACCATACATAACCAGGGATGTGGTCATGCAAAGTGCCCTGGAAAGTGGATTGCTCCAGATGTAGTTGGGTTAAAACTTAACACACCATCATTTGAGCTCCCTTTTCACTCCTTTTAAATTTGCTCTAGCTTTTAATGTTTCTACTTTCTTTTTTAATTAAGATTTTTCTCTGTTTTAGTTTATTAATGTTGGATTTTTTTGCATGCTTCTCTGAAAATGAAGTCCAGCACAGGTGAATTTAAAGAGCCAGGAACTGGATACATGGCTTCTCGGGGAGGGGGGGGGGGGGGAGAAGGCAGGTGGGAAATGAGAAGCTAATAAAACGAGTACAAGAAAGAAGAAAATGATCTATAACTGATTGTGGTGACGGATGATTGAGCTGCACTGTGGTGTGTGAATTTTATGTCAATAAAACTGTTTGGAAAAAAAATTGGCCAAATCTAGTAAAGTTACTTTAGCCTCTATTCCAGGTGGGCTTACATCTGTACTGCAGCCTCTGGATGTATCTTTGAATAAACCTTTTAAAGACCGTGTGCGCTCGCCCTGCTAAGCAGCCATTGCAGGATACCCATCTTCCCGACATGATCACTGAAGACAGCCGTGTGTGTAAGTAAATGTGGTGAAGAAAGCTGATGGTGCCCGGCTATCAAAAAAAGATATAGCGTCTGGGGTCTTAAAGGCTTGAAGGCAAATAAGCGGCCATCTAGCTCAGAAGCAACAAAGCCCACAGAGAAGAAGCACACGGCCTAAGCGAATGCAAGGTGTTGAATGGACCATGTAGCAGATACAAAGGAACAAAAACAATCATTGTGTGATAACCTTCCTCACATAATGGCTGAAGACGAAAGTGTGCATAAGCAAGTGTGGTGAAGAAGGCGGATGGTGCCCGGCTATTGAGAGATATAGCATCTGGGGACTTAAAGGCTTGAAAGCAAACAAGCGGCCATCTAGCCCAGAAGCAACCGAGCCCACACGGAAGCAGCACACCAACATAGGTGACCATGAAGGACAGAGGAGACCAGGTCTCCAACATCAAAGGTGGGGTGGTGGTGAGAATCACATCACCGTGAAAGAGGGGGAGTGCATGATGGGGACCCAATGCCCACCTGTAGAGAGCTGAACACCCCTTCCAGAGGGGTAGTGAGGAGGAGATGGGCCACTCAGGGTTCAGTGTAACAACAATGAAACTCAAAACCTCCCTCTAGTTCCTGAACGCTTCCTCCCCTCCCAATCATCATGACCCCAATCCTACCTTGCCTTGCGGACCTGGTTGTACCAGAGGATGTATAGCGGTGCAGTGGGGATCTGGAGGCACAGGGAATGTAGGACAGACGAACCCTTCAACACCAGCGGTGGGAGTGGCAACACCAGGAGGGAAGGGCATGTAGAAAGGGAGAACCGATCTCGGAGATCTATGTGTAACCTCCTCTCTGGGAGATTGGCAAGGGGGAGGCGGGTGAGGGGAGACGCCGGGGAGTGTAAGATAAGATATAATAATTATTTATAAACTATCAAGGGACCAGGGGTGGGATCGGGGAGGGAGGGGGATGGGGGGGAAAAAAGGGAAACCGAGCTGATTCCAGGAACCCAAGTGGAAGGTGAATTATGAGAGTGATGAGTGCAACGAATGTATAGGGGTGCTTTGCTCATTTGATGTATGCACAGATTGTGATAAGAGCCTTATGAGCCCCAATAAAAAGATTTTAAAAAAAAAGAAAATGATTAGGGCAAAGAATGTACGGATGTGCTTTATACAATTGATGTATGTATATGTATATGTATGGATTGTGATAAGAGTTGTATGAGCCCCGAATAAAATGTAAATAAATAAATAAATAGATAGATAAATAAATAAATAAAAGAAAAAAAAGACCGTGTGCGAAGGATGTGGCATGAATGGATGTCATCTGGTCAAGCCCGACTAACAAAAGGAGGAAATCTCATGAAGCCTGACATAGAGTTAATAGCAAAGTGGGTTCGAGATGCATGGGAAGACATTCCAGAAGACATGGTGCGACGTGCCTTCCAGAAATGTAGTATTAGTAATGCTATGGATGGCACTGAAGACTGCGCTTTGTATGAAAATGACAGCAGTGATGGTGATGACGGCGATCTCAGTGAGGACAGCGTCTATGATGACCTCACACCAGCTGAAGCTCTGCACTGGGATACGGATGATGATGAAGAATCCAGTTTTGAGGGATTTTAACTCTTTACATTTTAGCTTGGTTGCTGATTGAGCTCAGGGAATAGTACTCGTAAGGTATCATTGTTGATACCTTGTTGTTTTTGTTCAACCTATATTCCCTTACTGTACTTTACTAATGTTAAATGACTTGTCCTTTTATTTAAAATAAATATTTAAATACATTACCCCACTGATGTCTCAATTTTCACTAATTTTATTTTCATTTGTTTTGATTATTGAAACTCACCAATTGCTTCTGCATTTTCCACCCTAGGCTTATACTCGAGTCAATCGGTTTTTCTGGTTTCCCAGGTAATAATTAGGTACCTCGGCTTATACTCGGGTCGGTTTATATGAGTATGTACGGTAATTGGTTATAATTCAAGATCAGAAATGCTCAGAATGCAGTTCTTCCAGTCCAGAGTGACTTGACCCCTGTCCTGCTAGCTTGGGCAATGTTATAAAGCTCCATTAGCATTACCAGTGGATTCCCCAAAGGCACTCCACTTTACCAGAAGCATCAGCCTAAAGGCATTCAACTCTAACCCCATTGGTCAGCAAATCTAGCTCCCCCCTGCCCCCCAAATTAAGTGCGGAAGGCACTCCACTCCTTATGTGAGTTTCCTGCCTCAGGGCACTCGACCTTAATCTATGGGCAAGGGACGCCACTGCTTTCTGAAATGCCCTGACTCTTGGTTCTGCTACCCCTGTTCTGTCCATCTCCTGAATGAGGGGGTTCAGTGCACAGGGATCTCAGGGTCCAGAGGCTGTACTCCACTTCGTGCTCTTCTTTCTTGATAGCAGTGAGATTTCCCCCTTAAGCCTGGTGGGATGGCAAACCGGACCAATCCCATATTAGAGTTTCGTACACCCTATTTGCATGACCTCGTTAAATGTTCTCAAGAAGCATCAGAAGAATGACCAAAAAAAGGAGAAGAGCCTTGAAAAATCAGGATGCCCCGATGGGAACGTCATCCAAGACCTGACGCTAGATGCAGAAGAAGCTTCTCCTTCAAGGACTGGGAACACTGAAATAGAGGCTGCTTGCAGAGACCTCAATGGCACCGAAGTTCTGGACGATAAGATGCCATGACAGCCCCACCCCCACCCCCCCTTCTCAGCTTGGCGGGTAGGCCACTGAGTCCTTACAATTTCCCTGGTAAGACTTCAAAATACTCTCTCCAAAGATCAACCCACATTGTCCCGTTGTTCTGTTTTGAAAGCAGGTTTTCTCTACACGGAGCCACAGGACCGTGTGTGCCCCTTCCCAACGAGATGCCAAGTAGGTTGGGCAGCGTGTATTATCACGCAAATGGGTTGTCTTGTGGGAGATTGCCTCTCTTCTTAGGCAGCTGTTCCTTGTTCTGAAATCAGTAGCATTCTTTCTCACCTGTGGGTCCTCAGCCTAGACTGGCCCTCTCCAAAAAAATGTTCCATTTAGGATCATTCCTAGACAAGATGCTCTCTTCTATAAAGTATCTTAGAGTTGACTTTAATTTGGAGGTATCATGGGTGGAATTACGCCCTTCCCTGTGTGTTGGAATCTTAACCTCAAGAGTCCGAGGATGTAATCTCATCTGATATAAGTAATCATCTTCGATACCATGGTCCAATGCAGTAATCAATGAGTTCATGAAGGTCATTCGAGCTCAGGGTGAATACTTCACCCCGTCCCTTCTGGTACATAAGGAGAAGCACAACCCCAGAGGCTCACACACATTGGGAGCACGGAGAGCAGGCGAACCTCTCCGAGGAATCAAGGAAGGCAAGCCCATGTGACTAAGAAAGAAGGACTCAATCAGACCGAGATTCTTCTTTGCATGGAGCACCTCCAGAATTGTGATCAAACACATCTGTTTATTGAAACCACCGACCGGGGGTCTTTCTGTTGGCGGTGAAATGAAATGGCTTGATATGGCTCTTCTAGCCAGCCTCTGTAGACCTCTCTCCAAAAGCTGGGCGGGAGCTTGAGGAGAGGGCGTGGAGGATTCGAATAAGGAGATGGGTCCGTTTGGCCGGGTCAGGAACAGAGACCCTCACAGCCACCAAGGAAGAGCGGCCAGGAGTGAAGCTTCAGATCCCAACGTGGTAAGGCAGACGGGACAAAAGCACTGAGCCCCTGAGACACAGCAGCAAGCTTCTGGTTCACAGAAATGAGTACAATGGAGCCCCTTTGAACAGGAGGTTGATTTGCAAATTCAGGTACCCTTTGACCCTTTATCAGTGCTCAAGGAGCTTTGTCATGCTTACCTGAGCAGGGTAGAGGTCACGGGACCCAGGGGCTGCGAGGTTAAGGGGTCAAAGGGCGTGAGAGGCCAAAGACCTACCGGCATGACTGCGAAGAAGTGCAATGTCATTAATGCTTGCTGATCCTGGCTTGTAATCTGTTACCATCGTTCATCAGCCCTCATCATTGCGAGTCTGGTCTGTAACTTCAGTGTGACCACTGAAGTGGCTTGTCAAATCAGGCAGAAAAGTAGAACGCCACGGGACGGATGGGTGGTGTCAGAGGAAGGTGAGGCGGGTTGGAGGATGGCCGCGTGTCTGAACTCTGCTTCAGAGAAACCAGCCTGAGCCGGTGTGAAGTTGGCTTCTCCTTCCCCCTTGAGCAGTCCGAAGAGATCAGCTCAGGTCCCAACACAATTGCCTCCCGGTTACAGCAGCACCGCGAAGCTATGACACCGGGCAGCGAGAAAGAGATTTGAGACAGCTTGGGAAAATTCTAACCCCAATTCACTGTCATCCAGCCAATGCTGCCCCATCGCGACACCCCTGTGGACTTCCAAGACTGTCACTACTTACGGGAGCAGAAAGCCCAGTCTTTGTCCTTCGGAGCTGCCGTTGGCTTCATACTGCCGACCGTGTGTATCAAAACCCAATGCTCAACCACTGCACCACCAGGGCTCATTTCCAGGGAGTGAAAAAAGCACCTTAGAAATGCAACAACCCATGACCAGAAGGACTTAACAAAGTGAATGAACTTTCTGTCGTTTGAAAGAGAATGTGAGCCACACACTAAGTGGGAAATTTTGACAGCGACCTATCAGACACAGACTAATTTCTAACAGGTATAGAAAACCCCAGCACCTCAACCACAACAAGACCAGCAGTCCATTGTAAAATGCACCAAGGATGTGAATAGAGATGTCACCAAAAAAAGAGAGGGGCACAGTCATTATCCCTCGGAGGAGGGGACCAGAGCACCAGCACGGTCTCGCGTCTCCGCGCATCCACAGCAAGGTTCAACACAGCAGAAAGCAAGTCTTTCCGGTGCGGGTGTGGAGATGCTGGGCCCCTCCACTGCTGATGGGGCTGTACCGGGACGACGGTAGCAAAGCGGCAACACTCCCCTCTTCCCAGATGATATATCTCTGTGGCTGTCTTGTCCCTGCCCCGCTAAAAGGCTTAATAAATGTTCTCTTTATTTACAAACCCCAAACTAGAAAGCAGTATTTTCCCAGGAACACAGCTTAGAAGGCAGGAAGAGGTTGGAGAGAAAAATGACTCTAAATGGCAAACGTAGAGGAGTTGAGAAGGGGGTGCGACCAATGTATGTAAATTGTTGGATTGAAAACCAATTTACCCTATAAACTGACAACCCAAATCAGAATAGAAAACTCTCCTGAAAGGAAAATGCTCTTTTGCCCCCATCCTTGTGATGGGGCCCTTCTAGTTTGAATCCAGCCAGTTCTTGGTTTCCTTCATCTGAAGTAGCCTTGCCTTTTAAAGCCTGACTTCTAGAATATTGGTCAAAATCTCATAAATAGGTCCTCTTGGACTCAGAAATGCCAATGCTGGGAATTCATCTCAGAGGTGTGGTAGCAAACTGGCATGTCCACGGGGCCATTCACGGCAGTGTTGTTTGTAATGGCACCGGCCTGGGAACTGACGGGGGATTGGCTAAATAATGTATGGCTTATCCACACGAGGGATTTCTATGTAGCCATTATAAAAAGAAGAAGCGTTCTCTTTAGCAATATAGAATGATAACTAAGATGTATGTTTAAATGAAATTGAGGGGACTTGCTCACACTTTCATCAACTCGAAGATGCAATCTTTCACTTTGGTCACATTTTTAAATGAGGATGTCTTGTCATCAAAGGCATGTCCTAGTTTAATGGGAATAGATTGTCTTTCTTAGTACATAAGATAACACTGTGTCTCACAATCTATCATACCTGAGATTTAATGAAACATAAAAGTGTTTACCAAGTGCCTTGCATATATAAACAACCTTCAATGGCTAAGTATAAGCCACAATCCTACAGGGGTAAGTAATACGATAATCTGCACTTCATAGGTAAGGAAGTACAGGCACAGAGGTTACGTCACTTGCCCGGGGACTCTCAACCAAAGAGCGACAGCCGTGAGATGAACTTGGACGCCTTGCTCCAGAGCCCACACCCTTAGACTCAGGGCCAACTCTCCATGACAGCAACATACATATGGTTGTGTGTGTGTGTGTGTGTGTGTGTGTGTGTGTGCGCGTGTGCAAAGTAATCGCATACATAATTTATAGAGTCACATTATTCAGTCTTGAATAGGACAAAGACCCATCATCCTGATGAGGGAGACCATCAGCAGGAAGACACCGGGCCACTAAGGAGCTACAGAAAGGAGGCCACTTAGAAAGGACATGGATTCGAGGGAAACTGCCACTAGAGCACGCCTGACGACAGATCAATGCAGCACAGTGTGGGCACCACGACAGAAGCAGGAACGGGACTATGGTTGGGGTAAGGGTACTTTTCCACATAGAAAGTTTTACCATGCTGGTTCAGGGCCCTCCAACCAAGACCATCGTAGTCACGGGGTCTCCAGTACCCCAAATTCCATCTAGGGCACACCCAGCGAAGGCCTTGAGGGCTAGGCTGCCCCTCCCTGGAACGGCCTAGGGAGTGATGTCATCGGCCTAATGCACATTTTCTAATGGTCCAATCCACTTCCTGGTGCTCTTTCTAAGTACAGCCAGAGCGCTCCTTAGAGACAACCGTGGCGAAACGTCGTTTCCATAGCCTGGTCATGTTGTCAGGATAGGCCAGTCCTTGGAGAAACAAGGACATCATGTTTGGCAAAGTAGAGGGGCAGCGAACAAGATGGGTAGTCACAGTGGCGGCAACAATGGGCTCAAGCCTAAGAACAGTTGTGAGGGTGACCCAGGACCCGCAGTGTTTTGTTCTGTTGTATAAAAGGTCCCGAGGGGTCACAACCCACGTGGTGGCACCTAACAATAACAGCAACAATGCGCTCTGCTGGAGGCCAAAGCTAGTCACATTTTGAATTAATCGTCAGAAAGAATCAACGGAGTCTTAATATATGCAGAGACTCAGAAAATGGATTTGGGGATTTCACTGTAAAATGGAAGCCTTTCTCAAATCCAGTGCTCGGAAGTTAAGCTCTAATACAATATAAAGGCTTCCTTATGCACCAGACTCTGTCCTACGTGTTTAATTTCCTCCTCACAAGACTCTTAGCAGGCGGATACTGTTATTACCCTCGTCGTGCGCATGAAGGCACCGTGACACCGAGGAGATGTCTAGGGACTGGAAGGATTGGGATTTGAACATTGGTGGTCTGGCTCAGAGTCTGTATAATGGACTTCATACTCACGCTCGTATATTAAAAAGGGGGTTCTAATAATATTTTTATATTTACCAAGTAGGACTTTGGAAGGGATTTCAAAATGGAGGTAGGAAGGAAACTTTTTGGTACACTATTTAAGTAATTTCACTTTTGGACCCATGTGAATGTATTAGTTATTCAGACAAAAGGAAACAACGATTTTACGTTTGTTTCAAATTAATACGATGGTGATGTGAGGGACGCTTACACCCTGGCGGTGCAGTGATTAAAGGACTTAGCTGCTAACCAGCAGGCCGGCAGTTGCGCTTACCAGCTGCATTGCAAGAGAAAGCTGCTCCCTGCCAGTTCTACTCTGCTCTACCATATCCACTATGCACCTCAAGGGCATCGAGTTTGGTATTGTTCGTTTGTTTTCAATACCAGCGCTGCGATCTCATTTGGGAACAGTTCTCTGTTATATTCCAAGGTCCCTCAAACAAACAAACAACCTCACTGCCATCGAGTCAATTCAGGCTCATAGCAACCCTGTAGGACAGAGGATTGCCCCTGTGGTTTCTGACACGATAATGAACTCTAATGGGGTTACAAAGCCTCATCTTTCCACCTCAGAGAGACTAGGGGTTTTGACCTACAGACTTTGAGGTTATCAGCTCAACACATGACCACGATGCCACAAGGGCTGTTATGTTAATGTGTTAGTCTGGGTACTTTAGAGAAACAAATCCACAGAAACGCATGTATAAGAGAGAGTTTTATATAAAGGTTAAGTGAACATCAGGAAAACATCCCAACCCAGTGCTGCCCAAGCCCACAGTCCAACATTAGCCCATATGTCCGACACCAATCCACAAAGTCCTCCTCCATCTCACAAAACAGACACAAGGATGCCGATTGCAGAAGGAAAGCCCAGTCAGTGAATGTGTAAACATGGCAGGAGTCTCCACACGGCTGCTCCAGCACCCAGGGCTGCATCGGGGTAGGTCCATGTGGCTTCTCCTCGGGGATGTCTTGCAGGAAGTGAGCCTTGCCAGCTGGAGCAGAGAACTGGCTAAGGCAGCTGCACCCTGGTGCACAAGTGAAGGAGGGCCTAGTGGAGAACTCGAAAGGTGAGGCTCACAGAGCCATTTATCCCTCTGCCCTTCAATTAACCTCACATGTGTTTATTGGTCAGGTTGGCACAATAAACTAACTCAATTAATAAGGCAGTATTAGTATAGAGTGTGTCTTAATCCACCTCTTTGGAAATAAAAAATAAAATTAAGCACGAGATGGGAAAGACAGGTGCCTACCACATGAGGAGATCACCATAGGCCCCAGAAAGAAAGGACCAGAAGTGGGGAAGAGATAAGAACCTGCCCTTCAATTTAGACTGACAGAGACAGAGCCTTCGCCTAGAGCCAGCAGGTGCACTGAATTTGGACTCCTTTTTCCCCCCATTTTTATTGGGAACTCTTACAGATATTATAACAATCCATAGTTTAATCAGATCAAACATGATTGTACAAATGTTGCCACCATCAGTTTCAAAACATTTTGTTTCTTCTTGCACTCTGATATGTGCTATCCCTTATCCCTGCCCTCCCCCACCGTACTCCCAAAGAACCCTGGCTATTGTAGTAAATATTATAATTGTTATTTCTTTGTTCTTTCGTAGCTTGCACCATACAATGTATCCGTTCACCTGCCATTCTGCCATTCGTTCCCCTGGGCTTCTACATAGGAGCCCTGGCGACGCAGCGGTCACTCGGTGGACTGCTTACTGCAAGGTCAGCAGTTTGAAACCACCAGCAGCTCCTTGGGAGTAAGTTGGGACTTGCTACTCCTGTAAAGAGTTATCGCCTCTAAAACTTGCTGTGGTCATTCTCCTAAGTCCTATGGCGTCGCGATGAGTTGGAATGGGCTTGAGGGCAGCAAGATAGCTTTTTAAAGGTCTGAAATGGCTACTTTTGTCTCTCCTTTATGATGCTCCCTGCTAATACTCACATAAAGGACGTGGCATGGTACATTTTGGGGGTGCCACATGTATTTCAGCGGAATAGGTAGTCCAGCCCGATGCTTCACGGGGATGGGTGGAAGGCATCATCCTTCGAATGCCAACCCTCCCCAGGGGGGTTGCCTGTTCCAGCACAAAGGGAATGACCTGAGTCCTGTTTCTCTACAGATAAAGAACCCTAGAATCGGCTGATGGGAAATCAGCCATCCTAGACCAGGGTAGACCATACCGGTCACTGCAGACATATTCCCTGAGCAGTCCGAGCCACCAAGCTCCCAATCCTGGGTATACACCCAAAAGAACTGAAGCAGGAAGACGAGCAGAAAGCTGCACACTGGTGTTCACTGCAGCAGCCCAAACGCCCATCAACTGATGATGAGCAAGCTGTAGCATATGCTGCCTTAGGGGAGAACAGAGATTCAGGATTCAAATATCACTCAGAGGCACATATTTCTGAAGGCTTAAACAGGAACCAAAGCAAGACAAAGACCGGTCGTCCAGATGAGTGAGGTGGTCAGCATGAGGCCAGCCGCCCAGCTACTTCCTTCACTGGGACACGAAAGACTAAGGAAACTGTCACCAACGCATGGCTGGAGGCAGATCAGTTTATCACAGTGGGAAAGGGGGCTCCAGAGATGGCAGGGGGACAGCGGTTGGGGTGCTACCCTACTGCACATTCAAAAATCGTACAAGATCCGTTCAGGACCCTCCCTCCAAGGCAGTCTCATGACCATGATACCCTCATTCTTCAATTTCCTTCAAGGGCACGCACAGGCAAGTCCCTCTGGATGAAGGTGCCCCTCTCTGGTCAGGCTAGCAATCAACTTGCAAACACACTCTGCCCATGGGCAAGGCTTGCCACCTTAATAGAGAATTCAATGGAGGCTGGCTCTCTACGGAGACTCGCACATGGTTTCAGGACTCCTGCTGTCAACCGTGGGCGCCCACCAACCTACTGCTTGGAACGTTCACGCTGACACAGTCTAACATTACTCAGCCGTGAAGAGAAATGAAAATTCACTCTACTGAAGGCCAAATACTATAGTCACTTACACGAAATGGGCAAATACAAGGGACTTTGTAATGAAATTAAAAGAGAATGGGTTTTTTCCATGAATTTTGAAGCCCCTTGTATATAGAAGTTCAAGTTTACTAGTGGTGACCGAGGGGTCTCAGAATGAGCTTATGGAGTGTGGAGTTGACATCAACGGTGGTGAAATAATTCAGAAGAGGGTAAGGAGACCGGTGGTAGAACACGGAGGCTATAACCAAGGTCACAGAATGAAATGTGACACTCACTGAATTGACAGGTGTTTTGTTTCACGCACACATACAAAAACCCATGCGAGTGCCATTTTTCAGGGTTCCTGGTAAGTGACTACAGGAAGCCTGGTGGCGCAGCGGTGAAGCATCAGCTGCTGACCAGAGGATCAGCAACTTGCACAGCCAGCAGTGGGAAGACCAGTCACCCTTGGCCTTGGTTTGCCGTGTGTGAGGCAAAGGACTCCATGGCAGTGGGTTTGCTAAGTGACAACATGAGGAAATGGACTTGTGGGGTCACAGAAATTGGGACAAACTGTCAATATGAATAGTTTAAATTTTATTTAATTGTATTAACATTTTTAATCAGCCCTTTAAAATAAAAAAGAGCTAATGTGCTAATCAGAAGAAATCACTGAACTAAATATATAACATTTTCTATTATTAGCTACTTACCTACAATATTTAATAACATAACCTAGAAATAAATAATGTATTAATTCCCAGCACATTCTCAGCAGAGTGGTCCAGCGATGGGACACAAGTTTATTTTTTTAATAAGTCATTTTATTGGGGGCTCTTACACTTCCTATAACAACCCATATATCAAGAGTATCAAGCACATTTGTACACATACTACCCTCATCATTTTCAAAACCTTTTCTTTCTACTTGAGCCCTTGGTACCGGCCTCTCTTATTTCCCTCCCTCCCCCACCTTCCCACCCTATGAACCCTTGATAATTTATAAATTATTTTTATTTTCATATCTTACACCATCCGCTGTCTCCCTTCACCCACGGGGACACAAGCTTGGAGTTGCTGGATAAATATCTCCTTTCCGTTGTGTTGGGGCACCTCTGTGATTACGCATGCTTTTCACTGCCATCTGTCAATTCAGACCCATAGAGGCCCCATAGCACAGAGGAGAACTGCTCCTGGGGGGTCCTGAGGCTGTAGTTCTTTAAAGGAGTAGACAGCCTCCTCTTTCACCCTGTGGTTTCCCTCCTCCCGCCTCCGACCACTCTCCCATCATCAACTCCCTCTCCAGGTGCAACCTCCAGGCCCACCTTTTTAGTCATCTCCTCTCTCTGGGACCAATTCACACCATTTGTTTGTTTGTTTTGAGTTAGCTCCAATCTTTGACCCATCATGAGCTTTCAGCTCCGTCAGAATTATTCTGCCGAAGCAGAGGCTGATGTCAACCGTTGGGGTTCACCTGTATCTGTGGGCCTTTTACGTCCCTCTGGGCTCCTATATCAAGCACTACTATGCGACCTTGGAAGACATTGGACGCTGCTGAGAGCTGGTGAAGGAGAGGTTACGGAGAGACGTGTTTCTTGAAGCCACCACTTCGATTCAGCAGCTGAATCCCCTTCAGGATGTGCAGAAGCCCTCCCAAGGTGAGTGGGGCAGAGCCCTGGATGTCATGGAAGCTACCCTGGCTCTGGAGAAGACCCTCCACTAGCCCTCCTTCACTTGTGCACCGTGGGTGCGGCCCCCACCTTTGTGACCTTCTGGAGCACCAATCCCGGACAGGAGGTGAAACTCCTCAAGGAGATGCATGCCCACCTGAGCCACCTCCAGCTGCCTGGCCCCAGGCAGGCCTGGGTGAGCACCTCTCCCAGAGGCTCCCTCTCAGACACAATAGGGGTAAATATCAACCCAGCCACCACCTCAGGGCCCTGCAGGTCTCATACCCTTTGCATCTGACCCTCCAGCTGCAGGCCCCCCACCCTGGAGCCCCTCTCTCAAACTGTGGATGAAATGGAAATAAGAAAGCTTCCTTTCGCAGCAAAACAACAACCTGGTAGCATAGTTGGTTACTTGCAGGGATGCTAAACACAAGATCAGCAGTTCAAAACCACCAGCCGCTCAGTGGAAGAGAGATGAAACTCCCACAAGATTTACTGTCTTGGAAATCAACAGCGGTGGTTCAACTCTGTCCTACAGGGTTGTTGAGTCGGAACTGACTCGATGACAGTGTGTGAGTTTAAGTCATTGGATTTAGGACTCACCCTGATCCAATATGACTTCACTTGATTGCATCTGAAAAAGTTCTGGTTTCCAGTAAGGTCACATTTACAGGTTCTTAGTGAACATGCATTTGGGGAGTACAGGATCCAACCCAGCGCAGAGCAGATGTGACTCGCACTCTATGTGGGTGAAGATGAACACACCTATATGCCTGTATCAGTACAGTAGGAGCACTGGTCGTGCCGTGGGTTATGTATCAGGCTGATAATCACAAGGTCAGCAGTTTGAACTCACCACTGGCCGTACTGTAGAAAGAGGAGGCATCCCGCTCCTGTAAAGAGTGGCCGCTTCGGAAGCCTACAGGGGCAGTTCTACTCTGCCGTATAGGGTTGCTATGAGTCAGGATCCATTTAATGGCAGCGAGAGATTGTTGGTACACTCACAAGTGACTACAAACTTGGTATCAATGGACTGAAACAACAGAAACTTGACCTCTCAAAATTCTGGATACCGCAAGTCCAAAATGAATAAGCAGAGTCTAGACACTGCATTAAGGACATAAGAGAACATTTGAGTACCTGGGGAAATATTCCATGAGCATGGATATGACAACTTGACATTATAAAGATGTCAATTCTCCCCAAGTTAGCCTGTAAATGTAGGGAAATTATGATCAAAATCCCAACTTGACTTTTTGAGATATTCAACAGACTTTTTCTAAACTGCGCACAGGAGCATAAAGGTTCACAGACCGCTAACCAACTTTGAAAAGGCTGAGGGGATGAAGCACCCTAACAGACTGGAAGATCAATACAATATGAGTGCAGGGGGTGAGAAAGGGGCCCGTGAAGCAGACGGACCGAGAGGACCTGATCCCTGGTTAAGGTACACCAACCCCCAAACTCTGGGGAAAGGATGCAGGGGCAGGGGGCTATGTAATTCAGCTCTTCTGGACAAAGCCCCGACAAGTCCCACCAAAGCATGCTTTCCTGCACCTGTCTGAGTAAGAAGACACTGAGAAGATGCACCTGTGGCGAACTGTTAATAGGATTTATTGTGATTTAAAAAGAGCCCCCTCTGAGAAGCAAGAGAGGGGAATCTCACTAGCAGCTAGAAGCAGAAGTGGAGACCCCTGTGCAGGGACCGCCTTGATCCAGAAGACCCGATCAGCAGGACCCGGAACCAGAGCATGAAACAGAGTGGAGAACTTCCCGGCCCAAAGAGCAAAGAAAGCTGAGTGCTTTTGGACTGGAGGCTGACTTGGGGAGTAGGCTTCTGGGCACTTAACTGGGGGAGCTGGGTTTGCTGACCCACGGAGATGGAGCTAAGTGCCTTCAGGTTGTGGTTTCCTGGAGTGGGTGCCTCTGAGAACTTAATTCGGGAAGTTGGGTTCACTGACCCACGGAGCTGGAGCTGAGAGGCCTTCTGTTGAGGCCTATAGCAGGGTGGCCTGCCCTTTGGGCAGCTCTGAAAGAATTTTGTAACATGTTCCGACTGAACAACTGGATCTCAAGCATTCCTTACCTGCAAGGCAACCTGGTAAGTTCTTCAATAACCCCAGTCATGGTGAATATTGCCTCTGGAGTTGTGGGTAGCCTTGCGCTGAAGGATCAAGCTCCGTCGTTGAAAGGTAGAGAGTGTAGCGTGTGATAACACACAAAGACTAAGACTGCTTAGTTGCCGATGGTGGGGAACGTGGCTTATTACGTAGAGAATACTAAAACTGGACCCCTGGATTCCAACCTTACGGCAAAGATGAGCCCCAGTGAGACAGAAGCAGCACTGCTAACAGGAGAGAATATCTCGGTGGTCTCTGGGTGGGCAGTGCTTCCTTAGGAAGACGGCGACAAGAACAAGCCTGAGGACAAAGAAGACAAACTGGAGAGGATCCGCTTATTTCCAGCAGCCTGGACTCCATCCAAACCCAGATGGTTTCACTAGAAACTTCTACGACACAATCTCTTCCAGAAAATAGATGGGGAAAAAAACACTTTCTAATTCCCTTTATGAATTTAGTATCACCTTGATAACAAAAGCAGACACAGAAAACAAACAAGCAAGCCAAAGCCCTTCTGACACGCATCCCTAGCCTAGTGAATAAGAATGCAAAACTCTTAGCTAAATTTTAGGAATCAGAATTTAGTACTATATCAAAAGAATGATTTATCATTCCAAAGTGAGATTGACTCCCAAAGCTCATTCCATTTGTAAATCAATTAATGCAATCCACCGTGTTAGGAGATGAAGGAGACAAATCACATGAGGATAGTAATCAATGAGGGGGGGCAGGCTGGGTGGGGGAGACAAAATTCAATACTTACTGATGATAAAAATGCTTTAAAACTTCTCGGGAATAAAAAGACATAGAAGAGGATTTCCTTAGCCTGACACAGAAAAAAAAATGCTAACAGTCAGCAATAAAAGACTGAGGACTTCGACTCTTAATTTTAGGTGGAAGGCAAAGATGTTTGTTCTCATCTAATTCAACACAACGCAGACGTCTAGCTAGAGCAATAAGACAAGAAAATGAAATCAGTCACCAAGTTTGGAAAGGAGGAGTTTAGTGGGTCTGTGCTCGGCTACTGTAGTCAGGTCAGTGGCTTGGACCCAGTGGGCTTTCTATAGGAGAAAGCTGTGACAATCTGCTCCTTAAGGGTTACAGGCTTGGGCGCTCTGGGAGCCATTCCACTCTGTCTTGTGGGATCACTGTGAGAGGGAATCAAGTCTATGGCAAGGGGCTGGAATGTTTGTTTGTTTTTTAACCTGTTTACAAATCACATGATCTTTTGGTTTATTTGCAATAGGAAAACCCAAGGCATTAACCCAAACAGAACAAATAACAACTGATTAGCTAATAAGTAGGTTCAAGAGGGCACGGGATACATGATAAACACACAAAAATCTATTGTATTTCTATTCTAAAAACCAGTCGTGGATGCAAATTAAAAATGCAATACTACTTGTAATTGCTCAGAAAAAGACAACTGAAATACTTGCTTGGCAATCTAACAAAGCCTGTCCAGTACTTGTAGGCCAAAAGTTACAACATGTTTATGAAATAAAGAAGATCTAAATAAGTGGAGAGACATGTTGTGTTAATGAATTGGAAGACACAACATAGCAAAAAGTATCAGTTATGCCCAAATTAATGTATAAGTTTAATGTAATTCCTACCAAAATCCCAGGGAGATTGTTTTGTAGCTATGGGCAAGGTTTTTCTAAAGTTTATATAGGAAAAAAAGGCACTATTTTGAAAGTAAAAAAAAAAAAGAAAGAAAGAAAAATGAGAAGAATCAGTGTAAACAATTTTGAGACTTCTTTTACAACCACAGAACAGAAGGTGTGAACCCTGGGACACTGGGCTGCGGTCCCCAAGGACAGGCGTGTGAACACCAGCTGTGCTGCAGGAGAAAGATGGGGGCTTGGAAATGGAGGCACTAAGACTGCATGGTCATGAGTCATACCATGGCCACCGTGGCTGGAGGGTGCTGAACCAATCTTGTAAACTCTTCCCTCTCCTGTAGTCCCACCTTCCACTGGGTTGAGTTGACCTGCTGCCAGTCATGATTTTTGTGACACCTTTCCCTTGTTTCCCGTGCTTTATAATTTAGCTGCCTGCCTGTGGGTTCTGACCACTGACTTTTCAGTTAGCAGCTGAGCGCTTAACCACTGCGTCACCAGAGCGCCTCGACAGGGGATAGAGTGACGGGTTCGCGTCATTAGTCACAAGAGAAATCCAAATGAAATCCACCATGAGCTAGCACTACGCATCGAGCGGAAGTGCTGAAATAAGGATGAAGGATCATGCCAGATGTTGACAAGGACTTAGAGGAACCAGATCATCCACTGCAGTGTGTCCTCTGCAAAGACATGGTCACGTCCTAGCCCCAACTCTACTGACAGCTCATGAATGTTAGTAAAGGGCCCTTGTAGGTTAAACTAAGTCGAGATGCGGTCACATTGAATCAGGGTGACTAGCTGCCACTGAGTCTCCGCTGAGGCACAGCTGCCCTGTGGGACAGCATAGAACAGCCCCTGTGAGTTTCCAAGACCGTCCAAAGCCTCATCTCTCTCCCACCCAGTGACAGATGTCCTTATCAGAGGAGAGAACAGCGCTGCAGGGCAGAAGGCCATCTGAAGACAGAGACAGAGAGGTGCGTGATGCGGCTCCAGGCCAAGGAATGCCAGGAATTGCTGGGAAGTACCAGCAGTTAGGTTTCCTTGAGGATAAAAGGAGCATTGCCTGCCAACACCTTGACCTTTGACATCCAGTCGCCAGAACAGCGAGAGACTACATTTCTGTTGCTTCGAGTCTCAACGTTTGGTGCCATTTGTTATAAAAGTCCTAGGACTTGAAACATCTCAAGTGGTGGGAACATAAAATGGTACAGCCACTCTGGAAAACTGTAGAGAAGGTTCTTCGTGAACTGGACATGTGACCCAGAGATTGCACTCCTAGGCATTGATCCTGGAGAAACAGAGCCTTACCTTTACCTGGAAACCTGTTTGTGAAAACATGTAGCAACTTTATTCAGAAGACACCAAACCTGGAGACAACTCAGACGCTCTTCAATGGACTTCAGCACGGTGGTACTTACATACTATGGGATATTATTCAATAATAAAAGGAACAAGCTATTGATACGTGCATCAGCCTGATCGATATCCAGAAAGCTATGCTGAAGGGAACAGCCAAGATATGGCTTCCTGCGAGATTCCGTTTCTAGAAAACTCTGGAAATGCCAACGTGACAGAAATGGAGACTGGATGAGTGGGTGCCAGGGCTTAGGAACGTGGTCACCAACAGTCAGCATGAAACTCCTTCCTGGTGATGGCAGTGCTCTGCGGCTTCACTCTACCGATTCAGCAACCTGGTTGGGCTACTGTATTCCGTTTCACAAGGTCTTACAATTGGGAGACACCAGGGAAAGGGTCACAAAGATTTTCACTGTATTATTTGTTACAACTACACATGGATTTACAATGATGGCAAAATAAAGGTTTAATTGGAAAATAGTGTGTGTGGGGTGTGTGTGGAAGGAGGTGGGGTGGCAAGCAACAAAGTGGGAGAAATAGTGCCAAATACTTTAAATATAGGAATAACATGCTTATTTTCTTTGAAAACTTTAGCAAATCAATATACTAATGGCAAAATCCCCCAGCATCACGGGGGAAAGGATGTGTGAACAGATAACTATGAGAAGAAAGGAAACACTCCCATGAGATTTTGATAAAAAGAAAAAGCCTAGTTTCAATAATATACAAACTCATCTTAATTCTGTAAAATACCTTAGCTTCCTCAATGAAACACACTATATTCCTCTGGTTCCTTGAGGTTTCCTCACCCGCCACCACCATGGCCCCAGTGCTGCTTCTCTATTCATGCTAGACCGGAACATGTACACAGGTATAGATAAGAGATGGGGGCTCACGACACACGGAATCCAGGAACAGGAGTGGGAATCATGATACCAGAAGGGTAGGGGCAAGAGGGGGAGAGGAAGGGAGAAGGGGAGAACCTATCACAATGATCGACACATAACCATCCACCCCTCTCCAGGGGCAAGAACAACAGAAAACATGGGGGAGGGAGACAGCGGTCGGTGTGAGCGATGAAAATAATGACAAAGTACAGTCCAAAAGGGGGTTATGAGGGTGGCGGAGGAGGGGAAAGAGTTGCTGATACCAAGGAAATGTCTAGAGAAGAATGAAGGCAACATATGTATAAAGTCACCTGATGCAAGTGATGTATGGATTGTGACAAGAGATGCAGGAGTCCCCAATGAAATGATCTTTTAATAATAATAAAAGATGTATACCTTAGCTTCATATGTTATTTCCTGGCATTATTTTGGCATGAAAATTCCCATACCTACAGGCAACTTGGGGGAAAACGTACATTAAACATGCATAAATTTACCACCTTGATTTTATGATTAGCATTTGGCTATATTTACTTCAACACTTCACCGTTAATTCGGCTTTTCAAAAATACACGTTTCAGAATAAGTTCTGGAAACCTGTGTACTTTATCTAAACAGTGCACCGTGTGCATGATTAACTAAAGTTCAATAATTTTTTATGGAGCCTTTGTGTTGTTAAAATCGACAGTCAGGAAATGCACACATCTCTTGATGAACTTTGACGACTGCATTTACATGTATAGGAGGCACCTCAGTCCGGCATATTGAGTAGGCCCTCACCCCAGCTAGTTCCTTTTTCAGTCTATTCTCATTCACATCACACTTGGTCGAGAAGAAGCTCATCAGCCAAGAGGAAAACTCTCAAGAAGCGAACTGATACAGCAGTGGCTGCAACAGGGGTGAGCTCCAACCTACTGAGGCCGATCTGTTCTGTTACAGTGCTGTGCACACTGTCATACCCACGGTCATACACACTGTCCTTCCTCTGAATCGGAGGCGACTGGATGGCCCCTAATGACAACCCATGTGGGGTAGTTGGTTGATTTTATGTCAACAAGTAGGGGTGGAGTCAAGCCTGTCCATCAAGTGGCAGCTTGATGACACCCCCTAGGGGTGTGGCCTTTTGTGTAAGAGCTGGGGACTCTGAGGACTGTCTTTCTCTTTGTCACTTCACTTTTCTCCTCACTGGGGCTCTGTGTCTGCCTCCAGGCAAGGCCCACGTGAGCCAGCCCACCTTGATTGCTGCCAGTGCCCGGCCATGCTCCCACCAACCTTGGATCCGAGACTGCACTAACGCTCTGTGAGCCCTCTGCTTCCAGCTTTGGCTTTCTGAGCCCATGGCCTGCAAGTCCATGAGTCTGAAGAGGGCCTGGCTGGTATTGGATCTGTGGACTCGCATTAGACGGGGCTGGAGTACCTTCTTGATGCATAGTTGCTTCTTAATATAGTTTGATTGTCTAGACAGGCCGGCCTCACACACCATTCTTATACCAGGAGGCAAAGCAGTGTTTGCTATCCGGGGGGTTAGTGAGTTACACAAACGGAACTCTGGGAGTGAAGCCTTACGTCGTGGGCTGCTAACCGAAAGGTCAGCCACCAGTTAGCTACTCTGCAGGAGAAAGATGAGATTTTCTGCTCCCTTGACAATTCACAGCCTCTGAAATCCACAGGGACTTGGCAGTGAGTTTGGTTTGGGTTTGAGTGGGTTTACGTCAAGATCAATGTTCACAACCCACCTGCCACTCAGAGGGGAAGAGTGGAGACTCTGCTCCTGTGAAGATGGCTGCTTTCTGAAGCCCTAGGACACAGTTCTCCTTTGCCTGCAGCGTGGCTGTGAGTCCAAGCACACGGGTGGCAGTGGGCGTATTAGCTTCATTATCAATGGAATCTTACGATATGTCGTCTTGGTGTGGGGCTTGATTTTGCTTAGCATGGCGTTCTTGTGTGATTCTTCTGTGCTATTGTACAGAATCAGTAGTTCATTTACTTTTATTGCTGGGCAGTATTTCGTGGTTTGTTGTACTGACATTTGCTTTCCATCCTGTTGTGAAACATTTGAGCGGTTTCCAGCTTTTTAATATCCCAAGTGTTAGGGGCCAATACGCATTCTGATGAGAGCGTCTCTCTTTTTGATGAGGCAGTAGCTAGGAGTGGAATTGCTGGTCAGAGGGTGGGTACACAGTCACGAAATGAAGGAAGCCGGCCTGTCCTACATTCCTCCCAATAGCACATGTGAGTTCTGGTTGCTCCCCATCCTCACCAACTTGTGATGTGTTGCCAGTCTTGGATTGTAGCCATTCTGGTGGGTGTGAGTGGTACCTTGCTCATGTCTTTTGCACTTCCCTGGTGACTCGTGATTTCAGGCACTTTTTTTCTCATAGTTATTGGGCCTTCCTCTGTGACATTCAGATTATTCGCAACTGTTTTGTTCTTACTGAATTGCAGTGTGCTGTCTTTTTATATGACAATAAACTTTACGTAATGATCTCATTTGTAGCACACTAATTTGTAGTTGTTGTTTTCAATAAATATTGTAGCTTAACATTTCCCCACTCCATCCCACCCCGAGGAAGCTGGGAACTCAATCAATTTTAAACTGGCACAAGCCTTTTTCCATTGTAGTGGCTGCTGATCAAAGTAGCAAAAATTAGTTTGTCACCCTGAAATCTCCAGGGACACTTGACCCAGCACTGGCCTCCCTAAACATAACAGCAGCCCCAGGACCTGTTATTATGGTCCGGGATGATAATCAATAACTGCTTACTTGCCATCTTTTGTAGTGTGGTCCTTTTCACTGAAAACCGATGTGAGGGTGGGAACACTGAGCAGGCATCGCGGATGCTGGGAAAATTCAGGAATGGTTAATGGTGATGACTGCACAGCTTGGTGAGCATAAGTAATGTCACTGAGTTGTTCAGGTGAAGATTGGAGACAAGGGAACATTGTATTACCCAGATACTTTCCACGGTAAAAGAAAAGAAAAAAATGGTAGAAATGGCAGATGTTTTGTTACCTAAATATTGACCACAAAAACAAAGATGCATGGGGAGAGACTGGCTTTACAGTCTGTACAGAACCTTGGGCCTGCTCTCTGATTTAAGACCTGCCATCACGGGGCTTCGATGCCTCTGCCCTCATTTGCCAACTATGTTGCCATTTATGGCAACAGCTTGAAACTGGTCAGGCACACTGGTGACCATGTTGGGAAGCTACATGAAGAAGGCCAAAGAGACATACAGAACATACAAAATCTGAAGAGGGTTCGAGAAAGACAGCCCGGGTACTGCCAGCAGGCCCTAAGAAGTCTAGAGCAAATGATATGGGCAGCAAAAATTTAAAAAAACACCCCAATTCCTTGGGCAGTCCATGGGAAACGGGGCCTTCGCAACTCTTTCTGCTTGGTTGCTCCAATCCATAATCAATACTCATGGAAGCAGCAGTCAAGAGATCAAGCGATGCATTGCATTGGTAAATCTGCTTCACCAGACCTCATTAATGTGTTGAAAAACAAGGGTGTTACTTTGAGGACTATTGAAAAGCCATGGCATTTTCAATCACCTCACATGCATGAGAAAGTTGGACATTGAATAAGAAAGACTGAAGAAGAATCTATGCATTTGAATGATGCATTTGAATCTATGCATTTGAATGATGGTGTTAAGGAAGACTATTGAAAGTTCCATGGACTACCAGAAGAACACGTCTGTCTTGGAAGAAGTGCGAACACGTCTGTCTTGGAAGAAGTACGGCCAGAGCGCTCCTTAGATGCAAGGATGGAGAGAACTTGGTCTCATGGACTTTGGACGTGTTATCAGGATAGAGTGGCCCCTGGAGAAGTACAGAGAGGGGCAAAGAAGAAGAAGAAGATCTTCAACAAGATGGATTGACACAGTGGCTGCATCAATGGGTTGAAACATGACAGTGGTTGGGAGGATGGCGCAGGACAGGACAGCATCTCATTCTGTTGGCCAGAGGGTCGCGTTGAGTCAGCACCTACTCATGGCACGGAACAGCCACCGTCAGCTGCAGCATTTGGCGGCCACGTGTGCCACAGAAGACTGTGCTCCACGCAGTTTTCAGAGTTGCTGCTTCCCGAGGCTCTTTTTAATCTTTTTTCTTACGGTGCCTCTGGGTAAACTCAAACTTCCCGTTTCCATTCTCACATGTTGGGGAACTCAGTGTGGTCATTGGGAAACAACAGTCCTCTCTTCTCTCTCCCTAACCTAAGCTATCAATGACGCGGGTTACTCTGGGGAGACTAGAGAAACACACCCAGAGACACTCAAATGTGTGTATAAGAAAGAGGCTTATATAAAGAGTAATTGCATATTGAGAAAACACCCCAGCCCAGTCCAGATCAAGTCCATAAGTCCGATATTAGCCCATATGTCTGATACCAAGCTATAAATGCCTCTTAAGACTCATAAAACACATGCAATGAAGCTGAATGCAGGAAGATCACAGGCCAGTGGGTGGGAAGTCTTGTGGATATGGTGGTAGAAGCATCTCAGTGCTGGTGTGGGTCTCCTCCATCTCCAGTACTCTGACTCTCTCAGCGTAGTTCCATGTGGACTGCCAACAGGAATGTCTCTCAGAGAAAGACATTTATCTCCTTAGCACCTCCAAATGAGGTCATCAAGCCACAACCTGATTGACAGGCTAGACTCCACCCTTTCACTCTTCATAGTCTCAAGTTGACAACAGATTATGTAACCACCACAGATGCCTTTCTTCATTTGCCCTAACACAATCTTGGCCCTGCTGCCTCCTCAGAGAAACAAACTCATGGGCATTGAGTTGATTCTGACTCATAACAAACCTTCATTGGACAAAGTAAGAGTGGGTAGTTCATCTTTCTCCCATGGAGTGACTGGTGGGTTCAAACCATTGGCCTTGGGTTTAGCCACTCAATGTGTTACCCACTATGTCACCAGAGCCAGGAGGCCACAAAGGAGGTTATCCCTTCCAATACCCACTTCGTATGCCTGGAACTGAAGAATTGTTCTTGTCTTCCACTACCGCTTTCATTTCTCTCCCTTTTTCTTTCAAAAGGGTGTTAGCATCTCTTTGTTGCTTGTATCTGTGTCTTCATGACTGGGGTAGTTAGTTTATTGTGCCAACCTGGCCAATAAACACAGGTGGGATTAATTGAAGGGCAGAGAGTTAAATGGCTCGGACAGCCTCACCTTTCTTGTTTCTTGCTCTTTGATCATTAGACCAGTGTGCGGCTGTCTTGCTTGTTCTGTGCCTCCATTTGCAAGTTACACTACCTGTGGGATGCCTAACCCGCGGACTGTGTCGCTGTAATTTGAGGTTCCTTCAAGAACCGCTTCGCCACACCATTGGGATTTACATCTCTTGAGCTGGGGACTATTGGACCCTGTCATCTGGCTGACTGTTGGTGACCTGCCTTGCTGTTTGCTGCCTGTGCCTGGATAGCCTGAATTGCTCTACAGAGGACTACCCGGCAGCCCTCAGGACTTGAAGGACTGCCAGTGTCTCACAACTGTCTCACGGGAGTGAGTTGTACTGAGCATTAGTACTGCTTTAAAATTTAATTAACCGATTATTTCTTATGTTATATATCTATCAATCTGTATAAATATATATAAAATTATTCACATTCTGGCTTTGTTTCTCTAGAGAACCCTGTCTAACACAATGACTGAGGACTTTCACAATTTTAGGCCATTTTATTTTATTTTTTCTTCTATCAATCCTGTTATCATTCTTAGTAAGGATGAGCTAACCAACACCTTGGTCTCTCATTCTTCACACGGCTTACCTCCACTGAAGAGGGGCTCCCCCACTGGACGGCAGACACCCAGCCCCAGGTCACACCCTCAGCCTTCTTATCCCCAGGAACGGCACCACCTTGGAAGCATCCTCCTCTCTGACTATTGCCTCCTATTGTTCTCACCCAACACTCTTTCAACCGCATCAGTTCTTCTTCAATCCATTGACCCTCTTCCACTGACCCACTGTCCCCCATGAACTCATTTCTCTGTTCATCCAGCTTAGGATTCATCGTTAGACGCTGTCTAAACCCCCCATCTTCCCTCACCCGACTCTTCCTTCGTTACAATCATCCGGCTAGTTGATCCCAACGACCTGCTTCTGTGATGTGCGTAGGTGAACTGGTCTCACCTTAAAATTGTAGTTGCCGCTTTCAAGTAGGTATTCACTCAACCAGGCTTTTCCATTTGAGCCAACTCTCCAGCACAACTTTTTCCTACCTAGAGCGGCGGTTCTCAACCTGTAGGTCACGACCCCTTTGGGGGTCAAAAGACCCTTTCACAGGGGTCACCTAAGACCATCAGATACACATATTTCTGATGATCTTAGGAACTGAGACACCGTTCCTCTATCCATCTTCAGGAGGGTCCGCCCACATACAGATACGTCCACAAATGAGTACCCAGTGAGAAGACTGTTACCCATGCTACACCACTCTTCAAGGCAAAATTTCATTTATTTGTAATTAGAAAGAAATATTTCACAATATATAATTATATATTGTTTTTGTGATTAATCACTATGCTTTAATTATGTTCAATTTGTAACAATGAAAATACATCCTACATATCAGATATTTACATGACCATTCATAACAGTAGCAAAATTATAGTTATGAAGTAGCAACAAAAATAATTTTATGGTTGGGGATCACCACAAAATGAGGAACTGTATGAAAGGATCGCGGCATGAGGAAGGTTGAGAGTCACTGATCTAGAGGGAGCCTTGTGGAGTCCTGGTGGTGTAGCGCAGTTAAGCTTTGGGCTGTGATCCGCATGGTCGGCAGTTCAAAACCACCAGCAGCTCCTCAGTTCTTGAAGTTGGCGTTCAAATGGATATGTTGGCTGGGACATCTGCCTTTCTAACTCTCCAGAGCAAGATCCTTCCTTCCATCTCCTAGCTTTGTGTTGCTTGCCTTCTGCATCCCTTGGTTGGCCTTCCTTGGTCTATCTGTGTCTCTGCTTTTCTAAGGCAGAAGTAGGATGAGGGGCCACCCTACTTTGCTGGCCTCTTGGTAATGTAACTGAAAACATCTTCTAAAGCTCTGGTGACAAGCAAAGTCCCCATCTCGGTGATCCACTGCTGCTGTGATAGAAGCACCACATAAGAGGGACTTTATCACACAGAAATGTGTAGCCTCACTATTTGGGTTGCTAGCAGTGTGGATGCAGGGCACAAGCTCTAGGGCAGAGGTTCTCAGCCTTCCTCATGCCGCGACCCTTGAATGCAGTTCCTCACGTGGTGGGGACCCCCCCCCAACCAGAAAATTATTTTTGTTGCTACTTTGTCACTGTCATTTTGCTACTGTGAAGAATTGGGCGACCCCTGGGAAAACAGATTGGGAACGGCTGCGCTACAGGAAGCCTTTCCCTTCGGCTCTGGGGAAAGTCTTTCGCTCCTCGGAGGTGTTCGTGCAGTGTGTGACATCTTTCTCTCCCCAGCTCTACTTCCTTGCTTAAAGAGCTCCTTTGATTTCTCATAACAGATGGACTCAAACCACACTCTGAAAATAGTCTAATCAACCTCAAGCAGGAAACGCATTCTCAAATGGGATCATGACCACAGGTGTACCTGCCCGCTCTCCTGGAGTCCTTTTTCACTCACAGCGACCCCAGACACAGCCGAAGGCAGGCAATGCTGCCTTCCTCACGATTGTTTGAGGAAGGTGCTGCGCCATCCCCACAACTGTTGCTGCGTTTGAGCCCCAAATGCCAGACACTGAATCAATCCATTCCCTTGAAGGCACCTGACCCTCTACTTTATGAAACATGATGTCCTTCTCCAGGGTTTGGTTCCTCCTGATACTACGGCCAAAGTGCTTGAACATGAGATGAAGTCTTTCCTTTCCTCCTTTTAAGGAGCACTGGGTCTGTACTTCGTCCAGGTCTGATATGTTCGTCCTTCTGTCGGTCCATGGTATAGTTAGTATTCTTTGTCAACATCACAGTTGGAAGGTAGTGCCTCTTCTCTGTTTTTCACACCGTCCAGTTTTTTTAATTCATGTGAGGCATATGTCTGGGTCAGGTACACCTTAGTCCCCAAAGTGAAATGTCTGCTTTTCAACCCTTTAATGAAGTAGTTTGCAGCAGATTTGCCCCATGCAACACATCAGTTGATCTCCTGGCCGCTGCTTCCGTGGGTGCTGATTGTGCACTCGCCCAAGACAATGAAATCTTTGACAACTTCCATCTTTTCTGCATTTATCACGACGTTGCTTATTGGTCCAGTTGTGAGGATTTGTGTTTTCTTTATGTTGAAGCAGCTTCTAGGTTGAAGACTGTTGGCTTTGATCTTCAACAGTAAGGGCTTCAGTCCTCTTGCCTTTACGTAAGCAATTATCTCATCTGCGTGTTGCAGGTTGTTCCTGAGTCTTCCTCCCATCCCGAGGTCACGTTATTCGTCAGTCATGTAGTCCAGCTTCTAGGATTATTTGCTCAGCCTACAGATGGAGTAAATATGGTGAAAGGACACAACCCTAGTGCATGCATTTCCTGCCTGATTTTAAACCACACCAGACAACCTTTTCTGTGCCAATGACTGCCTCCTCATCTTTGTATAGGTTCCACTTGAGCACAGTTAAGCATTCTGGACTTCCAACTCTTCACAATGTTTTCCATCGTGTGTTGTGATCCACTGAGTAGATGGTCTTTCTTTGCATAGCCAATAAAGCTTTCGGGTAAGATCCATCTGACATCAGCAATGATATTTCCCATGCCACATCCTCTTCTGAGTCCAGCTTGAATTTCTGTCAGTTCTCTGTTTATGTACTGTGCAGCCAGCATCACTTTACTTGTGTGATATGATATTGTTTGAAAATTTCCACCTTCTGTTGGGTCATCTTTCTTTGGAATGGGCATGAATATGGATCTCTTCCAGTCAATTGGCCACATTTTTTTTTGCCACGGATGAGTCAGCGCTTCAAGTGTGCATCAGTTGGTTGAAACATATCAATTGGCATACCATCCGTTCCTGGAGCCGTGTTTTCCAACAATGCTTTCAGTGCAGCTTGGACTTCTTCCTTGAATACCATTGGTTCTTAATCATATACTACCTCTTGAAATGATAGAGCACCAACCAACTCTATTTGGAAGAGTGACCGTGCATTCCCTCTATCATTTAAAAATGTTTTCGGCATTAATCAATATTTTGTGCATCACTCACACTCATTCACTGGCACCGAGTCGATGCTGTCTCATAGTGATCCTAAAGGCCCAAGTAGAATTACCCCTGTGGATTTCTGAGCCTGTACATATTTGTCCATAAGATCTTTCAATATTGCAACTCAAGGTTTCAGTTATTTCAGCTTGAGAGATGCTGAGTTACTCTTCCCTTTTGGCTTTCTACCTCCAGTTCTTTACATATTTCATTCTAAAACTTCAATTTGCCTTCTAGAGGTGCCCTTTAAAATCTTACATTCAGCTCTTTTATCTCATTGTTTTTTCTATTTGCTTTTGCTCCTCCATGCTAAGAGCAAGTTTCGGAGTCTCTTCTGACGTCCGCTTTGTTCTCTTCTTTCTTCGCTGGCTTTTTAGTCACCTTTTGGTTTCTTCATGTACAACGTCCTTAATGGCACCCCACAACTCCTTAGTACTCAGAGTGTCAAATCTGTTCTTGAGATGGTCCCTACATTCAGCTGGGACATACTCAAAAGTATCACTTTGACTATCAAGGACTTGCATTCATTTTCTTCATCTGAAACTTGAACCTGCCTCTGAGCAGTTGATGGGCTCTTCTGCAGTTGACCCCTGGTCTTGTTCTGACTGATGATACTGCGTTGCTCCATCACTTCTTACTACATGTTCAGTTGATTTGATTCCTATGTATTCCATCCTGTAAATTCCATGTGTATAGTTGCCATTTATATTGCTGGAAAACTATATTTGCCATGAACAAGTCAGTTTGTTTGTCTTACAAATCTCCACTGTGGGATCTCCAGCATCATTTCTATCACCAATGCTATAATTTCCAGCTACTGATACCTCTTTGTTTTCAACTTTTGCATTCCAATCATCGGTATTTACTTGATTGCTTGTTTGATCAACTTAAGACTACAGAAGTTGGTCAAAATGTTCTATTTCTTCCTTTTTGGCAGTAATGGTTGGTATACAAACCTGAATAATCACCTTATGGACTGGTCTTATGGACTGGTCTTCCTCTAAGGTATGTGTATATTATTCTATCACTGACAGTATTGTCCTTCAGGATCCATCTTGATATGGTCTTAGAGATTCCCAAGTGATTCTTATGTAAGAATTACCTGGGGTTATTGTTAAGCTGTAGTTTCTGATTTAATATATCCAGAGTGGAAATGCAAATTCTCAGCAGGGGATAGAAGCCGGATGAACTGGTCTCATTCAATGCCCTACTTGTTACACCTTCAGCAGTCCCTCAGCACGATTCAAATGCTCTCAGAGAGCACAGCTCTCTCTCTTTACAATCAAAATCATCCATGAATTCAGTGGTGGTTGATACAAAGAGAATTTTAATAGACATACATTTTTGCTTAAACCAAACCAAACTCACTGCCATGAGTCGGTTCTGACTGACAGTGACCCTACAGGATAGGGTCAAGTTACCTCTGTGGATTTCTGCCACTGGCACTCTCATGGGAATGGAAAGCCTCATTTTTCTCGTGTGGAGCAGCTCCACGAATTTTTTAAAAGGGGGACAAAAAAGGAAAAAAAATCAAATCTTCCATGTAGATTATCTTTGCCATAAGACTCTTCACTGTTTTCCCCTGCAATAGAAAATGCTTGGCTTCTTTCTATATTTTCAAAAATATATAGACTTTTTTTCCCCTTTCCATCTTGCAATACTATTTCCCATCTTTTCCACCACCCCACAACCTGTGAGGTGTATAGATAGTGACCTCCTTTCTATGGCACTTGTCAAAGTCATGGTGACCCAAGTTCAATTCCTTGCTTATATGTGAACTTGGGCAGCTTGCTGTGTGTGGTAGTTATATAACCTGTTGTCAACTTGAGAGGATTCAGAGTGAAGGGGTGGAGGCTAGCCTGTCAATCAGGTTGCAGCTTGATGACCTCATTTGGAGACACAATAGCTCGCTGGAGGCGGGACACATGCTCAGTTCCTGTGAGACATTCTTGTTGAGAGGCCACATGGATACATGCTGATAGCGGCCAGAGCCTCGGAGCTGGAGAAGCCACGCGGAGACCCCTGCCAGCGCTGAGAGGCTTACACCACCACTGGATCCAAAGAGTTCCCACCCGCTGGCCGGTGATTGTCCTGCACTTGGCATCATTGCATGTGTTTCAGGAGTCTGAAGAGGGCTTTATAGATTGGTATCGGACATACGGGCTAATATCAGACTCATGGACTTGATCTGGACTGGGCTGGGATATTTTCTCAAGTCAACTGCTCTTGTATATAAAGCTCTTTCTTACACACATGAGAGTCTATGAATTTGGTTCCCCAGGCTACTCGGACTAACACACTGTTAGGCTGACTTCTCTAGAGAAACCAAACCAGATCGATTGAACTCCTGCCAGCGCAGGATCTTCAACGGGAAGAGATGGCCATTCTGAGCTCGACTTCCCCTCTTCCTCTCACTGTGGCCATGGAGTGGGCTGCACTGATTCGTCAGGCCAGTCCGGGGCACCCGCCTACCCCAGAAGCCAGAATGGCCAGGGCTCAGACCCGTCACTGAGCTTCATGAACGGAGAATCATGCATTTCTACAGGACTCCTTCAGATGTCTCCTGTAATGTCTTTGTGGTTATAACGCCAAGAGACGTTGGTACTTGGTGGGCCACCCCCACAGATATCCCATGGATCCGCTGTGTGAGTCGCACAGCCAATGAGCAGTCCCCGGGGGTCCATCTGGTGTGCATCGTGCTCAACTCTCTCCGTTGCTGGCATATTCCTGGCCGGCCACAGAAGTTTCCAAGCTGATTCAGCCTCAGACCTACCTCCACCTGTCCAACTGTTTCTGGCTCTCTGCAGGTCCAGGGTCCATGGCTGCCTTCCAGGGTCCATGGCTGTCCAGGGTCCATGACTGCAGGTCCAGGGTCCATGGCTGCAGGTCCAGGGTCCAAAGCTGCTTAGGAGAATGCCCCACTGTGGAAATCCTTCCAACCAGAACAACACATTTCTGAAGCAGGATAATAGCAGCCTTTGCAAGTCAGCAAATGAGACAAATGGAATCGCTCATCCCCCTCCTTGTCTGCCCTGCACTTGGACCAGAGGATCAAAACACTGGCAAGCGGCACCAGCCAGACCTTCTCCCGAGGCCTGATTGCCACTCCCTAGCTGGGCTAGCTGGCTCAGCTCTCTGAGGCCCCTGCTCTGAACTCTGGGTGAGGACCAGAGGCAGTGCACACTAAGTCCATGGTGCCAAGGAGGTGCACCCCATCCATCACAAGCCTTTGATTCATATTCTCGTCTCTCTAGGTTCTGGTCTGCACCCGGACACACAGCCTGTTCAGTGGTGAGCAACATCAGACACTGTCACTGCGAATATTTAAAATAGATCATGTATTCCAAAGCCACTTAAACCAGATGGGCCCTGGCATGCGCTACACCCCGTCCATCCAAGGTTTGCTCTGTCCTCTCCTTCATGTCTTCTGCTTTTCGCCACAGCGGCCTGGCTCCCCACCCGCATGCCACCGCATTGTGAGACCCGAGAAGGCCAGGAGAGGGAGACTTGGGCTCCGGAACTGTTATTGCTACCGCGCGGCAGCGTCACCTTGGGTGCCTCACTTGTCCTCTCTGGACATTGGTTTCTACCTTTGTCGAAAGTCAAGGTTGGACCTGGGCACTTCTAAGGGTCTCATGGCAAGGGCTTCACACCAATTCATTCAGGTTTGACCCCTGCTTTTCCACTCGTTATCCTAAACCAGAATCTCCCGTTTAATGAGAGGTCCGGCGTACCTGGTGCGTACACAGTGCACATCCTCTCCCAAGAGTCGCCCAGGGGATCTTGTTGAAATGTAGCTTCGGATCCAGTGCACCTGGGATGGAAATGCAAGTCCTCAGCAGGGAGGGAGGGGTGCAAGCACAAGGGATCGGAAGCCCCCCCAATCTGGTGCACCTCCCTCATCCGAGCTGTGGTCGAGGTGCGGCGGCTGCTTTAACACAATGACTCACACAGGGAGTGGGTGGCAGATGCAGAGAGCCCAGGCAGAAGGCTGGGGGGTGGAGGCGCTGCAATGTAAGGGTAAGAAGGCAGGGGCTGGGATCAGACGTGATTTGCACCGAGGTTGAAAGCACTGAATGCACTGACCTTGGGTGACGCTCTAGGTAACAAGGATGGCAACAGTAGCTGTGTTCGGTGGCTGTGAGAATTTCAGATAAAAAGATGCTGCAGAGAACGCAGTGTGCCAGCAAGGCTCTGAAGGCTGGCTCTTGTTTCACGCCTTGTCTCCACTTGGACTGGGCTTTCCTCCTCAGCTATGACTAAGCTCTGGGAAGCACAAATAGCCCCAAGACAGTCCCGAGCTTCACCCTGGCCCCACCTCTTATTTCACTTTCAAATGACCCAACTTCCAGCTTCATCTGCAAAATGGGCCCAAATACTGTCCTTCAGGCTGCTGAAAGAGCTGAATCAGCGTCCATTGTCTCCCATTGTGTAGAATCTCTCTTCTGATCTATGAATCTTACTAAGCCCGATGGGAGGGCTAGAGGCCAGATCAAAGCAAAAACAAACTCAATGGCTGTCCAGTCAATTCCAACTCATAGCAACTCTTAAGGCAGAGAAGAGCTGCCTGTGTGGATTACGGAGCTGCTAACTCTACATAGGAGCCGAAAGTCCCATCTGGTGGTTTTGAACTGCTGACTTTGTGAGGCTAGCAGCCCAACTTAAAACCCACGACTCTGCCGGGCCTTCTTGGAAGCCAGATCTGTTTCTTTCCATTTCAGCCATGTCTAATTCACCTTGCAGTGCTAGGGCTACATCTGGCCCATGGGAGGTCAGCTCCCACCCCCCTCGCTTGAAGCCAGTGGGTGTCAATTCCAAAGGTAAGGGCAATAGGACTGGCTCTCTTCTGGTCGCCACCTCACACTGCTAGGTTCACTCGGCTCCTTGTGGGGTTCAGGGACTTCTACAAGCCTTCTGGGAAAACAATGGAACTTTGTCCCGTCAACCCTGTAAGCTTCACAAACAGGAGTTGCTCAGCGACTGGCTTCTGCCATTACAGGGGTGATTGTGTGCATTTGAAGCCTGGCCTGGAGTCTTGCCAGCACGTGCTGTCGGGTTTGCATGGGGAACAATCTTGGTTCCTATTGCCTGGCCTTTCGTGCATGCTTTTCAGATATTTTCTCGGTGGAGTGGTTACTACGAATACTTCCCTTAACGGCTTGTATTCATAGCATTCCAGGGTGAAGGGTACCAACATAACTTCAGTAACATAAAAATTAAAATCCTATACCCCTTTTCTTATCACTAATTTCATCTTTATAGTTCATCGGCCCTTGTAACCTCGTTGTTAGCCTTGCTGTTTATACATTTGTTATTCAAGAGCAAGAATGGCCAAACCATTGAACCCCTGGTCCGGTGACCCCGAAGACTACTAGAAAATCCACAGGAAACCTGAGCAGTTGTTTATATGTAACAGAATGTCTATTCCAGTGGGAAGATGGAAACAATCCAAACATCTCCTTGATGAAATCAGAATGTAGTCATCAAACTGATGAAGAGCTAGGAAAAAAAGGCCAATCTGTAATGGGTGAGCACTAGCCTGCCAACTGTGAGGTCACCTGGCTGAAAGCTACCGGGTGCCCTGAGGAAGAGGGCTGTCTGTACAGCCCCAGGAAGCCCAGACGGGGTCCCCAGGAGAGGGGATGATTCAAAGGCAGTTTGTTTAGGCTAAGTAACAAAGACGTCTGTACAAACCCATGTGTGAACTGGTTTTACATATTCTGGGGGGTTTTCAGCATAGGTTTTGTTGTAGTCTGCAAAATCAAAAGTGGAGAACATTAAAAAAGAAAGTTCCAAGGTTGGCCCGAATTCCAACTCTTTGTCCATTGTTTCGGTGTTTTCTTATAATGGATGTAAAAAAAAAAAACCAAAAACCGCTTACTGTAGCCATACCACTGAATAGGAACCCCGGTGGCATCATGGTTCTTGTTGGGCTGCTACCTGCAAGGTCAGCAGTTTGAAACCACCAGCCAATCCTCGGAAGAGAGGTGAGGCTTTCTGTCCCTTCAGAGTTGCAGTTCTGTCCGCCCTGCAGGGCTGCTGTACACCGGCATGGCCTCGATGGCTGAGTTGTGAATGAAAACCACTGACTATCAGAGTGCAGTGCACAGGGTGTATTTTATTAGAAAAGCTAGTTGACTGGGTTCACAAAACTGGCACCTCCCCTCTCCCCTACTTAAACAGCATGTTATCTAGAAGGCAGCTCGGAAATTCAGCGGTGTGGGTTCAAAAGAAGCCATCCCCCCAAAAAAAAATTGTATAAAAAGATTTATTGAAATTTATCAATGACAAACAGACATGAAACTCTTCCAAGGTGGGGGCGGGGAGGAGATCTGGTGCAGACATTCTTTGACACAGATGAAAACGTGGGCTGAGGAATCCACAAGAGGGGCAGGAATGCCAGCCCATGCAGTCATTAGGGAGCTGCAGTCCTTTCAGACTTCCAGGAGGTATGAAAACACAATGTCTGCATCAGTTTGTCCCTGTAAACCCAAACCCAGCCTGCATGCAGCAGCGTCTCCTGCACTGAGACTGTAAAGTAAAACCAGTAAGCTCTAAAGCAAGGAAGGCTACACGCAGAAGAATGTCTCCTGCCCTTTTGTGAGACACGAAGGCGCTACTATTTTACAGGCCAAGCTCAGGCCACTTGACTTTGTCGGTCTTCTTCTTTTTAAAGAGGTTGACGTTGGAGGGGTTTGCTGCTTCCCTCTCATTTGTAACGATCAACTTTCATTGTACTCGCGACTCATTATTAATTAAGCCTACCGTTTTCAGCTCGGTGGCTGAAACATCAGTGTAACACCAAGACTCCTCTTCCTAGAGCAAAGCCCACCACCATCTGAGCAGAGAGAAGGAGGAGGGTGGCGAGACGGGGAATATCCCCTAACCGGTGCCAAAATACACCTTGAGGTTACTATTTACACACCCGGGTAATCCGACGCCTCTAGCAAGACCCAAGGACCGTGGAAGTCCCGTGACCCAGAACAAAGCCCAAGATCCGGCTGGGGTACAAGCCGCTCCTGGGCTTTGATTGTAACCGATTGAGGCCAGCCAGCAGAGGGCTTCCAAACAACTCGGAGATCTGGGGGAAACTGGGACACAAGAGGGGCCCCCAGCCCTTCCTCAGTGAAAGGAACAGATGTCCACCCAGCGCCTCCTTTGCGATTGCATTTACAGGGGACAGAACCAGAGACGCAAAGAAAAAAAAAAAAGTAGGGGGAGGGAGAAAAAATAAGGAGTGGCAGTAAAAATAGTATTTTATTCCACCCCCTCCCGCCCGCCCTCCCCCCGCAGCCCCCAGTACACTTCTCCCCTCTCGTTCCCACAGCAACGTTACAATCAGAAAAAAATAAGTTTTGGGGGGTGGGATTTGGGGTAGGGGGGAAGGGGTAAAAACAGTCAAATCACAATAGGAATCTTTTCTTCTTCTCCAAAATAGGTTATTCCACTTAGTCATCTTCCTCCCCCTCGTCTTCGGGCTCTCGTTTCCGCTTCTGACCCCTTTCTTCTTCTGGAGGAGAAAGGAGAGGGGATCGAGGTTAACGCAGAGCAAGGAGATGCAGGGTCACGGCAAGCAGGGGTGTTCCACCCACTGCCCAGGGGTCTCAGGGTCCAGCCTGCTGCCAGGGAGGCAAAAGGGCCACCTACCGCTGAGATCGTCTTCATCTTCATCGTCATCGACTTCCCCGTCATTATACCCTTCCTCATCCTCCTTAGAAGAGAAGACACCAAGTTACAGATGCCCTGGGCCTGCCTAGCCAGGGGCACACGAGGCAGCCACCCTCCAGACTCGGCGCTGATCCAGGTCTTGGGGAGGCCCAGATCAAGGCCCAGCCATTGTCCCAGGATACAGCTAAGGCAGAGCTTCTTGGCATTAGAGAAGCATGAAGGGCCCCTTTGAAAATCTGCACGGAGGCTCTGACGCGCCCACCAGAAGTGCCCAAATCACATGCAGTCTCTGCAGTTCTGCCCAAGGATTAAGAAGGACTGGTCGGAAGCCGAGCGGGCCTGGCACGGCCACTTGTGGAGCAGAGAAAAACCAGCATGTGTTTGAGCCGTGGCTGTCTCGTGTGCCACAATACAACTGTGCTCCGTAGCCCTTTCGGTGGCTGATTTCTGGGAAGTAGAATGCCAGGCCTTTCCTCCAAGGCCCCTCTAGCTAGACTCAAACCACTAACCTTCCCACCAGCAGCTAAGGAATCAACAACAAAACCCACAGCCGGGGAAGTCCACTCGAGACTGACTGCGACCCTCCAGGGGTGTAAACCTGGGAGCAGCCAGCCTCCTCTTTTACCCAGAGAGCAGCTGGAGGGTTTGAACCACTGACTTTGCAGTTAGCAGCCCAATGCTTAACTAACTGTGCCACCAGGGAAAACCCAAACCCACTGCCACTGAGTCAATTTTAACTCCAGTTAATCCTCTACAGGCCTTCTGAGTCTGTACATCTTTATGCAAGGAAGCAGTATCATCCCCTCCACCCCCACCCCCAAAAACGGCCTGGGTGTTTGAACTGCTGACCAATGCCCAACCCACAAAGCACCAGGGCTCCTTGAGCCTCCAGAAAAGGGGAGGATAACTTCAAAGGCTCCCAAGGACAGCATTCTTAAGTTGCTTGACACTTGGCCCAGCAAATGGCTTTGTTCTCAACGCAGGGCGCTTGCTTGTGACTGACCCTGGAACATCTGTGTATTTCTGTACCTTGACCGATACTGGCGGCCTCTTGCTTAAAAGCAATCTGGAGATGGATTCCTTCTGTGTCCAGGGAAATATCCTTTTAGAATGTCACCCGGCAGCCCCCTATCAGTCTGTTTGCAAAAGGTTCTGTGTTTGTGTACAAACCCCTCTTTACTGGAAGTTGGCAATCTCCAGATGGCCGATGAGATTACCAAAGAAAAGCCCCTGCACGTGGCAGCTCTGTGACAGGAAGGGCAAGAAGAGAAGCCCATTAGCCAGCGGCTGGGCTGCCCTGTCCCAGGGGGCCTTCTTTTGCAAAGTCTGTACCTTTAGAGCACTCGTGGTACTCTTCAGAGGGGGCAGAGTCGCATAGGCCGAGGGCAAAAAGAAACCCAGCCCAGGAGACTGAGCCACCAAGGCCATCTCCTCTATGGGCCTGATCGTGGACGCCTCCCAAGGTCGGGGGTGTGGGTATGGACCCAGGAGGGGGGCTTGCAGGCAAGACCTGCTGCGGCCAGAAATCATGCCTGCGTGCCCAATGGAAGGCCACCTGAAGCAGGCGGGGAAGGTTTGCTGTTTGCCTTTGAAATCTCTCTAGGTCTGACTTTGGCTCTTAGCCAGAGCTACTTTAGAACTGGAACGTGACTCTTCAATGAGAGACGTAGGCAGCCAAACACAAAAGCGGGGCCCTTGGAAAACGGTGAGACAGCCCCAACACCAAGTGGTCGAACCGTTTACTTAGGTCCATTTTATTTCGTCCTGTTTTAATAAGCCAGCGAGTCAGGGCTGCTAAGGTCAACGATATCGTCTACGAGGGAAGAAGTGGGCCCAGGGAAGTCGGTACCGGCACAGCTAGCAAGCAGTAGAACAAGGATTCAGCTCTGCAAAGACTGGGCTCTTAACCTCGGCACTAGACAAAAGGGGCTTCAAAAGGCTCGTGGAGAAATACAACTACAAGATAGCGAGATTTCCCTCACGGACCTGAGGCCCTCCACTATCACCATCCACCCCAGGATGCCCAACTGGGATCCAGCAGTGCCCGAAGGCCGAGGCGGTGCCTGAGTCTGACACTAGCAAGTGCTCAGTGAACATTCCTGCAATCAGCATACAGATGCAAAAGGACAGAAGATGGGGACCCTGATTCCGTGCTTCTGTAGGAATGAACGTCCACAGAGAAGCAAAGGCCAGGCTAACCTGGGCAGGTAGGTGAGCCTCTTTCTTTACCTGTTTCCACACTCCTCCACTCCTCCCCACTCCTCATCCAACCTCCCTGCCTCCCCCAGTCCCTAAGTGGAGGCGATTCAGAGCTGGAAGGGAGCAAGCCAAGCCCCACCCTGCCCGGCTCCTTACCTCCTCCTCTCCACTCACATCCTCCTCTTCACCTTCCTCCTCCTCCTCCCCGTCCTCCTCGTCTTCCACTAGCTGAGCATCTTCGTCATATTCTTCCTCTGTACAATCCAAACCAGGAGAAAGAACTGGCCTGGCGGTGAGCTGGCAGCTTCCGCACGCCCACACAGGCCCCAGGCTGCTGGGATGGGCAAGGGCCACAGGCCCAGGACCCTCCCACACCCACCTGGGCCAGAGGTGGAGCGCTCTGCACCGCTCACAGGCCAACGGGTGTGGTCAAACAGCGTCTGAAAGTGACTTGAGACGCCCTCCATTCAAGTTCAAGAAAAGCCCAGGGAGTCAAGCAAGAGCAACCGACTGAGTCCGAGCCACAAACCCAACTCATTTAGAAAGAGCATCTCATGCAGCCCCACCCCCTCTAGAGAAGGGAAACGTGGGGAGGTCCTTCCCCAGGAGCTGCACCGGCGCACACACGTGTTCTTCATACACACAGCGTGTCTGCTACACCACCCCCCTCTGGCTTGCACTAGCCCAGCCACTGCCACCGAGTCCACGCCGACTCGGAAACCCTGGGGGCACAGTGGTCAATGCACTAGCTGCAGCACAAGAGGCCTGCAGTTCGAGCCCACCGGCCACTCCTCGGGAGAAAGATGAGGCTGTCGGCTTCTGCATAGACGGACAGCCTCGGAAACCTGTGGGAAAGTGCTGCTCTGTCCAGAGGGTCCCTTGAGTTGGAATTAACTTGATGGCAGTGGGTCTTGGGTTTGTTTGATGTTTTTTTTTCCAGTATGATTTTAGGTTTTGTGCTATCTGGTATGATTTAGTAGGTTAAGTTTTGGGGTCTAGGAAAACTCAAACTATAATTGCCCTATAAACTAACGGCAGCTGTGTCCACGCTTTACGTCATGCTGGCTTCTGAAAGGTTTCCTGGGAATGCTCGGACGCCATTCTGGACTTTCCCCTGGCCACCCAAGCAGCCCGAACAGGTGTGGAGCAACTGTTCCTCACCGCTGGCCACCAGTGCAAGAGAGACACTGCCTGCTGCCTCCTAACGTCGAGGGCCCTGGGGTTTCTGAGGCCACAGCCCAAGTGCTGGCCTGTAGGCTGCAGCCACCAGGGGGTGCCACACCACTTCAGGCCACTACCCCACTTCCTTCCTGAGGCCAGAGATGGGGACAGAGGGCCCTGAGGCTGCACCCCACTTCCCTCTATCCTCTCTCTTTGAAAGGCTGCCTGAGCCCAGGGCTGCACTGCCTTTCCTGGGCAGCTTTGGAAAGGGGTGACAATGGCCCCAGCCCCAGGAGGCTTCAGAGAGCCACCGGGAACCCCACAGACAGCCCGCTCCCCAGCCACATCATGGGCCCCGGGCACGCACCATCCTCCTCCTCGTCCTCGTCGTCATCATCGTCCAGGCCCTCCACGTAGCCCTCGGCGTCCGAGTCGGAGGCCTCCTTGTCATCGCGGTCGTAGCCGTCCAGGTACGTGAGCTGCGGGAGGAGCTGGAACACGTTTTCTCGGTAGTCGTTCAGGTTGGTGACCTCACAATTGAAAAGGTCTAAGCTCTTCAGGTTTTCTAACTTCTTCTGCACGAGGGAAACAGAGGGCAGCCGGTAAGTGCTTGGCTAGAGGCGGGGGGTGGGAGGGAAGGGAGGGGGCGGGGGAACATGCAACCCCAAGGACCAGGTGATGAGGGGCTGAGCACAGAACTCGAGCCCGGGCACAAGGAAGCCCTAAGGCGGCTCTGCGCGGCCCGTTTGCCCAGACACAGCACACTGGTTAGTGGGCCTCAGTCTCTTCATCTGGACAAAGGATCTTGCCCAGAACTTCAGGGCCCTGTAAACACAGCCCAATGCTAACGCTTTACCCTGCCTGACTGGTGACTGGCTTGATAAGAACATGGGGTTCCCTGGAAACAAATGTTGCCTCATGCCCGTCCGTCCTTCCCCCTGCAGGCAAGGGGCCAAATGGAAATGCAAAGAGGGCACGGGCAAACCCATCTATACCACTAGTAATAACAGCTACCCACTTGTTACGTCACGAGGTAGAAATCATTGCCAGCCCATTTTACAGATGAGGAAATCGATGGCGGGCACAGAGGAAAGCTGCCAAGGACACAGAGTTGAGATTTAATCGGGGTGCTCAAGTTCAAACTAGGCCAACCATGGGGAAAAAAAGAAAAAGAAGACAAAAACAAATGCACTCAGCCTGGAGAGGGAGGCCTGGCCTCCGGGCCAATTCTAGGAGGCAGGAGCTCTGAACAGGCTTGAGAAGGGGCCGTGGGCAGCAGCCTGCCAAAGAGGGTTCCCACGGCAGGAGGTGTATAGTAACAACCGGATAACCCAGGAACAGGAAGTGACCACAACATGCCTATGGCTGGGCGGGGGTCTCCAAGCTTTCAATCGTGCCCAAATCATAGCATTTTACAGGGCTTTGATATGCTGTCCCCACCCCACCCCCAAACATACATAGAAAGAATTTTCCTATCACTACCAACTGCTCGGAAAAGGAATCATGTTTGTGGGAGAAAAATGCGGAGCAAAACAAAATCATAAAAGAGACCAGTCAGAGACTCCCCGCCCGTCAAGACTCTGGCTTGGCGCCCCCTTCACGTAGGGAGCGGAGCTGTCAGAGTCCTCAACCACTGGCGAGCCAAGGGCAGCTTTGCCCAGGTACGGAGGGTTAGGAGGAGGAAGGTGGGACGAGCCCATCAGAATGTGCACGGACTTGAGTGATGCACAGCTATGGCTACGTGCGTGCTCACCTACGTCACAAGTTTAGAAAGAAAGAAATAAGAAGCAATGTAATGAAAATACCGAAAAAGAAAAAACAAGACACCCTCAAACCTCCCTTTTATAATAAAATTATGAACTCAAGACTTCCAGGAGGCTCTTAAGAGTTCCGTGTCCTCGTGTAGCTCAGGGGAGCCCGAGACGCTCCGCGGGAAGCCCACACGAGGCGCTGACCTCGTGCCACACATGGAGACCCCTCGTTTGAGCTTGGCGAAGAAACGGCAGCTTCGTGCTCTGCCACCAGCCCCTCAACCAGAGCCGTGAGTGTCCACGGGAGCAGCAGCGTCTGGGGACAAGAACCCTGGCAGCTCAGGCCAAGCTCAGAGCACAGCGTGCTCTCCACGAGGCGAAGCTCACGTGTGCAGGCGAAGCTCACGTATGCGTTTACAATAGAGCAGTGGTTCTCAACCGTCCTTCCGCCTGATCCTTTAACAGTCCCTCCTGCTGTGGTGACCCCCACTATAAAATTACTTTAATATATGTGCTGCCGAGCAAACACCATGAAATCATATGCATTGCTACTTCATCAGTCATTGTGTTACTGTTATGAAACGGGTGACCACTATGAAAGGGTCATTCGACCCCCCAAAGGGGTCGCTACCCACAGGTTGAGAACCGCTGCAACAGACTGTAAATGCTCCCAAACAACCCCAAAAGTCCCACTGCCATGGACAGAGGGGACTGCTCCCAGGGTCTCTGAGCTACGAATTTCCATGGGCGTAGATGGTCTCAACTTTCGGATCAGGTCCGAGCACCAACCTTATGACTGGCAGCCTGGTGCTTAACCCAGTGCTACAGTGCTAGGACTCCTTGCATGGCCAATAGGGTGGTTCAACTGAACGTGAGCATCTCACTGAAGACAGACAGAGCCGGGGCGGAGGCAGGAAGCTGTACTTAAATCAAGGAAGCACACTCACTCGGCTCTTGGTCACGCAGACCCGAGCTCACCCCTTCCGTCTTTCTGGCTGCGGTGCAGGGAGTGCCCAGGCGTCAGAAACACGGCCCGGCTAGCTCTCTGCTGTTCGGGACAAGTCCCATCGGAGGCCAGTGCCCGGGGGCGTTCTTCTTCATGCCACATGGAGGGAGAGCAAGGAGACCTGCAGAGGCTCGTGTAGCCCAAAGGTGACCCCGCTCCAGGCTCTTGTCCTCCAGAGGTTGTGCCTGGATGGACATGCTCCCAGCATTCAGAACCAGGACAGTGACCAAGGAGAAGTGGTGCCCACTAAGATAAGGGGTCAGTTTAATCCTCAAACGGCACTTCTTTCTCAACCCCCACCCCATGGTGGGACACAAGTTTACTCGAAAGAAGGCCACACTCACTGCCATCCAGTTGATGCCACTCGGTGACCCTACAGGCCATGGCAGAACTGCCCCTGTGTGGAGGCTGTAACTTTACGGGAGCAGAAAGCCCCATCCATCTCAGCCAAAGACACCGCAGCTCAGGTCCCCAACGCCAAGCAGAAATGATGAAAGGGTAAGCACTGGACCAGAAATGGAAACCAGCCCAGCCTCCCACTGCTGGCCCGTTTGGTCAGGCCACCCAACGTCTATGGGCCTCGGTCTCCCTGTGGAAGCACAAAGAATAGCCCCTCGCCCCTCGGCCCTCACGAGGAGAACAGCGCCAAGGAAGAGAAACAGTATTTCCGGAGAGCAACCCTCGGCCTCCCAGCCCCGGGCGGGGAAGGAGGGGCTAAAGGACTTACCAGTGGCTCTATTGTGCTGAGGTCCTTAATTTTGTTGCCGCTTAAATTTAGATGCGTGAGATTCGGACACTTTTCTGCCAATACTTCCAAGCCCCCTGAGATTCTGTTATCACTTAGTTCGAGCTAAACAAGGCAGGGAGAGAAGAAGCAAAAACACCTTTTACAATGGAGACTGCCTTGGTCCAGGATGCCCAGCCTCCCCAGACAGAGAGTTCTCTGACAGGCTGCTAGTCGCACCTGGCCTCCGATTCATTATGCTCAACACCAGGGAATGATCTCTTCCTCCTCGCCACCCCCTCCTCACCATCGCCCTCCCCCCCCACCACCACCACCACACACTCTCTTTCTCTCTCAACTTGGACTGACCTTCTTAAGTTTGTTTAGCTTTGGTAAGTTTGCGACTGAGATGAGGCCTACGTTGATTGTACTTAAGAACTCCAGTTCTTCAAATTCATCTGTGAGGCCTTCGATTTTGCCTTCGATCGACCGACAGTTGTCCAGGACAAGCTCTTTCACCTGGAAAGGGAAGGAAGCATGACAGGGTGATGCACTGGGGCCGGGGCCGGGCCAGGAGCATTTAGTGGGCTTTCTCAAGAGACAAGAGATGAGCCAGGAAGTGGTGCAAATAACACTGGACTGAAGCACATCGTTTCCTCCAGCTCTCCTGGTCCTCTAAACTTCCAGGCATCCCAAGAAGGACACTGGCCTGCCTGCTTTCAGCAATGCAGAGGAGAGGGCAGGCTGGAGGGCGAACCCAGGGAGGCCCTCCAGACGGGGACCTCAGCTGGACGAATCCAAGGATCCATGTTACCACTGGTAGGTGGGCAGCTGTTGTATTCTCCCCCAAATCCCCATGAGAGCCAGACCCTCTGTTCCGGAGCTCCCACCAGCACCAGCTATGGCGATCCGCAGGGTCCTGGGCCAAAGACTCATCACATCAGCAGAACTTCCCACCACGGAGCCTTTCAGCTGCCACCCAGCCTACTTACATAATTCAACTTTACTGAAGCACAAAGAGCCAATGCGGCTACCATACCGGATGGTGGGCCTAGGTCTAGACGTGGGAGGGAGCTGGGCCACAGACATTCAGAGGCAGGACCAGCCCATAATGCAAAGCTGCGGCGGGCACAGTCCAAAAGTCTGCCAGGAACCAACTCCGTGTCCCACCTTTCCACGCCCCCAACTCCCTGGAGGCAGGTGTGCCCTTTGTCTGCCTCCCTTCTTCTCTTACCCCACACTGGAACGTACATCCTGTACTTTTTTAATAAAGACCTCGAGAAAGTCGCACTGCCATCCGTTGTTAAAGGAGAGAGACTCCTCTCAGCCAGGCGTAGTGCTGGAGCAGGAGTCCCAGGCTCCAGGAGGCAGAAGATAAACGGGACAAGTCATAAAGGTACGGGCAGCAGGTGACCTGGTGCCACCCGCAAGGGAGAAGAGGGGTCATCCTCCCCATGGGTGGCCATCACCCTCTCCCAGCTGTTCTCAAAGCCTGGTCTGAAGGTGCCCAGAATAAGCTACCCCAGGAAACACTTTCTGAAGCCAACTAGATGTGCTGCCTCCTAGGCCTTCCACTCCGTGGCCCTGGCTTCTCACCAAAGAGAAGAGAGGATGGGAACAGGATCTGATCCATCTCCCCCGCCAGGCTGCCTGCCAGTGCCCCCAGGCCCCATGCTGGCCCTTCGCCCACCCTTCCCTAGTGCAGGAGATGAGACAGCAGCTGTAAGGAGCCATCAGGGTCCACCTTGCCGCTGGCTCTGGCATGGAGAAGTCAAGTCTCTTCCCATGCCCACCAGCCACAACCTCCAGGGGAAGCCAGGTGCCAGGTCAAGCTACCCACGCAAGGCCACTGGCAAGAGTGCCGGGAGATAAATGCCACAGGTGTCTCCCCTGAGGCCAGAAACCGTGTACAGCCAGGGGTCCTTAGTAAAGAGAGGGAGCCTGACTGAAGTGGGGAGGGGCAAGGCCTTCATCTGCAGTAAACACCACTCACAGTCCACCATTTTTAGTGCTTGGTTTCCTTCGAAGGCCCTGGAAATTGCTTAAGCGCCACGAGAGAAAAGACACACGTGTATGAAGGGATTCTAGGCCACCCTCAACGATTTCAGACATATGGTTTTCCCAGGCGAGCCAAGGGCTTCTCCTCTTAAGGCCCCAGCCAAGGAGCAAGGGGAGGGCAGGCTGGCTGCTTAGGATGCTATACAGCCAGATGTCAGGTTTCGAAGGCTAGCTCCCAGTCCCAATCTGAAACTGGAGCTTCTTTTTCTTACAGGCCTTAATTAAGCAAGTCAGTGCTAATATTTTTTTTATTGATGAGTCACCTTTCTGAAGCCCATGCCACGCACCAGGGCCATCCGTAAGTCCTTTTCAGAAATTATCGCACTGGATCTTGACAACCACCTCAAGGGTGAGCTTACGGTCCCTGAAGCCCAGCGGCTATGCATCAGTGTGCTAACCACAAGGTTAGCAGATCAAAACCAGCAGCCGCTCCACAAGAGGAGGAAGGAAGAGAAGAGTGGCGCCTCGGAAACCCGCAGGGCAGTTCTGCCCTGTCCTCTAGGGTCGCTAGGAGTCGCGTCAAACTGGATGTCAGGGAGGCTTGGTTTTGTTCCACGTCCCCTTTGACCCTCACTGCTCCTCTTCAGCCCCTCTATTCCAACGGTCCCACCAGCCAGTTGGGGACCCCTTCCTCCACAGCCCACGTACTGAACAGAAAGCCAGTTGCTGCGCTGGGTGGAGCCCTGGGGACTGCACCTGGGAACCCCCAGGGTCTCTGACCCACCCACTGTGGCGGTTAACGGTCTGGGCAGCCCAGGCTGCGGAATCCCCAGGGTTTCGGCATTTCCTTCCTGGCTGGGCTTCCGGGCTGTTTGGGGTGAGATCAAAGGCAATGGAGAGGAGGGAAGGGGTGGGGCCTAGATCTGGAGGTTGCTGACTTCACCAGTAAGCCGGCACCCTGGAGGGGGCAGTGGAAGGGAGGGGAGGGGAGCAAGCCTGCTGCTCTGGGGCCTGTGGGGCGAGTCGGACAAACGCCATAACCAGACAGCAGCACACATACACCAGAGCCACGGGTCCAGAGTCATTGGGTCCAGCCTCCTCCCTCTGCCCAGAGCTGTGTCTACGCAGCCCACACACGGCCAGACCTCAAAACTCCACTGCCATTCCAGCCCCTTCCTCTCTCACCCCACACTCGGGGGTCGCTCTTCTTAAAGAACCCCTTTTCATCCAGAATGTGGTCTGCTTAACAGGACTGACAAATAAGCAAACCATGAACAGTGCCCAAAAGACACCGAGAGAAAGAAACAAGCCACCAAGACTGAGTCCTGGGTGTGGGAGGGCGAAGTGCAGCAGAGTTCAAGGACATGGAAAACATGTACTTTAGGTTAGAAGCTCTCAAACCTCCACTGGCCATTTAAACATACCCCATTGCGGTTGCTTTCTCTGGTCTGACAACTGGGATTACTCAACGTTTATATGAGCAGCTTGTCGCCTTGCTCCCCCACATGATAAATTTCACTCCCCACTGTCCAAGAGCTCTAGTAAATGGAGGTGGGGAGTCAGACTGTAGAGGGGGAGTACAAGTGGAATGGCCACTCCTACAAATCCTGAAAAACTCAGCTCCAAAGCAAGCCCTGCCCTTAAAAAACGTGCATAACTCCACCTCTGCTGCCAGTTTCCAAAGGGCCACCCTGCTCACTCGTGACCCGCCCTCTCTGCTCCCAACACTGCAGCCCTGGGTCACTGCCACCCCAAAGGACTTCAGGCCTGCCTTTGCCTCCAAACCGGCCTCTCGAGGCCTCGACAATGTTGGGGAGGTTGCTTGGACCACAGGACTCAGACATGGACCTGGGAACCCTTGGGTCTAACTGGTTGAATGCCCCTCAGCTCCTTCCCTGGGGGTCTCAAGTGTCTGCCTTGGCAGCAGAAGAGTAAAGAGACTCTGTTTAACCTGAGGGCAAACTCTGGCCTAGAAATCATTCCTGGGCTCTCCTGGCCTAAGGGGAGGTTTCCAAGCATGGCTGCAGAGGCCTTCCATTCTGCAAGTGGAGTTCAAGGCCCCCCCTCCCCCAAAAGGCAGGAGGGTCTCCTCATACAGCTATCTCTGGGCATCCAGGCCACCAAGAGCAGCCGTGGCATGAATCCCATAATTGAGCATTACGCATCCGATCCTCCTAGAGGTCAGGGATTGTCCTCTGTAATCAGCCTGGCAGGCAGCCGGACACTGGAGCCTCTGCTTCACAAACACCCTCCCTACCCACTGTGCCAGACCTACCACCCAAAACCAAACCCAACTCACCGCTGCCAGGCAACTGACTCACAGAGACCAGACAAGGCAGGGCAGCGCTGGCCCTGTGGGTTTCTGAGGCTGTAACTCTACATGAGCAGGAAGCCTCATTCTTTCCTCCCGTGGAGAGGCTGATCTGGAACTGCTGACCTTGCAGTTAGCAGCCCAAGGTGTACCTGGGGGCCCACCACTAGAACCCAGGAATGCAGAGGTGAATTACAGCATCGAAAAACGTACTTGTAACTAACAGAGTTATGTGTTACACAAACTTGACTTCATGATCAACAACTTTTCTAGAAAAAGTCTGATTTTGTGCCAATTCAAGTACAGATCAATTGTGTACTCCCCCACCCCACCCCCGCCATGACCCAGTGTTCTCCAGCCCCCACAGAACACAACTGACCGAAAGCCCAGCAAGGCTGGAGGGCCGGGAAGGCAGGAGTGGCGGTGTGGCAGGTAGCAGGACTGAGGTCTGCACCCCCCACCACACACACACACACACACACACACACATAAGACAGGCTTGCGCGAAGAAGCTGAAGAAAGGCCCAGAAGGACCAAGGAACTTCCGTCCACACTCTACAACAGGGGCTTCAAAGGTTAATGGAAAACCTCCATGATCTCATTTCCTTTTTTTCTCCTCCAACTTTTTGACACCCCCTCATATTTGAAACCAGCTTTGGCTACATGACCCACTGGGCCATGTGGAGGGGTAACTGGTTCCAAAATGAAGAACTCCATGAGCAGAGTAGTATCACCAGGGGTTCACGAGGGAGGGAAGGAGGGAGGGAGGGAGGCTGGGGAAAGGAAAGGAAAAAATGAGCTGATACCAAGGGCTCAAGTAGAAAGAAAATATTTTGCAAATGATGATGACAACATTATGTACAAATGTGCTGGATACAATGTATGTATGTATGTATGGATGGATGGATGGATGGATGGTGTTAAGAGCTAGAAGAGCTCCCAATAAAATCATTAAAAACAAAAAAAAAGCCCAAGCGCAGCCCCTGACCACAGCAGGGGTAGGGTAGGGGGTTCTAAAGAAAGGGACCTGGGAGGGGAGCTCAAAGTGAGATCGGATTGTTTTCCCGGACAACAGGGCTGCTAACTGGAGTAAGACAGACTTAGTTCGAATCTAAGCCCTCTAGTTCCTGGCTGTGTGTCCTTAGGCAAGGCATCCTACCTCTCTGAGCTCCAGTTGTCTCCTAGGAGTGAATTAAATGAAGCAATTGACTTAGTGTCGCCAACGTGGAAGAAGCCACTTTCTCCAACACCACCCCTTTTCATTTGCACTGTTACTAAGTAGGAATGACAGGTCAGTAGGTTAGAGTCACGCCTTCTAGTATAGTGGGTTAGGCACTGGTGGCCAACCCCAAGGCCAGTGGTTCAAGTCTACCAGGCACCTGGGTGAAAGATGAGGCTGAGAGGTAGCCTGCGCTCATAAAGATTTAGTCCTGAAGCCCTAAGGAGTAGCTCTGGTTGAGTCAGAATCCAATCCATTCGCTGGTGGTGGGGTTTGCTTGGGGTGTGGCCTGCTGCTTTAAGCACGGTTTCCTTGTATTTTTATAATACAAAAGCCCCTTAGCCTAGTGGAGAGCCCAGACGATGTGCCCATAGCAACACCCCCCCACCCCACCCCCGCTCAACCCAGGACCTTGGTTCTCCTTTCCTTCCCTGAGCAAGGATTCAATACGTATTTGTAGTTTCAGTTTCAGCCGTGTCAGTCCCTGACCAATTTCATGTTCACGTTCCAGTCTTTGCACAGAAGAGGACTCAAATCAAACTGACCCTGTGTTTGCTCGGTGCTCACGGGGTTTAAATAGGCCAGCTCTTAAATGGGCCATCCCCTGCTGCAGGTCCATTTCTAGCTAGAGGGCCAAGCTGCTGGCACCGTCCGAGGCAAAGGGGCCTCGGCTTCCCAAAGGTGTTACCTGCAGGAGTGATGGATGCTCAGGACTGTCAGTGTAGCCACACAACCTATACACAGGTTTTGCTCAACTGACAAGTGTGGCAAAACCTGTAAAAATCAGTCAGGCTGGGTGTGTGTAGGTGTTTGTGTATGGGGGTAGGGGGGTAGTCAAGGGTCTGGTTGATAAAGGGTCTTTGAGACCACAGCCCACAGCAGGAAACCCACTTTACCCTTAGCTCTCACACGTGTGGTAGGTCTGTGTGGGTGTGTGTGCATACAGGTACAGGTTTATGGATTCGTGTGCAGACTGTTGCAATAAATGGAATATCTCACAATCAAGCTAGTCCCACCAATTGTTTGGTGTCTGAGTGCATACCGAAGTCCTATTTACACCCCATTGACTCTACTGCAGCAGTATGAAGATCTATACAGTGAGAAGTACCCACACGCCAGCGCACACTCGTGGAAATAAAGGACCAGCAAGGCCTTGCCGGACACAGGGTTGCCACAAACCCTCAATGTGTTTTTGGTTGTGTTTTATTTTTTTAAGAAAACAAACAGGCCGGTCGCTGCAGAGCGCCCACAGACGCGGCTGGAACAGGGCGTTCCCTGCAGAGCGTTCCCTTGTTCTGGTCACCTTGAACACGACCTGTAGTTCCCCAGAAGGTCCCCTGGTGATGCAAATGGTCTGCACATGCTGACGTTGGCAGTTCAAGCCCACCGAGGTGCTGCAATAGGCAGGCCTGGAGGTCTACCTCCGTGCCCATCACTGCCAAGGAAAACAGCCAATGAGGCCAGTCTGTTCTGCCCCATGGGGGTGAGATTGCCACGAGTTAGAACAGACTTGAGGCCACTGGGTTCACTCTGTTTTTCACCGCTAGCCCTCTTTCCTGCTGACAAGTCAGGTCCAGCGTTGGGCCTCAGAGCCCAGGGAATCCTATGGTGAACGGTTCTTCTCCACCCCACCCACCTGGGTGAGAAAAGCCAGTGTCCAACAGATGACCAGGTGTCCGTTTCCACACCTCACTCCGTGATCTCTCCCCATCAGCTCGTGGTGCGTTTGCACCCCTGACCTTGTGGTTGGCAGGCTCAGTGGGTAAGCCCACCCCGCCACCAGGGCTCCTGGACTAACTAGAAGCAGGACCCAGGTTACATTACAAAGGACAATAGCATCTCCACGGAACTTGGGGTTTTTTTTCCTACAATAAGGCTCTGAGGGCCCAGCAAGGGGCACGTGGCCCAGGTGACACCATCCCTTATCATTTTAGGGAGCCAAGGAAGGCCCCAGGGCACCGGCTCTGATTAAGCTGTCTGCCAGGCTGGGTGACTGGGCTAGGGGAGGGCCAGCAGGGAGGTATTAACATAAACCCTGTGATTTGCTCTCCAGCCACCTGGAACTGGCTCCCTCCCTCCTCCTGCAGGTGTGGGAAGGCCTGGGTGTTGGAGTGGGCCCTACTGGGGCGGTGGAGCTGGTTTCATGGCAAAGGCTTCTCCTGCCAAATTCAATAGCAGGGCGGGGGTCTCTTCACTGAGCCAGTTCACTGGGGTCCTTCTCTCAGGGTGTGCCTCTCACCTGGATTCGGCTCCTACTTCAAGGATCTATCAGTCACACCCACCACCTGCAAGAAGCCTTCCCCGAATGCCCCAGCCCTGTACCCAAGGGTTTCTGAGCACCAGGAAACAGTGTTAGGTGACTTCCCCTTGGAGGAGGCCTTGGGAAGTGTCTGGCAGGTTCCACCCCACCTCCTAACTGGCTGTTCCCGTTTGCCATCAGTGTGTGTTGGAAGACCCAGGAAAGCAGGAATTGGAGGCAGAGTCCAATGGCGGCACCGGTCTGAGCAGGCAGTGTTTGGATGGCCACCAGGAGGAGGAGAGAGAGGGAGGGGGGGGGGGGAGAGAGAGAGAGAGAGAGAGAGAGAGAGATGGGACGCATGGAGAAGCTGTGCCAAAGATGCCGGCCGGGTGGTCAGATGGCCTGAGCGCTTGCTGCGCACCATGGGGGAGGGGCGTCCCCTCCACCAGCTGCCCTGGTCCATGCGCTGGAAAAGGGAGCCCTCTGGAGCCTGGGTACAGAAGAGCCTCACTCAGCCCGTTCCCCCCAGGAGGCAGGGGCTGCATGTGCCAGGAGCCTTGGACTCACTGCGGGAAGTCGGAAAGGAAACAGGGACGCTGGGCACCTGTCCCATGTAATCAGTGAAATGTGACCATCAGTCATCCAGGATCACAAAAACAGCCCCCAGTGGTCCAGGTCAATGGGTTCCAAATGTGGGCACCTGGTACTGTCTCCTCTTGGCAACAGGGAGCAGGTGTCTCGCCTCAAGGAGGCCTGCACCCACTCACCCATTCAGCACTGCCTGGAGACCGCAGGGTCCATGACGCCATACCAGGACAGAGCCACAACACTGCCTTCACGCCAGAGGCATCTTCTGGAAAGATTCCTCTGGCTTAAAAGTCTAATGCCCACAGGGACCAAGGGCAAATCCCAAGTAGGATTTCCCGCCCCCATATCCCTGCCTCACCCCTCTGCCAAGCCCACACTCCTGGCCTTTATTCAGCAAGGTTCCATTTGCAATGTTGTCTGAGGGCAGTTGGCATTCTACCTGTTCTGTTCTTCCCAGTGACCTGCCCCTAAAGAAATCTTGGGGAACAATGGGGCAATCCCACCACCGCTGTCTCCTGAGCATCAGGTCATTCTGGGTTGAACTCTTGCTGAGAATCTGCCTTTCAACCAGAATGGTACCCTCCGGTTGAAGCAGAGTCACAAGTGATTCTTACTTATATATGCATAAGGACCCTCCCTGCCACTGAGTCAAGTGTAGTGGTCAAGAGTTGGGCTGCTAACTACAAGATCAGCAGTTTGAAACCAGCAGCCACTCCGCGGCAGAAAGATGGGACAGTTCGAATCTGTCCTATAGGGTCACTGGCAGTGAGGCTGGCTTTTGGTTTGGGCTGTGCAGTCAACTGTGACTCACAGCGTCCGTGGGGGCAGAGTACCTACAGTCCTTGTAGGTTAACGAGCCTGAAACTCCCTATGTGTGCACAAGCCCAGAGGAAAGATGGCCCAGCTCAGGGGCTCTGCACTGGGCCAGGTGGGACCTGGGCTCCCTGTGGACCCCAGAGGAAGAGCTGTTTGTGGTAAAAACTAGTTTCTAGTCCCACTAATCAGACAGGAGTGAGTAAATCAAGGCTTCTGCCCAGCCCACCTGAATAACTCCTTCCAAGAGGACATCAAGCCATTCAGACTCAGAGGGACACATTGCCCTGCAGCCTTAAGTGGTCCAAGGTGGCACCATTATCCCCTGAATCTCTGCGGGCTTTCCTCAAGAGCCCACACCCCAAAGCCACATCCTCTCCAGGGTAAACTCCCAGAAGCAAGAGGGCACTGGGGCACTGATGAGATAAAAGCACTCGCTGCCATCGAAGTCAATGCTCACTCGGCAATCCCCCCCACCCCCCAAGCTGTAACCATTTCCAGCAGCGGCAAACCCGTCTTTCTCCCAGCTGCTGCTGGTTTTGAACTCCCGACCAGGTGGATCTCAGCACAACTCATAACCACTACACTACCAGAGACGCTATAATAAATAGCCCTTAAGAAAAGAGCCCCACGTCTCAACCAAAAGAATGACGGTGTGTTCTGAGAACTCCCCATGCCCCCCATCCTAACTCTCCCACCCCCCTGCTGCCCTACTCCCTGCCTCTGCCCAACACACCCACCCACAGCAGAGCTGGAAGCACACAAGAAGCAGGGAAGGGCTAAATGGGCTGAGAGAGAAAAGCCCTCGACCTTGGCCTCCTTCCCCACCACCTCTATCCAAAAATGACAGCAGCATTGGCACCAACAGAAGCAGGGCAAATGCCGTGGCACCACTGGTACCGCCGATTTGGACAGAGATGGGGTTACACTACCTACGGCTGGGCTGGAAAGCTGCTTCTTCCCACGACCACAAAACAAATTAGCCAAGGGTCACATGAAGGTAGCCGTTTCCTCTGTTCTTTTTCCCTCAGAGAAATGTAAAACTGTGGGACTCGCCTAAAAGTCTGGTCAAGGTGTGGGTGATTAAAGCCCACGCACCTCCCCGCTAAGCTACGAAACCAAGAGTTTCACTATTCCTAGTTAACTGGAAGGACAGCTCACTGGGGAGAAATGGACTGAGGGCAAAGGACCGATGCCGAGAGAAGGAGCAGGAAGCAGGGCAGAGAAGGGGACGGAGAAAGTGCAAGAGGCTTCGTAGGTGTTTGCTTAACTTCCTGAGTCCCACCCTCCTCTTCCTCACTTGGGAGGTGGAACTAGAACTTTACCCTATTGACTAGTCTGGGAATTGGGTTACAGATTAAGAGTTCATTGTTCACAGGTCTGCAGGGGTTTTAATCTTAAAGTGCTAAATACAAACAACTCACCACCTCAATCATTCTTCCAGAGTCAGGGAGGGGTCAGATGGCTAGGGATAATGTAAGAAAGAGAAGGGCGCAGTGGTTTTAGTGAAGGGACTCAGTCCCTGGCTGCTGTGGACATCAGAGCCCTACATCAGGGTTTCCTGATGGGACCGGAACATTCCACTCTATGCGCTCAGAAACTGAGGAAGAGCACTGGGGGAGAAGTGGGCTGGGGAGACTGGGGCGTGGGAAGAATGGGGGTGGGTGGAGGCAGACACAACAGCCATCACTGTTCAACCACTCGCAGGGGGTCTCAGGTGCTTTTCTGCTCTGCTCGGGTGGTTCACAAACACCACCAGCGTGAGGGCTCAGGGAATGGCAGCAGCTGCCTGCCCAGCGTTGAGGGGCTTGAAATCATTCTGGCTGTCCCACGCAAGAAAACCAATAGGAGATGGTTTACAGTGTGCCACAGAGCAGGGCTCAATGGCTATATAAATAAACGAAGGAAGATGTCCTGCAAGATTAGCCTCCGGCTTTTCTACCTTCAAGAGTGGACTCTGCAGCTTTCCGTCTTTAAAGAACGCTGCTTGTCAAGGCTCCCCAGTCCCATTAGGTACGACTCTTAATGACCTGTAGGTCAGCAGAGGGGCCCTGGTGCATAGTGGGTTACCTGTTGGCCTGCTAACTGCCACGTCAGCAGTTCAACACCACCGCCTGTGCTGTGGGAGAAAGAGTTCTTTTCTACTCCTGACTTGTAGCTCCAGTGAACTCGAGTGACCTCTCAGAAACTCACAGGGTAGGCCTACCCTGCCCTATAGGGCACTGTGAGTCGGCATCAACTTCATAGCAATGGGTTTGAGAGGGCCCCTCAGGCGTCCTAGGCTGCAAATCTTTTTTTTAAAACCATTTTATTGGGGGGCTTTTACACCTCTTATAACAATCCATTCATCCATTGTCAAGCACATTTGTACATATGTGGTCATAATTTTCAAAATATTTTCTTTCTACTTGAGCCCTTGGTATCAGCTCATTTTCCCCCCACTCCCCACCCACCACCCTCATAAACGCTTGATAAATTATATTTTTATTTCCATATCTCACACCATAGTTGTTCGCCATGGGGGTGGGCGGTTACACATCAATCATTGAGAACAGTTCCCCTTTCTCCCCCACCCTTATGCTATTGCTACTCCCATTATTGTTCCTACGAGGTTTATCTGTCCTGGATTCCATGTGTCTATACTAGTGTACATGCTCTGGTCTAGCCAGATTTGTAAGAGAGAACTGAGGTCATGATAGTAGGGTGGGGAGGAGGAAGCATTAAAGAACTAGAGGAATGGTTGCATGTTTTGTGGGTGCTATACTGCACCTTGGCTGGCTTGTCCCTTTGGCTTTGGGTCTCCACTCCTCCCCCACTCATTCACATTGATGACTGTTTTGTTTTGGGTCTTCTGATGCCTGATACCTCATCCTGTCGACACCTCATGATTACACAGACTAGTGTGCTTCTTCCATGTGGGCTTTTTTGCTTTCCAGAACATCTTGTATCCTGCCACTCTGCCGTAGTCCTCTATCACTTCCAGCACTCCTCTTGGGAAGCTTGTGAGTTTTCTGTAAAGTCTTATCATCTGCGAATAATGAAGGTTTCAATTCTTCTGTCCCAAAATACCTTTGGTGTCTTTCTTTTGCCTTATGTTGTTAGCCAGAACCTCAGTACACTCTTAAATAAAAGTGGGGACAGGTGGCATCCTTGTCTGGTCCCCCTTTTCAGTGGGATTGTTTTAGTCTTTTCTCCACTGACGACCACGTTGGCTATTGGTTTTTCATATATAGCTTGTATGATATTCAGGAATTTTCCTTCCATTCCTATCTTCTTCAGTGTCTTTAACAGGAATGGGTGTTGAATGCTTGGTAGAATTTTCCTGTGAAACTGTCTGGCTCCCCGGGTGAATTTTTTGTTGGTGATCCCTTGATAACTTTGTCTATTTCTTCTAATGCTATAGGTTGAAATTCTTACATCCACCTGAGAAGTCTACGTCTTCCTGGGATAGTCTACGGAGGGACTGTCTTTCCCAGTATTTGTCCATGTCCTCTAAGTTGTTGAATTCATTGGAGTACAGGCCTTTGTAGTACTGTGTAACTAGCCTTTTAATTTCATTAGGGTCTGTTGTAACATCCTGGCTATTGAAATTTGTTCGTTCCTTTCTTGGTAAGGTCTGATGATTCTGTGACTCCTTTCAAAGAACCAACTTCTAGCTGCATTTTCCACTGTTTTCTTGCTTTACCTTTCATGTAGCTCAGCCCTGATTTTTATTATTTCTTTTCTTTTGCTATTAGTAGGGTTGTCCTGTTGACTCTGCTCTAACAGCTGGAGGCTTTGTGACAGAGTATCAATCGCAAGTCTCTCTTCCTTTTTCATGTGTGCATTTATTGCTATCAGACTTCCTGTATAACTGCTTTTGCTGTGTCCCAGGTTTTGGTACATCATATTCTCATCCTCATTTTCTGAAAACTTCCTAATTTCTTCTCTGATCTGGGTCAGTACCCACTCCTTTTGCAACAGAGTTATTTATCCTTCAATTGTTTGCCCTTATTTTCTTAACTGTCCTTTTGTTGATTTCCAGCCTTATGGCATAATGGTATGAGAGAGAAGTCTGAGTGACTACTATGTGCTTGAATTTACACAGGCTTGTGTCCCAGCATGTGGTCTATCCTCGAGTATGTGCCATGTGGACTTGAAAGTAATGTGAATTTTTTGCACTTGGGTAGTGAGCTCTGAAAATATCAGGTTAAGTAACCTGATTATAGAGTTTAGTTCTGTAGCTTCCTTGTGAAGCTTATTCCCTGTGATCTTTCTTGGAGAGCAGTGTATGAAAGTCACCTACTATGACTGTTGAGCTTGTGATTTCTTTTTTCATTGTCTGGAGACTTGACGAATTCGTCTCTAATTGGATGTGTATATATTTACTGTGCTCACTGGTTCTTGGTCTACTGTTCCCTTGAGCATTATTTAGTTACCCTCCTTATCTCTTGTTATGGCTTGCACCTTGAGATCAATATTTTCAGGAATTAGGATTGCAATCCTGCTTTTTTTGCATTGTCATTTGCTTGGTATATTTCTCTTCAGCCTTTGATTCTCAGCCTATTTTTGTTTGTCTCCTGTAAGAAGCAGATTGGTGGGTTGTATTTTCAGTCCACTAATATTCAGTTTTTACATACATCTGTGGACTCTGTGATGTCATCTTGTACCTTTTGTTGGGTATTTTCCTACCTTCTTTCTTGTAGGTGTGTTGTGCATGTGTGTGTGGTTCATTCTTGGCTTTTTTTAATGCTATCTTGGGGGCTGTTTTCAATTTGTTGACCTCTGGGTGGAGTTGCTGTATGTGGTGGCCTCATTTGTTCTTGGTGTTATTCTGCCTATACTAGGTCCGCAAGGATTCTTTTGTAGAGCTAAGTTTCTTTTAAAGTATTCTTTGATTTTTTTTCTCGTCCGGGAAGACTCTTATTTCTCCGTCTATCTTGATGGATAATTTCACTGGATAGAGTATTCTTGGGTTTGCATTATTTTTCTTTCAACTTTTGGAATATGTTACTCCACTCTCTTCTTCATAGTGTCTGCTGATAGGTCTGAGCATATTCTTATTTGGGTACCTTTAGAGGTGACTGCTTTTTGTCCCAAGCTGCTCATATGATTTTCTCCTTTTCCTTAAAGTTAGATAGTTTAACTATTACATGCCTTGAAGTCTTCTTGGGATTCAGTATAGCTGGTGTCCTTTCGGCTTCCTGAATGGTTACCTGATTTTCATTCATAAATCTGGGGAAATTTTCCTCTTAGAATTCCCTTGTTATTGTTGTCGTTGACTTCTTCATGGTGTCTTGTTCCAGTAGTCCAGTATCCTAATGTTGTTCCTCTTCATAGTATCAGCATTGTTCTCATGTTTTCTTCAGCTTCTCTATCTTATTTGACTGTTTTTCCTACTTGTTGAAATTTGCCTGGTTAGCCTCTATAGAGCAGCAGTTCTCAACCTGTGGGTCACGGAATCGAACGACTTTCACAGGAGTCACCTGATTCACAACAATAGCAAAATTACAGTTATGAAGTAGTAACGGAAATAATTTGATGGTTGGGGTTACCGCAACATGAGCAACTGTATTAAAAGGCCTTGGCATTAGGAAGGTTGAGAATCACCGCTCTAAGTTACTAGTACGATTCTCTGCTTCTTCTAGTCTGTTGGTGAACACTGAATTTGCTACTTACTCTCGTTAACTCATCCTTTAAGTCTTGTATTTCCCTTTCATGTGTGGCCTTTGTCTCCTCTCTATTTCATCCTTTATCTGTATTGCTTCCCTCATGTCCTGTATGACTCCAAGCAGCATTCTGAAGATTTCTTGCTATCGCAGATCAATGTCTGCTTCTTCTATGAACATCGTTAGGTTTGGGACAACCTCTGACATTGGATTTTGTTTCTCCTCTTTTTGTGTTGAGATTGTTGAAGCAGCTTGCCATCTACATGTTGTTTTGGAGGAACTTGGTGCTATTTTCCTGGGAGTGAAAGAACCCTGGGCTCTCTTTGGGAGGTTGGCAGGAATGCTTCTGCAGGTTGCATGTAGCCAACTGCCCTGAGGGTTGTGCTAGGGCTTTGTCCCACCAAGGTTTCCCTCTCACCCTAGCCTATTGGGATTCCATTATTTGGAGGGCAGGTTGGATGTCCACTCAGTTGTCTAGCTCTGTGGTCAGTCTGCATCACGCTCAGCACCTCTTGGGCTTCTGTAGGAGTCTGCACCTGTGAAAGCCGTTCGCAGCTGCGCAAGCCGCAGTCTGAAGGTAAGTGCTGATCCAGGTGCAGGAGCATGAAACTAGGGAGGTGCGAGGTGGGGGCGGTCTATTCACAGCTAGAGGCACTATAGGCGGGTGGGAGGGGAAAAGGCCCCAGCCACGGCTGTCAGCTTAGCACACAGCTCCGCAGCAACGAGCACAGGAGGCGGGAGAGCGCTGGGCGGAGCAGTGAAAGAGCAGAAAGGAGAATGCCCATCTCAGAGAAGGGATCTGCCAACAGGGCGGTGGAAGGCCCCAGGCAGTTTGGGGTGCCAAACTGCAGCTGCAAGAGCCTTTGCTGAGTGGCTGGCTGGTGAGCTTGGGGCATGGCAGCCTGGGGTGACAACCGCAGTGGGATACAGAGCAGCACAACTGTTACAGGGTTTATCCGACAGCCTTGGATCCCCTACTGGGCCGCCAGATCTCACTCACCAACATTCACGGAGCTCCCAGCGCAAACTGCCTACCTAATCGCCATCTTTCCAGAGATTGGCTGTAAATCTTGACCTAGGCAGACAGCCGCACTTGCCTCCCTCCTCGGAGTGGGCGAGTCCAGGTAAAACAACATGCTGATGACCAGCCAGGCTCCTCACCGCTGTGCCACCAGGGCTGCTCACTTGCTGTGGCTACCGGCTCCTAACAGTACTCTGTCAACAACATTCACAGTGTCTGTTACAGAAGCCTCCGTTGCAGCGAGGTGCCAGGTGCCATGAGACACACACAACAGTGATCCAAACTAGGTGTATGCCCTCGTGAACCTGCATTCTAATGGAGTGAGATTACAAGCCAATAAATATGCATCCAACTATTAAGAAACCAAAAGGAAGTAAAAGTAGGAATGGCACTACTTTCCTTACAAAGGCTGTGGGGTCGGAGAAGGCTGGTCCAAGGGGCGATTCGCTGAGCTGCTAACCACTACCTGCTCCATGGGGGAAAGAGGAGGCTTTCTACTGAAGAGTTAGCCTGGGAGCCCACAGGCACAGTTCTACCCTGTCCGTAGGGGTCATTATGGGTCAGCATCAATTTAATGGCAGTGAGAAGCCCACTGAGCATGTAAGAGTCTTCCAAGTGTAAAACCAGGGCAAAGAACCAGAGGGTAACACGTATATCTGTGGGATACCAGGTGGCTGCACCATAACTTGTGAAAAGGAAGAAAAAGTGATAGGACGGTAGGCATGGGGCAGGGAGAAGTCTGCTATGGGACAAGAGGACCCTCTCCTAAGCACATGGGCACATGGGATATTCTTCACCTGACTGTGGGGCCTGGTTTCCACAGATAGTGCAGGACGGAGCTCTTTAGGACAGAGCTGTCTGGGCCACAGCAAAGTTAAGACTCAAGACCTGACCCTAAGTCTGAGATTCTCCTTTCCCTGCCTTAAGGCAGTCAAGGGTGGGGGTGTCAAGGGAGCTTTGGTCACAACTGCACTCACTTCACCATTCCTAAGTGGCAAAGCTGTAACAAAACCAGATTTTCTGGCTACTTCTCAAGTGAGAGCACTCATTGTCAGAACGGTTCCCCGCAGGACCTATCTTAGGGGGGCAGCTTCAGCTCACGCTACCTGGAAACATAAATGATCTTGGACAAGGTTTCATACTGGGGGCTCAACGTCTTCCTCTGGAAAGCGAGAAGAATCCCCACTAACCTCACAAGCCCCTCTGCAGGCCTGGAGGACACGGTGACCCACATGCACATACTGGACTGGCGGATTGTGTGCGTGAGCAAGCCTCTCCTCCTGGGCTTCCCACTCCAGAGAACAGACAAGGTGCTATGCAACTCAGTGTTCCCCACACTGCCTTGCACTGAGCTCTCAATATGCGTTTACCACACTAAAATGCTTTAAAAATAACCAAGGGGAAAACATGCTGCCATTTCCACCACCCCCCCTTCCTTCCTATTGAATGGCAGCACTTTGCCAGACACTGCAGACAGTCCCTCTGCACTGCCGTCCTTCACTAAGGGGAAGAACCACCAACAGTGTCACACTAGGGCAGTGTGTCAGCAACAGGAAGGGCAGGTGGCCTGACACTGCTAGGTGGCTCCCGGCTCCCCTCTGAGGGTAAGAGGTGGCCTGCCAAAGTCCTAGCTGAATCAAGAGGGCCAAGCCATGCTACTGGCAGCCATAAGAGAGGGTTAGGGTCAAGGTCCCTGAAGAAAACCAGGAAACACTCCCCTGCAGGCTGGAGAACCTGCCTGGAGCCCAGTCCCTTACCCATTGTGGAAGTCTTGTTTTAAGTTAAAACAGCTAGTCCACACACCTGTTATTTTGTCTTTTACTTTTTTTTAATTAAGAGAGCACATTCATTTGTGTCATTCTAAAGCAAAAAACACTTAAGACAATGTTACCTCTCCTTCCATCCCTGTCAGTCTGCCTGATGGGTTAACCAAACCAACCAACCTTAAGATTCCCTCTGTGGGGTTGTTTGTTGATATTTACGCAAACTCAGAATTTTATTTTCCTGCCCATTTACCCCAAACTAGCCTTGCCTATGCTGTGCTTTGCCCTTCGCCTTTCCCACTGCACATTGGTACTTCAAGCCCTTCCTTCGTTCTCTTTTGCAACCACGTGTGTCCCTGTGTGGGCGTCATCATTTTCTGAACCAGTCCCTTTACTGATATGTACTTGGGCTGCTGCCCATCTTTTGCTCTAAAAAATAATTCTGCAGTAAAGAAAGAGTCGTGCACCCAGGTCACTGTGCATCCACCTGGCTGACTAACAGACACCTGGAAAGAGAGACCGTTTTTTGTCCTCCAGCACTGGGAGTCAATCCCGAGACGAGACCCAAATGGGCCCATGTATGGGCAGGATACTTAGCCTCCATGGATTCAATAAACGCAGCTCCAACTACCATATATACTAGAGTATAAGCCAACCCGAATATCAGCCGAGGCACCTAATTTTACCACAAAAACTGCATTAAAAATGTGCTGAAAATCTTGGCTTATCCACAGTACATACGGTAACTAATCTGCTGCCACTGAATCAATTCTGACACACAGAATTCTCAGGGCTATAATTAGCTATGGGAGCAGACAATCTCACTGTTCTCCTGAGGAGTGGCTGGTAGGTTTGAACTGCCAACCTGGGGGTTCGCAGCCCAACACTTAACCGCCTGTGTCACCCGGGCTTCTATGTACGAAATGCCAAGCGCTGGGGATTGTAATACAGTGATAAAGGCATCCCTTGTCTTCAGTCCTCACAGAGACCAAATTGGGAAGCCGTGTGTGTGTATCTGAGGTGTGTACTGTGGAATGAAAATAGTACTGCTTCCACCAGGCTTGCAGTAGGTATTCAGAAAGGTGCTAGCCTGCTTCCATTCCAGGAAGATCCCAGAGGATGGCGAGGGCAGCCAGGTCATGCCCACTCAACCAATGCCACTCTTCACTTACAGAAAGCTGGGATCCACTGCACTTACTCCTTAAGGCAGGAACCTAAGTCTCTAATTACATCTTAAGTCTCTAATTATGTCATCACCTTGTTGCCAACGAATGGATTCCAGAGCAAGCCTGCTCCACAGGGTCTGCGAAGCTGTGGCCTTAGAGAAACAGACCACTGGGCTTCTCTTGCGAGGCGCCCTGGTGGGCTGGACCCACCGCCCTGCAGTCAGAGTTGAGCACTGAACCATCTGTGCTCCGCCCCCCAGGGGCTCCTTAAGTATACCATATGCCGCCTCTTATGGAAAAGGACTTGGCCTCTCCCAGCCCACAACAAAACACCCGTAGAGGCTGCCAGACCCACTTTACCCTCCCCAAAGCACCCCAATATGTTTCTCATCATGTGCACAGGTTCAAAGTATGTCAGCCCATGAGGAGTTGATTTTATTGGGATTTTCTGGAAATGTGTCATAACCAGTTAAAAGGGAATGGGGCGGGGGTCAGGCTAAGAGACATTGCATAGTGTATTATTTTATTTTTCAGTGTTCTATTTCAAATCAAGGTTTTGCTGTTTTGAATTGCAAACTTCAGCGTGATCTCCCCCACCATTAGGTGGTGCTGGTGGCCAGGGTGTGGCAGACTTTGAGGTAGAAGACAACTGGGATGGAGGCCAGCAGTGCAGAGTATTTCCATATTACCCACAGCCCCCAAGTACCTGGGAAGAAGCAGGGGGTCGAAGCTGAGATCTGTAGTGATGTACACAACTTTGAAGTCTGAGAACAGACCCTCCGTTCTGTGTGACCTCAGGCTAGTCATTGAACCTCTCAGAGCCTAGGATCTCTCGTCTGCTCGAGCGCAAGCAGCCCCACTCATGGTGTGCTTCTGCAGGGATTGAATGAGGTGACCCATGGGGTCTGGACACAGCCACTCAACACATAAACACAGCATATAGAGGACACTGTTCTTTCTCCACTCTAAGAAGATGGAAACCCGCCTTCTCCTCAGACAGCCACAGCAGAGCAGTAGAGGGACTGGAGGGATGCAGGTGCAGCAGGGCTGAGGAGGCGCAGTCGGTCAGCAGCAAAGAGAAGAAAGGGCGAGCTGGCTCAGCGACAGCAAGCCGGGAGGCAATGGGACAACCCAGTGTGGTAGCTCAGTGACTAGAGCACCGAGAGAGGTACATGGGATGGGGAGAGCGAGGCAGAGGGATGTGGCAATGCACTTATCAGACATAATAGCATGTGTCCTAGCCTCGTTACCTTAGGCGTTCCCTACGGTGTCAGTACAGCACTAGTGTGAATACCACCCTTCGGTGCATTTTCCTGAACAAGGCTGCGCCTGTCTCCACCAAGATCAGGTCCTAGGTTTAACGGGACAAACGGGTACACAGCGCCAGAGCGGGGATGGGTGTAGGAGGAGACAGCAGGTGGGAAAACCACCTGGGTTCAAGGAGAAGATTTCCCATGAACTTTCTGGAAGTGCCCCAGGGCACTGAGAAGGTGTCATCCTAACAGAGGGGCCAGCCTTGCCTGACTGCCGCTCCACAGATGCTGCGCTTTCTGTGAATAAAGGGTGGTGACAACCCTGTATTTACGCAAGTCGGCTGGAGCCACTTCCCCAACAGCGTGTCTATGTCTCCCAAGATTTCAAACCTGGCCCCAATGCTACGATTGCCCACTTAACAGACTACAGAGTATGTGGTATAAATACAACTTTTATACGCACTGGAAACCAACAAAAACAGTTGGGTCACTCCCTTTACTGCGGAAGATACTATACTCACCTCAGTGCAATGGGTCTGGAATCTGGCCCACAGTATCGCTGAGGTCTGCCTATAATTAATGAAGTCTTTTTTCACCGGACGCTTCTTCTAAATGCACATGAGACGTCTGGTTCTGGTTCTAGATGAACACCATCAGCCATTTATGGCTCATCTTGGTTCTTGGGAGAGTTGGCTTAGTGGCTGGATTGATGATCTCTGACCCAAATTGGGCCCTTCTCCCCTGGAGGCCCTGAGGCCAGCCTCACCACCTTTGGTCAAAGGCATCTGGAGCCAAAGGTTTCTCCAGTCCACACAAAGGTGGGCGGGTCTGGAGGTCTACCTGGAACCCCAAAGATAGTTAAGGGGGTGGGGTCTCCAGAAAGTCCAATGGAAAATCCCATTCTGCTGTATGGTACGAGCCCAGGGTCCCCAAGATTGGACCTGTGAGCAAGATCAACTCCAGATGGCTGGCCACTGCCTGGAGGGCTAAGCCAAACATACATAACCATAAACAAGAAGCTAAACCCAGGATTGCTTGTAAATGTGAGCTGGAAGTACAAACCTTCCAATGTGTGGGTCTTGGGAAGATAATTTCACGTTTTTTCTAGGACACAAAGCAAGCAGGCTCAGCTGGCCTGGGGAAGCGCCCAAGGTCTGGTGGGAGCAAAGATCATCCGCCTGCTGTCATATTTTGTCTCTCTTTGCTATCGTCTCTTCTTTTCTGCCTGCCGCCTCATCGATTCACATCTTCATCCACTGAGCCTCCGCCTCCTCACTGGGGAAGATCACTCCAGATCAGAGATTCTAAGGTTCTGCCTCATCACAGCAAGAAGCTCAATGTAGGTCACTTGCGTATCTGCTCAAATACCACCTGCAGGTGGCTTTCCAGAGCACCCATTCCCTTCAAAACAAGTTTGTCTCCGTGGCACTTCTCACACTAGCAATTACCCCTTTTCTTGATGATGCTATTGGCTGTCCCCTCGATGAAACGGTAGCACTACCAGGTAGGACAGTGATGTGCTGTCCGGTTTACTCCCAAGCCAATGCCTAGAGCAGAACCTGGTACACTGCAGGGATCCAATCAATATGTATTACAGGACTGAACTGAAGCGAGGATGTGCCAGAGGAGACCAGGAAGTCCAATCCTGCCCTCCATCCACCCCTCCTCACCCTGGTTAACATCGGACACGCACGCACTCGCCAGCTGGTGCCCGTCATCGCCAGCGACATGGGTGGCTGTACAAAGTATTCTGGGCTCACAGGGAAGCCGACAGATTCAAGACGGTTTCTCACAGTGGGCACCGCTCAGACCATGACCGAGACCTTGCTGAAATCTACAGCCACCGTCCAAACACAGAGAGAAACAGAGCCACAGCTTCACTTCCCCCACCCCTGACCTTGTTCTGAGGGTGCTCCTTACGACGACCAACCACTGGCCACCGGAACCGCCCCCCCCCAGGTGCCTAGGGAGGCAGCTGGTTGACCTGCCCAAATGCCCCAAAAGCTTCAAGAGGGTGGCATTTCATTTTGGCTTTCTCCCTGCCCTGCCAGTGCCAAATCGTCTACCCCCACCACAAACAGCAGCTCTGGAGAGCTCTCCTCCTCTTGGGAGAAACCTTCCCAGAGGCACAGACCACACTCAGGACTCAGAAACGCCAGAACCCAACCAAGATCTATAAAGCCTGTCGCAACCCAGCAGAAGGCTGGGTGGAAGCTCCAGCAGCAGCAGCACTGCTCGGGGCCCAGGGCCAACTTCTGCAGACAGGGTTTTTAGGCCTGCCTGAGACAGCGGGGCTTTCTAAAACTGTATGCTGATGCCCACTCTCCCGAGGCCACGCCCCAGGTGCAGTCAAAGCTCCACAGGGGCAGGAACCCACGGGACAGGGACAGGAGGAGTGGAAGGAGTCTCAAGGCAGCAGGGCCAGCCACCCCTTGGCCAACATGCGGAGCAGGCCTCTGAGCCAGGATCAGGTGTCCTGCGGGAGGAGGGACATGAACAGCCTTCCTGACGTCATCAAACAGCCTTCCTGTTGTCCACTGCAGCACGGAGTCCCACTGGGCTCTGGGAGGGGGTATGGAGAGAGCTGCTGGCCAGAGCCAACAGAAAGCAAAGCCACGAAGGGAGTGCAGTGCGCGCCTGCTGAGAGCAAGGTCTGACCTGCAAGGCCTGGACGATGGCGGCCAGAGGGGAGGGGCACAGCTTGGCCATCCCCTGCCCCCCCCCCTACTGTCAAGGAAGATTTCCTGGAGAAGGGACCCTCTCTGGAGCTGTCTGAACAGGAGGGACAGACCCAGAGCTCTGCCTCCAGGGGGAGGAGTTGGGGCAGAAGGAGCTACTTAGGTCTCAAGAGTAGCTGCGGGGCAGCAAGCCAGCCAGCCTGAGGCCTGCCCCCACAATCGTAAAAAGGGGCCCTGGGGCAAGCAAGGTCCACAGCCCAGTGGATGTCCCTTCAATTCCAGAAGGAAACTTGAGAGCCCTGCGTGCTGTCCATGGGACTCTGGCAGGGTGTGGGTTAGGCGCTGGGCTATTAACTTCAAGGACAGTAGTTCAAATCCACCAGCCACCCCTCTGAAGACAGATGAGGCTGCTGGCTCCCATCGAGATGTGGTGGTCTTAGAGACCTTCGGGAGCAGCTGTCTCAGAGTTAGGAGGCAACTGACTTGACGGCACTGGGGTTTTATTGTTTTGAAATCAATGAGATTACTGCCTGACAGCTTCAAGCAATGGAGCTCCATGAGACCAGCTCCGTCCACTGCAACTGGCTCCTCGGCCCTGGGGTGTCCCCTCATTCTCCCAACAGGCCCTGCTGCTCCTCAGCCTCCTTCCTGCAGGGTTAGGACAGGTTGAATCTAGTCTTGCTCAGTAAAGCCCCACTCACTGCTCCAGGGTGGCGCCTTGTGAGGGGGCAGCAGATGAAAGGCTCCCAGTAGGGCCCGTGGCTGTTGGGGGCAGGTGCACGCACCCCAGCAGATTAGACCTTGTACCCTTCCTTCCATTCTCTTTGTTGGGGTTTCTCCTGGTCGGCATCCATTCAGTGGATTTCTTCCTGCCTGCTGTGCAATCGGCACCCTGGGGGGTGTGGGAGGGGGGGAGACTCCCAGCTGCACCTCCGAGGCCCCTCTGGGGTGATCTAAAAATACACAAGCTGAGCATCACCCTCTGAGCCTGGCTCCATGGTTGGGGTAAAGCCCGGGAATTTCTAAATACTGCTCCCCACGTGGGGCTGACATGGCTGGGAGCATTTTCCTCACCCCCACAACTCCCACCTTTGCTTTGGCAAAACCATCCCACTCTGGCCACTCAGCCATGCACAGCCCCCTCCCCACCCCTCCAGAGCCCAGGACCTGGAAGCAATCCCAAGTGTGCTGCCTGCGTCTCTCCAGAGGCCGGTGTACCTGACAGTGAAGGCAAGCCCCCGCCTCCTTCCCCTCACAGCCACACGCAAGGCGAGGGTGAAAGCCAAACACGCGAGGCACCTTCAAAGAAGCCATGGAGAAACCCCATTGTCCTGTCACTCCATTTCTCCATGCACTTTCTGAAGCCCCCTCCCTCTCCCCACACACAGCACTGAAGAAATCTAAAAATAATCCCACTGAATGTATTACCTTCACCCGACCGCCGGCTAAAAGACAGATACACGTGCACTTTCAGGCAAACACCAAATCCTGCATACAGACCTTCCGGGACACTGGCCGCTGAGAGCTCTGCTTGGGCTGTGTCTGAGCAGCACCCAACCCAGAAACACCAGCACACTGCTCTCCCCGACCCTCCCCTCTGCCACTCAGACGCCACTAAGGATGAGCAAGAAAATGCCTGAGTGTATGGGTCGTGCCACTGAAGGCACAAATGTGATGAAAGATGATGGTGCCCAGCTATCAAAAGATGTAGCATCTGGAGTCGTAAAGGCTTGAAGGTAAACAAACGGCCATCTAGCTGAGAAGCAACAAAGCCCACATGGAAGAAGCACACCAGTCTGTGCAATCACGAGGTGTCAAAGGGATCAGGTAACAGGCATCATCAGAACAAAAAACCATAGTGAATGAGGGGAGGAGTGTGGAGTGGAGACCCAAAGCCCATTTGTAGGCCACTGGAGATCCCCTTACAGAAGGGTCTCGGGGAGGGGACAAGCCAGTCAGCGTGCGATGTACCAACGATGAAGAATACAACTCTCCTCTAGTTCCTAAATGCTTCCTCCCTGCACCCCCCACTATCATGATCCCAATTCTACCTTGCAAGTCTGGCTAGACCAGAGGATGTACACTGGTACAGATAGGAACTGGAAACACAGGGAATCCAGGGTGGATGATCCCTTCAGGACCAGTGGCGATACTGGGAGGGTGGAGGGAGGGTGGGATGGAAAGGGGGAATCGATTACAAGGATCTACATGTGACCTCCTCCCTGGGGGACGGACAACAGAAAAGTGGGTGAAGGGAGACATCGAATAGGGCAAGATATGACAAAAATAATTTGTAAATTATCAAGGGTTCATGCGGGAGTGGGGAGCTGGGAGGAAGGGGGGCAAAATGAGGAGCTGATGCCAGGGGCTTGGGTGTTTTGAGAATGATGAGGGCAATGAATGTACAAATGTGCTTTACACAATTGATGTGTGGATTGTGATGAGTTGTATGAGCCCCTAATAAAACGATTAAAAACAAAAGAGGAGACACACTGGGACTCATATTCAAATGTGTCGCTGGATGTGGATATATATCAAGTATACAGCCCCCTGGGCCTGAGCAAAGTGCCACGCATCTCGGAGTACCAAAAGCCCGGGCAGACACTCGGCCCACCAAGCGGGCCGCTGTGGGCACCACGCTTGGTTTCCGTGCCTGCCAGACAGGGGGGGATGAAAGTGGCAAGCACGTGCAAGGACCGAGGTCCCTTGATGCCGTCAATACGTCTAGAATGCCCACCACAGGACAAGGATGCACACATGCCTGGCCCCTTACAGCTACACAGGCTGGCAGAGCGCCGCCTCTGAGGATGTACAGTTACAGACTAAGGGGCGCCGGTGGTGCCACGGCTGTCGTCTGAAAGCTTGGTGGTTTGAACCCATCCAGGGGCTTTGCAGGAAGGAGGAAGACCCCGGTGAGCTGCTCCTACAGCAATTACAACCTGCAGAACCCCACGGAGCGGGTCTGCTGTCCCAGGGGGTGGCTACAGTCCAACTGCCAGTCAGGCCACAGCCCCTGACAATTCCAAAGGGACGCACTGGGAGGAAACGCTCACCAAGAGGCCAGCAGACTTGGACAGGAGGAACGGTGGGTGAAAGAGACAGCGACAATCACGTCCAGTAGACCTGAGATCTATCCCCTGATGGAGAAGACAGAGGAGGAGAAGCACGGGGCGGGGAGAGTGCAAAGCTGGCCATGGGCAGACCATGCTGGCCTCACTAGAGTTCAGAGTGTATCTCAACAATGGCGTATTTTAAGGCGAGCACGACACATCTTTATTTTGCTACCATCATTCTGCCTGCAGTTCCAAGAGCAGCATCAAGAGGTCAGGCCGCCACGTAGGGAGAGCAGCTGGCAGGTGGTAAAGGAGGATACTCTGAACTGACAGGACTTGTGGCGAATGGAGATGGGTAGTTCCTGGGCTCCGTGTGGGCATGTTGACTGTGGAATGATTTGGGGGGGGAGGGGGTCATTAGTCAAGAGGCCAGGGCTTGGAGAGGCCCTCAGCACGCCCCAGCAGAGTCTGAGTGGGACTATACTGGCAACGAGGACAAGATTTCACAGAGACAGAGAGTACAAGATGAGGGCTCTGGGCCCAGCCTTAAGGAAGCCAAATAGTTCAAGGAAGTGCAGAGGGGAAGAGCGCAAAATGAGCCTGAGAAACGGTCAAAGCAGGAGAAACCCAGAGGAAGCGAGAGCTCAGAGAGGAAGGCACTTCATCAAGGGCTGGACACAAAAGACTTGCTTCTGGGCCGCTGCCCAGGAATAGGAGCCGGGCGGCTGCCGGGACTCCTAGAGCTGCTCAGGGAGGCAAAGTCAACCGGAAGACAGTAAGGCACAGGAGGCGAGGGAGTGGGAAGGTTGTAGATGTTTAGATGTGAAAGGAGTACCATGGGATACAGAATGGAGGGCGGGGCAGCTTTCTCCATGCCCAACCCCCCTTTTAAAAATCATTTTATTAGGGGCTTGTACAACTCTTATCACAATCCACATATACATCCATTGTGTCAAGCACTTTTGTGTATTTGTTGCCCTCATCACTCTCAAAACATTTGCTTTCTACTTGAGCCCCTGGTATTCGCTCATTTTCTCCCTCCCTCCCCCATGAACCCTTAATAATTTGTAAATTATTATTTTTGTCATATATTATACCATCCGATGTCTCCCTTCACCCACTTCTCTGCTGTCGGTCCCACGGGGCGGAGGTTATATGTAGATCTTTGTCGTCTGTTCCCCCTTTCTCCCTCACCTTCTCTCCATCCTCCCAGTATCACCACTCTCAGCACTGGTCCTGAAGGGATCATCTGTCCTGGATCCCCTGTGTTTCCAGTTCCTATCTGTACCAGTGTACATCCTTTAGTCCTGGCGGATTTGCACGGTAGAATTGGAATCATGATATGGGGGGGAGAGGCATTCAAGAACTAGTGGAAAATTGTATGTTTCACCGTTGCTACACTGCACCCTGACTGGCTCGTCTCCTCCCCGTGACCCTTCTGCAAGGGGATGTCCATTACCCCAACCCCTTTTTAAGATGGGAAAAAACACCAGCACCTGAGAAGGATTCCGATGAGTACAGTAGTTCACTCTGTAGGCAGAGAAGGCTGATAGGCACAGCTATGGGCAGCTTCCTTCCAGGAAGTTCTTGGGAAACCAAGAGGCTTGGATTTGATGGGTTCTGCCAGGGTGAGGTCAGCAGCGCCGAGGGAGAGGGGGAGAGGGGCTAAAGGGGAGAGAGCAATGGAGATCTAGAAAACGAGCTGCTGCCCAGGCAAGGGACTAGTCCTAACACTACCCTTCACCCCAGCAGAAGCCACTGGGAAGGCAGGGCCCGGGCTGTCCCTGTTTGCACGCTGCCCCATGGTATTCCGACGAAAAACTCCTACAAGAATAAAAGAACTCTCTGGCAAGTTTGAGACGGTAGCTTCTAAGCTTTCTCCATAGGAGCAAATGTTACTTTTCAATATACTGTGTTTGGGACAAAGTGAAAAATTAAATAAGTCACTGGTAATTATGGTGCTTGAGTGCGCCAACCCTAACAGGTGAAGTTTTTTGAGTGCTTAAGGTGTGCCCAGGCACTGTGGTCAAACAAAACACATGAGCAAGGGAACCCCACGGGTGTCAGAGTCGAGCTGGGCTCAGACAGGCCTTCACACCTGTCCATCCAGCTTGACCCCTGCTGAGAACTTGTATTCCTACCCATCCCTGTTCCCCCCAATTCCTGTTAAAAAGTCAGTTCTGATCCAATATATCTGGGGTAGAAACACAAGTTCTCCGCAGGAATTTACACCCAAGGAAGCAATCAGTTGGAAGCTCTGTCCCGGACCACTCTAGATGGACCAGAACTCCCAAACTTCTGGTTAGCAGCTAGGCACAAAAACTGCACCACCGAGGGACCCCAGCCAGTGTGGCAGGTACTACTTACCCCATCACTTCACACTGCCCATAGTAAGGCCTTGTGAGGAGCTATGCCACAGACCCACAGCTGCAAGAAGGGGGGCTACACACACACAGCCAGGTTGTCCAGGCAGAAGTGGTTCATCAGAACACTCTCCTCTACAATCTCTCCCACCTCAGTGCCGGCGACGGTGGGAGTCTTAAGACTTCCCCCACAGGTACGGTCTACAGAAGGCAGGGAGGGCATTGGGAGAAAGGAGCAGAGAAGGGGGTAGGGGAAAACAGCTCACCCAGGGCCATGGCACAGTCAGGAAACTCTGAGGGTGCCTATCTGGGGCAGGATTTGGGACAATGGTTCCTTAATGTCCTGAGAAGGTTGGGGGCAGGGAGGAGTAGGTAGCAGACAGGTCGGGTTGAGAACATGGGACCCATGTTCATGGGACAATCTGGTCTAAAAGCAGGAGAAATCACTACCTACCCCTCCCTCTGGAAAACTCGTAAAGCTACAAAAGACACTCCCTCATCCTCCAATCAAACCACATGCAAACTATTCAAGCACAAAAGAAGTCTTCCTGTTTTTAATGTCTTTCCAATATCAACAATGCAGTCAATCCACAGGTCAAATTCAGCTAATCATTTTGAGTTTTAATAAAGTGTTTCTTACATGGTAAAGGAGCACATTGTTTCATGAAACCTGTTTTTCTATAACGTACATATGTATGTGTGTACATAATATATATGTGTATACATACACTAGCTAGTGGTATAGAGCTTATCTTCTGTTGAAGTGTGAAAGCCACTGATTTAATTCAACACACCCATTAGAGGAGAAAGCAGGGGCAAAAAGAAGCAGAACACCTTGTTCAGGTTAGTTAACAGCAAATAAAAAGAACCCACATCTGTAATTGCCAGCAAGCCGATTGTGACTCATAGTGACCATACCGGACAGAGCGGAACTACCCTAGGAGTTTCCCAGACTGTAAATCTTCTAGAGTAGAAAGCCTCAGCTTTCTCTTGCAGAGCGCTTGGTGGTTTCAAACTGCTGACCTTGTGGTTGGCAGCACAACTCACAATCCACTACACAAGCAGGGCTCCATTAATAGTTCTTTGATTTTCTCCTCACCAAACCAGAAGCCCAAATGTGCATGCCTCCACAGAAAATTTGATCTGGACCCACAGTAGCGAGCGGTGCAGCAGTACACATCACTGGGCCAGACACTGCCTGGAGCACGTCTAGGGCAAAGAGAAGGCAGACAAGACATCAAGGCAAAAGAAAATCAAACTGCCATCAAGAACAGCAGGGTTACAGGGCAGGGACTGGGCTGGTAGAACAAAGGCATCTGACCTTGTGTACCGACTATATTAACAAATATCATCTGGACAACTGGTTCCACACACAGTGAGGCTGCTTCCCAACCTGAGAAGGGGACCCAGAGGCACAGCACATGACTCACCTAGTTGCACAGGATGCGCCTAAAAGAGTTCTAACAACAAATGCCTTCACAGACTTCATTCTGCAACCCTCCCATCCCTTTAAATCAAAACAGGACAGGTCACTTAAGAATCAGAGTCCAGAAGCAGTGCTTCTGCCCGGGTTTGTACAGAAGGCGGCTAGTAGTGAGTACTTCTGAGGAGACGAGAGAGCTCGCTAGAGCAGAGGGCAGACAGGTGAAAATGCGGGTGGGAGGCAGAACAGTTGCAGTGCCAGCAAGTATATGCAAGAGAGTGCCCCTTCTGGGCAACAGAGCGAACAGCTTCCTCTTAAAACCAAGTCCGGTGTCAGGCCAAATCGCAGTTACTAACCACTAACCAACAAGCTCTCTCCTTGTCTAAGTGACCACACCGAGGCAGAAGGGGCACAGAGGGAAGGAGACACCTGTTGAGCATCCTATGCAGTCTCCACCAAGGATCAATAGCCCCATGTTTTGGTTTTTTATTTCCAAGTGGTGACATGAACTTGGACTAAAGCTTTGGGATGACCAATCCAAAGGTTCAATAGGAGGCCTTGCTGATGGCTGTCATCAAGAAGGATAGCAGACAGTGCACAGCCCAAGACAAGTCACCTTGAGAGGCTGGGGGTGCAGCAGCTGTGCAGAAAGAAAACTGGCCTGTGGTTTGCTGTCTCTAGGAACAGGAGCTAGATCAGGAGCTCATCCCTTTAGACCTGCCGGTCGTACCCTCTGCCCAACCACCCTGCTTCTCATGCACCCTCCACTCAGGAAAAGAAACCAAGGCTAGGAATGCCGCCTCTGAGGTGCAAAACCACGGTGCTGCTGGTTCTCTGGCCAAGAAATACGAAAGGGGTGGGAACCAGGAGGCCAAACCGAGAGAGTCCAGGGCCGTCTTTGGTTTCCAAGGATCATGGTTGAGATGGTTGCAGTTCAATGGTCCCCCTTCCCTCGAGGCCGGGAAAGCCATCTAAAATCAGGAGCAGCCACTCAAGCCCAAGATCTTTTGAAATAATCTGCAAAACCTTTTGAAATAATCTCAAGAAGCAACACACATAACTTCAATTGGTTGCACGGAACTTTGGGGAAGGGATGCTGAATATTAAAAGGATGCTGAGTATCAAGCATACCGACTCAGTAGTCCTCCTTTGGAGGTGGAGCTTCCCTAGGCTCCTGCCCCTTAGAGGGATGTGCATAAAAGGAGTGGAGAGACCCTGAACACATAACAAGACCTGCTATGGAGACATTTCTGGCTCACGGCAATCCTCTAGGTACTACCCAGCATATGGCTTGCATATTAGCAAGGACCCAAAATTTAGCCCCCCCCCCAAAAAAAAACAACAACCAAGGAGCTCATGCTGGCACTTATATAAACAAAAAAAGATCAAACAGATGGGTAAATTTCCTCAGATAACAGAACACATACCCTTTTTGTATCACCAAACCAAGTCAAACTCACTGCTATCAAGCGGATAGATGAAATACCCACCCCACATTTCTGACACTGTAACTCTACAGACAGCCCCATCTTCCTCCTGAGCAGCTGGAATTTTCAAACTCTCGACCTTGCAATCGAAGCCCAGTACATAATCACGTCACCAGGGCCCCTTCTTTTGTGTCAGGTATGTTAATAATACAAACGAGGAGTCACTGTTTTGAGGGGATATTTCATTTCATTGGAGACTTCCATCATCAAATGGGAGCCCTGGTGCATAGTGGGTAGGTGTTTTGCTAACCCGAGGTCAGCAGTTCGGAACTACCAGCCACTCCTAGGGAGAAGGATGAAGCCTTCTACTTTCATGTCAAGAGTTACACTCTCAGAAACCCACAGGGGGCAGTTCTACACTTTCCTGTAAGGTAACTATGAGGCGGAATGGGCACCATAGCAGTTTCTCATCAAATCAATTGTAATGTTCACCTGTGCAAGATTTTCCCAAGCCCATGGGTTGCACAGAAATTGGCAGGTCAACAGCCATTTATTTGACAATCCCTGTGCCGAATCAACATCTAGTGGGTGGAGTCCAGCAATCTGCAGTTTACAGGCTCCCCAGGTAATTAATTGATGATGGGGCTGGCCAGGGATCTGCGGGGTGCTACAATATGCCAAGCCCCAAATGCCTGCCCAGGGGGCATCTGGTTTTTCAGTGGGAGAAACCAGCTCTGCCGACCCTCTCTCCAAATCTCAGATGATTGAGTCTCACTGGCACAGCGGAAGAGACCACACTACTCAGGAGCTGTTGGCTGGACAAAGTCAGATGGTCCAGGAGGCGTGGGATTATCCCAGAGACTACGGACATGCTAATCATGGTTATCTTTGGGTTTTTTGTCGACAGAGATCCAACACAAGCCACTCCTAAGAGTGGCTCCTGCTTGCCTTTTCTACACCCAATTGAGACAGGTCCCTTGTATGTTTGTCACCCCCCCCAAACCCCACTATCAACAGCTAACTGAAAGGCCAGATTAATTGCAGTCTACATGTAAAATGTGACATGCTAATCCAAACTCAGAAGGTGTGTGGCTTCCCCCTAGAAGAATAATCCAGAGCCTCTGGCCCCAACACACACACACACATCCCAAAAAAACCCCAGGTTCAACCAGGAAGCTATCCAGTCTACATATGGATACTTCCAGTGACAGGAAGGTGGTGGCATTCCATAGCCAGATTGGGCAGAGTTCTTTCTCTAGTGTCTTATTCCAAAAGGAGCTTCATGGGAGGCAACAGAAGCTGCTTGGATTTGAGTCCTGGTTCTGCTACTAGCTGTGATTGCGTCTCCATGCCTCCATTTCCTTTTGTGCAATATGAGCATATTAATAGTACCTACCTCATAGGCTTGTTCTGAGGATTAAATTAGATGAGGTGTAATCCACTCACAACTGGGCCTCACAAAATATGGGTGCTATGCAAACATCAAGCTATTATTTTTGTTGTTGCTGCTGATAGTCTCCACCAGGGAGAGGTTCAAAGTTATGTCTCACACCGCCCAGTTTCACTATCTCATGCTGGGCATCTACTGAGGGCCAGAGCAAACCAGTTTTGCCGCTTACTGATTAAATAAAATTATTGTTCCCACTTTACAGGTGGAGAAACCCAGGTTCAAAGAGGTGAGTAAAGTTAAACTCCCGCGGTCACGGGTTTAAATTAAAGGGGGGGGTGCGGTGGGGAGGTGGTTGATGGTTGGCGTCAAATCCAGGTTTCACAGCCCAGTGGTGACAGACTCCAACCGTTAGCAGCAGCACCAATGCAGTAAGGGCACATAACTGATCCCCAAAGCACCGAGTTTGACAAGCTCAATGTTCTACCCCAAGATCCCCGGTTGGCCGGCATAAATTGGAGTTAATACAAGGCGACTTGAACCCAAATCAGCTGTCAGTCAGTCTGCAAAACATCATGCGATGCCATTCCAAAGGTCAAAGTTAAATCTGGCTTCCTAGGCAGCCCTGGCGCGGTTCACGGAGAACTCCCCATGCAGAACCACTGAGGTGCCTAACGGGCACCAGGTCAGCTCTCCCCAAGGGCCAGGATCGGGGGGCACCGCACGGGGATCTGTAGGGTGGCTTTACCTTTATTACAGGCAAACCTTCTCTGCCATTCGGTTGAGGGTCACACTTACCTGAGGTCCCTAAGCAAAAACTAATGGGGGGGTGAGAGTGGGCCGAGAGGGGGAGGGCTCTGAAAGCCAGCCCCAGCACCCACGGGGCACCCTAACACCCACCTGAAGCAGAGAGACGTACCTGCTCGGAGGGCCCTGCCCCGGAGGGCGTTTCCCCAAGGCACCCACGGCACCGACACCTCGTCCTTCCCGGGGAACCGGCGGCTGGTCTCCGCTCCGGTCCGAACCTCCCGAGTCGCATGCGCGACCGCCCTTCCCCGCCCCCCAACCCCCCAGAGACACCTCACGGTCCGCTTCCTCCGCCACCGGAGCAACCTAGCTTTCGACATTGCACCCAAACGCCCGCGGGCGGCCAGGCACAAGGCCCGGGCGGGGGGCGCGCGGCGGGGGGGGGGCCCTTGGCCGGCCGGGCCGCCACCACGCGCCCCGGAAGCAGCCGGCCGTGGCCTCGGGGCGCGAACGCCCCCGTCGGGGCCCCGAGGGCGACTGTGGGGGACGGGGGGGTCCCCGGAGTCGCCCCCTACCCCCGCGGCCTCCGTGACCGGCGCCGTCGGGGCCATGGCGCAAGCCTCGGCTCTCCGCCCCGCCCCCCTCCCCTCAGCGACAACCTCCGCGGTGACAAAATGGCAGCCCGGCCCCGGCAGTCGCGCCACCGGCGCGCGGGGCCCGGCGCCGCTTCCGCCCCCCGCGAGCGCCGCGAGCCCCTCGGCTCGGCCCGGGCGGGCCTGCCCGGTAGGCAAGCGAGACACGAACAAACCCCCTGCAGCGGGGAGCCAGCGCGGCGGGGTCGGGGCGACCCCAGGCCCGAGGCCCCCGGCCCGGGCCCCCCGGCGCCCCCCGCCCGGAGCCGGCGCCCCCCGCCCTCGGAGCCCGGCGCCGCGCCGCGCCGGGGGAGGGCCGGCCGCCCGCGACCGGGGAAACATGGCTGCTCGTCCTGGTTCGGCGCCCGCCGCGGCGCGGCCACCAGCCCCGGAACACAGTAGGGAGAGGCTGCGAAGGTGGGTGCGTGGGGGCCCCGGGGGCCGCGCGGCGGCGGGCAGGGGCGAAGGGGGCGCTCTCTGGGCATCCCGAACGTCGACGGGAAAATAGTTCCTCCTCCCCCACCCCTTTTGTCCCTCATTAGGCTCTCTCCCCGCCCCCCCTCCTTCCCAAATACGCACCAAATGCCCCCTGCACCCCCATTTGTGCCCCACCCTGCCTCAAGGCCGGGGGCAGGCGAGTGGGCAGGGGGACTAGGTGGGGGAGGGGGCGAAGCGTGAGAAAGCCTTCCCGTTCGGTGTGCCGCGCTCCCCTCCCCCAACACACAAATACACACACACACACTCGGTGAAGTTTAAAGAGCCGGTTCGACCCGCTTTCGGTGCTAGCTCCCAGCTGGTCGGTGCTGGTAGCGGGGCTCGGCGCGACTTCCCCCGAGCACGGGGACCCCGGCCCCCTCCTAGGGGCCCTTCCCCCTCCGCGCGGGGGGCTTCCGGAAAGTACGCGGGAAGACCTCGGCCGCCAGCCCCCTCCCCCACCACCACACCCAGCCCCAAATCCTCGGGCTCCGGAGCCAAGCTGGACGAGATCGGCCAGAAAAAGGAAAAGTGTCGGCAAATTGTTGGCGGAAACTCCTGCCTCGCGCAGCAGCCACCTCCTGTCCCCGCTGGCGCCCCCCCCCATCCCTGCGCGCCATAAGGCACCGCACGTCTCCAGCCCACAGCTGCGTTAGGAGGGGGTGGGGGGACGCAGAAAAGCTCTTGTTTTCAAAAGTCACACTCAGGTTTGGGGGGGACCAACTAGGGAAATGAGTAAGGGAGGCCGCCCTTTGCCGGGGACTCGAGTTTTCACGGGTGGGAGAGGCGACAGGTCAGCGCACCGTGCTACCCAAATTCCCAACTCTGCGCAAACGCAGCCACTGAGGCTGAATTCAGGGTGCCCACCCCACCCGCCCGCGCATTTCGGATCGCCCCGCCGGGCCACGAGGGGAGCCAGCCGGCCAGCGTCTTCTCCCCAGGCCTGGGGGTCCCCGCCTCTGAGTCACAAACTCGCATCCAACAGTCATATTTGAAAGCGACAGGGAGACCGAGCGTGCAAGTGACCCACCCTGTCCTTGGGGGTGGGCTGCGGCCACGGCTTCCCCGCTCCCATCGGAGGAAGTTTCCGCCGGCCGGACTCCCGCCGCCACCCAATCAATAACGGCCCAGGGAAGGGCAAACTCCGTCCCGGGGCTGCGTGCTGTCGATGCCCGCAGAAATCTGCACCCGGCCGATACCCACCCCTGGCACCAGCTCCGGGCAGCTCACGTCCGGACAAAGTTTCCCGTGCCCAGTGGTGAGCCGGGCGCGAATGGCTGCCAGATCCACCCGGGAAAGACGGGCCGGGGGTTCGCGTTAGTGGGGGGCGCGAGGCTCTAAGGCTGGCATCTTAAGGGCGGCCGGAAGGAGCTGGGGCGAAGAGGGGACCAGGACGTAGCCTTTGGGCAACTTGCGACAGCGATCGCTCGAGGTGCGGAGGCACGGGGATTATCGCTGCCTTTGCTGGTTTGAAAATGCCCCCCGACCTTCTGATCCATCCTCCCTTCCAAAGGAAAGCAAGAACCCCAGCGTCGGGCCCGGCGGTGGGGTGGAAAGAGTGAGGGAGAAAGAGGAAAGGAAGGGAGGCAGAGAAAGGGAGGGAGGGAGGGAGAGAAAGGGCGCGTTCACGAACACTACAAAGTTACAAATATGGCTCCCCCGTCTCTCGCCTCATCACTGCGAAGAAATGAAGACGCACTTTAAACTCGAGCCTTTCCCAACTCCCCTGCAGCCCCCTCCCCACGCGCCCTCCCGGGGGGCGTCGGGCCACATTTATCAGAAACTAAACCGGACTCGCGAAGCCCAAAACTTATTGTGTGGGAGAGAAAGGGAGGGGAAAGGCGCGGGGGGTGGGGGGGTGGCGGGAGGAATACATTTATAAAACATAAAGCCCCCTTATTTTTGTTGTTAAATCCAGGCGGCAGCCCCTGCCCTCCCCCTTCCTAGTTAATCCCCCCCCCATGGAGTCACGGGAGCAACGAGCTCAGAGGGCGATTTCCCTTCAATCTCGCAGACCCGAACGCGTGCGCCCGCTGGTCCCCAATGGGTGCACACTCACACACACACTCGCACCCACATTCGCACACTCGGACGCGCACACGCGGGAGCACACGCACAGGTAGTCACCCACCAAGGGCAGCGGCGGCGGCGGCAGCCGGAACATGCTTGGATGGCATTGCAAACACCCCCCCCCACCAACCTTGCAATTCATTTGTAGTCCGACCCCCAGACCCACACCTCCTGGGAGCCCCCCATCAAAAAAACAGTGCCTCCCCCCGAAACAGACACACAAAGTAGGAGAATGGACCGACAGATATTTTTGGCAAATGCTCACATCAGAGGGCGTCCTGTTCCGCAGCTCTAAATGAATCCGTTTGTCCATTTCCATCTCTCGCTTGCTTTCTCTGCAGAGGCTCCCGCGCCGGCGGAATTCAATCAATAAACCCCGAACCCACGGCCGCGCGTTTTAGGACTTTGAAGGCTCAACCAGCTCCGCTCGGCTCTCGAGCCCCCAGCGCCCGCAGCGCACACTAACCTGATCGCCGTGGAGGCGGGACCTACGGCCCAGAGACGGAGTGGCAGCCGTACGAGCCAATCACCGCAGAGGGTGTCTGGGCAGCAGCCCATGGTGGCGGCGGCGGGGGGAGGGAAGGGACCAATGGGCGGGCTGCGCAGCCGGCCAGGGAGGCTCAGCCATTTGGTTGTGGCACCGGAGACGGACCCCTTTAGGTTTCAGGTCGGCTGTGGAGCGCGGTAGCTGCTCGGTGGCTGAGCGAGGGGGGTGGGTGGGATGGCGGGGGAAGGGACGGTGGCTGTGTGCTGAGGCCTGGCCTGTCCGCCGCCGCCGCCTTCTCCGCGCTTGGCCAGGGGCGGGGCCGCAGGTGCGTTATCCGAAGGGAGGGGCGCGGCCGGAGGGGTCCGGGTCCCTGCCCGGAGGGGTTGCCGTAGGAGGTTGGGGGTTCGCCGACCCCGCGTAGGCGGGCCCAGGGAGGCCTGGAAAGGGTGATGGGCCCGGTGGGCGGGGGTGGGGAGGGGGCGGTCATTCCCGGGCCCGCGGGCTGGAGCTGAAGGAGCGTGCCTCCTCCCCCGACTTCCCAGCGCACCCCCTTCCCTCCCACAGCCCTCGCCGCCTCTCAGTTAAGTGCAGAAAAGCAGGGTGTTTCTTTCCACCTTTGGATGGAGGACTCCCGCGCCGTCGCCATCCTCTCTCCTCCGAGGTCGGCACGCGAGGGAGGTCACCACGAGGCACCCAGCATCTAGCGGAGACAATTTATGAAGGCAGCCCGTGGGCTTGGAATAAGAACTGTTGGGAAATTTATAGAGAGAAGATTAAAACGTGCAAAAGGAAGGTGCTAATAAAACTGGATTTCTAGGCCAGCGATAATTTATTTCGTGCTTTAATTTAAAATATACGTATACGTACATACTATGCACACAGTTCAGGAAAGTGGTGCCGTTTATTCTACTCCATCTGAGTCATTGGTTAAGATCTGGGCTGCCAACGAGTCCCCTCCCTCCTTGGTGTACTTTTCACCGTTTTGGGTTTTGGGGGGTGGGGTGTGTGTGTGTGTGTTTGCTTTGAATTGTTTGAATCACTCGTTTTAGGAGACCTTAAAGTTCTAAACTCTCACTGTTTACCAACTCCTTGTTAGGCCCTTGTCCTATGCTAAACTGGCATGTAATAAATTTACCACAGAGCTTGTTAACAAGGACAGATAACAGGCATTCAGCACTTTACTCAGGAAATTCTTCCTTCAGGTAGCATAATAAGTGGAATGTATGATGTGATCACATTTGTGCACTGAATCGTTGGAAAAGACAAAATAAAGTCACTTGAATCCACTCATTTGGTTGTATTTCGTTTGATTTCACTTGCTTACTTAGCTGACAGCTCACAGTTCATCTTTTTGAAATCTGGGTGGTTGAAATTTACTTTTTAAAAAATGGCATTGACTTCTTTTTAAAACATAAGGACCCTAAATACCTCCCCTGTGCCATTCGCATGAGCTGTTCTTTCTGAATATGGTCTTTAAGGTTGTTTCAAAACAGAACTCTCAAAATCCTCATCACGAACACATTCAGTCAGCATAGTGTCTAAAATCTGTGTCCCCTAGAAGCTCTGAAGTTTCTCTCGTTGATGGTTAGGACTCAAAATCGCTGCCACAGCTAAGACCGTGCCCCTGGTGCTGTGACAGGGGATAGTGTCTTCCTAAAAGAGGGATCCTTAAAAGACAACCCTTCCAGTGCAGATAGGTGAGAGAGTGTCGCTTGGCTGAGCTGGAAGGGAAGACGGGAGCTCAGACCCCCATCACGGAGAATGCTCCCAAACAAATTCCAATACAGAGGAGCATTTCTATGGAGCAGCAATGTGTTAGCATTGGAACAATATGGCTGATCACTTTTATCAAATAATACATGTGTTAGTTGTTTTTAGTTCTTTTTAACAGTTGTTTTTAGAAACCTTTTGCCCTTTGTTAGAAGAATGGAAAGAGGGCTTCCGAGGATATGAGTCCAGAAGATGAAATGCCAAAAAAGTTTCTAGAACAAACTGAAGACTTAGCATTTTCCCAACATACCATATATACTCAAGTGTAAGCCGACCTGAATACCAGCCGAGGCACCTAATTTTAACACAAAAACTGCATTAAAAATGTGCTGAAAAATTCGGCTTATACACAAGTAAAAACGGTACTTTGAAGGAAGAGATTTCCTCTCCCCTAGATAAACAGGAGAAAGATGAGGCTGCCTTCCACAGTAAAGGTCTGCTCTAGGCCATCCCTCAGGATCAGTCCGACTCTGTCCTGTAAGGTCAGAATCAACTCGTGGCAGCGGGTGTGGTGTTAGGTTTTTCTTGATAGAAGGAGCTCTGATGGTGGAGTGTGCTAAAGGTTGAGCCACGAACCAGGAGGTCAGTGATTCAAACCCACTAGCCACTCTTTGGGGAAAAGATAAGGCGATCTGCTTATAAATGTTTGGTCTCAGGAGCCCTAGTGAGCCGTTGTACTCTGTCCTGGAGGCTCACTTGGAGTGGGCATCAACAGTGGATTTGTGTTGGCTCTGGTGTGAAAGGTTTCCCAAAGATTACTGGTGGTGAAGTGCTTGGCTACCCGCTGAAAGGTTGGAGGTTCATACCCACCAGCAGCTGTGCATCAGAAAAGAGTTAGGAATCTACTCCAGTAAAGATTACAGCCTACTGCCCTTTCCAAACCCTGGGCCAGAAGAGAGGCTCTATTGTTGATGTCCATGAAGTACTTAAATGAGGGAGGCTCACCAGTAGGGATATTTGATGTTAAAAAAAAAAAGAAAGAATTGAGTCTTTCCCCCCCTCTCTCTTGAAGAATTTAGTCTTAAGGGATTAAAATGATCTATGTTTTACTTTGCATGGATAAATGCAGACTAGAAACTAAGTGATGTAAAATCTAGACCAGTGATTGATTATTGCTAATGGGTTTCTCCTTGCTCTCTATGCACATGTTCAGGCTCTCGTGTCAAACTAAGCTGAAAAGAATGAGGTTTGTAGTAAAAAGTTTATTGGAAGTAGGCAAATGATCACAGGCCAAGTCAAGGTGAAAAGGTTCATCGCAGGGTGCAGTCACTTTAAGGACAATTTAGAAGAAAAAAATGCTGATGGTTAAAGAAATGCAAAAGCCACAGACATCAAAGAGGTCCATATTCCAGGCATCAAAGAGGAAGGCTGCAAAGGATTGGTTTATGGAAAACATTATTAATACTGGGATTGTGTCCTCTCTTCTCTTGACCCCATCATTTCGGGTCAATTAGCTTAGATTGCTTTTCAGCCAGCAAGGTGGGAGGGGGCGTAGGGCGGGCAGGGAGGATGCACTTACAAAGGCTCTGATCAATGTTAAGGGAATTTCACTCTTTTCTAGTTTTATTTTTACTACGATTGCATGACTAGAAGTTCTTATAAATGGCATTGGCTTGCTTTTCATTGAAATAGTTCTAACAATTCTGCTTACTGATACACAAAGTCAAAGTGCTTTTCATGACCAAATGGTTTATTTATTAAAATGTAACTTCTCAAATGATTTCACGCAAATGGTGGCAGGCCGCTGCTAACTGCTTAACAAAATTCGCATTTTCTTCTTCCTGGACACAAAGCTTGATCAGCTTTGTGCGCTTCACAGCTGCCCTTGCTGAGTTAGAGGGGCCACGTGACTGAATACTCGCTGTAAGCTGAAATGGTGTTTGCTGCTTGGAAGCATAAAGTCTCCCAACACGTGTTGACTGAAGTGAAGGGAACAGAGTGAACTCAGTAGCTAAGTGCTCATGAGGATGGAAACGCCCTCAGGCTGGGTCCCTAAAAAGAGCCATGACACCAACCCGTTCACCTTTTCGAAAGAAACTGACCCAGATAGAAAATTTTATGATCTTGTGTCAGAGAAAGATGGAGCTGTCTGTTCCCATAAAAACTTAGAATCTTGCAAACGCATAATGGGTCGCCTTGAGTCGTAAGTACTCACTTATCTATGACAAGGACTTTGGACAACAGCTACCTGGAAGAGATCCTTATTTGTGCCCATTCCAAAGAAAGGTAGCACTAAAACAAATGCAGAAATTCTCAAACAATATCATTAATATCACATGCAAGTGAAATTTTGCTGAAGATAATTCAGCAGCAGTTGTAATACATCAACAATGGCCAGAAATGTAAGCCAGATTCAGAAGAGGATGTAGTACAAGAATGTAGTACATTGCTGACATCAGATGGATGATCTTGGCTGAAAAGAGAGAATACTAGAAAGATGTTTACTTGTGTTCTATTGACTACACAAAGGCATTCAATTATGTGAGTCATAATAGACGATGGATAACATTGAGAAGAACTGGAAATTCCAGAATAATTCATTGTGTTCTTACATGGAATCTGTACACGGAACAAGAGGCAGTGTTTTAACAGAAATACGGCATGATTTAAAATCAGGAAAGTGTGCATTACAGATATATGCTGTCGCCACGTTTACTCAATCTGTATGCTGAATAAATAATCCAAGAAGCTGCACTGGACTGAGAAGAAAGTATCAGTATTTGAGGAAGGCTCATAACAACCTTTAATGTGCAGATGACATCAAGGAAGACTTGAAGTCCTTCCTTGCTGATGTAGATCGATGACTACCACCTTCCATATGGATTACAATTCAATGTAAAGAAAACCAAAAGCCCCCACAACTGGACCAACAGACAATATCATGATAAACAGATAAAAGATTGAAGTCCAGGGTGTGATTTTGCTTTGCTCCACTATCAATGTTCATGGAAGCAGCAGTTAAAAATGCAAAATATCGCATTGGGATCTTATGTAGCTACAACAATGGGTTCAAATGTAACATTTGTGAGGGTGTTGTGGGACACCGGGCAGTGTTTCATTCTATTGTACACAGGGTTGTATGAGTTACAACCAACTCAACTGCACCTAGCAACGACAACAATATTAGAGTCGACTTGGTAGCAGTTTTGATGCCATTACGGGCTTGGGTCTGTTTGTTGCGGCAGCACATGCTAATACACTAATACAGTTTCCCTAGTCCTAGTTTTCAATTCATTTGTAATTATAGAACAACTAATTTTGGAAAGTTCATTTTTTGTATTTACAATACAACTTTGTATTAGTAATTTCTTAGGAGCCTGTGGAACAAGGATGAAAGGTTCATATTAAATAGTGGACATTTAGTGAAGAAAAACCATTGTCAAGAGTCTAGCAGAAGGACATGTAAATATATCTTGTCCCAAATTTGTAAGGCCTGGCTTGTGGTAGGTGTAAAACAAATGTCTCTTACTATTAAGTAATCCACCATACCACCCACTCACCCACCTTCCTGAGCAACATTTCAGTTGCCCACTGGGCATTTCCAAACAGCAGTCCTACAAGAAGTCCCACACAGCATGTGTACAAGTTAAACAGTCTCCCCTGGCAGCCTCTGCCAGCAACCTTTTGACTCCTGTTTTTGTCAGGAGCACCATTAGAATTGTCCTCTTGGTTCCCATCGCCAGTGGTGGCTCTATTCTCTTTTATATCCATTTATCTTTCAACTCCATTTTTATTACTCTAATCCAAGAGTAAGGAGCCCAACCGGTGCAGTGGTTAACACACTCAGCCGCTAACCAAACAGTTGGCCGTTCAAACCCACCCGTAGTTCCACAGGAGAAAAGACCCCTGGATCCAGTCCCATAAAGATGATAGCATAGGAAACCCAATGATGCAAATAGTTCTACTCTATCCTAGCTGGTCACTGTGTGTCAGAATGGAATTGATCACACACAGTAAGAGTGCTTACACCGGCTCTCATTTCTCTCCTGCTGACACACATGTCAGTTGTTCCCCGGTTTCTCATTTTCTCACCAATAATATTTCAAGATAAGACTATACGGACTGTCATAGGATTGCCAAATTTGTAATTCTGCTAGATAAAAGCATTCTTTAAAACATATATATCATTTTCTATGGATTATTTTTAAAGTGGTACTTTAGGGGCGATTCAACTAAAGAATACACAGCAGTTCTTTAAATAAATTTGACTCTGTTATCCTAGACTGTCTACATAAATGGCCAGGAACTTTTCTAGGAACCAGCACTGGTCCTGAAATCCTGATGTCTACTTATTGCCAAAAATATGTGAGCTCCAGTCACAAACAATCAGCCAGAGCCTCTCTCATTCCCTGTGGTCATTTAAGCTCCCAACAAAGAGATCTTCCAGTGTCTCTTCCATCTGATCCCCAGTTTCCAGGCACATTAAGCTCATTGATAGTCCTTTCTCTTTCTTTGACTTGGTGATTCTTCCCTCTTACATGTGATTCTTCCATCTTGCACACCACTCTCCCTTTTCTCCACGAATCAAGTTCCTACCCAAATTTTAAGACCAAATTTGGTATTGCCTTTTCTATAAAAGCTTTTATGACCCATTTTACCCACCCAAACAAACAAACTCTTCCCTCTTCTTGGACTTTTATAACAATAAAGTGCATCAAGTAGTCACTTATTTCCACACACTATATTTACCTCTCCCACAAATTCTAATAGCTCCTTAAAACTCAAACCTAATTGATTCAATTCTGACTTTTGGTAACCCTATAAGAGAGGGTAGAACTGCCCTGTGGGTTTCCAAGACTGTAATTCTTTATGAATCTAGAGCCTCATCTTTCTCCTGTGGAGTTGCTGGTGATTTCAAACTGCTGACCTTGTGGATCACAGTCCAACATGTATCCACTATGCCACCAGGGATGTTTGGCTAATTTACCCTTCATTATTTCAACATTATATATTCAACATATAATTATTGACTAAATAAATCATTGGAAAATAGTGGACACCCTACTTTTTAAAATTTAGTTTTATAACTTTATGCTTGGCCACTTTTTAAAATTAAATCATTTTATTGGGGCTCTTATAGCTCCTATAACATTCCATGCATCAATTGTATCAAGCACATCTGTACATATGTTAACATCATTTTCTAAGCATTTTCTACTTGAGCCCTTGGTATCAGTTCCTCTTTTTATTCCCCCTCCCCCTTCTTGCCCCCTTCTCACCCCCTCGTGACACCTTGATAAATGATATATTATTATTTTCATATCTTACACTGACTGCTGTCTCCCTTCACCCACATTTCTGTTCATCTCCCTGGGTGGTGGTGGGGGGTGAGTAGCATTGATCATTGCAATTGGTTCCCCTTCCTCATCTCCTCACCCCACCTGTGGTAGTTATCTCCTGTCAACTTGTGAAGGGGTGGAGTCTAGCCTGTCAATCAGGCCAGAGTCAATGAGGCCTCCATGTGGGCTTGGCCTTCTCCTGAGGATTCTGGAAACTCCTGTCTTCCTCCTTGGAGCTGAAGGATCCACATGGAGACCCACACCAGCACTGAAATGCTTCTACCACCACCATATCCACTTTCCTGCCACTGGCCTGTGATCTTCCTGAATTTGGCATCATTGCATATGTTGCATGTTCTGAAGAGGACTTTATAGACTGCTGTCAGGCATATGGGCTAATATTGGACTTATGGACTTGATCTGAACTAGGCTGGGATGTTTCCCCAGTATTCAATTGCTGTTTCTATAAAGCTCTTCCTTATACACGTATGTGTGTCTCTGGATTTGTTTCTATAGTCTACCCAAACTAACACTCCCCCTTTCCCCTGTCTACTTTTTTAAAGTAAAAATAAAAACAAGAGAAACAAATAACTTTACTCTTCAATGTCATCCACGTAGCAGTAGCGGTGGTTGGAAAATCGGAATTGATAAGCAGCAACCGTATTCATTCCAACAAAGGAAAATGAAAATAAATTCTGTTTTCCATGACCATACCACAGAAGATTTTCTACTATAAGTTCTATTTTAGGCTTCTCCCCCCACATGGTCTTGTCTTTTATTTTAGGCTCCTCCCTAGGAACCAAATTGTCTTTAAAGGCAATTTGTAGGGAGATGGAAATTACAGAGTATCCTGATTCCAATTTTGTGTCTTTGCCAGGTTTAGTTAAGGGACACGACTTGTATTCCTTTAGGTTTTGCATGCATCAGCGAGCAAGAAGAAATGGGATAACAAAGTTCATGTATTTCACTCTTATTTAATAATTGAAGGAAATATATGTACATATAAGGTTTTTCCCTTCCATGTCTCTGCTCCAAGAAATCTCTTTTGGAGATTAATATAAATATATGTATTATATAATATAAAATGTAATTTAAAAATTCTACCCTGATTGCATGAATAATCTAAAGTTTACTGAAGGCTTGCGTGGGTGCACACACAGGCAGTCTCTGGCGTGCGAGGTAACTACTCTTCGTAACTAACCATTCATATTTTGGTCTTGACCCTTCTGAGCACTAGCATGATGTACTGCATCCAGTGTTGCAGCCACCGTTCTCGTGTCGAACCTAAAGATGAACGCTGCAGTCATGAAGATAATGCCAATCAAAGGCAACACTAATGAAAACAAATAGAATATGACAGATTGTACTTAGATCAGACTTGCCTTAGACACGGTCATGAAATGAAACCACATCATAAGTTAGGAACTGTCTATTGAGCTGTTAGTTATTTTATGAAAGACATGAAAATAAAAACTGAAGCCTCTAAAATAGAAAACGTTCTACATGGAATCTGAATTTGAGTGGATTTCTTTTACAGTTGGCCTTGCACTACCACTTGAGACGAGAAAAAACATATTAGTTCCTCAAATTCAGAACCTCCAATAAATGAATCAACTTCTAGTTATGACCTTGATTGAGTAGCTGGAATTAAATTTGCCATTTTGCTGTAAACAAATACAAAAGCTAGACAAATTATATAAAACAACAATTTTCAAAGACTGGAGAGTAACCAAAGCAACATGATTATTATTCCAAACAGGGATCAGCGTGAGGTGAGCCTCACGGTCACCTCCAGCATAGGAACCAAGAACCCAAGTAGCGCACAGCCGTGCCTCGGAGCAAATGAATCAGAGTTTAAAGCTCAGCCTGCTAGCATAGCTGGGTTTGGGCGACAGTGCTTATAGCGGAGGGACTTACAAAAAACAAATACTATAAAATTGCATCAAAATCACCCTCAGGTATTTGAACAGCTGTGAAGATGGGTATTTGCGGGCCAAAAGTCCAACAGGACTAGTAAAAAATAGTTATTGGAAGGCTGAGAGCTGAACAGAAATTTCAGAAGTTACACAATATCAGAAACATAGGAGGCTAGACCCAGCCAGAATGGGACTACTTTCATGAAGTCTTGACATTTATTGGAGCCCCCAGAAAAGTCATGCCCAATGCTACCATGCTACAACGGGAATAAGAGCTAAGCTTGAATACACACTTGCTTCTAAAACAAGATTAAATACTCAGAGGAAGGTAACACAATCTAGAACCTCTCCAATATACTAACCACTATATACAACACCCACATTGAAAATGGAAAGAAAATAGAAAGAAATGAATAAACACCAGGAGATAAAATGATAAAAGAAGCAGACCCAGAGATGATTCAGATATTGGCACTATTAGACAAGGACTTCAAAATAGCTTTAATTAGTCTTTTAAAGAAATTAGAAGAAAAGTTGGACAACATGGATATTAAAATGGAGTACTTCAGCTAAGAATTTGGATCTATGAAAAGGAATCCAAAAATGGGTGGTGAGGAGGGTGTTGGAGGTCTGGTAGGGCTTGATCAAGGGTAATGTAACCGAGAGGAATTACTGAAACCCAAATGAAGCCTGAGCATGATAGCGTGACAAGAGGAAAGTAAATGGAAATAGAGGAAAGAATTAGGAAGGAAAGGGCATTTATCGAGGTCTAAATAAAGGCATGTACATAAGTAAATATATTTATATATGAGGATGGGGAAATAGATTTATGTGCATATATTTATAGGTTTAGTATTAAGGTAGCACAGGAACATTGGGCCTCTACTCAAGTACCCCCTCAATAGAAGAACACTTTGTTCTATTAAACGGGCATTCCATGATGCTCACCTTCCTGACAGGATCGCTGAAAACAAAGCAGGTGCATAAGCAAATGTGAAGAAAGCTGATGGTGCCTGGCTATCAAAAGCTATAGCATCTAGGGTCTTAAAGACTTGAAGGGGTTGGAAAGGGGGAACCGATTACAAGGATCGACATGTGACCTCCTCCCTAGGGGACGGACAACAGAGAAGGGGGTGAAGAGAAACGCTGGATAGGGCAAGATATGACAAAATAATAATCTATACATTATCAAGGGCTCGTGAGGGAGGGGGGAGCAGGGAGGGAGGGGAGAAAAAGAGGACCTGATGCAAAGGGATTAAGTGGAGAGCAAATGCTTTGAAAATGATTAGGGCAAAGAATGTACAGATGTGCTTTATACAATTGATGTATGTATATGTATGGATTGTGATAAGAGTTGTATGAGCCCCTAATAAAATGTTTTTTTAATAAAATGCTTTTTACAAATGCAAAACAAAATAAAAACTTAAGAGCCAAAACAAAAAACAAACAAAAAAACTTAAGAGCCAGACAAAGGGAGAAACAGTTCGTTCTAACTTAATCCTGTGCCTGAAGTACGTGGGTCACTGTGTGTTCTGGTGGTGCAGTGGCTATGTTCTGCACTGCTAAGCACAAGGTGGGTGGTTCAAACACACTAGTCATGCCATGTGGGGAATGTGGGACTTTGCTTCCTGTAAAGACTTACAGTTTTCAAAACCCACAGAGGAAGCCCTACTGTGTCCTGCAGGTTCACTATAAGTTGGAATTGATACCATGGCATGGAGTTTGTTTTTGATAAGAGTTTTACTTATATGGCTGTTTTAGCAATCTGTCATCCTTGCATTATGTTCTTCTTAAGAGTTTCTTAAAAACTTAGCTGTGCTTTATACAATTGATGTATGTATATGTATGGATTGTGGTAAGAGTTGTATGAGTCCCTAATAAAATGTAAAAGAAGAAAAGAGAAAAAAAATGATTAGGGCAAAGACTGTACAGATGTGCTTTATACAATTGATGTATGTATATGTATGAACTGTGAAAAGAATTGTATGAGCCCCAATAAATTGTTAAAATAAAAAATTAATTAATTAATTAATTAGTTAAAAAAAAAAACTTAGCTAGAAACTTTCCAAATGAATTGCCAAGATACTGAACAAAACCTGAATCTTTCACAAGATGATGTTCCTTTTGATAATCTTTGAATAAAATACAACTCTGTATTTAAAAAAAAACAAAACTTAAAGGTAAACAAGTGACCATCTAGCTCAGAAGCAACAAAGCCCATGTGGAAGAAGCACACTAGCCTGTGTGATTTCAATGTGCCCAAGGGATCAGGTAACAGGCATCAAAGAACAAAAGACCCAAATCATTGTGAATGAGGGGGAGTGCAGATTGGGGACCCAAGACCCATCTGTAGGCAACTGAACATCCTTTTACAGAAGGTTCGCTGGGAGGAGATGAGCCATTCAGGGTGCAGGGTAGCAACAATGAAACATATAACTTTCCTCTAGTTCCTAAATGCTTCTTCTCCCCACCCCCACCTCCACTATCATGATCCCAATTCGACCTTACAAATCTGGCTAGACCAGAGGATGTACACAGGTACAGAGAGCAACTGGAAACACGGGGAATCCAGGGTGGATGATCCCTTCAGGACCAGTGGTGTGAGTGGCGATACTGGGAGGGTGGAGGGAGGGTGGGCTGGAAAGGGGGAACCAATTACAAGGATCTACATAGAACCTCCTCCCTGGGGGATGGACAACAGAAAATTGGGTGAAGGGAGACATCAGACAGTGTAAGATATGACAAAGTAATAATAGTTTGTAAATTATCAAGGGCTCATGAGGGAGGGGGGAGCGGGTAGGGAGGGGGAAAATGAGCTGATGCGGGGGGCTCAAATGGAAAGCAAATGTTTTGAGAATGATGAGAGCAATAAATGTACAAATGTGCTTTACACGATTGATGTATGTATGGATTGTGATAAGAGTTTTATGAGCTCCTAATAAAAGGATTTTTTGAAAGATAACAACAACAAAATCTTTAACTATCCAAAAAAAGAGTTGTAGGAGCCCACAATAAAATGATTTTTAAAAATCAGAAAGGAAAAACAAATATACACAAGGGAGAAAAAAAAGAAAGAAATCAAGTGGGCATTCTAGAAATGTAAGTTACAGTGTCTGAAATTAAGAATTACTGGAGTTGCTTCAGCTTCATTCTAGAACCAAATACAGTTATGAAAAATATTTAAACTGAAACACAGGAAACAGTGATGGGAACAAAAAGAATAAAGTAGGAGGGACATTTAGAGAGTCTAAAAGTCTTACATGCATGTAATTGGACCAAGTGAGAGACCAAGACATAAGTGGCTTTTGAAACGCTGTCTAACAGTTTCCCAAACCTCATGAATGATAAAGTCACATATTCAAGTATCCTCACAACCCCCCAGCAATACAAAGATAACAAGCATATAATAGTAAGAAATCTGAAAAAATCTTCAAAGTAGCCAGAGAAAAAAAAGATACAATATATTTTTAGGGGAAAAACAATAAAAATAGCAGTTGATTTCTTGACAAAATGTATGGAATCAGAGATAATCGAATAACATTTTTAAATCGCTAAAAGTGAAAACAAATTCTTCCAAAGAATTCTCTATGTATGTGTGAATATATAAGCATATATGAAAGTATATTTTAATGTAGGTTTTCACTTTAGTACATTACAGATGTACACACTCATAAACATGTGAAAGTCAAAAAAAAGTGCAGATAAACAAATAGTGGTAGACTGCATCAGTAGATTACCCTACAAGAAATCCTATGCAAGGTGGAGGGAATTCATCCAAGATCATCGCATTGGACAACAGACTAGCAAATATTAAAGAATACTGACTATGTATAAGAATTTATAACATAAGTAGGAATTAAAATGTGGTAGAATTGATAGAATACAGATATATAATACAAAATCAGAAAGAATGTGATGTATATTGTGGTAAAGGGAGATAAACTGTTATAAGATTCTTGCATTATGTGTGACATTCAGGTTACTATAATAGGTTAACAATAGATTTTTTATTTTCAAGAAGTAACTGTTAAAAGATTGATAGTAAAAGTAAAAACAAAAAGAAAAGGGAATATTAAAATTATTGATTAATATGCGAGGCATGGTGGGGAAGAAAAAGAATAAATGGAAAAATAGAAAACAAATGTCAAGATGGTAGACTGAGAGCCAACTTAATTACTGCATAATTATGAAATAAAACATACCAAACTCACTACTATCAAGTCAATTCTGACTCATAGCAACCCTACATAAGACTCCTGAGGCTATAAATCTTACAGGACCAGGACGCCCCTTTTATTTTCCCCTGCAGAGAGACTGGTGGGTTTGAACTACCGAACTTGCAGTTGGCAGTCCAACACTTACCCAACAGCACCACCAAGGCACTTTACTCCATAATTAGACTAAGTGTAAATGAACCAAGCACTCCATTAAGAAACAAACAACCACATAAATCATTAAAAAATGGGAAATAAACAATTATATGATATGTACAAGAAACACACTGAAATACAAAAGCTTAATTTACTGTGAAAGAATGGACAAGATATGCCATGCTAATAACCAAAGAAGAGTACTATGATTATATTAGTATCCGATATTGGAAAAAAAGGGTAAATTCAATTTTTAAAAATGCAAATTTATTCTCACTGCTATGGAGTTGATTCCAAATCAATGACTGTGGAACATGGTTCGAAAAAATCTTAAGACAACAGCTGGTAAAATAGAATGATAGACAAATCTATAGCTAGAACTAGAGAATTCAACATAATTTCTCATTAACTTACAGATCCAATCAGAAAATTAATTAAAATATAAAATATTTAAACAACACTATTAATCTATCTTATCAAATCAATCTTGATAGAACACTACAACAAAAATTACAGAATATACATTCCTTTCATGTCACCTGTAACCTTCATTAAACAAAACATTCTTCAGGACATTAAGTAAAGCAAGTTTCAACCAATTTCAGAGAGTTAGAATCATATAAGACATGCTTTTTGCCACCAGGGAATTAAGTTAGACATAAATAACAAATGTATCTTTAAAAATAAAAATATCTAGAAACCAAAGAATAATTTTCAAAATATTTCATAAGTCACAGAAGACATATTAATGAAAATAACAAAATATCTTGAACTAATTTAAAATTAAAAACTTGCTAAGTGCTATCAAGTTGATTCTGATGCAGAGTACTCCCTCTATGAACAGCAGAGCAAAACACTGTCTTCTTCGAAGATATATTTGTTTGCTCTTTTGGTAGTCCATTGTACTTTCAATATTCTTCTCCAGTGTCACAATTCAAACGCACTGATTCTTCTTCAGTCTTCCTTATTCAATATCCAACTTTCACACACATGTGCGGCAATTGAAAATACCATGGCTTGGGTCAGGCACACCTTAGTCCTCAAAGTAACATCCTTGCTTTTCAACACTTTAAAGAGGTGGCGTGCAGAGATTTACCCGGTGTAACATTGTGTTTGATCTCTTGACAGCAACTTCCATGAGCAATGGCTGTGTCTGTGGAGTCAATCACAACAAAATCCTTGACAACTTCAATCTTTTCTCCATTTATCGTGAGGTTGTAAGGATTTGGGGTTTTTTTTCACACTGAGTTGTAATCTGTAGTAAGGCTGGAATCCTTGATCTTCACCAGCAAGGGCTTCAAATCCTTCACTTTCAGCCACCTGGTGTGTCACCTGCATAGCTCAGGTTTTAATAATTCTTCCTCCAATCCCGATGCAGCATTCTTCTTCATATAGCCAGTGTCACTGATTGTTTGTTCAGCTTACAGACCGAACAACTTGTAGGGGATAATAAAGGAGTCCTGGTGGTGTAGTGGGCTGTGCATTGGACTACTAACTTCAAGGTCAGTGAACCACCAGTCACTCCATGGGAGAAAGATGAAGTTTTCTACTCCCATAAAGATTCACAGTCTCAGAAACCAACAGGGGAAGTTCTACTCTGTTCTACACAGTTGCTCTGTTCTACACAGTTGTAATCCACCGCATGGTAGTGAGTTTGGTTTGGTGATAACCAAAGAAAGGACTGTTCCCCCGATGGACAAAATAACTTGGCTGAGTGGTGGTACCAGTTGGTAAACAGAACAATGGAGTGTTTTTTTTCTGGTGTGTTTCAGAGAAATTCAAAATATAAAACTAAGGTTTGGAACTTTTGAATCCTAATTAAACCAGGGAGAGAGAAGAAATGATCACAGAGAAGGAGAAGAAATGGCAAACAAAGATTCTGCCCACATAAGTGATGTTTACAGAAAGCAGGGCAAACAAAAACAATGGAGGATGGCGACTGAGATTGTTAACACCTTTAAACAAACAAACCAAAAAAAAAAAAAAGCCACAGAGATGCTTAAAGAACAGGAAAACAATGAGCTAGCCCAATGGACATGAAAAAGAATGAAAATGCATCTAGGGATGACCAAATAACTGGGGGCTTGTGGGCAAGGATAAAAGAAGATGATGAAACAACATTAAACAAAATTAAAGAACTAAAGGAAAACATATAAAGAACAAAAAGAAATAAGGAAAATAATGCAAGAACATAACGGTCATCTAAAAATAAGAGAGATTGTTACAAAAAGGGACAATAACTGAAATGAGAAACAAAACAGAGGGACCTTCAATGTAATGCAACATAGCATTAAAGAATAAGAATGAATCTGTGAAACAGCTCACAGCATTATGAACCTTGATGATATTATGCAGAGTTAAGAAGGTCAACACAAAGACAAGTCCTGCATGAGACCACTGTTTTTAAAAACCCAAGAAAAAGTTAAACATAAGCATGAGACCACCGCATAGTACAACACTATCCAGTAGTCATGGCACTACATGCAATCCAAAATCTTCTTTGACTCAACAGAGGAGAGAAGGTAAGTATGAATCCTCCACGCATACACAACACACAGCTAAGGAGGTAGGTAGGAAAATACTTAACACAAAAGGTACAAGATGGCAGGAAAGAACCCACAGATGCATGTACTTACTCTGAAAATCAATGGTCTGAACTCAGCCATTAAAAGCAAAGACTAGCAGACTGGATTAGGAAACAGAACCCATCAATCTGCTGTCTGCAAGAGACACATCTCAAGCTCACAGACAAATAAAGGTTGAGGGCTAAAAGTTGGAGAAAAGTATATCAAGTGAATGGCAACCTAAAGAAAGCAGGAGTTGCAATTCGAATCTTTGATAAAACAGATCTCAAGGTGCAGGACATAACAAGAGATAAGCCTGGGCACTATATAATGTTTAAGGGAAGAGTAGACCAAGAGCCCACGAGCATAATAAACTTATATGCATCCAATAAGAGACCCACCAGGTTTGTCAACCAAATCTTCCCAAAAAATGAAAAAAGAAATCACAGGATGGACAATCATAGTAGGAGACTACAGTATACCACTCTCCAAGAAAGATCAGTGGGAAAGAAGCTGAGAAAAGAGGCTATAGAACTAAATGCTACAGTCAAGCAACTGGACCTAATAGAGATAGTCAGATCCCTCAACCCAAAGTAAAAAAAAAACAAAAAACATTCTTTCCAAGTGCATGTAGCACGTATTTGTAATAGACCACCTGCTGGGGCACAAGTCAAGCTTGAATAAGTTCAAACATGTAGCGGTCACAGAGATTTCCTTCTCTGACCACCACGCCATAAAACTGGAAATAAATGAAAGAAAATAAGGACAAATACATACTTCTCAACAAAGTACTTCTGAAAGAGGACTGGGTTGTGGCCCAAATAAGACGAAATTAAGATGTTTCTAGAAATCTAATGAGAATGAGAAAACATCATACCAAAACCTATGGGATACACCAAAGGCAGTACTCAGAGAATGCTTGATAGTGATAAATGTACATATGAAGGAGGAAGAGAGACTTATGGTCAATACACTATCATAAAACCTTCAGTAGTTGGAACAGAGTCAACAGAACAATCCATCTAATGAAGAAGAAGATTATAAAAATTAGAGAGGAGATAAACGAATGGGAAAACAAAAATGCTACAGAAAAATCAACCCAGTAAAAAGCTGGTTCTTTGAAAGGATCAACAGAATTGACAAACTGCTAGCAAATGTAACAAAAAACAGGAAGGAGCAGACGTCAATGTCCAAGATAAGGGATGAAACAGGAAATTACAATGGTCCTCAATGAAATTACAAGACTAATTACACAATATCATGAAAGACTAATGAATTCAACAACTTGGAGTACATGGACAAATCCCTGGAAAAACAAATCCTGTCCTAGTTCTCTCATATGGACATCAAGAAACTGAATAGATAGATCTATATCAATAGAAAGATAAATTTATTAAGGAACACCCAACTAAAAAAGCCCCAGCCCAGATGGGCTCACAAGAGAATTCTACCCAGCATTTATGGAAGAGCTGACACTAAGCCTACACAAGCTCTTCCAGAACATGGAAAAGGAAGCTAAACTCCCAAGCACATTTTATGCAGCTGGTATAACACTGATACAAAAGCTGAGCAAGGATCCCACAAGAAAAGAAAATTAGAGGCTGATATTTCTTATGAGCATAGATGTAAAAGTCCTCAACAAAATGCTGGCTGATAGAATACAAAAGCATATAAAAATAATAATCCATTATGACCAAGTGGGATTCATACCAGGGGTGCAGGGATGGTTCAACATTCAAAAACCAAAACCATCAACATTATCCATCAAGTTAACAAGGAAAATGCTAAGAACCACATGACAATATCAGTAGATTAAGAAAACACATTTGGCAAAATTCAACACCCATTCCTAATCAAGACACTCAAGAAGATAAGATTAGAAGGAAATGTCCTTAATATAATAAAAGCTATATATGAAAACCAACAGCCAGGATTACAATTTATGGAGAAAAAAAATGAAAACATTCCCACTGAAAAAGGGGACCCAACAAGGATGCCCCTTGTCCCCCGTTCTACTCACTATTGTCATGGAGGTCCTAGTTAATAACATAATGGAACACAAGTATAGCAAAGATATATGCTTGGGGAAAGAAGAAGTAAAATTATTGCTATTTGTGGACAATATGGTTTTATATATTGAGCACCCCAATGACTCCATAACAGGAGTGCTGGAAACAATAGAAGACTATGGTGGAGTGGCAGGATACATGAGCAACAATCCAAAGTCCATTGGATTGCTATCTACCACTGATGGGATTACAAAAAAAGCGATCAAGAAGGTAGTACCCTTCACAATAGCCAAGCGTAAATTGAAGTGACTAGGGATATTCCTAACCAAAAAAACAAAGGATCTGTATGAAGAATACTATAGAACGTTAATATAAGAAACCAAAAGGGATTTTCACAAGTAGAAGAATTGGTGCTTCCTTCCCTCCACTAACATGACCTCAATTATACCTTACAAATTGGATTCGACCAGAACATGCACACTGCTACAGATAAGAGTCTGAAACACAGGGAATCCAGGATAGATAAACCCCTCGGGACCAACAGTGAGACTAGAGATACCAGGAGGATTAGGGGAGGGTGGGGGGAGAAAGGGGAAATCAGTCACAAGGATCAACATATGACCTCCTCCCAGGGGGACAAACAATGGAAAAGTGAGGGGCAATGGAGGATGATGGAGGGTGAGGGGCGATGGAGGATGATGTAAAATATGAAAATAGTAATCTATAACTTATTCAATGGTTCCTGAGGGAGGGAAAGGGGGGTTGGCAGGGGAAAGAAATGGGGAGCTGATATCAGGGGCTCAAGTGAAAAGAGAATGCTTTGAAAATGATGATGACAGCATATGTGCAAATGTGCTTCACACAATGGATGAATGTATGGATTGTGATAAGTATTTTATTATTCAAAAGTATTTAATAAAATAAGAAAAATAAAGTATGATGTACATTGAAATACATATGGCCATTGACAAAAATTATATATTATCAACATAAAAATATGTTCCCTACATTGCTAATTGTAAATAAATCACTAAAATGCTTGTAAAATGGGGAAAAATGAAAGAAAATGATAGCAACATGTACACATGTGCTTGACACATTGGATGTATATATGGATTGTGATAAAAGCTGGAAGAGCCCCCAATAAAATGATTATTAGAAAAGAGTATCCCATGCTTATGGATAGGAAGACTTAATATTGTAAAGATGTCAAACCTGTCCAAGATACTATATAAATTAAATACAATCCTGATACTAATTCCAACATGATTTTTCAAAGAAATGGAAAGAATGACTAGCAACTTCATATGGAAAGGGAAGAAGCCAAGGATTGGCAAAGAACTCCCCAAGAAGAACACAGTGGACAGGCTTGCATTAAGTGGCTCCGAAACTTATTGTACAGCCACAGTTGTGAAAACAGCATGGTACCGGTACAACAATGGATGCTCAGCTCAATGGATAAGAACAGAGGATCCAGTAATAAAAAGAGCATCAGATAGACAACTGATCTTTGACAATGGCCTCCGAAATTTCAAATGGGAAGCAGATGCCCTTTTCAACAAATCATGCTGGAAAAAACTGGATATTAGTCTGCAGAAGGATGAAACAAGACCTTTACCTCACTCCATGCACAAGAACAAATTCAAGGTGGATCACAGACCTTGAGGTAAAACCCCAAACTGTTAGATTCATCAATGAGAGGATTGGGATAAAGCTAAGAACCCAAGCACAGGGAATACCGGGGCTACCAGAAATTAGGAAGAATATACACCCTAAAGAGGACAAAGCAGATGAGTGGGCCATTCTAAAGATAAAACGCCTGTGCACATGGAAAGACTTCATCAAGAGTAACATGAGAGCCCACTGACGGGGAAAAAGTAATGACCTATCAGACAGAGGGATGATTACTAAAATCTACAGAATCCTGCAAGCTCACACCAAGAAAAGACTAAGCCCACTGAGGAGGTGGGCAGAAGATTCACAAAGGAGGAAACCCAGATGGCCAATAAACACATGAAAAAATGTTCCAGAACATTAGCCATCCAGGAAATGCAAATCAAAACAACTATGAGATACCAACTAACACCTACACCAATCGCCCAATTGAAAAAAACAAACAGTAAGCAATAAATGTTGGAGGGGATGCAGTGAGATAGGAACTGTCATTTGCTGCTGGTGGGCTTGTAGATATGGACAGCCACTATGGAAAGTGATTTTGCATACCTAAAACAGATGGAAATCGAGTTCCCATATGACCCAGCAATCCCACTACTGGGTATGTACCCAGAAGAAATAAGCAGACTACAGTCAGTCATCGGCTCCCAATGTGAGTTGCAAAGAATTGGAAACAGCCTAAATTCCTGTCAATAGACTAACGGATCAAAAAACTCTGGTACACAATGGGATACTGAGCATCGCTAAAAAGTAATGGCGGAATGATGAAGCACCTCATCTCATGGAAAGAGTTGGATACTATGCTGAGTGAAGTTAGCCAAGCACAAAAGGGCAAGCACAACATGAGTCCACTGAGGTAAGTTCAAACAGTAGAACGGACATAAGGGAAAACACGCCAGTTATTCTGGCATGAGCCAGGCCAAACCCAAAGATCCACATGTCAACAGCAGATGCAGACAGCACCTGCGATGAAAGGCAAATTCTCCATCCCCCCCCCCTTCCGCCCATAGGCCTTTAAGGCCCACAGAAGAGTGGGGGGGGGGGAGGAAAACGAAGGCAATGGGGGATCAGGGCACACACCAAGCCAATGGGAGGGTAGTGTTTGTGTCTCCACAGGAAAGGGAGGGCGGGGGTCCTTCCGGCGTGCCAATCCACGAGAGCAATATTCCCAAGTGGAGCAGTTCATTCCCAGAGATGACGGGGCCGGCCTCTCCCTGGATGACAGTGTTGCAGCGGACAGGCCTGGAGATACAGTTCAGGGAGCATGACCGTCTGAGCCGCCCTCGTGGGGACAGACTAGGAGCAAAGCAACCAAGTCCCCGAGGAGCCCAGAGTGTGGCCTTCTGACCCCGGGGGCAGCACTTGCACCCCGCCTGAACTGGTTAGGGGTTACCCACAAGAAGGCCACGCTGAAAGTCTCAGGTGTAAAAGGCTGCGGGTGGAGTGGGCGATGAGCGGCTCCATCCCAGACTGCAAGAATGGCAACATGGACCTATGGAGAAGGCGGCTCTATGTCATGATCCCTGTTAGTCTGGTGGCTGTCTGTATGCTGGTGTTCTTTCTTTTGTCTGTTTGTTTTTAATTTAACTTTTAAATTTTATTTATTATTATTTATTATTCATTTTTCTTTATTATTAAAAAAAGATAGAAGATAAGCAATCCCAAGGAGGCAGCAATGGGACTGATGGTTCTGGGGTGGGGTTGTGGCACTATGGGAAAGGAGGGGTTGGGGAGGGGAGTGGTGAGTCAATAATGACAGGGACAGGGATCTAAAATTGATGGTGATGGGGGGTGGAGGTGGTGTAACATGCGTAGTCATGTTTGATAGGTATATTTGTGTGCATGTGTATACACACATATACACACAACAAGGAAGCAGATGGACTTTGGGCCTCTACTTAAATCTTATCTCAGTACACGAATGGTTTGTTCTAATATTGTGGCAATGTATGATACTCACCTTCCTGACATGATTGCAGAAGACAAAATGGGTGTATAAGTAAATGTGGTTAAGAAAGCTGATGGTGCCCAGCTATTAAAAGATATAGCATCTGGTGTCTTAAAGCTTGAAGTTAAACAAATGACCATCTAGCAGGGAAGCAACAATGCCCACATGGAAGAAGCATACCAGCCTGTGTGATCATGAGGTGTCGACAGAAATAGGTATCAGAATTTCAAAAGCAAGCAATCCGATTAATGTGAAGAAGCATAGACAAAGTAGAGACCCAGAACCCACCTGTAAGATAATTGGACAGTTCCTCATAGGAGGGCTACATGGAAGGGATGATCTATCCAAGTGAAATACAGCACTGTTGAAACGCATAACTATCCTCTAGTTCTTTAATATTTCCTCCCCTTACTATTATGGTCTTAGTTTTACCTGTGAGGTTCATTTGTATAATTGAAATAGTTTGATGCATAAAAGCCAAAACAGATAAACCCTTCAGAAACAGTAATGGGAGTATTGATTCCTTGAGGGTAAGGGAAGTGGGGTGTGGAGGGAGGGAGAAGCTGGAACTGATAGCAATAATGTCTGTATAACCCCACTCAAGAAGAATGAATAACAGATTTGTAGGTTAATGGATACATGGGATGGTGTAAGATATGGCAAAAACATAAATGTAATAAATAATAATAATATATAACATCATAATAGGGGTTCCTGTGGGGTAGGATATGGTTGGGAGGGGATCAAGGGGAGCTGTTATCAAAGAGTTCAAGAAGAAACAAAATGTTTCGAAACTGATGGTGGCAGCAATTGTACAATTATGCTTGATCTAATTGAATTATGGATTATTATAATATTTATAAGTGCTCCCAATACAATGATTAATAAACATTTTTAAAAGAAAGCAAAGGTTGATGCACTGTGGTAGTTAGATGATTTACATCAACATGAAGATGTATGAAAGCATAGGGAGGGAATCCAATCTCTCCATCAGATCCCAGCCTGGTGAGGCCTCCTGAGGAGGCAGACCTTCTTTTAAGCAGGGAGCCTGGGAGCCCCTCCCTCTCTGAGACTCTGCCTTTCTGCTTGCTAGGACTCTGCTGGTGACCTTTAGCGCTGTCATTAGCCTGCCAGGTGTCCACTGACTTTGTATCCTTGAGACTCTGAACTCACTGGACTTTCCAGTTCATCTTTCTATGGCACCGGGCTGCAGCTACATGAGTCTGACAAGGGACTTTTGGGTTAGCATTGGATTTATAAACTTGAGTTGGACTGAGCTGAGATGCCTTCTTGATATATAAATACTTCTTGATATAAAGCTCTTGCTTAGGCATAAATAAGTGACATTGGATGTTTTTCCCTCTCTGGACTATGTGGCCTAACACATGCACAGCAAGTAATATTTGTTGATGGCTACAGGATGGAAGGAGGAGGGAGGAACAATCATAACTAGAGAGGAGACACAGTAACTTAGGTGAAGAGAAAGGGATGGGCAATAAAGGGGAGTCAGCACAACATGACTAAGGCAAAGAAAGACACTGGGAAGTACACAGAGTAAAAGGCAACAATGGCAAATGCAATGACACGCACAATCCCACAATGCAGAAGTAATGCGTGGTAAGCTATCAGCAGATCTGGGAGGCATAAAGGGGTAACCCCATGAGCATACATAGGTTTGGCAGAAGATACGTGGGTTTATTCCGAACAAAACACAAGGGCAATACACGCTGTCAGGCTCAGCTTTTAACCCTGGATCCATAACAAAAGCATAAATAACAAATGACAGAATACATGAATGGGACTAAATAAAAATTAAAAACTTAGGTTGATCAAAAAACTTCACAAAGCATTCGCTCTCCACTTACGCCCCTTGCATCAAGTCCTCTTGATGAGGCCAGGGAACGTACAGATGTGCTTTATACAGCTGATGTGTGTGTGGATTGTGATGAGAGTTGTATGAGTCCCTAATACAGCGTTGAAAACAAACCCAGTTTGACCAAAGTCTCTACAATAAGAATCTTGATCAAAAAGAAGGATGTGCAGAACAGAATTTCAAATTTCCATGGAACACGGACTTTCTGGAGGTCAGAAGGCTGCATAAAACCTCAAAACTTTAACCTGAAATAATCTTTAACTTAACTCCAAAACAGTCCATGAAATCTTCTTAAAACCAAAGATCAGTTTAGCTTAACCAGTAAAAGTGTCTACCTTGAGTCTTAGGCTCTTTTAAGAATTACTATATGGGATTAAATAAATGACAGCAATTTGAAAGATGAAGGAGCAGCGACTTTGTGTTAATGAAGGAGGAGCTGCTCAGAAAAGGAAAATGAAAGCAGCTGTCCAATGTGAAGGACGTAATCAACGGCACTAATTTTTACATGGAGCAGTTGTTGAATGGGTGTAGGTTTTTCTGTATGTGTTCTCAAGAACAGTAAAACAAATTTTAGAAAAACAGTCAAATGTAGAAACTTTATGTGTTTACACAATTTGATTAAGTAGCTGCCATTCTAGACTTGCTCATGTTAAAACAGACTACTCTTTCAGCACTTAAAATTTATATGTATTATTTATAATATACAAAATTAGAAATTGCAACTACACAAGCATAATATTACTAAATATTATGGATTGCATGGTATAGTAGGGCAATTGCTCATGAGAAAATGTTAAATAAAAACATAGTTTACCACAGGAAAAAAAAACTTCACAAAAAATGCGAAAAGACAAGTCACCAACTGGGAGAATATTTTGAAAACCATATATCAAAGAAGATATATATACACGACTTAACAACCAAAAGACAAATAACCCAATCGTAAAACAGAAGACTTGCGTAGACATTTCACCAAACAGAGCATTCAAATGGCCACCAGGCTTATGAAAAGATACCAATAGCGTCAGCCATTAGAGAGATGTAACTAAAACCACATTGTGATGCTGTTTCACTCCCACTAGGATGGCTAAGACTAATACAAACCACTGTCACCACAAACAAAACAATGGAAGTGAGGATGTGGTGAAATTGCTCCAATTGCTGGTAGAACGCACAATGGTTCAGGTGTTGTAGGCAACAGTGTGGCAGTTTCTCAACCAACTACCACGAGAACTGCCATCTGAACCAACAATTCCACGCCCAAGTTTTTGAGGGTAAGTCAAAAGTATTGCTACAAAATCAAAGAAAACTATCGAAAGAAAATATCAAAACAAGAAGGTATTGTTTCCCAATGCCTCTTTGGTTAGGTCTACACACTTATGAAAATAGTGTTTCTATTTCGTAACTCTTCCCTAAAGAGTTCTATGCCCTTCCATTTACACTTTAAAACATCAGTTTTGGCTTCCTTGAAGAACTCAAATCATGTTCCTTTTTAATGTTCTCAACTTTTGGGGACCAAATAGAAGTCTGAAAAAGAAATATCAGCTTGGGGAACAAAAAGGGCTATAGGGTAGACATGGTAAGATTCTCCAACAAAATCCTCCTAGGAAATTCCTTGACCCAAAGAATGAGTAGGTGCCTTGTCACGACAGAGAAGTGCCTTGACCTCCTGACGCTCCTGACCTTTGCCCTTCATCCACGTTAGCAAGCATGCTGTCCTTCTGCAGGGACTGGTCTCTCCTGACATGCCCAGAGCGAGTGAGACGAAGGCTCCCACCCTCGCCTCTGTGGAGCATTTTGGCTGTACTTCTTCCAAGACAGATTGCTTTTCCTTTTGGCAGTCCCTGCTACTTCGAATATAGATTCACCTAAAATTAAGGAGATGGCAAGGTTTTTTACTACCACTCTTTTCATTACCATTGTTTGGAAGTCCTGGCCAGTGCAACAGGCAAAACAAAGAAATAAAAGGTATCCAGATTGGAAAGGATGAAGTAAAACTGCCTTTACTTGTAGATCTCATGGCTATTTTGCTGAAAATATCAAATAATGTAGGAAAAAGACTCTAGACCTGAAAAGTGAAGTTAGTGACATCACAGGACCCAAGGGTAATATGTAAAAATTAACTCATGGAATAGAAAACTTGATATTATTGGCAATTTCCCAAAACTTTGACCTATAAATTCAACAAAAATCAAATAGAGTAATCCCAGGAGAGTTTTTAGTAGAAATTAATATACAGATTTGAAAATGTATGTAGAAATTCAATGATCTACAGAATACAATTTTTTTTAAATTATAAAACTTGAAACGACATGATTGGAAGAGTTCTTAAAACACTACAGTAATCAAGTATAAGCATTGGTGTATTGATGTATTACACATCGATGAAATGGGTGACAGAGCCCAGAAATAAGTAACGACATATTAGGTGGTTGATTTTAATTCATTTATTTTTGTCCAAAACTTCAAGGTGATTCACCAGAAAATGATGGTCTTTTTCAATCAATGAGGTTTGCACATCTAGGTTTTAAGATGAAAAATAAAATAATAATAACCTTACCCCTGTGCCTGTTGGCATACATGAAGATTATTCTAAGATGCATCATAGACCTAAACATACGAGGGGGTACGCCCTCCCTCCAAAAAAAACCAAAACAAACCCGGAGGTTGTTTTTTTTCCCAAAGGTATGTATCTAAATTATTTTTTACAAAACAACCTCATCATCTTCATAGTATTCTCGATTACACTTAACACAGTTATTGAATCTGCCATTCCATTCTTGGAGACATTTTTCAAACTCCTCTGTTTTGATGGCTGACAGCACCTCCCTCATTTTTTTTTCACTTCGTCTATGTCCTCAAATTGCTGTCCTTTCATGTCCCTCTTCCTTCGAGGAAACAAACCAAAGTTGCATGGAGTGAGGTCAGGTGAGTAAGGTGTGTGGGGCAAGAGAGGCATGCTGTTCTTTGTGAAAAACGGGCCCACTGAGATGACTGTGTGAGCAGGTACATTGTTGTAGTGGCAAAACCAGTCCCCCGTCTTCCAAAAATCAGGCCTTTTTTTGTGGCACACTGTTATGCAATCTTTTCAGAACCTCTAAATAAAAATCTTGATTAACAGTCTGACCTGGTGGAACGAAATCCAAATATACTATCAAAAAAACAAATGAGCTCTGTCTTGATCTTTGATTTCACTCAATCCGCTTTTGTGGGGGAGAGATGAAATGGCATCTTCCACTGGCTTGACTGATGTTTGGTTTTGGGGTCGTAAGAAAACAACCATGTCTCATCAGTAATGACCTTGGGAAAAAAGCCTGGCTCACTTCGGAGCTGTTCTTTCAAAGCAGGGCAGGTTTCCATTTGAAGCTCTTTTTTCCTGGTCAGTGAGAACCTGAGGCACAAATTTTTGCCAGGATCCTTCTCATTCCCAAACTTTCTGTTAAAATTCACTGAACCGAACTCCAAGATAGCCCAGATAACGTCCCCTTTACTTCAGTTGTCCATCCTTAGTCTTCAAGCAGAGGTGCACAACTTTTATTGATACTTTTGTCTTTCTGGGAAGTTAAGGGAAGTCCACAACAAGACTTGTCATCAATCAACATTTCACCATTTTTGAAATGATAAAAAGACTCATACAGTTGAGTTTTTCCCATAGCACCATCCTTGAAAGCTGTGTTCAACATCACAACAGTTTCTGCTGCAATTTTCCTGAGCAGGAAACAAAATTTCAACACTTTTAAATCCACCCAGTGGAGCTTTTTTCTGTTTTTTGTTATTTTGAGGAGGTACAAGTGTAAATTTTTAAAGCTTTTAGAAGTAACAAAAGAATATCTTCATGCATTTTGTGTAAACCCAATTTCTTAGATGGGACATAAAAAACTCTAGCAATAAAATTAAAAGGTGCAATTTGGACTTCATAAAAAGCAAAATTCCCTGCTCATCAATACCATTAAATAATTAAAAGGCAAGATGCCCAGTAGTTACAAACATCTTCAGCACATGGATTTCAAGAGGACCAGGTATAGGACCTCCTACAATTCAATAAGAGTAAGAGAAACAACTTTATAAATCAAATATACACGTGACAAAAGAAGAGTGATTGATAGCTAATAAGCACTGAGCCGAGGCTCTACTTCATTAGTCATCAGGGACATGCAGATGAAAACATAGTGAGCTATTATCTCATGCCCTTTACAATAGCTAAACTTGAAAGGAAGACAATAGTTCCTGCTCTCTATTATCCCCCCCCCCCCCCGTTGCTTCCATTCGCTTCCTAAACAATTCAAGCCTAATGCCATTACAAGAAGCAGAGCAAATAGGTAACCCATGATGGAGATTTGTGTGTGTGTGTGTGTGTGTGTGTGTGTATGTGTCAGGGGTGGGGAGGCAGGAGGAGTTGTCGGGATGGCCATGGTACATTAGAATAGTGTCCAAGGGTCTAAGTGGAGTGAGGATGGCATTCCCTGGAGAGCGGACAGCAGGCTAACCCGGGTATCAGAGCCCAAGAAGCATGAGAAGGTCACTCCATTTGGGAGGCAGCCTGGCATTGGGGTTCAGGGCGCTAGCAGGGTGAGGGAGCAAAACGGTGGGAGATAGTCCAGTATGACCTTTAAGTGTTCGAAGCATGGGCAGGGTGACATGGGTATCCACACAGGGAGCAGCCCATTGTGAGATGGCAGAGCTTGAGCAGCGAGAACAAACAGTCCCAATGTGGTACGTTAGAGCCTGGGCACAATGAGAAGGTTGGCCCAGAACAGGAGTCAGAGACTAAGCGGGGGTAGGAAGGGAATCACCTGTAGTGGAGGCCAAGCAGGTCTAGAGAGCTTGATCAGGGTGAGGATGGTGCTCTAGTAGAGGAGTGACTTGCAATGGAGGATCATAGAGTGTGCATGGTGGAGAGAAAACCACACTGAAGAGGGGAGGGCAATGGACATGGGGGCTTAGATACATCCAGGATATTGACCAAATAAGTAAATATAATAAGAATAAGACATGCTAGAGAAAGGAACTACAAATATGAAAAGAGGAGGAAACGAAAGTGTGCCCTATGGTGTTAGGTTGACATTAAAAGCATTAGTGTAGATTCGTGCTTTTCAATACGTATTAACTCACTGCCATTGCGCCAATACTGACTCATAGCAACCTTTTGGTCAGATATAACTGTCCCTGTGGGTTTCCAAGACTGTACATCTTAATGGGAGTCGAAAGCTTCATCTTTCTCCCATGGAGTGATTAGTGGTTTTGAACTGCCAACCTTGGGATTAGCAGCCCAACACACAACTACTGTGCCACTAGGGCTCCTTTTCAATACATTGAAACTTACTGTCATCAACTCAATGCTGACGCATAGGGATGCTATTGGATAGGGTAGAATTGCTCCTGTGAGTTTCTGAGATCATAAATCTTTACAGGATTAGAAAGCCCTGTCTTTGTCCCGCTTTAATACATATAGATAGATATAAAAATAAACGTGTGTGTATGTGTTCCTTTCCTAGTTCTGTTCTGAGAGGAACCATGTGGCCTAGTGGCTAAAACACTTGGATGCTAACTTCAGTGGTTTGAACCCACCAGAAAGATGTTGCAGTCTATTTTTGTAAAGATGTACAGGCTTGAAAACTATGGTAAAATCCAGCTCTATCCTCTAAGGCCAGTATGAATCACTGCTACGTTGATGGAAATAGGCTTTTTGGTTTTGGTCTAGAGAGAGGCAGCTAGAAGCAATGACAACTCCATAAGAATGAACATATTAGATGCCTAAATCTTGCTTCCTAAAAACCATTCTCCCTCAAAGAAACTAAAGGTGCATGAAGAAATGGTCGATTCTGTGACTAAGCAAGAAATGAACATGATGATTCTGGATAGTCTTGTATCCAAAAAGAGGAAATTGTTCCAAGAATGATAGGGGCATGCCATAGGACACAAGTCAACTCAAAGGGCCATTTCTCAGACATTTTGAGTATTCAAGTGACGAATGTAGTAATAGATTATGATTCATTAAATAATATAGAAAACATGAGTTTACACAGATGTAAATTACTAAGACAAAAGTTTAGGAAGTAATGGAGTAGTTACATAATGTTAGAGTAGCTCTCAAAAAAATTATTCATTACAAAAAATAATTATAAATGGCCAAAGTAACATTACAGTGGAGAAGATTCCAGACATCACCTTATTCAGGCAATCAAAGTGAACCTGACCCCAACCAGAATTAGCTCGACCCCCACCATCGAAGGGAGTACCACAGAAAATGAAAATAGATCGTCTGGTGTGGGAAAGGAACTGACCTATCACACCACACCCAGAAGGAAGCTGAAGCAAAGGAAGGAGGAAGAATGGAGCGGAGCACACCTGGGCCCACCAAGCTCAGAGGGCCCAATGTATAGAGAGGACTGTATAGCCAGCCCCACGGTGAGATGCGACATCCTGAACTGACCCATAGCCCTACACGGGACATCACCTGAGACACAGTGGGGGATGTGCGACTGAGCTGACCCCACCACACTGAGGCAAACACTGGGAGCGTGCAATGGAGCAGTGCGGGAAGCAGAGCAAGGAGGTCCAGAAGGAGTATAAAGGATGAACTTTGGGGCCAGGACGTGGCACCCCATCAGACTCGTCCAGAAAACACCCCTAAAGGTCAACAAACAGACCTCAAACTACTGACAGGTATTTGTTTATTTTCTTTTGCTGTCTTTGTTTTGTTTTGTTTTTCTTTTATTTCTCTTCTTTTAAATTTTGTATGTCAGTGACTTTTTGCTCGTTAGTGTGTCGGTGTTGCTGCTGTCGACGCCATGTTGTTATGTGCCATTTTGGTGCTGTCCAATCCATCTGCATTTGTATGCACATATTACTATATCTGCAGGTCCACCTAGATAAGATAGGCTGGACAAACAATGTGAGAAGAAAATAACGGGACCAACGGTCCTGGAGGGACATGAGAGTGTGGGAGGTAGGGGAAGGGAGGAGGTGTTGGCCAACCCAGGGACAAGGGAACAGCGAGTGGTTCAAAACCAGTGGAGGGAGGGGATGGGAGGACTGGTAGGGAGTGACCAAGAGCAAGGTAACTGAGAGGAGTTACTGAAACCAGTATGAAGGCTGAAAATGATAGTGGGACAGGAGGAAAGCATAAGGAAATAGAGGGAAGGAGTAGGAGGCAAAGGGCATACATAGAAGCCTAAATGCAGACATGTACATATGTAAATATATTTATGATTATGGGGGAAACAGACCTGTGTGCATATATTTATAGGTTCAGTGGTAGGGTAGCAGGTGGACATTGGCCTCTCACGCGCACTCCCTCAATACAATAGCACCTTGCTCAGTTAAACGGTCATTCCATGACACCCACCTTCCTGACATGATCACTGAAGACGGATGTGTGCATAAGCAAACGTGGTGAAGAAAGCTGATGGTGCCCAGCTATCAAAAAGATATAGCATCTGGGGTCTTAAAGGCTTGAAGACAAACAAGCGGTCATCTAGCCCAGAAGCAACAGAGCCCATAGAGAAGAAACACATAAGCCTGTGTGAACACGAGGTGTTGAAGGGATTATGTAGCAGACACCAAAGAACAAAAGCCATCATTGTGTGATCACCGTACCCACATAAACCCTTAAGACGAATGTGTCCATAAGTAAGTATGGTGAAGAAGGCTGATGGTGCCCAGCTATTGAGAGATATAGCATCTGGGGACTTAAAGGCTTGAAAGTAAACAAGCGGCCATCTAGCCCAGAAGCAACAAAGCCAACATGGAAGCAGCACACCAACGTGTGTGATCATGAAGGGCCGAGGGGACCAGGTTTCAAGCAACAAAGGCGGGAAAAAAAATCATATCATCGTGAATGAGGGGAGTGTATGATGGGGACCTAATTCACATCTGTAGACAACTGGACATCTCTTGCAGAGGGGTAGTGGGGAGGATATTAGTCACTCAGGGTTCAGTGTAGCAATAATGAAACTCACAACCTTCCTCTAGTTCTTAAACGCTTCCTCCCCCCGAACTATCATGATCCCAATTCTACCTTGCAAACCTGGTTATACCAGAGGATGCACAGTGGTACAGATGGGATCTGGAAACAGAGGGAATCTAGGACAGATGAGCCCCTCAGGACCAATGATGGGAATGGTGATACCGGGAGGGAAGGGGGCATAGAAAGGGGGAACCAATCTCCGAGATCTACATATAACCTCCTCTCTGGGGGATGGGCAATAGGAAAGTGGGTGAAGGGAGATGACGGGCAGTGTAAGATAAGAAAAAAAATAATTTATACATTATCAAAGGTTCATGAGGGAGGGGGTAGTGGGGAGGGGGGGGAGGGAGAAAAGAAAAATGAGCTTGTTCCAGGAACCCAAGTGAAAGGCGAATTTTGAGAATGATGAGGGCAACGAATGTATAAGGGTGCTTTACTCAATTGATGTATGTATGGATTGTGATAAGAGTTGTATGAGCCCCAATAAAATGAATGACTAAAAAAACAAAGTGAACCTGATCGATAACGAGGCAAATTGAAGCCAGGTGCCTTTTGCGAACAACCTGCCAGATGCGGGACCGAAATGTGGTCATAAAGAACAAACCTAGATTGAGGCCTTCCTGAAATTGGCCTGCAAATGTCAAGAATATGAAGGTAATGAAAGTCAAGGGCAAGCGAGAACTACTTTAGCCTGAAGGAAGCTAGAGACTTGACAACCAAAATATAAGGTTTTTGGCATAAATTTTTACCGTAAAGATTACTGGAACAACCATCACTTGAACAGGGTCTGAGGGTGAGGGGGTAGTAACGTGTCCTTGGTTATATTGTATTGGGTAATAAATTCTAAGGAATTTAGGGTAGGTGGATCATTCTAAAATGCTTTATGGGGGAAAAACTTTGTACTGTACTTGAAAGTTTTTTTGAAGTTTATGATAATTGGTGGGGGGCATGATAATCAGACACACTAAAGAGGTAGAAAGAATCACAAAATCCATTTGTCGGGTGTACACATGGATTAAGCCTCTGGAGAATCCCCTCTGATCATCGTTGAAGGATGTAGATAGCCCTGTTATCAGGCAGAGAGCATTGTAAAATCAATTACAGTAGACACAATTAGGTCAGAATGTAATAGCTTATCATTTGATTTCCCCTTTGACCCATTTTAAATCGGCTTCAGTTGCAAAGGAAAAAAAAAGGTAAAGGGGAAATACACATTGATTAAACCCTGGTGAATCCCATCTGACCATGGACCAGGGTTGGTAATGGCCTTGCTAACATGCAGAGTGCATTAGAAAACGGACTGTTGTTGCAGATGTGTTAAAATTTAGGTTAAATTAGGTTAAAAAGTTAGGTTAAAATGTAGCACTCTTAAAATTTTATCTCCCTTAATGGTTCATTTACATTTGTCCTAGTTTTTAATTGTTTCTGCTTTCTTTAGCTTGAGATTTTTATGTTTTATTTGGTTATTCTTTAAAATTTAATCATTTTATTAGGGGTTCATACAATTCTTATCACAATCCATACATATATCCATTGTGTCAAGAACATATGTACATTTGTTGCCATCATCATTCTCAAAATATTTGCCTTCTACTTGATTTCTGCTGCTCATTTTCCTCCTCCCACCCCACTGTCCCCTACCTCATGAACCCTTCATCATTCATAAATTATTATTATGTCATATATTATACTGTCCGATGTCTCCCCCGCCACTACCCTCTTCTCTGCTGTCCCTCCCCCAGGGAGGAGGCTATACGTAGATTCTTGTAATCAGTTCCCCCTTTCTACCCCACATTCTCTCCACCCTCCAGGCATCGCCACTCTCACCACTGGTCCTGAAGGAGTCATCTGTCCTGGATTCCCGGTGTTTCCAGTTGCTCTCTGTATCTTGTTAGTTATTATTTTGGTTTTTTTTCAATGTTTTTCTGTATGTGAAATCCAGGATGGGTAGATATATAGAGACATTAACTGGATTAATGGTTCCTTGGGGATTTTGCAGGAGAAGTTGGGGAGTTAATATTGATGTGTACAAGAATGAAAATGTTCTAAAACTGATTGATGATTGTACAACTTTTCTGGATGTGATTGTGCTGTGTAATTGTACGATATATGAAAAATATGCCAATAAAATGTTGGGGGCGGAATTTAAAAAATGAAAAAGTAGACAATGTCAAGTGTTGGTGAGGCTGCAGAGCAGCTAGAAGTTTCCACACTGATAGTGGGTAGTTATGTGTTGGATCTACTTTTGAAAGTGAGTGTTAGGTCCTCAGGAAGTTAAAATTACACCTATTTTATAACCCTACTCTTATACCTATTCCTCTTCCAGAAATGTCCATATTAGACTATTCACAGCTGATTCATTTCTTATATTCTCAAACTGGAAACAAAAAACCACAAAAATAAAAATTAAAAAGCTCACGGTTGGCGAATGGATAAGTGAGCATGGCTTATCCACACCATTTGGCGTACTGTTGAGGAACACACTGCTATACACACATAACAAGAATTCATCAGAAAGCCATAAGCTGAGCTAAAGAAGGCACGAACGAGTTTATATTTAGGATTCCATTTATAAGAAATCCAAGAACAGTCCAAATGAAAGCCTAGCAATTGAAATTAGAATAATTGCTGATTTGGGGTGGGGTTGGCTGGAAAGGGGGCAGTACAGGACGTTCTGGGGTACAGAAATATTGTATGTCTTGATTGGGTACATATATGTATTCTCAAAATCCATCAAAGTATGCACTTTAAATCTCTATATGTTATTTTTGTAAGCTATATTTCATGTTTTTCCCATTCTAACAATTGCCTTTTAGTTTTTTTGATAAAGGTTTTTCTCAAAATTAATATATTTCTGTTTTGTTTTTAAATCATTTTATTGGGCACTCATAAAATTCTTATCATAATCCATCCATACATTCATTGCGCCAAGCACATTTGTACGTTTGTTGCCATCATCATTCTCAAAGCACTACTTGGGTCCTTAATATCAGCTCCTCATTTCCCCCCTCTTCCCTCCTCTCCCTCCCTCACGAACCCTTCCTAATTAATAATTTATTATATTATATTTCATTTTTTTAAACTAATTTTTTTCTTATTCACTAAGTTATCAACGCGGTTATCTCTGGTGGCTGGGATTCTTTCACTTTCTACCTTTTGTATTTCTGTAATGTTTGAATATTTTCCAACAAACATGTCTTATGTACCAAAAAGACCCACACTTAGGATCTGAAAGTATAATTACATAGAGATATGATACAATGGTACAGAAGCAACTGAAGTTAGTTATTTTAGGGGAAACGAAAATGGGTCTTTTTTATATATCAAAAAGATGCTCACATCAAAGAATTAACATATAAAATCAAGACAAAGAACAGAAAACAGAAGTGAATATTTATCTGATTTCCGAGTGTCAAACTTTTGTAGATTGAAAGCCATGTTAAGGACTCTAAAGAAAAGTAGCAATAGATTTTTTTAACTACATAAAATCAATATAGCAACACAAAACTAGAAGGAAGTTGGGGGTTATTTACCAAAACATTACTCTTGACAGGTTTATAGGTAAAGGAGATGAATTCTGCCCAGGCAGGGTGGGGGTAGGGAGGAAGAGTGAGGAAGGAAGGAGAGCAAGGCAGCGAGAGAAGCAGAAGCAGGAACACGAGGTCTAACCAATAGGTGAATACAAACTAAGTCTGAATGTGTCCCTATCAATTTAGCCAGTCTTGCTGCCCTGTAGCATTTGCTAGTCTGAACGACAGGAAGGACCACTTCTTGGTAGAGCTGCAAATGGCTACATTTGTGGAAACCCATCGAGCTATGTGCACCAAAAATCTTTAACCTATTTATACCCTTTGAATCGGAAAAACTACCTTTGCCGAATCTGTTTAAGAAAATAATCAGAAAAGTAAGAAATAAAAAGACCCTAAATGCAAACATATTATTCTTATTACACATTAATAACATTATTCTTTTTTTAATGATGCTTTTAAAAGCATTGTTTTTAAGTGCTTATGAAAAATTAAGGACAGCACCCCTAGATTCCAGTGTGGCTCCTAGAACAGCAACGCCCCGCGGTGAAAAAGCACCCTCGCTCTCCCCGCCCCCCCGTCATTGTCATTTAAACACGTTCACTGATAGACCATTTAATACAGAATCGGGGCTTACGCGGCTGTGGGCCCAGCGGAAGGCGCGGAGCTCTGGGCAGCGGTCGCGGAGGTGGGTGAGGTCCGCAGGGGTGGGGTCCCCGGGGGTGGGTGAGGTCCCTGGGGGTGGGTGGGGTCCCCGGGGGTGGGTGAGGCCGAGGGGTTGGGTGGGATCTTCCGAGGTAGGTGAGGTTCCCGGAGGTGGGTGAGGTCTCCGGGGATGGGTGGGTGAAGCCGAGGGGGTGGGTGAAGTCTCTGAGGATGGGTGGGATCCCCGGGGGTGGTTGAGGCCGAGGGTGTGGGTGGGATCTCCCGAGGTGGGTGAGGTTCCCGGAGGTGGGTGAGGCCGAGGGGGTGGGCGAGGTCCCCGGGGGTGGGTGAAGCCGAGGGGGTGGGTGAAGTCTCTAAGGATGGGTGGGGTCCCCAGGGATGGGTGAGTTAGGCCGAGGGGCTCAGCCCGGAGCGGGTGGCTCTGGACCAAGAGCTCGTCCGGAAGCCTCGGTGACTCACACATCTGCTCAGCATCTGGCTGTCACCACTCAGGAAAAGAATATCTCCCCCTTCCCTCCCGCCTTCCAAATTTCCCCTAAAATTTCATTTAACCTGGACAGGGTGGGGGGTTCTGGGAAATGTAGTTTCTTGCTGCTGCGAGGTGGAGCAGGGGTGAGTGAAGCGCAGGGCTGCGGTGGGCCACCCTGCACAGCAGGCCAAATGTCGCCGACAGTCCTCCTGCGCTTACCTGTGGGTCCGCAGGCCGCGGTGTCAGTGTCCAGGAGAAAATCATCCGGATCTGAGCTAATAGAGGTTCTGCAATTGAAACCAGGAAAGAGCTACTTCATTGAAACCAAGGAGCCTAAGTAAAAAAGTACTGGTATAGGGTGCAGCTACATCGACGGTAACTGGACTAATGGCTTGGGGGTGGGGGGAGAGTATGTCCCGGGGAAGTTGGGGGGAATGGGGGCTCTTAACAAGGAGCACAAGAGAAAAGAACATGTTCTAACATTGACCGTGGTGGTGATTGTACAATTCTTCTCGGTATGACTGAATGGGATGATATTTGGATTATGTCCAATTAAAACTCGGTTTTTAAAGTAGTGTATGATGGTTCCCATGCAAACATACATGGGTGTATTCCCACTGAGCTGCTGGCGGTTTTGAACTGTCGTCCACCCCGATCACAGCCCATCAGTAACCACCACACCACCAGAGCTCCCTAAGCTTATTAGATTTCCTTGAAGGAAGCAGGGTGACCATGGGAGCATATTTGACAAAGTTTAAAGAAAATTGAAAAACAATATTGGTGAGGAAAAAATGGTTTCACAAAAGTTGTACTAAGGGCTTGCTTTCCATCCTAGCAATGTGTCCACTCACTCTCTCGGGCAGCAAGGGCAGTCCCTGGGGTTTCATTGCAAAGCCTTACCCCATCTACCCGACAGCTCGGATCTAGCCCTTCCAGACTTCCTTTTTGCCCGTTAATGCAAAGAAAAAAAATTTAAAGAACATGATTTAAAAATTTAAAAGAGCACAATTGATCCCCTGAAGGATACCCAAACTGCAGTTTTGGCTTTGTGTAATATCTCTGTTCTGGTATGATTTTCCCAGTAACACTTTTTGACTTTACCTTGTACACTATTTTCAGAAAGCTAAGAAAATGACACTGTTTCTAAAACTGGGCAACCAAGACCTATGTGCATTTCTGATGGGAATTTAAAATGGGGTAGCCACAGTGGAAAGTAATTTGGTAGTTTCTCAAAAACTTAAACACAGAGTTACAGTATAACCCAACAATCCTACTCCTTGATATACACCCCCCAAATTTTAAATGTCTATTCACATTCAAACTTGTACATAAATATTGATAGCAACATTATTCATAATAGCCCCAAAGTAGAAACAGATGAAACTTGGTATACACATACAATGGAATATTACTGAGTCATAAAAATCAATAAACAGGAAGGCAAACAAACAAAAACCCCATAAAAAAAAGCGAGCGGAGTTTCTTTTTTCCTGGAACAACTGAGGAAGAGTCAAGAATTGAAGGAGGCTATGCCTATCTCCTTTGCCACAAGACCAGAAGAACTGGAAGGTACCAATTACCATTGCTGAAAGTTTCATAAAACGTTCTGATAAAGCGCCCTGACCAAATGAGGAGAACTGCACGGCAAGGTTTCAAATTCTCCTGGGTTCTAGACTTTCTGGAGCCCTGGAAAGCAGAGGGGCCACTCCCACGATTGCCCTCAGATCATCTTGAAATCCTAAACCAAAATACCTCCTCTTTTCCAAGCATTAGTTTAGCTGAACTGTTTTTAAGATTTCTGCTTTGATGCACTATGGTCTTTAAAAAACTATATGAGATCAAATTGACAATAGCAACACAAACTTGAGGGGCAGTGAGTTTCGGGTATTGAGGGGTGACTAACTCAGCACAGGAGGGTGAGCTCAGGTGAACTACCCAAAGAAGATCGTGTCCTTTGATTGTACATGTAGAAGCTGTTGAATCAGGGTATGTTTGGCTGTATATAGTCCCAACAAGAACCACAACAATAACAAAATCAGTAAAATTTAGAAGAAAAAGAAATGAAGTGTTGATGCATGCCACAGGATGCAACAACCTTGAAAACATGATCCATTTGTATGAAATGTCCAGACAAATACAGATGCTAGATAGTAAGATTAGGGACAAAGAGAGTTGTCTTCCCGAATGCCTCCGCTAAACAAAAAATTAACTATCCATACCACAATCTAGGGGTTGGACAGAAATCAGGCACACTAATTAGACACCTAGGGGAAAATCCAGAATTGAGCATGCTCAGAACCAAGCCTGGGGGCGGAAGCCAACCCAGGCACACCCACATTAGGAACCAACAATATGACATCACCCAGGTGCACTTAACCTCAGCCATTAATGTGGCCCAAACCCTCAACCACGCCTCCCCAACCAGTGGGGATAGAATCATGCCACACGAAGGCAGAGCCCCCTTTCCTCTGCTCTTTCAGGCTGTTTGGCAGGCGGAGGGTGGGAATCTCCCCCACTTTAGGGCACACCCCTGTGGCCACACAACTGGCTGCTCAGGCCCCGGAGGGACCAAGCTCCCTCTCAGGCCTCTCTCTTGGTCCGTGGTATGTCCTGGTTCTGAAAGCGTGGTTTTGAACTCCTGTTCCTGTATTCGTTCCATGTGGGTTTTCGGATTCGGTTTCAAGCTCCTGCGTCTCCTGCGTGACCTTGCACGCTTCCCGGAAACACTGTTTACCTTTCGAGACTGTCATCCCTGAAACATCCCTTTTCCTCATAAAAGTCACTTGGATTACAAACGTGTTTCTGCCGTGTGAATTCTTTTAATGTTGCAAAGCAAGAACCAACGTACCCCAATCCAGAAACCTAACATACACAAACACGCAGATATAATTTAAGGGGAACATTTATTAAGTCTTTATAGAGATAAAGAAAACACAAAGACACAGACTTACCATTCAGATGAGGGAGGCCATTAGCACAAGGTCAGAAGGGATTCATAGCCGGCATGCTTGTTAAATAAGGCATGGAACAAAGGGAACTGTGACCAATTCATGATTCATGGTAGATCAATACTTCATAATTACAATATATCACAATTACATGTGGGACTACAGGAAATGACTGCAGCATGATGGGGACACATGCATTCTGTTATACAGAAAGACTTACAAGATTGGCCCAGGGCCTTCCAAGCATGGCAGTTAACACACAGATGACAGAGCGTGATCCAGGATTATGAAACCCCTGTGTTTTCTTCAGTAAGGTGACCTCCATCCATCGAGGTTATATCCAGGCCAGTTTCTAAGAGAGCCTGACCCATTTCCCTGGTTGGATGGAGGTGGGTGGAGGTAAACTACCTGCTGAGGCACACTGCCTGAGGACGAGATGCGCTCCATCCCTGGTAAATGACCAGAGAGAGCTCAATGCAGGCGTAGTCTATGTGGGGACCCTACAAATGGATGTGGGGGCTGTTACTGTCACCTATAGTCTTTTGCAAACCGGGGTGCTTGGGATTTAAGCTTTAATACACGTGAAAAAAAAGATTTTAAAATTAGATATAGGCGATGATTGCACCACTCGGTACTAAAAGGAACTCAATGTAGGTCAGAGAAAGCACCTGAGCCTGCTAGATTTTGTAGGGCTAGAAAAGAAAACTCAAAAACACAAAACAAAAACCTTACTGCATTGATTGGATGCCTAGTCATAGTGGCCCTATAGGACAAAGTAAAACTATCACTTTGAAATCTTAACAGGAGTAGAAAGCCTCATCTTCTCCCATGGAGCAGCTGTGGGTTTCAAACTGCTGACCTTGCAGTTAGCAGCCCAGCTCATAGCTCACTATGCCACCAGGTCTTCTTAGAAAGTAGTAAGCGTTCAAAGAATTATGAGAAATCAAATTATATATTCCCCTAGGCAAATCTGTTGCAAAAGAACGCTTTAGATAGTAAAAAAAGCAAACATGTCACGTCCAGGACCGCAGGTGTATCTGGTCCAAGCCAAAGTCAACTGTCAATTGTCTCGTGTACACGTGAAAGCCAGACAATGAATAAGGAAGACTGAAGAATTGCTGCCTCTGAGTTACAGTGTTGGAAAAGAATATTGAGAGTACCATGAACTGCCAGGATGTGATAGGTTTCTTGCTTGTGCCAACTAGGCTACCATAGGAACACGTGGGTGGAGTTTAATCAGGTTGGAGTTTGATTGGAGGGCGACGGAGATAAATGGATCTATGAAGGTGGCCTCTTCCTCTTTTCTCCCTGGTGATTGGACCAGCATGCTGCTGCCTGAGCTAGTCCTTTGTCTCAACTGTGTGGGCCTAGTTAACCCATGGATCCTGTCACAATGTCACCTTGCTGTGCATTGCTAGAGCTAGAGGCCCCATCGGGACCTGCCACTTCACCTCTTGGTGTCTGCTGCCTGTGGGCCAGCTCTACTTGTCTTGCCTGGGGCAAATTCTGCTGCTTCCTTGACCTTGGGCCAGAACTGGCTCAAACTGAAGGACCTTCAATATATTAATTGTCCCATGAAAGTGAGTTGAACTGTTGTGTGGACTGATTAGCTGTTGTATTCCATCTCACTATATAAACCTATCCATATATATAAAACCATAAGTGTCCTGGTATTGCTTCTCTAGAGAGCCCTGCCTAACACAATTAGTACCAGGAATGGTTCTAGAGAAACAAGATCATCAGTATGGGTTTCCTGAATTGTTCTCCATCCTGATTAGTCCTAAAAGTACTGAGAATGCTGCTTCGACCCCTAAACGCATGGGCAAGACTGCCACTGTTACTAGAGAGGATTAATCCATGTGAACCCACGGTGTGACGTGGCACAGTTGATATCCACAGTATCACCACCAATAGATGAAATGCTGGTGAGAGGAGAGGCTCTGGGTAACTGTGTGCTTGATATTTTTCAACAATTTTGTCTGGATGAGAAGTATAGGGAAGCTGGCTGGCTGGTCCTCCTTACAACGGAAAATGTGATCGAGGAAAGGGATGATCTTAGAATCTCAGAAATCCATCTCAGTAAAAGACCTAAAAGCTTCTGAATGTGCTTCAAAGGAGAGTCTTCTCTCTTCTAGTAATACAGTTGACATTGCTGAAAACCACATCCAAAGTCCCATCATACAAATAGTTGAATTACAGCATCAGCTGAACTGTAGGCCTAGAACAGTGTCTGATATTAAAGGAAGGGCATTATTCAGAAAGAAATGGGACCCTGAAACATGGGATGGGAACATATGGGCTGATGATCCAGAAGAGGAAGATGTTGAACCCCTAGAGCAGTGGTTCTTAACCTTCCTAATGCCACGACTCTTTAATACAGTTTCTCATGTTGTGGTGACCCCATCCATAAAATTATTTTCATTACTACTTCATCACTGTAATTTTGATACTGTTATGAATTGTAATGTAAATATCTGATATGCAGGATGAATTTTCATTGTTACAAATTGAACATAATTAAAGCATAGTGATTAATCACAAAACACTATGTAATTATATATTGTGAAATGTTTATTTCTAATTACAAATAAATGAAATTTTATCTTGAATCATGGTGTAGCATGGATAACAGTCTTAATAAAACAGCAGTAAATGACATTGCTACATTTTGCGAGAGTATGCATAAAAACCTAACGTCAGGGCGAAGGTTGAGATAGCTTTTCTCACTGGAGTAGGAATTCTCAGAGCGGTCTTTGGAAGAGCACAATGAAGATCATCTTCCACAAGTCTGCTTCTGAATTTAGACTTGGATAACCAACAAGCTGGAAAACCCTGCTTCACAAAGATATGTTGTTGGAAATGGAAGAAGAAGAAGAAGGCACAACACAGTCTCAGACAGAACAGGTTATGACTGCAAACATTTGATCCAGAATTCTGTAACTGGAATTGTAGAGACATCAGTTCTCACTGCATCACTGTTAATAAATTCAATGAACTCCTCTTGTGCTGTTTCAGGATCATCTTCAACTTTGACTGTGAATGGGCTCTGGGAAAGTGCAAATGGGGTGTCAGGTAGATTTGGAAAGTATGATGAAATTTTGTCTGCAAGCATGTGCAAGTGTTTTTTCACAGAAATTATCATTGTAATCCTTTTGTCTGGTTCAATGTCATGTTCCTCAAAGAAAGCAAATAAGGTAGGCAACATGTTTCATCCAATTTTTTGTGTGTGCCAAAGCTGATGATTCATTTGGAATGATCAGATCTTTTAAGACAAATCAAAGCATATTGCAGTTGGTCCTTAAGGTGATAAATCTAGCACATTCACGATGGCAAAGATATTTTCTGAATTTCACTTTTATCGCTGAAAATTACTTCAAACTGTGGATTTGCTTTCGGATTAAAAAACATTTTGAGTTCATCACGAAGCTCAAAATTACGTTTTAAAAAACTTCTCCTTTTCACAACCATCCCACCTCAGTGTGAAATAGCAGAGCATTATTTGGTGCATCCAACTCATTGCACAGTTGTGAAAACAGTCGACTGTTTAAAGTGCTTGCCTTTACAAAACTGACAGAATTTAGGATGGCTTTCATTACTTCTTGCAACTCTGTGGCAGTTTTTGTTGCTAATATTTGCTGATGAATCATACAGTGAGTTCCAATGACTTTTGGTGACGCATGCAGTACTGTGATAATTAAGGTTTATTGTGCCAACCTGGCCGATGAACACATGTGGGATTAATTGAAGGGCAGAGAGATAAATGGCTTGGTGAGCCTTGCCTGTCTGATGATTGGATCACTTGCGGCTGCCGTAGCTAGTTCTCTGCCTCAGCTGGCAAGGCTCACTTCCTGAGAGACATCCTTGAGAAGAAGCCACATGGACATACCCTGATATAACTCTGAGTGTTGGAGAAGCTGCGTGGAGACCCCTGCCAGCGCTGAGATGCTTGCACACTCACTGATTCAGTTTTCCTCTGGAATTTGGCATCATTGCATGTGTTTTGTGAGTTTAAGGAGGACTTTGTAGATCCATGTTGGATATGTAGGCTAATGTCGGACTTTTGGGCTTGGACTGGACTGCGTTGGGATGCTTAATGCACAACCACACTTTATATAAAACTCTCTCCTTTTAAAATTCTGTCCTATAAAATGTGAGTGTTTATGAATTTTGTTTCTCTAGTCTACCTATACTAACATAAGTACCAAATGTTGAAATCCAGATCGACATCCTAGCATAGCTGGAGCACCATCTGTGCAAACACCACAAACCTTTTCCCCAGAAATCTTATGCTCTTTCAGAAATGAACCAACTGTGTCAAATACATCACATGCAGTAGTTGTCGTTTTGCGGTTTTCAAAACAGAAACTCATCTTTAAAGTTCCCATCTTTAATATACCTCACGTAGACCAGTAACTGTGAACAGTTTGCAATGTCTGTAGATTCATCAAGCTGAATGCTACTACCTATTGGAAGTGGAGCAGATTTAATTTCCTGGATTACCTGATCAAGAATATCATCAGGCATGTCATCGATTCTTCTGTGGACAGTGTCATTATATAAGGTAATTGCACTCAATTTCATAACAAAGTGATCTCCGATCATAACTTGAACAATGTCTTTGGCCACTGGCAACAGTAAATCCTCAGCAATGGTGTGAGGTTTCATAGCTCTGGGATTCTGAGTGCCACCAAATATGAGTTCCTAAAGGTGAGGTGATGACTCAGGAAGAAGTGTGCTATACTCATAAAGATGTACTCGAATTTTCTAATACGTGCAAGCAGAAGCCTGGGGAATATCCTGGGAATGGTTACTAAGGGTGTGGGATACTGATGCAAGGAATTTAAGATTAAAGCAGTCTGAGTTTCTTTATATGGGCCCCCTAAGCAGAGATTTTTCTTTCAATATCTCAGCAAGAGAGGTTAAAAGAGGAACTAAATTCAAGATTGCTTGGTCGGAGCATGGGCTTCCAGATGGCCTCGATTAGATCAATTTGGAGGTACGTGATCTATCTTGATACACTATGGAAGAAGATACCCAAAAGCTTAGGAAAATTAGTATGTTAATCTGATAGCCTCACAAAAGGAGTGCCTTGAGGACATACCTTTCACCCAAACCATAAAGAACAAGTTTGTGAAGGGGACCCCCAGCATCTCTGAAGACGCCTATGATTGATATTTTATGTATATCAGGATTAATACTGGGAAATGTTGTAACTGAACTACGACATTTGCCTACAATGGGGCTGATTGGGCCCTGGGGTGGTAGAGGCCAGGTGTCAGCACTGAATCAGCAGAGATGGGGTGGGTGTGGTTATCATAATGGACAGCAAGTTTTCTGTAGTAATCAGAGAAACCTGTCTCATGTGGACTTATGGCATTGGCTACTTAGTCATGGTGTCCTTAGGAGTGAAATACATGGGAAACCTACTAAATATTTACATGATCTCTAGAAGCAGAAGAATGCTAGATCCAGTGAACCACAGTCCAACTCCAATCACCAGACTAGAGAGTCAGGGCCCCTCAATCAATTCCCAGACTTAAAGCAGTTTACAGACCCACGATCCTTTGAATGAAAGCAAGGCCAGGTCCCTTTGAAGAAAGACCCTGCTACATCACCAAAGATTTATCCTGTTAGTCTTTCTGTTTTGCTTCACACTGGAATGGAGATGGGCACCTTTGCTTACTTGGCTTTCCTGGTAGAATGAGCCCACAGATGCTACACTTGGCAGGAGTCTTCGTATTTTTTCTTCCTCTCCTTTTGCCATCTTTAAATTTTCAAGGAGCCCTTGTGGCATAGTGGGTTGCAAGATGGGCTAATGACCAGATGGCCAGTAATTTAAAGGACCAGTCGCTCTGAGAGAGAAAGATGAGGCTTTATACTTTCATACAGAGATACAGTCCTGAAAGCCCACTGGGACCATTGTACCCTGACCTGCTGAGTCATGTTGGAATTGACTCCTCAATGGCTCCCAGCATGGTAAATAATAGGGTTTTCTGATTAAAAATGCAAATACCAGTCAATGTCAGGCCAATGACAGTGAATTTGCTTGTTTGTTTTTTAAATGTCCATTCTCTTCAAGCAAGTCCTTAGTCACTTCTAGGTCTTCCAGACCCCTCCTGAGGGAGAATTTCCAAATATTTCCTTTAATCCTCTTCTTTTCGTGGAGGCTGGACAAAAACATTCAAAATGTCTACTGGTGGTTGTCATCTCAAGTTCAGCAAACCAAACAGAGTTTATTTACCTGAGAGTTTCATAGCCAACAATCATCCTTTTTCCTTTTGATCTGATCATTAAAAAAAAAAAAAATCTCCGACTTACTAAGAGGGAAATTCCACACTTCTGGGTCACAGGAGGAGCACCACAAACTTAAGTAGGCACAGATACACTAGTTTTGAGGAGCTGGGGGCTTTTAGCTTACCACAGTGGAGGCTGACTAGGGTTTGACTGTAGCCCTGCCATCTGTAGCTGGGATCATTTGGAGCCGGCACAGGGGCTTGATCTCAACACAGTGTAATCCTTGTGTCAGGGATTAAACCATTGCAGCCCCACAGTCAGGGATCGGAGCTCAGCTTTATTGTTACTTTTGTTTTCCTCTCTCCTCTCTATACCCACATAGTCACAGCAAGCTTAGTTTTTGTTTTCCGTTTTATCTCTTCCCTTTTCTCTCACATGCCACAGACAATCTCCAGACTACTTCCCTTAGCCTAGGGCATTTAAGCCTGCCCTCCACCCAGCTGGGAGAACTCCACCCTCTGCAGCATAACCTGAGGCTGGAAAAAGCCTGCCCACTCTCCACTAGGGGATATCTTACCCAACTTCTTCCTGGACAAATTCCACCTGCCGGCCCTCTGCAGTGCTTAACACTTGCCTGGGGGAATCCTGCCCACCTTCTTCTGGGGAAATCCTGCATGAGTGACTGGGGAAGCTCCTATCCATCCTCTGTGTTCCCACAGGACTAAAGGAACTTCCTTCCACCTGCTGAACTGAATCACAGAGCCAAAGGAAGCTCTGACAACACTTGCCAACATTTCATGCTGCTGTGGGAACCTCTGCCCAACCTCCGCAGCGATCTACCTCACCAGGGCAATTCCGCCCACTATTCAAGGTGCTCTGCACCAAAGTGGCCAACCCACCAGCCTCTGTGGCACTCCCGTTGCAGTGGGCACCTCTGCATGCCCTCTGTGGTACCCCAAGCTTACGTGGGCTACACCATCACAGCTTCTTGTGAGATCACCCAGTACAGCACCATCCTCATGGTCCACAGCAACCCAACCAGCATCGCCTGCATAGACCATCCAACTTGCTTTCCAAAAAACATAATACTGGTTGACTAGAGAAAGAGTGAAGCCTGCAGCTAATTTCACTATGAAATTGGCCTACCACTTTATCCTCCTGTGGCTTCTCATCTTTCTTCAAAGAAATGGAAAAACTAATTACTAACTTCATATGGAGAGGGGAAAAGCCCCTCAATTAGCAGAGAACTCCTCATCTTATACTGGGCATATACTCAGAAAAGGAAACAAACCACGGCCAGACATCCATGCTCCAGTGTTCATCACGGCACAGTTCACAATTGCAAGGAGTTGGAAACAACCCAAATTTCCATCAACACAAAAATGGATTAAAAAACTGTGGTACATACATACAATGGAGTATTACGCATCGCTAAAAAGCAGTGATGAACGCACAAAGCACTTTGCCGCATGGGAAGAACTGGAGGAAATCATGCTAAGTGAAGTAAGCCAAGCACAAAAGGACAAGTACTACATGAGTCTGCTGAGGTAAACTTTTAAAAAATGCAAAAGGGGCATAAGGAAAAAGCTACTGTATACAAACATTCCTGGGGTGAGGTCCAGGTAGTATGACAGGGGCCAGACCAAATCCAGGGGTACATATGGTAGCCAACTGAAAAGGAGTTCAGCACTGAAGCTACAGCTTAGAGAGGGACATATGTGATCAGAAATGAAGGGGGAGGGAGAGTGAATGGAGCACATCCTGGCCCACCAAGCCTTGAGGACAATATTCCTGCTCAGAGCAGCCAAGGCACAGAGACCATAGGGCCAGCCTCACTACAAGACATGATGTCCCTCACTGACCCATACCCCTACAGGGGACAACACTGGAGTCACAGTGTGGGAATTGCACCCGATCTGGCCCCACCACACCGAGGCAAAACACTAAGGGCATCCAACAGAACAGTAAGGGGAGCAGAGCAAGGAAATCCCAAGGGAGTATCAAAAATAGACTTTGAGGCCAGGGAGCAGCAACGAACCGACCTTGAATTATTTACAGGCTTTTCTTCTTTTGCCATTGGTTTGCTGCTGTTTTGTTTTCTTTTGTTCCTTTGTTTTGCTCTGTCTTGTTTTTGTGCATATTATTATCTCTGCAGGTCTATCTACATAAGATAGGTGGGATAAACAATCTGGAAGAGAAAATAACGGGACCAATGGTTCCGAGGGGACATGGGAGAGGGGGAAGTGGGGGAAAAGAAGTGGTGTTAACAAGCCCAGGGACAAGGGAACAAGTGCAAAATCAGTGGTGAGGAGGGTGTGAGAAGCCTGGAAGGGCTTGATCAGGGGCAATGTAACTGAGAGGAATTACTGAAACCCTAATGAAGGCTGAACATGATAGTGGGGAAAGTGGAGAAGGAAAGTGAAAGGGAATAGTGGAAAGAACTAGGAGGCAAAGGGCATTTATAGAGATCTAAATACAGGCATGTACATATGTAAATATATTTATATATGATGGGGAAATAGATCTATGTGCATATATTTATAAGTTCAGTATTAAGGTAGCAGATGGACATTGGGCCTCCACTCTAGTACTCTCTCAGTGCAAGAACACTTTGTTCTATTAAATTCCATGACATTCCATGATGCTCACCCTCCTGACAATAGCTTAAGACAAATGGGTGCATAAGCAAATGTGGTGTGAAGCAGAAAATACACTAATCCACCCATTTTGACATGTACAATCAATTGACATAAGTTACATTTTTCTAATTGTGTGACTGTTCTTACCTTACTTTACTGAATTGTTTTTCCCCATTGGCATGAGCTTAATGCCCCAGAAGCTTCTGATATAATCTTTCCAGTTGGTGTCAATTTGATCCCATAGTTTTTTAAAAGAGAACATCACTCAAGGTAGAGCAATGTTGAATTCTTTAGTAATTAAATTAAACTACTGTTTGGTTTAAGGAGCCCTAGTGTCATAGTGGGTTGACTACTTACTGAAACCTCATCAGTTTGAAACCATTAGCTGCTCTTCAAGGGAAAGTTGAGGCTTTCTCTTCCTGTAAAGATTTATAGTCTTGTAAACCCACAGGGGCAGTTCTACCCTGTCCTATCAGCATTGCCATGAGTAAGAATCGACTCTATGGCAGTGAGTACTCTTTGGTTGAAAGGCGACTTTAAGAAGTATTTTTGGCATAAAGTTTAAAGATAATCTCATGGCAACAGTTTAGTTCATCCAGCCTCCATGGCTCCAGAAAATCTGGATTCTGTCAGAATTTCAGAGTCTGTTCTGCATTTCCCCCATTTTGATCAATATTCTTCAAGAGAATCTTTGATTAATATTCAATAATAGCATCATGGCATAGTATATGGTTTTTCTGACAAAGGAGGTAGTTATTCATAGAGGTCACTAAACATGGATTCCATTTTCTGTTCTTCCTGACTATCTGCTGCTCAGGTGAATAGAGATACATTTCTGAATGTTGGATGTCCACTTGCCAGCATTTAAGATCCCAGGCACTAAGGCAACTGGCTAGGAGGTAGAACAAAAACACTAAACATGTTCACTGCCCTGAAGCATGTAGTAGTTACATACTTTTAGGTCAACTTGAAGATATAGAAAAGTGTAGGGTGGTATCCAAGCTGTCAATCAGGTGCCTCCTTGTGGGTGGGGCCTTCTCACCAGGAGGTCTTCGGAACCTTCCCCCACCCTGTCTTGATTTTTCTGCTTGCTTGACACGCTGAGAGCTGCCCAGAGCCCTGCCATGTTTCCACCAATCTCATATCCACACAACTTTGCACACGCTGGCCTGTGATCTTCCTGCACTCTGCATCATTGCTCATTGAATATGGCTCTGTGAGTCTGATGAGGGACCTACGGACTAATATTGACTGAAGGACTCGAATTGAACTTGGTTGGGATTTTATTACTTCTTGATATAAAGCTCTGTCTTATACATATATGAGTGTCACTGGATTTGTTTCTCTAGTCATTCTGGCTTCACTCAAACTAAAAAGCATGTCAGCTCGAGTCTTACAAAGCTACCCTCCTCCCCCACCCCCATACTAAGAAGAGATCAATCTTCCTTACAGAAGATCTCCAGCCACAGCCAAATAACCTTGGGATGATTTCAGATTCGGGTCCAGACCACCATGACAAAGCAAAATTGCAGTAAAGTGAGTCACATGGATTTGGGGGTTTCCCAGTGCATATAAAAGTTATATTTACACTACACTGTAGTCTACTAAGGAGAAGGTTGAGGCTTTCTATTCTCGTAAAGAGTTACAGTCTCAGAAACCCACAGGACTGTCCTACCCTGTCCTACAGGGTCGCTATGAGTCAGAATTCACTGAATGTCACTGAGTGAATAATCTATGAAGTGTGCAAATAGCATTATGAAAATGTTTGAAGTGTTGTGACAATTACCCAAATAGGACACAGAGACACAGAGCACATTCTGTTGAAAAAATGATGCCAATAGACTTGTTTGACACAGGGTTGCAACAACTCTTCAACATGTAAAAACCAAAGCTTAACAAAAAAACCCAATGCAATATCTACAAGGCTTAGTCAAGTGAGGCTCAATAAAGTGAGGTGTGCTAATAATATCCATCAGATTCCCATCACCTGCTAAAGGTGGGCTGAACCGAGTAATTCTCATTCAGAGAGTAGAGTATAAAAGGGGGATGAGTAATAAACCTGTTGCTAATGAATTATTCTGGAACATGGTGATTCTTGTGACACGGTGCTTCATATGATTTTCAATGGCTGTGATCTGATGGAAAAAGAGCAAGGCCTTTCTCCCAAGGCACCCGTGGACAGTTCAAACCACCAACCTTTGGGTTAGTTGCTGTTAACAAGTCTTTTGTGTCATGTAGAGACTCTTCAAAACCAAACAAAGCCAAGCCAAGCAAAACCAAACCCATAACCCTGTCTGATCATGAGAAAATTAGACAACCCTTAATCGAAGAACAGTCAATGAAATATTTCCTCAAAGTCATGACAACCAAGGAAAGTGTGAGAAACTGTTAGAGGCCAGAGGAACATAAGAATGCATGAGGACTAAATATAATGTGGGATCCTGGATTGGATTTGGGAACATAAAAAGGTCATTAATAGAAAAAATGGTGAAATCTGGGCAAAACTCAGAGCTTAATAGTAATGTGCCAATGTTAGCTGCTAAGTATCGACAATTACCATGATAATTAAAGATGATGAGGGGAAACAGGAACTAGGTAAGCAAGGAACCCTTCTGTACTATATTTTCAATTTTGGGAGTCAATCCAAAATTATTTTAAAATCAAATGTTAAAAAATCACACACACCCCCACCCTGAAAGAAAAGGAAATTGGTCTGAGGGATTACAACAGGTCCTGCTTGCTATTTAATTGATAGATGTTCATCTACTCTGGGTCAGGATACCAGATAGACTTGGAGCTGTTTATATGATCTTTCTCTCATTTTTCCTGTCTGGCGTCCATCTATATAAGACAGGCAGGATAAGTAATTCCATGGCGGCAGGAAAGGGAGTGATGGTTCTGGGGGTAGGGAGGGCATGGGAGGAGAGGAGAGGGGTGAGTGGTGAGCCAATAATGACAGGGAGCAGGGAAGTATCAAGAGTTATAAAATTGACAGTGAGAAGGGTGTAGCATGCCTGGTCTGGTGCCATCAATCAAAAAGTGTCTGAGAGGAGTTACTGAGAGGTGAATGATGGGTAGGCATGATAGTGGGGCAGGAGGAAAGAAAAAAGATAGAAAAGAAGGAAAGAGGAAAGAAGAAGACAGCAAAAAGTTATATGTATATGTATAGGCATAGATATATAATTATAAGTGTATTTGTCTATATGTGCACATATATGTAAATACAATAAGGAAGCAGATGGACTTTGGTCCTCTACTAAAATCTCACCTAAGTACAAGAACAATTTGTTCTAATAATGTGAAACTGTATGATGCTCACCTTCCTGGCACATTCGCTGAAGACAAAATGGGTACATAAGCAAATGTGGTGAAGAACGTTGATGGTGCCCAGCAATTAAGAAAGATAGCATCTGGTGGCCATCTAGCAGGGAAGCAACAAAGCCCACATGGAAGAAGCAAACCACCCTGTGCGATCATGAGGTGTCTACAGGAATAGGTATCAGAAGTTCAAAAACAAGCAATCAAATTGATGTGAAGGAGCGTAGACAAAGTGGAGAACCAAAACACACCTTCAAGACAATTGGACAGGCTCTCATAGAGGGGCCATGCGGAGGAGGGTGGGTGGTGGGGCAGGGGAGGAAATGGGGAAGTCAGGGTGTGGTACAAGCACTGATGAAATACATAACCATTCTCTGGTTCTTTAATATTTCCTCCCCATATTAAATTAAGGTTTATGTTTCAACTCATTAATACTGTTAGACCCATGTATGCTCATGTGTATAATTAAGATCATTCCATGCAGGACTACCAGGAATAACCTTTCAGAAACAGCAACAGGAGTAATGATTCCCTGATGATATGGGAAGACAGGGTGGGTGAGGAGTGTGCTGATAGCAATGATGACTGTATAGCCCCACTCAAGGGGAGTAAATAACAGCATTGGAAGTGAGTGTATATATTGGATGGCATAAGATATGGATATATATATATATATATATTAAATAGAACAGTAATACATAACAACAAGGGTTCCTGGGTGAAGGGTGGGGGATGGGGGGATAAAGGGGAGCTGATATCAAAAAGTCCAAGAAGAAGGAAAATGTTTTGAAATTAATTATAGTCACAATTGTACAATTATGCTTGATCTACTTAAATTATGGAAGGTTGTGCACGTGTAAGAGCTCCCAATAAAATAATGGGGAAAAATTACTCCCCAATATATCACACCCTCTTAAAAGTCCACAAGGTCTTTTTCATACCTTTCTGAGTCCAGATAAATACAACAGTAGAACTGAGCTAGCAAAGCAAAATCACCTACTTTATTTTCTTCTGACTTTTAGGTCTCTGAATGACTCCAACAATTAAATGCTCAGCCTGAAAGGTTGGTGGTTCAGATGTACTCAGAGGTTCTTCAAAAGACAGACCTGTGAATCATAGCCTTGAAACCCCTGTGGCTTAGTTCTATTCTGCACACTCAGGGTCTCCATGAGTTAGAATCACATCAATGGCAATGAACAAAAGCAAGAAGAACTAATGGTGCCAGTCTGGAGGTGAGAATGCCAACTGTTTGCCCATGCCATTCTTTCCTAACAGAACCCCAGTGTTTAGCTGGCCATATTGGCACTCAGCTAATTGATTACATTTACCAGTGTCTTTGGTAGGCTGGGATGACTTTGTGACTACGTTCTTGCCGACGACATGAAAACTCATTTCAGTGGATGGCTTTCCCTGGTAAGAGAATGGGAAGGCCATGGGGTGATACACTGTGGCTGATGGAGCAACAAGAGAGCAAGAGTCTGGGTCTTTGATGAAGTGTTAACAGTGTCACACTAGCCTGACCGTGAACCTTCACACTTTTGTTATGTGAATGGCAGTAACAATGTTGCTTTTAAAAAAATTAGTTTTACGAGAACTTTCTAGAATACGCAGCTTGACTCAATCCTGACTGATATAGGATCATACATTTCTATCTTTTAAACGTTAGGAAAAAATCCAGAAAAGCATAGAGATGAATATTAAGAAAATAAAAATGACCCAGGAATAGGTAAATCGCCAGGGTCATGGTCATCTGGTAGAATTGAGAACAACGGCACACCTTTCCTGTGGAAGTTAGACTCTAACATGCCACATGAAGTCAGGGAGAAAAGAGCCTATATCCGCCCTTCCCCCGACTTCTAATCTCTCTTCAGAACCTCTCACTGGTCAAATGCCACCAGGATCCTGGAAAATGGATCCTCAGTGATCACCCTCCTTGAGATACAGAGCAGACCAGGGCAAGTGTAAGGAAATGGATTTGAGAGAAAGAGACCCCCATCCAATGCAGTCCACCCCTCTTCCTCCTAATTATTAATTTTTATCCTTCCACCTGTTCTTGTATTTAACAGTTTCAACTAATCAACAACTCTCTGTCTTATAGGTAAAAATCCCATCAGCCATTATACCCTGCTTGGGTCCAAGGTCCCCAAGTATAGTTCAGTCCTCTCTGTCTAGGCTGGATGGGGCTTCTTATGGTTTATTGGTTGACCTCGTTGTAATATAAAGCATCATGCTGAATTAGTTTCGTATAACATGCTAGGGTGAGGGGAAAGAAACTTGGCGATTAACATGCAGAGGCCACGCATGATTCCTGCAGTTCTTGTGTCTGTAACGAGTCACAAGGACAAAGCTGATATTCATCACTTCTTTGGTTTCTGTTTTGCTTTTCTTCCATCACCGATCCCATGTTATCCTGGCCCTTGGCTGGCCAAGGTTATTTACTTGGCGAAAAATACCTTAAAACCAAAATAATCTGAGTCCTTAACGGCCCGTGGTATTATTGTTCCTTTTCAGTCTTTAACTGACCTTTAATATGGGACTTACAAACCACTAAGATAGACTCCAGTGACTTCCCTGGCTTCCATAAATGAGTCTTTCTACACCAGATGGTGTAGCAGCAACACAATTACCCCTGGTAACTTATGCCAATCACCCTCAACAGCCCAGTTATCCTTTCTCAGCCTGCCAATTCAGTGGCATAAAGAATGTTAAATGGTCAAGTGACTGATGCACCTTCTCGATGAATGACCCTCTTGGATCTCCTGAAGGAATAATGCCTCCCTGGAGGCCCTAGATCCCCAAACCAGCCGAGCCTACGGGTTGGGGATGGGCAGCAAGAGTCATCTCAGTGACTGATCGGGTGGAACCGTGAGCGAGGTCACTCTCGATTTTAGCCCTTGGCTCCCAGACTTGCATGTTTCCTCTCTGGGAGTATTAGCACCACACATTGGCTGATGATTTAAAACACATAAATGTATCCTTTAGGAAAACACTTCAGCCCTGCAAGTATTCACTTAGTAGATGTCACAAGTACCAGTCTCCATGACCCTGAGAGCAGAAGAACTAAACGGAGCATGACCACCACTACTAATGTTTAAAAGATAGAAACGTATGATCCTATATCAGTCAGCATTGAGTCAAGCTGCTCCAAAAAGCATCAAGTTAGAAGGTCCTGGATAGAGTGGGAGACACATATGGAACAATACTCAAAAATCACAAAAAATACCAGGTTTATTGGACAGATAGACTAGTGGAACCCCCTATACTACTGAGATAGTTAAGGTTGATTGTGCCAACCTGGCTGATAAACACATGTGGGATTAATTGAAGGGCGGAGCGATAAATGGCTCAGTGAGTCTCATCTTTCTGATTCTCGGGTCTCTTGTTCTCCGAGGATCGGTCCAGGGTGCATCTACCTTAGCCAGTTCCCTGCTTCAGCTGGCAAGGCTCACTTCCTGTGAGATATCACTGAGGAGAAGCCACATGGACCTACCCCGATGCAGCCCTGGGTGCTGGAGCAGCCGTGTGGAGACCCCTGCCAGCGCTGAGATGCTCACTGATTCGGCTTTCCTTCTGCAGTCAGTGTCATTGCATATGTTTTGTGAGATTGAGCAGGACTTTGTAAGTTGGATGTTGGACTTATGGGCTTGGGCAGCACTGGGTTGGGATGCTTTCTTAATGTACACTTCCCTTTGCTGATATGGTTGGTTGGCTGATTTTCCTGGGAAGTGGTGCTATATTGGATGTACAGCCTTGGTTTCTACTGTTAGCTGGTTCAATCTAGATTCATAATTGTACTTGGTTGATGTGATCACCTGATTTCTAAGAGCCTCCTGTGTAATGGATTCCCTCTTGTGAGCAGATGCATGGACAACCAGGCGAATTGCTGGAACCCCCTTGGCCACGGTCTTCCAAGACTATCCCAGACAGGGTCTGTAATATGCTAGCAGTTCACTTCTGACAATCCACAGAGATCATCTGCAAACCAGGCCCACGTGTTTGGTTTGTTTGCTTTTGTTATGAGGAAGTGAGAGCATCTCATAGGGGGATAGGTGTGACTTGAGAGAGGAGAGCACCACAGCAGAAGATGGTAGATGTAACTTGTGCCTTCTAGACTCCCCGAGCCCTATCTCACAGGTATCATTTCCCTTTGATTAGAGCTTGTACTATGTACAGCAAACTTTGACTCAGTGGATCAAGGATTGAGTTCACAATGGGAAGCTCAAGGCACAAGATCACGTAGAATCCCACAGTATAGTGGATGTTGTAATACTCTTGCCCCATATCCACCAATCCAAGTCTGAGCCACTCATCCCAAAGCTTCCAGGAATGTGATGACTGCTGAGCCCACGCCACAAATTTCCCGAAGTCCGTGGAAACAGCCTCACTCAATGTTATGCTTCCTCCCTGGGGAAAGCCACACCCACTGCCTGGTTGCTGTGGCAACACTGAAATATGGCTCCATTTCCCTACATCAGGATAACGATGAAGAACTTCCCAACTCTGGCGCTCCCTGGGCTTAATCAGCATCTCCCTGTGGGTCATCCTGAATCTCTCACTCCGCTGCAGGTTGTTGAGCCCAGGTGTAGTCTCCACTAGGCCTCTTGCACATCAGTCTCCATCTCAGAGTTGATTTCTTGGGGAGCCAAGTCAAGTGTTTCGATTCTACAAGTTTCATCAGGCAAGCCAGTCTTGGCTTCTCAGAAGAAGAAGAATTGGTAGCTCAGGAAGGTACCTCTTTGGCCTATAGGACCATGCTGCCTGGCTCTTACCGGAATTTCCTGCCCATTGTTAGCAGTGGTCAAGTTGGCCCTTGGCTCACGATGATCCCACGCACGATGGATCAATACCTTGATCGACCACTATCATGGATTGAATTCATTAATAACAATAACTCGCTACCATCTGGTTGATAAATACATTTTTGTTTGTTAGAGCCATTTCCTTGTCGTATTTCTGTTATAACAGCACTAGATAATGAAGACATTTCCAGGTTCAGTATCATAACAACACACAAGCTTCTATCTAATGACATGCGTAGGGGCTGCTCATGAGGTGTATGGGCCAGGAGTTGAACCCAGTCTCCTACATGGAAGGTGACACTATAAATACCCTGCCCATAACCAAACCAAACCAAACCAATTCTGACTCATATCAACCCATATAGGGCAGAGAAGAATTTCCCTACAGGTTTTCCAAGGGTGGGATATTTATGTAAGCAGACTGCTACACCTTTCTCTCATGGACTATTTGGTGGATTCCAAGCACCAAAGCCAAGACCTTTAACCACCGTGGGAGAGGACTCTGTCTATATAACCTCTAAGTTTATGGAGAAAGTTTGAGCATCATTAAACTGTTGGTCATAGCTCTCAGGCAGGCTGGCTTGCACCATTGCCTGGACCCAGTACCAAGTCTACTCTTGCTCTGAATCTCACGGGCCACTCAGAGCCTTATAGGATTATTGGTAGATGGGTTAGAACACACCCACACACAGGAGATACAGTGTCTGAATCCAAAGACGCTCGGGAATGGGCCAGACAGTTCACTAATAGACACCAATTTTACAAATATTTACGGATGTCCATTATATGTCAGTCACTCTGGGAGATGCAGGGGGAGGAGAAGAAATGGGCTTGCCCTTTGAGGAGTTTGATGTAGTTTCATGGAAATCTGAGCCCTGACTATGGCTCTTTGCAGACAGTGGCTATAATACATTTATGTGTGAAGTGCTGTGAGCGTGCAAGGAGGGTGACAGGGTGAAAGAAAGGAGTGGGAGTTGTCTGGTCATATAAAATATGTGCTGGTCAGCACCAAAGAAAAAGTATTTGTTCAGGCCAAATTGAAAGGATTTAAGATAGTTCATGACGCTGAGATTTAAGTAGCTCCTAAATACATCATTTATCTTTCAGGTTAGTTTTGTTTGGACACTAGACAGTGTAATGGAATGACTTTCTGTTTATTTCAAGGAGAATTACAACATTAAGAAATAATTCTTAATTGCTCTTCAAACTGACAACTACCAAAATAATCCTCGGCTCTTTGCTCATGGTCTGGCATTGAGCAGTGACAAACAATTACCCACTTAATTCTAAGTGATATGCTGAATTAGGCATGCTAAGCACATTATTGGACATCTAACATTGGCATCAGAGTTTGAGATCTGAGGTAGGTTTTTCTTTCTTTTTAATTGTGGGAAGTGATGAGACAGAACACTCCAGCATCAATCCCTTTTCACTATTTTTACCCCACCCCAACCCAGGTGTCTTCTTGGATATAAGTAAGGGCACTTTCAGCGGTTTGGGAGAACAATCTGTATCTAACATCCTTTATACATTTAGGTTGGATCATATTTTCCTATTCACAATAAAGACTATTTGAGGCTTTATTTTCTTTTTTGAAAAATGGAATTCCTTTGATGTCTCCTTTTGTTATTTATTTATTTATTTATTAACAGGGACATTTTAAATGTTCCCATCTCTGGTACTCTATTACTGTTTTTTTAAAACATTTTATTAGGGGCTCATACAACTCTTATCACAATCCATACATATACATACATCAATTGTATAAAGCACATCCATATATTCCCTGCCCCAATCATTCTCAAAGCATTTGCTCTCCACTTAAGCCCTCTGCATAAGGTCCTCTTATTTTTTCCCTCCCTCCCCGCTCCCCACTCCCTCATGTGCCCTTGGTAATTTATACGTTGTTATTTTGTCATATCTTGCCCTATTCGGAGTCTCCCTTCCCCCCCTTCTCTGCCGTCCATCTCCCAGGGAGGAGGTCACATGTGGATCCTTGTAATCAGTTCCCCCTTTCCAACCCACTCACCCTCCACTCTCCCAGCATCGCCCCTCACACCCTTGGTCCTGAAGGTATCATCCACCCTGGATTCCCTGTGCATCCAGCCCCCATATGTACCAGTGTACAACCTCTGCCCTATCCAGCCCTGCAAGGTAGAATTCAGATCATGGTAGTTGGGGGGAGGAAGGATTCCGAATCTGGGGGAAAGCTGTGTTCCTCATCGGTACTACCTCGTACCCTGACTGACCCATCTCCTCTCCTAAACCCCTCTATGAGGGGATCTCCATTGGCCGACACCTGGGCCTTGGGTCTCCACTCTGAACTTCCCCCTTCATTCAATATGGTATACACACACACACACACACACATACACACATATATATATAATATTTTTTTTTGCATGATGCCTTATACCTGGTCCCTTTGGCACCTCGTGATCGCACTGGCTGGTGTGCTTCTTCCATGTGGGCTTTGTTGCTTCTGAGCTAGATGGCCACTTGTTTATCTTCAAGTCTTTAAGACCCTAGTCACTATCTCTTTTGATAGCCGGCACCATCAGCTTTCTTCACCACATTTATGATGTCTCCTTTTAAAAGTAGCATCCGACACTTCCATTAAGTACCCGGAGGGACCCCACTCAACAAGCCAGTCTCTTGCCCAAGGCATCCAGCTTTTTTTGTTCTGTGTGCTGGGAACTGCACTCATTTTTCTCGTGCACTGGCTGCTGGTTCTGCTGCAACTGTCGCTCAACTGGGGCCATGATTGTCTCTTGTCTCCTGGATCAAGGAGCGCAATGTGCAGGGATCTTGGGTCCAAAGGACATGCTTCATTTCTAGTTTTTATCTTTTGCAATGAGATGGCTCGTTTTATAACCGGAAATTCCGGAAATTAAAATTCCAGCAGGGCAACCCAAGGTGAACAGGTTTCACCAGAGTTTCAACACCAGTGGTTCTCAACCTTCCCAAGGCCGCCACCCTTTAATATAGCCCCTCATGTTGTGGTGACATCCCCCCACCCCCAACCACCAATTTATTTTTGTTGCTACTTTGTAACTGTAATTTTGCTACTGTTATGAATCGGGTGACCCCTGTGAAAGGGTCATCTAATCCCCAAAGGGGTTGCGACCCACAGGTTGAGAACCACTGTTCTAGACTAATCAAAAATGAACCTTGTTACCACTCTCAGCTAAATCATGCAATTTTATCAGTATCTCCCCCCATCTTCTCTTATCTTGAGCCATTAGGAAAAAGTAATTTCTTGGAGGTTACAAGACTTAGACCAGCAGAGCCATGTTAAAGGAATTCCCTGCACAGCCGTCACCAGCACCATGCTGGCAAGGCATTGGCTCTCCTTGGCTCTTCTGCAATCGTTGTCTAGCTCTCACACGCATGCGTGGGGATGGGCAGTACCATAGACTGGGTCCGGTGCACCTTAGTCCTTGAAGTGACATGTTTCCTTTAGAACATTTCAAAGATATCTTTTGTAGTAGACTTTCCCAGTGCAATATGTCATTTGATTTCTTGACTACTGCTTCTCTGGGCATTGACTGTAGATCCAAGAAAATGAATATCGTTTATTAAATAATTTGTCTTTCCCCGTATATTTGAAACATCACCTTTATCATCTACTACATTTTAAGATTGTCTTTAGATCTATTTATGGAGTTTCTATTTCCCATTGGGTTCTCTGTTCACTGAGCTCGATCTGACAAATCTAAACCACTCGCTGCCATTGAATCCATTATAGCTCACAGTGACTCTATTTAGAGCGTCCCACACTGCACATCTGTACACGAGCAGATAGTCTCACCATTCCCACAGAGTGCCTGGTGGGTTCGAACTGTCAACCTGTGTTTAGCAGTTCAATTCCGAACCCACCAAACCCCCAAACCACAATCACCGCTATTGCCTTGTTTTGGACTAATGGCGACCCTATAGGACAGGGTAGAGCCGCTCCTGTGCATTTCTGAGACTGTAACTCTTTATGGGAGTAGAAAGCCTTGTTTTTCTCATGGGGAGGGGCTGGTGGTTCTGAACTGCTGACCTGCTAACCAGCAGCCCAATGTGTATTGACGACACCACCAGGGCTCCTCTGCTGACCCACAGCCCCTCGTTATTTTTCTTTACAAGGCTTTTTCTGAATGTCCACTTGAATTTATTGTTGAACTTAGAATCTGTTTGTCTAGCTATACGTGTAAAGGCACAAAAGCTTGGTAACATAGGCAAATGAACATCTTTGAATGAATCAAGGGATTCATTCCAGGAGTGTGGTGTAAACTTCCATCGGTCCAGGTGTTGCTTGGTTCTCACAGGTATAATGTAAAGAATCAGGCCATAGGTGTTGCCCTGGTGCTTGTTGGCCATTTATGCGGTCATTACTAAGCTTCCTCTAGACTATGCTAGCCACCTACGGGATGATCCCACACATGTCTGTCTGTTTGTCCTACTGTGGTGGCTTATGGACTGCTGTGATGCTGGAAGCTATGTCATTGATATTTAAAATTCCAGCAGGGTCACCCAAGGTGAGCAGATTTTACCAGCGCTTCCAGACTAAGAACAGACTATGACGAAGTAACCGGCTGTCCACTTTAGAGGACATAGCAGCTGAAAAACTTATGGATAACATCAAAATGTTGTCCAATACTGTAGACCTCGTGAATGGGAACAGGAAATTGTTTGCTACAGTGCCAGAAGATGAGCCCCTCAGAAGGACCTCAGAGGACACTCAAAATAGGATTGAGGAAGATCGGCCTTCTCAAAGTAGAGTCAACTATGATGATATGGACGGAGTAATGCCTGTGTGAGTAAAGCCATTGAGACCTTCATTTTGTGATGGGGCATCACTCAAAAGGAGAAGAAATAGCTGTAAACATCAATTTAATATTGCAACGTGCAATATCCGAAGAGTGACCATAGGAAAATTAGAAATCATGAAAAGCTAAAAGGAACATATACAACAAATGGACATTTTAGGCATCGGCGTGCTGAAATATCCATCTTGAATTGGAAAATCATATGGCTTACTCTACTGGGAATGGCACCCTCAAGAGGAATAGTGTCATCATCATAGTCAAAAAAGGACATTTCAAGATCTATCTTGATGGAATATCTATCTGCATACAAGGAAATCCACTCAGTACAGCTATTATTCCAATGTACACACCAACCACTAAAGCTAGTGATACAGAAATTGAAGAATTCTACCAATACCTTCAGTCTGAAATTGATCAAACGTGCAGTGAAGATGCATTGATTAATTATTGGCAGTTGAAATGCATAAGTTGGAAACGGAGGAAGGATGAAGCCAAAGGTCACATGGTAGAATTTTGGAAGACCAATGACTTCATCAGCAATACCTTTTTTTTCAATAACACAAATGGAGACTATACACGTAGACTTCTCCAGATGAATTCATGGAAATCAAATGGACCATTTGTATGGGAAGAGACAATGGAGATGCTCAGTCTCAGCAGCTAAAACCGGTCCAGAGGTTGACTGTGGAACAGACCATCAATTGCTGATATGTAAGTTCAGGTTGAAGCTGAAGAAAATTAAAACAAGACCATGAGGGGCAAAATAGAACTTGAGTCTGTCTCACCTGAATTTCTTTTCAAAACTGCCAATTTTATTGGCAGTTCAACCAGTTAAACCATAGCAAGAAGAATTGTACAATCTTTACCACAATCAATTTTAGAACATTTTCTTTCCCCCCATACTCATTGTTATTCACACACACATATATATATATATATTAATTTTGGAAAAATATACACAACAAAACATCATCCAATTCAACAACTTCTTCATGTATAATTCAGTACCACTGATTATATTCTTCATGTTTACAACCATTATTGATGTCCCTCTCTAAATGGTTCCACCACCATTAAAATGAACTTAATGCCCCCTAAGCAAGAACTCTTCCCCCTTCACCCATGACAAACATTGTTGAGTGTGATTTCTTTCTTTCTTTTTTTTAAGTAGTTTTCTTGATAAAATATTCTCATATCATCCACTTCCATAGTTAAGCTGCTTCTAAAGAGAGTCGTATGTGTATCACAATCAGCTCTAATACTTCTTCCCGCTCTTGTATCCACTGATCGCCCCCCACTACCCTCTCCAAGCTGCCCCACCCCCATGCCTGCTAAACCATTGCATCAGGTTTTGTCTCTTTGCATCCACTCTTTCTTTGCCTCCTAAACTGGGAGACCTGACAGAGACAATAAAATACAAAACAAATGAAGCAGAAAGAATAAAACAATAATGATACAAAGATAAAAAATAAAATAAGGAGGAAGAAACAAAAGACTACCAATAGTATTTAAAAAGCCAGAGAAGAAATTGCTGTCTTGGCAGAATCAAGAAATAGTTGAGCCTAAAGCGAATTCAGGTTGGGTCAAGTCAATTGACCAAGTATCATATTATACCGGGTTTCGATCCACCATAATCAAGTTTACAAAAATCTCTGCCTGATAGTAAAGCTGTGACTAGAGGGGGTCTACCAGAGGCCCAATCCAACCAGACACTCTGCAGATGGATTTGGGGTTCCCGCTGTCCTCCATAGCCTTTTAAAAATTGAGTGTTCACAGTTTAAGCTCGGATACTTTTCCCTTCATCATATTTAGATTTTGTTATGGTCATCTTTGGATCACACAGGATGGTATGCTTCTTTGACGCGGACTTAGTTGGTGCCTTACTTAAGATGGCTGCTTGTTTGAATAAAAGCCTTTTAAGACCCCACACACTATTCCCATTAGTAACCAGGCACCACCTGCTTTCTTCTCCACATGTTGATGAAACACCCTTATCTTCAGGAAACTCCTCCTGAAGGAGAGTATCAAGCATGTTTTAAGAACTAACTGTTCTTGGAGTGGGGCTAGAATTACATGGGAACCTGAATCTATCTGCTTGTCCTTGGGTTATGAACAACTTTTGTTTACTTTGGCGGACATGTTATGGCAAAAACCCAACCAGAACCCCAAAGAACAACAACAAAATAAAAACAAACAAAACTTAAAAAACCCAAACCCCCAAAACAAAAGAAACAAAAAAGAAAAACCTTGTTAATCACCCCTCCCCCGGGGTATAAGGTGTTTGCGTGGATAACATCTATAATCGATGCAATGACATCGAATTTAAGGTGCTGTTGATATGAGGAGTTTATGCGAGCATGGTTCAATTGTGAGCTGCAGTCCGTGAGCTGTTCTTTGTACAGATTGATATCTTCATTGATTGAGCTCTATTTTCATTGAGCATGGCTATTGGTGCTAGGGGACATTTTTTTGCATTTACTTTAGCAAAGGTAAATCCTTGCTTCTCAGACCAAAACTTGTCAAATTAATGCAAGGGGGCAATTGAGGCACCAAATATATAGTGGTTCTGGGTCTCCTTTCCTTGTATACCCACTACCCACTTGATATCACATGAGCAAGAACCAATGATTCTGAAAGAAGAAGTTCAAGCTGCACTGAAAGCATTAGGCAAAAACAAGGCTCTAGCAATTGGTGGTATACCAATGAAAAGTTACATTAAGCTGACAACACACTGGAAGCTCTCACTTGTCTGTGCCAGAAAGTTTGGAAGACATCTACTTGGCCAACTAACTGGAAGAGATCCATATTTGTACTCATTCCAAGAGAGGTAAGCCAATAGAATGCTCAAATTACAGAACAACATTATTAATATCACATGCAAGTAAAATTTTGCTGAAGATTATTCAGCAATGGTCATAGCAGCACACTATCAGGGAGCTGCCTGAGGTTCAGGTCAAATTCAGAAGAGGACTTGGAACAAGGGATATCATTGCTGAGGTCAGTTGGATCTTGGCTGAAAGCAGAGAGTACCAGAGAGATGTCTATTTGTGTTTTATTGACCGTGTCAGGGCATTTGACAGTGTGGATCATAACAAACTATGGATAACCTTGAGAAGAATGGTAATCTTAGAATACTGCATTGCGCTCATGCAGAACCTGTGCATGGATCAAGAGGCAGTTGTGCAAACAGAACAAGGGAATATTGTGTGGTTTAAAATCAGGGAAGGTATGCTTCAAGATTGTATCCTCGCACCATGCTTGTTCAATCTATATGCTGAGGAAATCAGTATTGAAGAAAGGCTTATTAACAACCTGTAACATGCAATTGACACAACTTTGCTTGCTGAAAGTGAGGAGGACTTGAAGTACTTGCTGGTGAAGAACAAGGACTGCAGCCTTCGAATGGATTACAACTTAATCTACAGAAGGCTAAATTCTTCACAACTGGACCAATAGGTAACATGGTCAATGAAGAAGAGATTGAAGTTGTCAAGGATATCATCTTGCTTGGATCCAAAAATCAGTGTTCACGGGAGCAGCAGTCAAAAGACCAAATGGGTTATATGGGGCATGTCTGTTGCACAATGCTTCTTAGAGTGTTGAAAAGAAAGCACGCGTGTTACTTTGGGCAGTAAGGTGCACATGACCCAAGCCATGGTATTTTCAATGACCTCATATGCATGTGGAAATTAAATACTGAATGAGGAAGACCAGAGAAGAATAAGTGCCTTTGAATTATATAACCGGCGAAGAATATTGAAAATACCAAGGATCGCCAAAAGAACAGACCAATCCATTTTGGAAGAAGAACAGCCAGAACATTCCTTAGAGGCAAGGGTGGTGAGACGATCTCAAATACTTTGGACATGTTATCAAGAGAGACTATTCCCTGGAGAAGGGCATCGTGCTTATCAAAGTAGAGGAGCAGGGGAAAAGCTGGAGGCTCTTGATAAGGTGGCTTGCCACCGTAGCGGCAGCAGTGGGCACAGACACAAGAGCTATTGTGCGGATGCAGTAGTGCCAGGTGGGGTTTCAGACTGTTGTGCAGGTAGCTGTGAGTCGGAACTGACTGGAAGGCACCTAACAACAACAAGAAGAAAGTACTAAGGTCCCCTCTACATAGTCACTTTTTACATTTGGTGACCCCAATAGAAAGAGCTCTGACCTAAGTCAACAAACTCTTCAGAGCTTCCCATCTGTACTTAGCAGAGTGTGAAAGACAAAGTTACCACTTCCCAAAAGAACTACCATCTAGTGGAGAAACACTGGATACAGATTTGTGCATGGACTACATGAAAGTATTCACTTTGTGAAAATACATGGATACATTCAGTGATGACTAAAGTCCATTTTTGTATGTGTACTGGGTTCAAGAAAGAATTTATAGGATGCGTTCGTGAATCTGAATAGAGCAGCATTTCATCGCATGTCGGCATCATGATTTGGCCATTCATTCTGCTCACTGCAGGGGGGCAGGGGTGGAATTTGGGTGGTTCCCAGTTTGAGGTGGAGGGAAACACTGTTGCTATGAACATCTTTGTACGTGGATCCTGGGGCACACGTGCAGGTGTTTTTCTAGGAGTGGACGGGCTGGGTACTAGGCTATCTGCACCCTCACATTTACTAGACAGGGCTAAGCTGTTTTTAAAATGTGGCTGCTCCAATCATGTCGGTCCGCATCAGCAGGGTAGCACCAGCTCCAGCCCCTGCCGGGCAGTTTGTGCTCCCTCATCGGGACCCTCTGCAGCAGGCCAGCCCCACTCGGCTCGCAGTGTTTCAGAGGCGGGCCATCTCTACGGAAGCAAGTGCCACATCCCTCTCTTCTGGATCAGCCAATGGGGTCAAGTCCCTGAGCTTTCAGATTGGTAAGCCAGTGCTCAATCCTTTGCACCAGCACGAACGACATCCTGAACTTCTGACCAGTCTGTGGGTTGTGATATCTCCTGATGGCTTTACTTCACATTTTCCTCAGGAGGAAGCCCCCTTTGATAGATTTATTGCCCTTTTGGATTTCTTCACGTGTGGTGGATTTCTTTAAGGATGTTGCTCATATCATTATTGGATTTTCCCTATGAATTTGGGTTGAGGAGTCCTTAGGAATTCCAGATCACTTCCACGGGGCCCAGGACGAGTTCTACCCTGTCCTATAGGATCCAGATGAGTCAGAACCAACTGGATGGCATTGAGTTTTGTTTTTCCATGTGGGAAACTGAGGAATGGGGCGAGCGTGTATGTGGATGAATTCTTTATTCTCATATTTTAGGAAGCCTGGCAGGCCGGGAGTCTCGGTGGAGGGAGGCCTTCACGCTTGTGGACAAGAGATGAAGCCCAATCACATTCTCATAACCAAGATTGATCCCCACAATATCCTCCCTGGAGAGTGCTACCTTACAGTGACCTCTTGAACATCTAAAAAAAAGCCCCAAACAATAACAAAAGGAAACAGAAAAACCTCACTTGAAAAGAAAGCAGGAAATAGGAAAAACTAGAACCAATTTCAGTGGATCAAAAGGGAGAGCAATGATAGGGAGCTACATTTTAACCTAATCACATCTGCAACAATAATCCACTTTCCCACGGATTTTGCTTGACAGCAACCCCATTCACATCTTTTGTCCATGGTCACAGGGATTCTCTGACCGTGACCAGAGGCTTATTCCATGTGTGTTTCCCCTTCACTTTTTTTTTACACAGAAACATTTTAAAAATGGTTCAAAGGGAGATCAAGAAGATAATAAAGTTTAACCGGCCATAACTGGTTTTACAATGTTCTCTGATAACGGATGTTGTGGACCCCGCCAATGGAGTTTGGGCTTCTACAGTCATCCATAGCCTTCTGCAAACCAGGTGTCCACAAATTAAGCTCTGACACCATTCCCTCCTTTAGATTTGGATTATTTTATCTATGATTGTTGGATTATGACGTGTTTCTTTCATGTGGATTTAGTTGATGCCTCATTTAGATGTCTGCGTATTTGAAAACAAGACTTTAAGATTCCAGATACTAATTTATGTGATTAGTATCTAGTTTCTTCTAGAAACCATCTAGTTTTTCACCACACTTTGCTGTAGCACCCACATCTTTTAATTAATTTATTATTGTTTTAAAAATCATTTTGTCACAATCTATACTTCCATCCATTGTGTCAAGCACATTTGTACATTTGTTGTCATCATCATTTTCAAAACATTTGCTTTCAATTTGAGCCCTTGGTATCAACTCCTCATTTTTTTCCCCTCCCTCCCCACGTCCCCCCCCACGAGTCCTTGATAATTTATAAATTATTATTACTTTGTCATATCTTACACCATCTGACCTCCCCTTCACCTTCTTCTCCGCTGTCCATCCCCTAGGGAGGAGGTTATATGTAGATCCTTGTGATCTCACCTTTCTCCCTCACCTTCCCTCTACCCTCTCCTTATCACCACTGGTCCTGAGGGGTCATCTGTCCTGGAGTCCCTGTATTTCCAGTTCCTATCTGTGCCAGTGTACATCATCCAGTCCAGTCGGATTTGTAAGGTAGAATTGGGATCATGATGGGGGGGGGGGAGGAAGCATTCAAGAACAAGAGGAAAATTGTGTATTTCATCATTGCTACACGGCACCCTGACTGGCTCATCTCCCCACAGCCCTTCTGCAAGGGGATGTCCAGTTTCTCACAATGGGCCCTGGGTTCCCACTCCACACTCCCCCTCATTCACAATGCTATGAATTTTTTTTGGGGGGGGGTCTTTAATGCCTGATACCTGATCCCTTTGACACCTTGTGATCTCACAGGCTGGTGTGCTTCTTCCATGTGGGTCTTGCCATTTCTCAGTTAGATAGATGGCCCCTTGTTTATCTTCCAGCCGATAGGACCTGAGATTCTACATCTCTTGACAGCCAGGCACCATCAGTTTTCTTCACCGCATTTGCTTACGCACCCGCTTTTTCTTCAGCATTTGTGTTGGGGTAGGCTGGTGTGCTTCTTCCATGTGGGTTTTCTTGTTTTTCAGCTAGATGGCTGCTTGTTTATCTTCAGGCCTTTCAGACTTCAGATGCTATATCTTGTGGTAACCAGGCACCATCAGCTTTCTTCACCACATTTGCTTGTGCATCCATTTGTCTTCAGCAATCTGGCCAGGAAGGTGAGCATCTCAGACTGCCGAATTGTTAGAACAAAGTGTTCTTGTGTTGAGGGAGTACTTGAGCAGTGGCCTACTGTTCATCTGTTTCCTTAATACTAAACCTATAAAGATATGTACATAGATTTATTTTCCCCTCATCATATATACATATATTTACATCTGTATGTGCCTGTATTTAAATCTCTATAACTACCCTTTGCCTCCTAGTTCTTTCCTCTATTTCTTTGTACTTTCCTATTGTCCCACTATCATGTTCAGACTTTGGGTTTCAGGAACTCCTCTCAGTTCTGTTGCCCGTGATCTAGCCTGTCAGACCTCTTACACCCTCCTTGCTACTGATTTTGGATCACTTGTTGTTCCTTTGTCTCTGGATTTGTTAACACCCACTTCTTTTCCCCCCACCTCCCCTTCTCCCATGTTCCCCCCGGAACTGTCATCCCATTGTTCTCTCTTCTGGCTTGTTTGTCCCACCTATCCCTTCCAGGTAGACATGCTATGTACCATCATAAGACTGAGTACAACAAAGCAACAATAGAAAGTAAAACAATAGCTCCAACAACAACAACACACAACAAACATAAATAGTTCCAGGTCTATTTGTTGTCCTTTACAAGTGCTTTCCAGTTGAGTCTGATGGGGTGCCATGCCTTGCCACCACATATATCCCTGGGGACTTCATTTTTCTGCCTCCCTTACTCTCCCCCTCCTCCCCTTCACCCCCCCCCGCCCCCCGCTGCTCTGCTGCATGCCTCCAGAGGCTGGCTTCAGCATAGTCAGCTCAGGGCGGGCACAATTCCCACCATGTGTCTCTAGCATTGTCCACAATGGTGCTGTGGGTCAATGAGGAATGCTGTGTCCCGTGGTGAAGCCTGCCCAGTGGTCATCTCTGTGCATTGCTGCTCTGAGCAGGAACATTGTCCTCAGGGCTTGGTGAGCCAGGATGTGCTTCACTCTTTTTTTTTTCCCCTTTCCCCCCTCATTGGCTCCTGTGTGCTCTGATCAGACCAGTCCCTCTTCTTGAGCTGTAACTTCAGTGCTGTCCTATGAAGTGAATTCTTCTTGGGGAGGGTGGTGCTGGTACCACTTAGTTGGTAATGGTGCTGGCCCCTCAGGCCTCCCTATCGGTTCCCTGCTTCATATCAGTGTGTAACACCCATGTCTTTAACAGTCACTTCATGAGGTTGAGCATGAAACAGGGCCATACCATACGTGCTAGATGTTCTTAGACTGGGGCGCCAATGAAGTGCATGCAATTTGATTTGGCTTTATTTTAACTGCATTGTAGTCCATCTTCTGAAATTTATAACTATTGCAGGATATATGTTTTTCAGATGGTCCTCACAGTTCTCACAAATGTGCTATGCCACGTGTCTTCTCATGCTGTTAAAATATGTATCCCTTATGAGTAGTTTTGCAAGAAACAACTATTGAATAATCACCGATGAGTATGTTTCAACCTCCCATTGCAGTGATGAATTTTTCTATCCTTGCTGTTCCGTGGATTTTTTATTTACCTGTGATTGCGGTTGTTGGTGGCTGCTATCAAGTCATCTTTGTCTCTTAGCAACCCCATGTCAAAGAATAGAACTATAGCCATGGTTCTTTTGGCTGTTATTTTTAGAGAAGCATATCAGCAGGCCTATCTCCTGTCTCACAGTGGGGCCAAACCACTAGCCAACCTTCCAGTTAGCAGCTAAGTGGTTAATCATTGGCTCCACCTACATAGGGTTCCTCTGCCTAAACTAGACTGGGCTGTGAATAAACTTGCTATGATGGAAGGCAGAAAATGCCCACAGCTGCCAGATAATGTATTCATAGTCCAGGTATCACGGAATGTCCCCTCTCAGTCTTCCCATTGAGAACCTGTGTTTCTCACTTTACAGGAGGAAGGCACTTCATCCTTCCATTGCCATGTCTTCACCGTGCTGGGTTGTCCTCTGGTGTAACATCTAGAGCGTCAAGGCAAGTGGCCTCCAAAAGAGTTATTATTTATATTAATCAAGGGGCTTGAGTGGAAGGGGAGGCCTTGTGCTTTTAGACACATATGCATAGCATTAGGTCATTATGAACTTTTTGGCATGGGTCTCAGAAGATTGGAAAATCACATTGAATTACACTGCTTAACAAAATTCCTTCCATCTCCATCCACTGACATATGTAGCCATGCCGTCTGAGTATTTGCATCTATAGAAATGAAAATAGCAATAGAATTTATGCTGAACCTTGTCTCAGTCTGATCATCAGTCACAGTTACCACAGTCACATGGACTAATCGAAAAGCAAAGCCTCGGCCACCTCACTGGAAAAAGACACACACACAATTGAATCAAATTTAAACAGAACATACTCAATGTATTATAACACTTTCTGTTGAAGAAATATAAGGAAAGATATAATTCGGCACCTTAATTAATTTTATACTGATAATTGCAATGATAACGCAATGTAGAATTTTTAAAACACAGAGCTTCATGGCAGCATGAAATTAAGAAAACCAAAAACTTAAAATTTCTCATTTTTTTATTGCAGAAGGGGAGGCTAGGGTAAGTAAAACATTTTGAGGCATAAGGATATTTATGTAACAGTCTGAGTACAGAGAAAAAGGAATGGGGTAACATTTCAGATCAAGATAAGTGTGTGTTTATTTTTGTTGTCAGTGGACAACTGTGAGAATCAAATTTCGGTCTCCATTTTTTTCATTGTCTATATTTAAAGGACTCATTTAATAGTTTTCTTAAAAAACCATTGGAGCCATGGTGACACAATGCGTCAAATATTGAGCTACTAACTGAAAGGTTGGAGGTTCAAGCCCACCAACTGCTGTGAGGCAGACAGATGAAGCTGTGTGCTTCCGTAAAGATTTACTAACTCAGAAACTCTACATAGGGCTGTTATGAGTCAAAATCAGCTTGACGGCACTGGGTCTGGGCGCTATGCCATCTAAGGAAGAACTGATGCTGAAAAATTTGAGAGGTTCACTTTCGAAAAGAGTGAAGTTATTTTTGAGTGTAGTTGAGGACGACACATTTGAGGACTCCTCACCTCCACTGCTCGTGCAGGGAGTAAGTGCTCTCTCTGCTTACGATTGGTGGTTCAAATCCACCAGCCACTCCGAGGGAGAAAGCTATGGAAATATGCTCCCATAAGGGTTCCAGCCTCTGGAAGCCCAAGGGAGAGTGCGCTCCATCCCTGCAGGATTGCTGTGAGCTGGAATTGACTCGGTGGCTTTCACCACCATAGCCTGCATTGTCCTAGTCCTAGTGTTCAGGTATGTAAGCCCGCCTGCAGCCTTGCTGGACCATGAATTTCTGGGAAAGACCTTTCTCCTTGAGTAAGAGTTTCTCTCTATGAATGTTTTGTCATTACTTTCCACTGAGTCTGTCCCTAGACCCATGGTGATCCCAGACACCCTGGAACAAAAACACCACCTGGTTTTGTGTTATTTTCAGGAGCATTTGCTCAGCCCATTGGAATTCATTGGTTGCCTTTTGGAAGTAGATTGAGAGACTCTTCCTCTTAGTCTGTCTCGGCCTGGAGGCAGCAATACACACTGACAGCGGGCTGTGGCTACACCAGAGGGACATGGCTGGGAATCAGATGCACAGGGGGCAAGGGGGGGATGGCGACTGGGGGGTGTGTGGTTCTTCATGGAAGGTGAGGATCCCCCTGCCCCTCTTTAGAATATTTGTCGTTGTTGTCCCTGAGTTTACTTCAACTCCCAGTGCCCCCAGTGGTCAGAACAGAACTGCTTCTGAGTGCTTCCTAGCCTCTGACCTTTGGGAAACAGATCCCCACACCTGTCTGCAGAGGATCCTCGGGGTGGGTTCCAGCTGTCAACTTTTTGATTGAATGCATAATTGTTTGCACCCTTAGAATGCTCACCATCTGGAAATTCTTCCCAACACTCATCTCTTTAGCTAGATGAAGGTGCAGCAGATAAGACAGAGCTTTATCACCCATCTGGGAAATGGGTGGCACCAGGAGGCACTGAGTCCCCCAGAGATGGACAGATTTAGGAGATGGACAAGACGATGGTCTTCTTAGAGCTAACAAGACAGCCCACTGGTGCAACAAATGAGGGACGATGCTAAGATGACCAGTCAGAGAGACAGATACACAAAGCTATAAGGGACTTGCTGCATTGAAGCATATCATTAGCTCATTTTACATAGACGCTTAATCTTCACAATAGCCCACTCCAGGGATGAGGAAATGGAAACTCAGGAAGACTGTCACTTGCCCAGATGGGTACAGCTTGCCAGTGATGTCGCTGGAAGTTGATCCCAGCTCTGTCTGACTTCCTTTGCCACCACCATGTCCTCAAAGTCAGAAGTGTACATGCTCTTAGGAAGGCGGCTTCTGAGCTCAAGCTTCCCTGTCTGTAAAATGGGACAGTATCATGGTTATGCATAAACACCACACATGTGCCGCTTCAACTAATGAATTTAAGAAATGAATTTTCGTAAAGTTTAGGAGGCTAGAAGTCTGAATTCAGGGTGCCAGTTCAAGGGGATCTCTCTCTCTCTCTCTCTCTCTCTCTCTCTCATAGGGAACGTGTCCTTGTCTCTCTTCAGCTCTGCTCCCTGGTTCCTCTGTCTTCCTGTGGCAGACCATCTACCTTCCCCATCTTGGTCTCCTGGCTGAATCTGTTCTCTCCTCTCTCAAACGAGATTGATTTCAGACACTCCCAACGCTGCCTCAAAGACAGAACACAGAAAGCCCGTTCCAGGGTGGGTGGGTGGGTGGGGGGGCGTTATAACCGCCGGTCTAGGGGTTAGGAGTTACACCATATAGTTTTGGGGTGGTGGGGACCTGAAATTCAATCCTTAACTATCAGGGCTGTGCTCACAGCTGAGTGATTCAGCATGTGGATCTGTTCAAGTCTTTAGCACTGGGCCCACAGGAAGCCCCAATGATCCTGAGAGCCAAGTACCCTGGCATCAAATTGAGTGTTCTGACACAATAATACAGCCAGCAAAGTATAGCCTGTCTGGCCCAGTCACAGGTGGTTAGCTTTAACAGGAAATGGCAATCGAAAGTTTTTCCCCCAGACATCCTGGATGAATCTCACTAGGAGAATGAGGACTATTCTCTGTGATTTTCTTTTTTCTTCTTTTTAATCACTATCTATGTAACCAAAGGAGCCCTGGTGGTGTAGTGGGTTACACACTGGGTTACACACTACAATGTCAGCTGTTTGAAACCACCAACCACTATGCAGAAGAAAGGTGAGACTTTCTTCTCCCGCAGAGATTTATAGTATCAGAATCCCACAGGGCAGTTCTACTATTCTGTCTTAAGGGGCCGCTATGATTTGGTGTTGACTTGATGGCAGTCAGTGCCCCCTGGTGACACTGTGGGTTAAGCACTGGAGGGGTGCTACTAAGCAAAGCCAATGGTTCAAACCTACCAGCTGTTCCTTGGGAGAAGGATGAGGCTGTCTGCTCACGTAAAGACTCCCAGCTTCAGAAACTGTGGAGTCTTTCTACTCTGTCCTATTAGGTCCGTCCCCATGAGTTGGAATTGACTGGCTAGCAGTGTTTTTGCTGTTGTTGGTATTTATCACGATATTTGATTCATTTGCTATTTAAAGTACTGGTGTTTTGTGTGTGTTACACAAGTTAAGTCTGAAAAATAGGTGCCATATTCAAGTTTTGAATGAAGAGACTCCTTGGTAACCAGAGAACGGTTTCAAGTAGCCGGCTGCAAGCAGCTTCCTGTAACCATTGGCGTTGTTTGGCCGCCCCCTCGTGGTCAATAGCCCCAGCCAGGGAAATTGGCACCGATTACCTTTCTTAACTCTGGCTGCCCATTAAGAAGAAATTATTAAAGGAGATGGACACTGGTATTGTTAAAAAACAAACAAACAAACAAAAACCAACCAACCAACCAACCAGCCAACCAAAAAAGCCGTTCCAAGCGAATCTATTATGAAACCAGGGCTGAGAACCACTGCATTAGAACAATTTCATTTGGAATTTCATCAGAATGTATTCCTTTTGAACGTATCGATGGAGCTCCTCACTGTGTACTTAGCAGGGTGAGAGAAAAGATCAGGACCCTCTCCTCGTGTCGATTGCAGGTATTGATGAAACGAGAGAGCAGTTCGCCAGTAGTAGGCGACCTGAGCTTCCCTGGGGTCAGCAGTGGCTGTGAAGTAGTTGATCTGAATCGTGACTTGGAGTCAGGTAGCCCAGGATGCTGATGTCCCAGCTATTCATGTTTTTTCTGGTAGGTCACGCATATGAAGGTAGCTCCGTTCTCGATAACTCATTGGCTTCTTCTCCAAGTGGACAAGCAAAACCCTGGCTGAAGGCTACCTGCTTGTATCCCGCTGGGCAGACACGTGAAAACACGAAAAGCAAAGGAATTGTTGGACTTGAGCCGATCAAAAGTGTGCGGGTGAGGACGCGGACGGAGAGGAACATAGGGGGCACTGAGTGTCTGCGGTGTGCAAATGAAACCCCAAAGGTGCCATCTTTTGCCAAGACAGTTGGCAACGGCAGACCATCCTTCTATCTGACCCAGCAAATTCCCGGCCAGGAAGTTTCCCCAGGGACTCACAGCCTCAGCGATATGGAAAGCTGAGCAGAGCAAGAGCGCCGGGCTGGCTTCAGGGATGTGATCGGAGCCCTTTCAGGAGAGGAAGCTTCTGTTTGGAGAGGAGAAGAGCGTGTATTGTCTGGGAGGTTGTCTCAGCGGCTGACTTACCATTGATCGCTCCATGTGGGATTCTGTAAAGCAGATTCGTTCCAATAGAATTTGACACACCTAATGAGCACCTACTGATGCAAGACCGTGGTGGGCAGAAGGAGCTGCATGGTAATGAGAGCCGGAGAAAACCTGGCTCCCCACGCAGACTAGAGGGGCAGGCCGACATGTGACAAAAACAAATGCAGCAATCATGCTGACATCCATGTAACAGGCCTAGGAGAGTATTCAGGAAAGTGTTAGGAGAAGAATTGAAAACCACAATCATATGTTGTAATTGAAGAAGGGTATGGGAGGAAGCCTCCCAGAGGATATGTTATTTGAACACATGAATGATTAACTAGATGCTCATAGACTTGGGGTAGCGATAGGAGGAAGGCCCTCTGCTTTAAGGAAATAATAGCGAGTGGTGCTATTTAATAAGTCTTTATCAAGTTTCTACTGGACACGGGTCAGAAGATGCGTTGGATAACCTGTTGCAGTTAAATTGATTCAACTCAGGGCAGCCTCATCTGTTACGAGTGGAATTGCTCTGCCGTTGTTCACAGCGGGGAGTCAATCCCTCAGACCCGAACAGGCGAGTCTTTCTTCCCAGCCTGTGCTTTGCCTAGAAGCTCTGCTGAAACCTGTTCACCATGGGTGACCCTGCTGTCCAGGGAAGATTGATGGCATAGCTCCCAGCCTCGTGGCAACACACAAGGCCCACAGTGTGACCAACTAACGGATGAACAGTGTCACTAATATTACAGCCAAGGAAGTCTTGCTGAAGATCATTCAACAGTGGTCACAGCAGTGCACCAACACGGAGCTGCCAGACATTCCCACCAGATTCAGAAGAGGATGTGTGAGGTAGCTGGTTTATTGTGCCAACCTGGCCGATAAACACATGTGGGGTTAATTGAAGGGCGGAGGGATAAATGGCTCAGAAAGCCTCGCCTTTTTTTGTCTCCGTTCTTTGATCATCGGGCCAGTGTGCGGCTGCCTTGCATGTTCTTTGCCTCAATTTGCAAGCTACACTACCTGTGGGACACTTAACCCGTGGACTGTGTCACTGTAATTTGAGGTTCCTTCAAGACCCGCTTTGCCACACCATTGGAATTTACATCTCTTGAGCTGGGGACTCTCGGACCCTGTTATCTGGCTGGCTGTTGGTGACCTGCTGCCTGTGCCCGGATAGCCTGAATTGCTCTACAGAGCAATTCTCCCAGGCGGCCCTCAAGATTTGAAGGACAGCCAATGTCTCACACACATATGAGTATAAGAAAAAGCTTTATATTCAAGAGCAATTGAATATTTCAGAAAACATCCCAGCCCAGTCCAGATCAAGTTCATAAGTCTGGTAATAGCCCATATGTCCGATTCCAATCTATAAATTCCTCTTCAGATTCATTAAACACATGCAATGAGGCCAAATGCAGGAAAATCACAGGCTATAGGTGGAAAGTCTTGTGGATCCAGTGGTGATGGAAGCATCAGTGCTGGCAGGGGTCTCCATGTGGCTCCTCCAGCTCTCGCGCTTTAGCATAGCTCCATGTGTCTTGTCATCAGGAATACCAAGAAGAGAGTGTGTCTGTCCCACCTCCAGGGAGCTAATTATCTCTGTTGAGCCTCCAAATGAGATCATCAAGCGGCGGCCTGAAGGACAGGCTAGAGTCCACCCCTTTGCAAGTTGACACCAGACTATGTAACTGTCACACAAGGGGATACTACTACATGGCTTATCATTGGGAAAGGTGTGTGTAAGTCTGTGCCCTTTCACCATGCTTATCCAATCTCTGTGTTGAGTAAATAACCTGAGAAGCTGGATCGAATGAAGGAGAATGTGGCATCAAAATGAGAGGAAGATAACAACCTTCGATATTCAGCGGACACAGCCTTGCTGATTCAACGTGAGGCGGATTTGAATCACTTGCTGATGAAGATCGAAGCCTGACACCTTCAGGGTGGACCGCAACTCAATGTAACGAATACCCAAATCCTCACCCCTGGCCTGAGAGGCAACATCATAACTATGGAGAAGAGGTTGAAGTTCTCAAGGATTGAATTTTGCTTGGATCCACAGCCAATGTTCGCGGAGGCAGCAGGTGAGAGATCAGACAATCCGTGGCAGTGGGCAGATCTGCTGCAGGAGACCGCTTCAAAGTGCTGACGAACAAAGGCAGCACTTTAGGGAGGAAGGTGTGCCACGCCGTGGTGTTTGCAATCGTCTCTTATCCACGTGAAAGTCAGGCAGTGGAAGAGGAAGACTGAGAAGAATTGATGTAGTTCAGTTTTGGTGCTGCTGAAAAAGATTGAAAGTACCACGAACCACTAGAAGAACAAACAAATCTGTCTCCTAAGAAGCACAGTCAGAATGCTCGTTGGAGGCAAGGACGGTGAGACTCTGTCTCATCAACTCCGACAGGTTTTCAGGAGACAGCAGTCCCTGGGCAAAGGTGTCATGCTTGGGGAAGTAGAGGGCCCCCACAAAAGAAGAAGGCCTTCGACAAGCGGGGCTGACCCAGTGACTGCAATCATGGGCTCAAGTGTAGCCATTGTGCAGTGGGCACAGGATCAGGCAGTGTCTCCATCTGTTATACATAGAAGCCCAATGAGTTAGCACCCAACAACAGAAATCCTCCATAGGGTCTTCTCCATGCTTTTCTTCTGCGGAACCAATGGGTGGGTTTGAACCACCAACCTTTAGGTTAGCAGTCTGACTCAAAATGATATACAAGTGATATAAATGGACTTTTTTTGGAGTCCTTTAGTAAGACACCCTTCCCCCAAGTCGTTTGCATTCTGGGAAATGGCAGGACTTACTGCAAAGCACGCAAGGGACCAAGGCTTAATGACCGTTCCCTTCTTACCTCCTCTTCTGGGAGAAGGACCCCAAGCTTGGCACAGTGGAGGGGCAGCGGGAAAGAGGAAGACCTTCGACAAGATGGAGGGACATGGTGCTGCCACAGTGAGTTCAAACATGAGGTCGATTGTAGGCGGTGGGGGGTGGGGTGGTGCCGGACTGGTGGGTTCCGTTCTCTGTACCCGGAGTGGCTAAGAGTTGGAACTGACTCAATATCACTTAACACCCACCACGACAGCCCATCCTCCTGGGTCTCCCAGGATCCAAGTGGTCTTATCATAGAAAAGAAAACATTCCACAGGAGGGGGTTAGCTTAGCTATCTAGTCCCATCTGGTCAGATACACAATAGATACTGCCTTAAGGCTCTATTTGACTTGTCTCATCACAACAGTAACAGCAGTAGCAAGCGCTGTGCTGGCTTAGTATTTAGAAACTTGTCCTGAGCCATCGCTGTAGAGAGTTACGGACCCCCAGCCAGTTCCAAGATTTGTGTCAATTCACAGACCTACAGCGCAGTGAGACTTGGGGACCCTGGAAGAGGAGCCCCACAATGGCACTACGGTGGCAAGCTGGAGACCACCCTGTGGACTTTCACCAAAGGGACTGGTAATCAATGATTAATAAGTGAACCCTGGGAGAAGGGGGTCAACGCCTTGGGGTATAATTGCATAGTGGCTCTGAAGGCCAGGGTGGGAGGGGGGCAGGTGTCCTTGTGATTTGGGAAGTAAATGTGCTTTGAATCTAACTGACCTCATGGTAGGCTCAGGGTGACATTAGCTGTACGGACTCTCAAAGATAAAGGGGAAGGGACGAGGAGAGCTGGAGAGAGGCCTTCCATCAGTGAAAGTTGCAGACACGAAGATTAAAGCAGGTGTCCATGTTGCCTAGCTGAGTGGTACGCCATGGATGGGATGAAACTCGGTGCGTTCCTGCTGACACCAGTCATCCCGTTTTAGCAGTGCTCACACAGCAACGCGAAGCAAGAGGCTGGTCAACTCCAACTTTATTTGATGCTTACGTGTTTCACTCTTTAATCCACCCCGGCGGTTTGTGTGTGTGTGTGTGTGTGTGTGTGTGTGTGTGTGTGTAAGGCATGTATCATGGATTGAATTATGTCCCCCAAAAGTCTGTGTGAGCATGACTGGGCCATGATTCTCAGGGGTTTGGCAGTTATGTGATCATCCTCCATGATGTGACTTGATGTAATGATGTAATGTGCTCTCATGCTGTGCTGTGGTGCTGTGATGTCATGTCATGTGACAACATGACATCAGTGAAGGGAGGTGATGTCATGTCATGTGATGCTGTGCTGCGATGATCTCATGTGCTATCATGTCATTCATGTCATGTGATGCTGTGATGTGATGTGATGGTATGCTGAAGTGATGATGGGATGTGATGATGTCATGTGATTCATGTCATGTGATGAGGTGAGGCTGTGCTGTGATGGAAAGGGCTTAAGATGGGATGGAATACCCTTGCTAAGGTCTCAGCCATGGTTTGGTGTAAGGGGAGTCTCCTTTGAGGATCGCCGTCATCTGAGACAAAGAACGAGAACTGGAGGAAGACTCATTACCAACCTGTAACATGCAGATGACACAACAACCTTACTTGCTGAAAACCAGTGAACATGAAGGACTTACTCATGACCATCAAAGACAAGAGGCTTCAATATGGAGGCTAGCTCAACACAAATAACCCCCCAAATCCTCCCAACTGGATCAATAAACATCATGATCAATAAAGCAAAGGTTAAAGTTGTGAAGGATTTCATTTTACTTGGATTAAACATCAACACATATAAAAGCAGCAGTCAGCAAACCAAAGGATGCATTGCATTAGGCAATTCTACCACAAAAGATCTCCTTAAAGAGGTTGTACACTGGTGCAGATAGGAGCTGGAGGCACAGGGAATCCAGGGTGGATGATACCTTCAGGACCAGGGGTGTGAGGGGCGATACAGGGAGGGTAGAGGGTGAGTGGGTTGGAAAGGGGGAACCGATTATAAGGATCTACATGTGACCTCCTTCCTGGGGGACAGACAACAGAAAAGGGGGTGAGAGGAGATGCCGGATAGGGCAAGATATGACAAAATAATAATTCATAAATTATCCAGGGCTCATGAGGGAGGGGCGAGTGGGGAGGGAGGGAAAAAAGAGGACTTGATGCAAACGGCTTAAGTGGAGAGCAAATGCTTTGAAAATGATTAGGGCAAAGAATGTATAGATGTGCTTTATACAATTGGTGTATGTATATGTATGGATTATGATAAGAGTTGTATGAACCCCTAATAAAATGTAAAAAAAAAAAGCCAAGCCGATCCCTTGAAGACTAAGCTGTACTTGACCACGATCACCTCCTGGCATACAAAAGGCCATCACACTCAGTTCAAACGCTAAGAATGTAGAGCTCAACAGCGAAAAGCCGGATACATTTGAGCCTGGCATTTCTCAGGCTCTTCTTAAGTTGGAGATGAACTTGGCCCCAAAGGCCCAGTGAAGGGAGTTGACAATAATGGCAGCCGAGGAAGCAGAAGTTGGTGGTGGCTGGAACGCTGTTATGATCTTTGTTCCTGTTCCTCAACTGAAAGCTTTCCAGAAAATCCAAGCTCAGTTAGGATGGGAACACGAGAATCAATTCCATGGGAAGCACATCGTCTTTATTGCTCAGAGGAGAATCCTTTAGAATCCTGCCCAACCCTACTGGGGAAAGCCATACAAAGATAAGCCGGAGTCTCCCAGGAGCCGCACTCTGACAGCTGTGCACCATGCGACCCTCAAAGACGTGGTCTTCCCAAGTGAACCCACGGGCACGAGAACCAGCTTAGAGCTGCATGGCAGCAGACTGATCAAGGTTCATTTGGACAAAGCCTGGCAGAACAACATAGAACACAAGGTTGGAACCTTCTCTGGAGCTTATACGAAGTTCATAGGCAAGGGTGATATATTTGAATTTCTGGAGTTTCAATTGTAAGCACAAATGACTGAATAGAATATTATTCACAATCTAAAAGCTAGACAGTAAATAAAAAGTGGGAAGACCCAAGCCTTTGCATCCCGGTGCTGGTGAAGAATATGGACTACGCCATGACTTCCAGAAGAATGGAACCATCTGCACTGGAAGAAGTACATCCAGAATGTTCCTTAGAAGACGGCCAGACTTTGTCTTCTCTTCTTGGACATGCTATGAGGAGGCATAGAATCCCTGGGGAAGTGGAAGAGGACATCATGCTTGCCAGAGTGGAAGGAATGAGAGGGAAGACGCTCAGCAAGACGGATTGCCACGGCTGCAACAATGGGCTCAAACTTACAGTAACAGTGATGCTGGCATGGGCTGGGCAGTGCTTTGCGGTCGTACGATTGTTGCACCAGAACCCACTTGAGAGCGCCTCGTCACCACAGATAAAAGGAGAGAGAACTGAACAGAGAGAAACCCTTCAGTATCATAAAGAACGAAGAGCCAGGGGGTGGAGTACATCCTACACCCAGCTCAATGCCAAGGTACCTGGAGCTCTCCAGTGACTACCAGGCCAAGGGATGCTGAAAGGGGATCAAGATCTTCCTCCTACATGGGGAGTCATCAGAGAGGAAGGCTGTCCCTAGAGCTCGCACCCCGGATTTTCATGTCTACTCTCCTAAAGTGTGAGAGGGTGGACTTTCGTTTGCTGAAGTCATCCACTTGTGGCAATTCTGTTTGAGCCACTTTGGACAGCTAAGACAATCTGAAAAGAGGATCTCACTTATTTCCCTCCAATAGCTTCCATGTAATTCTTTGTGAACTTGGTAATTAAAGCCTTCAACGGCCCACATCCTTCTTTAGGGATGATCAAGAAAGGCCATTTCTGCCACAACTTGAATTGCTTTGCTCTTGATACAGTTTGCTCAGTTTTGCTGTTTTCATTGGGGGTAAAAACAGAAGCTCATGTTAAATCAAAAAAGAAAACTCACTGCCATCCAGTCCTTGCTGACTCATGCTGATGATATGGGGCAGGGTAGAGTTGGCTCTGTGAATTTCCAAGACTATAACTCTTTTCAGGAGTAGAAAGTCTAATCTTCCTCCTGAGGAGCAGTTGGTAAAATTGAACTACTGACTTCTCAGTTAGCAGCCCAACGCATAACCACCATGTCAATAAGGCTTCAAAGTTCATGTCACTGAAAAAACAAACAAGAGGTAAAAACAAAACAAAAAAACAAACAAGAGGTCAAATAAATTCCACTTTATTTTAGTGAGTACTTTTCCTATTTTACATTGTGTAAACAGACATCATTTACTTTTCAGCAATAGTAGGAAATTTGCTTTTGTTATTTTCTTTAGCAATAAGTTTTGACCTCTGTTTCCATGCACCCTGTAAACATAGGAAAACCAATATCTAAATTGCTGAAAGTGAAATACTAACTGGTTCTAGATTAAACATGCATTCTATTTTAGGATGCCCAGGAATTGTGAAAGAAAGCAAACCAGAGCAAACAACATCACCAATAAAAAGCAATCCACAAACAGAAAAGAAAAACCAGCCCAAATGTCTGCAGGACAAAGAGTCGGTTCCTAGCAGTCTCGCAAAGAGCCGGTCACTCACCAAGTTCCAGCCTCGTCAGGAAAAAAGGGCCAGCTGAAATGACTTTCAGCTTTTCTTACATCCAGCAGAGAACTGAGGTCAAGGTCAAACTGACACCCAGAAAACCGGAGAGGCAGAATCACCAGCTCACCGGTGGTAGCAGAGCCCACCCCCTCCCCCATTGAGAAGGAAGATGTTCGTACAGAGTAATAGACTAATTGTTGGAGGTTGGAGATGTAAGAATTCCTGAAAGTTCAGTATCAGGACGGAACCCATACATGAGTGAGTTCTCCCTCCCAGAGCCCAACCAATTTCCACTGCGAAGTTCAGAGTACAAGCCCTTTGAGTCTCCAGCGTGGGGGGGGGGAGGGGCAAAGTAACTTGGAAACAGTGCTCTGTTCTCTTTAACAACAGCCTGACCTCACCAGAAACCATGAGAGTCTAACCAACCAGAAAGAAGAACAGCCAGCATGTTCCTTAGTGTTGAGGATGCAGAGACTTCATCTCACATACTTTGGACATGCATGTTATCAGGACAGACCAGTCCAAGCTTGGTCATGTCGATGAGAGGGACCGACATCGTGGTTGTAACAAAATCGCTAGAAGTAGGAACCAACCGATGGTATCTAACAACAATCACAATCAATAACAGGTTTGATCAGAACAAATCAACAGAAGTGCTTCCAAAACCCAACCCCAACTCACCACCATTGAGTCAATGCCCACTTGTAGGAACCGTGTAAAACATGGTAGAACAACCCCTTTGGGTTTCTGAGACATTAAATCTTTAGAGAATCAGACAGCCTCGCCTTTCTCTTGCACAGCAGCTACTGGGTTGGATCCACTGACACTTTGGTTAGCAGCTCAGTGCGTGTAACCCATATACCACCAGTTGTGCAAATGTTTAGCAAAAGGTTGGTGGTTCGAACCCCCTGTGAGACATCTTGAGGAAAGGCTTGGTGACTGACCTCTGCAAACAGCAGCCCCAGGGTCCCCGAAGAAGCACAGAACTCTCTTCTGACACACATGGGGTCACCATGATTCTGTACCGATTCCGTACAATTAGTGACTAAGACAGAGGAAGGGAAACACCATTTGTTCTTCATGGGATGAGGGGGCCCCAAAGCAGAGAAGAAGTGCGACCGTCACAACCCCAGAACCTGGGCTGATGGACAGACTGAGACCTAATCATTAACATGGGCGCCTGTGTCACCGGGCTGCTTGGAAGCTTAGATGAATCAAAGAGCTTGGGGGCGGATAAAGAATTAATGTTCAAGCAAATACACTTAACTGCTCGTTTAGCTTATCATCACACTCCCTACCGGATTTGAGGTGGGTGGAGGAGTGTTTTCCAAAGAGCTCCTTGAAATCAGGTCATTGGAACCCAGTGAGACGCCACTCTTCATTGAGGCAACTTCCTGTGTCCCTGACACAGACCATCGGGAGGCTTGAAGGACCCACAGCACAACTGGACTCCGTGTAAGGAGACCACTCCGAGCTGTGGTTCTCTGAAGCGATGTTGAAGAAAGGAAAGAGGCATGCGCTTGATGCCCCTGGGGATGCCTTGCTTTCCCTTCCCATAGGTGAGCAAGCATGTGGAGTTTTCTCTAAAGAAGAGCAGGCTGCTCCCAGCCATGTGCTCCCAAGGGAACCCTTTTCCAACAAGGGCTCACCCTCAGCCCAGAGTGTCCCGCAGTTGCACAGACACAAATAAGTCTCTGTGGCATTGGCCCTCTAAGTATGGAGAAGATGACAAGGCTGTGAGCCAGGGGCTGTCTATTCCAGCTAACCTGGGCCAAGTTCGTCTTGTGGTGGAAAATCGAGAGCTCAGGCACCAGCTCTACCTGCTAAAAAAGTTAGAAAACCAGTGTAATATTTTCCACTATATTTGTATCTTGTTGCTAAAGGCACACATGTCCACGCCCCAAACTACGTCCTGAAGATGTTCACGACCAAGTGACAGTTGTCAGAGTGTGATGGACTTCTGTAGGAAGAGGCTGGAGTCTGGGCTGTGCCAGTAACCAATGAGAAGCCCTTGGGAAAGATTTCACTCCCTTGACCTTGGCTTCTTCACCTACAGACTCTTCATTCTGTAGCCAATCAGACGCTTGCATTTTGTCTTCATGTGTGACTATAGTTAATACATGTAATATATGACCATCCAACCAGAGGACTGCATTAACCCGAAGTATGCATATGCAAACAGTCTCATACCAGGTCATTGTGGAGAAGTGATCAAGCTTTCTCTCTCTCTAGATCAGCAATGCATAACTCACATAGACCATTTTCTTTTTTTTATTTAGAATTTTCATTTGTAAGTTTTTTTGTTTTGTTTTTTAAACATTTTATTAGGGACTCACACAACTCTTATCACAACCCACACATATACATGCATCAATTGTATAAAGCACATCTGTACATTCTTTGCCTAATCATTTTCAAAGCATTTGCTCTCCACTTAAACCCTTTGCATCAGGTCCTCTTTTATCCCCCTCTCTCCCCACTCCCCCCTCCTTCATGAGCCCTTGATAATTTATAGATTGTTATTTTGTCATATCTTGCCCTATCCAGAGTCTCCCTTCACCCCCTTCTCTGTTGTCCATCTCCCAGGGAGGAGGTCACATGTAGATCCTTGTAATCAGTTCCCCCTTTCCAACCCACTCACCCTCTACTCTCCCAGTATCGCCCCTCACACCCCTGGTCCTGAAGGTATCATCCACCCTGGATTCCCTGTGCCTCCAGCTCCCATATGCACCAGTGTACAACCTCTGCTCTATCCAGACTTGCAAGGTAGAATTCGGATCATGGTAGTTGGGGGGAGGAAGCATCCAGGATCTGGGGGAAAGCTGTATTCTTCATCGGTACTACATCACACCCTGACTGACTCATCTCCTCCCCTAAACCCCTCTGTGAGGGGATCTCCAGTGGCTGACAAATGGGCTTTGGGTCTCCACTCTGCACTTCCCCCTTTATTCACTATGGTATTTTTTTTTTGGATGAAGCCTTATACCTGGTCCCTTTGGCACCTTGTGATCGCACAGACTGGTATGTTTCTTCCATGTGGGCTTTTTTGCTTCTGAGCTAGATGGCTGCTTGTTCACCTTCAAGCCTTTAAGACCCCAGACACTATCTCTTTTGATAGCCGGCACCATCAACTTTCTTCGCCACATTTGCTTATGCACCCATTTGTCTTTGGCGATCATATCATGGAGGTGTGCAGTCAATGATATGATTTTTTTGTTCCTTGATGCCTGATAACTGTTCCCTTCAACACCTCGTGATCATACAGGCTGGTGTGCTTCTTCCATGTGGACTTTGTTGCTTCTGATCTAGATGGCCGCTTGTTTATCTTCAAGCCTTTAAGACCCCAGACACTATCTCTTTCGATAGCCGGGCACCATCAGCTTTCTTCACCACATTTACTTGTTCACCCCCTTTGGTTTTAGCAGTTGTGTCGGGAGGGTGAGCATCGTAGAGTGGAGGGAGTGCTTGAGTAGAGACCCAAGGCATAGACCATTTTCTTTGCACATATTTAACTATATTAAACATAGCAAGACTGTATGAGGCAGTGGGACTCATGGTGTGATCTGTGGCTCACTCTCCATCCATCCCTGAGGCCATATGACAGAAATTAAGAGTGAGGTCAGCAGTGACCACTCTGATGTCCTCCCAACCTCGACTGCAGAGTGTCCGGGTACACCTGGCTCTAGGTCTGGGACTGTCTCAACATGCCTATCCTTCCTAGGGCAGTCAAGTTCTGCCTTGTATTGGTGGTTAAAAACCAAAACCAAATCCAATGCCATGCATCCATTCTCAATCATAGGAGCCCTATGCAGGGTTTTGCTGAGGGAGCAGACAGCCTCATCTTTCTTCCACCCAACAGCTAGGGAACTTGAACCACTAACCTGGTAGTTAGCAGTTCAACATCTACCCTGTTTCCCCAAAAGTAACACATCCCCGAAAATAAGACCTACTCACAGTTTTGCCTTTCGCTGAAGTATAAGGCATCCCCCCGAAAATAAGACCTCCCCGAAAATAAGTGCCCCTCCCCCAACTTACCATAACTCTGGACTCTGGACCTTAGCGGGGGGTGGGGGACCACTGCACAGCTCACTGTTGGCCATAGCGCAGCCAGAGCAGACAGGAAGTGTGAGGTCTCTTTTAATAAAACAATAAACAATACATGTGTACCATATTCTTCTTCATGAAAAAATAAGGCATCCCCTGAAAATAAGACCTAGCACATCTTTAGGAGCAAAAATTAATATAAGACACTGTCTTATTTTCGGGGAAACAGGGTAGCACCGAACCCACAGCAGCACCAGGGCTCTTGGTAAACGACCACGGGGCATGGTTGGAAAGGTTGCTGATGTCTCTTGGCATTAGTGTAGGATTCCGAGCTATTCCCTGGCTTTCCCCCAGGGCAGAGGGGGTTTGTTTGTGGTTTTCCCACTCCCCAGCTGCAGTGGATTTTCATCTTGCTCTGGCATGGCACGATTTGCTGCACCGCCACCAGCAACGTAAGGCCTTTGCTTCCAGGAGAGGAGGACAGAGACTCAGGCAAGGTTACTCCCCACACAGCCTCTGTGTCAGCAGGAGGCGCTCTGGAGCCTCTGCCAAAGGTGGAAGTTTGGGGAAACAAAGGGCTGCAGATTGCGTCTACTGGAGCAGATGGGCCAGCCCACAGCTGGCCTTAATAACTGGCTAAACTCTTGGCAGATTTCCTGCCGCTCCTTTGCACCAGAGCCTCCTTTTCCTCCTGTGCTTTGCCGCAGGTGTCCTGCCGCTCTAGGGAGGCCTTGTCCCTCCCTGGAATTCAGAGGAGTAGAAAGCCTCATGTCCCTGGTGGTTTTGAACTGCTGACCTTGTGGTTACTTATTCTTCTGATGTTGTCCTGAAACGTCACCTCTCTCATGGGCTCGAGGAGGGGAGTTACGATGGCTTCTTCATCCATTGGTTCATTCTCATTTTAGGGGAGGAGGAACATTAATTTCAGCTTTCTATATCTTACATGGAAGCAGCAAAGATGGATGTATTTTGTAAACAATTTGAGGAACGACTATCTTAGGTTTGTCAGAATTGCTTAAACTTAAAAAAACATTTTGGTGAAGGGTGGGGGGCTACTGCCATAGATCCACTTCTCTAAGACTGGGCCCTCTTCTGTTAAGACTGAGCCCTCCATTGGAAATGAGTGTTGCTAAAACATGACATAGAAGCGATGAAGAGAGACACTCTCCCATGCGAGCAGCGCAGGCAATCAACACGAACAAGGTCACCTTGCGGGCCAGTGCACGGGCTCCAAGTTCATGCACAACTGCCTGATCCCATGCGGTCTTCAAGGTCACTGTCACAACCTCGGCGTGCTTGGACTGCTGGCCAGTCAAGAGAGGTGGTCTTGAAGCATTGCCCTGTACACTGTTCTGTGGCGATCCATGGGCGTTCATTGGTGACCTTTCAGAAGTGGCTCTCCAGGCCTGTTTGCCTTTGTCTGGAAGCTCTGCTGAAACTTGTCCACCAGGATGATCCTGTTGGTATGTAAAATAGCAGTGGTACAGCTTGCAGTATCCTAGCGCAATTCAAGCCCCCATCTGCGACAAAATGATCGGGGGCTTCTAGAAAATAACACATTGGAGCCACAAAGGCTCTCTCCTAAAGAAATGAGAACTTCCGTGTATGTGTGTGAATTAGTCAGTATCTACTGTTTTTTAAAAAATCATTTTATTGGGGGCTCATACAATTCTTATCACAATCCACCCATCCATCATGTCAAGCACATTTGTTGCCATCATCATTCGCAAAACATATGCTTTCTACTTGAGTCCTTAATATCAGCTCCTCATTTTCTTCCCCTCCTTCCTCACTGCCCCCTCCCTCATGAACCCTTCCTAATTCATAAATTGTTATTATTTTGTCATATATTATACAGTCCGATACCTCCCTTCACCCATTCTTCCGTTGTCCATTCCCCAGGGAAGAGGTTATATGTAGATCCTTGTAATCATCTCCCCCTTTCTACTCCACCTCCCTCCACCCTCCAGGTATCGCCACTTTCACCACTGGTCCTGAAGGGATCATCTGTCCTGGATTTCCTGGTTTCCAGTTCCTCTCTGTACCAGTGTACATCCTCTAATCTCGCCAGATTTGTAAGGTAGAATTGTGATCATGACAGTGGGGGAAGGAAGCATTTAAGAACTAGAGGAAAGTTGTAAGTTTCATCATTGCTACCCTGCACCCTGACTGGCTCATCTCCTCCCCGCAACCCTTCAGTAAGGGGGTGTCCAGTTGCCTACAGATGGGTTTTGGGTCTCCACTCTGCACTAATCTCATTTACAATGTTATGATTTTTTTGTTCTTTGATGCCTTATACCTGATCCCTTCGACACCTTGTAATCACACAGGCTGGTGTGCTTCTTCCATGTGAGCGTGTTGCTTCTGAGCTAGATGGCTGCTGTTTACCTTCAAGCCTTTAAGACCACAGACGCTAAATCTTTTGATAGCCAGGCACCATCAGCTTTCTTCACCACATTTGCTTATGCACACATTTGTCTTCAGTGATCGTGTCGGGAAGGTGTGCATCATGGAATGCCAATTTAATAGAACGTGTTTTTGCATTCATTAAGTACTTGAGTGGAGGTCCAATGTCCATCTGCTGCCTTAATACTAAGCCTATAAATATATGCATATAGAGCTATTTCACCACCATCCTATGTAAACATATTTACATATGTACATGCCTGTATTTAGACATCTATAAATACTCTTTGTCTCCTAGTTCTTTCCTCTATTTCTTTTTACTTTCCTCTTGTCCCACTATCATGTTCAGTCTTCATTTGGGTTTCAGTAATTTCTCTTGGTTACATTGCCCTTGATGAATCCCTGCCAGGCCTCTCACACCCTCCTTGCCACTAATTTTGGATCACTTGTTGTTCTCCTGTTCCTGGGTTGGTCAACACCACTTCCTTACCCCCCCCCCTCCCATGTCCCCCTGGAACCATTGGTCCCATTGTTTTCTCCTCCAGACTGTTCATCCAGCCTGTCTTACTTAGATAGATCTGTAGAGATAATAATATGCAGCAAAAAACAAGGCATAGCAAGACAAAGCAATGAATGAGAACATAGTAATGACAACCAAAAAGAAAACCAGTGACCCATAAAGAATAAATTTTAAAAAAAACAAAAAGAAAGAAAAACCTCTAAATAGATCAAGGTCTGATTTTTGACCTCTAGGCATGTCCTCCAGTTAAGTCCAATGGGGTGCCATGCTCTGGCCCCAGAGTCTATCCTTTTGTGGGGGAGCTCCCTGTTCTGCTCCCCCAGTTGCTCTGCTGCATGCCTTTAGTGTTTTGCCTTGGTGTCATGGGGTCAGTCCGGACCAATCTCAACACTGAGTCTCCAGTGTTGTCCCCCGTAGGGCCATGGGTTGGCGAGGGACATCGTGTCTCATAGTGGGATCAGCCATATGGTCCACTCTGTGCATTGGCTATTCCAAACAGGGATATCATCTTCCAGGGCTGGTGGGCCAGGATGTGCTTTACTCTCTTTTTATCTCCCCGTTCATTTACTCCAGTGTGCTCTGATCAGACATGTTCCTCTCCTCTAGCTGCAGCTTCAGTGCCATGCTCTAAAGTAAATTCTTCTGGGGGAGGGGCAGCTGTCCATGTAGCTGGTGTGGGGGCCGAGTCCTCAGGCCCCTCCACTGGCTCCCCTCTCCATGCCAGCACACTACATTCGCATCCAGGAACACTGGATTTAAGTATGGTCCCTCTTTCCCTGTGGTGACACAGACAATACCCTCTCCTTGGGTGGGTCAGTGCCTTAGTCCCCAGCCACACATATTTTTTTTTCCTTTCCTCCTTCCCTACCCCTCCTTATTAGTTGGCTACTATATGTACCCCTGGGTTTGGTCTGGCCCCTACCATACTATCTGGACCTCACCCCTGGAGTGTTTGTATACAGTAGCTTTTTACCTGTGCCCTTTTCATTTTTCTTTTCTTTTTTATAAACTTACCTCTGCAGACTCATGTTGTACTTGTCCTTTTGTGCTTGGCTTACTTTGCTTAGCATAATTTCCTCCAGTTCTTCCCATGCGGCGATGTGCTTCATGCATTCATCGCTGCTTTTTAGCAATGCGTAATACTCCATTGTATGTATGTACCACAGTTTTTTAATCCATTTTTCTGTTGATGGAAATTTGGGTTGTTTCCAACTCCTTGCAATTGTGAACTGTGCCGTGATGAACACTGGAGCACAGATGTCTGGCCGAGGTTTGTTTCTTGCCTCTTCCGGGTAGATGCCCTGTAGGGGCATATACAATCCTGTAGGGGGATTGCTGGGTCATATGGTAGCTGAATTTCCATCTGTTTTAGAAATTGCCAAATCGATTTCCATAGGGGCTGTACATACCTACAGGTCCACCGGCAGTGGATGAGAGTTCCTGCCTCCCCACAGGCCCTCCAACACTTGCTGCTTTCTGAGTTTTTGAATTGGGCTATCTTTGAGGGTGTTAAGTGGTATCTCATAGTTGTTTAAATTTGCATTTGTCTTATGGCTAATGATTGGGAACATTTTCTCATATATTTAATGGCCATTCAGAGTTCAGACTCTGAAATATCTGTTCAGGTCCTTTGCCCACCTCCTCAGTGGGCAGTTAGTTTTTCTTGTATTGTAAGCTTGCAAAGTATTGTAGATTTTAGTAATAAGGCCTTTGTCTGATGTGTCATTGCTAAAGATGTTTTCCCAGTCTGTGGGCTCTCTTATTACTCTCTTGGTGAATTCTTTCCATGTACACAGATGTCTTATCTTCAGTATATCCCACTTGTCTATTTGTGACTCCTCTGTATTTGTATCCTTCCCTATTTCTGATAGACTATGTAATTCCTGTGCCAAGGTTCTCAGGTTTGCCTCAATTCCCTCATTAATGGCCCTAATTGTTTGGGGTTTTATCTCAAGGTCTGTGATGCACCTTGAGTTTATTATTGTGTGAGTAAGGGTCTTGCTTCATTCTTCTGCAGGTACATATCCATTTTTTCCAGCACTACTTGTTGAAGAGGGTACCTGCTTCCCATTTGATATTTTGGGGTCCTTATCAAAGATCAGTTGCCTGTATGCTCATGTTTTAATTTCTGGTTCTTCAGCTCTTTTCTATTGGACTGAATATCTGTCATGTACCAGTACCACACTGTTTTTGACTACTGTGGCTGTATAGTAGAGTACCTACTGTTTGAGACACAATGTCACAGATGGAAAGGTGTAAAAGGGACCTCTATACCCTTTCTTCACGAGACTCCACAACCAAGCCCCTAGCCATGAGCACTTTTGTACAATAAACCTACAGCAAAATGCCCCAGGAAAAGAAGCTATAGTCTTTCTTACACACACACACACACACACACACACACACACACACACACACATGGTTTTTTCTCTCTTCTAGAATGGAAAAGTCAGGCACAGATAGACTTGGCACTGATAGTTCTATGAGGTTTGACTTTTCAAGTATTCATGTTTCTGAAATTTGATACATCCACATTTATATAATTACTGTGCTATGTTATTTTTGAAAACGGTGTAAAATTGCAAAGAAGCTTATTATTGAATCAGTGGCACCCTTTATCCAGGCTTCCAGGAATCCACTCAAGTTCAGAGATGCTGGTTTGGAGGTGGGCCAACTCCCCGCACCACGGAGTAATGAGGTCATTAACCCGGAGAGAAACCAGAGGCCACCCCTGGTGCCGACTCAACTCTTTTAGATGTAAGAACACGCTGGTCCTTTTTCAAGTCTGTGTGAACAATGTCAGCCTGATGCACTGGGACAGTGGTGATACCGTGGACGAATGTTCACCTTCCATATGGAAACTACGACTTGTATTTCTAGCCAGTGTCTCTCGGGGATGGCCACCAGTCCTCTGTCTTTGGAGGCTCGTCTGTTGTCCATGTGCTGAACACGTCTCAGTGCTGCCTCGCGACTAAAACAGATGAGAAAGAAAGGTCTGGCATTCTTCTTCTGAAAGTCAGTCTGTGAAAGCCCTGGGGACCACAGATTCCAATTGGCATCTGATCCTGGGCATGGTGTAGGTTGAGGCAGCCTTTCCTGCTGTGCAGAGGCTCCCATGCAGTGCGGGTCACTAACAACAGACCCACATGGCAAAAATAGTTGGTCAACTAACAAGCAAAACTGTATGAAAATCAGAAAGGGATTTCTAATAGCCCATTTTTCACAATCATTTAAGTTGTTAATCATGTTTATAAATTCATTTATGATGTTACTTGTAACTAAAATTTACTGATGGTAAACTGAACTTCACTGGACTTAAAAAACCAAAAAACTAGAAGGTAAAAAAGCAGCCATCTAGCTCAGAAGCAACAAAGCCCACATGGAAGAAGCACACCAGCTTGTGTGATCACAAGGTGTCAAAGCGATCAGGCATCAAAGAACAAAAAATGAAATCATTGTGAATGAGGGGATTGCTGATTGGGGACCCAAGACCTATCTGTAGACAACTGGACACCCCCTTACAGAAGGGTTGCAGGGAGGAGACAAGCCTGTCAGGGTGCAGTGTAGCAATGATGAAACATACAAATTTCCTCTAGTTCTCCCCACCACTATCATGATTCCAATTTTACCTAACAAATGCGGCTAGACCAGAGGATGTACACTGGTACAGATAGGAACTGGAAACACAGGGAATCCAGGATAGATGACCCCTTCAGAACCAGTGCTGAGAGTGGCGATACTGGGAGGTGGAGGGAAGGTGGGTTGGAAAGGGGTAACTGATTACAAGGATCTACATTTAACCTCCTCTCTGGGGGATGGACAACAGAAAAGTGGGTGAAGGGAGACATCAGACAGTGTAAGATATGACAAAATAATAATAATTTATAAATTATCAAGGCTTCATGAGGGTTGGGGGAACTGGGAGAGAGGGGAAAAATGAGGAGCTGATACCAAGGGCTCAAGCAGAAAGCAAATGTTTTGAGAATGATGATGGCAACAAATGTACAAATTGCTGGACACAAGGATGTATGTATAGATTGTGATAAGAGTTGGACAAACCCCCAATAAAATGATTTTTTAAAAAAAACAAACAAAAAAACTAGCAAAGGCTTTGTTTTAACTGCATGCAGCCCCGGTAGTGAGTCAAATCATGAGGAGAGACGTGATGTTGAAGAAACGCAACAGAAAGTGTTTCTGTTAGATTGATCTCGAAGCGTGGACACCATGTGTTGCCCTGTTTTGTGGCCATCATGAATGAAGCCAGGCTGCAATTGCAGTGTGTCCTTTGCGGAGACAGGCTGGCAAAAGGTGGAGGCTCCACTGGCAAAAGGTAGACGCCGTGTTCATGCAATTCATAAGGAAATAAACTCACAACCCAAAGAAGTATTCGAAAGACAGACGGCTGAATTGAAAAGCTGACAGAAGCAGCTGTCAATATTTTATAGCTGCACAGGGGCGCTTTGCAGTCTTCTTAGCAAGGAGCACTCCACGTTGCTAAGACTACAAAAGCAAATAAAATTGCCAAGGTTTCATGAATAAGTTTATCAAAGATATTTCCTTGGAAACGATGAGAGAGCAAAGCCGAGCTTAAACACTACTTCCCAAATGACACCATCGAAGAGATGGGTGCATGTAGAAAGCAGCTAATTATATGGAACACCAAATGCATGTAACAAGACACTGTTGACCTGGCAATTCCTTTTAGAATCTTTCTGATTTTAACATGATGACAGCATGAAAGAATAATTCTTTTTCTTTTTTTAACCCGGCCTCATTTCCAACAAACACAACTTGCTCAGAGCTGTAGAAAACGATAATGGATAGCATTATTAATGCAGTTTGGAGATTAAATTTTGCGTAGAAAGCAGGTTTTGATGGCAGAATTATAAATAGCAGGAAATAATCCTGAAGTAGTTAACTCAGAGGAAGGAGCCAGGTCAGAATGTACTTATACACTCTGCTCCTCCATTATTAAATCTAAAAAATAATAAAAAAGTAAAGTTGAACCAATAGTGCCTCTGTGAGTGAATCCAATGTGTGCATTATAAGAAGGGTAATGCATTAAGTTGGGGCTATTTCGTCTCTTAAGTGATCACCCAGGAACTAGCCATAAAGCATTGCCACAGCTTGTGGAGGAAGGAAGGTTGCTGCAGTAGAAAACTGTGGAGAATGTTTGACCTAGGGACAAACAACTGATCTTTCTGCATGATACAAAACCCATCGGTCTCAATGCTTTAAGGATGTAGCTGTAACAGTCAGGGCATGATTATTTTTTTCCTGACATTTCCAGTGTGTTTTAATTATCTTACTGCCTTCCATTAACGGTAGATAAGATGGAAGGGAAAACACAAGAGTTAGATGATTGGGAGTCTTGAGTTTCGATGGCACGACTTATCCTTTACCAACAATGACCATTAACTGGATGGAGAGTTTGACTGCACTTTGGCAAAGTGTCATCCAATACCGTGTGGTAGACAAGATTCTCTAGAGAAACAAAACCAGGACATTAATAATTCTGCACATATTTACATAGATAGATAGCATAAGAAATAAACAGTTAAGTAATCTATAAAACAGTACATGTGGCTCAGTGCAACTCACTTCCGTGAGACAGCTAGTACACTGGCAGTCATTCAAGTCTTGAGGGTCTCATGGTAGTCCTCCGTGGAGCAATTCAGGCTACCTGGCCCCAGGCAGCAAACGGCAAGGCAGGTCACCAACAGTCAGCCAGATGACAGGGTCGGACAGTCCTCAGCTCAAGTGATGTACCTTCCAGTAGCGTGGTGAAGCAGTTCTTGAGGGAGCCTCAAGTTACAGCAACATAGTCCCCAGGTAAGCGTCCTACAGATAGTGTAGCTTGCAAATGGAGGCACAGAACAAGCAAGGCAGCTGCACACTGGTCCGATGATCAAAGAGCAAGAGAGAAATGGGCGAGGCTCGCTGAGCCATTTATCTCTCCTCCCTTCAACTATTCCCACCTGTGTTCATTGGCCGTGTTGGCACAACAAACCTACCTATCACACACCTTAACTCATTCAATTGTTTCCCTGCAAAATAAAAATGTAAAAAATCCATAATCTAGAATCCACTTCATTCAAAGAAAGATAACTTGAATTTAATTATAATGTTACAGAAAAAAAAACCCAAGAAAAGAGGGATTAGAAAGATAGTAAACATGTTAGGTTTGCAGGTCAACTGCTCAACACTGTCACAGAAAGTGTGTAAGTGAATGAGCACAGCTAGGCTCCAAGAACATTTTATTTGTAAAAAAATGCAGTTAACTGGATTTACTCCATGAGTTGTCTTTTTGCCAAGCTCCGGAATAAATGGCTGAAACTGCCCATTGAGATGGATACAGGAAAAGTTTTCTTCATCTTGTATAAAAGATTAAAATGAATACCCTGAGCTTGCTGAACTTGCTTTAAAATATTGTCTTCCACTGCCATCCATAACTCTCTATGAGATTGGGTTCTTTACATTGGATGTGATTAAAGCAACACATAGGAAGAGCTTAGACCAGTTAGCTGTGACTCTTCCAAGTCACATTGCCATTAATCCAATCTAGATTTGCTAACAGTCAGGATCAGAAGGGCAAACAGTGGGCTGGAAACTCAGGCAGAACTTCTGCATGACAACCTTGAGTCAGGGTTCCTTCTTTTTTGGGAAGCCCTGGCTGTTTGCACTTAAGGTCTTCAACCAGTTGTGTCAGGCCCCCCACATGATGGAGGGTCATCTCCCTTACTTTAAGTCAATGGATTGTAAATTATAGCACATCTAAAAAATACTTTCATGTCAACATCAATACCACAACTTTCCAAACTTATTTGGCATACCACCCCCTTTTCAGGAAAAAAAATTAGTACCTCCCTGGCAGTTAAAGACTTTTGTAGTAGAACTCATAATCCAGGTTAAAGTGTGGGTGCTTTTACAGCCCCCTCTGGATCAGTCCAGCACTCCAAGAGTGGGGGAGGGCAGTATCGCCCACTTGGGCATTGTGGATCTAGACAGTGTTTTACCAAACAGCAGGACATACAAGCTTGGTTAAGTTGATGCATTCACCATCATCACAATGGGCCCCCAAACTTGAAGTCAAATCATTTGGAGCCAGGGCCGATGCATATTTTTGCTAGCTGTGTTTAACAAGCAATACGTCTTTGAGGTTCTGGAGATACTTATTGCCAATACTAATACAAATACTAATAAAGAATTTTGCAAGGTCATAGACTTACTCATTGGAAAGATTTTTTTAAACAACATAAACAGTGACTACACATATGGAAATATCCTGGAATCAGATCCACTATATTAATGGGAAGAGAATATGGAGAAGCTTAGTATCATCAGCCAAGGCTAGGTAGGGGTTAACCGTAGACCAGACCATCAATTGTTCATTAACAAGTTCAAGTTGAAGAAAACTGAAACAAGTCCACAAGGGCCAAGGTATGACCTTCGTTATTTAATCTCATTAACACCCAGTGATGTGACACAACCTTGCTTGCTGAAAGCCAAGAAGACTTGAAACTCTTATTGATAAGATGAAAGACGGCAGCCATTAGTAAGGATTGCACCTCAATGCAAAGGAAACACAATCTAATAACTGGAACAATAAACAACATAATGACACAGAGAGAGGCTGAAGTTGGCGAGGATTTAATTTTCTGTGGATTCACAATCAGTATCCACGGAAGCAGCACTCATGGAATCAGGTGGATTGCACTGGGCAAAGCTGCTGCAAAAAGCCACTTTCAAGTGTTAAAGAGCAAAGATATCGCTGCAAGGACCAAGGTGCTCCTGACCCAAACGATGATATTTTTAAGGATCTTATCCGCATGTAGCAGTGGGACAGTGAATAAGGACTGGAGAAGAATGGATCCATTTGAATGATGATCACCATGGACTATTGGAAGAACAGACAAATCTGTCGGAGGAAGTACTGGTCCGTAGAGGTGAGGATGGCGAAACGTCGTCTCACATACTCTGGATACGCTATCCATTCCCTTGAAAAGGACATCGTGCTTGATACGGTAGATGATCAGCACAGAAGAAAAGCCTCAACCACGTGCATGGACTCGAGCATGGTGCAGGATTGGACAGGGCTTCATTCCATTGTACGTATGGCTGTTAAGAGTCAGGACCGACTCATAAAAACAACAATGACAAAGAAAACCGGAGATAGAAATTACATCCATTGAATACTTAGGACCCAACCTCTTGAAGTACTGACTTCCTAATTGTAGGGAAAGCTATTGCTTCTAAAATATAAGGCTAATGAAGCCTATTAGTAGTTATGTTTAGTTTTCAATGAAAGTAATCGGACTCTGACACCTGGTAATGTATGAGGGTAAGTCAAAAAGTATTGCTACTGGAGCTCCAGGTCATGCATGCACTGGCTTAGTCTCATGTATTCTGTGGATGGCTGCAGGCAAGTTCTCTGATTAGAAAACTTGTCTAAGTCTTGTTAAGGTGCTTTCAAAAAAACGTACAATCAAAACCATGGCTTTCAAGGGAATCTTTAGGGTCAGTTAACTTCAAGGTGGAGGCTCCACTCAGAAAGCCAAGGAAACTGTTGCTGTTGTGTGATAGTTACACAATCTGTTGTCAATCTGAGACTTAAGAGTGAAGAGATGGAGTTTAGGCTGTCTATCAGGTCGCAGCTTGATGACCTCATTTGGAGTCGCTGGAGGCAAGACACTCCTGCAAGGCATTACTGATGATGAACCTGATGGAGCCAAGCTGATGCAACCAGAGCTTGGAGTTGGAGGAGCCACGTGGAGACCCACACCAATGCTGAGACGCTTCTACCGTCACTGGCTCCACAACTTTCCACCCACTGGCCTATGATCTTCCCACATTCGGTGTCATTGCATGTGTTTTGTGAGTCTGAAGAGGAATTCATACATTGGTATAGACATATGGGGTAATATTGAACTTATGGACTTGATCTGGACTGGGCTGGGATGTTTTCTCAATATACAATTGCTCTTTCATATAAAGCTCTTTCTTCTACACATTTGTGTGTCTATGAATTTGTTTCTCTAGTCAACCCAGACTAACACATTTTGGATCCCAAAACAATGATCTTGATCAATTTTTTCCAAGGACTCATGTGCTTATTAGGAAGAAGTTTTAAGAAAATGGATAACTGCATCATTGAGAAATCAGGAAGGAAAGTTCCACCGGAGGTCTACTCTCCCTCAAGATAATGCACCTGTTCATTCCTTTTGACACTGTGTAAATTGAAGAGCAAAATGCATCAGGGAAGGGTCTCCCTAGCCAAATTCACTGCCATCGAGTTGATACCAACTCATAATGACCTTATAGGACAGGGGAGGACTGGCCCTGTGGTTTCCAAGACTGGACATCTCTATGGGAGAAGAAAGCCTCACCTTTCTTTTATAGAGCAGCTGGTGGTTTCAAGCTGCTGACCTTGTGGTTAGCAGCCTAACAACCTCCCTAGGGAAGGGTTGGGAGATGGAAACACAGCCTTTAGAGATGTATCAACCTAGATGGAGAAAGAATATGTTGAGAAACTATCATTTCACATTTTGATATTTTTTTGTTTCATAAAGCTATGACTTTGTAGCATTACTTTCTGCAATTTTTGCTTGTATATGATTGTGCATATGGTCATCCTCACACAACCAGATGACAAAACTAACCAGGATTGCCTTGTTTTCTGGTATGAAGGAGGAAGAAGAGCGGCTCTAAATGAAACAGCTGATCCAGACAGTTAAGCACGTGTTAATAATCACACATAAACGCGTTTGCCATCTTCAAAAGTGGTACCTGTGTAAGTACTGCAGAAAGGCAACAGTATTTATTGGTAGGTACTTTCTCATGAATCCCCAAAAGGAATCTGTATGGTAATTACTAATCCCTCTTTGTGGTAACTGAGTGAAGCTAAACCTCTTGCCTGGATTCACATAGTTACTGGGGATTGAGTTCAGGATTAATCCCCAAACTGTATCAAAGTCTAGGTGATCTGTCCACTTTACTACCTGCAACAGAAATCACTGGGGTGTTATAGGATGGAACCAAGCACAAGGCACCCATCGTCCTTACTTTAGTACCTTTCTGCATCTTGGGAAGGAGCCTTCGGGGCAAAATGGTTAAGCCTTTGGCTGCTAACCAAAGAGTCAGTGGTGTGAACCGACCTCTGCAAGAGGAGAGAATTGATGACCTACCCCTCTAAGGACATCAGACTAGAAAGCAACGTAGGGCAATTCTACCCTGTAGGGCAGGTCGAAGTCAGAATTGACTCAATGGCACACAACAAAATAGCATGCTTTTGATGTGGAGTCCATGGATGACACAGTTGTATGCTCAACTACTGGCTAAAGGTAGATGGTTTGAATGCCCCAAAAGTGCTTCAGAAGACAGGCCTGTCAAAAAGACAGCAATCTGTCTTTTTGGTAGGGAAATAAGCTAGTTAAAAACAAAACAAACCAATCTTCTCCAGGGAACAGACTTTTCTGGGCATGGTAACATTCCCAAAGCATAGGAGACCAAGTCTCACCATCCTTCTAAGAAACATTCTGACATGACAATTTATTTATGGACAAAGGAAGAGATTCAGTCCATATGTAACTCATTAAGAAAACAAGAGCAAAAAAATAAAAGCAACTATATTGTGGCATTCCATTGTTTTTTTTTTTAAATGTGTAATTCCTTTTAAATAATCATTTTATTTGGGGCTCTTACAGCTCTTATCACAATCTATACATACATTGATTGTGTCAAGAACTTTGTTCATATGTTGCCATCATAATTTTCAAAACATTTTCTTTCTACTCGAGCCCTTGGTATCAGCTCCTCATTCACCCCACTCCACCCCTCCTTCCCTCATGAACCCTTGAAAATTTAGAAAGTATTATTTTTTCATGGCTTACACTGTGCAATATCTTCCTTCACCCACTTTCTGTTGTCCGTCCCCCAGGGAGGGGGTTATATGTAAATCATTGTGATTGGTTTCCCCTTTCTCCCCCACCTTCTCCTTCCCCTCCTGGTATCACTATTCTCATTATTGGTCCTGAGGGTTTATCTGTCCTGGATTCCCTGTGTTTCCAGCTCTGATCTGTACCTGTGTACATGCTCTGGTCCAGCTGGATTTGTAAGGTAGAATTGGGGTCATGATAGTGGGGAAGAGGAAGCATTAAATAACTAGGGGAAAGTCGTATGTTTCATCAGTGTTATACAGCACCCTGACTGGCTCATCTTTTCCTTGTGACCCTTCTTTAAGGGGATGCTCAATTGTCTACAGATAGGCTTTGGGTCTCCACTCTGCACTCCCCCTCATTCACATTGATATGATTTATTGTTCTGGGTCTTTGATGTCCGATAACTGATCCCATTGACCCTCATGATCACACAGGCAAGTGGGCTTTGTTACTTCTCAGCTAGATGGCTGCTTGTATATCTTCAAGCCTTGAAGACGCCAGATGATATATCTTTTGATAGGAGAGCACCATCAGTTTTCTTCACCACATTTGTTTATGTACCCATTTTGTCTTCAGTGACTGGTCGGGAAGGTGAGCATCATAGAATGCCAGGTTATTAGAACAAAGTGTTCTTGTGTTGAGGAAATACTTGAGTAGAGGCCCAATGTCCATCTGCTACCTTAATACTTAACATATCAGTATATATACATAGATATATTTTCCCTTTGTTATATATAAATATATTTTCATATGTACATGCATGTATTTAGACCTCTTTTAATGTCTTTTAATTCCTAGTTCTTTCTTCTATTGGGGCCAGGGCTTGACACCCCATCAGACTGGACTGGAAACACTCCTAAAGGTCAACAAACAGACCTGGAACTATTTATAGGCTTTTTTTTTGTTGCCATTGTTGCTGTTTTCTTTTGCTTTGTCTTGTTTTTGTGATTATTATTGTCTTTTCATGTCTATCTAGATAAGATAAGTAGGATAAACATTCTGGAGGAGAAAAACAACAGGACTGATAGTTCTGGGGACCGGGAGAAAGTAAGGGAGGGTGTCAACAAACTCAGGGACAAGGGAATAACAAGTGATGTAAAATCCACGGCAAGCTGGTCGTAGGATGCCTGGTGGGGCTTGACCAAGGGCAATGTAGCCAAGAGGAATTACTGAAACCCGAATGAAGGCCGAACATGATAGTGGGACAAGAGGGAAGTAAAACAAACATTCTGACTGTACTTCTTCCAATACAAATGTGTTCTGTCTTCCATCAGAAACCAAAAACCAAACCAAAACAACCAAGTGCATTGCTATGGAGTGGATGCCAATTCATAATGACCCTCTAGCACAGGGTAGACTTGCCACCATGGTTTCTTAGATTTTAAGTGTTGATGGGAATAGAAAGTCCTGTCTTTCCCCTGAGAAGTGGCCGGTGATTGAAGACTGCTCACGTTGTAGTGAGCACCCAATGTGTAACCACTATGTAACCAGGGCCCCTTACATCCTTTCTGGTAGTCTGTGGTATAGTCAATATTCTTTGCTGCTCTGTAAGTCTAAGGCGTGAATTCTTCTTCAATCTTCCTCACTCACTGTTCAGCTTTCCCATTGTGAGGTGATTAAAAATACCATGAATTAAGTGAGTGTATAAAAAACAAAGCAAAACAAAAAACGTGGGTAACATTGCAATGCCCAAAGCTCCTAAATCTCCCCTTGTAGGGATGCTATTTCTGCTCAGGTTGCTGTCAGGTCTACATCTCCTTCTCCACTCTCTTAGGACCATTCTCCTGATCAATGGCTCACCTAAGGTGTTTAACACCTATTGTACCTGGGTGGCACAAACAGCAGTGAGCTCAGCTGCTAACCCCATCCTGAAGGTTAGTGTCCCCTGAGGAAATAGTCCCCTGAAGCCAGTCTTGGAGATCTACTTCTGTAAACTCAGTCCTTGGGGAAAAAACCCCGTGCTTGATCTACTCTCCCTCACAGGGGTGCTGAGAGTGGGAATCAGCCAGATGGCAACTGTTTGTTTTCATTCTCCATCTGATGGGGTTATTTTTTAGAAACAAAGATATAATCAGTATGATCATTTTTATTATTTGTTCTCTAGTTTCAAAACATCTCTTCTTTTAAAAAAAGAAGAAAATATCGGCTTTTTTTGGGGGGGGGGGGAGAATATCAGTTTTAAAGAGATTTCATGCATGAACTAAAATTGGCACTCAGCAAGCAAAATATTCGACCTCACAAATTGCACCTCCTTCCTTGTTTTTGAATTTCAACACAGGTCGAAACTCCACAGAGGCCACAAAGAAGGACAGTGTTGAAGTAACCCTGGCTCTGTCTCTTCTGCTTTCCAACCATGACCTCCTCATCACTTAAATGCAGGAGGACGTGGGATCCTAGGGGCTGGAGGCAGAGACTGCATGCACCAAAGGGGGCTTGAACAACTCCTGAAATCTGGATGTGTATTAGAGCTTCGATTCTGAGCACCCTGATTGCAGAAGGGTATGCAGAGTCCCCAAATGGGTAAAACCTCCGCTGGATTCTTGCTGACCATTGGCCAAGGATATAAATAGTCTTGTCCTCAGGCAGAGCGCATTGGACAGTGGGTTACCTCCACCCAGCCCAAGGAGGCACGGTCTCTCTTAAGGGTTTGCCTACGTATGTTCTGGTTGGACTGCACTGGAGGTGACATAGCCATGACACATGCCTTATCAGTCATGCCCTGACTGCTTTGGTTGGAAGGCCCTGGACCAATCTTATAAGCTCTATCTAATCTAATGTTTGTGACCATTTCATGGTCCTGTTCCCCCTTCTGCAGTTTCATCTATAACCTTGATGTATTGATCTGCCACCCATCATAAATTTGTGACAGTTCTCTTTGTTCCATACCTATTTAACTAGCATCCTGACTATGAATTCTCAGACCCCATTGTGATCTCATGCAAATGGCCTCCCTCATCCAGGCAGATGGTGTGGCTGCATCTTTGTCCCATTTAAGGCTTAATACTTGTTCGCCTTAAATTGAAAGAGTTTGAGGTCTCCTTTGTAGCCTAAGACAGCACGTATGCATATGACTTTTACTTTGGTGACCACTATATTCGTGTGGAATTCTATTAGGAGTACTCAGTCTATTGTCAGCTCTGGGAAGGAACTCTAAAGGACTGGGTGCTTGGCATAAAGTGAAACATCTCCCGAAGATGTAGGCCCGATTCGTCTTTTTCTGTTTACTACTTCTTCGGAACTGATCTTCAAAAGTCAGAAAGCCAGCACACCTCAGAAGGTGGCTTGCACTGCCTCTGCCCCCTTCTTTCCTTTCACAGCAAGCACCCAGGAACAGCACTCCCTCAGGCTTGCCCCCTCCCCACATTAAGCTGTTAAATGACTCAAAGTTTATGGTTAACAAAATAATGCTCAAGGGGCGTCACCATTGGCAATATCTGTTAAAACATGATTTTATAAATGCCAACCAATGTTTTAGGCTACAAAAGAGCCCTCAATCTGAAATATGATTTAAGGAGAAAATTTGTTGCGTCATAAAAAGGACAAAGACAACACAAAAACACAGCCACACCATCTGGATGAGGGAGGCCATAATGGCTTCCGAGAATTCATAGGATGTTAGTTAAATAAGACATGTTACAATGGAAACTGTCACAAAGTTATGATTGGTGGCAGATCATAGTTATAGGTGAGAATTACAGAATCATGAACGGGACCATGAATGGGACACACACATTATGTGTGACAGAAGAGCTTACAAGATTGGTCCAGGGCCTTCTGACCAAGATAGTCAGAACATGACTGATAGGGCATGACCTATGACCCAGCGTCCCCCTGAACTTTCCTCATTAAAGTGATTTCCATTGACAGAGCCAGGTAAGCCCTTAAGAAGAGTGCTCCTACCTGGGCTGGCTGGAAGTAATCCACTTTGCGGTGTACTCTGCCTCAGGGAAAAATGATCTACTAATTTGGTTAATGATCAGAGGGATTCAATGGAGGCTTAATTTGCATGGGTACTTTGTAAATGGATTATGGGTTTTCACGTCATCCATAGTCTTCTGCAAATAGAGTGCTTAGAATTTAAGGCTCTAATATGGTGCTCATTCAAAATACACGCATACATGCACACACACATAATGGAATAAAACCCAACAGTAATAATTGCTATTGTTTAAATCTTAGACCACCACAAAAAAATGTTTTTTTCTGGGAAGGAGTTTTTGTTTTAACAGTTTTATTGGTATATAATTCACATATACAATTCAATAGTTCAGTTACATCAAGAAGAGTTGTACAATCATCATCACAATCAGTTTTAGAATGTTTTCTTTATTCTTGTACTCATTGTTATCAGCTCCCCATTTCCATCAACCACCCCTCCCATGCCCCCAAGGAACCATTAATCCAGTTACTGACCGTATAGATTTGCCTATTTTGGATTTTATATACAAAAAATATTAAAAAACAAAACGCAGACCTAAAAACAATAACAAAGTAAAACAGATAAAAACCTCAATAGAAAAAAGCAGGAAATATTAAAAGTTGGAACAAGTTAAAGATGGATCAAAAGATATTAAAATTGAACCTAACTGAATCTACAATAATCCACTTTCCAATTAATTCAAGGACTTAGTCCACATGTATTTCTCCTTCAATTAAAAAAAATGGAAGCAACTTTAAAATGGGTCAAAAGGGAGCTAAAATGACATTATTTATTTTATTTAAAAATAACTAATGGGGAATTTTGGAAGATGATGGAGTAGAGTTAAGACTCACCTGCCTGGAGCTCCTGCTGCCAGACCAGAAAATTGGGAGGTAAGGTGAAGGAGACTGGGAGGCAGAGTCCTGAAATTAGAACGAGGGTACTAGGGTCTGTCCGGAACCCTACTTTTTTGTGATTTCCACTCACAAAGCGAACCAAGAGTGCATGAAACTGCTCTGGATTTGGCATGCTGGGCTTGTGAGCCGCAGCTAAAGAGTTACTTATGTCCTAGTTTTGCACTGAGTACTGGTTTCCCAGGCCGATGCTCTAAAGGGGACATACTCCAAGACACGAGGAGAACCCCACACCACAGCTCCACATGCTGTTAGCTGCCGTCAGCTCGTAGCCTGGGGATCGGGTAAGGGGTTAGTCATAGATTTGGAGCAATTGAAAAGATGTGAGGAAATTTACTTGAGCCGAGTCGTGGTGTGGCAGAAAGTAAGCAGGCAGTTATAGTCCAGGGGGAGAATTCAGTTCCAGTTGGCCGAGAAGAAAACAACCCCTCTGATAAGCTGGATATCCCTTCTGGGGGTCAGCATGACAGCCCCCAAATCAGGGCATTTCATAAGCCCAATATAAATAAAAAGAGAGAAAAATATTTTCTTGGTAAAAACTACAAATCCCAGGCTCATTGTTCAATTCCAAGGTATCAGGTAGAAGGAGTCTTTTAACATACATTTGCATAATAAGGAAGTGCATGCTAAGGAATGCCAGAAGATAGCTACAGTGCCTGGAGGTTTTCAAAATAACAAAGACCTTCTGGAGCAAGTCTATGCTTAAACTGAGAACAGATCCAGAGCCCAGAACAAAGGAGCTAATTTAATTAAATTCTATTCTAGATGGCCAAGGGAAACAAACAAGCAAACAAACAACCTCTGAGCTATTAGGGTATCAGCAGTCTAGATAGGACAATATGCCCAGCTCCTCAGTGATTCTACACACAGCTGGGGAGGTCCTGCCTGTCCTGGGGCCCTAAATGGGGCTGAGGGAACACCCCCCCCCCCATGCTGTAGTGCTACATACAGCACAAGTTAGGCATGTCAGTGATCTCCAGTGCTCAATACTGCTGTAGGAACCGCTGCCTGGCCTCTGCTGTGACCTTGCCTTTGAGGGTAATCACACCCACCATCTGTGGAACCCTGCACCAAGCTGACACACCAGTCCGCTACCTTGAGGCAGAGTTGGAACTTCTCCAGCCCCATGGCCAGGCAATCAAGCCTCAGTTATCTCCTTACTCACCACTCTATTTCTTCTTCTCTCACCAGTCTATCTTTCCCACTGCAGCCAGTCTCAACAGGCCCTGTTTTGTTTTTCTCTTGTTCTTTCTTTTTCCTCTTCTCTCCCTCTCTTTCCTATCATATGCCACTGCTGGCTTCCAGGTCACTACCCTCTGCCTAGGGTGACTCAACTCCAATAGAGGGGGAGCTTCAGCCTGCCCTCTGTGGGAGCGCTGCAGACCACACGAGGCAGCTGTGACAGCCCTCTACAGGGCTCCACACTGCTGAGGAAATCTCCGCCAGACCTATAAGGTGATCTCTCCAACTAGGGCAATTCCGTCTTGCACCACTGGGAGTCTGCAATAAAAGGGCACACCAACCTGACACCTTGGGGCAGGGTTTAAACCCCTCCGGCTCCACATTCAGAAAATCAGAGATAAGCTATCACTTTATTATTTATTTTTTCCTTCTCCCTTACTTCTCTCTTTACCACTAAAGTCAATCTTAGTGAGCACAGTTGTGTTTTTTCCTCTTCTTTCTTTCTTCTCTATTTTTTTTCTATTCACCTCTTTCTGCTTTTCTATTTCTCTCCTCTCCCTCTCTTTCCTTCCACATACCACTGCTGATTTTCAGCCCCTAACCCTCTGCCTAGGGCAACTCCACAAACCCAATGGGGAGAGCTACCGCTTGCCGCCTGCACACAACACAAGGCAGTGCTACACATGGCATGGCACTTGGCTCAGCTAGTTTTTCCTTTCTTCTTTGCTTTTAAAAATTTCTTTTGTTCTTCTTTCACTTGTTTTTTTTTCTCCTCTTTTTCCTGCCATAGTGTCAGCGATTCAATTTTCCTTTCTCTTGTTTTCTTTTTTGACTTTTTTTCTTTTGTTTTGTCTTTGCTTTTTTTGGGGGGTCTGTGGGTGTTAGTTTGCTTGGTATTTCTGCTCCTGTCTTTGTTTTCGAATTCCTCTCTATTTCTTCTCTTCTTTCTGCTTTCTCTCTTTTTCTTTTCTTCTCCCTTAATTTCCTTTCACAAGCCACTATCAGCCTCCAAGCCTTTTCTCCCCCATCTAGGGCAAATCTGAAGGCCTCGTTTGGGGAGCTCCCACCCAAAATTGTTGACTTTACACTCAGCTGGGGAACCCATGCCAGTCCTCCCCCATAGCACAAGTGGCTGGGGGCTCTACCTTTCAAATAGTTTGGGGAACTCCAGCCTAACCCCCAAAGCCCTACAAGGGACTGAGGGAACTCCTGCCCACTTCTGGTGGTGGTTCATGCTGCCGCAGGAATATCCACCTAACCTCCATGGTGATCTCTCTGACTAGTGTAATTCGAATGCCAGCCACGGTGTTCTACACCAAGGACAGTACACCCACACTCCCTCCACTGCACCCCAGTTGCAGAGAGAAACACCACATGCCACCCAAGGTCCTCCAAGTATCATGAGATAAACCACTACAGCTTACTTAGAGATAAGCCAGTGAAACGCCACCCTAGTGGGCCCACAACCACCCAACCAGCGTCCCATGAGAGGACTATCCAACTCACATTCCAAACAATGTAATACTCGTCAGCTATGGAAAGAGTTAAACCACAGGAAGATACAGCGGTAGCCTGACCCCACAGTGAAGCTATCGGCAGATAGTTTGTAGAAGCACTCAAAAGAGTCCCCCAAGAGAGAGCCCAGTGCTCTTCAACTCTGGAAGATGGCTCTGGGATCCTTTAAAACGACATGTGAACAGCAACCAGCTCCAAGAGCCTCAAAGAAAAATCAGGAGAAACAGAAGAAAATTCCGGAAGTAGTCACGAACCTAACGAGGTGCATAGAAGAAGCAGATATTGACCTGCCACAGAAAGAAAATTTCTGAATGCTTCTTGGAGTCATATGGGATATAAGGGAAGCAAGACAGAAAAAGGATAAAATTATGGAGGCGATAAAGGCAACACATCAAAGGACATACAAGACTTGGATGAAATAACAAAATCCAGTGGCAAATTGACAGACTTTGCCAACAGTATTGAGGAGGCAGAGAATCGCACCAGTTCCATGGAGGATAACAAAACAGACATCAAGAAATTGGAAAGGCAGTCAAATAAGACAATTAGAGAAGCTGAAAAAAACCTGAGAGTCATGTATGATGCTATGAATAGGTACAATATTATAATAACTGGACTACCGGGACAAGACACAACAAAGAAGTCAACAGCAAAAATAGCGAGCGAATTCTTAGAGGAAAACTTCCCCAGCTTATTAATGAAAACCAGGCAACCATTCAGGAGGCTAAAAGAACACCAGCTAGACTGAATCCCAAGAAGTCACAAAGACATACAATAGTTAAATTATCTAACTACGAGGAAAAGGAGAAGATCATGGGAGCAGCTAAGGAAAAACAAATAGCCACATATACAGGTACCCAAGTAAAAATATGTTCAGACCTGTCAGTGGACAGATAAGGAAGAGAAGGAAATCAAGTAACATATTCCAAAAACTGAAGGAAAATAACATAAAACCAAGAATACTATATGGGGCCAAATTATCTATTAAGATAGATGGAGAAGTAAGAGTCTTCCCAGGCAAAGAAAAAATCCAAGAATACATAAAAAAGAAACCTAGCCCTACAAAAGATCCTTGCCGATCCAATATGGGCAGAAGATCAGCATTCACCGAGTGCAAATAAGAGACCATCACATAGAAAAACTCTACCCAGAGGACGACAAAAAGAAAACAGCCCCCAATATAGCATTGGCTCAATAGTGGAAAGAAGGCAAGAATGAACCACACACATAACACAAATGGATAAGATAGGTAGGTAGGAAAACACACAACACAAAAGGTGTAAAATGACATCATACAGTTAACAGATGGATGTAATAACACTGAATACCAATGGACTGAACTCAGACATTAAAAGACAGAGGCTAACAGACTGTCTCAGAAAACACGACACATTGATCTGCTGCCTACAGGAGACACATCTCAAGCTGGCAGGCAAACACAGGTTGAGAATTAAAGGCTGGAGAAAAATATACCAAGCAAATAGCAATGCAAAAGAACCAGTGGTAGCGATCTTAATATCTGACAAAATTGATCTCAAGGTACAGGCCATAACGATAGATAAGGAGAGGTGTTATATAATGCTCAAGAGAACAGTAGAACAAGAACCAGTTAGCATAATAAATATATATGCGCCCAACGAGAGACCCGTGATATTTGTAAACCAAACACTCCAAAATATGAAAAAAGCAATCATAGGCTGAACAATTATAGTAAGTGACTTTAATACACCACTCTCTGAAAAAGACAGATCACTGGAAAAGTAACTCAACAAGGAGGCTACAGATCTAAACAGCACAACTGGACTAATTGACCTGATAGATAATTTCATTCCAAAATGAAAAAAAATCACATTCTTTTCAAGCCCACATGGCACATACTTGAAAATCAACCACATGCTGGGACCCTAGTAGAACTTGAGTAAATTAAAGCATATAGAGATTATACAGACGTCTCTGATCACTGTACCATAGACTGGAAATCAACAGAAGGGCAGTGAAGAAAACAAGGGAAAACAACTGGAGGATGAATAATTCCATATTGTAAAAGGAGTGGGTATTGGCCCAGATCAGAGATGATATCACGAAATTTCTAGAAACCAATGAGAATGAAAATATAATGTACCCAAACCTTTAGGATACAGCAAAGGCATTTATCATAGGAAGGCTGATAGCACAAAACTTATACCAATTGGAACAGAGTCAACAGAACAACCCTACTAATAGCAAAAGGCTAGAAATAATAAAAATCAGAGCTGAGATACAGCAGAGGGAAAACAAGATATCTATGGAAAAAATTAATGCAGCTAAAAGTTGGTTCTTTGAAAGGATTAATAGACTTGATAGACCAGTGGCAAATCTAATGCAAGGAAGGAAGGAAAAAATTTCAATTTCAAGGATGAGGGATGAAACAGGGTACATTACAACAGACCCTAATGAAATAAAAAAGATAATTACACAGTACTATGAAGGCCTGTACTCTAACAAATTCATGGAAGACATGGACAAATACCTTGAAACACAATCCCTCCCTAGACTATCCCAGATGCATGTCAAGAAGCTCAACAGACCCATAGCAATGGAAGAAACAGACAAGGTTATCAAGCGATTACCAACAAAAAAATCCCCTGGGCCAAATGGCTTCAGAGGAGAATTCTACCAAGCATTAAGGGAAGAACTGACATCAATCCTACACAAACTCTTCCAGAAAACAGTAAAAGACAGCAAACTCCCAAGCTCTTTCTATGAAACTAGCATAACACTGATACCTAAAGTGGGAAAGGATCCCACAAGAATTGAAGAACTGCATACCAATATCCCTCATGATCACTGATGCAAAAGTCTTCAAAAAAATACTGGCCAATAGAATACACAGCATATAAAAAAATAATTCACCGTTAACCAAATGGGATTCATACCAGGGATGTAGGAATGATTTAAAATACAAAAGACAATTAGTATTATTCACCACATTGGCAGGAAAAATTATAAGAACCGCATGATAATATTGATATATGTGGAAAAAGCATTTGATAACATCCAACACCCATTTCTGTTTAAGACACTCAAAAAGATAAGAATAGAAGGAAGATTCCTCAATATTATACAAGCTATATATGAAAACGAACATCCAACATGGTAGTCAATGGAGAAGAGACAAAAACAATTCCACTGAAAAAAGGAACCAGACAAGGATGTCCCTTGTCCCTCCTCCTATTTAACATCGTACTGGAAGCTCTAGCTAACAACATAAGACAAAGAAAAGATATCAAAGGTATTCATCTGTGGAAGGAAGAGTCAAAATTATCATTATTCACCGCCATTATGATTGTGTGCATTGGAAATCCCTGAAACTCCTCAAGTGGAGTGTTGGAAGTGATAGAGGAATATGGCAGAGTGGCAGGATAGAAGATTAACAAAGAGAAGTCCTGCTATACACATTAGACAAGATCACAGAAGAGGCAATTAAAAAGGTAGTACCCTTTACGATAGCCAAGCAGACATTAAAATCTATAGGGATATACCTGACTAAAAAAATAAAAGATTTGTATGAGGGAAATTATAGAACACTATTACAAGAAACCAAGAGTGATCTAGACTCAATATAGTAAAGATGTCAGTTCTGCCCAAGGCACTATATAAGTTTAATGCTATCCCGACACGAATACCACCATCCTTCTTCAAATAATTGGAAAAACTGATTACCAACTTCATATGCAGAGGGAAGGTGCCCAGAATTAGGAGAGCACTCCTCAAGAAGAAGGACTAAGTGGTAGGACTTCCTCCACCTGACTTTAGCATGTATTATACGGCCACAGTGGTCAAAACAGTGTGGTATTGGTATAATGACAGATACTCAGACCAATTGAAAAGAACTGAAGACCCAGAATTAAAAACATCAGCATACAGGCAACTGATTTTTTACAAGGGCCTCAAAACTATCAAATAGTAAGCAGATGCCCTCTTCAATAAAGGGTGCTAGAAAAGATGGATATCTACCTGCAGAAAAATGAAGCAAGACCCTTACCTCACTCCCTGCACAAAAATAAACTCAAGGTGCATCACAGATCTTAAGGTAAAACCGTAAACAATTAGGGCCATTAATGAGGGTATTGGGGCAAACCTGAGAATCTTGGCTCAGGGAATACACAGTATATCAGAAACAGGGAAGGACACAAATACAAATGAGTCACAAATTGACAAGTGGGATATACTGAAAATAAAACACCTGTGTACATCGAAAGAATTCACCGAGAGTAATAAGAGAGCCCACAGACTGGGAAAACATCTTTAGCAATGACACATCAGACAAAGGCCTTATTACTAAAATCTACAATACTTTGCAAGTTTACAATAAGAGAAAAACTAAATGCCCACTGATGAGGTGGGCAAAGGACCTGAACAGAAGTTTCACAAAGGCAGAAATCTGAATGGCCAATAAACATATGAGAAAATGTTCCCAATCATTAGTCATAAGAGAAATACAAATTCAAACAACTATGAGATACCACCTAACACCCTCAAAGATAGCCCAATTCAAAAAATCAGAAAGTAACAAGTGTTGGAGGGGCTGTGGTAACATAGGAACACTCATCCACTGCTGGCGGACCTGGAGGTATGTACAACCATTATGGAAATAGATTTGGTGATATCAAAAACAGATGGAGATTGAGCTACCATATGACCCATCAATTACCCTACTGGGCATATTCCCAGAAAAGGCAAGAAACATCTGTGCTCCAATGTTCATCGCAACACAGTTCTCAATTGCAAGGAGTTGGAAACAACCCAAATTTCCATCAACTGACGAGTGGATTAAAAAACGGTGGCACATACAATGGAGTACTATGCGCATGGGAAGAACTGGAGGAAATCATGCTAAGTGAAGTAAGTCAAACACAAAAGGACAAGTACAACATGAGTCCACTGAGGTAAGCTTTAAAAAAACCCAAACAAACGGGGCATATGGGAAAAGCTACTGTATACATACATCCCTGGCGTGAAGTCCAACAAGTATTACAGGGGCCAAACCCAATATAGGGATACATATTGCAGCCAATTAAATACGAGGGGGAAAGAAAGAGAGGGGAAAAAAGCCATGGGTAGGCCAGGAGCAGGGCACTAATACACCTAAGGGGAGGGTACTGTTTATATCTCCACAGGAGAGGGAGAGAGAGAGAGACGAGGCTTCAACCCAATGTGCTAAGACGTGAATACATGAATACAACACACTGGCATGTACCAGGGAACCAATAGAGAGGTCTGTGGGGTTGGCCCCAATCCTAACTATGTGCACACTCCCCACCCCTCAGAAGAATGCACTTCAGAGGACAGCACTGGGGCTACAGCCTAGGAGAAGGGTGCATTGGACTACAGCACACAGGAGAAATGCAAAGGGATGGAGAGGGAGGACAGGACATCCTGGCCCACCAAGCCCCAAGGACAATGTTCCTGCTCTGAGTAGACAACGCACAGGGAGGACTGTAGGGCTGGTCCCAGCATGAGACATGGTATCCTGCACTGAACCATGATGCTGTGGGGAACAGCACTGGAGACACTGTGCGGAATAGCACATGGTCTGGTCCCATAACCCTGGGGCGAGGCACTGAGGGTATGCAGCAGAGCAGCAGGGGGAGCAGACTAGTGAAACCCCTGGAGGATACCAAAAATAGACTTGGGAGACAGAGTGTGGCACCCCATCAGCCTCAACCGGAAAAAAAACTCATAAGGGCCAACAAACAGACCTTGAACTATTTATAGACTTTCAATTTTTGTCATTTTCTGTTTCTTATTTTGTGTTTGTTTTTTGCTGTTATTGTTTAGACTTCCTTTGTTGTTTTATTGGGTTTGCCTGGTTTTTCCACTTATTAATGTATCTCCATGTCTATCTAGATAAGATAGGCGGGATAAATAATTCGGAGAAGAAAAGAATGGGGCCAATAGTGCTGGGGGGATATGGGAGAAGGGGAGGTGGGAGAAAGAAAGGGGAGGGGACCAACCCAGGGACAAGTGAACAACAAGTGAACTGAAAAGCAACAGAAAGTCATAGGATGCCTAGTGGGGCTCAATCAAGGGCAATGTAGCAATGAGGAATTGCTAAACCCCAATGAAGGTCGAACATGATGGTGAGATAAGACGGAAGTAAAAAGTAAATAGAAGAAAGTACCAGGAGGCAAAGGACACTTATGGAGGCCTAAATACAGGCATGTGTGTGTGTGTGTGTGTGTGTGTGTGTGTGTGTAGTGATAGGGGAATAGAACAATGTACTCATATCTATATGTTAAGAATTAAGGTTGCAGATGGACATTGGGTCTCGACTCAAGTATTCCCTCAACACAGGAACACTTTGTTTTAACAATCCAGCATTCTGTGATGCTCACCTTCCTGACACGGTCGATGAAGACAAAATGGGTGCATAAGCAAATGTGGTGAAGAAAGCTGATGGTGCCCAGCTATTAAAAGATATAGTGTCTGGGGTCCTAAAGGCTTGACAACAAACAAGTGGCCATCTAGCTCAGAAGCAACAAAGCCCACATGGAAGAAGCACACCAGCCTGTGTGATCATGAGGTATCGAAGGGATTAGGTATCAGGCATCTAAGACCCAGAATAAAACCATACCCAAGGTGAAAGGGTGTGGGGTGGGCCATGGAGTGGATATCCAATGCCCATCTGTAGACAATTGGACATCCCTTCACAGAGGGGTCACAAGGAAGAGATGAGCCAGTCAGGGTGCAGTATAGCACCACGCAACTTTCCTCTAGTTCTTTGGTGCTTCCTTCACCCCACTATCATACTTATGATAGATATCATACATATCTACCTTACAAATCGGATTAGACCAGAACATGCACACTGCTACAGATAAGAGCCTGAAACACAGGGAATCCAGGATAGATAAACCCCTCAGGGCCAACAAGGAGAGTAGAGATACCAGGAAGATTAGGGGAGGGTGGGGGGACAAAGAGGGAACTGATCACAAGGATCAAACTAGAATCCCCTCCCAGGGGATGAATAATGGAAAAGTGGGTGAGGGGCGACAGAGGATGATGTAAGATGTGGAAAAAAAATAACCTATAATTATCAAGGGTTCATGAGCGGCGGTGGGAGAGGGAAGGGGAGAAATGGGGAGCAGATATCAGGGACTCAAGTGGGAAGAATGCTTTGAAAATGATGATGACGGCATATGTGCAAATGTGCTGGACACACCGAAGGAATGTATGGATTGTGATAAGAGATGGAAGAGCTCCCGATAAAAGTATTTAAAAAGAATTTCTCCCCCCATCACGACTTTCTTCTAGGGTAACCCCCTCAAAGGCAGTAGGGTCTTATTCTAGTTGATGGTGGGGAAGAAGTACCATCTTGGTGGGAGTCATTTTTTGCCTTCAGGTAGCTGCTCTTCAATCACTTAAGAATTGTTAGATCACAATTCTCTTTAAGTGTCCCCTGACCCACTCCACTCTCCTAACCCATTTGGAATCTTCCAGAAATAACATTTCATTTAGAACCACTCGTAGAAAGCATCTGCTTCCTATTTTAAAATATCTTAAAATTTACCTGAATTGGTTGGTGTCTAGAAAGAGACAGATGTAGGACTAGGAAGGCCTGGAAAAGTGAGAAATGGATAACTTAAGTAGGTTAAAGAGAGATGGAAGCACTGTCTCCAGACAGAACTGGATGGATGATAGAACGATAAGCACTCATTTCATATTTTGATTTTTTATTTAATAAAGATGTCTATGAATGTGTGGTTAGCCATCGAGCGCCTAACCCACAATTTCACCAGGGTTCTTATTAATAGACTGTCAAACAACTTAGCAGTTTGTGAGTGCAGCCAAGGAACAAACGGGAAGTACAAAAAGTGGGGAGAATTGAGGCGAGTACTTTGAGTAGCAGTTTCATCTTTAAAAACATCATCCTGAACAAACACAAAAGTGCACCTTGTTAAAATTCATAAACGCAGAGAAGTTCAGTATGTCTGTGTCACATCAGGCCAGCTAAGTACTCACCCATATGTTTCCTCTCTCACTGCGCTCCTTCAGCTGCCTCTCCTAGTTGGTATTCAATCCACTTCTCTCTCCTTTCCTCTGAAGCTCAGGGCTCTAGGATTATCATCAGTACCTGCTTGGAATATTGTATCTTTGTTGTAAAGAGTCCTGGCCCGTTTGCCTAGCCCATCAGCTTGCTGAAAGTCCCCCAAATACAGCTTAAGCATGTTTTTGTTTGTTTGTTTATTGTTTTTTAAAAAAATAATTCTGGGTTCTTCCTTGGGGAGAAATGACCTGTCCACAATATTGAAGTCTCCAATCTAAGAATATGGTGTTTAACAGTCTCTCTGGAAAATGCGGCAGAACCAAGGAAGGAGCGAATGAATGGATTCACTGTGTGGGTCCGTGCAGGGAGTGGCTGTTCCACTGCACTGTGGCCTCTAGGAAGAAGGTGGAAGTATTTTAAGATTCCTGGATTGGATACATTTCTGTGTGGGGCCTTCTTTCATTATCCATTTTCCGGCAGCTCGTTGGTGTCTTCCTCTCACCACAGGGCCTCTTCCACCTGCCCTTGCCACTTTCTCTCCAGCCCCTTTGCTAAGAGATTTTGGTGTGACCCAAAGCACAGTGCTTTCAGTGGCCTTTCGTTTCAGGAGAAAGGCTCCCAGTGCAGTCCTTTTCTTTGCTGCCTGTTTAGAGTTATGCTGGTTGGTATACCTTGAGAATAGTATCTGCTACCATGGGACCCAACTTGCAATTTATTTTTCATGCTGGCGTGTCTTCAAAGCAAGTAGGAGGTGCCTTCCTAACTTCAAATGCTTCCCTTACTGTTTATTATAAATGTTTCAACATAAAGAAAAGATTTTACTGCTGTTGAGTCGATGCCAACTCAGACTGCGCCTATAGGACAGAGTAGAACTGCTCCATCGAGTTTCTGAAGCTGTGAATCTTCACCCAAACAGACTGCCTCATCTTTCTCCCTTGCCATGGCTGGTGGGTGTGAGTCTTTGGGCTAGCTGCCCCAGATTTAACCCACTATGCCACTGGAGCAATTATAACGAAACGAAACCTGGGAGTACATCTGATAGCTCACATCCACATCCCAACTGACTAGAGTAACAATTATTAACACTTGCCACTTTTTGTTCTTATTGAGATACCGTCAAGGAAATACAGGCACCAGTATATCTTACTTTCAGTAGTTCAGCAGATATCGCTAAAGAATAAGGACATACCCCAAATCACAGGATCAGCTGTAACGATATTGGCAATCATTCCTTTATATAATCTAATATCCAGAACTTATTAAATGCTCCCACTGTCCCCATGATGCCTTTGCAGTTGCTTTCCTCAGCTGCAATTTTACTGTAAACCTCTTTCATCTTGAACAACGCCACCACTGACAGGTGCTTTGTGGAATGCCCCAGTATTAGGGATTGAATTGTGTCTCTCCAAATTTTGTGTTGGGATCCTAACCTGTGAATCCAGTGCTATTCGGAAATGGGATTTTCTCTGTACTTAGTGGGACCAGATCAGTGTAGAACTTCTTACATAGAGAACAAGCATAAATGCATGGGAGACAGATGTCCCATGTGGAATGGAGGAACATGGAGAATGGAGGAACATCTTCTCCCAGAGTCAACAGAGAGAGAGAGAGAGAGAGAGAGAGAGAGAGAGAGAGAGAGAGAGAGAGAGAGAGAACCCTTCCCTACAGTGGTACCAAGAACTAGGACTTCTAGCCTCCAGAGCTGAGCGAAACTAATTTATGTTCTGTTGAGCCATACAAGTGTAGTGTTTGTGTCGCAGTAACCCCAGGAGATGAAGATACTCATCTCTTGAGTCATTTCTTCATTCTTTCCACTTCCTGTTAACTAAAAACTAAACACATTTTAGCAAAAATATTTCATCTGTTGTTATGTACACTTTGTAGTTCATTATACCAGGAAGCACATGATACCCAATTCTCTCAATATTTAGATGCTAAGATTAGAATTGTAGAAGGTTATTGTGCCAACCTGGCCGATGAACACGTGGGGTTATTGAAGGGCAGAGGGATAAATGGCTCAGTGAGCCTCGCCTTTCTAGTTCTCAGGTCCTTGATTTGTGGTCAGACCAGGGTGCAGCTGCCTTAGTCAGTTCCCTGCTTCAGCTGGCAAGGTTCACTTCTTACAAGACATCCCCGAGGAGAAGCCCCATGGACCTACCCCGATGCAGCCCTGGGTGCTGGAGCACCCGTGTGGAGACCCTGTCAGTGCTGAGATGCTTACACATTCACTGGCTCGACTTTCTTCCTGCAGCCAGCAGTATTGCGTGTGTTTTGTGAAGTGGAGGAGGACTTTGTGGCTTGGTGTCAGACAAATGGACTAATGTTGGACTTGTGGGCTTGGGCAGCACTGGGTTGGGATGTTTTCTTGATGTGCACTTACCCTTTATATAAAACTCTCTCTTACGCAGAGGAGTTTCTGTGGACTTGATTCTCTAATGTACCCAGACTAACACAGTGAGACTCCATCTCCTGTACTTTGGACTTGCTAACCGGAGAGGCCTATTCCTGGAGAAGGATCATGCTTGGCAAAGGCAGCGAAAGAGGAAGCCCCTCAACAGGATGGATTGACACAGTGGGAACATTAATGGGTTCCAACATAAGGACAATTGAGAAGATGGTGCAGAACTGGGCAGTGTTTCATTGTGTTGCAAAGCTAGGCACCATGACTGGGAACCAACTCGATGGCACCCAGCAACAGTCACAACAGATATCTCTGGGCGGGTATTTGCTGTCCCTGTGAGGTACCATAGCGTAGCTCCAAGTCATTGAGACCCTGTGTACAGCAGAGTGAGACACCAGCCGGCCTTGTTGGCCTGCTCTTTTATGTGAGCCTGTTATTGCAGCCACTGAGTAAATCCATCTGGTAGAGGGCCTTTCTCTTTTCCCTTGCCCCTCGACTTCACCAAACATGATGTCCTCTAGATGCCGCTCTCTCCTGCCAACATGTCCAAAGTATGTGAGAAGACATCTGGCCATCCTTGCCCCTAAGGAGCATTCTGGCTGTACTTCTTCCAAGACAGATCAGCTTTCCTTTTTGGCAGTCCATGGTACTTTCTTCGCTAGTATCATAATTCGAATATATTGATTTTCTTTTCTGGTCTTCTTTATTCAATGTCCAACTTTCACAAACCTATGAGACAATTGAAAATAACCATGTTTTGGTTTAGACACACCTATCTATATGTGTATGGATGTACAAATACATAATTGAGTGGAATTATATCAGTAACATTAATTACATTAATCAAATCATGCAACCATTTTGAATGTTCTTTTCCATATTACTAACTGCAACCCATGAGTTGCTCCATGAGAGAAAAATGAGATTGTCTGATTCCATAAAGATGACCAAACTAAGCAAATTCAGTGAAGAAAGCTGATGGTGCCCAGCTGTCAAAAGACATAGAATCTGGGGTCCTATAGGCTGGAAGATAAACAAGGGGCCATCTAACTGAGAAAAAACAAAGCCCACATGGAAGAAGCACACCAGCCTGTGAGATCATGAGGCATTGAAGGGATCGGGTATCAGGCATCAAAGATCAAAAAAAAAAAAGAAAAAAAAAGAGTCATAGCATTGTGAATGAGAGGGAGTGCGGAGTGGGGACCCAGGGCCCATCTGTGGGAAACTGGACATCCCCTTGCAGAAAAGTTGCAGGGAGGAGATGAGCCAGTCATGGTGCAGTGTAGCAATGATGAAACATACAATTTTCCTCTAGTTCTTGAATGATTCCTCCACCCCTTCCCCACTATCATGATCCCAATTCTACCTTACAAATCCAACTGGACCAGAGGATGTACACTGGTACAGATACGAACTGGAAACACAGGAATCCAGGACAGATGAACCCCTCAGGACCAGCAGTGAGAGTGGCGATATGGGGAGGGTGGATGGTAGGTGAGGGAGAAAGGGGGAACAGATTTCAAGGATCTATATATAACCTGCTCCCTGGGGGATGGACAGTGAGAATTGGATGAAGGGAGATGTTGGATGGTGTAAGATATGACAAAATAATAATATTTATAAATTATCAAGGGTTCATGGGGGAGGGAGGAGTAGGGAGGGAGGGGGGAAATGAGGAGCTGAGACCAAGGGCTCAGGTGGAAAGCAAATCCTTTGAGAATGATGATGGCAACATATGTACAAATATGCTTGACACAATGGATGGATGTATGGATTGTGATAAGAGTTGCATGAGCCCCCAATAAAATGATTTTCAAAAAAGATGACTAAACTTTAGAAACCCTAATTAGGGTTGCTGTGTATCAGAATTGACTCAATGGCAGTGAATGGGTTTCCAAATGATTCCATCACTATTAACAGAAACTCAGTCACTAAGCAATGACATCCCCTCCACCCTTTTACCTCCCTTCCAACTCTGGTAACTACTCATAAACATTGATCTCTATTGGCTTGGCTATTTTAAAAAATTAAACTTTTGCTTTGAGGTGGATTGTAGTTGCATGAGCATTTGTAAAAAATAATCCCATGCATTCATTACCCATTATCCCCACTCCCCCACCCTAAGGTAACACCTTGCAAAACCATAGCACAATGTCACGATCAGAAGATTGACATTGATGCAGTTAAGATATAGATTTCCATGCCCATCTCCCTCTCAGAGGCCACGCCCCCAATCCCTGAATCTCAATAACTACTAATGTTTTCTTATAATCCTGTCATTTCAAGAACGTGACATAAGCAAGTTACATACAATATGTAACCTTTGGGGGTTGCTTGCTTTACTCAGTATGATACCTTGGGGATTCACCCACATTGCTGGGTGTGCATAAATAGTGTGTTCATTTTTGTGTTAGTAATATTCCATGGTGTGGTTGCACCACCGTTATTAAGCATTTACCCATTGAAGAACAACTGGATTATTTCCCACTTAGGGGCTAATTTGAATGAAGGTACTATGAACATTTGTATGCAGGTTTTCTTGTGACTTACATTTTCATTTCTCAGTATGAAAGAGCCATATACCCACAGGGTTGTCTGGTTAGTTTTAGTTTCATAAGAAACTACCATCAATACCTCATGGTCACACAGGCTGGTACGGTTCTTCCACGTGGGCTTTGTTGTTTCTGAGCTAGATGGCAGCTTGTTTATCTTGAAGCCTTTAAGACCCCAGACGCTATATCTTTTGATAGCCGGGCACCATCAGCTTTCTTCACCACTTTTGCCTCTAAACCTACCCTGTGTGTGTGTGTGTGTGTGTGTAAGAGACAGAGAGAGAGAGAGAGAGAGAGAGAGAGAGAGAGAGAGAGAGAGAGAGAGAGAGAGAGAGAGAGAGCAGGATTCAGAAAGTTTGTAAGAAAATTCCATCATCTTTTAATTCCATTTTTCATGAGCTTTTTTCAGCACTACCCTAGATCCACTTGTAAAGCCTCATATGGCTCTATAAGGTTTTAAGGAGTCTTAGTGGTAAAACAGAGAGGCATGGTAGTGCTGTGGGACAGGCACTGGACTGCTAACCATAAGGTCAGTGGGTTCAAACTCACTTACTGAGGGAAAGATGAGGTTGTTTGCTCCTCTAAAGACTGACAGTCTTGAAAGCTCTGTGTGGAGTGGCTATGAACGGTATAAAGTGGAGGGCAGTGAGTTTGGTTGTTTATTGTTTTAGGGTGATGCAGTAATGAGCCCTGGTGGTGTAATGGGTTAAGTATTGGTCTGTTGAGTGTAAGACCAGTGGTTCAAATCTGCGAGCCACTTCATGGGAGAAATGGTAAAGATTTACAGTTTCAGGAATCCAAAGAAGTCCTACTAATAGAATCACTATGAGTTACAATTGACTTGATGGCAATGGATTTAGAGGGAGTGGTGCAGTAGTTTAGCACTTACTGTTTACAGAAAAGTTGGCAGTTCAAGCCTATCCATCAAGATTACAGCCAAGCAAACCCTATGGGGCAGTTAGACCCTGTCACATGGAATTGCTATGAGTTGGAATAAATTTCAGGGCACCCAACAACAATATCATTATGCTTTTGGTGAAGTGTGACTCAATAATAAAGGAGTATTTAAGAAATAAAGTGCAATCCAAAGAGATCAAGTTCTCCTTTCCCCAAAGTCATTTGTATTTGATTTGGTGCCATTAGTGAGAAAGTCCCACATTTTATTATTTATTCAAATACTTTCAGAGGGCACACTGCACCAGGGACTGTGCAGAGTCCTTGGGACATAAAGACAAAAACAGATGGCCTTCTATTTCATGGGGGACACTTTTCAGTTTTTCAAAAGTTAAGGAAATTCAAATGAAGCGTGCGCTGAGAACTCCTTAAGAATTGCAGGTGTCCTAGGTGAATGGATCCATGATCAGTAAGTAAATCTTGTTATGAGTTCTTTGTAAGACACCAGCTATTGCTACCAGATTTTTAAGGCACTCTGAAGAGTTGGGAATATTCAAAAGAGGGGGGCTTTTCCTGGGCAGAACTAAAACTCTCCCAAGGCCCACATGCTTGCAAATCCTTCCCAGCATTCCTTCATCATTCATTTATTCAGAAACAAAACCAAATAGTCCATGGAGCCAACTCAGTCTTGCAAAATGAATGGAACATTTTCATTCTCTCTCCTTCGGGTGGGGTAGAAATACACTGAGAGGGTACTCCTCCTGGTCAGCCTGCCCCCTCCCTCTGCTCCCAGTCCTCACTGGTCTCATTCCAGGACTGTCTGAAATGCCAGAGCACTGGAGAAGAGAGGCTATTACTATTGAGCCATTTTACACATGGTTATCTGCTACTGGGTGTATTTAGGAACCTTGGTGGTGTAGCGGTTACACATTGGGTTGCTAACCACAAGGTCAGCAGTTTGAAACCTCCAGGCTCTCCACAGGAGAAAGATGAGGCTTTCTAATGCCATAAAGAGTCACAGTCTTACAACCCCACGGGGGGCAGTTCTACCCTGTCCTGAGGGGTCAGAATAGATTGGATGGCAGTGAGTTTTCGGTACTGGGTGCATTTTAGATGTCAGGTATGAGAGTAAAACCAAAGACAAGAGTCAAACATGGTGCAACAAAGCAAAACCAAAACCCAGTCCCAAGACCCAGCTGGAGACAAACTGGAGAAATGGAAGTATTTGTTTTTGGCTTTTGGTGAGACTTTGCTGCCACCAGGTGGCTGAAGGAAGCCCTTCTCATAGGAAGTTGTCACTGGAGCTGTCTTCTATGGTTTTCAGAATGACAAGTGTGTTCGTCCAGGAAGACTAGAGAAACCAATCCAGAGACACTCATATATTTATAAGAGAGAATTTTATATCAAAGAGCAATTGTACAGTAAGAAGACATCCCATCTCAGTCCAGATCAAGTCCATAAGTCAGATATTAGCCCATATGTCCAATACCAGTCTATAATTTCCTCTTCAGGCTCACGCAACATAAGCAATGATGCTGAATGCAGGAAGATCACGGGCCAGTGGATGGAAAGTCTTGTGGATCCAGTGGAAGCATATCTGCATCTCCATATGGCTTCTCAAGCTCCAGGGCTCTGACTTTATCAGTGTAGCTCCATGTACCTTCTCAACAGGAATGTCCTGCATGGAGTGCGTGTATCTGGCCTCCAGTGAGCTATTTATCTCCTTCTCAGCTCCAAATGAGGTCATCAAGCTGCAACCTGACTGACAGGTTAAACACCCCACTCACTGTTAATAGTCTCAAGTTAACACTAGATTATGTACCCACCACAAGGGAGATGGATCACTAGATGACTGGACTTATTCACTTACTATGTATTTAAGAAATATCACATTTTGACAGGAACTGTGTCATGTATTTTTAGGAAATGGTGTTTGAGATTGGAGTCTGAAAATTGTGTTGGCACTCATTGGGCAAGGGCTACAGGAGCAAAACTGGCCCACACATCCATCCCCGGAGGATAATCAGGTGATGGCATGGGTTGGGGAGGTGACACCTATGAGTAGACAAATATACTCAAATCTGTTGGCTGAAAAGTACAAGCACACCGTGGAGATCTTGTGGGTTTGGTTCCAAACTACCCCAATAAAGCAAATACTGCTGTAAAGTGGCTCACATGAATATTGGGCTTCCAATATCCTTCATATTTATGAAGTTAATGGTTAACCCATTAACCAGCAGGATCTGATTTGTAAACCCCACTGAGTGAACTAGACTTTACTTTAACCCACTTGTGGCAGATGGAAGGAATTGAAATAATCCCTTAGATGTAAGGCCGAAACATCCTAGTGTTAGAAAAACCAAGGTTATGGATTTGGAAGTCAGTGGATTTCAGTTCAAACCTCTTGCTTCGAGGATGCCCAAGAAACGGTGGCTCCAGATGAACCTCTATTTTCTATTTTTAAAATCATTTTATTGGATCTATTTTTATATTCCTTTGGCATTTCATGACATTTCTGCCAGCAGGCAGGGCTCTGCCTTTGCGGATGAGTGTGATTCAGAGTTTTGCCTAGTCTCCAACCTTCACTGTTTTCAGAGTGCACAGTCACTAAGTTTTTCATCTGTACAAGTCAACACACTTATGTATGTTAGGTAAAATATCTACCCTATACATGTAGACTTTCCTTAACAGTATTTTAAATTCTATACCATTGGCTAAATGAATACTACTGTCAATAGAATTACCATATACTCCATGGGGATGATTGTAATGTTTCCCAATAAAATGATAATGATGTGTCTAAAGGGGACCAGGGACATATATACTCTCTACATGGATGTATTTTGAGCTGTCACTTAATCTAAGAACAATTCATTCTCATGGTGTGACCCTACTGGATACCTGCCCTCATGACTAGATTGCTGAAGATACGGGTGCCGTATCAAAGCGTGGTGAAGAAAGCAGATGGCGTCCAGCTATCAGAAAGAAAGAGGAGCAGCTGGGGTCTTAAAGGCTTATCTTAAAACAAGCAGCCATCTAAGTGAGATGTCAGCTAAGTCCCCCAAAAGAAGCACACCGGACTGTGTGACCCACGGATTGTAAATACATTTTTAAAAATCCTGTAACAGAGGAGAGGATGGTATGAGGGTTTAAATTCGGAGTGTCCAAGTTTTAGAAGGCTGTGGATTGACAGCGAAAGCTCTAAATCCATTAGCTGGGTTCCCACGTGGATAAAATCTCTTGTTGAATCCCGTCTGAGCATTGACTAGGCATGTGGCTAGCCTTGCTATCGGACTGAGCGTACTGGGAATGGAACTAATGCCGATGTAGTTAGGTTACAATGTAATGCCTTATCACTTGTTTTTCCTTTTGACCCATTTTAAATTTGTTCTAGTTTTTATTGTTTTCTACCCTTTTATTGAGACTTGTCTCTATTTTACTATTGTTGTTGAGCTTTAGTTTTGTTTCTTATATTTTTCTCTGCATAAAATTCAGGATAGGTAAATCTATAGCGACAATAACTGGATTAATAGTTCCTTAGGTTAATGGCAAAGCACTTTGGATTGAAATGGGGAGCTATAAATGTGTTAGTCTGGGTACTTTAGAGAAACAAGTCCATAGAAACTCTTAATTAGGGTGCGAGGTAGTACCGATGAAGAACACAGCTTTCCCCCAGATCCTGGATGCTTCCTCCCCCCAACTACCATGATCCGAATTCTACCTTGCAGGGCTGGATAGGGAAGAGGCTGTACACTGGTACATATGAGGGCTGGAGGCACAGGGAATCCAGGGTGGATGATACCTTCAGGACCAAGGGTGTGAGGGGCGATGCTGGGAGAGTGTAGGGTGAGTGGGTTGGAAAGGGGAAACTGATTACAGGGATCCACATGTGACCTCCTCCCTGGGAGAGGGACGGCAGAGAAGGGGGGGAAGGGAGACTCCGGATAGGGCAAGATATGACAAAATAACGATGTATAAAGGGCACATGAGGGAGGGGAAAAAAAAAGAGGACCTGATGCAAAGGGCTTAAGTGGAGAGCAAATGCTTTGAGAATGATTAGGGCAGGGAATGTATGGATGTGCTTTATACAATTGATGTATGTATATGTATGGATTGTGATAAGAGTTGTATGAGTCCCTAATAAAATGTAAAGAACGAAAAGAGGAGGAAAAAAATGATTAGGGCAAAGAATGTACAGATGTGCTTTATACAATTGATGTATGTATATGTATGAACTGTGATAAGAGTTGTATGAACCCCTAATAAATTGTTAAAAAAAAAAAAAGAATTACAGTCTTGGAAACCTATAGGGGGCAGTTCTACCCTGTCCTGTAGGGTCACTATGAGTCAGATTCAACTGGGTGGCAGTGAGAAGGCACTATCCAAATCACAGAATTGTAGGGGAATGGATACAGTGGACAGTATGAGATATGCCCCCCCACTAAAAAAGAATAATAACTATTTATAATATGAGAATAGGGGTTTTTCCGGGGTAGGGTGGGAGAGGAAGGAGATAAAGGGGAGTTGCTATTAAAGAGTTCAAGAAGAAAAAAATGTTGTGAAAATGATGGTGGCAGTAATTGTACAATTATGCTTGACCTAACTGAATTATGGATTGTTATAATATCTGGAAGTGCTCCCAATAAAATGATTTTTTAAAAAGAGACAGTTTTAGATAAAGGTTAAGTGCACATCAAGAAAACATCCCAACCCAGTGCTGCCCAAGCCCACAAGTCAACATTAACCAATTAACCCATATGTCCAACACCAATCCACAAAGTCCTCCTCTATCTCACAAAACAGATGCAGTGATGCCGATTGCAGGAGGAAAGCTGAGTCAGTGAATGTGTAAACATCTCAGCTCTGGCAGGGGTCTCTACACGGCTGCTCCAGCCCCCAGGACTGCATCGGGTTAGGTCCATATGGCTTCTCCTCAGGGATGTCTTGCAGGAAGTGAGCCTTGCCAGCTAAAGCAGGGAACTGGCTAAGGCAGCTGCACCCTGGTCCAAACAAAGCAAGAGACCCGAGAACTAGACAGGTGAGGCTCACTGAGCCATTTATCCCTCTGCCCTTCAATAACCCCACGTGTTCATTGGCCAGGTAGGCACAATAAACTAATTACCTCAAATACTGAGTATGAGAAAGAAGAAAATATTCTAAAAGTGATTGTAGTGATGATTGCACAATTATTTTAAATATGTCTGAACCATTGAATTGTATGATATATATGATAATTGAATTATATGCTCATAAGACTATTATGAATTTTGGACAAAATTAATTATTGCCTTTAGCAGTATCTTTATAATTATGATCTTTATTTTGGAAGGCTGGGAATGTCATACAAACACTCATAGGCAAACTTAATCCATGTGATTGGTACTGTTTGGCCCCTTTGAATTGGATCCGACTTGCAGGGATGCAGTGCAAAACAAAGGAAATACTGCCCTTCTCATGATTGTTCTCCTTCTAATCCCGATATGCATTCTTCTTGATATAATCCAGTTCCTCTATTTACTCAGTATACAGATTGAGAAAATATGGTAAGAAGATCCAACCCTGACACACACCTTTTCTGACTTCAAACCATGCCATATTCCTTATTCTGTTTACACAACTGCCTCTTGATTAATGTACAAATTCCAAATGAGCACAATTAGGTGTTGTAGAATTTCCTTTTTTTCCCCAAGACTGTCCAAAAATTTATAATGATCCATATAGTGAAATGCCTTTGTATAGTCAATAAAACATGAGTAAACATCTTTCTGATAATCTCTTCTTTCAGTTAAGATCTATCTGACATCAGCAATGCTATCCCTTGTTCCAAGTAGTTTCTGAATCCAATCTGAATCTCTGGCAGTGACAATTATTGCTGGTTGATCTTCAGCAAAATTTTGCTTGCATGCGATTCAATGATATTGTTATATAATCTGAGTATTCTGTTGGGTCACCTTTCTTTGGAATGGATACAAAGAGGAGTAGCTATCTTTCAAATTTCCTGTCATAGGTAAATGCTTCCAGTGCTTCATCAGATTGTTGAAACATTTCAATTGGCTATCAATTCCCGGAGCCTTACTTTTGGATAATGTTTTCAGTGTAGCTTGGTCTTATTCCTTCAGTGCCATTAATTCTTGCTCATATGATACCTCTTCAACTAATTCCATGCATGGTGGGAGGAAGGGTGGGGGAGGGAAGGAAAAAATGAGGAGCTGATACCAAAAGCTCAAGTAGAAAGAAAATGTTTTGAGAATGATGATGGCAACACATGGACAAATGTGTTTGACACAATGGATGGATGTATGGATTGTGATAAGAGCTGTGTAAGCCCCCAAGAAAATGATTTAAAAATAAATAAAGGTCATTTATGAAATATAAATTTATAATTGCATGTCGACTAGTGCTTTTTAGTACCGTAACTCTGTGTATTCTTTCCATCTTCTTTTGACGCTTCCTACATCACTCACTATTTTGTCCATAGAATCCTTTAATGTTGCAACTCAAGCCTTAGGTGTGTTGTGTCCGAATTCAAAGGTTCACTCCCAGCACAGCTGAGCTTCCTTGAGGTTTAGAAAAATCTATTTGGTGTTGTCCTCCTGATCTGTCTATACATCTAAGTACCGAGCCAGCCCTAGCTGCACAATGCTCTGGCCCCCATGCTGGACACACTGCACATCTGGGAAGTTTTCAGCTTCCCCTGAACTCAACCTTAGAAATAAAGAGACGAGTCCTTCTCTGCCAACCCCTAAAATCCAAGAGAGGATTCTATTTCCAAAGTGTGACTCCCTCCTGCTTCTGGAGTAGAGAAAACAACTCTAGATCGATGCTTTCTGCTGTCAGTCTCCAGTTTGTTTGTCCATCAAGCCCTTTCATTAAAAACACAAACAAATCAAATAGGCAAGCAAACAAATGAAGCTTTCTCCCTAAGTAACAGCTCTCCCCCAAATGCTTTGATTTTCAATCTATGAATTTAAAAAGGGGTGGGGAAGGTGCCTTAAAGGACATCTTTGTTCAAGATTCCTGGAGGTGAGTGCTTTACAAAAACAGTCCCTCATTTGAGCAAATTAAAAGAGGTGAGCATTGATGTCCCCATGGAGGACAGACTGGTAATGGGACAAGGAGACCCAGGAAGGTGGGGCCGCAGTTACCACCTTAAAATCCTATCGATTACAACATAAGCATTTTCTCAAATTAGATACATCTTAGAAGCATCATTTTAATAGTTGTCCAGTATTCCAAGCAACAAATATAATTGTTGTTGTTGTTAGGTGCTGTCCTCAGTGACACTATGTGTAACGGAACAAAGCTCTCCCCAGCCGGCGCCATCCTCACAATTGTTAGTACGGTGCAGCCACTGTGGGAATCCATCTCATTAAGGGTCTTCCTCCTTTTTTTTGGCTGACCTTCGACTTGACCAAGCGCGATATCCTTCTCTTGACAACATGGCTAAAGTATGTGAACCAAAAGTCTTGCCAGTCTCGCATCTAAGGCACATTCTAGCTGCACTTATTCCAAGGCAGATTTGCCCATTTTCTGGCCATCCACGGCATGTTTAACACTCTTGGCCAACATCTTAATTTAAGTGTATCGATTCTTCTTCAGTCTTCCTTATTTATCATCCAGCTTTCACATGTGTTTGAGGTAACTGAAAATACCATGTCCAAACCCCAAACAAGTTCACTGACATTGAGCAGATTCAGGCACATAGCGGAGAACTGCCCCTGTGAGTTTCTGAGACTATCACTCTTTACAGGAGTAGAAATCACCAGCAACTCCTTTCTCCTGCGAAGCTGCTGGTGGTTTCGACCCACTGACCTTGTGGCTAGCAGTCCATGTGCCCAATGCATTGACTGATTTCATGAGCACTGAGCAAAATGAAACCCTTGATGACATCAATCTTTCCCCATTTATCAGGATATTGCTTGTGAAGGATTTTTGTTTTATGTTGAAAACATGAAATATAATTTACTATTCTCTTATTTCTTATTTTGCTTTCTTTTATAATCTAATATGGCTATCTTAGAACATAAAGTTTCCCTACTTTAACATAGATTATTTCTACCAGCGTAGTTGTATTATGTTAAGGTTTTTCTTAAGGCTCTTTAATGATGCAGCGGTTAAAGTGCTCAGTTGTCAACCCAAAGGCTGGTGGTTTGACCCTATCTGTAACTCTGCCGGAGGACGGGGCAGGACTCTACTTCTGTGAAGCTCACTGCCTTGCAATTCGAATGGGGCCCTTCTATTCTGCCTTGTAGAGCCAATGAGTTGGAAATAGTTCGATTACAACAGGTAAAACTTTTGTTACACATTCCAAACAGTTGACACTGTTTGATTCTAGAAGGTTACACATTGGTGGAGCCTCTGCACCAGCCTTCCAGAAGTGGCCTGTACTAGTGGCCTGTCACCATGTCGCCACCTCTTACTTAGCCCTCAACCCACTGTGGTTTGACTTCTGCTCAGAGCCCTCCAGTGTAATCTCCTGTGCCAAGGATCGTGTTGCTAAACCCCACTCTTCCTGTTCGACTTCTCAGCAGCATTTCACGGTGGCAGACTCCTGCTTCCATGAAGCATCTGTGCCCTCCAGGTGTCCTTCTCCCCAGTTCCCATCTCCGTTGCAAGTCCATCTTCTCTCTGTCCTGTTTCCCAGAGATCTCTTCTAAACCACTGACTCTAAAGATGGTACCCAGGAAACTTTCCAAAAATCAAACTCACTGCCATTGACTCACTGGCCCTGTGGATGAAAATCTTTTTTCGAGGTTGTAAATCTTTCTCCCAGCATGCAGCATGTGGGTCCCACCTTTCAGTTATCACAACCCACTACATCACCCGGGCTCCTTCCAGGAAACCGTACATACCCCCAATTCTACTTGCCAATGCCTCACACCTTCACTTCCACTTCAGCTCTCTCTAGGACTCTCCATCCATCTACTCACTGGGTATGTCACGCCAATAAGAAGTCCCAAGAGCAAAAAAAAAAAAAGTCCCAAGAGCATCTCGCTACCTTCTTCCACCTTCATGAGTCCTCACTGGCCCCCAATGTCAGTCAATTGCACCATCAGAGACCAGATGCTTCAGACCAAAATCTGGCCATCACCTCTTTCTTCTCTTCTCTATATTCAATCAACCACGGAGTCCTGTTAATTCTAGTTCTGAATGTCTCTTATCTTCCTATGTGTCCCATGCTCTCTGCCACTACGACTTGGAAGAAAAACAATGGGCAATCTGATTCTGTAAAGGCTGCAGTTTGGGAAAGCCAGTGGAGCAGTTTCACTCTGTTATATAGAGTCAGAAGGAAGTGATCCACTGCCACCAAGCCCATTCGGACTCATAGCAGCCCTATGTAGGCAGAACAGGGCTGCTCCTTAGGGTGGCTGCATCTGTAAATCTTATTTCTGGTTGTTTTGGCCAACTTTTTACTTAGTATTCTGTAGTTGTTTAACAGACAGTTTAAATGGTCTTAATGGGTGGGTGGAATGGGAGGCTCTTGCAGATTCCCAAGGAAATGTCAGAAAGACAACATATTGGCCAGCATTAGCCTTTTGTTTTGGGGTTACTGAGTGAGCAGCACTTTCCTTAAGTAAGCATCTGATCTCAGATTCTTCGCCCCGAGAACATTTTGGGATTCCAGCTTGCAGCCCCTATGCAATCTGCACCCTTCTAATAGCCAGCTCGATGATATAGGCAGAATGGGTCAGCTCTCCATTTTAAATGGCTAGATGTTTGTGGAAGAGCTTAGTATTGCTTGCTTGCTTCATTTACTGGAAGAATCCAATAGGAAGTGGCCTTCAGGGACACTTAAGAGAATTACAACACTGGCACATAAGTCAAGCCTTAACACCTTTAACATTTGCTTGTTGAAAGCAATGCCATAAAATCAAATAACATTAAAGCACTTTTACTTTTTCCTCAAAAGAACAAAAAAATTATGGGGGAGACCTTAAAACGGGACACATTTTTTTTAAAGCAGCACATATTTTAATGAATAGTCCTTGGGAATTAATACAGAAGAGTTTAATTTCTTTTTTTTGAACAGGGATTTTGGTCCGAGGGTTTGTTTGTTTTTAGTATCTGCTTCTGCCTCCCCCTCTATCAGACTGCCTCCCTCCACCACCGCTCCTCTCCGTAGAAGGAGTGAGCCCTCTTTTTTGTCTGCCAACCCAATCGCAACCACATGAGTTGGGATAACTTCTGCTGCTTGAGTAACTGCCATGACTCCACTACGGCCATCCTGTGAGCTGCTGTTAATCACGATGGCATTTGCTTCCACCATCAGATGGCCGTGCCTGTGTGTAGGTGACTCACTGCATGAGTTACCATGGCTCTCGTTGGAATCTCTGTAGGAACGTCTACTTAAGATGGTCTGAACAGTCGCAGTCATCATAGCCATCTCAATCACTATAGCCTCTGGAGGGATAGTCATGATGTGAACTGGAAGAACCATAATCAGGTTATGTATCATTTCTTAGTGGTGATGTATAATCCCTTGTATCACGAGACTGGAGTGTGTTAGCCCAGGTGGACTAGAGAAACAAATTCATAAACACGCATATGTATATAAGGGAAAAGTTTATATATAAGAGGAATTGCACATTGAGGAAACATCCCAACCCAGTCCAGTCCAAGGCCGTAAGTCTGATATTAGCCCATATGTCCCTTACCAATCTATAAAGTCCTCTTCAGACCCATGAAACACATGCAATGTAGCCAAATACAGGACAATTAACAAGCCGGTGGGTAGAAAGTCTTAGGGTCCAGTGGTGGTGTAAGTGTCTCAGTTCTGGCAGGGGTCTCTGTGGCTTCTCCAGCTTCCAAGGTTTGGTTGCGCCCATGTGGCTTGTCTTGTGCAATGTCTGGGGGGTGGGGGTGTGTGGGGGTGGAGAGAGAGAGGTCTTCGGCCTCCAAGGAGGAAGTACCAGATTTCCCAGAAGGGCATGCCCACACAGAAGTGTCATTGGCTATTTCCAGATTGACAGCCTAAACTCCACCCCCACACTCATAATCCTTAAATTGACACTAGATTAGGTGACTACCACATGGGGTAATCTCTGCTTGAATAGCTGTCTTTAGTAGAATCTCCATCATCTCTCTGGGATAAATAAACATTTCTCTGTGGATGGCAGGGGTTTCCTTCATGGTCAGCCTCTGTAACTATCTCTTCTACGTGATTCAGGAGTAAGAACTTCTTATCATCCCACTGCTGCTGTGCACTGGTCCTGAAGGAGCTGACCTTTTAGGAGGTGGTCCTCCACCGCGTGGTGGAAATCCTGGAGTGGTCCTCTGGAAGAACTCATGTTGAAATGCGTGGAGTAACCGCCATCATCCATTTGCCCCCATGTGAAGGGGGTCCCCTGTTTCCTCCACTGCCTCCTCTTCCACCTCAAAAATTTCCTGGAGGGCTCTTTTTCTTGGAGGTGGGGGGGGGTGTCACGCCTACACTTTCAAATGTTGGCTACATGGCATGTTCTGTTCTACCTTACTGATTTTTCCATGTAAAGACTTTCTGTTCATGCAGAGCTTCCCTGGCCGAGTTCTAGGCTTCCACCAGTGACGACTTTTAACCACGTGACCCCAAAGGCAGGTATTTCCTAGAGGGTGAACTACTGGGTGGGCAAAGAGGGAGGGAAGCACTAGTCTTACCTGGCTGGCGCCAAGAGGACAAGGACGAATAAAAGAGACAGTAAACTTTATACTGCTTGGGAACGGGACTGAAGGCCCATTCTATAAATCTTCACCATGACAGACGGCCTCATCTCCTCAGGCGGGCTGGTAGTTTGGAACCACAGACCTTGCAGTTAGCAGCCCAGCACTTGGGTCCCAAAGCTCTGCCTGCTACTTTGTCCCGCTCCTCAGTCTGTGATCCGATTAGAATGAACTATTTTATCTAGGTGACTTAAGCCACTCGTCCCCTTGAGCCCCTCCCTTGGACGAGGGAGGGGACCTCCTCTGTTCTCCAGAAGGTCCACTGCTTCCTCAGTTACAGCATTTTCACGGGGTTGTAACTGCCAGGTTATTTTTCTTTCTTTTTATAAAAAATCATTTTAACCAGGTTATTTTTCAATCACTCCATCAAACAAGATGTTCCTGCAGTGCAGGGACCGCAATTTGGCCAGGTTGAGTGCCAGGTTCTCCCGGATGGGCCCAGATACACAGAGCCCGCCAGCTCGCCCCATCCGGCCCCAAACGTGCGCTAGGCCCAGAGATTCCCGCCGCGCGCATGCGCGCAGGGGCGGGGCGACGAGCAGTAACCGCGCCCCCTGCACGCGACCCCGGCTAGGAGGGGTCCTTTGCCCCTGGCGCTCCCCTCCCCCACCTCCTCTGCGCTTGCGCAGACGGCACAACCGTTGCCGGGCGCCAGGGCCCTGAGGTGGGATCGTCTGCCGCGGACACCCGCCCCCCGGTTTCAGTCCTGAGGCCCGGTGGGCCCAGGGCGTTCCAGTCGCATGGCGGAGTGGTTCGGACGACGCCCATGAAGTCCTTAGTCCTTCTCGTCGCGCTGTTGCTATGGCCTTCGTCCGTGCCGGCATTTCCGAGTGAGTGACTGCCCCGCGGCGGCGGCGGCGACCCAGGCGACGCACCCGGGGACCTTCCTTCCCAGGCTCAGGGGCCTCCGGAAGCCTGGCCTTTCCTTTTCCCACGGATTTCCTGATCCGCCAAGCCCCACTGCCCAGGGCCCGGCCTACCTGCGCTCAGGCGTGCCTTCTCCCACTTGGCACCTTCTCCGCCCCGGCCTGCACTCGCTGCCGCCAACCTGTGAGCGCAGGGACCGGTCATTGACGCCAGGCGTGACTTAGGGGTGCGGCGTCGGGGCAGATGGGGCTCGCGACGTCTCCACGGTGTTCAGCTCATCTAATCACGGGCCCAAGTTTTCATATCGCTGGCCAGCTGAAAATGACCTTAACACTTTCAAATGTTGTGTTCTGTCGAGCCATGTGAAAAAGTAAGACACCTGGAGACCGTTGTACATCAATAAAGTTTTATTGGAACACAGCCAGCTCCCTCTTCCGGTATTGCCCATGGCTGCTTCCTGTGCTACAAGAGCAGGGTGAATAAAGTAGTTGGCACAGAGCGTGTCCCGACATAGAACTGCTCCAAACGGTTTTCTTGGCTGCAGGCTGTGGTGGAAGCAGATCACCAGGCCTTTTTTCCGTGTCACTGCCACTGGGTGGGTCTCACGGGCCAACCTTTAGGTTAGCATTGTTCAGCCCTTTATAGATAAAGTTTGACCCTTTGATAAAACCTGGAGAGCATGTGGATTCTAGGTAGTTATGGTGGCGTAGTGGTGATGCATTGGACTCTGATCTGAAGGGTCAGCAGTTTGAAGCCACCAGCCTGTTCCTGGGGAGGAAGACGAGGATTCTACTCCCATAAACAGTTATAGCCTTGGAAACTCACAAGAGCAGTTCCACCTTGTGTTGACAACGACTGGATTTTTGATTTGGTGTGGCCCGGTATGTAAATATACAGAGCCACCTTTTGATACACAGGATTGAAAGCCTTCTTTCATCAGAATTATAAATTACTACTTGCAGAGAAGCTTTATGGTCTCTCCCCAGTTGCTGAAAACCAATAAACCAAATTCAGGGATGTGAAGAACTTATTGTATTAACATCATGCAGGTATCTGGCATTCCAAATAGGTCTGTGAGGCTTGTTCATCTAATCTGGCTCCTGTTTATTCTAAAATGTTGTAATGCTGGAGTTTGGTTGAACTAGCTAAAAAAATTTTTTGCATATGTAGAAAAATATATTAGCATAATTGCATCCATATTTCCTAGGACAGAATAGAATTGCCTCATAGTGTTTCCAACACCATGATTGACAGATTTCTCAAAACAGCTGGTGGTTTTGAACTGCCCGTGGTATTCAGTGCTTACTATTATGCAGTGCTTTATTTCAGAATGGTTAGCAGGGTGAGGAAATACCATGGGGACCATGTCCAACCTCCAGGGGCTACAGAAGGAAGAAGAATCAAATTCCACACCAGCCCAAGGCCCATTCCCACAAGGCAGAGGCTAGACATGCTTCCTCTCTGACTTTCTGTACCCTACAGTGACAAGATTCTACTATGCTGGATTCAATAATCTGCTACAACGGTTACACAGAATTCACAGATAATACTTATCCTTGTGGGGGTTATAACGGTTTTATAAAATGATAAGGATACAGTTCTTATGTCTGCAGTGTCTCCTCTCAGCCATGCTGGCCAGCATGTCTCTCTCTGGTCCTTCAGCTCTCAGGCAAGTGCTACAAAGCTTCTTTAGCTCTGATCAATGCCCAAAGTGTCCCATACTCAGCAAGCCAGCCTCCTGCCCAAAGGCATTCAGCTCTACTCATTCTGTGGACTGGGAAGCCAGTTGTTCTGCCTCATTGTCAGTGTTTTGCCCGCTACAGCCTCTGGTGCCTCTTGTTGCCTCTGCTACTTCACACAGGCATCTCACAAATGCTCCTCTACCGACTCTTCTTTATTGATGGTTGTGATATTTTCTTTTCCTGCTTTTGAGATGGCTCACTGGTATACCCAGTGGAATGGCAAAACTGAGTCCTCTATGAATTTATTTCATGCTCCTACCAAGTCACAGGATGGGAATTACAAAGACTGTGGATAGAAGACAATACCAAGTCACTGTACAGGGCTTACTTAAGAAGTGAGGTTTAAGTAAGAAATTAGATTTTTAGAAGAATGTGGTAGTTACATAATCGGATGTCAATTTTAGGATTAAGAGTGAAGGGGTGGAGGTTATCCTGTGAATCAGGTGATAGCCAATGAGGCCTCTTGGTGGGCATGGCCTTCTCCTGAGGATTCTGGGAACTCCTATATTCCTCTTGGAGATGGGAGACACTCTCTTTCTCGACTCACTCACTCCTTGAGAGAGTCTACTGAAAAGACACATGGAGCTCTCTTGATGGCAGCGAGAGCCCTGGACCTGGAGAAGCCACGTGGAGACCCCTGCCAGCACTGAGATGCTTACAACTCCACTGGATCCACAAGACTTCCCACCCACTGGCCTGTGATTGTCCTGCATTTGACATCATTGGATTTGTTTTGTGAGTTTGAAGAGGACTTTATAGATTGGTATTGGATATATGGGCTAATATCTGACTTATGAACTTGATCTGGACTGGGCTGGGATATTTCTCCATATTCAGTTGTTCTTGTGTATATACAGATCTTTTTAATAAACATATGAGTGTCTATGGATTTGTTTCTCTAGCCTACCCAGACTCACACCAGGAAACAGCACAATCTAAATAGTTATGAATAGTAGTGGGAAATGTTCTGGTTAATGGATTCTAGAGAATTAAAATGAGTCTTTTAAAGACTTGCACTTACCATTTTTAACTTCCTTTAACAAAAACCTTTGTAAAAATCTTTTTCCTTGCCTTAAGTGAGCAACATACACTAAATGTTTTAACTTTTCTTTATGGTTGGGGTCATTATTATTACTACCAATTATTGCAATTTAGGAGTTGTAGATCAGTAGGTCACAGTGACTAGCAGACATGGAGCTTTTTGTTGCGGCGACATGAATACTGCCCCACAAAACACTCTGGGACTGCTTGGCAAGAGTCACTGGAGACTCTTGGAACTCGGTGAAATTCCTTCCTCACTCCATAACCTCACGGCCTGTTCTTTTCCTCTGCACCCTTTCCCAGCGCTTGTGGGCAATGAAATGATGCTGCCCAGGGAAAGGAATGTTTGTATGTTGACCACAGAGATGCTAGAAGACATAAGGAAAAGATATACCAGTCTTAGACCCTAGAAGATACTTGAAAATCTATTTCTCTGTTGAAGTATCCCCATATACCTACTGCCACTGACTCAATGCCAACTCATAGTGATCTTATAGAGAAAGGGTAGAACTGAACAGTACATTTAATCTTGTGGAATAAGACTGCTTCATCTTGCTCCTGCAAAATGGCTGGTGGGTTCAATTCACAGACCTTTCAGCCAGTAGCCCAACACTTAACCCGCCATGCCACCAGGACTCCTTTGTGAGCTGAGGGTTGTATCCTCTAATATGTATTTACTCTGTATGTTGAGCAATGCATAAGAGAAGCTGGATTGTATACAGAAGAATGAGGCCTCAGGATTGGAGGAAGGCCTAGTTAATCCGGGTAGACTAGAGAAACAGATCCAGAGACACTCATGTGTATAAGAAAGAGCTTTATATAAAAGAGTACTTGTATTTTAAGAAAACATCCCAGTCCAGATCAAGTCTATAAGTCCAATATTACCCCATATGTCCTTATTAGTCCATAAGTTCTCTTTAAACTTATGCAGCCATGCAGTGATGCTGAATGCAGGAAGATCACAGACCAGTGGGTAGAAAGTCTTGTGTATCCACTGGTGGTGGAAGCATCTCAGCGCTAGAGTGGGTCTCCACGTGGCTTCTCCAGCTCCAGAGCTCTCTGGCTCCATCTACTTGGCTCTATGTGTTTTGTCAGCAGGAAGACGAAGCAGAGAGTGTGGGTCTGGCCTCCAGTGAGCTATTTACCTCCTTCACACCTCCAAAATGAAGTCATCAAACTGTGACCTGATTGACAAGCTAGGCTCCACCACTTCGCCAGTTGACAGGAGATTATATAACTGCCACAAAGGCTTATTAACAACCTGTGGTATGCAAATGACACAACTTTGCTTGCTGAAAGTGAGGACTTGAAGCATTTGCTGACAGAGATCAAGGGTTGAAACTTTCAGTATAGATTATGCTCAGTGTAAAGATAAAAATCTTTACAACTGGCCCAATAGGTAACGTCATGCTCAATAGAGAAAAGGTTAAAGTCAAGGATTTCGTCTTGCTTGAGTCCACAGTCAGTGCTCATGGAAGCAGCAGTCAAGAGATCCAAAGACAAGTTGCATTAGGCAAATCTACTATACAAGACCTCTCTATAGTCTTGAAAAGCAAGAATGTTACTTTGAGAACTAAGGTGTGTGTGCCTAACCCAAATCATGGTAGTTTCAATTGTCTCATACATATGGAAGCTGAACATTTAGTAAAGAAGAAAAAATGTATTTGAATTATGGTGTTGGAGAAGAATATTGGAAGTACCATGGACTGCTAAAAGGACAAACTGATCTGTCTAGGAAGAAATATTGCCAGAGTACTCCTTAGAGGCAAGAATGGAAGGACTTTGTCTTACATGCTTTGGATATGTTGCCAAGAGAGACCAATTCCTAGAGAAGAACATCATGCTTTGCAAAGTGGGTGGGGGGGGCAGCAAAAAAAAATAAAGTGAAGGCCCTCAAGGATTTGGAGTGACAGAGTGGCTGCAACAGTGGACTTGGGCCTAGGGACAATTGTGAGGATGGCACAGGACCAGGCAGTGGTTCATCCTTTTGTGCATGGGTGTCAATCGGTCGGAACTGTGTCTATGGCACCTAACACCACCATCACCGCAATGCTAACGTGGCTGCCTTCTCTTTTCACCACAACTCCCATTCTACTTCTCCAAGTAACTTTAACTCTGCTAATTTTAAAAATAAGTATGGCAAAGAAACCAGCATATCATTGTACTTTATTTAATCACCATGCAGTCTTTATTTTATGTGGGGACAATTTCAAAGTTGCTGGTGAGAGAGTCAAATAAAAAAATCCACCCTCATGTCAAAGATAAGCCAGATAGGTTTTCATAATTCAAAGTAATGTTTGACAGATTTTCTGGATTACTAAAACCATTTTGAAATTATTGTATAACCATCACAGGCATTGTATTAAGTAGCTACCTTTATTGAAAAACTTCAGTCCTTTTATTTTTTATTTATTTTTTTTAACTTCAGTCCTTTTAGTAATTTCTGTGCATTTTTAATGTGTTCAGCCCAAATTGAGTTAGTACCAGTTTAAATTCAGTTGACATGAATGAGACTTGACTGTACAGAAAGCTACACACATCTTTGTGTACATATAGTCTGATGGTGCTAATCAATGCTCTCTTACTGTAGAGTTACATTTATATGCATTCAATTAATAACCTTGTGTCCGATCTTTTCATAATTATAGTTTAGGATATTTTCAAATTTTCAAAAATTTCCTTTAACATAGTTGTACTGTTTAGCTTGTTTTACTTCTTAATAAAAGTTCCTTTTGGTGCACAAGCAAATGTGGTGAAGAAAGCTGATGGTGCCCGGCTATCAAAAGAGATAGTGTCTGGGGTCTTAAAGGCTTGAAGGTGAACAAGCGGCCATCTCGCTCAGAAACAAATAAGCCCACATGGAAGAAGCACACCGGCCAGTGCGATCACGAGGTGCCCAAGGGACCAGATATAAGGCATCATGCAAAAAAAAAAAAAAAAGATATAAGTGTGTGTATGTATGTGTATATATGTGTATATGTATATATGTATGTGTATATATATATTATATTAAATGAAGGGGGAAGTGCAGAGTGGAGACCCAAGGCCCAAGTGTCGGCCAATGGAGATCCCCTCATAGAGGGGCTTAGGAGAGGAGATGGGTTAATTAGGGTGTGAGGTAGTATCGATGAAGAACACAGCTTTCCCCCAGATCCTCGATGCTTCCTCCCCCCAACTACCATGATCCGAATTCTACCTTGCAGGGCTGGATAGGACAGAGGCTGTACACTGGTACATATGAGGGTTGGAGGTACAGGGAATCCAGGGTGGATGATACCTTCAGGACCAAGGGCGTGAGGGACGATGCTGGGAGAGTGGAGGGTGAGTGGGTTGGACAGGGGGAACTGATTACAAGGAGCCACATGTGACCTCTTCCCTGGGAGAGGGACAGCAGAGAAGGGGGGAAAGGAGACCCCGAATAGGGCAAGATATGACAAAATAACGAGGTATAAATTACCAAGGGCATATGAGGGAGGGGGGAAAGGGGAGGGAAGGGGGGGGAAAAAAAGAGGACCTGATGCAAGGGGCTTAAGTGGAGAGCAAATGCCTTGAGAATGATTGGGGCAGGGAATGTATGGATGTGCTTTATACAATTGATGTATGTATATGTATGGATTGTGGTAAGAGTTGTTGGAGTCCCTAATAAAATGTAAAAGAAGAAAAGAGAAAAAAATGATTAGGGCAAAGACTGTACAGATGTGCTTTATACAATTGATGTATGTATATGTATGAACTGTGAAAAGAATTGTATCAGCCCCAATAAATTGTTTAAAAAAAAAAAGTTCCTTTTGTTTAAAAAAACGCTATAGCTTCTAAAATAGTATGAACATCGTAGTTACATATTTAAATAATACTAATTTGGAATATATTATGCAGTTTGGCATTGTAATTTTAAATCCTGTAATATTCATGAGTCTAAAACAACAACAAAAACAGCGCCATCGACTTAATTCCAACTCGCAGTGACCCTCTAGGATAGGATGGAACTGCCCTGTGGGTTTCCAAGACTGGTACAGGATTGTTTAGAACAGATGTCATTACTTCTTAGCTTGATTTTCTAGATTGATATTAGAGTCAATGTTAATCTTTGACCTCTACCTTTGTCATTAGGCTGAAAGTTGTCCTTATGAGAACCATAAAGGGCAAGGAAAATGCTATAACAGGCAACAATTGTTCACACATATCAGCAGTGGAAATGATAGTTATTTTGTTAAAATACATTTTAAAGTAAAATTCACATGGTTTTGGCATTGCACATTTCTATTGTTTCAAGGTTCAATGCTATGGCAGCTGGAGTGGTCTCTTTAGAATATCCCCATGGGGATAATGTATAATGTCCTTCAGTAAAATAATAATGTTGCCTTAAAATGAATCAGGGACATATCTAAATCATAGCTATAGGAATGTATTTTGAGCTTGCACTTAATTAATTCTTACAAGACAGCTCTGCTCAATACTTACCCCCAGAGAAATGATCATGGGTGCGGTAGCAAAGTGTGGTGAAGAAAGCAGCTGGTGCTTGGCTTTCAGAAAGAATAACATGTGGGGTATTAAAGGCTTGTCTAAATGAGGTGTGAGGTAGTTAGTTTATTGTGCCAACCTGGCCGATAAACACATGTGGGGTTAATAGAAGGCCGGAGGCATAAATGGCTCAGTGAGCTTCACCTTTCTAGTTCTCGGGTCTCTTGCTTTGTGATGGTCGGACCAGGGTACTGCTGCCTTAGCCAGTTCCCTGCTTCAGCTTCCTATAAGACATCCCTGAGGAGAAGCCACATGGACCTACCCCAATGCAGCCCTGGGTGCTGATGCAGCCGTGTGGAGACCCCTGCCAGTGCTGAGATGCTTATACATTCACTGATTCAGCTTTCCTGCTGCAGTAGACATCAGGGGGTGTGTTTTGTGAGATGAAGGAGGACTTTGTGGATTGGTGTTGGACATAGGGGTTAATGTTGGACTTGTGGGCTTGGGCAGAACTGAGTTGGGATGTTTTATTGATGTGCACTTACCCTTTATATAAAACTCTCATACCTGAGTTTCTGTGGATTTGTTTCTCGAAGGTACCTAGACTAACATAAGGCGTTAGCTAAATTCTCACAGAAGCACACCAGTATGTGTGAGCCAAGAATTTCACACTGCAAAATCCAAACCCAGAGGAGAGAATGGTGCTAGAGCTTAAATTCTGAACACCACCTTTACGGAAGGCTGTAGATGTCAGTGAAAGCTCAAACCCTATTTGCAGGGTTCCTCATTTGAATGAAACCTCTGGCAAATCCTTTGACTGAGGACCAGAGATGGAAAAGACCTTGTTACCAGACAAAATACACTGCAGGGTGGATTACTGCTTTGTCAATAATCTCACTCTTCATCTAATGTGTTGTTACTCCAGCTTCTTTTAATATTTTATGCTTTGTTATTGATTGAGGTTTTTCTTTGTTTCATTGTGTCATTGTTGTTGGACCATTTGTTTGTATTCTGTCTTGATTTTGTATGATTTTCTGTGCATGAAACCTGGATTAGGTAAACCTTTAGAGACAACAGGATCAAAAATCCAAAGGGACATGGCAGAGGAGTCTGGCAGGAAATGGGAACCTAACCACAATGAGTGCAAAGAATAAGAAATATGCTGGACTAGATTGTGGTGATGGCTGCACAAATCTTATGAATGTGATTGAACACTTAAGATATCTGATACATGACTTGTATGTTGGTGAAATTGTTAAAAATAAGCCAATTATATTCTTTCAAGGATAGAATGTCATTACATAACTTGTTACTGCTTGAGGTAATAAAAAGCACGTCATCAAATATATGAAAATGTCTAGAAGGTGGCCTCTCCTCTGGGGGAGGAGCAGGTAGGCTCACTAGCTTGTCCATTAATGTTTTTAGGAAGAGATTCCTCTCTGTCCTTAGGATGTGTATAAATTAAATAAATATACCTTAATCTCCTGATAATATGAGTATATATAAAATTAGACTTAAGTAATAATTTATCTTACTTCAATATGAATCCAATAATAAGAACTAATTATTTGATAACAATCAATTTTGTAACATTCCAGAAAATACCCAACCTATTTTAGTTAACTACTTTTTTCTGAGACTCAAATGTTAATCCCTCAATCAGTTGGAGTCTCTGTGAATTGCCTTTTATGTTCTTTAAAAGTCATTTTTTTAATTACTAAATACTTTTATTGGGGGCTCATACATCTCTTACCACAATCCATATATTAAACCATTGTGTCAAGCACATTTGTACATATGTTGCAATCATCATTTTCAAAGCATTTTCTTTTTAATTGAGCCCTTGATATCAGCTCCTCATTTCCTTCCTTCCCTCCCCTGCCCTTCCCTCCATCATGAACCCTTGGTGAGTTATAGAATATTATTTTCATATTTTAAATCATCCTCTGTTGCTCTTCACCCATTTTTCTTTGTTTGTCCCTCTGGGAGGGGGTAAATATCATTTTTATTGTAAAAATATACATAAGAAAACATTACCAATTCAACGTTTTTTAGGTGTGCAATTTAGTAATATCAATGACAATAATCATGTATAACTATCACCCATAATTTTTTCCAAATTTCCCATCCCCGTAAATATAAATTCACTACTTCCTAAATCACAATACCCCCCGGGCCTCTACCCTCCTGACCCTGGTAAGCACTAGTAAACTTTGGTCTCTACCTACTTCCCTATTTTTCCTAGTTCATCCAAACGAGATCATATAATCATTGTTATTTTGTAATTGACTTCACTCAGCATAATGTTTCCAGGTTAATTCCTGATGTCGCACATTCAGCATGTCATTTTTATTTATGGCTGAGTAGGTTGTATTGCCTAGAGAAACAAAACCAGTAACACGCATATGTATATGAGAGCACTTTATATCAAGAAGGCATCCTAGACTAGTGCAACTCAAGTTGATGGGGCCACTGCTACCTGGAGCACTCTTTGGGTTTCAGTGCTTGCAGGCCAATCAAGCAGAACTGGGAAGCATGGAGCTCCCAGCCTGGTGTGTGTAGAGTCCCATGGATCCAAGGTCAGTGGGAACAAGGCAGGGACCAACAGCTCCCAGGTTGGCTCCCAAGGCCAGTTGCCCATATGGAGCTGCCTCTGCAGGCAGACACAGTCGTAGCAAGCAGGGCGGGTAAAGGGCAAGAGAGAGAAGTTCTTAGTGTCTCTCTTGTATAAAAAGGTCACACCCACAAGGATGCATCACCTGATTGACAGATACCGTCAAGTTGGCGTAAAATCTCAACACCACATATTCCATTGTTTGTATGTACCAAATTTTGTTTATCCAATCATTTGTTGATGGACATTTAGGTTTCATATTTTTAATTATTGCCCATAGTGTTGCAATGAGCATAGTTAAATATGGGTTTGTGTCTCTGCAGTCACATCTTTTGGGTCTATACCTAGGATTGAAATTACCGTTTATACTCATGTATGAGCTGAGTTTTTCAGCACAAAAAATGTGCTGAAAAACTGGGGTTTGACTTATACACGGATCAGTGGTACCCAAGTGAGGTGTAACTTCTCACTGGCACACCCCCTCTCCCCCCGAGGTGACGGGATAAGCGCCTGTTATCTTGCAGATGATTGTCGTTTCTCCGCTGTTCATTCAAAGCCCTGCTGACACTGACATCTTTACTATATTGAGGCTTCCAATCCACGAGCATGGGATATTCCATTTGTTGAGGTTACTCTTGATTTCTTGTAATCGTGTTATGAAATTTTCCTCATATAAATCTTTTGTTCTTTTAGTCAGGTATATCCCTAGATATTTCCATTTGTGCTTGGCTATTGTGAAGGGGGTACCACATTTTTGATCTCCTCTTCTGTGGTCTTACCTGATGCATATAGCAGTCTGAGGAGAGACCTCTGCTTGTTCATTTTGTATCTTGCCACTCTGCCATATTCATCTATTGCTTCCAGAACTCCCCTTGTGGAGCTTTTGGGATTTTCCACATATAAAATCATCCCTCATCCTTGCTATTGAGGTTTGTTCCCTCCTTTCTTTGGTTAGGTTTGCCAGTGGTCTGTCAATTCTGTTTATCCTTTCAAAGAACTAACTTTTCGCAGCATTAATTTTTCCCATAGTTTTCTTATTTTCCCTTTCCTGAATCTCGGCCCTGATTTTTATTATTTCTTTTATTTTTCTGTTAGTAGGATTGTCCTGTTGACTCTGCTCTAGTTGTTGTAAATTTTGTGCCAGCTTATCAATTATAGGCCTCTCTTCCTTTTTCTTGTGTGCATGTAATGCTATGAAACTTCCTCTGATAATTGCCTTCACTGGTTCTCATAAATTTTGGTACATCACGTTCTCATTCTTGTTGGTTTCTAGAAATTTCCTAATTTTATCTGATCTGGGCCAGTGCTCACTCTTTTTGCAATAAAGAGTTATTCATCCTCCAATTGTTTGCTCTTGTTTTCTTCATCTTCCGTTTGATGGTTTCTAGACTTATGGCACAGTGGTCAGAAAGAAAGTTGTGTATGATATCAATGTGCTTAAATGTATAGAGATCTTCTTTATGCCCCAGCATGTAGTCTATCTTTTAATATGTGCCATGTGGGCTTTAAAAGAATATGAATTTTTTTATATTTGGATAAAAAGCTCTGTAAATATCGTTCGGGGAATATATGTTTAAAACGCTTAGTTGTTCTTTGTCTATGGTTCCCTTAAGCATTATATAGTGTCCCTCCTTATTTCTTTTCTTTTTTTATATATTGAAAAAGTTTATATTTAGCATTAGCCAGCTGGGTTCACTTTAGATTATTCCAATTTTGTTGGCAACATCTAAAGTGTCATAGTAAGGAGCCAGTCGAACATATGCCTTCTTCTCCCCGTCAGGCCTGATCAAGGTGTTGACCTTTGCTACGTCAATGTCATAGAGCTTCTTCACAGCCTGTTTGATCTGGTGTTTGTTGGCTTTGACATCCACAATGAACACAAGTGTGTTGTTCTCTTCGATCTTCTTCATGGCAGACTCTGTAGTCAAGGGGAACTTGATGATGGCATAATGGTCCAACTTATTTCTCCTGGGGGTGCTCTTCCGAGGGTATTTGGGCTGCCTTCTTAGTCTCAAGGTCTTGGGCCGCTGGAAGGTTGGTGACGTAAGGATCTTCTTTTTTATGGGGGGGGGGGGGTGCTGTGGACGCCTTTCAGCACGGCCTTCTTGGCTTTTAAAGCCTTTGCTTTGGCTTTTGTTTTGGGAGGGGCAGGAGCTTCCTTCTTCGCCTTCGGCGCCATCTTCGTGAAAAGGCCCTCCTTATTTCTTTTCAAGGTTTGCACTTCGAAGTCAATTTTATCTGAGATTAGGATTGTAACCCCTTCATTTTTTAATTGCTGTTTGCTTGGTATGCCTTTCTCCAGCCATTGGTTCTCAGTCTATTTTTGTCTGTAGTCTTGAAATGTGTCTCCTGCAGGCAGCAGATTGATGGGCTGTGTTTCCTAAGCCAGGCTGCTAGCCTCAGTCTTTTAATCCCTGAGTTCAGTCCATTGATATTCAGGTTTATCATCTCCATCTATGGACTCTGTGATGTCATCTTATACCTTTTGTATTGGGTGTTTTTCTACCTCCATTTATTATCAGTGAGTTGTGCATTTGTGTGTGTTTCATCCTTGACTTCTTTCCACCCTACAGTCAATGCTATTGCGGGGGCTGTTTTCTCTTTTTTACCCTCTGGGTGAGGTTGTTCTATGTGGCAGCCTCTTATTTACACTTGGTAGTGCTGTTCTTCTGCCCATATTGGGATGGTAAGGATCTTTTGTAGGGCTGGATTTCTTCTAACGTATTCTTTGAGTTTTTTCTTGTCTGGGAGACTCTTCTCTATCTAACTTGATAGATAATTTTGCTGGGTAGAGTATTCTTGGGTTTGTGTTATTTTCCTTCAATTTTTGGAATATGTTACTCCACTCTCTCCTCTTCTTCACAGTGTCCACTAATAGGTCTGAGCATATTCTTATTTGGGAGCCTTTATAAGTGATTGCTTGTTTTTCCCTAGGTGCTTTCATTATTTTCTCCTTTTCCTCAAAGTTGGATAGTTTATTCTGTGCCTTGGTGACTTCATCTTGGGATTCAGTCTAGTTGGTGCTCTATCAGCCTCCTGAATGGCTTCCTGATTTTCATTCATTACCTGGTGACTTTTCCTCTGAGAATTCTCTCACTATTGTTGCAGATGGCTTTTTTGTTATTTTCCTCTGGTAATCCAATTATCCTGATATTGAACCTCTTCATAGCATCAGACATAGCTCTTAGGTTGTCTTCAGCTTCTCTGATGATCTTATTAGATTTTTGTTCATGTTGGCTAAAGTCTGCTTGGCTGTCTTATAGGTCACTGGTGTGATTCCCTTCCTCCTCCAGTCGATTGGAAAAGTCTGTGAGTCTGCTACTGTTTTTTGTTATCTTGTCCCTAAGTTCTTGTATTTCCCTTTGGTGTATGGACTTAATCTCCTCTATCATTTTATCCTTTCTCTGTATTGTTTACCTCATATCCTGCTTGACGCCAAGCAGAATTTTGAAAAAAATTTTCTGTGGCAAATTGATGTCTGCTTCTTCTATGCACGTTGATAGATTCAGGACATCTTCAGCCACTGCCTTTTGTGTCTCCTGTTTTCTTGTTGAGGTCATTGGGGCTGATTGCTGTTTGCATTGCATTGTTTTAGAAGATCCAGGTGCCATTTTCCAGGGAGTCAAAGAGCACTGGCTTTCTGGACAACTCATAGGAATGCTTCTTCGAACTGCCTGCAGGTAATTTCACTATGCAATTGGCCTATCACTTTATCCTCCTGTGGCTTCACTCTTCCTAGTCAACCAATATTCTGTTGTTTGGAGGGCAAGTTGGATGGTCCTCTCAGGGGACACTGGTTAGGGTGTTGTACACCCTTAAGGATGGTGCTTCACTGGGTGATCTCACAAGAAGCCATAATGGTGTGACCTACAACAGCTTGGGGCACCACAGAGGGTATGTGGGGGTGCCCACTGCAACGGGAGTGCCACAGAAAGCTGGTGGGTTTCCTGCTTTGGTGTAGAGACCCTCGAATGGTGGGCAGAATTTCCCTGGTCAGGTAGATTGCTGCGGAGGTTGTGTGTAGAGGATCCCGCAGTAGTGTGGAATGTTGGCGAGTGTTAGCTGAGCTGCCTTAGGCCATGTTAGGCACTACAGCAGGTGGGAGGAAAGTCCCTCAGTCACGTGGACCACAGAGGAAGGATATAGGCTCCTCCAGCCACACAGGCAAGATTTACCCCAAAGAAGGTGGGTGGGATTTCTCAGCCAAGTGTCAAGCACTGCAGTGTGTTGGCTGGTGGAATTTCCCCAGAAGAAGTTGAGCAGGATATCCCCAGCCTTGGGGTATGCTGCAGAGGATGTAGTGCTTCCAGCTGGGTAGAGGGCAGGCAAAAATGCCTTAGACAAAATGGAGTGGTCTGGAGGCCAGCAGTGACATGAGAGAAAAGGGAAGAGAAAAAGAAAAGAAAAAATTAAGCCTGCTGAGGCTGTGGGGGGATAGAGAGAAGTGAGGGAAACAAAAGTAACAATATAGCTGAGCCCCAATCACTGACCATGGGGCTGGGGGATTTAATCCCTGCCCTGAGGTGGTGGCAAGTTGTGGCTGTGTGAGATAAAGCCCTCTGCCGGCCCCAATGATCCCGGTTCTGTCCAAGACTGCGGCAGGGCTAAGGTCAAACCTTAGCCGACCTCCACTTTGGTAATCCCAAAGCCTCCAGACCCACAAAATCTAGTGGATCTCTGCCTGCTTATCTTTATGATGCTCCTCTTATAACCTGGCAGGGTGGTATTTCCCTGTTAGTAGCTCTCCTGGGCTGATTTCTGCGGAGTCCCTCTGGTATATGTTAGTCAGTCACCATCTTCCCAGAAGTCCCGTCATCTAAACATCTTATTGTGTTGAATTTTCTTGTCCAAGAGCATGGTTTATGTTTCCATTTGTCAAGTTTACTTTGTGTTTTTCACATAAAAAGACTTTATTATATTCCTGTATCAGTTTTTAGTGACTGCTATAAAATTTTACCACAGACTTGATGACTTAGAGCAATAGAATTTATTCTCACAGAGTGCTGGAGCCAGACGTTCAATATCAGTTCCACTGAGCAATAATCACTGTGTTGGCAGGGCCGTGCACTCTGGAAGATCACGCGGAGAATGTGTTCCTTCTATCCTCCTATGGCTGCCTGTATTCCTTGATTTGTGGCTGCATCGCCCCATTCTCTGCCCCCAGGCTCACCTTTGCCACCCCCTCTTCTGTGTTTAGATCAAATTTCTCTCTCTCTCTGTCCTTAAGAATATTTGTGATTGGATTTGGGACCCACCTGGATAATCCAGGATGATCTCCTCATGTCAAGATTTTTAATTTAATCACATCCGGACCACCCCTTTTCCTCAGAAGGTAACACTTACCTATTACCATTGAATACCTTCAGAAAACTGTTAAACAGAAAATTGTTCATATTAAGAAAAATTTTCAGTTTCAAAAATTAGGATTATTGCTGATGACAGCCCTTTCTCTACTGGGATCTCTCATTGGTGTTTTCCGTGTGAACACACATAATCTACAGTGTATCTTCTGGTAAAATAATCATAACAGGAAGTCCCCAAGAGCAGCTGTTCACCAGACGTGGCGTTTTCTTGCTGAGATACTCACAGAAGCAGTTCTCCAGGCTTTTCTTCCACGGAGCCACTAGGTCGCTTCGCATCCCCATCCTTCAGGTATGTGACCACGGGAAAGCCACTTGCTCCATCCAGGCTTGTATGGAGGTATTAGATATCTTTATCTTATTCCTTACTTTAACAGAAAAGCCTCTAGTTTTTCCTACTAAATAAGAAGCAAAACATATTTTTCCCTAAAGTTTATATTTTGTTGTTGAGAATATACAATGCAAAACATCCACTAAGTCAAAGGTTTCCACAATTCAGCGACACTAATTATATCCTTCCAGTTGTTCAGCCAGTCTCAGTCCTCTTCTGAGTTGTTTGCAGTTGTTCATGGCCCCCTAGGGCTCCTGTCTGATGTTTAAGTTACTGTTGTCAGTTTGAACCCATATAGATCTTGAAAGAGCATAATGCTCAAGGCAGAGCTTGCTAGTTTAATGTTCAAGGCAGACCTTACTAGTTAAGCTAAACTGTTTGATTTTAAGACAACATTAGGTGATATCTTTGGTCTAAGGGTCACAAATTATCTCAGAGCAATAGTTTCAGGTTTTGCCACTCTCTGTGGCCCCAGAAAGTCAAGAGTACATGAAAATTTTAAATTCTGTTCTGCATATTCTCCCTCGTGATCTGGATTCTCCAGTGGAATCTTTGAACAAAATGTTTGTTAGGGTAGCTAGACACATCCAGTTCTCCCAGCCCCATAGCAAAGGAGGCAGTTGTCCCTGGAGGCAATTACCACACATCCCATATCCTTCTTCTAGTGCTGACTTTCCTTCTTCTTTTGCTCCATGTAAATGGAAACCAGTTGTTATAGGCAGTGTCGGGTTTTCCATTAAACACGTGTAGTAAATAATTTCACATTTTTACAACCTCTCAACTATCACACTCTCAAAGATCTTGCTTCTAGGTATGGCTGACATCTCCTAACTCTCTCCCAACTCCATAGCACCTTCCTATATAGAATCAAAGCTTCTTAAAATTTACAGTCCCTGGCAAGGATGGAGTACTCAGTGAACAAGGTAAGCACAGGCTTACTTACTGTTTTGTGGTTGTACGTTGGAGACACGTAAAACTCTTCATTACCAACTAGTAAATTGTTGGTAGGTGCTAACAAACTGCCCAGGCCTGTGCCATCTTCACAATCCTGCCTATAGTTCTGCCCATTGTTGCAGCCACTGTGTCAGCACATCTCATTGAGCACCCTCCTCGTTTTCCTTCATCTGTTATACCAAGTATGGCGTCCTTCTCCAGGAATTGGTCCCTCCTGATGGCATGTCCAAGACTTGTTCACACTTCTGGAATTCCATGGTATATTTAATATTATTTGCCACCATTATAACTTAAAGGCATACCCCACCTTTTTTTCATTGCCCAGCTTTCGCATGTATATGAGATGGTTGAAAAATTGCATAGCTTGGATTAGGCAAACAAATCTCCAAAGTGACATTTTCATTTTTTTTAACACTTTAAAGAGGTCTCTTTTTTGGGGGAGTGGGGAGCACATTTTCCCAGTGTAAGGTGTTGCTTGCTTTCTTGACTGCTACTTCCATGGGTATTAATGGTAGAGTGAACTAAAATTAAGTCCTTAACTACTTCAATCTTTGTTCCTTTTATCATGATACTGCTTATTGATCCAGTTGTGAGGATCTTTGTTTTCTTTATATTGATGTGTAACCCACATGGAAAGCAGTAGTCATTGATTTTCATCACTAAGTGCTTTGAGTCTCCTTGCTTTCAGCAAGCAAAGTTGTGTCATCTGCATATCACAGGTTATTAATGAGCCTTTGTCCAATACTGCCAAGGCTTTCCTAGAGTTCAGCTTCTTGGATTATTTGCCCAACATACAATATGGTAAAGCGTACAAAGTTGATGCACACTGTTCCAGATTTTAAAACACATAGTATCCCCTCATCTATTTGAATGTCTTCCTTTTGGACTATGTACAATTTCTGCATGAGCATAACTTTTAAGTGTTATGGAATTCCCACTTTTTCACTATTATCCTTAATTTTTCATTATACACATAGTCATATTCCTTTGAATAGTCAATGAAACATAGATAAACATCTTTCTGATAGTCTCTGCTTTCCAAGATCCATCTGGCATCAACAATTTCCCTTGTTCCGCATCCTTTTCTGAATCTAGCTTGAATTTTTGGCGGGGCCCTGCTGCTGTAATGCTGCTACCATTTTGCAATTGTCTTCAGCAAACTTTTGCTGGCGTGTGATAGTAATGATGTTACTTGATAATTAGTACATTCTGTCGGATCACCTTTTTTTTTGGAATGGACATAGATATACACCTCTGGCCAGGTAACCTTTCCAAAGTTCTTGGCTTAGATGGGTGAGTGTGTCCAGTGATGCATCAGTTTACTGACTGCCTCTTATCCTGAGGGCCTGGTCTCCTGATATTCTATCAGAAAATGACTCACTAGCTAATATTCCAAAAAGGAACCATCCTCTTCTTCTTTCCTAGCCAGTCTCGGTTGGAAGCTCTGCTGAAACCTGCCCACCGTGGATAACCCTGCTACTGTTTGAAATGCTGGTGGCATAGCTTTGGGTATCACAGCAACATGCTGACAAATGAGTGGTAGAAATTAATAAGCACACTCAAATGAAGCCCCTACTCACCTTGTTCACTGGGTCATGCACCTCTCATTGAGTTTGAATGGCTTTTGGCAAGTTTTTAAGACATAAGGCACTAGCAAAGAACCAGCCAGTAGATAAACACGTTATGAGGGCCACTAACCGAGAACAATTAAGCACATTAAGAAGTCCACTAACTGAGATGTCCCTTGAAACAAGGACTCTAAACCTCTAAACCAAGAAACCAGTTCCCATGATGTGTTTTATTATAGTCAGTAGCTACCATGGTGGTTTTTTTGCATTGTAAATATATCACACATCTTTTGCCAATTCAACTTTTTACAGGTATACAACTTATTGACAGCAATTATCATAACTGACTGCAACCCAAGACTTAATCAATGTGATTTTCCCATCACTGTCAATTCTCTTTCCTCCCCTCCGCCCCTCCATTGCTAACTGCTAATAAATTTTGTTATCTATACTTTTGCCTTTTCTTGTCTTTTTTATATAAATATTGTAAAGTCTTATCATATTCGTTCTCTTGTAATTGATTTATTTTACTTATAATATCTTTTAGCTTCATCTATGTTATGTAGCATCTAGCTAAACATAATTTCCCATACTGGCTGGATAGTATTCCATTGTATGTACCACATTCTGTTTTATTTCTTCATTTGTTGAAGGGCATTTAGGTCATTTTGACGTTTTGGCTATTGTGGATTGTGCTGTAATGAGCATTGGTCCTGAAATGTATACTTTTAATGGGAAATGTAAATAGTTAACTTTCTCTAGAATAATATGTAGTGCTTTAAAGTGTTAGCTACCTAATTTATTTCACTCTGTGAGATAAAAGGTCAGATATAGTATCTTAATTTTATAGTTAGGCAAATGTTCAGAGAAATGATATAATTATTTAAGGTCATGCTGCTAGAAAGTCACAGAGCTATTACCAGAATGAAAGATTTCCTTCTCAGTGTACAAAGCTATATATTTTAATATTTTTCTTTGAGAAAAGTCTAGATTCAGAACAATGCATTTTAGAAATAAAAATATAGTTGAATAAGTTATCTTCTCTTTAAAAATGTGACTTTCAGTAGTTTAGTGTTTTAGGCAATTCTTTCTTTTCTTAATTTAGAATACAACAGTATAGATGACTCTAAAAATTCCTTAATTGCAAGCTTCCATCTCATTCTTATTTCCACTTTTCAGAGACAACCACCACAGGAGTTCGGTGTGTTACCCACCCTTCCAGTCCATTCAACAAACAAATAGCAGCAGCAACAAAACACGGCATAGCCTTGAAATTCCCTCTCCCTCTCCCTCGCTCTCTCTCTCTCTCTCTCTCTCTCTCTCTCTGTGTGTGTGTGTGTCTCCATCTCTCTCACTCACTCTCTGTGTCTCTGTGTCTCTCTCCATGTCTCTGTCTCTCTCTCTGTGTGTGTCTCTGTCTCACTCTCTCTCTCTGTTTCTGTCTCTCTCATGCTCTCTCTGTGTCTCCATCTCTCTCACTCTCTCCGTGTCTCTGTCTCTCTCTGTGTGTCTCTCTCACTCTCTCTGTGTGTCTCTGTCTCTCTCACTCTCTCTCTGTGTCTCTCTCTCACTCTCTGTGTCTCTGTCTCTCTCACTCTCTCTCTGTGTCTCTGTCTCTCTCACTCTCTCTACACACACGCACACACAAATATATGATGCTTTGTGAGTTTTAAAAATATTATTAATTTTTGAGTTAAAATATTATTAAAAGGATCATACTGAACACTTTATAGTATGTATCTGCCTTTTCCATCCATTTCTATCATACAGATCTTGGAATATGCAAGGCTTTTGTTAGCATGACAGAAAATACATAGTTTAGTTTAAAAATCTAGTGTTCCACAAAAGTCTAGATTCTTTCCATTATTGTCTTGCCAAGTGAAACTGTTCTCACTAAGAATTTGCTTTTTCTGAAGTTAGCAATATGCTTTAAAATTTTATTGTATTTTCATTTGATTATTCCAAAATTACAACAAAATAGTTGTAGAGATGAGGAACATGTTGTGAATATTAGCGCTTGCCAAAAAGTCAAATAAGAATACCTCCTGACAAGGGAACAGCAAGTGATCCAGATTGGTGGTGAGAGTGTAGGAGGCCTGGTAGGGCATGATCAAGGGTAATGTAACCAAGAGGAATTACTGATCCCAAATGAAGACTGAGCATGATAGTTGGACAAGAGGAAAGTCAAAGGAAATAGAGGAAAGAGCTAGGAGGCAAATGGCATTTATAGAGGTTTAAATAAAGGCATGTACATATGCAAATATATTTATATATGAGGATGGGGAAATGGATCTATGTGTATATATTTATAGGTTTAGTATTGAAGTAGCAGAAGGACATTGGACCTCCACTCAAGTACTCCCTCAATGCAAGAATACTTTCTTCTATTAAATTGGCATTCTATGATGCTAACCTTCCTGACACAACTGCAGAAGACGAAGCGGGTGAATAAGCAAATGTGGTGAAGAAAGCTGATGGTGCCCAGCTATCAGAAGATATATCATCTGGGGTCTTAAAGGCTTGAAGGTAAACAAGTGGCCATCTGGCTCAGAAGCAACAAAGCCCAAATGGAAGAAGCACACCAGCCTGTGTGATCACAAGGTGCCAAAGGGATCAGTTATCAGGCATCAAAACAAAAAAATCATATCATTGTGTGCTTATCTCCATGAAACAATCACTGAAGACAAATGAATGCATAAGCAAATGTGGCAAAGAAAGCTGATGGCACCCAACTATCAAAAGATAGATATAGCATCTGGCATGTTAGAGGCTTGAAGGTAAACAAGCAGCCATCTAGCTCAGAAGCAACAAAGCCCACATGGAAGAAGCACACCAGCCTGTGTGATCACAAGGTGTCAAAGGGATCAGGTATCAGGCATCAAAGAACAAAAAACATATCATTGTGAATGAGGGGGAGAGTGCGGAGTGGAAACCCAAAGCCCATTTTTAGGTCACTGGACATCCCCTTACACAAGGGTCTCTGGGAGGAGACGAGCCAGTCAGGATGCGATGTAGCAACGATGAAACATACAACTTTCCTCTAGTTCCTAAATTTTTTCTCCTCCTCCACTATCGCGTTCCTAATTCTACTTTACAAATCTGGCTAGATCAGAGAATGTACACTGGTACAGATAGGAACTGGAAACGCAGGGAATCCAGGGCAGATGATCCCTCAGAACCAGTGGTGTGGGTGGTGATACTGGGAGGTAGACGGAGGATAGTTTGGAAGAGGGGAACCGATGACAAGGATCTACGTGGGACTTCCTCCCTGGGGGATGGACAACAGAAAAGTGGGTGTAGGGAGACGTCAGACAGGGCAAGATATGACAAAATAATAATTTATAAATTATCAAGGGTTCATGAGGGAGCGGGGAGTAGGGAGGGAGGAGAAAAATGAGGAGCTGATGCCAGGGGCTTGTGTGGAGAGCAAATGCTTTGAGAATGATGAGGGCAATGAATGTACAAATGTGCTTTACACAATTGATGTGTGTATGAATTGTGATAAGAGTTGTATGAGCCCCTAATAAAACGATTTTTAAAATACCTCCTGAATAGGAAGTGTGTTATTTTGTTTAGCTTGCAGAGCTGGTTCTGGTAGGAACTATGCAGGATAGATGTGCCAAAAGAAAAAGCCTCACTTGGATTAAGTCAAGTTGGATCCATGATAATGGAAGCTAGTACATAGCAAGCAAATCTATTTAAAAAATCCGAGCACTGAAAATCCTGGCTTATGGGTCAGGGAGTTGGACATCTCATTCAATAACCTTTGTTGTTTTCCACCTTGGAAACGAGACCTGCAAAACATCAGTGAAAGAGAAGTGTGTTTTATTTATAACATCATTCATGGACCATACATTTAATGAACTGACCCCTAAAGTGATAGCTGAAACTTCTCTGGTGAGAGGTAAGATGTTAGCTGGTATTGAAGATTTCCACCGGCCTGATATGACTGATGGGCGGGACTTTCCCCATCCTGTCCCTATGGCCTCTGCTGGAACTACTGAATTTGGTGGTTGCAGCCAATTGCAGACAACAGCAGTCACTGAGTCCTCTCTCCTCATGGCAATCCCACCTGCTGCAGAGAACTGTGTTCCACAGGCATAAGGTCTCATGGAAGCAGGCCCCCAGGTATCTACATATGGGCAAGACTGACTGAATTCCGGTATAATTTTAGTTACAAGAACAGTTGAACAGTTATGACCTAAAGCAGTGGTTCTCAACCTTCCTAATGTCGCGACCCTTTTAATACAGTTCCTCATGTTGTGGTGACCCCCAACCATAAAAATTATTTTTGTTGCTACTTCATAACTGTCATTTTGCTGCTGTTAAGAAAGGGTTGTTCGACCCTCAAAGGGGTTGAGACCCACAGGTTGAGAACTGCTGGCCTAAAGGCTGCAGTTGGGCCTCTGCTGGGTTGGAAGCACTGGTATACTGGTAAATGTTTAACAGCCAACTTTTTGGGAGGACGGGTCCAGTCCTGATTTGTAACATTTGTCCATTTACACAGTACAAATACTCTCCCATGGTCGAGTTCAGGCTACCACCTTGACCTCCCTGAAAGGTGAAAGCAATGCACAGTCACGTACCACTGTATAGTAAGTATTTCCCCCATACAGGAGCGGTACATACAAATAGCCTCAAACGCAGAAGAAGTAGGAAAACAATGAGTGAAATAAAAATAAGTGAGTTTTCAGTGTTTATTAATATAAAATATTTAATTAAAATCATACTTTTTATTCTTAATAACACCTGCACTTAGCATTTGGCTCAAAATAACTTTCCCTAAAAATTAAACAACTGCTTCTGTGAGCCAGTGCACTCCAGCATCACTGGCCTGGAGGACAATAGAATTTTAGTTTACTAAGTTGCTTGCTGAATCATAATTTATATGGGAGAGTAAAACAAAAAATACAGAGAATTATGTTAATACACTCTGGCTCACCTATTTTAAAATGAACCTGAGAAAATAATTTTCTTTGAATAAGTGAGAGGTGACTCACCTCTTTTTCCCTTAGTACTTTATCTCAACCTTGAAGTGATAGCTTATGAAGTAAATTTATGCCAGTAGATTTCTGCCCGTGTCACAGATAATAATAAATGCTACTTACTGTTTATTTGATTTTTTTCCCCTCAAGGCATAACTGTGACTTCTGATGAAGAAAAAAACCTGAATCATTATGTACAAGATTTACAGAACCTCCTACTAAGTGTTCCCACGAAGGGGGAGACAGGCCATGAGACAAAAACAAAGGCTACCAGCAGTGTCACTCCTACAGGCACGAAGGCGATAAGGTACGAGGAGCTGTCCACTGACAAAGATGTTCTACTCAATCCCATCAGGGAAGTCACGACGCCGGTCCCTCACCAGGGGATCACAATGGAAGACGAGAGGAGAAAACGTACGAAACGTACAGCATTCTGGTCCATCAAACCCAACAATATTTCTGTTGTTTTACGTACAAAAGAACCTTATATTGAAAAAGAAGAAGAACCTGATGTGATTGTAAGAACAACTGAAAACACAACGCCATTGTCACGTGCCCCTGATTTAAGTAAGGCTCCACAAGTCACCTCACCCACATCACCTCCGCCCACTACTCGAGAAAGCAGTGACTTGAGAGACTCCACGGAGCTGGAAGACGTTCCTCAGCTCTCGGGGGAAAATCTGGAGGGAATAACGTTTGGAAAACACACGCAGACTTTGAATAATGATGACATTTTGAGAAAAATTTCAGATATTCATTCACAGGTGCAGCAGGCACCTCATGGGGACAACCTCAATGAAGAATCTCGAGAGGACATCCGCGCCTCCAAAGAAGACCTGAGACGAAGCATTGCTTTAGCAGCAGCCGCTGAACAGAAGTTGACTAAAATGTCGGAGTCCCAGATCTTACCACTAGGACAAACTGGTAACGAAATCGGTAACATTGAATCTGTTATTAACATGTTGTATAATTCTAGAGATAAATTGCCTGAATATTTTGATATTAAATATGTGCCGCCAGAGATGAGAGAAAAAACGAATACAGTATTCAGTGGATTGAAGAAAATATTATGTGTAGGTGGAGAAGAAGCTCAAAGCCTTGTTCGGAGGTTAATAAAGATTAGTATGAAACTTCTAAGGCTACTTAATATTCCAGGACTTAAATGAATTGTGCATTCATTCCTAGGAGAAATAAGCATATTACTGATTTCAAACGATGTGTAAGAATATCTTCTCTTGCAATTCAGTTTGCTAACACATTTCCATGTCATTGTTATAAAAAGTTTTCATATGCACCAAAACTCTATTTAAAATAAAATAAAATAAAATTTTGTTCAGGAGTTTGTAGTGTTTTCTCATTAATTAAGTTTTAAAGCCTGTGAAGATTTAATTTCTGTTTAAGCTTTGATTTTAAATAGTTGCCTAGACATGTGAAGTTCTGGGTGACTCTGTGTTCTCCAGCCGAATGGAGGACTTGGGGCTCTGCACTACATTATTTGGCTATAAGGCTGCTTCATTTGAAAGGCATTAATAAAGATCCCTACTCTTTCTTTGTTAAGTGCTTTTGGAGCATCAATGAGACTGTAGAACCGTATCCCTTTTTGTTTGTTTTTAGGAATTTCTGTATATAAGGTTATATCTTCTACAAATAGAGTTTTGATCAAGTCATTTTAAAAACTCCCAACAAAATTATCCAGGCCCCGAGAGACTCACTGGTGAATTCTCCCAAACATTCATAGAACGAGTGGCATCAATTCTATTCAAACTATTCCAGAGGATGGAAAAGAGTGGACTGTTCCTGATTAACTTTATAAGAATGAATATATAACCTTGATATTCAAGTCAGATATAAAAAGAAAATTATAGAAAAATATCCATCAAGAACATAGCACAAAAGTTTCTCCCAATCCTTTGATTTTTATTCTATTTTTAGTCTTTGTGTCTAAGGTGTGTCTCTTGTAGACAACATATTGATATGTCTTTTCTGTACCTTTTCCATCCATCATTTGACTTTATTTTATTGATGTTTATTAGCAAATCAAAATTTATTATTAATTTTTGATACAGTTCAACATACTCTTTTGGGTAGTGACTGCACAATGTTTACCATTTATTTATTTACCAGGCTAAGCACTGAAACCTCCAAATTATTGATTTTTATGCTGTACTTTCTTGGCGATGGCGGGTGGCTCCTCTTTCTGAGTACCTAGAGTGGTCCTTTTAGTCTAGGCTCTTGTTATCATTTACGGTTCTTCTACTCTTTGAAGTACATTAAAAAAAATTAGTTAACTTGCAATGACAGAGAGTTGAGAACATAAGTAATTAGCACTTTGATGCTCAGACAGAATGAACAGTCCCAAATCATGGGATCAAAGCTTGGTCCTGGGTACCCCTCAAGACATCATTGGTGGTCATATTCAGTTAGAGGATACATACATTGGTGGGGGGGGGGCAACCAGATGACATCACTTATATGTTGTTATCCTTTCATAAACATCTGCAACAAGTGACAGAAAACACCAGGATGTACAGTGTAGTCGTCTGAGGAAAAGAAATTACATGATCTGCTTAGGACAGGATGCTACAGAAACACTGGAGTTGGAGGAGCTGGAGGAGAGAGAAGGACTTCTTTCACACGGAGGCACACATACATCATCAAAGCTCAAAACTTTGGAGGGCAGCAGCAACAGGGCCAGGCTTCTTGGTCTGTGTGTGGTGGGCTTCACTGGCACTTGTGTCTCTTCCAAAGGCTAGCAGTTTGCAGGGAGAGTGAAGGCTGTGGGGAAAGCAGACGGCCTGAAGCATGGGAGACATGAGCATGGGCATTGGATGGATGTCTCCTCTTTCTTGATCATTCTGCAACTTTCTGGCTCTTGAGTAATCCATTTAATTCATTTAAATTCAGTGTAAATATTGATAGGAATGAATTTATTCCTGGTATTTTGCCGCGCGCGCGTGTGTGAGAGTGAGATGTTACTGGTTCTTTTGCTCCACAACATTTTCTGTGCTGAGTTCATTGTGGGTTTTATTTTCGTCATTTCTATTATTTTAGTGTTCACTCAATTTTTATGATTTTCTTATTTTATTTTGACAAAAAGGTTTATTAATTTTCTTTGAGGTAGACTTGTAATTTATTAATTTCTTACCCAAAGTTTGAAACAATCAACTCTATCTTAGTATCTATTTGACGTCGCCATTTGGAAATTTTGTAGCTATACTACTCTCTGCTTTTGCTTTTTGGATTGCCTTACTTTACAAAGTGGTATCCTTGGATCCCATTTTTTAGTCTGGTAGGTTTGTTTTCCTTTGAGTACTTCTACATCTGAGTAGACTTCTGTGTGTTGTTGATCTCAGGTTGTTTTTCTGCCATTGTTCATTCTCTGTCCAAAGAACTTCCTGCTGTATGTCTTATAGTTTTGGTTTGCTTTTTAACCAATTCTTTTCATTTTTATTTGGAAATATCTTAGTTTTGCCATCAAACAATTTTACTGGGCATATGATTCTTATCCACTTCCCGCGGCCCCCCGTGCCACCCCCGCCTCTACTTTTAGAGTTTTACATGCATCATCTCATTGCTTTCTCGGCTGCCTGGTTTCTACTGAGAAATGTTTTTGTTGTGGAAGTTTTTTTGTTTTTACCAAGCTGCTTTCAGGACTCTTTCCTTAACTTTGATTTTGGAACATTTGATTATGATATGGCTTGGTGTTTTCTTTTGGCTCTACCCTGTTTGAGATTCATTAAATTTGTTGAGTGCTTATCTTTGTGCTTTTAAGTAAATTTTCTTCCAATAACTGACAATTTTCTTTGTGATTTTCTTGGGTTCATCTCCTTCTGGAATTCTGATCACTGGAAAGTTATTCCTTTTAATTCCCACATAATACTTAGGATTGCTTAGGATTTGGTGGGGGATGTTGTTAATTTTTTAATTGTTCTTCTAGGAAATTAGTATTGACAGATTTGTCTTCAAGCTCACTAATTTGGCCTTCCATTGATTCGATATCACTCATTTGCCCTTTCACTGTATAATCTGTCTCTGAAATTATAGTCTTAATCTTATGCATTTCTACTTGCTGTTTTTGTATGGTTTCTAACTTTTCATTTACTTTGACAGTTTGTTTTTGTAGCATTTTCTCAAACCCTTCTCAATTCCCTCCCCCCCCCCCCCCCAGTTTTCCTTGACTTTGTCTGTAGCTTTTTCAATCTTTCAGTTCACTGTAAGTACCTAAATAGTCTTATTTTGAATTTGTTACCAGGTAGTGCTATTTCTTCCTTAGAAAAGTTTTCTGGATCTGTATTTTGGTCACTTGTTTGAGCTACTGTGTCTTGTTTCTTCATATGAACTGAAATTGCCTGTTATCTCTGAAACATCGTGGTGGTGTTACATTTGTATTTAATTGATGGTGGTGTGCTGTGTAGCCTTAAACATTCACCACCTGCCTCCTAGGTGTGATAGAGAAAGGAAGTGTGAGTGCAGTTCCCTGTTCACTAATCATGTAGCATAAATGAGGGAGTTTGGGGATGGAGTTGGCTGCTCTATAGCATTTCTTGGCTGATAAAGGAGTAAGAAGTGGCTCTTAGCAAGGGGAGCAAAGCAACGAAGTCCCCAAAATAGACTTTGGGGCCAGGGCATGGCACCCCATCAGACTTGGCCAGAAAACACTCCTAAAGGTCAACAAACAGACCTGGAACTATTTATAGGCTTTTCTTTTTTTCTCTTTTTTTGTCGTTGGTTTATTTTGTTGTGGTGGGGGTTTTTTTTTGTTTTCTTTTCTTTTGTTATTTTGTGTTGCTCTGCCTTGTTTTTGTGCTTATTATTGTCTCTGCGTGTCTACCTAGATAGGCGGGATAAACAACCTGGAGGAGAAAATAACAACAACATGGCCGACAGTTCCAGGGGACATGGGAGAGGGGAGGAATTACTGAAACCCTAATGAAGGCTGAACATGACAGTGGGACAAGAGGAAAGTAAAAGGAAATAGAGGAAAGAACTAGGAGGCAGAGGGCATATATAGAGGTCTAAATATAGACATTTACATAAATTTAAATATAATTTTATATAATAGGGAAATAAATCTATGTACATATATTTATATGTTAAGTATCAAGGTAGCAGACAGATATTGGGCCTCTACTCAAGTACTCCCTCAACACAAGAGCAGTTTGTTCTAATAACCTGGCATTCTGTGATGCTCACCTTCCTGACAACGATCATGGAAGACAAAATGGGTGCATAAACACATGTGATGGAGAAAGCTGATGGTGCCTAGCTAGTGTCTGTGGTCTTAAAGGCTTGAAGATAAACAAGCAACCATCTAGCTGAGAAGTAAAAAAGTCCACCTGGAAGAAGCATCAGCCTGTGTGATCAGGAGGTGTTGATGGGATCAGGTATCAGGCATCAAAGACCCAGAACAACAACCAAAAAAATCATATCAATGTGAATGAGGGGGAGTGTAGAATGGGGACCCAAAGCCCATCTGTAGACAATTGGACATTCCCCTCACAGAAGGGTCACAGGAAGAGATGAGCAGTCAGGATGCAGTACAGCACCATTGAAACATACAACTTTCCCCTAGTTCTTTAATGCTTCTTACCCACCGTTATCATAATCCCAATTCTACCTTAAAATTTTCAACTAAACCATAGCATGTACACAGTTACAGAAAACTGCTGGAAATACAGGGAATCCTGGACAGATAAACCCCTCAGGACCAATAATGAGAGTAGCAATACCAGGAGGTAAGGGGAAGGTGGGGGAGAAAGGGGGAACCAATCATAATGATCTACATATAACCCCCTCCCTGGGGGATGAACAACAGAAAAGTGGGTGAAGGGAGAAATCCGTCAGTGTAAGACATGAAAAATTAATTACAAATTATCAAGGATTTGTGAGGGTACATGGATTTGGCAGGGAGGGGAGAGGAGGGATAAAATGAGCTAACTCCAAGGGCTCAAGTAGAAAGAAAATGATGACAACAAATGTACAAATGTGCTTTGTACAATGGATGATGAACGTATGGATTGTGATAAGAGCTGTATGAGCCCCCAATAAAATGATTACAAAAAGAAGACGTGGCTCTTGCTCAGTGGGTAGGGCTGCAAGAAGCAGGAATGAGGTGGTGCCCTTTTGGTATGATGGCTGTCTCTGTGGGTGGTACAAAAAAGGGGAAAAAACAACCAAAGTAAACAACAGCTAAAATTGAAATAATAAAAAAGAAAAAGTGGGGGAAAGCAGGCAAATGCGCAAGAAAAAAATTAACTTAATAACTAGAAATTGAAAAAAAGAATGGAAAAATAAGAACAAGGGAAGAGAAGAAAAACAATAAAACAAAGGAGAAAAGAGGAGACAAAGACAATAAAGAAAAAACTATTTGAAAAGAAGATTTAATAAGGGAAGGGAGAAAAGGAAAGGGAAATAGAAGGTAAAAAGAAAACTAGAAAGCATCAATGAGGGGGAGAAAGAACAGTGTAGCCAGCAAGATAAGTAGAGCACTGGAGCATGGGCAAGACCCAGAGAAGAGGAAGCTGTGAGGCACAGGGCTTGGATGTGGGTTGGTGCCCTCTGAAAGCCAAGGAGATCACAGATGGGGTGGAGTGAAGGTTGAGGATAGAATGCCTGGGTCAGAACAGAGTTCATGCTGGCCTTGAATGATGCTCAAGATCAGGGTGTCTGATGTGGAAGTTGTTCGTGCCTCGTCAGAGGGTGGCTGGGGCCCAGAACCTTGTGCCCAGAAGAAACTATTTCTGGCCCAGAGAGCACTTGGGGACAGGCAAGTTGGTTATGGAAGGTGTTGCCCACTGGTCTGATAAATCCAGATTTGAAGTGGTGCCACTGACTGGCTACACTTCTGGTAGGTAGGAGGATGTATGGAGCAAGGGGAGATTGACCAGTCACTGATGTGGGCATTCATGTTGCTAAGATGCTGTTGTATTTAATTGCTGCTTGCAAAAGTTCAAGACGACTGTATCAGGCCAGCTCATTCAACGACTTTATCCAATTCACTTGTCTATCTTTCCCTTCGAAGCTCAGACCTCCAGGATTATCACCTGTGTCTGTTTCACTTGGCCTCTCTGTCTTTGTTGTAGAGGTTGTGTAGTGTGTCTTCTAGGCTGCCATCTTGACGGAAGTCCCCAAAATCTTTTAATTCCTTATTTCCATGAACTTGTTAAAGCCCCTTTGTATTCCTTTTTAAAGTTCTATTAACAGCTTTTCATTTAGAGTCATATTAATGTATCCATTTGAGCTCTCTTTCAGTAACAAGTTTTCCTGGAATATTTTCTGTCTTTTCACTTTCAATTTAGTTGTGTTTTGAGATCTATGTGGGTCTCTGGTAACGAGCATATAATTGCATGATGTTTTCTTGTCCATTCTGTCATTCTCTGCCTGTTGATGGAAGCATTTAACCCATTTATATTTAAAATGGTTTGCACCTTGTTGTCCCTCATTTCCTCAACTTCCTTACTTTTGCTAAGTTTGTATAACGAACCATTTTTATTCCTTTCTCCTTGCGTGTGTGTGTGTGTGTGTGTGTGTGTGCACGCGCGCTGGAGAGTGTTTATTATACAAAATCATCAGGATGAGGAGACTCCAAGCCCCAGCCCTCCCCACAGGGAAGCCACCCTGGGGCTGCCCAGGACCTGCCCCTGCAGCCCTGTAGGGAGACCCCGCTCCCTCCCAGCCCCTGGGGATGGAGAAGGCTGAACCCTACACCCTCAAAGAGAAGGTTTGGAGCTCCCATTTTCTGGGCGACCTCCTCCCCATGCACCCCCACAATGTCCACCCACCCCTCTGACTCAGGGACACCACACACTTGAACAGGACAGCAGACACTGGCTGGGGGCTGCTCCCCACAGCCCACCCAGCCACGGTTGTGTCTTTTTTCAGTGGGTGGGCAGAGCACAGTCTGAATGGCTTCTTGGAATAATTATGGTCAACACTGAGCACTCTAGGTAGCTGAGGGAGTCCATCTCCCGGCCATGGCCAGGCCCCTGCAGGTAGGTGATGGGTGCCCACTTTTTGTCCTGCAGCCTCTCGATGGTATCCTTGTCTTGCAGGTCCAGCTTGGTATGAACCAGGAAGGTGGGGGCAGTGATGCCACACCTCCTGGTACCACTTGGCGCAGACGTTCTCAAAGGATGCTGGCCTCACCACGGAAAAGCAGATCAGAAAGGCATCAGTCTAGGGGTAATAGCCGGTCGTAGTCCTCCTGTCCCGCCATGTCCCATAGCCCCAGGTTGACTGGCTTTCCGTCTACCATCACATTGACCGAGCAGTTGTCAGGAAGGCAGTTGTGGTGGTGCAGCTAATCAGTAGGCAGGTCTTCCTTCCCCACGGTGCCGGTGCCAGCACCGACCACTATACACTTGATGGCCGGCATGGGCACCGGGGCTGGGTGGAGCTGCGGAGAAATGCCCGGGCACCACAGCGTGTCTCTTTGTCTTTATATTTTAACATGCTTTCTTTTTATCATGCTAATATTTCTTCCAACAGTTTTATTGGCACATAATTTACATATCGTACAATTCAATTGTTCAACTATATCAAGAAGAATTGTACAGCCATTACCACATCAATTTTAGGACAAGCCTTCCCATGGTTAAATCACCTTTAAGATGAGTTGTGCAATCACAATCAGTTCTATTGTTCCCTCCTCCCCCTCCCCACCTTCATTGTTTTCTCCCTAAATCCTCCCTCCTTATCTCCGACCCCCTCCGGCCACATCCCCTGCATCAGTTATCACTATGCGTCCACTCCTTCTGTGTGTCACAAATTGGGAAACCCAACAGAAACATGAAAAACAAAATCACAATAAGGTGGTAAGGATAAAATAATAATGATATAAAGACAAAAATACACATAATAAGTAAGAAAGAAAAGACCCACATCAACATTCAAAAAGCCAGGGAAGAAATTTCTGTCATGGAACAAGTAAGAAATACGTGCACCCAGAACAAATTCAGGTCGTGTCTATAGGGAGGTCAACTGGTCAAGCATCGACTTTGATTGAGCATAATCAAATTACACTGGTCTATGGCCGATGATAAGGCAATTGGAGACTCTTGCCTGTGCCAGCATTTCTAACTAGACACTCTGCAGATGGGGTTTGAGCTCCCACTGTCCATAGGCTTCTATGGTCATAATTTTTGCTCTGATACTTTGCTCTTTGCCAAACTCAAATTTTGTAATTGCCATCTTTGCATCACACAGCCATGTGTGCTTCTTCTGTGTGGCCTTAGTTGACTCCTCGATTGATGGCTGCTTATTTGAATACAATCCTTTAAGACTCCAGACACTACTCCAATTGATAGTCTTGAAAGCTGGCATCATCTACTTTCTACACCTCACTTATCTTCAGTAATCATTTCATGAAGGTGAGTATAAAGTAGGGCGATGGTATCTGAACTAACTGATTGGAGCTAGCTTGTCCATGGGGCTTTCACATCTCAGGTTTACTTTCGAGGCCATAACCCTCTAAGACCAACTCCCTCAATAGTAGCCATAAGCCAACCAGAAACCAAACCAACAGAATACACACGCAGAAAGTAAAAAGAAAGAAAAAGGGGTGGTGGTGGAAATCAAGCTACAAGCAGGAAAGCAAAAACCCATGTAAAAAAGAAGCACGGCATTGTCACACACACACACACACACACACACACACACACACACACACACACACCCCGGGGTATAAGTCGATTACACTATCACCATCGTCAATTTTGCCTGTGACCCAGTCACTGTCGCTATGAGGAAACAGTTCCACCCTGAGCCACAACCCATGAGTTTTTGTCCCACACAGTTCAATCTTCCATTCGATTGGGCTCTGTTGACCCTAAGTATGGGGAATGATATCATGGGGGACCTTTCTGGGTCAATTCTTCCACGTGTAGATCCCTGCTCAATGATCAGACCCTGTTGTGTCACTGCAGGGTGGGCACTGAGGTACTACCTGTATGGTGATCCTGGGTCCCTTTCCACTGGACACCCACTGAACTGGGGGTTCCCTCCAAAAATCCAATGACCACCATTTCTATAATCCTGGGGCGGCCATTCTCTTCCTCTCCCATCCAAGTACCCATCTCCTCAGTCCATGGGTGCAGGCCCCTTTGAGGCAGGATTCAGTTCATTCAGCCGGGCCTCTCTGTTAAGTGCTTCTGGTGTAGCCCCTGCATTATAGCATGCTACCTGCAAGGTCACCTTCCATGACTATCATGGTGTTTAGTCCCTGGCATGGTTCACTGAAGGTTGAGTAGAAACATATTCACAATGTCTACCCAGGAACCTAAGATCTGGCCCCATGTCCCTCTAGGTTCCATACACATTGTTTAGCATCCCTTCCCGCTATGTGGTTAGTTCTCCCTAATCACCCACCACACTCACCAACAGCACTATCTGCGTCTCCCCCACAATGGAAAATGATCCCCTCTCCTGGTCTTGGTGTGATTTCCCAGCAAGGTTCTCCTTCCATTCCTGTGGGGGCCCCATTGGGTTTCCCCACCCTTGTTTCAATGCTGTCTACCCTCAAGTGAATGGACATTTCCAATTCACCCCTCTTGAAGCAGTGATCCCAGGTAACATGAGGTCTCCGCCTTCACGTTGGCTCTTGTGAAATGTGCAAACGTGAAATGATATGTGGTTCATGGTTGGTAGGTAGCCTTCTCTTCTTTTGTTCAGGAATTGGTTCCTAAGGTTTGCTTAATTGGTGTTTCTTCTTATAGTAGTGGATACATACAATACTTGAACTTTGTGATTGACTGACTTCACCCAGCATAATGGTTCCCAGGTCCTTCCATGTTATGTGGGGTTTCATCATTTTTTAGGGATGCATAATATTCCATTAGGAGTATATACCATGGTTTCTTTATCCATTCTTCCACTATTGGGTATTTGGACTGCTTCCAGTTTCTTGCTCTTGTGAACTATGATGCTATGAACCTGGGAGAGCACACCTACACTCATGTTGTGTCTCATTTTTTTTCTTCCTTTTAAAAATAATTTTACTGGCCCCAGCACCAAAAATTAAGTGGATTCCTGCCCCTCCCCTGAAAAGAATTTGTTTCAAAGGATGACATTGACTCAGCAGCTCCGGGAGATGGACATATCTGATCAGAGCACACGGGAGCAGATGAAGGGGCAGGAGGAGACAGTGGAACACAGCCTGGCCCACCAGGCCGTGAGGATGATGTTCCTGATTAGAGCAGCCAGTCCACAGAGAAAACAACATGACTGGCCCCACTATGAGAAATGATGCCCTTCAGTGACTAAGGGTGATACAGGGGACAGCACCGGAGACACAGTGTGGGAATTGCACCTGACCTGATCCCACAACACCGAGGCAAAGCACTAGGGGAGTGCAGTGGAACAGCAAGGGAATGGAGTGGCAAGGTCCCCAGGGAATGCTGAAAGTGGACTTTGGGACCAGGGCGTGGTGCCCCAACAGACTGGACTGGAAAACGCTCCTAAGGGCCAGCAAACGATCCTTGAACGAACTACAAGCCTTTCTTTTGTGGAGTGTTTTGTTTTGTTCTTTGTCAGTGGTTTGTTTTTGTTATTTTGTTGTCTGGTTGTATACTGTTGCTTTGTTTTCCTCTGTCTTGTTTTCGTGAATGTTAGTGTCTCCACAGGTCTGTCTGAATAGGACAGGCTGGATGAACTATCTGGAGGAAAAACAATGGGACAGACAGTTACGGGGGGACAGACAGTTCTGGGTGGGGGAGGGGGAGGAGGGTAAGGAAGTGGTGTTAATAAACACAGGGACAAGGGAACAACATGGGACCCAAAATGGTAGTGAGGGGGGAGTGGCAGGCCTGGTGGGGAATGATCAAGGGTAAGGTTGCATAGAGAAGAGGTATACTCTAGCCCAGGTGGGGACGGAGCATGGTAGTGGGGCAGGAGGAAAGTCAAGGGAGGAAGGAGCTGGGAGTCAAGAGGCATTTATGGAGGTCTAGACAAAGACATGTACATGCAAACAAATATATGAGGATGGGGCAATAGATCTAAGTGTCTACATTTATAGGTTTAATATTAAGGTGGCAGAAGGACCTTGGGCCTCTACTCAAGCACTCCCTCAATGCATGAATACTTTCATTTATTAAATTGGCACACTATGATGCTCACTCTCCCGACACGACTGCTGAAGCCAAAGTGGTTGAACAAGTAAATGTGGTGAAGAAAGCTGATGGTGCCCGGCTATCAAAAGAGATAGTGACTGGGGTCTTAAAGGCTTGAAGATAAACAAGCGGCCATCTAGCTCAGAAGCAACAAAGCCCACATGGAAGAACACACCAGCCTGGGTGATCGAGTGGTCCCAAAGGGATCAGTTATCAGACATCAAAGAACAAAAAATCATCATATCATTGGCTGTACACCTCCATGATAGGATCGCTGAAGACAAATGGGTGCATAAGCAAATGTGGCGAAGAAAGCGGATGGTGCCCGGCTATCAAAAGAGATAGTGTCTGGGGTCCTAAAGGCTTGAAGGTGAACAAGCAGCCATCTAGCTCAGAAGCAAAAAAGCCCACATGGAAGAAGCACACCAGCCAGTGCGATCACGAGGTGCCCAAGGGACCAGGTATAAGGCATCATGCAAAAATTAAAAAAAAGAATATATGTATGTGTATATATATATATATATATATATATATATATATATATATATATATATATATATATACCACATTGAATGAAGGGGGAAGTTCAGAGTGGAGACCCAAGGTCCAAGTGTCGGGCACTGGAGATCCCCTCATAGAGGAGTTTAGGGGAGGAGATGGGTCAGTCAGGGTGTGAGGTAGCACCGATGAAGAACACAGCTTTCCCCCAGATCCTGGATGCTTCCTCCCCCCAACTACCATGATCTGAATTCTACCTTGCAGGGCTGGATAGGGCAGAGGTTGTACACTGGTACATATGAAGGCTAGAGGCACAGGGAATCCAGGGTGGATGATACCTTCAGGACCAAGGGTGTGAGGGGCGATGCTGGGAGAGTGGAGGGTGAGTGGGTTGGAAAGGGGGAACTGATTACAAGGATCCACATGTGACCTCCTCCCTGGGAGAGGGACGGCAGAGACGGGAGGCGGGAGGGAGACTCCGGATAGGGCAAGATATGACAAAATAACGATGTATAAATTACCAAGGGCACATGAGGGAGGGGGGAGCGGGTAGGGAGGGGGAAAAAAAGAGGACCTGATGCAAAGGGCTTAAGTGGAGAGCAAATGCTTTGAGAATGATTGGGGCAGGGAATGTATGGATGTGCTTTATACAATTGATGTATGTATATGTATGGATTGTGATAAGAGTTGTATGAGTCCCTAATAAAACGTTTAAATAAATTTTAAAAAATAATAATTTTATTGGGAGTTCTTACAGATATTATAACAATCCATAATTCAAGTAGATCCAGTGTAATTGTATAATTACTGCCACCATCAGTTTCAAAACATTTTCTTCTTGAACTCTTTGATAATCAGCTCCCATTTATCCCCTCCTCACCCTACCCCCAGGAACCCTTATTATGTGATATTATTATCATTATTTTGGTGTATCTTACACCATCCAGTGTCTCCATTCACCTACAATTCTGTTATTTGTTCCTCTCAAGTGGGACTATACAGTCATCATGGCTATCTGTTCCCCCTTCTCTCTCTTCACTCCCTACTCTTTCAGTACCCTCAAGGAATCATTACCCCTGTTATTATTACCAAAGGGCTTATCTATCTTGGATTTTATGCATCGAATGATCTTTTGTTTTGTTTTTTAGGTACAGTGTACTTTATTGATGGTGCATAACAAGGTCAGGCTCTCTAAGCCCCTCCCCTTCCTTCAGGGGGTTCCGATGTTATATTCTCAGTATGTTAAGGGATTGAATTAGGGGCAAAGACTCCCCAGCAACTGAGAGCCTCTCTTCCTCTAGTGCTGTTGCTGGGGCTGCTGGTCCAGGGGGGTTCTTACTCCTTGGAGGCCATGTGGACCATGAGGTCCACCACCCTGTTGCTGTAGCCAAATTCATTGTCATACCAGGAAATGAGCTTGACAAAGTGGTCGTTGAGGGCAATGCCAGCCCCAGCATCAAAGGTGGAAAAGTGGGTGTCACTGTTAAAGTCACAGGAGACCACCTGGTCCTTGGTGTAGCCCAGAATGCCCTTTAGGGGACCATCGGATGCCTGCTTCACCACCTTCTTGATGTCATCATACTTGGCAGCTTTCTCCAGACGGCAGGTGAGATCCACGACGGACACATTGGGGGTGGGGACACGGAAGGCCATGCCAGTCAGTTTCCCATTCAGCTCCGGGATAACCTTGCCCACAGCCTTGGCAGCGCCAGTAGATGCAGGGATGATGTTCTGGGCAGCCCCACGGCCATCGCGCCAGAGTTTCCCAGAGGGGCCGTCCATGGTCTTTTGGGTGGCAGTGATGGCGTGGACTGTGGTCATGAGTCCTTCCACGATGCCAAAATTGTCATGGATGACCTTGGCCAGGGGGGCTAAGCAGTTGGTGGTGCAGGAGGCATTGCTGACAATCTTGAAGGAGTTGTTGTACTTCTCATGGTTCATGCCCATCACAAACATGGGGGCATCGGCAGAAGGGGCAGAGATGATCACCCTCTTGGCACCGCCCTTCAGGTGAGCCCCGGCCTTCTCCATGGTGGTGAAGACACCGGTGGACTCCACGACATACTCGGCACCGGCCTCGCCCCACTTGATGTTGGCGGGATCTCGCTCCTGGAAGATGGAGATGGCTTTCCCATTGACAACAAGCTTCCCATTCTCAGCCTTGACGGTGCCCTTGAACTTGCCGTGGGTGGAATCATACTGGAACATGTAGACCATGTAGTTCAGATCAATGAAGGGGTCATTGATGGCAACAATGTCCACTTTGCCAGAATTGAAAGCAGCCCTGGTGACCAGGCGCCCGATGCGGCCGAATCCGTTCACTCCGACCTTCACCATCGTGTCTCCGGGATGCGGCTGGGATTGCACGGGAACGGGAGAGGCGGCTGTCTGTCGCACGAGGAGGAGCAGAGAGCCACATCGAATGATCTTAATGATACAAATGAGCATACGCTGGTCTAGCAAGACTAATGGGGCAAAACTAAGGCCATATAGTAAGGGGAGGAAATATTAAAGAACTAGAGGATAGTTGTATGTTTCATCAGTACTATGCTGCACCCTGGATATATCAACCCTTCATTTGTGGCCCTTCTTTGATGGATTGTCGAATTATCTTACAGGTGGGTTTTGGGTCTCCACTTTATCTATGTTCCTTCACACTAATTTGATTGCTTGTTTTTGAAATTCTGATACATATTCCCATTGACACCTTGTGATCACACAGGCTGGTGTGCTTCTTCCATGTGGGCTTCGTTGCTTCCCTGCTAGATGGCCATTTGTTTAACTTCAAACCATACAAATAGTTCCAAGTTTGACTATTGTCCTGACACAGAGCAGATGAGTATCTCTATCTTAAATGGCAAGTGGGCCCTGTTATAATCCATCAGTCCAATCCTCTTTTCTTTCAGGGATCCATATCCCAGGACCCACTGATCTAACAGCACTTACACCCTTTTAGCACCTTCTACAAGACCCCATTGCTCTTCCTGCAGTCAAGGATGGAGCGATCCAGTGCCCTACCCTCCACCCCATTACATCTTTAGACTTTCATTGTGGTCCCCTTGTGAATATCCCCCCAACCAATACAAATGAGGTGCCAAGCACCCATCAGAAGTCTACAATTGGGAATCCTCAGGGACATTGTGGCTTTGCTCCGGTTGTTGCTCTGTTGCACTTCCCTCTTGGTTTTCCCCCCATGTGAGTAGGTCAGACTGGCCACACTCCCTGAACTGGATCTTCAGTACTGTCCTCTGTAGCATGGTCATCTAGGGAGGGGACATCATGTCTCTAGCTGAGGCTGACCCAGCAGTCATCTCTGTGAACAAGCTGCTCAGAGCAAGAACCTTGCCCCAAGTCTCTATTTATTTATTTATTTATTTATTTGCCCCCAAGTCTTGGTGCACCAAAATGAGGTCTGTTATCTCTCTCCCTTTTCTCTGTAGACTTAAACAATACCCTCCGCTTGGGTGGATTAGTGCCCTGTTCCCCTACCCCTCTGTGGACTAGAAAGGTATAGGAGGGTGGGGGTAAGATGTATTTCAGCACAGGTGTGATACACATTATTGGATTTGGTTTCTCTCACCATAATATCTGGTCCTCAGCTCAGGAACTGTGAAATATGTACATTTCCCCCTATGACCATTCTGCTGTTTGAACTTCTGCAGTCAGCAGCCAGTGGACTCATGTTATACTTGTCATTTTGTGCTTGGCTAACTTCACTCAGCATAATATCCTCCAACTCTTACCACGAGACGAGGTGCTTCATCTTTTGATCACTCTTTTTGGCATACATAGTACTCCATTTGTGTATATACCAGAATTTTTAATCCTTCGTCTATTGACAGGAATTTAGGCTGTTTCCAATTCTTTGCAATTGTGAACCGCACGGCAGTGACCATTGGAGTGCAGATGTCTGGCCATGGCCTTTTTCTTACTTCTTCTGGGTATATGCTGTAGTAGTTACATAATCAAGGGTCAATTTGAGGATGAGGGGTGTAGGGGTGGAGTCTAGGCTATTAATCAGGATATGGCCAATGAGATCTGTGTGGGCATGGCCTTCCCCTAAGGATTCTGGGAATTATTGAATTTTCCTCCTTGGAGATGGGAGACTCTCTGCTCACATCTTGGGAGACATAGTAACTGACAAGACACATGGACCGACCTGGATGCAGAGACCCCTGCCAGCGCTAAGATGTTTCCAATTCCATTGGATCCAAGGACTTTCTACCCACTGGCCCGTGATCTACATTCAGTGTCATTACATTTGTTCATGAGTCTAAATAGGATTTTATAGATTGGTATCAGACATATGGGCTAATATCAGACTTATGGACTTGATCTGGACTGGACTGGGATTTTTTCTCAATGTTCAATTGCTCGTGTATATAATTCTCTTTCTTATACGCATATGAGTGTCTCCATCAATTTTTTCCTCTAATCTACCCAGACTAACATATGCCCAGTACTGGGATTGCTGGGTCCTATGGCAATGATTTCCATCTGTTTTAGGTATTGTCAAATCACTTTCTATAGTGGCTGTACATGTCTACAAGACCACCAGCAGCAAATGAGAGTTCCTATCTTACTGTGTCCACTCCAACATTAAAAAACAATCGTTTTATTGGGGGCTCATACAACTCTTATCACAATCCATACATACATCAATTGTATAAAGCACATTTGTACATTCACTACCCTCATCATTCTCAAAACATTTACTCTCCACCTAAGCCCCTGGCATCAGCTCCTCATTTCCCCCCTTTCCTCCCCACTCTCCCCTCCCTCATGAATCCTTGATGATTTATAAATTATTATTTTGTCATATTGTCCGACATCTCCCTTCACCCACTTTTCTGTTGTCCATCCCCCAGTCCACTCCAACATTTATTGCTTACTTTTATTTAATTGGGCGATCAGTGTAGGTGTTAGTTGGTATCTCATGGTGGTTTTGATTTGCATTTCCTGGATGGCTAATGGTCTGGAACACTTTCTCATATGTTTATTTGCCATCCGAGTTTCCTCCTTGGTGAATCTTCTGCCCACCTCCTCAGTGGGCTTTTAGTTTTGTCTTGTTGTGAGCTTCCAGGATTCTATAGATTTTAGTAATCATCCCTCTGTCTGATAGGTCATTACTTTCCCCCCTCCGTGGGCTCTCATGTTACTCTTGATGAAGTCTTTCCATGTGCACAGGTGTTTTGTCTTTAGAATGGCCCACTCATCTGCTTTGTCCTCCTTAGGGTGTATATCCTTCCTAATTTCTGGTAGCCCCGGTATTCCCTGTGCTTGGGTTCTTAGCTTTGTCCCAATCCTCTCATTGATGAATCTAACAGTTTGGGGTTTTACCTCAAGGTCTGTGATCCACCTTGAATTTGTTCTTGTGCATGAAGTGAGGTGCGGGTCTTGTTTCATGCTTCTGCACACTAATATCCACTTTTTTCCAGCATGATTTGTTGAAAAGGGCATCTGCTTCCCATTTGAAATTTTGGGGACCTTTGTCAAAGATCAGTTGTCTATCTGATGCTCTTTTTATTTCTGGATCCTCTGTTCTTTTTTTAAAAATCATTTTATTAGGGGTTCATACAACTCATCACAATCCATACAGACATCACTTGTGTAAAGCACATTTGTACATTCATTGCCCTCATCATTCTTAAACATTTGTTCTCCACTTAAGCCCCTGGCATCAGGACCTCATTTTTCCCCTCCCTCCCTCCTCCCTCATGAACCCTTGATAATTTATAAATTATTATTTTGTAATATCTTGCCCTATCTGACATCTCTCTTCACCCACTTTTCTGTTGTCTGTCCCCCAGGGAAGAGATCACATGTAGATCCTTGTCATCGGTTCCTCCTTTCCACTCCAATCCTCCCCCCACCTTCCCAGTATCGCCACTCACACTACTGGTCCTGAAGGGATCATCCACCCTGGATTCCCTATGTTTCCAATTCCCATCTGTACCAGTGTACATCCTCTGGTCTAGCAATACTTGCAAGGTATGGTTTGGATCATGACAGTGGGGGGAGGGGGAGTGAGGAGGCATTTAGGAACTAGAGGAAAGTTGTATGTTTCATCGTTGCTACATCACACCCTGACTGGCTTGTCTCCTCCCCAAGACCCTTCTGTAAGGGGATGTCCAGTGGCCTACTAATGGGCTTTGGGCCTCGACTCTGCACTCCGACCCTCATTCACTGTCGTAAGATTTTTTTGTTCTGATGATGCCTGTTACCTGATCCCTTCGACACCTTGTGATCACACAGGCTGGTGTGCTTTTTCCATGTGGGCTTTGTTGCTTCTGAGCTAGATGGCCACTTGTTTACCTTCAAGCCTTTAAGACCCCAGATGCTATATCTTTTGATAGCAGGGTACAATCAGCTTTCTTCACCATATTTTCTTATTTACCCGCTTTGTCTTCAGTGGTTGTGTCTAGGAAGGTGAGCATGATAGAATGCCAATTTAATAGAAGAAAGTATTCTTGCATTGAGGGAGTACTTGAGTGGAGGTCCCATGTCCTTCTGCTACCTTAATACTAAACCTATAAATATATGCACATAGCTCTATTTCCCCATCCTCATATAAATATATTTGCATACATACATGTCTTTATCTAGACCTCTATAAATGCCCTTTGCCTCCCAGCTCTTTCCTCTATTTCCTTTGACTTTCCTCCTGTCCCACTATCATGCTCAGTCCCCACAAGGATTCCAGCAATTTCTCTTGGTCACATTATCCTTGATCATGCCCAAACAGGCCTCCCACACCCTCCCCACCACCGATTTGGATCACTTGTTGTGTTCTTGTCTCTGGGTTTATTAACACCACTACCTTTCCCCCAACCTTCCCCTCTCCCATATCCCCGCGGAACTGCCGGTCCCATTGTTTTCTCCTCCAACTGTTAATCCATCCTATCTTATTTAGACAGATCTGCGGAGATAATCACATGCATAAAAACAAGACAGAGCAAAACCAAGCAACACTATACAACGAAACAACAACAAACCAATGACAAAACACAACAAGAAAAAGAAGCTTGTAGTTGGTTCAAGGATTGTTTGTTGACCATTAGGAGTGTTTTCCAGTCCAGTCTGTTGGGGCACTATGCCCAGGCCCTAAAGTCCACCTTCAGCATTCCCTGGGGACTTTGCCGCTCCATTCCCTTGCTGTTCTGTTGCCGCGCCTTAATGTTTTGCCTCAGTGTGGTGGGATCAGATCGGGTGCAATTCCCACACTGTGTCTCTGGTGTTGTCCCCTATACAGCTATTGGTCAGTGAGGGGCGTCATGTCGCATAGTGGAGCCTCTCTGTGGACTGGCTGCTCTAATTGGGAACATCATCGTCACGGCCTGGTGGACCAGGATGTGCTCCGCTCTCTCCTTCTCCCACTTCATCTGCTCCCGTTTGCTCCCATCAGATATGTCCCTCTCCTGGAGCTGCAGATTCAGTGCTGTCCTTTGAAATAAATTCTTCTGAAGGGAAGGGCAGGTGTCCACTTAGTAGTTGGGGTTGGGGCCCACCCCCGAGACCTCTCCACTAGTTCCCTACTCCACACTGGCATGTGGAGTACTGGGTTGAAGTCTGGTCCCTCTTTCCCTGTGGAGATATAAACAATACCTTTTGCCTGGTCTTGGCACAAGGTACTCCATTTTGAGTTCGGCGCCTCCACTCACCCCTCGCTGGCCTCCCCTCCCCTCGCTGAAAACCGCAAGTTCTGAGAACCAAACATCCCCAGAGCAAGGACGTTCTTTGAAGATATGGTCACTCCACCCGTCCTTGACATATGGATAAGATTAACGACCTTCTCCCTTCTGAAGCACCTGTGTGCGCAGATTCTCCCCATTCCCGGCGCGGTTTCAATAGCTCAATACCCTGAGTTGCTGAACCCGTCTGCAAGCTTCTCAATAAAGCCTGCTTCTAAAACTTTGCCAATTGGATCTTTGGTTCTGTTTCGTGCCCCAATAAACCTTACACCCTCCCCTTGGGTTGTTTAGTGCCCTGTGCCCCCGCTACCCATTTATTTATTATTATTATTTTTTTCCCCTTTTCCCACCTCCTTTTTAGTTGTCTACCATGTGTATCCCTGTATTTTGTCTGATCCCTGCCATATTACCTGGTCCTCATCCCAGAAATGTTTGCATAGCCTAGCTTTTTTCCTATGCCCCTTTTGCATTTTTTAAAAAGTTTACCTCAGCAGACTTTGAATTCTTTCCATCTTTAAGCCAATGCTATCTTGAGGTCTGATTTTCTCTTTTTGCCCTCTGGATGAGGTTGTTCTATGTGGCGGTCTCTTATTTGTGCTTAGTGAGTGTTGTTCTTCTGCCCATACTGGGTTGGCAAGGATCTTTTGTAGGGCTGAGTTTCTTCTAACATATTCTTTGAGTTTTTCCTTGTCTAGGAAGACTCTTACTTCTCCATCTATCTTGATCGATAATTTGGCTGGGTAGAGTATTCTTGGGTTTGCATTGTTTTCCTTCAATTTTTTTGGAATATATTACTTCTCTCCTCTTCTTCATAGTTTCTGCTGATAGGTATGAGCATATTCTTATTTGGGAACTTTTATACGTGATTGCTTGTTTTTCCCTAGCTGCTCTCATGATTTTCTCCTTTTCCTCAAAGTTGGATAATTTAACTATTATGTGCCTTGGTGACTTCTTCTTGGGATTCCGTCTAACTGGTGTTCTTTCAGCCTCCTAAATGGTTGCCTGGTTTTCATTCATTAAGATGGGGAAGTTTTCCTACAAGAATTCTCTCACTATTGTTGCAAATGACTTCTTTGTTGTGTCTTCCTCTGGTAAGCCAACAATTCTAATGTTGTTCTGCTTCATAGCATCAGACATAGCTCTTAAGTTTTCTTCAGCTTCTCTGATGATCTTATTAGATTTTTGTTTGGGTTTGTTAAAGTCTGGTTGGCTGTCCTCCAAGTCATTGATGCGGTTTTCTGCTTCCTCCAGTTGATTCTCGAGGTCCGTGTTTCTGCTACTGGTTTTTGTTATCTCCTCCCTAAGCTCCTGTATTTCTCTTTGGTTTATGGATTTTATCTCCTCTGTCTTTTCATCCTTTTCCTGTATTGTTTCCCTCACATCCTGTATGACTCCAAGTAGCATTCTGAGAATTTCTTTCTGCGGCAGCTCAATGTCTGCATCTTCTATGTATGTTGTTATGTTCAGGACATCTTCTGCCATTGCCGTTTGTTTCTCCCGTTTTTTTTTTGTTGAGGTCGTTGGGGCTGATGACTGTTTGCGTTTCGTTGTTTTAGAGGAGCCAGGTGCCATTTTCCAGGGAGTCGAAGAGCACTGGCTCTACCTGGGAGACTTGTAGGAATGCTTCTTCGAACTGACTACAGCGTATTTCACTATGGAATTAACCTACCACTTTATGCACCTGTGGCTTCCCTCTCAGGGGAGTGACCCAGAAGGCTGGTGGGTTGCCTGCTTTGGTGTTGCAGAGATTGGGCAGCGGTTCCTGCAGCAGCTTGGAATGTTGAGGAGTGTTGGCCAAGCTACCTTAGGACCACAGGCACACAGGCAGGAATTGCCCAGTAAGAAGTTGAGCTGAGTATCCCCTGGTGGAGGTCACCAGGGCTGTCCCCAGCCTCGGGCTAGCTACACAGGATGGAGCTCACCTAGCTGGGTGTGGCACAGGTGTAAATGCCCTAGGCTAAGGGGAGTGGTCTGGAGGTTAGCAGTAGTGTGTGAGAGACCGAGAAAGAGACAAAAATGAGAAGAAGAAAAAAAGTAAGCCCGCTGAGCCTGTGGGGGTCTGGGGGTGGGATATAGTGAAGAGATGGAAACAAGAGCAACAATGTAGCTGAACCCCATCCCTGCCCTGAGGCAGGTGGTGGCAAACTGTGGCTGTGTTGAGACCAAGCTGCCCTATAGGCTCCAGATGGTCCAGGCTCTGGCAGAGACAGTAGTGGGGCCAAGGTCAAGCCCTAGCCCGCCTCCACTGAGGTAAGCCAAAAGCCCCCAGCCTCTCAAAACCCCATGGGTCTGTGCCTACTTATCTTTATGATGTTCCTCCTGTGCTCCAGCAGTGTTGAATTTCCCTCTAAGCAACTCTCCTGGGCTGAATTCTGCAGAGTCCCTCTGGTATGTGTTACCCTGTCGCCATCTTCCCGGAAGTCGGATCCTCTGTTCTTATGCATTGATCTCAGCATCTATTGTTATACCAGTACCATGCTATTTTCACAACTGTGGCTGTACAATGAATTTTAAAGCCAGTTAATGCAAGCCCACCCACTTTATTTTTCTTGAGGACTTCTTTGCCAATCCTGGGCTTCTTCCCTTTCCATATAAAGTTGGTAGTCAGTTTTTCCATTTCTTTGAAAAATGATGTTGGAATTGGTATCGGGATTGCATTGAATTTATATAGTATCTTGGGCAGGTTTGACATCTTTATAATATTAAGGCTTCCAATCCACAAGCATGGGATATTCTCCCACTTGTGAAAATTCTTTTAGTTTCTTGTAAATACATTATGTAGTTTTCTTCATACAGATCCTTTGCTTTTTGGTTAGGTATATCCATAGTTACTTCAATTTATGCTTGGCTATTGTGAAGGGCACTATCTTCTTGATTTCTTTTTCTGCAATCCATCAGTTGTAGATAGCAATCCAATTGACTTCTTGTTATTCTTGTATCCTGCCACTCTACCATATTCATCTATTGCTTCCAGCACTACTATTGTGGAGCCTTTTGGTTCTCAATATACAAAATCCTATCATCTGCAAATAATATACCACATATGCTCGTGTATAAGCCGAGTTTTTCCAGAACATTTTTAATGCAGTTTTTGTGGTAAAATTAGGTGCCTTAGCTGATATTAGGTTGACTTATACTCGAGTATATACATAGGTCAGCTTCTAGGAAAACAGATGAGCTCTGGGTTGACTTATTGATCAAGGAGAAATGTTATTTAGAATAACATTTTCTAAGCAAAAAAAACAAAGTGAAAAAAGGGTTCCTTTTTAAGCATCTTTTTAATGAAAACTGTCAGCTTAAAATGATGTTAATTTTGTTTTTCTTATGTGAGTAGTATCTATTAATTATTGGAAGTTCAAAATGCAAATAAGCAAAGGAAAGAAAAATCAGCGGGTTTGTTTTTAAATCACTAGCGTGGCATTCATAATCCATCTTTCATATAGCATTATATGTAAGCACAATTGTACTGAGTAAATAGAATAAGTACAAGTCAATTTGGGATAAATGAACATATAGAACCTCTCAGGAATCCACTCTAACTGTGGTAAGATGATTGAATTACTTCTAGCAGAGCACATTAGTGAGCTGTGTGCATCTGCAAAAGAACTATAGACCCTGACAGTAATATAATTTCCAGTCTCTTAGTAATATGTAATTCACATATTGGCAGTGATTCCAGATGTGCTTCATACATCAAGGATATATGTTGACTTTCAAAATAGTTATTATAATTAGTTTATTTTATTGATCAAATTCCACCAGTAATGGTAATATTTTGCAATCGGATTGCATGCAAAGAAAAAATATCAGTGATAAATTAAGATAGTATTTTTATTAACTTGATGTTCACTGTTCACTATACTAATTCTTAAAGTTAAAAAGAAGTACCAGTACTTATACTTCTGTTTTGGAATTGTATGCATTCAAAGATTTGAAAAAAGATTTTGTGGTTAAAAGTGATCGGTATTCTTTTAAGGTAGACAGATTAAAATGAAAGTTTCTCAAAATATAACAACCAAAAAGCAGGATTATAAATTATCTCATCCAACTCTTTATTTTGTAGTTGGGAAAAACTTGGGCTCAAGGAATCCAAATGATTTGCCAGTGTCATTATTCTAAGTGATGGTAGAGGTAAGAGAATAATCTAGAGAGCTTGGCATCTGCTACCAAAAGGCGTAATGTCCTTGTGATCATAAAATAGGTTTTCCATTCCCCTGTCTTTTCATACAATAGACAAAGCATTAGAGAAAATTTTAATCAGAAAAACATTCACATTTATCCTACCACTTCAATACAAATATATATTTTTATTCTTCTCATCCTTGTGCATATGAAGATTACTGCAAAACCCAAATTATATTGCTTTATTATTGCAATGTTCCGTCAAATGAATTTTTAACTTTGCTACTTAGACTTTCAAAATCATTTCCAATACTCACATGGTACCCCACTGAATTTACACATTATATATGCTTAATTCCTAATATTAGAAATTGAAGTTGTTCCTACTTTTTAAAATAAATAGGGGTATATTAAGTGCTTTCAACAGTTTGACATCCTAATTTTTAAAATAATTCTTAGGATTAACTCTCCAGAGAAGGATTAAATTATATTATTAATATGCTTTTCTGAATTACTTTTCAACTAGGCTCCACCATAAACTCTTCCATCAGCATAGGCCTACTTCCTCCTGCCCTTAAGAATAAGGTTTAAGAACTCCTGATTATATTTTTCCATCTTTATAGTAACAACAATACAGAAGAATACAAAATATATTTCAAATACAAGGAAAATAACCAATTTCATATTTGCTTGTTCACTGTCCACCATCCTTTGATTCACAGGGGATGTCTAGAGTAAAGTAAATTTACACTTTCTTACCTGGAGACATGCACAGGTGTCATGTGAAAAAGAAAGAAAGGGAGGTAGGGACAAAATGGAGAAAAAGGAAAAGGAAGGAAGATAAATTACAGGTGGTTGTTGAAATGCCAGCAACAGGTGTTCTGCTGCTGTTCTCATTCTTGGGCAGGAGACAAAGCCTTACCCAGAACACAACCGATACCCAGAACTAAGACAAAGCCTTACCCAGACAAAACCGATACCCAGAACTAGCTAATGTGAGCAAAGAGGCTCTCATTACACATTACTGAAAACTTACACAAATAGTGAATTTTCTTAGCAAAGAAAAACACTAGGATATTCCTCCGTCTAATGAAGAACAAGAATTTTGACAAATGAAAGATGTTTCTTTTCATATGGTTAATTCTTTTTTTGTTGTTTTGTTTTATTTTTTTGTTAATTATTTAAGATGGAATTCCTATAATTAATTTCATAAATATATTAGGGTGTCATTACAAAACTTAATCAGAATAGAGCTAATAGGATATTGTTAAGTAGTACTTTTTGAAATGTAAAAATTTTGTGATTAGTTAGCAATTTCAAAATCTGAACAGAAAAGTAATCCAAGACAATGTAGAAATGATATGAAATGTTCATTCATTTATCTCTCAACTTATCCTGCAATTTAGGTTGCTAATTGTGTTTTAAATTTTTAGCAAAATGATAAAATTGTGCACCTCATTTATTAAGCTTTTTGCCTGTTCCATGAAATCTAAATTTTTCAGATAATGAGTTTATCCCTTAAGCATCTATTTTTTTCTTTTGTTTTCAACATTTTAAAGATTTTTTTACTCTTAAACAGAGTATATGGGACCCTCTTTGCCTTAAGAGCAGATATGGAACTGAAGTTGATCTATTCTTGACTTAGGATTCAGTCACCTTCTTGAATGATGTATTATTATGTGATGCTAAGGGCATTGTTAGTGTTTCTGCAGCAGCTCACACTAAGTGACACTGGTAGGCTATCGTTTTGTTTGTTTGTGATATTATTTTTCACTCTTACCCTCCTTGTTCTAGAGTGCACTTTGCTCTAACTACTTCTCTGTTGGCTCAATAATGAGTGATTATAGGTTCTTTAGTAGAGGGGCAGAACCAGTCAGAACCAGAATACGTCACACACACACACACACACACACACACACAGAGTCCCTTGAGGAATTGCTCATGTGATTTAGGGGCTGGCAAGTCCAAAATCTTGTAAGTCAGGCAACAGGTTGGAGATTCCCATAGTCTTGTGCCCCCAAATCTACAGTCAAGCAATGGGAAGAGGAGACAGAGGGAGTTCTGGCAAAAATGTCTATTTATAGTTTGGACTGTGGAGAATCTTCCTTTTTTCCTCATAAGGACTTTAGCTGCTTGGTTGTGGCCCACCCACTTTATGGGAGGTAACCTGCTCCCATATGAGGTTGACCGATTAGCCACGTGTAATTAATTTACTCTTTGAAGGAGCCCTGGTGGTGCTATGGGTTAGGTGTGGAGCTGCTATCCACAAGGTCAGCAGTTCAAACCCACCACATGCTCTGGGGTTTTTTGGTGGTGGGCACAGAGGAGGCCATCTGCTCCTGTAAAGATTGTTAGTCTTGGAAGTCACTATGAGTGAGAATCAACCTGATGACAGTGAAGTTGTTGTTACTGTTTAACTCACTCAATAAAAGCAATGAGATGATTGTTGGATCACATATCTGGTACCCTAGCTTAACCAAGTCGATACACAACACAACAGTAACTATCACAAGACTAGGGAACCAGATGACTGACTGAGGTCAAATTATGTGTGAAATTAAAAGCAAACTCTTCAATGTCCAATTAAAACATTTAAAACTTTCAATCCCTAAGCTAAAGATATGAAGGATATCAATTTTATTGGTTTCAAGATATCATAATCAAAATTCAGAATGGTCTCAAATGGAAAGAATGAGGGGGCAGAAATAAAAGAATTTGCATAGCATTAAATGTAAAAAATCATTGAATTTATCCAAAAGGGCAGAGATCTCACCTCAAAGAATTGGTTGATTTGAGATAAATTTAATGTCACAATTGACAAAAGTGTAGGCAAGATGTGGACAAAGAGCCCTGGTGGTGTAGTGTTTACACACTGGGTCACTAACTGCAAGGTCAGCAGTTCAAGTACAGCAACGACTCCTCTGGAGAAAGGCAGGGCTTTCTACTCCTGTAAAGAGTTGCAGTCTCGAAAAGCCACGGTTCTACCCTGTCCTCCAGGTTCGCCATGAGTTAGCATCGACTCAATGATAATGAGTGAGTTCTCCCCCACGCCCCACTCCATCGGTCCAGCCCCATAGAAGTGTAACACTACCTCACCTAACTCTGAGATAGAGAGGTAGGGAGCAGTGACCACAACCTGGAGACAGAGAATGCCTGTGGAGGAGAGGGTCCTTGACCAGGAACTGCAAGGCCACAGTGACACCCAAGAGAAGGAATTGTCTTCACATCCCGCCGTGTGGTGCTCTCTGATCTCCAGTTGACCACAGCTCTCTACTGACTAAGGACCACCTCGACGCAGACCTACAGGGCAATCTCTGGGGGTCCAGAGCAGACTGGGAAGGGGCAGAGAGCGCAACTGGAGATCCAAACAGAGGATACCCAGGGCCCCAATCTTCAGGCCTCTCAGCATCCTGAAACAAATAACCTAAAATCAGCCATTTTAATCATCTTCCTTTGGGTGAAATGATCATGTCTCTACCATAATAAAACAACCAACTCCCAAGTGCCATCCATTGTAAATTGGAGCCGAAAGCCTCATTTTTTTCTCGAGGAGCAGCTGGTGGAGTCGAACTGCTGACTTTGAAGTTAGTAGCCCAACTTATAACCCACTATGCCACCAGGGCTCCATCAAAATGGTCACACAAAATCCTCTTACTGTATCCAGAAGGGTGATGCTAATTCTATCATACTCTCACCTGAAAACTAAAATGTTCCTATTGGTGTTCTTGATCGAAGGTAGATGGGGGGGACAATCAATATAACATAGCTGCTACAGTCCCCACTTCTGTTGCTGGTCATAGGGTCTAAGTTGGTGATCACAGCTGCGTTCTTCCACCACCAACTTGATGTTCCCTGGCCATCTGCTGTATCTTGATTATGAAGACTTTAAACCCTACCGATACTCCTTTGAGATACATGTGAGCATCGTTCTTGTTTTACAGAGGAAGAAACAAGCACAGCGAGGTTAAAAATCTGTTCAAGTGCAGAGCTGTCAAGTAATTGGTTCAAGGTCATACAGTCACAAAGTTCGGAGCCAGGGTTTGACCTTGGGCAGCATGACTCGAGTTCATTCTCTCAATTGTTTGATTATTTGACTGCATTTAATGCGTGTTAGCATCGTGGGTAACATTTTTACCCCCTTTTTCAGATCAAGGAACTAGATCTTGGTCAGATTGCATACGCTATAAGGCTAGTAAGGAACAGAATTGGATTTCAAACCAGAGCGGTGGAACTCCAAAGGCCATGCTCTTAGCTGCCAGTTGAGCTGCTTTCCTGTCATAATAACCCCCCATATCAGACGCACTAAATAAGACCCTCTGTTATGACAGCCCAAGAAGCTTTCTTACATTTTTTCAATTTATAGAGGATATCATACCATATAATATAATAATATATAATAATAATCTAAAATAACCATTATATATAGAAATATATAGTCATTCTAAACAGATAAATATAATCGTTATATGTATATAAAATAATCATATAAAATAACCATTTTAAGTGTACAATTCAGCGGCATCAGTTACACCTTCAGTGTTAGGCACCCATTTTACCTGTCTTTATTTCCAATATTTTTGTTTTTATTTAAATAGTTTTATTGACATATAATTCACGTGTCATACAATTTAATACTTCAATCCTATTAAGAAGACTTGTGTAGTCATCACCGCACTCAATTTCAGAATATTATCTTCTTTCTTGTACTCACTGTTGTCAGCTCATTTCCCCCCAACCTTATTTTTCATGACCTCAAACAGAAGCTCTAAACCTCTCAAACCAAAGCTCTGCGTACCTCTCTCATCCAGCCTCTGGTAAGCACTAATCTACTTTAGTTTTGATGCATCTGTCTATTCCAGACACTTCATACAAATGAGAGCCACACAATAATTGTACTTGGTTTATGTCGAAGCCGGAGTGGTAGTGGGTTATGCATTGGGCGTCTAACCATGAGGTCAGGAGTTCGAAACCACCAGTCGCTCCTTGGTAGGAACATGAGGCTTTCTACTCCTATAAAGAGTTTCACTCTTGGAAACCCACAAGGACAGTTCTCTACCCTGGCCTATAGGATTGCTATGAGTCTGAATCGACTCAGTGGCAGTGGGTTTGCTTTTTTCTGCATTTCATTTGGCATATTATTTTCATGGTTCAGTCATATCATAGTATATATTCAAATTCCATTTCTCTTTATGGCTGAATGAAGGACACTGTAAGGACACCAGATTGTATTCATCCCTTTCACCTGCTGACAGACACTTGAGTTATTTTCGCCTTTGGGCTACTGTGAATAATGCTGACCAAGAGAAGGAGTATTTTTCAACAAGTTAATGGGCTTAAGGGAGACACTGAGCTCAGTGGCCAAGATTAAGGGAGTTTGCAATGAGACAGTATGAAGAGTGGGCTCCTGAGCACATCACGCAACCCCTGTAAGCCTCAGTTCGTTCTTCTCCAAACCAGGCCTAATAAGGATTTTAAATGATAGCTCGCATGTATCCTCTGTAACGGCTGTCCAAGCCCAGAGCTTTGTATGTGTGGGTGCATTTGATCACGGTGCCCAGCTCTCCACCCGGTGATGGGAATTAAGTCCGATCCGGAGTCCGCATGCCGTGTCGGGCAGTCACCACCCAGTAAATATTAGCATCCGCCCTCTTTGTTCCTTTTAAACTTGCCTCCTCTCCACACAGGAAGATTCTTCCACCCTGGATGTGTGGCTCAGTCGTTTCTGCATCTCCCAGGCCTTGGCTCACGGCGGTGTTCAATAAATTGGGTAAATCTATTGATATAAGAGCCCCAGGGCTGCTGCCAGGCACACCCAGCTCATGAGCAGACACGGAGCAGCTGGCACCTCCCATTGAGCACCGTGCAGCCCGCCAGGGGGTGTTATTAGTATCTTCACATTACGGAGGAGGGAATGGAGTCCAAGTACATACAGCTCCATCCAAGTGGCATTCAGAGCTCAGACAAACCGACGAGAGTGCACACGCCGAGCCTCCTCTCTGCTCTGCCTCCGGGAATATTAAGCAGTTGCTTCCTATCGTTGCAGGCAGAGATGGTCTGTCTCGAGTCCAGCTGGGGTGGGGCACCAGTGCTCAGAGTTCCCATATGAGAACAGTGGTCAGGTGGGAGAGTGAGCGGGTCTCTGGTCCCATCCTACTTCTGAGCAGCCCCTGTGGGGAGCTCACCCTGGACCATGGAGGAGCTAGACCCTGAAGGGAGCCACACAGTGTGAGAGAGGGACCACACCCCTGGAAGGCCCTCCCTCATTGGACTTCAAGGGCCCTGAGGGGGCTCCAATGAGCCTTGGAGACACTCATTCTGCATTGGACTGCTTCACTACAAGGTTGGCAGTTCAAACCCGCCTGCCACTCCATGGGTGAAAGATGAGGGTGTCTGCTCCTGTAAAGATTCACAGCCTTGGGAACCCCATATAGGATTGCTATGAGTCAGAATGGTAGTGGGTTTGGGTTTGGGAGTGGTTCTCTCCCTCCAGAAACTTAGTTCCAGTCCAATGTCATAACAACTCTTAATGAAAAAATTGATGGAGCCATTGAAAGCCAGGGCCAGAAAGCTCCATACACCCAAATAACGGTGGTAGCAAGGTTACTCAGCAGGAAGCGTGCCATCAGGGACCCCCACCTCGGCCACTCCCATGATTCCAGATTCAAAGTCAGCAAACAGACCCTGGGGTTGGGGTGATGGCTTGGGTCACAATTTTTATTGTGGCGCTGGGTTAACTGGTGTGTACATGAGAGTATGCCAAGTCATATGCAAATTACACATGCTGGTTGCTTGTCAAGTATCTCTTGAAGACGTGCTTTGAAAATACAGTATGGGAGGTAACCCTGGTGCCTGGAGCTGGAGAGTCAGGGAGGAGGTGGACAGGCATGTGCGAGGAGGGCAGACGAAAACAGGGCAGGTTTGCCGCCTACAGAGCCCAGGCTGACCATGAGAGGCACCTCACTCTTCCTGCTCTGGTGGTTTGTTGGGAAGAAGTTACATTTGTTGGTGATAAAAGCCCCGATAGCGTTGTCATCTCTTCCTCAGCTTGTTGTCTAACCATCTTCTCCAGCTGCGTCTTGAGGGGGTGAAGGGGAACACCCCCTGTGGACCTTCACCCCTAACTTCAGGAAAGGCGTTGAGACATAGCTTGGCAGCCAACACCTGCTTGCTTAAATAGGGCTCCCCACAAACAGATGCCTAAACACAAATTTATGTGCAAAACATGTATGAAGCTCCCAGGGGACCCTGATAAGGTGTGGGGAAATGAGACAGGGAGGGGGAGGAAGGCAAGCAGGGGCAACCTCACCGGAGTGCTCCGAGAGTGGCCTCCCCAGGCCCCTCAGGGGGACTCGGGTGTGAATGGGGACATCCCAGAAGGAGACGGATATTCTGACTGTGCTGCCTCCGAGCCACATTCGCTGGCTCAGAAAGCTGTGGGGAGAAGGGAATGGAAGCTCCCTGGCAGACCCAGGGTTCTTACACTGAGGTCAGGTCGGCAGCGGGGGCAGCTTCGCACAGAAGTCAGGTTGCTGACATTAGGAAGAGGTATGCTACAAAACCCAAAACCCCAAAGCAAACTCAGTTCCATTCAGTGAATTCTCTTTCAGAACAACCGTGTGGGCCAAGTAGAACTGCCGGGCCTCTCTCTATACAGCTTCTTCTACATACGGCCTCACAACCTCCACGTTCTGGTCTTTCTCTATAGGGCCTCGTTTTGCCCCAGCCAAGCTGAGCCATATACATAGAGAGGCCTGGCCTCTCTCTCCGTGTGGCCCGGCGGAGCCAAGCCTGTGTATGGAGAGAGGCTCGTTCTCTCTCTATTAAGACTCACCTCACCCCCGGCCAAGCCGACCTATATACAGCTTCACCTAGCCCTGGTCCGAGTCGAGGCCCTATGGGAAGAGGCCTGGCTTCTCTCTATATGGCCTCATATAGCCCCAAGCCAAACCACACCCGTATATAGAGAGAGGCCTGGCTTCTCTTTATAGGGTCTTGCCTAGCCCCTGGCCAAGCCAAGGCCATACATGGAGAGAGGCTTGGCCTAGCCTAGACCCTGGCTGAGCTGAGTCCATATAGGGAGAGAGGGCTTCCCTTCTTTATATGGCCTCGCCTAGCTCCTGGCCCAGCCGAGCCTATATATGGAGAGGCCTGGCCGCTCTCTGGACGGGCTCGCCTTGCCATGACCCAGGCTGAGCCCATATGTGAAGATAGACCTGACTTTTCTCTATATGACCTTGCTTAGCCCTGGGCCAAGCCTAGCTCCTATATATAGAGAGGGCAGGCCTCTCTATAAGGGCTCTCCTCGCCCTTGGCCAAGTGAGCCAAGACCGTATATGGAGAGAAGCCTGACTGGCCACCTTTTGTGAGTCAGTGCAGAAGAAACTCTAAACAACAGCAGTGACACCTAGCTCTGGGGGACGCCTTCACAGTGCAAACCCACAGACTCTCAGATGTCACCGGTGATTACATGCACTCGCTGTGTGTGTGAACATGTGCAATGTTGTTAGGTGCCACCAAACCTTGTGATGCTAGAGTTTTCTCTGGCTGATATTAACCAGCAGTTCACATCTGTGAATGCCAGGCCTTTCTTCCCATCGCACCCGGAAAGCCCTGCCGCCAACTAGCTGGCATCATAGCAACAGGCAAGCTTCTACTGGCAGTGGGTGGCTACACATGGGTGCACGGTGACCAGGAATCAAACCCTGGTCTTCTACTTGGAAGGTGAGAATTCTCTCATGGAAGCCAGAAAACAATGGTCTGCGAAAGCCTGTCAGCAACCAGCCTAAGACCGGCACTGGAAGAAGGAGACAGGTGGGCTTGCCACCTCCAAACTGCCTCAAAACTCCCGTGAAAGTGAAGCAAGTTATGTAGCTTAAACTAGGTGTCAGAGCAACTTCTGGTTTTTTCGAACACAGATCACAGGAAGAGATGAGCAGGTTTCCACGATGATCACAAGAGCCAATCAACACTCTAGGCAGGCAGGTTTGCAATGATCACTAGGAAATTATCCCTGCATTTCTCCAGGGACCACTAGGCCACCTTGCTGTTGAGGGGCTTCACACAGCAGGAGAGGGAGAGAGAAATATACAAACCTTAGTCATATAGCAAATATGGCAAATACAAGTGTACATCAAAGCATCCAAGTCAGACCTTTGCCACAACAGTTGGGCAAGATATGGAAACTCGCACTCAAATGAACAAACAGCAAAAGGGGACCAGAAATGGGATCCTTTCAGCCATTAAACCCAGTGAGGTGACACTGAGCAACGATGGAGAGGGTCTTACAGGTAAATAAATGGCTAAGAGCAAAGAGTACCATCGCCTAACAGTTCTGCATAGCAATCCAGGATATCACCCAACAGGCCATACGAAAGGCAGGCAAGAAAGAAAGGACCAAAATTAGAACAGCATAATCATGTGGTGTGGTGTAGCATGTTGCTGTGATGTACAAGAAGAGCTTATTGGTGTCACACCGTCCTATGATGTGAGTTCTGATGTTATTTCTGCCACCAAGACTGTGTTTCTGAGACAAAGTGGAAGGCCCGTAAAGACTACAATTCTACTTGTCCTTCAGGACACTAGGAGTTGGAAACAACTGGATAGCCGTGCATGTTTTGGGCTTCTCTAAGCTTAACCGTGAGGTGGGAGTGAGGAGGGAGGTGGAGCTACCCTCCTTTCTGAAGCCTGTTCTGCCACCGTGGGTCACACGTGGCTCGGTGGCTCCCGTCTCCTGGGTTGAGTGGTGGTGGCAATGAGAGCTGGCCCTCAGGTAGATGGCCGGTTCTGAAGGATACAGAAGCCAGTGAGGGTGTCAAGCTCAGCATCCAGGAGAAGAGGGATGGAGAGGGGAGGGGTGACCAAAGAGGAAGGGAGTGCCTTGCCCAGCATCTGAGCTCTGCCTACACTCCGCCTTCAGTACCAGGACCCCAGAAGGGAAGAAGGGAGGAAAACAAAGAGGGAACTGGAACCCCAATGCCAAGGGCTACAACCTGCTGGTGAGTGAGGGGGCCTGCGATCCCTCAGTGGGGTCTGCACACTCCATGCGGTGGTCGGGGTCTCAGCAGCCTTTTCAGGGGATGGAACAATGAGGGTCACAGGCAGCAAACTGCCTCAGTGTTCAGCGGTGAACCAAGAGTGCCCATTCCGTGGGGGATGTGGTGAGCATGACAGTCCGCTGCGGTCCCAGGGGCTCAGATATTTCTGTCACAAGAAAACAGATTAGAATCCTCTTTCCAGAGTTTGAGGGACAAAGGAGGTGGTGGAGAATAACCAAACCACCTTCTGAGTGAAGGGCAACGAATTGATTGCTATGAGGCTGCTGCTATTTCGGCTGCTATTTCATGTAATGCTCACAGCTGCCTGGTCACGGGGCCAGGCAGGCAAGGCATGCTCCCCACCCTGAAGAGAACAGAGGATTAGCGAGGAAAAAGGTGGCAAGAATGTTCCTCCGCCCAGAAGGGCTCTGGGCTGCAGAAGATGGGCGAAGTCCCTACGGGGAAGAGGTAGGTATCACCATAGGACCCCTGCAGGAAATTGCTGCGGAGAACCAGGGCATCGCCAATTCTAGCCTGAGCCAGGTGGGCGGCACACCTGGGAGGCCCAAATGAGGCCCAGGTGGGCTTAATTCAACCAATGAGGTCAATGAATGCCTTTGACCATGCCTCCCAGCCGCAGGCCTCAACTACCTGGACCCCAAGATTGCCCGGGGTCCCTTTTTTCCTTTTACCCTTTTCTCTCCCTCCTGCTTGGCTGTGGCGGGGTCTCTCTGGCCTCTGGCTGCCACGTGTCTAGTGACACTTCCGTCCTTAATAAAAACTCACTTGGATCCCGAACCAGGCTTCGGAGTGAGTTCTTTCTGGTGCGAAGCCAAGAACGGAGGTATTTCCCACCCGAAAAACCTAACAGAAGCGGACTTGGTGCTTGGCCCTGAAGGAAGACGGCTTCTGCAGGCAAGGATTCCCAGAGGTTCTCTCCCCGACCAGGCAGCTCCAGCGCTCATATCATGGGACATCGCGGTTGCGGAGAGAGGAGGACTTGGGCAGGTCCTGCGGGACTCAGCAGAGTGTGATCCATATTGAAGCCACTGAATTGCATTGCACACAGTGCAGATGCCAATAAAGTGGATTATACACCAAAATAAGAGAAGCAGACACCACATGAAGACAGAGGGAAGATGGTCACTGGAAGGCAAAGGCAGAGATCTGATGAACTCCTTATGCCCCGCTGAATTCAAATTCCTAGCCTCCGCAACCATGGGAGAATAAATTACTGTTGCTCTCAAAACAAAACAGCAAAGGATACTGTGCTAATGCAGTGCCGTGATCTTAGCATTGTCTCCATCGCCGTGCACCGTAGTTTAGCCGTCTGACAAGCAGATGCTCAGAACTTCTCTCCACTGGCGTCTTGTTAAAGTTCACAGGGCTGGAATTGCACAAGAACAGTCAGTGTGCTCAGGTGTCAACCAATGAGTTGGGGGGTTCAAATTCACCCAGGGATACCTCAGAAGAAAGGCATGGCCATCTAATTCCCCAAACCAGGCATGGAGCGAGCACCCTAGGACGTACAGTTCTACTCCGACCCACAAGGTCACCCTGAGTCAGCATGGACGCCATGGCAGTTGGAGCCTCTGTTTTGGTTGTTTGCATAGGCAAACCACCTGCGTTCAATCGGAGCTGTGCCTGGTCCCAGGATTGCTTATGAAAGTCATCTCCGGAAGCCAAGCCATGGCCTTGCCCTCTCCACACTTTGTTTAAGCCCAGGGGCAGTGGTCCAGGGCCCAGAGTCCATAACTACTGGTGAAGACATTGTTGTGTGCCAGGCACCATGAGGGACACAAGGTGCGCCCCAGCTTTCCAAGGCTTAAGTTGGAAATAAGGGGGGGGGGGAATGGATGAAAATGATACATGCGCTCTTTGAGGAAGACCCAGCCGTCGTCCCACCGTGCTCTGTCCCCTGCTCCCATTCTGTCGAGGAACAAGTTGGTCAGGAAGCACCCCGCCACCATGGCATTTAAGGACATGGGAAAGACACCCGTGGAACCAGAGGTGGCCATTCCCTGGATTAGAATTACTCTGACCAGCCGCAACGTGAACTCCCTGGAGAAAGTGTGTGCTGACTGGATCAGAGGGGCTAAGGAGAAGAGCCTGAAAGTGAAGGGACCAGTTAGGATGCCTACCAAGACTCTAAGAATTATGACCAGGAAAACTCCCTGTGGGGAAGGTTCTAAGACCGGGATCCTTTCCAGATGAGAATCCACAAGTGTCTCATGGATTTGCACAATCCTTCTCAGATAGTTAAGCAGATCACTTCCATTAGTATTGAGCCTGGAGTAGAGGTTGAAGTCACCATTGTAGATGCTTAAATCAACTATTTTAATAAATTGATTTATCTGTTGGTAAAAAAAGAAAAGAAAATGATACATGCTCTGAAATGCTGTATATCAGATCACCCTGACACTGGAAATGAACTTGTCCAGAATGAAGGTGGATGACCTGAACTTCCCTGTTTGCCATGAGTAGGCCATTCCAACCCAGAAAGGGTGGAGTAGGAAATAGTCATGTTTGACCTCATTGAAATAAACCTTAGATATGTCAGTAAGGAAATAAAACTTCTGTGGAGCTTTCTTGACCCCAAGGACCCAGACTGATGAACAGACCTTGAATGGAAGAATAATTGTCAGCATGTAGCCAGCCAACAGCTCCTGATAAGCTGCTCTCATCGACACATTATGTCTCATGGATGAGAACAACCTTTTCAGTTTTAATGCTACAGGGCCAACTGCTAACTAGAGATGGAGAAATCAACTCCATTGGTGGAAACTCAATATCAGCAACTAAAACCAGGCCACAGGCTGGCTGTGAAACAGACCACCAACTAACTGCTCATAGGTAGGTTTGAGATGAAGCTGAAGAAAAATAAACCAAATCCACAAGGGCCAAAATGCAACCTTGAGTCTAGCCCACCTGGATTTCAAGAACATATTTGACGCATTGAACACCAATGACAGAAGACCTGATGAGCTGTGGGAGGACATCAAGGATATAACACACGAAGAAAGCACAAGGTCATTAAAAAGACTTGGGTCGTGGGGATAACAGTTAATGTAGAAGTGACTGAAACTTGCTCTTCATCTCAGAGTAGCGAAGGTAGATGTGAGAAGAGACAAAGTCAAAGAGCTGAACAGAACATTTCAGAGGGCAGCTCCAGAAAACAAGGTCAAATACAATACACAGACCTAGAGACAGAAAACCAAAAAGGGAACACACGCTGAGCACATCTTACATGGAAAGAACTCAGCAACAAATTTCAAGCCTCAATGGCAATATTGAAAGTTTCTATGGGGAAAATGCAGGCATTATATGGGACTAATGCAGGAAGCGTCAAGAGAAGATGGAAGGACTACAGAGTCACTGGACCAGAAAGAACTCATCGACATTCAGCCATTTCAGAAGGCAACACGTGAGCAAGAGCCAATGGTGCTGTCGGAAGAAGTCCAAGCTGCACCGAAAGCATCCGCCAAAAAAAAGCCTCCAGGAATGGATGGAATTCCCATGGAAATGTTTCAACAAGCTGAAGTGCTTACTCATACATACCAAGAAATTTAGAAGACAGCTACTTGGTCAACTGATTGGAAGAGATCCATATTTGTATCCATTCCAAAGAAATGTGACCCAACAGAAAGCTCAAATTATCAAAAAATATCAATAATATCACATGCAAGTACAATGTTACCAAATATCATCAAAAAAAAGTTGCAGCAGTGTACTGACAGGGAGCTTCTAGAAGTTCAGGGGGTATTTAGAAGTGGACACGGGACAAGGAATATCATTGCTGGTATCTGATGGATCTCGGCAGAAAGGAGACAATACCAGAAAGCTGTTTGCTTGTGTTTTATTGACTATGTGCCAAGGTATTCGACAGTGTGCACAAGACCGGTTTCAAGCGTTGAAAAGCAAGGAGGTCAGATTTAGATAATGAAAAGAGAATGATATCTACTTAATAAAAGATAACTTATCTCAATAGCTTAGATGGGCTCTTGGCTACTTAACAGGAGTCTCTGTCCCTTCTCAGGCAAGATGTGAACTGCTTCACCTAAACAATGAGAAAAGAGGAAGACAAGATCGTTTTTCTTTCACAATGATATTTCATTTCGTTAGTACTCAGAGAAAGGAAACAAATAGCAGAAACATTAAATCGTTTCAGGATAATACATTAATGAGCAGTAAATTGCATGAAGATTTTGGAGTAAATTGTTTGGTTGTTAGGTTCAATCTAAAGATTGAAGCATAAGCAAATGTGGTGAAGAGAGTGGATGGTGTCCAGCTATCAAAAGATAAAAGTGTCTGGGGTCTTAAAGGCTTGAAATTAAACAAGTAGCCATCTGGCAGGGAAGCCCACATGGAAGAAGCACACCAGCTTGTGTGATCATGAGGTGTTGACTGGAGCAGGTATCAGGTATCAAAAGATCCAAAATAACTATACTGATGTGAACAAGGGGAGTCGGGGTGGAGACCCAAAGCTCATCTGTAGACAATTGGATATCCTCCCACAGAAGGGTTATAAGGAAGGGATGAGTCAACCAAGGTGCAGTATAGCACCGACGAAACACACATCCTACCTCTAGTTCCTGAATGCTTTCTCCCCCTGCTACCATGGGCCAGTTCTACCTTACAAATTTGGCTAGACCAGAGAACACACATTAGTACAGATAAGAACTCTCGGCACATGGAATTCAGGGCAGATAACCCCCTCAGGAGTAGTAGTGGGAGTAGCGATATCATGAGGGTAGGGGGATGGCTGAGGAGGTGGAAGGGGGAACCCAACACAAGGTTGGCTATATAGAGCCCCCCCCCCACTCTGAAGGGAATGGATAACAGAAATGTGGGTGAAGGGTGACAATAGACAGTGTAAGACACGAAATAATAATAACAATATACAATTGATCGAGAATTCACAAGGTGGGGAGGGGAAAAAAGAAGATCTTATACCAAGGGCTCAAGTAGAAAATGTTTTGGAAATGATGATGGCAACATGCTCAATACAATGTATGGAATGTTGTAATTGCTGTAAGAGCCTCCAATAAAATGATTTAAAAAATAAAATATATTGGCAAGTGAAAAAAGTTAGTGAATCATTCCAGGTGACTCCCTCGGTACTATCTGGGGGTTATATATTCTCTTTTCACCTATTTCTGGTTAAGGGTCATTCTATTGATAGCTAATTTTCAATGCTCAGAACTTTCTCTCTGACTTCTAGTTAGATTTTCCTCACACCAACTGGTCTCATTTCTTCCCATTTTTATTAAGTTCTTATTTATATTTATGATTTCCTTTTTCTTGTTGAGGATGCTAAACATGCTTACTCTGATGCCTATTTTCATCTCATACCCAAACTATTATTCATTTCATTGCATGTCTCTCTCAGCATTTGGCCTCTGTTGGTCTTTTGGAATATCAACTTGCGGATACATCTTTCATAGTAAATAAGTGTGTGCATATGTGTGTGTGTTCAGCCCCCCTTGAGCAGTTTTGCCATTGATCCTACCAGCTTCCTGGACACCTCAGTCCAATATTGGTCTTATTCTGGTGGCTTGAGGCTGCTGCCCCCTGGAGACACTGAGGCTGTTATAGATCAAGTCACCTCGCTGCTGTCACCCTGGCCTAGGTCTTGGCTCGAGGCTGGGTCAACCTCTCCTTTTCTGCTACGCACCAAATACACATCCTCGTCCTAGGCGATGGTCAGTCCTGGCTTCTTGTCAGCGCCCTCCTGTAAGCAAAGGTAAAGGGGAGGGAGGGACCCTCTGGGACACCACCCACCCACCCCGCACCCCAGCCAAGGGTGTCCCATTTTCTTCCAGCCACCGGAGTCCTGGCAACCCCTGCTGCTTTCCAGGCCCTGGGGCTGAGCAGGACCGTGGCTTCAGCTCTGCTTTTCTGTGTTTCTGCTGCCTCTGTTGTCAGCGGAGATGTGTATCTTATGTGGGGTGACTACGACAGGGATACCTCGACTGTCGAACTCAGTTCATTCCACAGTCGTGTTCTAGCACCAAAAGTTCAGAATTTCCCCCTGGGAAGTAATGGAAAGCCAAAGAGTTGGTTCTGAGACCCCAAACGCATGCTTATAGATTCATATTTCCAGGACTTATTTTTACACAAGGTTAGCAGCCCTGGGTTGGAAACACCTCTGAAACCATGTAAGCCCAATCAACTATCAACTTATTAAGCAAAGTTACAAACACTGAGTGGACTTGTTTCCCCCCAACTTTGCTGTTAAAGCAGTGGAAAGTTCGAGGGTGGAGCCATTTGACAACAGATCTCACTGTAATCTTTTGAGGTTTTAGCAATGTCGTGTCTATCGCAGATTCGTGTGTGGTGCAGACTACAGGACCTCAGCTAAAGGTGAACTGTCCCATGTCACCTCAGCTAGATGTACCTAATGGCAGCTTCTCACTTTCCTGACCAGGGCTCCTGGATTGGAAGGAAGCACCCACAGCTTACGGACTGACCTTTTGTTGGCTGCTGGAGCCCCTGGACGGAGCTAACACTTAACAAGCTACCTGGAGAGTTGCAAGTTCAAGCCCAACCAGAAGCACCTTGGTAGAAAAGCCTGGCCACCCCCTTCAGAGAAACCAGCCATTGAAACTACAGAGTGCTCTCCCCTGACGCACCCAGGGAGGCCAGGAGGCCGAGCTAAGCTCCACAGCGACGGGTCACCCCCTTCTCCCAACTCTCCTTTCAGCTCCATCGTTTCCGGGGAGCTGAGACATCATTGATGCCTCATCACGTGGGCGCTCCTGGAGCTGCCCGTTGCCTGGTGGTCATGGGAGGGCGCCCCCGCCCCATGTCCCAGTATAGGGGTTATCTTCTGGGTTTTTCCAAAGTGCAAAATCTCTGAGCCTACCCCCCATAAGGATGAATGTCCCCAAGTGGGGAGTCTACCAGAGAGAGCTCAGCCCAGAATTTCAGGGCTGAATCAGAGACTAGACCTACAATTGTCTACCCTTGTCCCCTCCCCCACAAGGCAAACTGATGCCCACCGTGCAGTCCATCAGAGGCAACCCCACTCTGAGTCCCAGGCTGGGCCCCCTCTGCCCCAGGAAGAAGGACTCACCTGAGCAGCGATGCTGCAGGGCTGTGTGGGTTCCTGTGTTTCTGCTGTTTAAACTGAGGCTCTTAGGTTTGCTTATTTGTTTTTCTCTGCAGTTCGTGTTCTTCACGTTGGAAATCAAGCAAAGTATTGTCGAAAAGAAAAATCTGTCCTTTTAATATGTTTCCTGCGTGTGAGCCGTCTTTTATAATAAATGTTCATCAGATTTATCATTTTCCTTTTTCAAGCTTGCATTTGGTCCAAATATTAGGATCTGAACTAGTGTTGTGTTTGGCAGAACGTTGGCAAGTATCAGGATCATGTTTCCTTGTTTAGCATCGCTTTGTCCCCTCTCCCCCGGGTTCCCAAGGTAAAGCACTGACGCCTTAGCTGGCCTCATCCCCAGCCCTCCTGGTCCGCCTCCTGCTCTCTGCTGCAGCTCTGTAGTCAAGCGCCTCCTTTCCCAGGTCACCATCTCATTGTATCGGAAGCACTGAACACAATGCATTCCCATCCTCATGGCTTGCGATATGGTCTTCCAGCTGCCCAGGCAGTCTGTTTCCTCTTCCACCAGGCAAACTTCTATTCCTGCTTAAAAACCAAATTTGCTGTTTTTGCCTGGAAGTCCCCTATGGTTGCTTCTCTGCTCTCTCTTAGCCATGAAGACCCCTTTGTACCTGCATGTGCCATGCTGCATTGCTTCACTCCTCTCTGTGCAGCCCTGGTGGCATTGTGGGCACATGTGGGCACATGTTGGGCAGCGAACTACAAGGTCAGCTGCTCATAAACCACCAGCAGCTCCGAGGGAGAAAGGCAGGGCTTTTTACTTTGCAAAAATGTAGTCTTGGACAGTCTCAGGGGTAGTTCTACCCTATCTTATAGGTTTACCATGAGTTAGCATCGGCTCAAAGACAGTGAGTTTGGTTTTGGTTTATTGGCTGTCCAGCAGATAGCAAGCATCTTAAAGGAGTATGCGGACCTGGGGCAGGACCATTCATTCCCCAAATGTACACAGAGTGTCCACTATATGCTGGACACTGTGCCAGCTTCCTGCGATATGAAACTGGGGAGACAGATTTTACCTTTGGAGCGCAGAGTCAAGTGTGGAGAGGTAGACTCAAGCGTGGGCAGTAGAGAAAGACAGCTACAGAGCCTCGCCACGGGAAACAGGCACTTCTGTCTCCATTTGCTCCTCACGAATGCTTTTCTCTCTTAAGTAGTCAGAACTCGAAAGCACATTTCATATCTGCTGTTCAACTTGTTTCTGCAGCAGAATTTTCCACTTCTTTTATTCAGTGTCTGGAATGTCTTCCTAGTCACTCTTGGAGGAGGAAGTCCATTCAAACAGTCAAAGTAGCCCAACATGTGTCATTTCCCAAGCAAGGGGGCTCCTCCGCCTGTTGTGTCCATGTGAACGACGGGGACCACCCGGTGTGCTTGGGAGGACAGAAGGAGTTAAGCTATATACATATTTATAAAGTTGGTTGAACTATGTAACCTTGAAGGTCTTTTTCATCCTAAGGAAGCAAAAAGGTCAAACATAAGCTGAGACCATGAGACTGAGCTTCTAAACTGCTATCTCCTTGGAAACAAAGCACATCCTCTTTACCCCTTCCAATAAGCACTCTCTCACCCACCTTTTGGGCCCAACAGGTGGGTTCTCCTGCCTAGTCACTCAGGGGGTATTTCCACAGATGATCAGATGGCCCCCGAGTTCTGCAGACCTTATCTCCACCTCAGGATTGGCCCTCAGGAGAACCATTCGGGTCTCTGGAGAGGGAAATATGTGAATGACAGCCAATGGGCTCTGGAAAGCCCTTTCTGATCAGGAGTTCGAACACGGCTACTTCCCAGGAGCCCTTAAAAGTAGCCCCACCCCAGGCCTCATATTTCAGAAAATTGTTTCTACCAATCTGCTTTTTAAAAAGACACAAACCAATAAAGAATGATTTCACTCACTTTGGGAATTAACCATCACCATCTGTATTAGTCTGGGTACGTTTGAGAAACAAATCTGTAGAAACTCATATGTATAAGAGAGAGTTTTATATAAAGGGTAAATGCACATCAAGAAAACATCCCAATCCAATGCTGCCCAAACTCACAAGTCCACCCTTAACTCACATGTCCCACCCAATCAACAAGGTCCTCCTCCACCTCACAAAACAGACATAATGATGCCGACTGCAGGAGGAAAGCCGAGTCAGTGAATGTGTAAACATCTCAGCGCTGGCAGGAGACTCCACACAGCTGCTCCAGCACCCAGAGCTGCATCGGGGAAGGTCCATGTGGCTTCTCCTCAGGGATGTCTTGCAGGAAGTGAACCTTGCCAGCTAAACCAGGAAATTGGCTAAGGCAGCTGCACCCTGACCCTACCATCACAAAGCAAGAGACCGGAGAACTAGAAAGGCGAGGCTCACTGAGCCATTTATCCCTCCGCCCTTCAATTAACCCCACATGTGTTTATCAGCCAGGTTGGCCCAATCAACTAATGACCTCATCATCTAAAATTACCCCTGGGCTCCCTTTATCTGAAACCCATGTCTAGAGCTATCATGTGAGCTGATCTCCTGCCAAGCAAGGCAAAAATTAAGAAGCACTTAGAATTTTAATTGCAGAGTGACCTCATCTAATTAATTGTACCATTTACCTTAGGTTTTTCTGGAGGGGAAATAACCACGAGTCTATCTTTCCTCCAGGTCCCTTGAGGTGGGAACCTGCTATTCTAATATATTTTAATACTGTCTGCTGTATGTCAACACCAGCCAATCTGCAGGCAAAAGAAGGCACAGTGTGCACCTTAGCCCCCAAAGGCACATCTTTGCTCTTTAAGGAGGCCTTTGTGGCAGATCTTGGGAGAAAGATAGGGCTTTCTACTTCAGTAGAGAATTACAATCTTGGAGACTCACAGGGGTACTTTTATCTTGGCCTATAGAGTCGATATGAGCCCGTATAGACCCGATGGCAGTGAGGGAGTGAATGAATGAATGAATTAATGAGAAAATGAGTGAGTGAGTGAGTTGCCTCAGATTTGTTCAGTACTAAACATCGTTTGATATTTCTAACTGCTGTTTCTATGGGCATTGATTGTGAACCTAAGGAAAACGAAATCCCTGACACTTCCATCTTGTCTCCACGTATTATGATGCTTCTTATTGGTCCCATTGTGAGGATTTAAGTTTCCTCCATGTCTTTGATCATCAGTAAGGGCGTCAAATCCCTTTCATTTGCAGCAAGGCATTTTGTGTCATCTGCACATCAAAAGCTGTCCTCCAATCCTGACACTGAGCTCTTCTTCATAGCGCCCAGGTTCTCAGCTTATTTGAGCAGCATATAAATTGAGTAAGTTTGGTGAAAGACTACAACCCTGACACACACCTTTCCTTATTTTATTTTTAATCATTTTATTGGGGGCTCATACAGCTCTTTTCAAAATCCATCCAACCATCCAGTGTGTCAAGCACAATTGTCCATATGTTGCCATCATCATTTTCAAAACATTTTCTTTCTACTTGAGCCCTTGGTATCGATTCATTTTTCACCCCCTCCCTCATAATCCCTTGATAATTTATAAATTATTACTATTTTTTCATGTCTTACACTAACTGATGTCCCCTTTCACCCACTTTTCTGTTGTCTGTCCCCCTGGGAAGGAGTTATACATAGATCATTGTGATCAGTTTCCCCTTTCTCCCCCCGCACCGTCCCCTTAGCCTTCTGGTATTGCTACTCTCATTATGGGTCCTGAGGGTTTACCTGTCCTCAGTTCCCTGTGTTTCCAGCTCATATCTATTCATGTGTACCTGCTCTCTCTAGCTGGATTTCTAGGGTAGAATTGGGATAATGATAGTTGAGGCGAGGAAGGATTACAGAACTAGAGGAAAGTTGTGTGTTTCATCGGTGCTGTACTGAACTCTGACTGGCTCATCTCTTTCTTGTGTCCCTTCCGTAAGGGGATGTCAGTATAAGACATAAAAATAATAATAATTTATAAATTATCAAGGGTTCATGAGAGAGGGAGGGTTAGAGGAGGCAGGGGAAAAATGAGAAGCTGATTCCAAGGACTGAAGTAAAAAGAAAATGTTTTGAAAATGATGGTGGCACAGATGAAGGGGGAGGAGGAGAGAGTGGAGCACATCCTGGCCCACCAGGCCGTGAGGACGATGTTCGCAATTAGAGCAGCCAGTCCACAGAGAGCACCACATGGCCAGCCGCACTATGAGACATGATGCCCCTCACTGACCAATAGCCCTACAGGGGATGACACCGAAGACACAGTGTGGGAATTGCACCCAATCTGATCCTGTCACACTGAGGCAAAGCACTAAGGGAGTGCAACAGAACAGCAAAGGAACAGAGTGGTGAGGTCCCCAGGGAATGCTGAAGGTGGACTTTGGGGCCAGGGTGTGGTGCCGCAACAGGCTGGACTGGAAAACACACCTAAAGGCCAACAAACAATCCTTGAACTAACTACAAGCTTTTCTTTCTTGGGTTTTTTTTTTTGTCATTGTTTTGTTGTATATTGTTGCTTGGTTTTGCTCTGTCTTGTTTTTGTGCATGTTATTATCTCCGCAGGTCTGTGTAAATAAGATAGGCTGGATGAACAATCTGGAGGAGAAAACATCGGGACTGACAGTTCTGCGGGGACATGGGAGAGGAGGAGGTGGGGAGGAAAGGAAGTGGTGTTAACAAACCCAGGGACAAGGGAACAACAAGTGATCCAAATCGGTGGTGAGCAGGCAGTGGGAGGCCTGGTAGGGCATGATCGAGGGTAATGTAACCAGGAGGAATTGCTGAAACCCTGGTGTGGACTGAGCATGATAGTGGGACAGGAGGAAAGTCAAAGGAAATTTATAGAGGGCGTTTATAGAGGTCTAGATAAAGACATGTACATATGCAAATATATTTATGTATGAGGATGGGGAGGTAGATCTATGTGCCTGTATTTATAGGTTTAGTACTGAGGTAGCAGAAGGACATGGGGCCTCCACTCAAGTACTCCCTCAATGCAAGAATACTTTCTTCTATTAAATTGGCATTCTATCATGGTCACCTTTCAGACACAACCGCTGAAGACAAAGCAGGCGAATAAGCAAATGTGGTAAAGAAAACTGATGGTGCCCAGCTATCAAAAGATATAGCATCTGGGGTCTTAAAGGTTTGAAGGTAAACAAGTAGCCATCTAGCTGAGAAGCAACAAAGCCCACATGGAAGAAGCACACCAGCCTGTGCAATCACAAGGTGTCGAAGAGATCAAGTATCAGGCATCATCAGAACAAAAATCTTGCCATAGTGAATGAAGGGGACAGTCCATAGTGGAGACCCCAAGCCCATTTGTAGGCCACTGGACATCCCCTTACAGAAGGGTCTCAGGGAGGAGACAAGTGAATCAGAGTGCGATGTAGCAATGATGAAAAATACACCTTTCCTCTAGTTCCTAAATGCTTCCTCCCCTCCCCCCCACTATCATGATCCCAATTCTACCTTGCAAGTCTGGGTAGACCAGAGGATGTACACTGGTACAGATGTACACTGGAAACACAAGGAATCCAGGGCAGATGATACCTGCAGGACCAGTAGTGAGAGTGGCGATACTGGGAAGGTAGAGGGAGGGTGGGTTGGAAAGAGGGAACCGATTACAAGGATCTACATGTGACCTCCTCCCTGGGGGATGGGCAACAGAGAAGTTAGTGAAGGGATATGTCAGACAGTGCAAGATATGACAAAATAATAATTTATAAATTACCAAGGGTTCATGAGGGAGGGGGAAGCAGGGAGGGAGGGGAAATAATGAGGAGCTGATGCCAGGGGCTTAGGTGGAAGGCAAATGTTTTGAGAATGATGAGGGCAATGAATGTACAAATGTGTTTTACACTATTGATATATGTATGGATTGTGATAAGAGTTGTATGAGCCCCCTAATAAAATGATTTAAAAAAAGAAAATGATGGTGGCAACAAATGTACAAATGTGCTTGACACAATGGATGTATGTATGGATTATGATAAGAGCTGTACGAGCCCCCAATAAAGTGATTAAAAAATAAGATATAGCATCTAGGGTTTTAAAGGCTTGAAGTTAAACAAGCAGCCATTTATCAGGGAAGCAACAAAGTCCACATGGAAGAAGCCTGTGTGATCACAATATGCCAAGAGAATCAGGTATCAGGCATCAGAAGACCCAAAACAAACAGTCGTAACAATGCAAATGAGGGGGTACAGAGTGGAGACCCAAAGCCCATCTGTAGATTGGACACCCCTCACAGAAGGGTCACAGGAAGGAATGAGCCAGTCAGGGTACAGTGTAGCAATGATGAAATATAAAACTATCCTCTAGTTCTTTAATGCTTCCTCCCCTCCACTATCATGATCCCAATTTGATAATTTACAAGTTATTATTATTTTTATGTCTTATACTGATATCCCCTTACGGAAGGGAGACAAGAAAGAGATGAGCCAGTCAGGGTGCAGTGTAGCACCGATGAAACGTACAACTTTCCTCTAGTGCTTTTATGCTTCCTCCTCCCCCCACTATCAGGACCCCAATTCTACCTTACAAATCCGCTGGACCAGAGGATGTACACTGGTACAGGTAGGAGCTGGAAACACAGGGAATCCAGGATATGTAAATCCCTTAGGAACAATAATGGGAGTAGTGATACCAGGAGGGTAGGGAGAAGGGGGAGGATGGGGGAACTGATCGCAATGATCGAAGTATAACCCACCCCCACCCCACCCATCTCAGAACAAACAACAGAAGCATGGGTGAAAGGAGATAGTGGATGGTGTAAGCTATGAAAGTAATGATAATTTATAATTTATCAGGGGTTACAAGGGTGATAGGGTTGGCGAGAGAGGGAAAATAAGAGGAGCTGATACCAAGGGTTCAAGTAGAAAGAAAAAAAATTTTAAATGATGATGGCAACAAATGTACAAATAAGCTTGATACAATTGATGTATAGATTGTGGCAGAAGCTGCAAGAACCTCCAATAAAATTATTTACATTAAAAAAGGAGTGAGGGGGGGTAGGGAGGAAAGGGGTGGATCATTATCCCATCATCTATTCAGGTCCCTCTAGGCATTTTAAAGAATGACCTGTCCCCTGCCTTATATTAGCATTTTAACACAAAATGTATATTCTTCATTTAAAAAATTTAATGACCTTTCTTTTAGTTCTTTAGACACTTGTTTAAATTAGACTCACTTCAAACCTTCCAAATTAGATGCTCTAAGTGCGCAGCCCATTGACATGAATTGTGGTAAGCTTCTCAGATGATTCCTGTGTACACTGCTTTAAAAAAGATACATTATTAAAGAGCACATTCATTTTACGTATACAGCACAATGGCGTTTTTGGAGACATATACACAATCGTGACCACCGCCACAGTAAAAATGGGTAGCATGTTCCTCAACTCAACAAGCTTCCTTTCAATGACCTTTAAAGACTAAAGGGCATCAAAGGCTCGTTGACACCAAAGTCAGTTGCACAGCATAGTTTACAAGGACAACGGCCTGCTTTAGGGAGGTTTCCTTAACCTTAGGCAGACGTTTGGCAACAAGGAAGGGCACACCAGTACTCCCCGGTAGGTATGTGAATGAGGGTGGGAGTGCAGAGTAGAGACCCAACGCCTATTTGTAGGCCACTGACATCCCCTTACAGAAGGATATGTACTCTAAGTGACGGGGATCTAAGGTAAGAAGAGTCCTGAAAATCAAAGACAGTGGGAAAAAATGAGTCTCCGCAGCCCTAAGACCAGAAGGACTGAGTGGTGCCTGGCCATTACCAATGGCTCTGGAAAGGGCCCTGGATAGAATGGGATAGAAATGCAGAACAAAACTCAAACTCATAAAAGAGACCGGGCCTGCTGGTTAGATAGAGACTTGGTGGGATCCCTGGGACTCTGGCCCTTTGCATCCTTCAGGTCTGCAAGGGAACTCACGTCCCTGCTTCCATAGTCAGTTACACCAGGAAACAAAACCCAACTCACTGCCATCACTCGTTGTTGATGCCACTTCATAGCTCCCCTCCCCCCCACACACAACAGACAGGCCATAGGGGGAACATTAACACTAAGAGGCACACACATCTTAGAGAGAAATCCACCATCAAAGGGACAGCGTTTGCCCAAGGACAGAGTTTAGAGGGTCAGGAATAGAGGAGGAATGGACACAGGAGACCAAGGGAAGGGGTGGGGCGGGGTGCGCACCGTAAGGAGGGAGATGAAGCAAATGTGTGCGGATGCTGAATGGAAAACGGATGGATCTGCCCTGCCAAATGTCACCCAATTCTCAACGAAGACAGTAAAAGATAAAGAGGAAAGTGAATGTTTGAAGGCCCTCCTGTGGTCTCACCCTTCACATTGTCCAAGTGAATAGCTGAGACTTTGCACTGTGTTAATACTAGTATTTCAGAGTCATTATTTTTGTCTACTTAAGAAATAGCTTGTGAAAGAAGGACTGTTTCTAACTCCAAGAAAATGGGTGTGGTCTTTGGGACTGGTTGAGCTCATTGGAGCGAACTTATACGTACATTCAAATTCCTGTGATCATCATAATGTACAAGTTCAAGTGATCTGACACATTTTAAACAAGAATCACTCAAGCAGACATAGTTTTCTGTAACAAACATCCAAAGCTCTGAAGTCCAACTCAGCAGTGTTCGGAAGATGACTATGAAATCTTTCAGTATCTCAACAAAGCTCCTTGACTTTTCTTGTAAATAACATTTACAGCAAATATTTGCATAGCGTTGAATTTGTTTCCAACGTTTTTACACAGATTGATTCATTAGAAACCCAATTTTAGAATGACAAGCTAAAGGAAAAGTTTAGCTTTAATTTAAAATTTCTAGTTACTAGTATGTCAATATTTGCTCTTTGCTTCTTCCTAATCTTGGTAAACAAAGGGCAACAGCTACCCTAGTGCTTTGCATTCTCAAAACTTTAAACTCTTGGGTGAACAACTTTTTTTTGTCTCTGGTTTCTAGGTGGTGAGAGCTGAGAAAGAAAGGGCTCATCAGTGGAGACTTTGAGAAAAAGGCAGTGCTTCTGTAGAGATTGGGGTCAATAGAAGGAGGTGGGAAGAAGAGTCCTCTCTGGGGATGGGGGATGCTGATTTTTGGAAAGAGACATTTAAAAGGCGACCTCTGGCCAGTGGTGACGTCATCTGGGTTGAGTGAGCCCTAGCTGCCTCCTGGTGCCCATCAACTCCCCACCTGTGTGACTGGGTGTCTCCACACAGACAGCTCCTTAACTGGAGGGCTGGGGTCTTATCTCTGGCTCCAGCCCCTCCCATGGGTTCTAGGCCATTTTGTGTGTGGAGCAAGTGCCTCTTCTATAAATGAATGAGTGGAGGAATCTCTACTGTGCCTTGGCATTCCCCAGTCTCCTCTGCAAGATGGAGAGGGCCATCCTGTCGGATTATCTTGTGTCAAGGATCTTCCTAATGTCATTGACTTGGGTTGAGTGGGACAGTGATCAGCTCAGTAGTCTTACTTCTCCTTCCTTTCTACTCTCCACCCCGGCCCCCCACCCACAAGGAACCCCAGGGTCCAGAGAATGGCCCCTGAAAAGAAGGCCAAGTACAGGTCTTCTTCCTTGGCTCTGGCCAAGGTTCCCCCAGCCACTGTGAGTAGCCCAACTGCCTCTTCTTTCAGGAACGCATCCTGCTCCACCTCTAGAGGCTCTGCCCTAACCCCCACTGTGGGTCAGCCCGGGAGCCATGGACACATCAACCAAGGCTTCCTATTCCCATGGTGGGGTCCCTGGGTGGTACAAGCAGTTAATGAACTTGCCTGTTACCTCAAAAGTTGAAGGTTAGTGTTCCCCAGGAGGCACCTAAATAGGAAAAAGGACATCTAAGAAACCAGGTATGGGAAACCAGATAGAGTACCATTCCAGTCTGACACACACAGGAGGTTGCCAGGCATCCGTTGGGTAGGCATGGTTACTGTCACAGGGAAAGCTCCACCCAGGGCCTCAGACAGCCCACCTGCCAGGACAAAGCCCAGGGACCATCAAATCCTGCTCAACATTTCCTTCAGAACCCAAAGTAAAAGAAAAGGCCTGGCTTGGTTCCACTGCACATTCTGGGACTTTGGCAGTGGCCACAGATGACTATAAAGCGGACAAGACCAAAGGGTGGTGACAGGGTTCAGAGAGAGCAGCCACTCCTCCGGAAGTCCTCCCCATTGTCCCCCATCCTCACTGGTCCCCTGCATCGGTCTAATCATCACAGACACCCGGAGCTTCTCCCAACATTTCAAACACAAAGAAAGTGAAAAAGAACTTACCAGTGGAAAGCGCTCCTCTCCAAGGCCCCTCAATGGTCCCTTGGCTTTATTATGTGTTAGCCCTCGACACCTCCCTCTATCCCTTGGCTTACTTTCTGCTGCGGTTCAAAGTGAGGGTCATCGATTGGCCCACTTCAACATGCAGGTGAACTTTCTTAAATAAGCCTACAAGGTCGCACTCCCAGAAATTTGAATTCTAAAGATCTAGGGAGATGTGGCGTCAGGGTTTTCTCTGAAATCCACACCTATAGAGAGTGGCAGACAGCACCTTTTCCCGTGCACACCTTCTGCTTGCTGGGATCAGCAATCAACATGCATGGAAGCCGCAGGCAGGAACTCAAGCAATGGATTGCACTGGGCGAGGTCACAGCTTGATTGGAGGGCAACCAAGATAAAGGAAGACAGCCGGCATCCCTTATCTCTCAGTCCACATGAATTGAAGGACTCCCAGTGTATTAATTGTTTCATGAAAGTGAGTTGAACTGGGTCCTCTGTAGTGGTGTGTGGACTAATTGACTGTTACAGTCTTTCGCGTTGTATAAACCCAATATATATAATCATATATATAATCATAAGTGCTGTTTCTCTAGGGAACCCCGCCTAACACCGTCTTCTTAGTGATCCATGATACTTCCAATACTTTTCTTCAGTGCTACAATGCAAATGCATCCATTCTTCTACGGTCTTCCGTATTCAACGTCCAACTTTCACATGCCTGTGAGGCGATGGAAAATACCGTGACTTGGGTAGGGCGCACTCGAGTTCTCAAAGTAACCTCCTTGCTTTTATAATACCCCCAAGGTGCCCTGTTCAGCAAGTTTACCCAACGCTATGCATTGACTGATCTTTTGACTGCTGCTTCCAGGAGCATTTATTGTGGATCCAAGCAAGATGCACATTTCTGAAGGGTTTGGTCTTCTTTACATTGAGCTGTCATCCACACGGGAGGCTGCAATCCTTGAACTTCATCAGCAAGCGCTTCAAGCCCTTCTCGCTTTCAGCAAGCAAGGCTGTGTGGTTAATAGCCTTTGTTAATAGCCTTCCTTTAACCCCGGTGCCCCCCTCTTCTTCATGTAACTCGGCTTCTCGGATTATTGGTTCAGCATATAGGTTGAATAAGTATGGTGAGAGGACATGACCTTTCTTGATTTTAAACCGCACATATTCCCTTTTTCTGTTTGCACAACGATTCCTTGATCCACGCATCATAAGTTCTGCAGGAGCACAATGAAGTGTTCTGGAATTCCCATTCTTCTCAAAATTATCTGTAGTTTGTAATGAATCAAGTGCGAGCCCCAAATCCATTTATATATCTACAAACTATCGTTTTTTCAATGATCCCATTGGCATGTGTGCATTCAAAAAGCTGGACAATGAAAAAGGAAGACCCAAGAACAATGGATACATTTGAATTGGGGTGCTGATGAGGAATAGTAACAAACTCTGTTGGTGAAAACCCAGCCCAAACACTCCTTAGAAGCTAAGATGGCGAGACTTGGTCTCTCTTTCTTTGGACATGTCCTCATGAAGGAGCTATCCCTGGAGAAGGACATTAAGCTGGGTAAAGTAAAGGGTCATTGAAAGGAAAGGAAATTCTCAAATAGGTTGGCTATTTCATGTCTACTTGATAAATAAATGCAGGGATGGAGTTCAGCCTGTCAATCAGGCCACAGCGTGATGATGCCTCTTTGTGGGTGTGGCCTTCTCATAAGGATTCCGGGAACTTCTTCTCTTACTCCCTGGAAATGGGCTGCACTCTTTCTCTGCTTCACCTTCTGATTGAGGAGACACTCAGAGAGCTGGAGGAGCCACGTGGAGACCCAGGCCTACGTTGAGATGCTTCCACCTCCACTGGATCCACAAGACTTTCCACCCACCGGCCTATGATCTACTTGCATTTGGCATCATTGCATGTGCCGGGTGAGTCTGCAGAGAAATTTATGGACTAGTATTGGGCATATGGGCTAATGTTGGAATTATGAACTTGATCTGGACCGGCTGGGATGTTTTATCAAGATATAATTGCTCTTTGATATAAAACTCTCTCTTATGCATATATGAGTGTCTCTGGATTTGCTTTAGTCAATCTGACCTAACACACCTGGCAACAGCTGGGAGAACAGCACAGGACTGGGCAATATTTCATCGACTATACAGAATTGATTCGGTGGCACCTAGCAGCAATTCTGTGGCTTTCTCTCCCTGTGTCTCTCTTTATCTCTGTGTCTCCTCAGTCCTCTCCTAGACTGCCCCTCAGTGTCCCTCAGAGCCTGCATGAAGGGAGCAAGGGAAAGTTGTGTGCTTGAGAATCAAACCAGCTTCCGCTCAACCTCAGCGCCCTCCACACACCACCCTCTCCAGGTTTTGTTTTGTTACCTGTAAGGGAGGACTGTCCCATCCACTAGTCATGATGGTTGGGAGGACAGTATGAGACACGATAGGAAGTGTTCAGGAGGCTCATCTTCCATCCACATGCAGCTTGTCATCCCTCTGGGCACTTGTGTCTGCTGCATTTCTTCCACGCCTGACTGATGCTGTCTGGACCCATTTCTCTATCTCTGTGTCCAGCCTTTGTAGCATGGTCGCTGTCTGTGTGCAAGGGGATGACGGGGCCAGCAAATGCAAAAGTATCCTAGTGGATTCTTTGGGGAGGGGAGAGGCCCTGGGTTGAGGGAGCCAGGGGAGAGAACGTGTCTCATCCCAGGGATCTGAGGTAGGCTGTTCCTTCTACCGATACCCGAGCCCCTGTGTGTCATATGTCTTCTAGGCATCCTCCACCTTGTGGTGAGTCTTGCCAGGGTCTCCCTCTTCTGCAGCAGTGTAAAATACTTCTCCCCCAAATTGCAATCTGAGGGCTCAAGAGAGGCAGCCTAGATGCGGCTGCAGTCAAGCATTTCCCATTGGGATATAGTTTGTATCCCCCTTTCCCATGAGTTGGAAGGCCTTGAGGGAGAAAGTGGTGGAGATGCTTGGTGGTACCTGTGCCAATGACAGCCCTCTTAGGGGTGCTGCTGCACGGAGGGGAAGGAGGAGTCCATGGGCGAACCCAGGGGTGATCATGAGATGAAGCTGGTGGGAGATTTCCTCAAAGCGGAACAAGGAGGGGAGGGGTGGATGATGAAGGGCCCTGTGGGAGTGGGTAGAACTCAAAATCACCTAATCCCATGGTCATCAAATCCGTCCTGACTAAGTGACTCCATATAGGGTTTGGAAGCTGTAAATCTTCAGGGGAGCTGATAGGCTCATCTTTCTCCCACGAACTGGCTGGTGGGTTTGAACCGCTGACCTGCAGTTTGCAGTCCCATGCTTACAGGCATCACATCAGGGCTCCAAAGGCAGCTCTGTAGCAGATGGGAGCGCAAAGAAGGGACATACTAGTCCAAATGCTAGGGGGCACCTGAAGGACACCAGAGGAAGAGGGGGTCTGCTGATGAGTCCTGTGGTGAAGGAGCTGCCCACACTCAGGCTGGACAGACAGAAAGGAGGGGCTAGGTTTCACTAGCCATCCGGGGCCAAGGAGGGAGCCCTGGTGGCACAGTGGCTAAGCGCTTGGCTCCTAGACCCAAGGTCGGGGGTGGGGTACGCCAGTGGCTCCGTGGACACCAACGGCCGGTTCTGTGAGTCTGCTGCGAGGGCTGCTGAGTCGGAATGGACTTGATGGCGCGCAAGATGGTGTGACCCTGGCCCAGGAGCCCTGCCGTGGCGATGGGTCACTACTGGGCTGCTAAGCTGTCCAGAAGCTCCATGGGAGAACAGACCCAGCGTTCACATCCCATGAAGATCAGGTTGGAAAATCCTATGGGACAATCCTACTCTGAAGCTCAGCAGGTCAGAACCGACTCAAGGGAACAGATTTTAGGGGTCTGAGGAGACCTGTGCTGGTGACACAGTCACCATCGCTGTGTAACATGCCTGGGGTGGACACTGACCTCACACGAGGAAATTCCATCTTTGAGAGCTAGTCCCAGGCCACACAGACTTTGAGAGCTAGTCCCAGGCCACACATTTCTTTCACTTGAGCCTGAGGTTCCCTTCTTCGTCTGGCCTGGGAAACTAAAACAGCCTGTTTCTCTCTGAAGGTCACCTCTGTCTGTCCGCTGTCATCCTGGGCTAGCTTGTGCACTGCTGTGCCACTGGGAGCTATGTGGCTTGGATTTCCAGTACCGCAAGGGTCACACAATGGACAGGTGTGCAGACTCCAGAGGAAGAGCAGGCTGCCCACTTCTGAGGAACGAGCCAGGGAGCACCGTGTGCAAAGCAGGGGAGCCCTGTCCAAGACGGAATGCTTCGTGAGCAGCAATAGAACTCTGTCGGGGATGGTGTCAGGAAATGGGCCCTGCAGGCCGGACGGCACTTAAATTGTGACGAAGAAGAGTGGTTGTCTGCAGGGCCACTGTCCTGGAGCAGATTTGACGGCAACCGATAACAGGATGTTCCGCTGTAGAGAGAAGATGTAGGAAATGATTTGGAAACTGAACAGAGCCTGTCCAACACAGAATGTCTCCCCCCACCCCACCCCACTCCACAAGCCCCATGTCCCTTTCCCTGTCACCCTTTCCCCGACTCTCCCTAATCCTCCCCACCCTTTCCCACACCCACACCACCTTTGATCTCACCCAGCTCGCTCTGGGCCTCCATAGCACACTGGGACTCTGGTCCTCATCCTTTCCCCCTCCACTCCCCCTGGTCTCGCTCACACATACAAACAAACAGCCAAGTGTCCACCCAGAACTTTATAGTATGTTACTGCTGGTGGGGTGGGGGGTAATGGGGGGGAGGAGGTAGGTCGAAGAACGGAAGTATCAGATTCTAAGACCCGCCTTTGACAGTCCACCGTGTGTCTAAGGTTTTCTTTCTCGCCACACATACTCCAGGCACTCACAAGAGGGCGCCACAGACTCGGGGATCTCGGTTGTCCTTTATCTGAGAGGTGACCAGGAATCCAAGGGAAGAGCAGAGACGGCCACACCCAATTCCCAAGCTGCCAGCCAACACCAGGAGGCTCTGGCTGGGGATTCAATAGAGCTCCTTTTTAGGATCGGAGTTTCTCTACCTCAGCCCATCAAGCGACACATAAATTAGCCCACCCAGGCACGGGGGAAGGAGCCCAGTGACGCAGTGGGCTATGCGTCGGTCTGCTCATTGGGCAAGCCCCCCTCCACTTGGTAGGAGAATGATGTGGCAGCCCCCTTGGGTGAAGTGTTACAGCCTTGGGATCCCTGTGAAATGGCTACCTGCTGCCCTCGAGGGTCACGGTGAGCCCCATCCACTTGAGCACAATGGGCTTGTTTGGGTTTGGGGAATGGGCACACACATGTCAACACACTCCCCCCTTTATGGCTCTGGCTCCCCTTGTCCCTCCTTTCAACAGAAGGTCCATTTTAAGGTCCAGCTGGGGAGAGTTCTGTAGGCTCTGGGTCTGTCCAAGTGGACATATCTTCTTAGGTGACAGGATAAGAAATGTGGGCATACAGAACCCTGGGGCAGTCCATCTGGAACTTTCCCGATGTCCAGATGGCCGCCATCCTGCCGTCAACAAGAACCAACTGCAGCGGCATGGCTGGATGACTCTTTGACATCCCATCCAGATGCAGCAGAGGCTGTGCACACATCTGGGCCAGGGCACATCCGGTCTCTCGGGTCTGGCAAGAGCCTCGAGACCCACTTGAGGAGGGGAGGGGGTACCAATGAGCAGCGTCCATTCACCATCGCCGGCCGTCCTCGGCCAGCTGTGAGCGATCACTCCATAAGTTCAAAGCACTTGCTGTAGGCGCTCATTTCTGTCGCTGTGCCTCTCTGGCAGAGAGGCTGCCCCACAGCAGGAGGAGGGAACAACAGAGATGGGAGGCAGGCAGGCTCACTGCAGGTGCAGGATGGATGTGTCCCTGGCCTCCTGGCCAGCTCCTAGCCCCGAACGGTCAGCTCTGAGGCCCCAGAATCTAGCACAAGGAGATGGGACTAGACTGGATCCTGGTTTTCACCAGGGAAAAGATGACTGAACTCAAATAATCCCTGGGAAGAGATTCTATGGCAACTGGTTTTGTTGGGTTTATTGTTTTTGTTTGTTTGTTTGTTTTTGCTGCTGTTGTTTTTTCCTTGGGGTCTCTGGGTGGTGAACGGGCTTGGTTGCCAACCAGAAGTGGAGCGGTTCTGGTGCTGTGCTTTATAGGAGCTTATTATCCCTTACTTGACTATACTTTTTATTCATAGGTCAAAACCCATTCCCATAGATTCTGACATGTAGCAACTTTATAGATCGCAATAGAACTGTTTCCAGGACTGCAATCTTTTTTTTTTATAGCATGTTCAACAAAAGCCTGTTTACTATGAGTGTTAAGAACGTTTCCAGAGCCCATCATCCATTGTACACTCCAGAGTTCCCTCAGGTTCACGGCACTCCTCCGCGGCATCTCAGCCCCTCACCCTGATCCCAGCGCTCCTCCTTTGTGAAGCTTCTGCAAACTGTCCTCCGGGAACAGGAGCTCTGGATCTTAAGTGGTTGATTATTCCATCAGAGGGCGAGTTTACTTCCAGACTTAAGGATGACCAAGTTCCACAGTTTGGGGGGCTTCCTGGCTGGTAGAACTGCCCCTGTGGGTTTCCCGAGACGGTCACTCTTAACCGGAGCGGAAAGCCTCCTTAGAGCGGCTGGTGGTTTCAAACTGCTGACTTCGTGGTTAGCAGGTCAATGAGCCATTCACTACGCCACTGCGGCTCCTCCAGCCTCACACGTCCTTCCGAGTCCGTCTGCTCCCCAGCCCCACCCCGAGCCCTGGCTCCACCTGCCCGTGAAGTTCTCCCCAATACCCTCTTAAAGTATCGCGAAGCCCTGGCGGGGGCACGGGTATTTGCTGGAGGGCCTGGCCCTCTTCCTAAGAGCGGAGACTGGCTCCTGCCACCTGGGTCTCTTCTCCCTAACAGAGTCCACTGAGAGCTGGAGCTCCACCTGCAGCCGATGCCTTCCTGCGCAGGCGCTGCCTCTGCCTCTTCACTCTGTCCCCACCACCCGCCTCCACTCTCCAGCCTTGCCGGAATGAGATGTGCTTCACACAGCCAAGGACACCTTGGAGTTCGGGCCCACAGGGGTTCCAAGGTCCTCCGTCTTTGTGGAAGCCACCCGGAGCGTGATCAGGGAAGCGCTGTAGCCTCCGTGCCACCAGGCTCCCTTCTGTAGAGTTACAGCGTTGGAAACCCGCAGAGGCGTTTCTGCTCTGCCCCCTAGGGCCGCCCGGGTCAGAGGGAACTGGGTGGCTATGGTCCAGTCCTGTTGCTTTAATGGCCCTTGCAGGAGAGTCCCTGAGCGTGTAAAGGGACTCACACTCAGCTGGAGGCACCTCGGAAGACAGCCCGGGCGGCGTTCTTCAGAAAGATGTAAGGCTTGAAAACTTATGGAGCAGTTCTATTCTGAGTGTGTGTGTGTGTGTGTGTGTTTGCACGTGCGTGTGTGCAAGCACGCACGTGCACTCTCCCCCCAATCCCCTACCCCCACGATCACCAGTAATCTGAATGGGAAAGGTAACAACACCTGCTTCACAATGCTGACCTGGTGTGGGTGTGGGTGTGGGTGTGGGTGTGGGTGTGGGTGTGTGAGTGAGGGAACACACACGGATGTGTGTGGGAGTGCAGACGTGAGAGAGAGGTGTGTGTGTCAGTGCCTATGGGTGGATGTGGGTGAGTGGGTGACAGTGGGAGACAGTGGGTGTGTTTGAGGGGGTATGAGTATGTGTATGTATGTGTGCACGCGGGCCTCGATGTGTGTGAGAGAGTGCCTGTGTGTGTGGGCCGGGGGTGGGGCGGTGGGTAAGAGGGCACACGGGTGTGTGTGGGGAGGGGGTGGCAGAGGGGCGGATAGGATGAGAGTAAGGTGACTCAGTGAATGTGCATCATTGTTTCTGCCCTTTACAAGTCTCCCAGGTACTGAGGACGGTGATTTCTCTGCTGTAACTCAGCAAGGAGGTCACAGTGGGTCCCCGCAGGACATACCCTCCTCCTCCACCCCACAGCAGCCCTGAGGCAGCGGCAGCCACACATCCAAGAACCTAATAAATGCCCCTTCCCAGGCCACGCTTCCCTCCCACCCCCTGTCCCTGGGGGAAGCCCAGGCAGCCTCCCCTAACCCCTGCTGCAGCGACAGCGCCCCTCCCCATATTCCTTTCCAAATGGGCTAATCCTGGGCTGCAGGAGGCTCAGGAGATCTCCTGGCAGCCCCTCCAGCTCATTAGCGCTGCATTGTGAATTCCAGGGATAATGTATGTTCCTCTCCCCCCTGATTGCTTCTGAAATCTCCTGCCTGTTTATCAAATCGGAGGCGCGCTGCGCTTCGCAGCCCTCTGCTATTTGGCTCTGTGCTCCTCCGCTCCAGGAGAGGAAAACAAGGAAACGCTTCTCAACGGCTCCCTGTTGCAGCGGCGCTGAGAACAAGAGGGCCAGTCTCTGGCTCTTTCAATGAGCCCAGCCCCCCAGAGCAGGGAGATGAGGTGGGCTTCAGTGGTGGGAGGCAGACAGCGTCCAAAAGCTTCCCACCCAGGGCACAACTGGGGCTGAGCGGGGGGAGGAGAGTACATTCAAATGCACGCACACCTGCGCGCGCACACAATCCACTCTGTTCGCAATGTGCAATGAGAAGCGAGGAGAGTAGCCTTAGAAGGACCAGCCTTGACAGCTTCAGCCAGAGGCGAGGCTGGCCCCCGGATGGATGAGGCTGATGGAGGGGGACAGTGTGGGAAAGGAGATCGGGAGAAAGCAAAGGGGGACTTTGATAGCTGCCCTCGAGCCCATTCTGACACATAGCGACCCACCCGGGGTGGGGGTGGAGGGTGGACAGAGTAGACCTGCCACGTGGTCATCTTCACAGGAACAGACGACCATCCCTGGTGGGTTTGAACCTCCAGCCTTTTAATCAGCAGATGGTGTCTGACCATGACCATGACCATGACCATGATCATGACACCATCAGACCCCTTCAAACCAGCCCTCAAATTCAGCTCTCAAACTCACTGCCATCTGGTCAAATCTGTCTCACAGCAACCCCACAGGGCAGAATGGCGCGGACTCTGGCTATACTCCTCACCGGAGTGGGAAGCCTCATCTTGCTCCCGAGGAGAAAGACGGTTAATTGGGAGCAACAAAAAGATCAAGAGAACCAGGAATCACTCTCGTCCACTGCCACGAAGGGGATTCTGACTCATAGCGACACTACAGGACAGAGTAGCGCTGACCCTGTGGGTTTCCTAGGTGAAATCTTCACTGGAATTGAAAGCCTCATCTTTCTCCCAGGGAGTTGCTGGTGGATTCGAACAGTTGACCCTGAGGGTAGTAGCCCAGCTCGTCATAATTCATGACACCATCAGGGCTCCTAAACCAGCCCTAGTGAAAAGGGAACTGATGGTTGGAATGGAATGAACCACCCCAGCCCACCCAACCCCTGGCTAGATGGACACTAGTCAGGATCAAGGCAGCCTTTGCCTTTCTGATGAGCTATGCAACCTCCTCTCTCTGCTGTTTCTTGGCGTCTTGTTGTGCTTACAAATGCCTGCACAAGCCCCATCCCCTTCTTGGGGGACTCTGCTTGGTGGGGAAGGCCTCCTCTGTGTATATTTTTCCTAAATTGTATTTTTTTTTTGTGGTTGAGCATATACATGACAAAACATACACCAATTCTAGTTTCTGTCCGGCCCCACTACAACAGCTGGACCCGGCCCTGTGTCAGCCTCACTATTGTGAAGCTTGAGCCCATGCTGCAGCCACCGTGTCAACCCCACGTCCCAAGGGTCTTGTTTTCAATGCCGCTCTACTTTACCAAGCGTGGTGTCCTCTCCTGATCACACGTCCAAGACACATGAAATAAAGCCCTGCCATCTTTGATTCTAAGGAGCTGTCTGGCTGTACTGCCCCTAAGCCAGATTTGTTCATTCTCTGGCGTGGTCTAGAAGGCATGAGCTTTGATATTTTGTTCTGTGATTTTTTTTGTCCTATTTGTTCTGGAATACTTTAATCAGAAGACTCAGTAATAGTTTCCAGGCACCATCTAGTTCTTCTGGTCCCATGGCGAAAGAGGCACCTTGCCACACATTCTATATCATCCTCCTATTCCTAAATCGAGGAGCCCTGTTGGCATAGCGGGTTGGTTATACACTGGCTGCTAACCACAATTCTATCCCACCAGCCACTCCCTGGGAGGAAGATGAGTCCAGTAAAGATTCCCTTTCAGAAACTCACAGGCTCTGTTCCACTCTGACCTGTAGCGTCTCTATGAGTCGGCATTAACTTCACGGCAGTGAATGAGAGCAACTCCTGGTCCTCCTTTTTCTTTGGTTGCTCCCAGTGAATAGAGACCAGTTGTGCCTTGGATGGCTACTATTGAGCTTTTAAAACCTGAGACACGATGCAAAGAACTAGGAGGTAGAGCAGAAACGCCCAATGGGTTCTTAAGCCAATTAACTGCAATGTCCCGTGAAATCGGGAAGAACCCAGACCTCTGAACCAAGTAACTAACCCTCAGGAGGTGTTTAGTGGTACATAAGCAGCCACTCTTTCGTTTCTGTTGTTCTTGTAGCTGTCACACCATTTTGCCAGTTCACATTTTTACAGGAGTATAGTGTGTTGACGGCAATTATAATCAGCTGTGTGGCCCTACCATCAAGCAATGCAGTGTTTCCATCACCAGTGACCCTCTCTCTGAGCAGTTAGTTCAAAAACTAAAAAGGAAGAGCATGCTCAGCATGCCTCCAGCTGAAAGAATTAAAGAAAAAACTCAAGCCTCAAGTTGCAATATTTGAAGATTCTATGGGCCAATTATTGAATGGTGCAGGAAGCCTCAAAGGAAGATGGAAAGAATGCAGTCGCGTTGCCAAAAGGGACTGACTAGTCGATGTTCAACCATTTCCAGAGGTAGCATATGCACAAAAACCAATGGTATTGAAGGAAGAAATCCAAGCTGTACCACAAGCATTCATCAAAAATGAGGACTCCGGGAATTGATGGACTGCTAGTTGAAATGTCTCAATAAGCTGACAAAGCACTGGAAGCCATCCCTGGTCTAGGCCAAGAAACTTGGAAGACAGCTACTGTACAGCCAACAGACTGGAGGAGATCCATATTTGTACTCATTCCAGAGAAAGGTGACCCAACAGAATGTGTGAATGATGGAACAGTATCATGGAAATCACATGCAAGCAACACTATGCTGACGATCATCTGCCAACAGATGTAACAGGACATTGACAGGGAGCGGCCAGAGGCTCAGGCCAGATTCAGAAGAGGATGTGAAACAAGGGACATCATTGCTGATGTCAAGTGGATCTTGGCTGAAAGCAGAGAGCACCAAGTTGCTTGGGTCGTATTGACTAGGCAAAGTCCTCTGGTTGTGAGGATCAGAGCAAGCTGTGGAGCGTCTTGAGAAGAAGGGTAGTTCCAGTTCGTCTATGGAACCTGTACAGGGATCAAGAGGCAGTTGGGCAAGCAGAACAAGGGAATATTGCATGGCTTCATTTTTTTACAGTGTGTGTCATGATTCTATCCTGTCACAATCCTTAATAAAGCTGTATGCTGAGCAAATAATTAGAGAAGCTAATTAAATATCAAGAAGAATGTGTCATCAGGCTTGAAGGAACACTTATTAACAACCTACATAGAGATGAGATAACCCTGCTCGCTGAAGTGAGGAGGGCAAGAAGCACTTGCTGATGAAGATCAAGGATTGCAGCCTTCAGCATGGATTACACTCAATGTAAAGAAAACAAAAGTCCTTAGACCCGGACCAGTAGGCAACATCTTTATAAATGGAGACAAGATTGACATTGTCAATGATTTGGGCTTGCTCTGATCCACAAGGGATGCTCATAAGATTGTCAAATGGCACATTGCAGCGGGTCCATCTGCTACACGAGACCTCTTCAAAGTGCTGAAAAGCAAGACTTACTTTGAGGACTGAGCTTCACCTAACCCAAGCCATGATATTTTCAATTGCCTCATCTACACGTGGAAGTTGTTGGACACCGAAGAAGGGTGATCCTAGAAGAATCAATGCATTTACATTATGATGCTGGCGAAGGCTCTTGAGGGTACTGCGGACGGCCAAAAAAAATAAAATAAATAAATCTGTCCAGAAAGAAGTACACTCAGAGCGCTCCTTAGAGGCCAGGACGGCGAGACATGGTCTCATCTACTTTGAACATGTTGTCAGCAGAGACCTGTGCCTGGAGAAGGACATCGTGTTTGGTAAAGTAGGGTCGGCCCCAAAGAAGAAGCCCTTCCACAAGCTGGATTGACACCGTGGGGGCAACCTTGGGCTTGACCCAAGAGCAACGGTGAGGGTGACGCAGGAGCAGGCAGTGTTCCGTTGCATGGTGTGTAAGGTCGCTGTGAGTTGGAAGCCATTGAGCAGCACCCAGCAACACCCACGTTTACTCTCCTGTTCCTGCTCCTTAAACAGACCGTGCTCCCTGGCTTCCCACGTGCCTGGAGCAGATGTAGCGTGCAATCTTACGGAAGATCCCTATGCGTGACTGCTTCTCTCCCACTGCTTCCTGGGCTCTCACTGCGGCTCTGAGAACCTTAGTGTCGATCTCTTTGGGTTTATCCTGCTTGGGGTTCTTTGGGCTTCTTGGATTTGGAGATTCACGTCCTTTATTAGAGGAGGGAGATCTTTTTCGGGTCAGTATTTCTTTCTTCAAATATCCTTGTATCCCTTTCTTTCATCTCCTTCTGAAATTCCCATAGGCTTACATTTGGTCTCTCAAGTGTGTCCTGATCCCATTAGACAGTGCTCAGCCTCTGGAGCCCCCATTCCTGTTGCTCTCCAGCGTTTGTGCTTCGGACTATTTTATCCTCGAATTCACGGATTTGTCCCTCTGCTTCATTACGTCTCTTGGTAAATCCTTGTATTTTGTTTCTCATTTCAGTCATTGGCTCTGTTGCGGCATCTCTTTGTTTAGGTCCTCGTTTTGTTCTTTCATTGTCCGTGCTTTCCTCTAGCTCTTAATTATGCTTAATGCTGTTGCACCATAGTCTTCCTTTCTAAGTTTTCATTATTTGGCGACTCCTAGATGTGCCTTAGGAGTGGCACAGTGAGTCACACATTCCGCTGCTAATCTCGAGGTCAGCAGTTCTCAACCACCAGCCTCTCCATCTGGGAAAGACGAGCCTGTTACTGCCTCACAGTCTGTCATATCAGAAATCCACAGGAGAAGTTCTGCTCTGTCTTGGGGTCACTAGGCACCGAAATCTACGATATAGCAGGATGTTTAGTTCTGTGGGGTTTTAAAAGGTTTTTATGGAGATGTGCATTTACTCCCTAAGTTATGTCCAATTTGATGGGCTCTGTTCTTGGGTATCTTGTGATTTATTGTTGGGGCACTGGGATTTTTAAAAATTTAATGCATCATTTTGATGGGAGCTCTTACAGATGTCATAACATTCCATAATTCAAATCGACCAAGCATAATTGTACAATTGATATTAAAATCAGTTTCAAAACATTTTCTTTTTTTCTTGAACTCTTTGATATCAGTTCCCTTTTATCCCCTGCCTCCCCCACCCTTCCCCCCAGGAACATATATATATATATATATATATATATATATATATATATATATATATATATATATATATATCATCATTGCTGTCAGCTTCCCTTTCCCCACCCTGGCTTCCTGTATCTTGAGGGGACCATTACTCCCTTTGCTGTTTCTAAAGGGTCATCTATCCTGGCATTCCTGCATCTGAGAATCTTATTTATACACACGAACATGCATAGGTCTAACAGTATTAATGAGGTGAAACATAAGCCTTAAAAGTAAGGGGAGGAAACTGGGTGCACTAACTCCAAAGCAAGTTGCTTCCATGCTCGCCTCACAGGAAAAATGCATACTATGAAAGTTCCACCCAGTGGAGCTTTTGACCGGTTATTTTTGGGCACCCCCTTGTAGATAGACTGAGAAAGAGAAAGAGAGAGAGAGAGAGAGAGACCATGTAAATAGTTCCAAATCTAACTGGTATCCTGACCCAGAGCAGATGAATCTCTCTGCTAAATAGTGGACAGGCCCTACTATCAGCCCAACCCCCTTTCCCTTCAGGGTTCCGTATCCTGCTCCCACTTACCTTACAGCACTTAGACCCTACTAGTGCTCAGTGTGTGTGTCCAAAAGGCTCGCATCCTGCAGGTCCTTGTTGCTCTTCCTGCAGTCAGGGACGGACAGGTCTGGGGGCACTGGAATTCTTGAGGGGATTACTTCCCCCCACCCCCATGTGGTTCTCTGGTAGCATAGCGGGCCACCAATCGGCCTGCTAAACACAAAGTCAATGGTACAAACCCACCAGATGCTCTGTGGGAGGAAAACGAAGCTTCCTTACTCCCATCAAGATTTACAGCCTTGGAAACCCACAGGAGCAGTTCTGCTGTGTCCTGTGGAGTCAATATGAGTCAGATTCAACTCAAAGCCAGTGCGTTTGGTTTGGGTGGGATTTCTGCATAGAACCCTTAGATGGGCAGATCCTTGGACCATTGCTTATCATTTTGCCTCCCTCTCTCTGATCTACTTCTTCATCCCTGGCTTGATTGGGATTCAAAAGTTCCACATGTAAGTTTTCACTGTCAATCTCTCCCAAACACATCAGAGAATATGCTGTTGTCAATCTGTCCACCAGGAAACACTGTGATTCACTCAAAACTCACAGCCATTGGGTAGATTCCAACTCATAGCAGCCCTTAAAATGTTAAGTATTAACAGATCTGACACCAGGGGCACAATCCTCTCTCTGCGGTTATAACTCCCCACCCCTCTCTGGAAACGCACTGCTAGTAAGTTGATTCCAACTATGGCGAAGCTCTAGCACAGCGTAAAACTGCCCTTGTGGGTTTCTAAGACTGTGAATCTTTACGGGTGCAGAAAAACTCATCTTTCTGCCAGGTAACAGTTGATAGTTTTGAACTGCCCACCTTGCAGTCAGCAGCCCCACTGAACTAACAGGTAACACCATGAGAAACGGAGAAAAGGTTGAAGTTGTCAAGGATTTCATCAAGCTTGCATCCACAAGCAATATTCCTGGAAGAAGCAGTCCAGAAAGCAAACAGCAGCCCCCGCATGGGGTACATCCACTGCAAAGATGTCACTGTGAGGACTGTGATGCTCTTATCCAGACCAAGGGAATGTCAGCTAGCTGCATGCAGGGGAAAGTCAGACATGGACTAAGGAAGGCCACAGATGAACTGATGCATTTAGAATCATGGCGCTGGTGAGGGATATTGAAGGCCCGAAGGACTTCCAAAGAACAGACAGATCTCTTTCGGAGGAAATACACCCAGGATGCTCCTTACAGCTCCTTTGCCTCTGAAACTGTCTCAGAAGAGACCAGACCTGGAAATGGACATCATGCTTGGTAAAGTAGAAGGGCAGCCCCCCACCCCCAAATCCAGGAAGACACTCATCTAGATGGATTGACCCAGTGGCTGCAACAGTGGGGTCACACAGGACATTCATTGTGAGACTGGTGCAGGACTTGGCAGTGTTTCGTTCTCTGGTACACAGGGGGGGAGGGGGCGCTATGACCCTGAATTGAGTCAATGGCACCTGACCTCCCCAACAACAACTTTTCTCTGTTTATACAATGTGTTAGTCAGGGTAGGCTAGATAAACAAACCCATGGACACGTAGTACCGATGAAGAATACAGCTTTCCTCCAGTTCCTAAATGCTTCCTCCCCCGTCCCCCACTGTCATGATCCGAATTCTACCTTGCAAGTCTGGATAGAGCAGAGGTTGTACACTGGTGCAGATAGGAGCTGGAGGCACAGGGAATCCAGGGTGGATGATACCTTCAGGACCAGGGGTGTGAGGGGCGATACTGGGAGGGTAGAGGGTAAGTGGGTTGAAAAGGGGGAACCGATGATAAGGATCTACATGTGGCCTCCTCCCTGGGGGATGGACAACAGAAAAGGGGGTGAAGGGAGATGCCGGATAGGGAAAGATATGACAAAATATCTATTTATAAATTATCAAGGGCTCATGAGGGAGCGGGGAGCGGGGAGGGAGGGGAAAAAAAGAGGACCTGATGCAAAGGGCTTAAGTGGAGAGCAAATGCTTTGAAAATGATTAGGGCAAAGAATGTACAGATGTGCTTTATACAATTGATGTATGTACATGTATGGATTGTGATAAGAGTTGTATGAGTCCCTAATAAAAGGTTTTTAAAAAAGAATAAGAAAGAAAGAAAGAGATTCATATACAAGAGCAACTTAACATGGAGAAAACATCCCAGCCCAGTGCAAATCTATAAAGTCCTCTTCAGATTCACAATGACACCAAATGTAGAAGATCACAGGCCAGTGGGTAGAAAGTCTTTGGATCCAGTGGCCCTGTAAGCATCCCAGCGCTGGCAGGGGTCTCTGCATGGCTTCTCCAGAGTCTCGTGTACTACCTGTCTTTGTCGTTGATGGCTGCCCATCCAGTTTCTACCACATTTCTAACAGCTCGGTTTCTGGGGGCCACGAGTTTTTCTGGAATGCCGTGTGTTCTCTCCAACTAGCCTGAAAACTCCCAGAGGCTCCATCCTTTCTGCCTCCTTCACTTCTCCTGCAGACCCCTTGGGAAAGTGGTTAGGAAACAGCAGGCACTCAATAAAGACTTGTTTCCTTTCATGGCCTGACCTTGGAGAGTGTGGAGGGCCCTGGTGGCCTAGTGGTTATGAGTTGGCCATTCAGTCCACCAGTTGCTCTGCAGGAGAAAGACAGGGCTTTCTACTCTCGCAAACAGTCTGGGAAATTCACGGGGGAAGCTCTACCCTGTCCGATAGGGTCGCTGTGAGTTGGCATTGACTTGATGGCAAGTAAATTGCATACCAAAATTGGGGGGATAAAGGCATGAAGGGGCTGGCTTACAAACTTTCATAGGTGGGGGAACATAGTCACAGCATTACAGGATTAAGGTGTAGGCGTAACTTAATGGCAATTGTGAGGCTAAAGATGTATGTGCATGTGCCAAGTTGACAAGGGGTGGATTGAGTTAGTTTAAGTTTATTTTGCCAATCTGGCCGATAAACACATGGGTTAATTGAAGGGTGGAGCAATAAATGGCTCAGTGAGCCTGGCCTTTTGAGTTCTCGGGTCTCTTGCTTTGTGATGGTCGTATCAGGGTGCAGCTGCCTTAGTAGTTCCCTGCTTCAGCCGGCAAGGCTCACTTCCTGCAAGACATCCCCAAGGAGAAGCGGCATGGACCTACCCCAGTGCAGCCCTGGGTGCTGGAGCAGCCGTGTGGAGACCCCTGCCAGCACTGAGATGCTTACACGTTCCCTGATTCGACTTTCCTCCTGCAGTTGGCATCATAGTGCATGTTTTGTGTGATGGAGGAGGACTTTGTGGATTCGTGTTGGACATATGGATTAATGTTGGACTTGTGGGCTTGGACAGCACTGGGTTGGGATGTTTTCTTCATGTGCACTTACCCTTTATAGAAAACTCTGTCTTATACATATAAGTTTCTGTGGATTTGTTTCTCTAAAGTACCCAGACTAACTCAGAAGTGAGCTTGCTTTCTTTGGCTTGGGATTGTATCCAATTTAATTAAAACTTTTTTTCTGTTCATTTCAGATTTGTAACAGGATGTTTTCTCCTGAATAGTTGTCTTTGTCTGCCTGACCTCGTCAACATTGAGGGTACATGATAGTCAGGTCACCTCTATCTGGTCCCTTCCCCTTGCAAACAAAATCCTGATTTTGCTCAGAACAACCCCTGGTGAGAACTGTCCAAGCATGGACATTTCTGATATAGCCAGGTTGTGCGGTGTCCGCTTCTCCACAGTGGTGGGACGGAAGTGTCTGTTGCGGCCTTCTCGGGAAGCTTCTGTTCTCCTGGGGAAAGGAACAGGAGAGGTGCCACCTCTTTTTCCTGCTTCCTGTGCTGACTGAGGTTCCCAGACAATCCGGAGATCCCTTATGACCAGGAGGCAGAAGCCATTCCCTGGGGTTGATGGAGAGGAGCTGCGGGAAACAGAGGACTGGGAAGAGAGTGTCTGCAGACGAATTCTTTATTCTCATATTTTACGAAGCCTGGCAGGCCAGGAATCTGGGTGGAGGGAGGCCTTCACACTTGTGGGCTAGAGATGAGTCCCGACCACATTCTCATAATTAAAATTAATCCCCACTATATCCTCTCCTTCCATAAGAGTGTTACCTTAAAGTTCCCTCTTACAAGTACACGGCTGATCCGCTGTGTAGCGGGCAGCTGTATTTATAGGAGCAGATGTGTGCGCTTGCCCTCCCTGCTCAGGGGACAGTTGCTCAGACTGGTGTTAGGTTACTCCTCCAATGAACTCAGAGACCTTTAGGGTTAGGGCACAGCCCACTTTGTTGCCCCTGTGGTTATCTTTAACTAAGGGGACTTGCGTGCCCCAAGAGTAGATAAGGTGATGCTGGGAATACATTAGTTCTCTCTCTGTGCAGACCTGGCTCCTGAAGCCATGGTGAGGGTGAGCACCCCAAACCTTTTGTCTGTCTCTTAATTTTTTTCCCCTCAATTGCACACCGCCCCCTAGGACTCTTCCAGATGTGAGGCTGTATCTCACTAGCATCTGGGCTCTCAGGGCAGTATTGAGCCCTGCCCTTCTTGCTCTCTGAGGACAGGGACTGGGCTTTTTTGGTTTGTTTGTTTTATTAGGGACTCATATAACCCATCACAATCCATACAGACATCAATTGTGTAAAGCACATTTGTACATTCATTGCCCTCATCATTCTCAAAACATTTGCTCTCCACCTAAGCCCCTGACATCAGCTCCTCATTTTTCCTCCTCCCTCCCAGATCCCCCCTCCCTCATGAACCCTTGATAATTTATAAATTATTATCTTGTCATATCTTTCCTGTCCAACGTTTCCCTTCACCCACTTTTCTGTTGCCCGTCCCCCAGGGAGGAGGTCACATATAGATCCTTGTCATCGGTTCCCCCTTTCCAACCCACCCTCCCTCTACCCTCCCGGTATCGTCACTCACACCACTGGTCCTGAAGGGATCATCCGCCCTGGATTCCCTTTGTTTCCAGTTCCTATCTGTACCAGTGTACATCCTCTGGTCTAGCCAGACTTGCAAGGTAGAATTGGGATCATGATAGTGGGGGGGCGGGGAGGGGGAAGCATTTAGGAACTAGAGGAAAGTTGCATGTTTCATTGTTGCTACATCGCACCCTGACTGGCTGGTCTCCTCCCAGGGACTGGGCTTCCCTCCCTCCCCCGCTGTATCCCCTGTGCCTAGAACAGCAACCGCCACATGACCCACACTCAGTCATCCTTTGTGGATAGAGGGAACATCTTTGTGAATGGAGACCACTGTTGGGAATTCTGTGACCTGCAAGCAAACGTGTTCCTAATGGAGTCACCCAACAACTATAAGAATTAAAGCAGCCCTGGTGGTGTAGTGGTTACGAGTTGGGCTTCTAATTGCAAGGTCAGAAGTTTGAAACCACCATCTGCTCCTTGGGAGAAAAATGGGGCTTTCTACGCCCATAGAGTTACAGTCTTGGCAACTCACAGGGACACCTCTATCTTGTCCTTTGGGGTCGCTGTGAGCCGACATCTACTTGGGTTTGGGTTTGGTGCTAAAATTCTAAATGGACTCAACTGGATGAAACCAGAAAGGAAGACCCCAGCCTTTGGTGTTAAAGGGAGATACCATGCGCCATTCATGCTCCCCACCTCACCCTCCCATCCCCCACCTTTCTTTGTCCCTGGGCTGGCAGTGCCACACTTTCCCAAGGGAACTGCAGAACCGCTCCGCTCCGCCTTAGGAATGAAGGGAATGAACGTGTCTTGGTGCTAGCCAGAGCCCCCTGGCCTCACCCTGATTCCAGAGCCCTTTCTTAGAAGCTGAAGAGGTCAATGTGACCTGCTCTTCCCAGGCAGGAGGGCATCAAAGCCCCACCAGACACCAGCAGGGAAGAGAAGCACAGAAGGAGAGACTCTACAGTAATTTCCTGCCATCTGGCTACAGTGCTGCATTATCTCTGATGTGAGCCATTAACCTGCTAATTACCAGCCAATTAGCTCTGGTCTCCGCTGCTGCTTCCCTTGCCTTTCATGTCTCTGCTCCTCACCGGTCACGGTCACAGGGAAGGCCCTCCTCCAAACCACTCTCCCACCTGCCACTGCGCCCCACCCTGAAACTGTCACTGGGGAGACACATAAGGACCCTTTAAAATCGATAGGCTCTGCACATCCTTCTGAACCCCCTCCAATAGGTGCTAGAGTGTACATTTCCCCCGAGAGACTACATAAGCACAGCCATTTTTAGTTCAGCAGTGAAGGGATGTTGCCATGTGCAAGTTATGGCTTTGACAAATGGGACAAAGAAAGTAACAATCACAAAATAACCAGCTTCCTCTGTCGGCTTAGGATCTGCCGCAGCAAACTCTCCTCTGAGTCCCATGATATCCAGCCAGTATCTATCTCTGGAGTCCATTGGTGGTGCAAACAGTTAACACATCCGACCACTCACGGGAAGGTGGGGGGTTCAATTCCACCCAGAGGAGCCTGGGAGGAAGACCTGCTGATCTACTTCCCCCAAGCCAGCCACTGGGAGCCTAGAGAGCGCCATTCTACTCAACAAGATGGCAGCTGGTTTTTGGTTATTTGGTATTAGTTTTTCAATTTCTTAGCTCCTTCTCCCTGTGCCCCTAGTTTTCTCCTTTGGAACCCCCTCCTTTGCCAAACTCCAGATCAAGTCCATAAGTCCGATATTAGCCCACATGTCGGATACCAATCTATAAAGTCTGCTTCAGACTCACGCAACACATGCAATGATACCAAATGCAGGAAGATCACAGGTCAGTGGGTGCAAAGTCTTGTGGATCCAATGGCCTTGTAAGCATCTCAGTTGTGGCATGGGTCTCCATGTGGCTCCTCCAGGTCCTAGGGCACGGGGTCTATCAGCGTAGTATCCATATGTCTTGTCAGTAGAGTGTCTCTCAGGGAGTGAGCCTTGTCAGTAGAGAGTCCCCAAGGGAGTGAGGAGAGAGAGAGAGAGAGTGTGTGTGTGACCTCCAATTTGAAATCCCGGAGTTCCCAGAATCGTCAGGGGAAGGCCATGCCCACACAGGGGTCTCATTGGCTATGACCCGATTGACAGACTAGACTCCACCCCTTCATTCTTAATCCCCTCAAGTCCCAAATTGACACCAGATTATATAACTAGCACAGGTCTTGAGGTTCTTGTGTTGCATGTGATATTGGGTAGAGCTGGGGTCTTCTGAGGGAGGGGAAGTTGTGGGAAACTAGCACTGAGGGAAATATGACTAGGACTATATTCCCTAATTTATAAGAGAGGGAATCTGGAAAGCTAATATTCCACGGTGGGAAAGTCACCACTTTGGTAAGTTAGAGATAAAATCCAAGCATATTGTCCTGCAGGAAATATATTCCTACAGATTCTCCCCTAACAGCTATGCTGCCTTAAAGTGAGCATGTGGTTAATTCTATCTCCCCGTAGAAGCAGACATTCCTGTCATCTCCTTCCCCTGTGGCATCCACGCCCCCCCCCCCTCAAGTCTTCCCCAAATGCAGGTATTAATTTCCTCACCTGTGAGCTCAGGGACTTTACTGTGGTTACCACCCACTTTGTGACGTACGTCACTACTGAATATGCATGTCTTATGGCTACCTATCCCAAAACAGTAAAGATTTGCTCTCTCCTCCTCCCTCTCTCTGCACAGACCTGGCTGCTGAGATCACGGTCATCCCAGAGGAGAGCAGGCTACCATAAAATGTGTCAGACTCCTTTATTTTACCTTCTCTCCTACCTTCCCTATTCTCTATGACTTTACTATGATCTTTATATATTATAACTGCACAAATGCACCTACGGATGGACCCCGTGGTTGTTAGAGGCTGGTTTACTCTAACTGAATGTTAGAATGTCTGGTTCATTGGTGGGGATAGCGGTGGGCCTACACCAATTGGATCCTTCCCTCTTTTCATATATTCTCAGAGTCTCACCTTCTCTATATATTCTGTGCAACACAGAGAGGTCAAAAGTCTTACCTATAGCTCCAGGCTCCCAAACACATAAAAGTAAACAGTTCCAGATAATAAGATTTAGGCTCATAATTGACCCAGTGTCACTTATTGGTTAAAGCCAATCAGAAACCAACCTCAATTAAAAGTGGAAGGGAACACAGAAGGACACGACTAGGGAAGGCCTGGTTCTCCCTGCCCCCTGACTACATGCCCAGTAGCATTTTATGGAGGTCTAGGTCTGAATTCATGGTTATGCTTTGGGCTGCTAACCTCAAAGTCAGCAGTCGATCCACCAAGTGCTCCTTGGAAGAAATATGAGACTTTCTACTCCTGTAAAGAGTTACAGTCTCAGAAACCCATACGGGCAGTTCTACCCTGTTCTATAGAGTCACTATGAATCAGCATCAACTCAATGCCAGTGGTATGAGTGAGTAAATTCTATATGAGAATGATAATATAATAAAATAGATCTGTCTCCCTTGGATTATTTCATCAGGAATAAGAAGAATACACAGTGGATGGTATAAGATATGAAAATAATAATAATTTATCATTTTCAAGGGTTCATGAAGGTGGGAGGGTGGGGGAGGGAGGGGAAAAAATGAGGAGCCAATACCAAGGGCTCAAGTAGAAAGAAAATGTTTTGAAAAGGATGATGATAACATATGTACAAATGTGCTTGACACAATGGATGTATGGATAGTTACAAGAGCTATAAGAGCCCCAAAAAATGATTTTAAAAAGAACACACAGCTAGGCATTCAGACACACCCTTTCTAGAGCATTATCACCCAACCTGTAAAAGCAATCGACTCCCTAAGAGGGTGAAGGTGTGTGTGCGTTGTAAAAAAAAGATTAAACACCACGAGGTCTCTGCAATGTACTGGCTCATTTGACGCTTCTCTCCACCTCCATTTCAGAGACGAGGAAACTGAGGCTCAGAGACATCAAGCCGCTTGCCCGCCAGTGATGGGGCCAACACTGTCTAATGTCAGAGCTTCCTCATCCCACCAAAGAGAATTATTAGTAAATATTCGGACCCAGTCTGAAGCAATTGAATCCTTATAGGCAAAATTATCCGATCCAAAGTGTTGATAGTTGTAAAGGTAGGTTTATTGCGCCAACCTGGCCAATGAATACAAGTGGGATTAGTTGAAGGGCAGGGAGATAAATGGCTTAATAAGCCTCTCCTTTCTTGTCTCTAGCTCTTTGATGATCGGACCAGTGTGTGGCTGCCTTAGCTTGTTCTCTACCTCAATTTGCAAGCTACACTACCTGTGGGACACCTAGCCCGAGGACTGTGTCACTATAGATTGAGGTTCCTTCAAGACCTGCTTCGCCACCCTACTGGAGTAGGTTCCTTCAAGACCTACATCGCTTGAGCTGGGGACTGTCGAATCCTTTCATCTGGTTGACTGTTGGTGACCAGCCCTTGCTGTTTGCTGCCTGTGACCAGATAACCTGAATTGCTCTACAGATGACTCAGCTGTCTGCTTCCTTGACTTGCACCCAGCACCCCTCAAGACTTGAAGAATGTTCTGTCTCATTTGTACTGAGCCATTTGTACTGCTCTATAGATTAATTAGCTGTTTATTTCTTATGCTATATCTATTTAGCAATATAAATACATATAAAATCATTGATGTTGTGGTTTTGTTTCTCTAGAGAACCCTGTCTAACATAGTAATATAGTGGTTAGCATATCTACCTTCCAAAACTATCCAAGGTCCCTTAGCTAGAATCTCCTTTTCTCTTCGAAGAGAGCAGACACAAAAGAAAGCTCATGGTCTGGCACATAGTAGGTGCTGAGGGAACTCAAGTGCCCCCGCTCTTTTCTACACAGGGTTTCTTCAAGTCTCACTTCCACTGGTCCAAAGAACCCTGCTAAGGTGGCAAAGTGGCAGATGTGAGGGATTTTCTTTCTGATTGGATGGCAAGCTCGGAGAGTACATTTGGAAGTGCTTTTCTGCATTCACATTCCTTCCAACCAACATTTGGTTTTTAAGCCATTTGTCCCTGGAAAGCAAAGGAAAGTAACAGATTGATGAATCGACTGTGTGTGGCCAAGTGATTTATTTTTAATGTGACTAAACAAGAAACACACCTGCCTGGGGATAAGTAATTATATTGAATCATCAGAGACTCAGAGGGCCAAGTAGGCAAAGAAAAGAGCAGGGCTCCCAACCCATTTGAAGTGGATTAGTCATGGCCAGTGAAGCCAAAGTGGGGCACACCCACATTAGGGCTACTCACTGCAAGGTCGGCAGTTCAAAACCACCAGCTGCTCCTCAGGAGAAAGATAGGGCTTTCTATTCCCTTAAAGAGTTATATTCTTGGAAACTCACAGGGGCATTTCTACCCTGTGCTTTAAGGTTGCTTTGAGTCAACTCTGACTCATTGGCAATGAGTTTGGGTTTTGTTTTATTTTGGGGCGAGTGTGCCACAAAATAAGTGGAATAAAAAATTATATGTTGACGCCCTGGAGATTCAGCAGTATAGTGAATTCTTTCAGGAACTTGATGTGGGAAGTGAGATTGTTGTCAGGACTATTGAGAGAAACCCAGATCCAAAGCTACACAATCGCTATCTTTGAGCAGGGCAGCAAGGTTCCACCCTCTGTTGACCAAGAGCTTTGGTTGCTGTACAGCACTCACACGATCATTGTTTTCTAGGCAAGAGATTAAGTTTCTAGCAGGATGTCAACAAGTAATTTTCCCACCCCAGTTATTTGTTCTAGTTCACCCACATTTAGCACATTGGGGTCCATCATTGGTCAGGTCTGAACTGGGAAGAACCAGCTTAAAGTGCTAGAAAAGAGAGGAGAAGGACATGAGAAGAGAGTGTCCAAGTCCCTCATGTTGCTGTGCAGTGCCTGCAACTCCATAATTAGACTTTAATTTCTGTGGTTTCATCAAACCCGGTCTACCTTCTGCATTACAATATAAATGAAACACAAGGGGGACAAAAACAAACAAACCCCAAACTTGATCTCTTGCTGCCAAGTCAATTCTGACTCAGTGATTCCATGTGTTGCAGAATGGAACCATTCTATGGGGGTGTCCTGGCTGTGCTCTTGATGGAACCAGAGTGCCAGGCCTTTATCTCTGTGGTACTCCTGAGTAGGCTCAACCTCTTGTTGACTAATGGAGAGCAAATTGTTTGTACCACCCAAGGGCCTGCAACAGGAGAATGTATATAAAGAGGCCAATCCTTTTAACTTCATTAAGAAAGAAGTTATTGCATCTTTGGTGAAAAACAGGGAAGTGGGTTAGTGGGGAGGGGGAAGCAAAGCCGGGAAGTTGCCAGTAAGGAGGCCGGAGGTGCAGAAAGGCAGATGTAGGGTTCTGGATGCTTCCTCTCCTTCACGGGCTTTCCTTGTCTGAGCATTTGCTCCATCGAGGCCCTGGGCTTGCAACCTTCTACACAGACTCTGGTCTTAAGTCTTCATAATTGCCCTGGCATGTCCATGCTGCGATCGTCCCCGCTCTCCTGATGAGGAAACCCATGTCTAGCCTGGCTTGTTCCTTCTCTGAGCCCTCCCCTGACTCCCCCACCCCCTGGGTGCAGCAGAATTGCTCACAGAATTTCCAACAGCACACATGTGACCTGGCTCAGAGGCACTGGGATATGAATTCAGACAGCCTAAATGCCAAGCCTGTACGCTGGGCCATGGTGTTCCCTCAGAGTTCTACACCTGAGACCCCTCCAAAAAAATTCTGGAAGCAAGGCCTTTCAGTGGCAAAGTGTCCACCACCACAGCTCCCTGCCAGTCTCACGGATGGGAAGGCCAGCCCCTCTACTGGGTGTTACTACTTGTCTCTGTCCACATGCTCCCTCTGCCCAGTGAGGCTGTGATGCTGCAGCTCAGCGGAGCCTGACTGGTGAAGCCTCTGTATTTGTAGTGTGGGGAAATAGCTTTTCCAAAAACCAATACTCTAACTTTGTGTTGTCTTGTAACACAGGTATTTGCTTTTCTTGAATTTCCTATCAATACCCTTCCACCTGCTCCTGCCATTTGGTATAGGAACTCATGAACAGAGTGAGAGATGAGTGAAGGGGGAGCCTGTCTGATTGGCAGATTAAAAAAAAAAGATTGATAATGTTTAGTGAGGGCAAGGATGGGGGCCAGGGAGGGGGATGGACACTCAGACATTGTTAGTGAGGCCATTTTAGAAGGTAGATCACCAGCAAATACCAATGGCTTAACTCAGAGAGAATGTTCATTTGTCCCTCCCACTGATTGGCAGTCTGGGAAGACTGCCTTGGCTCCACGAGGTTATCCAGGGACCCAGGTTCCTCCTAATTTCATGTCTCACCATCATTGGCAGTGGTTCCTGCTTTCCTTGCCAGGTATAAGTGGGCTACCAGTGCCACATCCGTCCTCACACAGCTTTCTCCAAGGAGGAAGAGGAAGTAGAGTCAGCAGCTTCTACCCAAGATCATGACCCGGAAACTTCACACAGTACTTCCACTCACACCTCTCTGGCCAGAATTCAGTCACTTGTCCCATGTAGCAGCAATGAAGCTGAGAAATTTAGTCTCACACCAGGCCCAGCAAAAACTCAAGAGATGCATTGCTAACTGGAAGAATAGGGATTGGGGTTTGTGGTAGTTACATAATCTGTTGTCAATTTGAGAGGATTAAGAGTGAAGGGGTGGAGTCTAGCCTGTCAATCAGGTCGTAGCTTGATGACCTCGTTTGAAGGCGCTAAGGAGACAAATAGCTCCCTGGAGGTGGGATACACACTCACTACTAGACATTCTTGTTGTCAAGCCACATGGAGACAAGCTGATGGCAGTCAGAGCCTTGGAGCTGAAGGATCCACGTGAGACCCCTGCCAGCACTGAGATGCCCCTACCACCACTGGGTCCACAAGACTTTTCGCCCACTGGCTGTGACCTTCCTGCATTCAGCATCATTGCATATGTGTCGTGAGTCTGAATAGGAATTTATAGACTGGTACTGGACATATGGGCTAATATCAGACTTATGGGCTTGACCTGCACTGGGCTGGATGCTTTCTTAATGTACAATTGCTCTTGTCTATAAAGTTCTTTCTTATACACATACAAGGGCCTATGAATTTGTTTCTCTAGTCACCCCAGACTAACACGGGGTTGGAGGTGGGGTTGGCAAGGAACAGTTTCTGACACGAACATGAATCATCAAAACTCAAAGTGCTTAGCTCATATGCCACAGAAAGTCCAGTTCTAGAAATTGATTCTGAGGAAATATCTATGTGAAATATATAAAGAAGATCTATAAGGGCGGGTGAAGTGACAGATTCTTGTCTGTCAGGCCTCCCTTCAACAGGTGGGGACTCCCCTGCCGAGTGGGTTGGACTTGTTGACTCACTTCTAAAGAACAGAGAGTGGCAGACATGACTGTGTGTGACTTCCAAGGGTAGGTCATAAAAGGCTTGGTGGCTTCTTGGTAGACTCCCTCTGGGGGACATCGGCCACCAAATTGGCATACAGTGATACACTCAATTAGTTCTGTGATGAGGCTCACACAGGGGGACAGAGGGCTCCATGTCAATGGCCAGCCCTAGAAGCGGGTCCTGCAGCCCGAGGAAAACCTCAGCTGACAACATCCTGAATGCAACCTCAGGAGGGACACTGGCTGGGACACTCCTGAGCCACGCAGCTTCCAAATCCCTGACTCTAGAAACTGTGCCTGATTAGAGAGATTTATTATATATTAAGATATTCTGTTAGGCAACAAGAGAAAATGCATACAATAATGAGTGCTTCTAGATTTTTAATAGAAAAAAAAAAACCCACATCACCGGGCATGTCAACAATGGAGGTCTCGTAGCCTTTGATGAATCTATAGTATAGACTACACCGCTGTTAAAATGAGACAGGCCTCTGGGTAAAAGGTCTGTGTGCTCTGTCCTTGTGGATGGCACGCTGCCCCGCTGCCAGCAAGGTCTGCTCTTCAAACCCACCAGTCACTCTGAAAGAGGAAGATGACAGGCTGTCTGTCTCAGTAGAGACTGCAGCGTTGGGAACCCTAGGGCACATTTCTGCTCTGTCTGGACGGGTGTGACAAGCCAGACTCCATGGCAGTGTGTTTGGTTTTATGGTTATTACATGAAAATAGAACTTTCCAGAAGATATAAAGTTTGACCTCAATTACCCCGAAATAAATAGTTCCATGCAAAAATCAAATCATTTGCCCGCAAGTTGATTCTGACTTGTGGGGAATCTCGGACCGAATTGCACTCCAGGGGGTTTCCAACGGCTGTGATCTTTGGGAAGAAGATCGCCAGGTCTTTCTTCAGAGGAATCTCTGGGAGGATTCAACGACCAACCTTCTGGTTCATAACTCCATGCTTAGCCGTTTGCGCTGGTCTATATTCATATCGGAGCCGTGGTGGCATAGCGATTACAAGCTGGGCTTCCAATCTTGAAGTCAGCAGTTCGAAACTCCCAGCCGTTCTGGGGGAGCTAGATGAGGCTCTCTACTTCTGTCAAGAGTTACGGTCGCTGAAACGCACAGGGCAGTTCCACCCTGCCCAGTAGGGCTGTCATGAGTCAGAATGGACTGGACAGCTGAGGCGTTTGTCTTTTGTTTTTGCATATTTATTTGCCTATGTACAATAAAGCCATTTTGTATTTTCACAGACGTGTGTTTGTAGCGGAGTGTGTTTCCGTGCCTGAGAGGGCTCGTCCCCGCCAAGGCTGCTCATCCCAACGGCGGGCCATGGTTTTCACCTGGGAGGGCAATGCCAATACACGGTGATGCACATTTTCTCTTGGGCAGTTCACTCCCCCAAGAAAAATGCATGTGTGCACGCCTATGTGATAAAATTATGAAAATCATACAAAGAGAGAGGCAGACACATAGAGCAGGTGAAGCTAAGTGAGGTCGAGGCACCCTGTTAAAAACAATAAGGAAAAACTTACATTTAAATTAAAAACATAATGTAGATATGTAAAAATAATTAAGGCTTTGTGCTGGGCATCTTGCCATTGTGTGTTGTGGAGAGATGCTGACGCATCTCATCCCTACAGGACAGAGGAGGGTCCCTCAGGTTTCCTAGACGGTGGTATTGATAGGAGCATATCGCCAGGTCTTTCTTCCGCAGAGCAGCGGGTGGGTTCTTATTGCAGACTTTCCCTCCAGCCCCCAATCCCTTACTGATTTCCCCACCAGGTCTCCACTCCAAACTCACTGCCATCAGTCCACCCCGACTCATAGGGACCCTGCAGGGTAAAACTGTCCCCCTGCGAGAATCCGAGACTAACTCTTCACCAGAGTAGAAAGCCCCATCTTTCTTCTGTGGACTGACTGGTGGTTTTGAACTGTTGACCTTGGGGTTAGCAGCCTAACACATAACCGCTGCACCGCCAGGGCGGCTCATAGGTCACCATAGTGGTGCACGGGCATGGGTCTCTGGAAAGTGCCACGGCCTTTTTCGGGAAATCTGTTTGTCTTCGGGGAAGACCAGCAGTGCGTGGGGAAGGTACAGCCTAAGGGGCCAGGGCGGGAAGCCATGCCCAATGTCTGTGGGGACCGCAGAGGAGTGGTGGCAGTGGTAAGTGTGGGGTGGGGCATTCGTGTGTGCACTAAGGATGGGACTGGGGGACTTCTCTCACCCTCCTGAGCCCTCAGCAGTGCCCCTAGAGTCCTCAGGTGCAGAAAGGGTCTGTGATGTTGCTTGCAGGCCAAGGCCAGCATTCTTGACCAAGGGCATGGGCAAGCATGAGAGACTGCAGGGGGTGGAAGCTGAGTAGGGCCTGGAGCTTGCCCCTCATCTGGGAACCTGCTGCCAAGTCACTGAGCTTGGGAGAGGCGGGGGAAGCTGCTGGGGGAGAGTCTGGACCAGAACTGGCCTGGGACTGCAGACCACAGACGGCAAATGGCTGGCAGGTGCTCCAGTTGCTGGTGGTTCTGGGTAACTCAGCACCCAACTATTCAAGGTGCTGGCAGTCCTCCCTCTCTGCAGGTGGTGAAAAACACACTGGTCCATCTTTGGCAGCCACACCCTCTGACTTTTACTGTCACTGGAAGGAAATAAAGAATAAACTGTACCTGACCTTTACCCCCCACCCCAGCCCCTGATTAAGCCTTCAACAGCTCCCCGTTGCCCTGAACAGGCTCACAGAGGGAGACCCTTTGAGCCAGCAGCCACCAGCCCAGGAGTTGTTGTAGGAGGAAAATAAACACCCGAAACCTTGTGAAGATCATGGGAACAACCCCATCTCCCCCGTTTAAAATAACATGACCCTCACGAGGAACTTCACCAAAGACCTGATCACACCTACAGGTCAAATGATTTCAGAAACCACAAAGCAGCGCCTTGCCTATCTGTCCTTCAGTGTCCTCTGCTCATCAAACACAACCATACCCACTACCATCAGTGCCACTCACAAGGACCTTCCATAAGAAGCCTATAGCCTCTTTCTCCTTCAGAGGGGTTGGCGGTTTTGAACTGCTAAACTTGCAGGGGTCCTCTGTAGGGACCAGGAAGACAGAGCTGGCTTTTCTAAGCTGCTGGGGCAATGGTGAAGCACTGGGCCTCCTGGAGAGGTGGATTTGAATTGGACCCCTTCCCTCTCACAGGGCCCCTGCACAAAACACTAAGCTGCTAACCCAAGGTCAGCAACTGGAAGTCGCCGTCTGTCCCAGTCACTCCAAAGAAGATGAAGTTTCTACTCCAGCGGTTTCTGCTTTGGAAACCCACCAGGGCAATCTTACTCTGTCCTGTCCGGTCTTCACCAATCAGAACGGCCTCGATGACAGTGGGGGAGTGAGTCCCAGACCCCGCTTGGCACCATTCAGGCGGGGTCCTGGGCCTCCCCAGGAATCGTTCAAGGGGCATCACGGACACCCCCACCCCAAGCACCACTCCAGCAGGTTCCCCTACACACACCCCACAAATACCTTTCCAGTAGAGTCCTGGTCCCCTGGGTCACCATTTCCGGCTCTGTCCAGTACCCCCCAGGGCACCGTTCCAGCGGGTTCCCAGACTCTCCAGGCATAATTCTGGCAGGTTCCTGGTCCACTCCCATGGTACCTTCCAGTGGGTTCTCAGACACCACCACCCCCCCCTAAGGTACTGTTTTGGCGGGATCCCAGAAGCCCCAGGGCACTGACTAGCTGGGTCAAGGACCCCTCAGGGCAATGTATCAGTTGGGTCCCGGAACACCCAGAAAGCCACTCATGCGGGGTCCAGGACCCAACAGGGAACCATTCTGGAATGGGTCCGGACCCTTCACTCCCTTCCAGTGGGGTGTGGCATTCTCAGGAATCGGGTGGTGTCCCGAGACACTGGGGCACCGTCTGGCAGGTCCTGTACTTCTGGGACACCGTTCTGGTGGTGTCCTGGGACCCTAGGGTATCATTTGGGAAGGTTCTCAGACCCCATGGGTACTGTTCTGCTAGGGTCCCAGACTCCCCAGAGCATCATTCTGGTGGGGTTCCACCCACCTAGGCAACAGTCCATGGAGAACCACAACCCACCCCCTCCCCAGCACCGTTCTAGGGTTCCGGACTCCTTGGGCACTCTTCTCAAGGGGTTCGGAGCCCTTAAGGTCATCTTTCAGATGAGGTACTGGATCCATCAAGGCACAGTTCTGGTGGGGTCCCAGACCCCCCAGGGCACCATGCTGGAGGGATGGGGACACTGAAGGTCACCATTTTGCTCGCTTCTGGTGGGGTTCCTCGCGCCCACCAAAGAGTGGACGTATATGGCAGGATCCCGCATCTTCCCCAGAACGTGCTTCTGTGTGAGAGCTGGTAGACCCCAGAAGCATGATTCTGACTGGGTCTCGCAGCACCCCCAGATTGTGGTTCTGTGGATTGGAGAGCTGGAAGCCCCCGGAAGCATGCTTCTGGCATGGTCCTGCAACCAACCCCCCAGAGTGTGCTTCTGTTTGGGAGCCGAAAGACCAACAGAAACATGAGTCTGGTGGAGTCCTGGTGCCGCAGCCCCTGCCCCCCAAAGTGTGCTTCTGTGGGAGAGCTTGGAGCGCCCCCATAAGCTTGCTTCTGGCAGAGTTCTCCACCACCGCCAGAGCGTGATTATGTGGGGGAGTAAGGATTGCCCAAAATGCGTGCTGCTTCTGGGAACAAGTGGGAAAGATGCCTGTGGGGGGTCCAGGCCTACGGAACGATGCCCGCTGGGGTCCCGAATCCCGCAGGAAAGATGCCTGTGGGGGTCCGGGACGCCCACAGGAAACAAGCACATGGGATCCAGGACCCCGCCGGAACCACGTGATTGGGGGGGGGGGTGGAAATCCTGCCAGAACAATGCTGGAGGAGTCCATGACTAAACCAGAACAATGCCGGGGGCCGGGAGGGGGGGCAGAATACCCCAGCAAAACGATTTCAGGGGGATCCAGAATGTTGCCAGGGACCAGGGTTCCTGTACCCTACCCGAACGAAGTCCAGAACCTCACCAGAATGATACGGGGGTTCCAGTATCCTGCCTGAACGATGCCTGAGGAGGAGGGGTCGCCTATCCTGCCTGGAAGAGGGTCTGGCACCCCTCTGGAAAGATGCACGGGGGTGTCTGGGACCCTGACAGAATCATGCCCATGGGGTGCCATACACCACTTGCACGATGCCGCGGGTCTGTACCCTGTCAGAAGGATGACAGTGGGGTCTAGTACCCCCACCGGAATGATGTTGGGAAGGGGGGCGGCACCCGGCAGAAATGCTGCTGCGGCAAGGGGGTTTGGGGTCTAGTACCCCACTGGAACAATTCCTAGTGGGATCTGGGACCCGACCAGAACGAAGCTGGAAGGTGTCTATTACCCAGCCAGATGAAGCCCAGGGATTCCACGATGCCAGAATGATGCCCACGCGGTTTTGGTATCCCCACCGAATCAAAGCCTGGGCAGGTCCCGAATCCCGCAGAAACGATGCCAGGATCTAATATCCTGCTGGAGCGATGCCAGGGGGGTTCCGTACTGTACCAGAATGATGCTGGGGTGCACAGGACCTCGCCAGAACCAATGTGGGGGTGAGGGAGGGATCAAGCCGCAACAATGCTGGGGGGGATCCAATACGAAGCCAGAATGTTGCTAGGCTGGTCCTGTACCCCGCTGGAAGAAACTCACAGTGGGGTGGGGCTTCAGTACTCTACCAGAACAATGCCCGATGGGTCCAGTGGCCCGCTGCCTGGGGCAGGAGTCTGGTGCCCCGCTGGAATGATGCCGGGGGCCCTCCCCAGGGGAGTCAGGATGGGGCTTAGCATCCTAATCTAACAGGGAAACCTCTCTGAGGGTGTCAGGATAGTGGTTGGCATCCTAAATCCTCCACATGGATGGAATCCTCTCCGTAAGTGTCAGGATTGGGACAGCATCCTACTCTCCAGATGGATGGGGTGCCAGGATGAGAGGGGGAGCATCTTAATCTCTACATGGGCACTGGAATCCTCCCCAGGGGTGCCAGGAGAGGGGTTCGAACCTGTCTTCCATTCAATCACAACTGAGTTCTACACAGGAGGCCTGGTGGCGCTTTCCACTAAGCATTGAACTGCTCTCCAAAAGGTTGGCGGTTTAAACCCACCAGGCGTCTGGGGGGAGAACGTTGTGACTCCTTACGCCTGTAAAGAGTTGGAAAGGCTTTGGATATAGGATCACCATGAGTGGGGGTCACCTCGGTGGCAGTGAGAGCCATCACATGGCAGACTAGATAGCCTCAGGCACAGACAGGGAAAGACAAGTGCTGTGTGAGCTTCGCCAAGGGACCAAGGAACGCCAGGGATGGGCAGAGAAGGCATTGATGGCGCCACTACCCTGATCTGGACACTTAGCTTCCGGGACCGAAATCCCCCAGGAACAGTCCTACTCTGCCCTCCAGGGTCGTTCTGAGTCAGAATTGACTCAGTGGCAGCGAGTTGATTTCATATGGGGAGCCCGAGGCAGGGAGTGGAGAGTGGGAAAGGCGCAGGGGCTGCCCGGTTTCTGGGCTGACAGCAACGTGGGGTGTGACAGAAAACACAGCATTGGCAGGCTAGCTTTTATTCCTCCCAGGCGACCGGTGTGCCCCCATGACTAACTCTCCTCCGGTACATGGAGCTTCTCCTTCACCCCACAGGACACCACGGCGAAGAAGAATTCGGGGAGGAAGGTGCGGATGTACAGGGCAGCCTTGGGGATGGGATTGGCCATGAAGACTTCCTGCTTCTTCCGCCTCACGGTTCGCATAACCTCTTCTGCCACCTCTACCGGGTGCACCCCATAGGTCAGCTTCCTGAAAAAAACTGAAAGCCCCCCCAGGAATAAGCAGGGTGTTGGGGGGGAGAGCAAAACCTCCCTGGGGAACAAGCTGGTCAGAGCCCGCTGTCTGCAATGCTTAGGGTTAGGATGCCTGGGGTTAGACCGACTGCTACACTTGGCCCTGGGGAAACTCACGACCTCTCTGTGCTTCAGCACCCTCCTCAGCAATGTGGCCCTGGTTTCTGCCCTGCGCCCCCCACAGGGAGGTGATGAACAGCATGTGAGAGCATAGAAAACAAGGTGCCAATGGGGTTGAGGTGCTAGTGCTTGTAACTGTTGAAGTCACACTTGTCAAGAGTTGAGTGGAACCGGTTGATCTGTTCCACGTCCTGGACCACCTTGACTCTTTGATCAGGTACAGAGATTTACATTGGGAGTATTTTCAAAACTCCAAACCAAACTCATTGGTTGATTCCAACTCAGAGAGACCCTGTGGGCAGGGTAGAACTGCCTTTGTGGGTTTCCTAGATTGTAACTCTTCATGGGAGTAGAAAGTCTCATCTTTCTCCCTTGGAGTATTCTAGGAGATTAATAATGATACAGTACATGTATAGAACACTTACTTTATCCTAAGAACCACGGTGGCATCATGGGTTATGCATTGGGCTGCTAATCACACGGTCAGCAGTTTGAAACCATCAGCCTCTCGATGGAAGAAAGATGAGGCTTTCTTGCTCCAGTAAATAATTCAAACAAACATCAAGTCACTTCTGACTCATAATGACCCCATAGGGTAAAACTACCTCTGTAGGTTTCCAAGAGTGTAACTCTTTACTGGAGTAGAAAGTCTCATTTTTCTCTCTCGGAATAGCTGGTGGTTTTGAACTATTGATCTTGCTGGTAGTAGCCCAACACATAAGCACTATACTACCAGGGCTCCTCTGGTAATGATTCACAGGCTCTGAAACCCAAAGGGCAGTTCTACCCTGTCCTGTAGGCTCGCTGTGAGTCGGAATCCACTTGATGGTGGAGGTTACTGCCCCACACCTTTACAGCAGCCATCTTTAATCCTCCCAACAGTTGACTAAGCCCAGGTGAGTTGGCACCGTCTTACGTATGTCAGGGTGAAACTGTGCCTCATTAAGGTTTCAATGACTTAGGGTTTGGCAGCAGATCACCAGGTCTTTCTTCCGAGGTGCCTCTGGGTAGACTTGGAGCCCCACCTCTCATAGTGAGCACTTAACTGTTTACCCCCATTCCTCCCCCCCCCCAACCCCCCACCCCCGCCAGGGACTCCTCTAAGAACTGTGTGTCACGGGAGCTGCCACTAACTCCCATTTTCTAAGGGGGAAACTGAGGCACAGAGCGAGGCAAGGGGCTTGCCTATGTAAACATCTTACATGTGGTAGAGGCAAGCCTAGGGTGGGCAGTCTGGTTCGAAACTCTAAACCTCTACTTAAGGCTGCCTTGGAGGAAAAGAGAACAGCCAGGTTTCCGGAGACCAACTCCTGGTTGCCAATATGGGAAACTGGGGCTTGGAGACAGGCAGGGATGTAACCAAGGCCACCGGGCAATGGGGGCCAACCAAGGCTTGATCCATTGGCTCACAGATTAGAACTCTCTCTGCTTGGTGCCTCAGAGTTTATCCTTTGGGAGCCACCCCCCTCCCGTTGCTGGTAGCTGGCTGTCCAGGTCCCACCCCCTCCAGTCGCATGCTCCAAGAACCCCCTTGTGTCCAATGAAAGCAGACCGGATATTTGACCCTTCCATCCTTACCGCCCTCCTCCGCCCCCCAGCTTCCCGCTGGAATCTCACATTTCCAAATGGAGGGCTCCCAGTTGCCCTGCCCCGGATATGAGCGGATGAACGTGGGGCTCACGGTGCTGACGACCACGTCGTACTCCTCCACTTCTGCCCGGAGGCAGTCAAAGAAACCCAGCACGGCGTGCTTGGAGGCTGCGTCTGGGGGAGAGACGGGGCACAGCTGATGCAGGGCCCGCCCCAGCCCTGCTGCCCAGGGTGACCTTGGGGACAAGAAGAGCCCAGGTGGCACAGCCAGAGGTGGCAGATTCTGAGCGAGAGGCTGGGTCAAAACCCACTTCGCACAAACCAAACTCACTGCTGTCCGATCAATTCTGACTCAGTGAACGAGTCTGTAGGACGGCCGGAGTAGAAGTGCCCTGTGGCTTTCCCAGGCTGTGCACCTTTACGCCAGCAGAAAGCCTCATCTTTCTCCCATGGAGGGGCTGATGGATTCAAACAGCAGATCTTATAATGAGCAGCCCAACTTGTACCCAGCTCTGTCACCAGGGGTCCATTCACACTCGCTCCAACTTCAAACTCAGGGCCATTGAGTTGATTCCAACTCACTGTGACTCTATCATACAGGGTGGAACTGCCCCTGTGGGTTTCTGGGACTGCAACTCCTTCTGGGAGTAGAAAGCCTCATCTTTCCCCCATGGAGTGGCTGGTGGGGTTGAACTGCCGGTCCTGTGGTTACCAGCCCAATATGTAACCACGATACCCCCAGGGTCCACTAGGATGGTTTTAAGGAGACAACTCCGAGCACTGACGAGTCTGTGGAGAGTGAAGAACCAGGTTCTGCACTGCTGGTGGGGCTGTAAAACGGGGTCCAGCAGTGCCTAGTTCTTGAACGTAAAGGTGTCATGTGATCCACCAATTTCACTCTGAGGTACAGACCCAAGAGAAACAAAACACACGCCAGTCCCACAACGTGCACACATGTTCATGGCAGCATTCGTCAGTCATAGAGGAAACAAACAAACAAACAAATCCAACAAGTGGATGAATAAAACACGGCACCGAGAGCCGTAGCACGGAGTAAGATGTAGTCACAGAAAGGACAGCGTGCAGGGGCACACTGCACCACAGATTGCTCTTGAGAACAATCTGCAGGGTGAAACAAGCCCCGTGTAAAAGGCCGCTTGCACTGTGTGCCTGGGACTGAGCTCATCGAGGCTAACCTTTCCATAGAAAGCCAGTCAGTGGGCCTGGGAGAACCGGGAACTGAACACTGAGAGCAGGCTTTCCTCTTCGGGGTAATGAAGTGATTCTAAATAAAATTGGAGGGGATGCCCAACTCAGAGTAAACGAAAAGCCATTGAATTGACTGCTTAATATGGGCAAATTGCATGCGGCATGAATGATCATCTCCATAAAGTGGTCACCGAAAACGTTTAAGAAGAGTTAGCGGCTTTATCGAAGTTATCAGATATCAGCATGGTGACCACCCCATTGATTCCTTCACACCCCCACACGTGTGGGCAGTTGTTATTGGAGAGGAGCTGGGTGCGAGGTGGGGCAGGAGTAGCTCTGCCCTTCTGGGTCCGCCTGGAGTCATTTCCAGCTGGTGGGGCGAGTGCAGGGAGAAGGGAGTATGTCTGTGACATGCTTGCTGTCTGCCAAGGTCCCCAAGCCTCTAGTCCCCCTACCTGATCACCGATAGATAATGCTGGTCACTCTGTGCCCTCCTTCCAGAACCCCAGAGCTTGCCAGAAGTCTCACTAGGAGGAGATGAGGAGGGGGGCCTGGCCCGGGGTGACATGCCTTTAGTTCTGACGTTTATACAGGGCACTCATATACTCATGGCGTCCTTGGTTGAAGAGGCGAGGGGCAGAGCCAGCCTCGTCAACTTTCTTTGTCCTCACTGATGTAAACGCTCTGGGGAGACTATGTAGGTTGGTGACCAACCAAATAAAAGGAAAAACCACTCAAACTCACTGCTATCGAGTCGGGGCCTGACCCTGTAGGGCAGGGTAGAACTGCCCCGGGGCTTTCTGAGACTGTAACTCTTTGATGGGAGTAGAGAGCCTCATCTGTTTCCAGAAGAGTGGTTGGTGGTTTTGAACTGCTGACCTTGAAGTTAACAGCTCCACCTGTCACCCACTATTCCCCGAGGGCTCCTCTGGTGACCAAGGGACCGATGGAATGCCCATACGTTGTGCATCCTACATGCCTCCTCCGTGTCTTGAACACCCAGATTTAAGCATTCAATTGTTTGGTGAATGAATGGAGGGCCAGGACAAGGAGAGTGAGCTTCTAAAGATAGCACCTAACCTAACCCAGAGCCCTCCAGTCAGTGCTGACTCATGGGGACCCTGCAGGACAGAGTACACGTGCCTCTGTGGGTTTCAGAGATGGTAACTCTATGGGAGCAGATTGCTTTCTCTCTCTCCCGGGGCCAGTGGTTTTGAACTCTCCAGTTTGTGATTGGCAGCCACTGCATCCCCAGGGCTCTTGGAACACAGCGTGCATGTGGAGTTTCAAGGTAAAATGATTAGCAGGACTTCTTATCTCTTTATGACTGAGGGATATTCCCTGTGCGGCCACTGCATGCTACTCATCTATTGATGGGCATTTAGATTGCTTCCATTTTGGGGGTATCATGGAGAGTGCTGCAGCGAACATTTTCATCAGTGAATGGCTTATGTAAAAACTATTGGCAAAGGGGGTGGGGGAGGGGGAGGTACAGGAATAGGGCTGTGATTCATAAATGGATTGTAGAGAAGAGGGAAATGAGGAATGTGGCCAATATGGCTTGATGTGGTTCAAACTCCATGTCTGCCTTCCTCCGGCACTTCCAGGTGTCTCTTGCAGTGAGGTGTGACCCTGTGACTGCGTCCCTGCCAGGATGTGAGCAGAACTGATGCATGCGGCTCCTTGTCCTGGGACTTGAGACAGTGGGCATGCCTCTTCAACACTCTCTTCCCTGTTTTGTCAGCCAGCCGGGACCCAGGTGGAACAGGAGCTCACTCAGCTTTGGTCATGCGGAAGATGATGCCCAAGCAAAGACATGGCCTGATCCTGGCCCCTGAGGGACTCTGAGGAGCGCTGGTGTCTGTTGACTGGCACCACTGCCCTGACACTCTTCCATGCAAGGGAAACACCCTTGTTTGTTATTAATATCACAGCCTTGTAGCACCACGACTCAGACTTAACCTAATGAATACTTAGCGAAAAGAAACATCCAACACTCTCAGGGGACCTGCCCATCTTTCTTCCTTTCTCTTTTCCTCCGACTCTGACCTAGCTGGCACTTAGAGCGCTCCTATTTCGCACGTGGCATGATGAGTTGCCACGGCCTTGGCTCTAACTCATAGCAACCTCATATGCACATGGAACAGAACAACAAATGGCCCAGCCCGGCACCATCTGCATGTTGATTGGCATGCTCTAGTCCGTTGTACATCTTGAGGGCCTTCCACCTAGGGGATCCTCTTCCAATATTTGCGATCGATGGGCTTTCTCACTGATTGCTTTTTGGCAGTAGAGTTTGAGGTCTTGCTTCCTAGTCTATCTTAGTCTGGAAGTTCTACTGACACCTGTCCACCATGAGTGGCCCTGCTGGCGTTTGCAATACTGTGGGCATAACTTCCAGCATTACAGCAACACGCAGGCCACTGTGATGTGACAAACTGATAGATGACATGACAAGTAATAAAGAAATATGTGATGTACTTTCTCCACCCTCCCAGGACATCGCTCATGGGAGATGAGAATGTCTCTAAGATTTTCCCAAATGGACCCCATGAACATATACCTAAAAGTTCTCTTCTTGTTGCTAAAGTTCTTTTTAAAGGACTCCCACCCTTGGAAATGGCCCTTTGCTAGAATCCCGAAATGCTCGGAATTTCAGAGTTCTTTATTCCCTTCTTCCTTCCTCTCAACCTCTCCATCACTCTCTTTGGTGACACACCCCATCTTTTCTTGCCCAAGTTTAGCTTCTCCTGTCCTTCACAGACATCTTTGTAGAGGAAGGGGCGTTGGATCTGGGTCCCCGGCACCTGCTTCAGGAGAGGGACCTTCATCTGGGCTGAGCAGGCTCACGTGAGACTGTCGGCTTCCAGAGGGACCTTATCTTCTGTGGGTCAGTGTCTCCCAGGGAACCCTCCTTTAATAGGTGCTCCCAGCTGAGGAACAGAAGAAGGGGAGACCCCGAGGACCCTCCCACTCTGGAGCCCCCTCCCTTCCTTATAAACAGGCGCCTAGTCCTGGGCATCACATCTTAAAGATACTGCATCTGTCTTAGGACTTACAAGCTGTACGGAACGGGATTCCAAATTTCCCTTGGATGTTATTCACCAACACGACTTGGCCAGTTCTTCGGGAGATCATGTTGGGGAGCAGGGCTGGAAAACACAGAACGATGAACCTGTTAAAACTCAGTGACCATCTCTGGCAGTAGTAGGCAGCCTGCTTCTTCCCATTCCCCACCCCACTCTCAACATCCCAATGATTTCCTCCCCCACCCCCGGCACCTGGATCACAGCAGGACCCGTGATGGGATGGGCCCTGGTATCATTTAGTCGAGTGTTTCCAAGAGTACGCCAGGCTCAACTGGTGAATCGCTGGGTGATTTTAAATGAACCACTAATGAACACTGATTAATGAGTAAGGATTTCCTTTTTGTGTTGTCCTATTTTGGCAAGAGGGAAGGCTCATTTTTAGATTATAATACTATCTTTTACACTTTTTCTGAGATGTGCTACCCTAAAGAGACAAAAGACTGTGGAGTTGAGCATCCTCAGGCTGACTTAGGGGAGTGGTTAGATGTTGGGCTGTTAGCCACAAGGTCAGCAGTTCGAAACCACCAGCCATTCCGCAGGAGAAAGAGGAGGCTTTTGACTCCTGTAAAATGTTGTAGTCTCACAAAGCCATGGGGACAGTTCTTCCCTGCCTTGCAGGGTCACTATGAGTTGGAATGGACTCAATGGCAGTGAGTTTGGTTATTTGGGGGTTCTGGTAGAGGCAAGGATGGTGAGACTTGGTCTCACGTAATTTGGACATGTATTCAGGAGAGATGTCTCTGGAGCAGGACTTTGTGCTTGGTACGATAGAAGGGCAGTGAAAAAGAGACAGATCCTCAAGGAGACGGAGGGACACAGTAGCTACAATGGGCTCCAACATAACAATTGTGAGGTGGTTCAGGACTAATCGGGTGGCTATTTCCCTCCAGGGAGAATGGGGAGCTAGAAGGGTCCATTAGGAGGAGATGACCATCTGTCTATGTAGAAGACCCACCCCACCCCCACCCCAAGCTGTCCAGAACCCCAGGACCTTTGGTCAGTGTGATGGGCCCAAAGTAATTGGCATCCATGATCTTTTTGTCCAGCTCCAGAGAAATCTTATGGGCAGGCGCCTTCAACTTCATACTGGCATTGTTGATGAGGATGTCCACACAGCCGTAGCAGTCCAGGACATCTTTGGCCACGTCCTGGACACAGCTGATATCTGAGAGGTCCAATAGGATCAGCTTTGGGGTAAAGGTCTGGTGAATCAAAGAGAGAATCAAGACGTTTATGGAAGTGCCTACTTCCCTGAGACTCCAGGCCTAGAGCCGGGAGGCCCTTCAATTGAAGAGCTTCCTCTTCTGAAATTCAGAGCTCATGGAATAATCCTAAAAGCAGTGGAGAGGAAGAAGCAGAAAATGATTCTGGTGTGTGTGTGTGTTGGGGATGAGGGGAGTGGGAGATTCACGGGTAATCCATTCATGGGGAGTGGGACAAGAGCAAAACCTCCAAATGTGACAATACAAATAACAAGGCTGAACTTTTGACGAAGGTACCGGAACTGCAAAATCCAAATGGCTATCACTTTTCCCCCTTGTCCCCTTAGGAGACTGGGTCACGTATCCAGTGGCCACATCATCACTTAGAACTTTTGTGAGTTTCTTTTTTGCAAACTGCCTTCCAAAGTGGTTTACAAGCCACATGAATAAACTTACAATCATCAAAGACAGAAATGGATGGCTGTTATCTTGCTTTGATTTGGGCGTTTTCTTACTCAGGAACCCAAATATCCACTTTAAGGAAATCCCTGGCTAAAAGGAATCTGCCAGCAGCTCTGGGCTCACCTGAAGTTGTAAATCCTTTTTTTCCTGCTGGAAAGTCAGGTTTCCTAAATTTGAATTTCAAAAGAAATGGCTGGGTAGAGGGTCAGAGATGATTTTAGGGACTAATATCCCTAGAGCTCATGAAAATGCGGAGGTCAGGGTTCAGTTACTCATGCTCGCCATTAGTGATTCTTTCCGAGTTATCTCTCTTTTACAGTTTGCTGACATGTAATCAACAAATCATACAGTTCAGTAGTTTCGATATGCTAAGAGCTGTTCATTTTGTCATCTCTTTGTAAGTCCCATTGTATTTAGCTTCTTCAAACCATTTGCTTTTACTGGAATCAAGATTATCTTCCTCGATGCATATAAGGACAGGAGTCCTGGTGGTGTAGTGGTTACACATTGAGCCACGATCTGCAAGGACCGCAGTTTGAAACCACCAGCCAGCCATTCCTTGGGAGAAAGATGGGGCTCTCTGTTCTTATAAAGATTTACAGACTCAGAAACACTATGTAGAGTTGTATGAATCAGAACCAACTCAATGGTAGTGAGTCACTACAGTGAACTTTGATTATTTTTAACAGCCATAATTGTAGTGACATTTTGCTTTTGACCCAAATCATACTCTCAGCAAAATATTGTTTTTAGTGTACCTACTTCATGCCAGGTACCGTGGTCAGCCCTAGACACTTACTTCCATGAAGACGCCCATGGTCTAGAGGGGGAGATGGATAGAATATTGACGATCTATGTGATAAATGGAATCCCAGTGCTGGACAAACAGCCTTGTAAAGATGACTCCCTGGTTACATTTGGGAAACACGCACTACCATGTGTTCTTCTTGGGGATACATAATATAGGGTAGCATATCAAAGGCTCTAAAAACCAAACCAAACTTGCTGCCCTGAAGTGAATTTCTGGTGATCTACTTCTGAAAAATCCAGCCATTGAAAACCCCGTGGAGTACATTTCTACTGTGACACGCACGGCATCGCCATGAGTAGGAACTGACTGGGTGGCACCTAGTATACAGGTCTTATGCCTTCTTTATCTTCCTGATCCTCAGTGAGTCTGACTTAAATAGAATGGGGTGGGTGTGCCATGGATAGAATACACAGTTTTTTCTTTTTCTATTTAAATAATAGTTTTATTGGCCTATCATTCACCCATCATGCACTTCAATAGTTGGGTCATGTCATAAAGTTGCACACTCATCACTCCAAGCAGCTTCAGAACATTTTCGTCTTTCCCCTGCCAGCTCTCCATTTACCTCAAACCTTTCCAAATACCTCTCTCCAATACCCCCAATACACCACTCATCCAGTTACTACTTCTGTAGACCCATCCATCCTGGATTCCATCTATTGTGCACATTTGTGTCATGGTGAGTGATCAAAATGAACAGACCTCGGGGACTGGCAGATATGCCCACTCAAGATCAGTAGGCCCATCCCCTGGTATTCCCCCAGGCACTCATTCAATTTCACCCAACAACAGAAATACATTTGGTCAAAGAGTTGACCCTTAACAATCAAGGGTCCCCAGAGTTACCCAAACCAAGGTCTTACCTTGCTGGGGTCAGCCACATTAACCAAGGTGTCATAAAGGTTCTCTAGCCTCTCCCAGTTCTTGGCGCATAGCACTAGCCTTGCCCCACCAGCATGGAACAGGCGTGCACACTCTGGAGAAAAAGGAAAGACACATGGATGGGGCCATGGGCGGTGAAGCCCTTCCCTTACTGAGTCAAGAATCTTGTAGTCATTTCATTTAACCCTCTCCCAAAGCAAGACTCCCCCCCCCTTTAATTTCCAGCCTCAGCTTGGCTGCTTCCTGTGATGGGTAGCTCATACTACAGCCCCTTCCATGGCTGGAAGGTTCTGATTGTGAGAACATTCTCTTGTATACCAACAGAAAGTAGAGCCTCTCCACCCAATCCTCTGGGACCATAGTTCTAAATGTATCTGACGCTAAAGGCAATGGAAAGAGCCTCTGGGTCTTTTCAAACCAAATGCCACCAGTTCCTTCCATATTTCTTACATGTCTAATTTTACTCTGAACTGATTCCTGACTCAACGACTAGATCCACCTGTCTACCCTGCTGTCTCATTGATTCCGACTCATAGTGACCTTGTAGCTCAGAATAGAGATGCTCCATTGGGTTTCTGAGACTGCAGATTGTTATGGAAGCAGCGTTTTTGGTTAGCAGGTTGTCCTGACCCCACTGCTCCACCTGGGACCCTGCACCCAACATAAGACTTTCAACTGGGTCATGCATCAGTCTTGTATAGCAGTCATTGTTATACAATTGCCATCCAGTCAGTTCCAACTAATGGTTGGATCTCAAGTACACCAAAACAAAATCTTGCTTAGTTCTGTGCCAACTTCATGGTGATTGGTGTAATCAAGTCCATTGTTTCAGCCATTGTGTAATCTGAGAACCTTCCAATGTAGCGGTTCATCTTCCAGCACTATCTCACATGGTAATCTGTTGTGTTCCATAGAGTTTCCACATGCAAGCCACATGCACTGACACAGCTTCATAGTTGGGTGGTTGAACCTATGATCATCCTGATGATTCTAACTCATAGCGACCCTATATAGAGTTTTAAGGCTGTCCATTTCTTTGAGAGCAGAAAGTCTCATCTCCCTCCAATGGAACAGTTGGTGGATTTGAGCCACTAACCTTGTGATTAGTAGTCCAACACTTACCTGAAAGCACCACCAGAGCTTCTTTAACAGTAATATGTAACAGTGTTACTTAAAAACAATGAAAGTTAACGCTGTGAGAGTCTACTTCTCCTGGTAAACTATGGGAAAGATGGTTATTTATAGACATATGTTTAATCCTCTCTGTAATCCTCTGAAGGAATAGCTTAGATCAGGGGGATCCCTAGGAGCAGAGTCTGAGACAAGGATTCAGAAGAGTAAGGTTGGTTGAGACATAGCTCTTCTGAAAGTGAGCCAGGAAATTGGAACAGGTCATTGGAAGGTGCCAGTCCAGGACGTGGCCTTGCCCATAGTCTCGGGGGACAGACACCCAGATCAATTGGCATAACATCGTGCACAAAGAAAACGCAAACGCTCCACATCCTACTTTGGTGGGTAGTGACTGAGGTCTTGGAGACACACAAACAGTCATCTAAGGTGCAAGTATTGATCTCTCTGTCCAGGGCCAAAAAGAGTGATGAGAATTGAATGGTATTGGAAAACCAATTGATCCAAGGGACAAATGGACCACAATCAATCTCCACAACCCCGAGACCAGAAGAACTAGATGGTACCCAGTTACCACCACTAACTGCTCTGGAAAAAAAAAAACTGGTTTGAAGGTCCTAGGGAGAGTGGGAGGAAAATGAGGAATAAAATGCAAAATCATTTTTTAAAAAGGCCAGGCTTACTGGTCAGGTAGAGACGGTGAAGCCCTTCATCATCCTGGAGCGGAACCCAACCAGTGTTTGCATAATCAACAATCCAAGACCAAAAGGGCAGCACTGATGCAAGGACCAAGTGCAGAGGGTTAGCAAAGAAAGCAGGCTGAAAGGCTGGAGACACAGGGGCTGCGTGGGGTAAGTCCTGATCTGTGGAGGAGACGGCAGTGCACGAGCTGAAACACGTGTGTCGGAACTGCTGAGTGTCAAACAGATGGTGTGCCATGTAAACCTCCCCCCAACTCACAGTGAACAAAAGAGCACGTTGTCTTTGGTGAAATCTCACCTTAGCTTCATTCAAATAGTATGTGTGAACTTGGCTAGCTATGGTTCCTAGTGGTTTGGGCCAAACACAAATCTAGTTGCTCTTCCATATTATTATCTAACATATCAGGCGGTCAGTTGGAAAGGAAATTCTTCACAGTTTCCAGACTAGACATAGACGTGTTGGCAGAACTCTCGATCGCTCTTCACTCTGCACTCTACCTATCACCTGACCCATGGCTCTTGGGACCCAAGCCTGCAGGAGAGTCCTCAGTCTGTCGCCTGGCACACAGATTTTGGACTTGATGGTCCCCCATGATTATGTCCATCAATTTCTTGAAATCTCTGTGTGTGTCTGTGTGTGTGTGTGTGTGTGTGTGTGTGTGTTTGTGTTTGTGTGTGTGTTTCTCTGGAAAACTAAGGCGAGTGTTCGGCCCATAAACTGTAGTGCTGTTTCCCCCCACAAAGTGGCTGATGGGTTTGAACCACTGACCTTTTGGTTGGCAGCTGAGTGTTTAACTGGTGTTTCACAAGAATGCCTTCCTTGCGACAAGAGAACCATCCTTTTGGGCAGCCGTCTCATTCAGTCACTCTGAGTTCTGAGTGCTGTCCCTCTCAGGGAGGGTGGAGAGGGCAGGTAACCCCTGGGCCAGGTAGCATACACTGACCTGCAGATTTCGGACTTGACAAATTTCTTGGGATGTGGCATGGTGAGTGATTAGCCAACAATGCCCACGGTACTGATGGTCAGGTACAAGTACTTGGGCAGTTTCTATTAGCACCTGCCACCAAACAAGGCCTCTCCCCCACCCCCTCCCAACACACACCAAACAACCGAACCCACTGCTATTGACTCAATTCCAACTCATAGCAACCCTACATAAGGTTTCTGAGGTGGGAAATCTTTATTGGAACAAGTAGTCTCATCTTTCTCTTGTGGAGCAGGTGGTGGGTTTGATCCTACGACCTTGTGGTTAGCAGTCCAGTGCTTACTTGACACCATGTCTAGAGCTCCTTAGCATCCACAACCACCTGCCATTGAGTCAATTCCAAGTCATAGCACTCCTATAGGACAGGGTCGACGGACCTCTGTGGGTTTAGGAGACTAACTCTGTACTGGAGCAGAAAGCTTCACCTTTCTCCCATGGAGTGACTGGTGGCTTTGAACAGCTGAACTTGCAGTTGGCAGCCCAACATTTAGCCAGCAATAGAGGGTACCGATTATGCTAAATTACAGTAGGAAGTGGTGGGTTCATTTTGACTGAGGATGACAACCCCCAGTTTAGTAGCAAAGAGCGCCCCCTGGAGGCTGGGTGTCACAGGTGCAATAGCACAAAGTGATTTCATGCTGAGCAATTTGGTGTAGTGGGTTACATGCTGGGCTGCCAAATGCAAAGTTAGCTGTTTGAAACCACCAGCTGCCCCATGGGAGAAAGATGAGGCTTTCTCCTCCCATAAAGAGTTAGAGTCTTGGGCACCCATAGCAGCAGTTCTACCCTGTCCTGGAGGTTTTCTATGAGTTGGAATGAACTTGATGGCAGTGAGGATTTTTTTGTTTTGGGGGCTTCCCCCCCCAGAGATTTTGCCCTACAAGGGCTAAGCAGCATGGTGTGAGTAGAAATAAGGGGTCAGCTGGATGGGATCGTGGGATGGACTTTGATGAGCGAGAGTCATGAGATGTGAAATGACACAATCGAGAGAGAGATATCTCGATGCTGGACTATGTGATTCAAGCCACGTGGGAGCAGGGGAGGAATCAGGAGGAAGGGAGAGAATGAAGAAAGAGAGTCCAGGTTTCTAGAAACGGGAGGCCTCAGACAGGTCTGAAAACAGGTGTGGAATGAGAGAGCTGGAGTCAAGGGCGTGTTGGTTGGTTCTACTGACAGAGAGACACCCGAGTCCAGAAGCCACGGGCTTAGCAATGTCACCTTGAGTTTTTCCAGCCATAATGAATGGAGGCTTTCTCGACAGGTATTGTTTACTGAGAGGGGAGCTGCCAGTGATGGTTTCAGATGGCAAAATCCAGTCATGGTGTCAACTGGTCTCTAAGTTAATTGACACAGCAAATCAACATCCCCACAGACATGGAAAGTGACAGAAAGAATCTAAGCTTTATTTGGAGTAACTTAGACGCTTTATTTGAAATTACAGACATGCCCATAAAGCAAAGAGCAGTCAAAGCAGGGCTGCTACGGTTTGAGCATAACCACTGTATGGATTTAAAATCGTGCCTCGCACTGATCAGAACTTGAAATGTGATCAAGTTAGCATGCAGAATCCGTGGGAAAATAACACGCGATTTACAAAGTGATATTTGGGTTACTGGTTAAATATTTGGAAGGGATAGAAAGCTAGGTGCGTTAAAAGATGTCTTAAATAGTTCAATGTGAATGTAGAGCCATAAAAGGCCTACAGACATCGAGAGATGACCATATAGTCTGTGTTGGGGAAGATCTTCTAAGCATGAGACTAAAAGAAAAAAATTATAATTTTATCCCTCAGAAACTGCCTTTTTTTAAAAGTAAATAACACTAAAGACAAATGAGAAACATATTTATATTTTACATGTCAGAAAACACACACACACACAACCAAAACAACATGGTGGCCCGTGTGTTATCCGAGTAGAATGCTACTCCCTAGGGACTTCAGTGACTGACTTTTCTTAATTGAATTTCCAAGCCTTTCTTCTGAGGCACCTGGGTGGATCTGAGGTGTCTAATTCACGGTTAGCTGCTATATGCATGAATTTTCTGTACAATCCAGGTCCTCCAGCTGTCAGAAGAGCCTTCATTTATTTGACACACAAAGAATTCTTACTAATCAATAAGGAAAAAGTAAGAAAAGAAATAGCAGGAGAAAGTAGGGAAAGAAATTGGCTATGGACATGAGTAAACAATTCCTAAGAAAAATACAAAGATCCAGGATGGAGGAGATAAGAGTTCCAGGCTAATAAAATGAAGATTAGAATGTAGAAATCAAAGAATGAAGAGGCACGATGGCCATTGATCCTTTTAAGACAGGGGTGGGGGACCATCTAGACCATGGGCCATATACCAAAAAAGCAAACTCACAGCCAAGTTGATGGCCACTCAAGCAACCTTATAGGCTGGGGTAGAGCTGCTCATGAGAGCTTCCAAGAGAGAAACTCCTTGCAGGAGGAGAAAGCCCATCCTTCTCCTTCAGATTGACTGGTGGTTTCAGATGCCCAGTTTTCCTGATGGTAGCTCACGTGGTGACCATGACACCACCTGAGAAATCATCCGCACCAGGCAGCAGTCAGAGCCATCCCACTCAGGGCAAGTTAATGAAGTGCTTGAGGCTATAAATATCCAAATAGTCCTTAGCCAAAAAAATGGTTTCCACCCCTCTTTTAACCAATCAAAGAGTGACACACAAAATTAGTAATAACTTGGTCTCAGCCAGATTAAGAGGAAAGGGCTGGTTACACACGATTGCTGGCTTATGGTTGTGTAAATCACCAACGTCTCTTTGAAGAAGAATTGGATATCATCCTTAAACTACCTGAGGACTTTGACCCAGTGACGTCACTGATGGGCATTTGTCCTAAGCAGGTAGTGAAAGATGATGTCATAGACATAGGTATACCCTTGTCTACCTGCATACGGTTCAAACAGTGAAACGTTGGCGGCTGCTGCAAAGGTCCACTATACTAGGAGATGGGCTAGGTAATCGGGCTATAGGTGGAATGTGTCTAAGCCCTTACATTTAGGAGGGATCAAAATGGATGATTTGCAACAAAATGTGTATAAATGGTTGAACGCAAGCCTGATGATCTGCTCTGGATCTTCACTGAAATCACAATAAAAAGCAAACGAAAAAAAATCATCAAAGGGTCTGCTGACCCGGAAGAAGCTCGTGCTACGGTAAGTTTAAAAACAAGAAAGAATCAAAATCGTGCGTCTCATGCAATGCCATAACACTTGACTTTGCGTTGGAAGACGATAGGAACACACACAGTTAAGTTCTCGACAGCTAAAGGCCTGTTCTTGACAAACTCCCCACTGCTGAGCACGGAGCATGTTGTGGTTTATCAATGTCCGCCTAAGCTGTCTCTCCAGCTTACGGCGATCGCCATATACTCGTATGTGCAAGCTGAGCATTGGGGTTGCTGAGGGGACCTCTGACCTACAAGCAGACCACATCTCTCTCCTCCGGCTTCGGTAAAACAGGGAGCCCGGAATGTTCCCTCCACTTACTCTGTTTCCTGTCTTCTCCCCTGACAACCATTCCCACATGGGACAGGGAGGCCGGAGGCCAGGTGTGTCTTGTTACCTCGGTACAATTAGCCTCAAGTGCCCATTATCACTCTCATGTCACCACTCTCCAGAAGCCCTGGTGGCGAAGTGCTAACGTGTTGAGCTGTTAACTGCAAGGTCAGCAGTTTGAAACCACCAACTGCTCCTTGGGAGAAAGAGGGACTTTCTAGTCCCATTAAGAGTCACAGTCTCAGAAACTCACAGGGGCAATTCTACCTTTCCTACAGGGTTTGTGAGTTTGGTTTTGATTGGTTCACCACACCCCAGTGGGTCATTGCTGTGGAAGCCAGGACTCAGGTACGCCCCGTGTTCTAATTTTTCTTTCTCTATCGGCTCAGCATTCATCTGTGTCCAGCATGTTGCCACTAGGTCTTTTCTTTCTCACTGAACCAGCATCAATTTTTACTTCTATATTTCACCAAGGTTAAGATTCTTCCTGATTTCAGGGGGGTGAGGTGCCATTTACCATGCAGTAGTTACATAATTTCGTGTTGACTTGATAAATAGAGCGTATGGGGTGGAGTCTAGCCTATCAATCAGGTCACAAACTGATTTCTCCTTATGGATGTGACCTTCTCATAAGGAGGGTCCTGGGGACCCCTACCCCGCCCCTCCTCTCTGCCTTCACCTGCCTGCTGAAGAGCCACTCTGGTTGCTGCCAGAGCGCTGTGCACAAACTCCACCATCCCGAGCTTGTGTCGATGGACCCACTGGGGAACACACCCAATGCAGGGAAGCCTGACCTTATGATGTGATGCGTTCATATACGGAAGGAGCCACAGGGCTAAGAGGCCAAGCCTCAAGGACTATTCAAGGGGAAAGGACACTGAAGGTGACAGGGAAGTCTTCGTGGGAAAAACTATATTTGAACCCAAACCCCCGAACTTTGTTGAATGGGTTCACACTCATAATGATCCCATGGGTTACAGAGTAGAACTGTTCCACAGGGTTTTCTTGGCTGTGAACTTTATGGAAAAAGATCTCCAGGCCTTTCTTCCACTGGGGGCAGGGTTGGACTGCCAGAAATGAGACTATTGTAAACAAAAACCCGGTTCCTGTTGGAAATGTCTCCAATGAATGAGCTTCAGAGACCCAGGGTAATTCCCAGATAGGTTATAAATGTCTACACAATGGTAGTTCCGTGCAGGGAGAGTGCAGCCCCCACCCCCCTGAGGGACTCATTAGAAAGGATTATGCTTACCCAATGCCCAGGAAATATCTGACTCAATAAATGCTTGTTGAATGATCTAATGATATATATTTGACTAACAACAACAACAAATATTGCCCCCAAAGTATATAACACAAGGGATTGCACTACTATTGTTTGGAATGAAAAAGTCACAATATCACCCACTTAAGACTGTTTACTACCCCCATGTGGCAGACTTACTCTGACCAGGTCATCAAGAAAAGGACATCAGAGCTGGCAAAGATGGGGAGACCCATAATGGGATGGGTTGACATAATCTCCTTAGCAATGAACTCAAACATACCGATGATTGTGAAGATGGGACAGGACCAGGCAACATTTTGTTCTATTATTCATAAAGTCCCCATACATGGAGCCAACGCCGTGATAATTACTAGCTAGCTAACTAACTACTTCCCTTCAGCTGTATCTCAAGTGCTATCGTGGAAGCGCCCTTTGAGATGATCGATGTAGGTGTTGCCAGCACAGATGCCCTCACGGCCAGGAGGTTATATGGGGGAGAGGGGTGTAGTACGGTACAGCCACATGTGACACAGTTGGGAATGGCATGGGGTATGGCATGCTGGAGTGTACATATTCTACCTAAAATTATTCACCGTCACATTACGAACACCAAACGAATGGTGCCAATGACAAATAGTAGGCACTCAAAACCAAACTCACTCCCATCGAGTCAATTCCAACTCACAGTGACCCTGTAGCATGGGGTTAGAGCTGCTCCTGTGGTTTCTGGGACTGGAACTCTTGATGAGCGTTGAAAGCTCTTTCAGAGCAGCTGGTGCTTTTGAACTGCTGACCTTGCAGTTAGCGGTCAACACAACTCATTTGCTTTTGGCAACAGCAGTCTGCATTAGAGGCCACTGTTATCCTTACATTATGGATGAGAAAACCAAGACAGAGAAGTGCCATGCCCAAATCACCCAGGTAGTGAATGCTAGACCAAGTACTTAAGCCCAGCTCCCCAGCCTAAGCCTTAACGGTGATGCTGCCTGCCCCAGCTAAGTATTCTGCATGTCTAAACGTCTGCAAATCCCACGGAGGCAAAGGAGTTCATGTCTGCCGGCCAATTTCAACCTCTAGCCTGTGTGTTGGCAACCCCAGTGGGCCCAGTCACTTCATGCATCAGGCTAGGCCGGAGCCAGCTCTCAAAGAAAAAAGGCACTTGAGTCCCTGTCGACTGGGCTTGCCCCAAACATCACCCTCCCCCTGTCTGTTCCCACAGGGCAGATGCCAGCTTACCCTTGCCCAGTCCTGAGATGGCATCGGTGATGACCACCACTTTGTTCTGCACAGCCGACTTGGACCACAGCCGGGACACCTCTTGGTAGATGAAGAGGAGGCCGCTGACCCCCAGGAGCAGGAGGGGCAGCATCAGCACTGCCATGACCCCCATCTTGCGCTGGGGAAGAAAGGGGAAGAAGACCTGGCAAAGCCGGAAGATGCAGATGTCCCCACCTGGGACGAGTGAGGCCCAGGCCGCAAGGGCTCATTCACCCTGCTCCTTCCGTGCAAGCTTTCAGAGGGTGGATTCCTAGTGGAACAGCTTGGGCTAATCTCCAACTTATCCAATGCATAGGAAATTACTCACAGGCTCTCCAGAGAAGCAGCTCTGAATCCAGGGGGCAGCCCTCCCCCAAGGTTAGGTATCCATGTAATTAAAACAGGTCTGTACGTTTGGAAGGAAATCCATGTGTTAAGGCCACTCGCTTGGGCCCTAAGTGACTATTTATAACCCTCGGTTGCTCTAAAGGCTTTGCAGGGTAAATATAGAGCCTCGTCTGACACGCAGGGACACATGCTGGGCAGCTCTGGTTACCGTGGGTTTGCCAGGACTTTTAAAGCTCCCTGGACTTGCCTGGTGATCAGCAGTTTTTTCCATATTCCGGGTTGAGACGTGAGAATCAGAGCCCAGGATTGTCAGCACAAACATCTCAGCCCCCTCGTTTCCTGTCACACGCAAGTCAGGTGGCTTCCAGGTAGCTCAGACAAGTCACCTTCCTGGTTGACTACGAAAGCATTGTCAAGCTGCTGTGTGGAATTGGGTCTAGAATAGAAAGAATAAATTGGTGTGTGACGTGGAAAACCGAAAAGAGTGGTTTTTGTTCTTTGGTCATCTTTCACCTCTCAGAGCCTTAGTTGGGATCCCTGGGGTGGCCCGAGTGGCTGAAGTACTTGACTGTGAACTGAAAGGTGGGTGGTTCACCTAGAGGTGCTTCCGAAGGAAGACTTGGCATGTGGTTCTGAAAGGCACCGCCAAGGAAACGCCGTGGAGGGCAGTTCTACTTTGCCACACACGGGGTCCCCCCTGCAAGTTGGGTTCGGGCCTTTGGTGTGGGCCGCTCTTTTTCTCCTCTGTAGAAATGAGCCTAATAATAGTCTGATCTCGCAGGGTTGTCGGGAGGACACAAATAAGACCCTGCAGGGCACTAACCCAGCACAGACAAGAAGATAACCCAAAGGCCAGGCTCACTGCGGATGAGTCAATCGCCACTTGCAGCAACTCCGTGGGACATGGGAGACCTGCCCTAGTGGGCTTCCGAGACTGTAAGTAACTCTTTACAGGAGTGGAAAGCCTCGTCTTCCTCCCACAAGGTGACTGGTGGCTTCACAATGCTCACCTTACAGGTTGGCAGCCCAAGGCGTAGCCCACGATGCTGCCTGGACGTGGACAGGAAGATCGCTATTGTTATTTTTAATGATTAAACACACCCATCAGAATCAAAACCCACTGCTGTCCAGTCGATCCCAACTCCTTGCGACCATCCAGAGGACAGAGAAGACCGGCTTGCAGTGAATAGGATTTCCGCGGCTATTTTAAGCATCGCCTTATCTCTGCCATGTGTTTACCAGTCCACCAGCAGTGGATCAGAGTTCCTGTCTCACCACACCCTTCCAACATTTGGTCTTCGTAGTGGCATCCCATGGCTGTTTTAATTTGCATTTCCCAGATGGCTAATGGCTAGGAGGATTTCCTCACGCTTCATTAGCCATTGGAATGGCATCCTTTGTGAATCGTCTGTTCAGGTCCTTTGCCCACCTTCTCAGAGGGTTATTAGATTTTTTTCCTTGTTTTAAGCTTGTAAAATTCTATAGATTTTCGTAACTGGTCCTCTCTGATATGTCATTACTAAATATCTTTTCCCAGTCTGTGGGCATTCTTTTTACTCTTTCAATGAAGTCTTTCAATGTACACAGTGTTTTATTTTTGACAGGTCCCACTCATGCATTTTGTCATCTGTGGAGTGTTTCCTTTGTATTTCTGGTATCTCGTGTATTTCCTGCACTACGGTTCCTAACTTTGTCTTAATTTTTTCATCGATGATCCTGATGACTTTGAGTTTTACATTTAGGTCTTTGATCCGCCTTGAGTTTGGTTTTGTGCATGGAGTAAAATATGGGTCTTGCTTCATTCTTATGATAGTGGATATCCAGATTTTCCAGCACCATTTATTGAGGAGCGCATCTGCTTCCCATTTAATGTTTTGTGGGATTTTGTAAAAAATTGGTTGTCTGTAGGCAGATGTTTTTATTTCTGGGTTTTCTGTCTTTCTCCGTTGGTAGGAGCATCTGTCATTATACCAGTACGAGGCTGTTTGACAACTGTGGCTGTAGAGTAGGTTTTGAAGTCAGGTAGTGTGAGACCACTTTCTTTGTTTGTAGTGAGGAGTTCTTGGCCTATCCTGAGCTTCTTCCCTTTCCATGTCAAGTTGGTAATCAGTGTTTCCATTTATTTGAAGAATGATGCTGGGATTTGGATTGAGATTACATTGAAGTTGTATATTGCTTTAAGTAGTATGCATATTTTCACAACATTTATTCTTCCAATCCATGAACACGGAATACTGTTCCATTTGTGTAGGTTCCTTTTGGTTTCTTGTAGTAACATACTGTAGTTTTCTTTGTACGGGTCTCTTTTTTTTAGGGGGGGGGATTAGGTTTCTTCCTAGATATTTCAGCTTTTGAGTGGCTGTTGTGAATGGTACTGATTCCTTGATATCTTTTTGTGCATTCTCATCATTGGTATATAGGAACCAAATTGATTTCTGCTTGGCAATCTTGTATCCTGCTACTCAACTAAACTCCTCTATTGTTTCCAGCAATCCTTTTGTGGGCCCTTGACGAGTCCCGATATATAAAATCATACAAATCTGCAAATGATGAAAGTTTCACCACTTCTTTAGCTGATTGTACACCCTTGCTAGGACTTCCAGCACACTGTTGAATAGAAGTGGAGATAAGGGGCATCCTTGTCAAGTTCCCTTGTTCAGTGGAAATATTCTCAGCTTTTCTCCATTGAGTATAGTACTGGCTATTGTTTTTTTTTTAATAGAAGGCTTTTATTGTATTGAGGATTGTCCCTTCCAATCTTATCTTCTTGAGAGTTTTTATTAGGAATGAGTGTTGAATGTCATGAAATGCTTTTTCTGTGTCAACTGATATGATCGTATGGGTCTTGTCCCTTTTCTTGTTGATGTGATATATCATGTTGATTTCTTTCAAACATTGAACCATTCCTGCATCCCCGGTATGAATCCCACATGGTAATAATGTATTATATTTGGATATATTGTTAGATTCTATTGACCAGGATTGCATTGAGTATTTTTGCATCTATGCTCATGAGAAATATCACTCTGTAGTCCTCTATCCTTGTGGGGTCGTAGCCTGGTTTTGGTGTGAGGGCAATGCTGGCTTCCTAGAATGAGTTTGGAAGTTTGCTGTCCTTTTCTATGTTCTGGAAGAGTTTGTGTAGGATTGGTATCAGCTCTTTGCTGAATGCTCGGTAGAATTCTCCTGTGAAACCATCTGGACCAGGGCTTTGCTTCATTTCAAGTATATATATTATTGGGGGCTCATACAACTCTTATCACAATCCATCCATCCATCCATCCATTGTGTCAAACACATTTGTACATTTGTTGCCATCATCATTCTCAAAACATTCTCTTTCTGCTTGAGCCCTTGCTATCAGCTCCTCATTTCCCCCTCCTTTCCCCACTCTCCCTCCCTCCTGAACCCTTGATAACTTATTATTAGTATTATTCTGCCATGTCTTACACTGTCTGATGTCTCTATTTCGAGTTTCTTGATGACCTTATCTATTTATTCTTTCCTTATGGGTCTGTTCAAGTTCTTTATTTTTCTGTTCAAGTTCTTAATGTCCATATGCATTAATTTGGAGAGAGTGATTTTCCAGGTATTTGTCCATGTCCTCCAAGTTACTGAATTTTGGGGGATACAGTCTTTGATAGCACTGCATTATTAATCCTTTTATTTCATGAAGGTCTGTTGTGACTTCCCTGTTTCATCTCTAATTCTAGGTATTGACGTCAGCTCCTTTTCCTTTGTTAAGTTTACTAGGGGTTTGTCGATTTTTGCTGATCTTTCAAAGAACCAACTTTTTGCTTTGTTGATTTTTTCCCCACTTTTCTTCTGTTTTCCATTTCATTTGTTTCTGCTCTAATTTTTATCATTTCTTTTACTGTTGGAAGGATTATGCTGTTGACTCTGTTCTCACTGCTGGAGGTGCTGATCATAATTCTCTCCTCTTTTTACATGTGTGCATTTATTGCAATAAAGTGACTTGTGATAGCTGCCTTTGCTGCATCCCATAGGTTTGGGTACGCTGTGCTGTCATTCTCATTGGTTTCTAGGAGCTTCCTAATTTCCTCTATAATTGGGGCTACTTAGCATTCTGTTTTGAGAACTGTGTTGTTGAGTCTCCAAGTGTTCATCTTTGTGTTTTGTTATTTCTGTTGTTGATTTCTCACTGTATGGCGCTGTGATCCGAGAAGATGGTCTGGTGGTTACATAATTTCATGTCAACTTGATAAATAAGTGTGGGAGTGGAGTCTAGCTTGTCAATCAGGTCAGGGTCTGCTGAGGCCTCCTTGGGGGCGTGGCCTTCACATTCTGGGAACTTCCTCTCTTTCTCCCTGGATTTGGGCCGCAGTCTCTCTGCTTTATCTTCCTGTTGAGGAAATGTCAAAAGTTTCTTCCAAGTCTGTGTTATCTTTTTATTCTTTGGATGAAATCCCTTTGATAAGCTTAGGTGTTTAATGCTCAGGTGGTCCCCATCATCCTGTTTGTCTTCTGCTGTTTGTGCTTTCTGTTTCGTTTGATAGTGTATTTGTGCCATGTCCCAGGGCCCCTAAGTTTGACCCTATTTTTTCATTGATCTTCATAGTTTTAGATGTTACAGTGAGGTCTTTGATCCATCCTGAGCCCATCTTTGTATACCACGAGAGATACGAGTCGTTTCCTTTTTCTGCAAATGCAGGTTTTCCATCTCTATTTGTTCGAGTATTTCTCCCTATATAATGAGTTTCAGTAATGTTTTAAAAAAATGTGTGCTCCACATTTTGTTTGTCCATGGTCACTTGGGTCGTTTCTGACTCGTGGCTGTTGTGAACCCAGAGCAGTTTGACCTGCGCTCTGGCGACAGATGGCTGTCTCTGCCACCCGATGTCCAACTGACTGCTGGCTCCCTTTTCCAGCACCATCTGTAGCAGCCTTTGAGGGCAGCTCATGTGGCTCTGCGTCGTTCTTTTCTTCCTTGGCAACTTCAGCTAGACTCGCCATAGCTGCTTGCTTCCCCCCAAGAGAGAACGGAGTAAGTGTCTTTGGGGGAACCGTTTTGGTAGATTTCTTTCCCTCTAGGATCGGACTTGGACTTGCTGTCCTGCCAGTCACACAGCGTCTACCTATGGATATGAGTACATACATAGCACTCACATGTAGAAGGCAGTGTTCGGTTGGGCCAAATCCTGCTGTGTGGAAGGAAACCACCCAGAGGGTCCCTGCGTACCTTCTCCGGGATGACTTATCCTGATAAAAATCTAGCTAAAATCTCTTCAAATATGCTTGGAGCAAGGAAACAAAATGCCATGAACCCGTCTTGGTTAGACAGGAACTGTCCTTGAGCCCCAAAAGTAAAGTGAATTCATTCTTGGACAATTCAATGTATACTGTGAAAGTATGCATCTTTATGGTTTAGCATAAGTAAATTGACATTTTCCCTCACGATACAAATACAATTTTTAAATGATCCTGAGCTAAGACCTATTTATGCAATTATAATTTGGTAGCCCTTTTCTCTCCCCTCAAACACAGCTATGTATGTAACATAAATTGTACTATGTCCCCTAAAACTTTATGAAGGAGGTATTCAAAAGTTCATGAGAAAAAAAAGGATTAAGAGAAAATTGAATTTTTCCACGAACTTTTTGAGGCCCCCTTGTAATGCTGAACCCTTACGCCGTGGTATCTATGAATATGACCTTGTTTGGATATAAGGAAGGTGTTAGGCTGGGTTATCTAGGGAATCAAAACCAGTGATACACACACAAACACACACACACAGGGGGGTACCCCCCCAAAAACCCAGAATTGTGCTGGGTGGAGCGGGGCTTTTGTATTGTGCATTTTCATTGAGCAACTAATTCTGAGTTAGTGAACTCAGTGACACCACCTGGGAAGGTTCCCTCTGGTCACAGTGAATTTTTTTGTAAAAGAAGATTTACTCACACCTTGTTTTTTTGTGACAGCCAATTTAAGAGAATAGCATGCAACTGTAAAAAAAAATTTTCTGCTCAGGAAAAATGCTACACAAACTATTGGGATGTTGAACACAGCTTACAAGGACAGCGCTATTGGAAAAACTCAAGTGTACAGGTGGTTTGTTCATTTCAGAAAAAATGAAATGTCAATTGATAACAAACCTCATTCTGGATGTCAGTCAACCTCCTAAATGGATGAAAATGTCAACTCGTAGTGCATTTGGAGTTCGTTCCACCAGGTCAGACTATTAATTAAGCTTTCTGTGTAGAGGTTCTGAAAAGATTGGGTAATGGTGTGTGATCAAAAAAGACCTAATTTGTGGAAGACCAAGAACTGGTTTTGCCACCACGACAACACACCTGTGCACATAGTCATCTGTTCTGGTTTGGGGGAAAAAACAGCATGTCTGTCTCTCTGCCCCACACACCTGACTCACCTGACCTCACTCTGTGCAACTTTCTTTTGTTTCCATGAATGAAGAGGAACATGAAAGGACAGTGATTTAAAGACAGACAAGGTGAAGAAAAAAATGAGGCAGGTATTGTCAGCCATCCAAACAAAAGAGTGTGAAAAAATGTTTCCATGAATGGAATCACAGATTTGACAACTGTATTAAGTGTAATGGAGAGTACTTTGAGGGTTGTTTTGTAAAAATAAATAAATGCATAGCTTTGACCAAAAAAAATTTTTGGTTGTTTTGGGGCATCCCCTGATATAGGAGAGAAATTTATATCGAGAAAATTACTCACACAATTGTAGACATGGGTAAGTCCAGTCTGCTTCAAGTCCATGGGTCAGATCCTAAGGTGGAGGCTACTCCTGACTCACATATCCTGAGCTGATGAAGCAAGACGTGGGAAGTTGAGGCAGGAAGACTACAGATCGATGTATGCAGAGACAGATGAATTCAAGGTCAGCAAGTCAGACTTGTGGCTGCAGAGTCCAATGAATCTGAGGTTGGCAGGTCAGATGACAGACTGCTGATGGTTCCCAGGGTTGGTAGGAAATATGGTGGCCTTGGCTCAAGTTCAAAGGACCAGAAGTCAAGGAGCCAAATGCAGGATCCAGCACATCAAGAAGCAAGCTAGCTTCCCTGTACCACCACCTTATACAGGAAGTAGGCCACACCCCCAAGGAAACTTCCTTCCAGTTGTACCAGGGCTGTGACCTGAGTAAGAAGAGGGTTGCACCCCACCCTCACCTTCCCACAACTGATTTTCTGCTCACATTGCTCCCATCAGGGGCGAGATTGTGCTAAGTTAGATTACATAGAAGGAGATTACTGCCAAACTACTGAGCCAAGTTGACACAAAATCTAACTATCACAAGGACATTGAAGATGTCCAGATCAGTTAACTCACATAAGGTCATGCTGGAGTTGAGTGGTGTCCTTATGAACTAGGACAAGAGACACACAAAGATGGACACAGAAGGAAGAAGGCTATGTGACATGAAGGTGCAAGACAAGGAATGCTAGGGGAAGGGCATGGAAAATATTGTCACTAGAAACCTCATAAGGAAACAGCAGAACCAGTGGCCTGAAGTTAGATTGGCAGCCTCCAGATCTCTGTCTGAGACAATAAATCTCTGACTTTGAAAGTCACCTCGTTTTCAATTCTCTGTTGGCAGTGCCTATGGAGCTAAGACAGCGTCCAGCAACCTATGGTCTCAAGAATTACTTCACTTAGAATAAAGATAAATGCATGCATTCTGTTAGTTTTGCGAAACTATTTTATTGGGAATTGATACAGGTATCTCAGCATTCCATAGTTCAATCCCATCAAGCAGGATTGTACAATTGCTTCCACCATCAGTTTCCACACATTCTTTTTCTTCTCAGACTCCTGGACCTCAGCTTCCCTTTCACCACTGCCCACCCCACCCCCAACCACTGTGCACTCCCGAAACCCTTGTTCTATTTGCGGTCCCTTTGGGTTCATCAATCCTGGGTTTTACATACTGAAAAACAGAAAAGCATGTAACAAAAATGCAAGAGAGGGACCCCAATGACATAAGACATCTGAGACAAACCCCAACATGAACCAACACAATACAGAAAAGGTTGAAAACCAGATCAGGCCCAAAGTGTATCAAACGGGGAATCAACTGACAAGGTTTTAACCGTTCAAGTCAGGTTGATCATTTTGATCTCCTATCGTCATCTCTCCGATACACTCTGTTTGGTAACTACTTTCCTGCCATCCCTCTGCTATTGATAAAGGACATGCATTCTTCGAACTGAACACTTTAGGAAACATGCCGTAAGTCATGGCCTCACACAGGGCTTGCGTGGTTGGGCATGCCTATTTTTAGACACATGAGGGCTGGGCAAGTTCATTTCAGCAGGGCGACTCAAGCATCGCTTGACTGTGATAATGGATTATCTCATTGACTGTGCTTTCACTGTGTTCTTTCTATGACTGTCCTTCCGAAAAGCACAGCTTTCTCTAGCCGAAGTTAGAAGAGTCCAAAGGGGCAGGAAACCTGTTTTTTTTAAAACAAAACATTTCTATCTTTATTAAAATAAAGAAAGCATGAGAATGTCCTTCTTATCGTGTGTGTCAAGTAGGGAAAACCTCATCCCTTTTGTGTGCTCTGTAGTTGAAATCTTACTCTTCCTTTTCGTCGGGATTGCTTTCCCTTAGTTTGCTCTGTGTTACACTAGTTAAATTCCCTGTTAAGAAGTCTGATAAACTCATTTGCACTGGAGTGTAAATGGTTTCTGAGTATATGTATACATACATATGTAGAGAAAGAGAGAGGGAGGAGAGGAGGAGGGAGAGAGAGAGAGAGTTGACAACCAATAAGAAGAGTTATTTTACTTAAACATACTGGCATTTTATCAAGAACCAGAGGCTGAAACCAAAGGCTTTAGTGAAAGGTCAGCTAGGGCATATGTGTGGACTGTAGCCTTTAGCATTCCTTCAAGAGCTACTCATTGTGACACGGGCATTGGCTGGCACACAGACATTCTGCCTGGGGACAGGTGCCCACATACATGTCCAGCACAGCTAGAAGCAGTGCATTTCTCAAACACTCTCCAAAGCATCAGGTCCTGGAAGATGGCCCTTCTGTACCCTCCGTTTCTCTGGAAATTCCAGATGGGCTGATGTGTATCTGCTCATGGCTGGAGCTGATACAACCATGCAGAGAGCAAAAGATCTCCAGGAGACACTGTCGATAAAAAGCACACGAAAAAGGCACAGGTAGGAAAGGGCCTGGGCTGGGATTCTCAGACTCTGAGTGGACTCAATTGGGACCTGGATTTCTGGACCGTAAATCCCGAACGATGGTTAAGAGAACAGACCCTAGATTCATCTGATTAGCTGTGGGATCTTGCTCTCTGGATCAGTCTCTATTCAAGCGGAGTCATCAAGGAAGGAGGAGAGTCAGAAGGAGGATATGGAATGTGTGGCTAATTACCCCATGAACAACTGCCTCTTTGCCATGACCAGAAGAACTGGAAGGTGTCCAGCCATCATGACTGACTGTTTTGATGGAGATTCTATAGAAGAATCCTTTTCAAAAGCAGGTAGATGCGGAACAGTAAATCACATGTTCATGGGCTCAAGACTTTCTGGAGCCATGAAGAATGAATGGACTGATAAAATCATTGCCCTGAGATCATCTGTAAGCCTCGAACCAAAAATATCCCCGGAGTTTCGCTTACATAGAGAAACAGCTCTGTCTGGAGCATTGTGTTCTTTGGGGAATTATCTAAATGGGATCAAATTGGTAACACCAATGCAAAAGATCAGATACGAATCTAGGGGGCAGCGGATTTATATTAATGAGGGGAAACAATTCAGAAAAGGGAGGTGATAATGGTTGCCTAACTCCAAACCTATGGTCAATGGCAGCACCGACTTGTACATGCAGAAACTGTTGAATGGGTATTTGTTTTGTGGTGCATATTGTCAACAGCAACAATAAAATAAATCACTTTTAAAAGGGTCTCCTTCAGGGCTCATCCCTAAAGAACAGCCCTTCTGCAGCTCCTGCCCACCCCACCTGGTGGGCATCAGATGGATGGGGAATGACCAGACTCTGAAAGACCAACCCAGGTTGACCAAGACCTCTGCTCTTTTCCCAAAAGAATTTTCTTACACTTTCCATTCTCAATCATTCATTTGTTTATTCATTTCACTGTGGATGCCCTGTAAGCACCAGACACTGTCCCAGGCTCTAGTCTGGACAGCAATGATATAGCCTCCGCCGTCTCATGGCCAAGAGAGCTGGGAGGAGGTCTATGGGTCAGAGAGCGGGGCCATCGTCAGCTAGTACTTCCTGAGTCCCTCTCAGAAGCCAGGCAGAGGAGATCAAAGGAAGTGGGTGGGTCCAGAGGGGTTTATGAGGTTGGAGGTTGATTTGTTTCTTGAGAAAAGGGGAGAGGAAGTCAGGAAAGCAACTCCCAGGGTTTGAGCCCCATGGCCAGTGTAAGAACTCACAAAAGGAGGCAGGCTTGGCACTGGGGGCATAGGGATGGTGAAGCTGAATTTGGTCTTAGCTATGTTGGGTTTCAGGCTCCAGTGGGGCCTACGAGTGGCTAGGTTCACCAGGCAGTTGGGTTTGTGGGCTCCTGGCTCAGGAGGGAGGTCTGGATGATAATGTCCTCTGGGATTTAGGGTGATCAATAAAGAGGTGTTCAAGGAAAAGTGAAGAAGGATGAGCTAACGCAGGAGGAGGGATGCGGTCTAGGACAGCACTGTGAGAGTCTTCCACTTAAAGACTGGGATAAGAAGAGGGCCCTTGAAAGAAGAGGTGTGGTATTGCAAAGTGGGGGGAGCCCACAGAGAATGTGAGGTCATAGCGGCCCAGAACCCATAGTCCACATTCATAAGGGCAGTTATGCCTGCTTCCTCTGGTAAGCCACCTTTCCTCCTTCAGCTCCCTGTAGTTCAGGTACGGATGGCTCCACCATGCTTCCAGGTTGGGTCATCCCCCAGCTGTGGACCCACTTCCTGCCACCATCGTGGGTCGGTCTAGGAATGGCTGGATAGACCACCAGAGGCAGGAGAAGCAAGAAGGTGTCACGGTGAGGGGGGCGTAGATGGAGAGGGTCCTGGAAGAAAGAGTCCCTTTTGGTTTGGAAAGGGTAAAAAGTAGCATGAGAGTGACTTTGGGGTTAGCAGCCAACGTGTGACCCTACGCTACCCGGGTTCCCTGTTCTAACAGGATGCAAGGACGCAAACGCACTGCCATTGAGTTGATCGACAGGGTAGGGCTGTCCCTGTGGGCACTTGATGGAGTAGAAGCTCCATCCTTCTCCCGCTCTGACAGACAGTCCAATGTCACTCCCAGCCCAAATTCTAGTCCTTGTCATGGCTGCAGGGTGAAGCCACAAAGCCTTTGGCATGACCTATGCCATCTTGGCCACGCTCCCAACCCTGGCTTCCTTCATGGGAACCCAACGCCACATCGAACTGCTTCTCGTCCAGCTATATGCCCTGCCTCTCCTCCCCCTGGGTGTGAAGTCTCACTTTCCTTCTGCTTGGAAAAGTTGGACAGGAGCCTCAGTGGCTTAACTGACTGGGCTGCTATCTGGCAACCTGGGGTCCACCAGTCACCCCTTGGGAGGAAGCAGAGGCCGTCTGCTATGAGTCGATTCCCACTCACATTGACCTGATAAGACAGGGTAGTACTGCCCTTATGGGTTTCTGAGACTGTATGGGGGCAGAAACCTCATCTTCCTCCTGAGGAGGGGCTGGTAGTTTCAAACTGCTGACCTTGCAGTTAGCAGCCCAACTCCCATAACCTCTATACCACCAAAACTCTGTGATTTCAACTCATAGTGACCCTAGGGAAAGTGGTCGCTACCAATAGCTGGTGTTTGTAAGGTGCCGTGCTCCAGGCCCTGGGCTAACACTGCCTGTGGGTTGCCTTGCTGAATGCTCACACTTTCCCATTGAGCCCGATGCTATTATCCCGCCACCATTCCCACAGGCTCGGGAGAAAATGCTGACAGACAGATATGAACTCTGGGGTGAGGGCAACCAACAGGGTGAGGGAGAGGGCTGAGGATTAAACAAGGAAGGTCAGGGGAAAAAACAGAGGCCAAAAAAGTATGCACATGAGGTGAGGCAGCCAGGTAAGGGGCAGGGGAGCACCTCCCCCACCCCATGCCCAAGGTTAGGGAGCACCATCTCAGGTGGGATCAGAGTTCCTCTCCGCTCCACCAAAGGTCTCGGGAGCTTTCCAGAATTGACACCAGGCAGGTCCCGTCCTCTGCTCTCACCCTGCCCTGGCTGCCACGGAAAAGACTACTGCTGAAGATTTCCTAGGCCCCAAAGACTGCAAAGACTGGAGACTCTCTGAAACGTGTGTGTGTGTGTGTGTGTGTGTGTGTCTGTATCTCTGTGTGTGTGTATATGTGTTGGGCTGCATCTTCGCCAAGGATGAAAGTCCCGTGTGTGTGTGTGTGTGTGTTGTGTGTTGTGTGTTGCGTTGTATCTTCACCCCTGTGATAGTCACACTCACCCTCCAGTCCTCTCTGGCCACACCCCCCAAGGCCCTCCCCACATCTGTCCCTTTCCAGGCAGAGAGAGCTCCACACTTCCCTCTCCTCCAGCAGTGTCTGCCTCCTCCCCCCCCTCCCCCCCCCCCGCCCTCCCTCTCTCAGCCAGTCCAGCACGCTGCCCAGGGAAAGCGAGTCTCTACAAAACAACAGTCTGAAAGGTGTCTTCTGGGCACCTGGCAACAGCAGAGTGTGCTTGCAGCTCCCTCGCCCAGCTGGGCTCCCCTGGGGGGGGGGGGGTGGGAGTGAGGAGAGGCTGGGCCTGCAGTGGGAAGACTAAACGTATGTCAGAAATGCAACAACTCATTCCATCCAGCCAATTGCGACCCTCGATGGCGGAGCTCCTTTGGGCTTCCAAGGCTGGAGTCTTCCCTGGAGCAGAGCCTCATCTTTCTCCTGAAGAGCAGCCTGTGGCTTCAAACTGCTGACTTTGCAGTTAACAGCCACCCCCCCCCCCCAACCCACTATACCACCAGGGCATATCCTTCCATATTTTGCCCTGTCCCTTTTATCACTACATGAATGCTATATGAGGGGTACCCCCCAAAAAAACCCTGGATGGAGTGGAGATTTTGTAGTACATTTTCCCCGCTAGGCTAACATTGAGCAACTCACTCTGAGTCAGTGCACCCAATGGCGTCGCCTGGGAAGGTTCCCTCTGCTCACAGTGAATTTTTTCGTAAAAGTAGTTTTGCTGGAACCTCGTTTTTTGTGATGGCCAATTTCAGAGAACAGCGTGGGCTGTGAAATTTTGTTTCCTGCTTGGGGAAAATGCCGCAGAAACTGTTGTGATGTTGAACACAGCGCTATGGGAAAACTCAAGTGTACAAGCGGTTTTCTCGTTTCAAAAAAGGTGAATTGTCGATTGATGACAAACCTCGTTCTGGACATCCATCAACTTCCCGAACAGACGAAAATGTCAACAAAATCCGTGCACTTGTGCTCAAGGACCGACGACGGACCTTTGAGGACATGGGGAGGTTGTCTGGACTCTCTTGGAGCTGGGTTCAGTGAATTTTGATGGAAGATTTAGGAATGAGAACGGTTGCTGCGAAATTTGTGCCTCAGGTTCTGACTGACCAGGAAAAAGAGTGTCGAGTGGAAACATGCTGTGCTTTGAAAGAACAGCTCAGAAGAGACCCAGACTTTTTTTCCCAAGGTCATTACTGGTGATGAGACATGGTGCTATTCTTATGACCCTGAAAGCAAACTTCAGTCAAGCCAGTGGAAGTCACCGTTGTCACCTCACCTCAAGCTGAAATCAAATGAAATCAAAGACCAAGCCAATGCTCATTTGTTTTTTAATATGAGGGGCTAATGGATGTGCTTTATACAATTGATGTATGTATATGTATGGATGGTGATAAGAGATGTATGGGTCCCTAATAAAATGTAAAAAAAGAAAAGAGGAGAAAAAAATGATTAGGGCAGGGACTGTACAGATGTGCTTTATACAATTGATGTATGTATATGTATGAACTGTGATAAGAATTGTATGAGCCCCTAATAAATTGTTAAAATTAAAAATAATAAAAAAATATGAGGGGCTAGTGCATTTGGGGTTCGTTCCATCAAGTCAGACTGTCAAGAAGCTTTCGACTTAGAGGTTTTGAAAAGATAGTGTCACTGTGTGAGACACAAAAGGCCTGATTGGTGGCAGACGGAGGACTGGTTTTGCTACCAAGACAATGCACCTGCTCACGCAGCCATCTCAATGTGCCAGTTTTTGGCAAAAACTAGCAAACCTCTCTTGTTCATGCACCTGACTCACCTGACCTCACTTGTGTGACTTCTTTTTGTTTCTGAGAATGACGAGGGACATGAAAGGACAGTGATTTAAAGACATAGAAGAGGCGATGAAGCAAAGCAAGGGCGGTGCTGTCAGCCATGTAAACAGTTGAGTTTGAAAAATGTTTCCAAGAATGGAATGGAGAGTACTTTGAGAGTAACAAAGTTGTTTTCTAAAAAAAAAAATTAAATACATAGCTTTGAAAACACTGTTTCAGGTTTTTTTTGGGGGGGTAGCCCCTGATATATCATTGCACGCCATCTGATGAACATCCGTCTCCTGTGCTCACCACCAGAGGGTAAGCCGCACAAAGATGGGGGGGGGGGGGGTTGTGTCTGTTTGTTCCCTTTGACCCCAATATGACAGTTTTGTCGTGAGCTACCTTTGGGTTAGCACCCCTACTCGGTGTCCTTCATGCACATGGAGCTGAATGCTGCCCGCTCCCGCGCTCTCCCTGTGACCAGTTGCAGGTGGAATTATTGTGCAGCATGGACTTTCAGGGGCTGATACTCAGAAGAACATCACCAGGCCATCTTCCTACTCTGTCCTGTCTGGAAGAGCCCCTGAAAGGGCTTCTGTTTCTGAGAAGAGCCCAAGATTCCACTGACAGCAGGGTGGTTCCTGTGCCTGAGGGGCGTTGACTGGGAATCCACCCTAGTGTCCCCACTGGAAGGTGAGAAGTTCCCCACAGGAAGCACCACAGGCCTCCTGAGCAACTGTCTGGAGGGGGGGGGGAGGGAGAGGGCCGGTGCTGACACAGAGCAGAAGGAGGCTACGGCAGGAAGGGAGGGGATGCTGATGGCACCGTGAGGATGTGATCCCTCTCCTTTCCCCAGACCCCCACCTGCTCAGCTTTGGAAGGGAGGAACGTGTCCTTCAGGCCTGGCGAGCTCTCCTGTAAGAAACGAATCTGCTGTGAGAGAGCTCAGAGGAAAAGCATGCAGGCTTTGGAATAGGACCCACTGAGCACGAATTCCCGCCCAGCGGCCTTGGGCAAGTCAGCTAGTCTCCGAGGTGCTGGTGTGCGCGTGGTGTCCTGGCTGAGGCTGTGGTCGCTGGAACTCTGTACTCTGGCCATTGTCAGCCATGGAGGGTGTAACGGAGTTAACTTTCTTAATATGCTTCTATCCGTGTCTCCCTGCCATTGAGCCAATACTGACTCTAACTGTTGACAGGAGTAGAAAGCCCAGTCTTCCTCCCTCCGAGCTGCTGGTGGTCTTGAACTGCTGACAGTGTGGCTTGCAGTCTAACCTGTAACCACTACACCACCAGGGCTCTTGGTACAGGCTGCACCAATGGGCTCAGGCATAGGAGCAATTGTGATGGTGGTGCAGGACCGGGCCAGGGTGTGTTCGGGGGCATACAGGGCGCTATGGTTCCGAGCCCGCTTGATGGCACCAAACACCAATAGCGTCCGTGTCCCTGGGACCCCCACCCAGTGATGGGGGGGGGGGCTCTGCAAATCGGGCTCGGTGAACACTGAGAGAGGGATGCGTTAGTATTCGCTGCCCTTCCCTTGGCTATATGAATGCATTGTCTGTCTGTGCAGCAAGATAGCGAAATCTCAGGACCACCAAGAGATCTCTGTCTGAAGTGGCAGAGGCCAAGGCCGAGGCCAGAGGCATCAGGGGCTGAGGCAAGGTGGCTGTTAGACAGAGCAGAGGAACAGTGCTGGGATGATGAGGCTGTGGGGCAGAGCAATGGGCAGGGACCACGTGGCTGAGAGACCAGGACCAGGGAGAGACTTGGCGGCTGGCTGAGGAGAGGCGTGGCTGTGGACCAGTGACGTTATCCTTACTGTTTGCTGATGCTGGCTTGTGGTAACTGGTTCACTTCCCTAATAAGCCCTATGGCTGGAAGGGTAGAGGCTGTGGGGTCTGCGTGGCCACTGCAACAAATGATTGGACCCAGCAGAGAAGCAGAGGGTTATGGGAAGAAAGGTTGGTGTCAGAAGAGACTAAAGAACCATGGGGGGTGGAGGCTGAGGGAAGCCAGAGGAGCTGAAGTATACATCTCCCGGCCCCGGCCCCTGCAAGGAGGGCATGCAATCCCCCATCAGTCCCCCATCTCCTCTGTCCCTCGTAGAGGGCACGCAGTTGCTCTCCGTGGCCGAGGCAACGCCGAAAGCACTAACTACTAAAGGCTGCCAGCCCGCAGTCCTGTCCACCTTCAAGGACAAGATCCTTTTGTCCAGAAAGGTTTTCTTTTCTGACCCTTCAGGCTCTGCACTCCTGGTGTGCTCCAGTTCTCTCTGAGCTGCTCTGCGTCCCCATGAGCCCTTCTCTGCCTCCAGTGCTCACGGGACCTGGCTGACCAGGCAGACGACAGACACAGCCCGAGCAGGCCCGGGCGACCAGAGGCTCCACTCTCCTTGGCAAGAGGCCCTCGCCCACGTGCACATGGTAAACTCCAGTTATCCTGAAAGACTTGGGAGTCACCTCCCCCAGGAAGCTTTCTCGATCCCACCCCCTCCTCCAGCTAGGCGGTGCCCTCCCGGCTACTGAGAGGCGCTGGGGGAGAGAAAGGAATTATACGGAGCTGCCTTATTGATTACTGCAAAAGTCACAGTGATTCTGATTGCTGCCATGTGAGGAGTTTCTCCAGGGTCCCGGGCACGGTGCCAGACACCGCCGTGGATGGATTTCTTCAATCCCAACAACCGACCTTGGAAGCACCAAAAAGATAAACACCCATGTGACTCGCCCCCGAGTTCTAGGCACAGTTAGAGGACCACAGTCACACAGGTGCTGGGTCGGCACAGAGGCGGCAGCTGGTCTGAGGGCTTGGCCTCCGCTAGCAACCTCCATTAGGGGGACTTGGAGGAGGGAAGGGGTTCCTCTGTCCACAGCCCTGAGGGCAGGGTCCGTAGCAGCTTGTCTGGAATCCTTGGTGAATCTCCCAGGATTCTGTTGGGTGGGAGGGATAGAGCCCCCACCCTCCCCCAGCCCCACCGATCTCTCTCTCCGCTCTCAGGGGGCCCTCAGTCCTCTAGGATCTGAGCGTGTCCAAATGCAGTTACCAAATCAAACTGCCTGTGGGGGTGATGAGGACTCTGCCCCCCACCCGGCTGGAGCAGGGCAGGGCCACCTCACATTTTATCCACATGGCATTTCTGTCTTTCCACCCCTGGTTGCTCCCTTTGAAGAGCTGCCTGGGAGGGGGCGGTTGTTTGCAGAATCGAACATGGAGGGGCTACACCTCACTTCCACAACTGGAGCTTCTGAAACAGCTTAAGTCCTTGTGGGAGCCTGGCGCACAGGTTCTTACACAGTGCCTGCCACAGCCAGGGTGGACCTCTACTCCTTGGGGAGCAGCAAGCAGACATGCAAGGGTAGAGGCACAGACCCCAAACTAAGGGAGATACACACACACACACACACACACACACGGAAAAGATGATGGAATTTTCCCTGGAAAATGTGAAGCCTACTTGTATGTCTGTGTGACCCCAAATAGGACAGGGAGGCCACTATAAGCTCAGATGCACACATTTGCATGAAACTGCACCCTCCCACCCAAATAAGGGAATCGGTGTGCACAGATGGTGGCTCCAGCATGAGTGCATGGGTGTGCCCCTCTGCCTGAAAGTGCTACCTACACATGCCTGGATGCCACTGGCAGACAAGACAGCCTGTCCTCAGCTCCCTGACAGTGAGAGGAGACTGAGCCCATGGCCCCTCGCCCCCACCCTGCCACTGCCCTAATTCCCTTAACCCCCTCCTGGCTGGATCTCTGTCCTTATTCTTGCACACCCTTCTGTCCCCCCTGCACACGGATGGCGAGCTGTTTGTGAATCACATGCCCGTGGAGTCCACCTCTGTGCACTACAGAACTAAGCCCTGCCCATTGCGGCCAGTCCTCATCCATCTCATTCAGATCGTAGGACATTCATTGGTTGCATTTTGGAAGTTGATCTCCAGTCCTTTCTTCCTAGTCTATCCTAGGCTATAAGCGCTACTGAGCCCTGCTCAGAATCATAGCCACTGACAGGTGGTGGGAGTGCCTGGCCCACATTGGTGGGGAATTTAACCCAGGTCTTCTGCATGGAGGACAAGCATTCTCCCACCGGAACCAGAATGCCCGCCAAACTCCTCAGAGGGTGCTCCTTTCATACAGTAGAAGTGGGAATCACGCCCCACAGGAAGCACTTAGTGACTTAGCCTGGCCTGAGCACTGGCATAGAGTCCCACACACCCAGCACTCCAGAGAAGGGGCTCCTGCCTGCACAGACCCCATCCCAAACCTTACCCTGTGCTTATGTGGGTCTCACCATGTGGAATTCCCTCTCCCCTCTTTTCCTTCACTGAACTGCAACCCACTGTGTCCGTTTTCCAGGGGTCCCCAGCAAAGAACCAGGAACAGCAGAATGTGGCAAACAACAGAAATGCATTCTCTCAGCGTTCCGGGGGCTGGAGGAGCGACATCCAGGTGTGGTTGGACATGTTCCCCCGGGAGGTCTGTGGAGGCCATGTCCCAGCCTCTCCCTCAGCTCCAGGGAGTCGCTGGCAGCCCTTAGTCTGTGCCTTCTTTACTCCGCTGTGCTTCCCACGTCCGTGGCTGTGCTCCCTGTGCTCCTGGGTCCCGTGTCTCAATGTCCCCCCTTTCGTAAGGACGCTGCAGGGTCACTATGAGTGGGAATGCAGTGGGCTTTGAGTTTTTATAAAGAAACCACCAGGCGCACTGGGCGTAGGGCCCACCTTAATCTAGTAGGACCTCAGCTTAACTTTGTTACACCTTTAAGGACCTTGATGATATCTCTAAGGGTCTCCTTTACAAATAAGGTCATATCGCAGGTTCTGGATGAACACAGATTGTTGGGAAAGGCTACTATCAAAGAGAGAATCTGAAAAACAGCTATTTTTCTTTGATTTTTCCCAACAGATTTATTGGCATAGGGTTCGCATATCATAAAATGCAATAGTTCAATCACATCAAGAAGCGGCGTATAATCGTCACCACAATCCGTTTCAGGGCATTTTCTTCATCATTGGGAGCTCATTTCCTCCAGCCTCCCCTGCCAGGCCCCCAAGGAACTGTCTCTCTAGATCTACCTGTCCTGGATTTCAAATACAGAAAAGACATTACAAAACAAGCCAATGAACAAAAATAACCAGGTGCAACAGATACAAACTTCCATCTAAGAGAAAGCAGAAACTATAAAAAAAAAAAACTAGAACAAATTGAAGCAGATCATAAGGGAGATGGAATGATAGGGCGCTGAATTTTAGCCTCACTGCGTCCGCAGCAACGATCCAATACATTCTGCCGACGGCGAGACCGGCACAGCGCTGGTCCATGGTCGGAGGGGATTCACCAGGGACTCAACCCACATATATTTTCCCATCACTTAAAAAAAGAAAGTGGAAACAGCTTTCAAATGGGTCTTGCTTTGATTTTTTGAGTTAGGGTTTTACTTACTTGTGAAAGCACTGATCCTTTTTGGGATGAGCCTCAAGGAGATGGGCTGGCACAGTGGCTACAACATCGCAGCAGTTCTGAGGCTGGTGAAGGAGCAGACAGTGCTTTGTTCTGTTGGGCAATGGGCCGCTATGAGTCAGAACTGACCCGATGGGGGCCCTCTCAATAACATATGCACATAGGATAATGGCTCAGAATAAGCCTCATGTGCAAATTTCACTGAATTTGGATGATTTCTAACAGGAGTCAAGTCAGTATACTCATCCGTCCTTCCAAGTGAAGAGTTCAGCTCCCGCCTCCGTCACCCTGGCAGTCAAGACATCCCCACAGTCCCGGCCCTTTGCTTTCTGTTGGTTCCCCAGTGCAGACTCAGCTGCGTGCAGGTGAGCCACCCGCTGTGAACTCCAGGGACGTGGAGCTCAGAGTCCCAAGCACCCCGGGTCTGCGTGAATGAATAAGGTGACCTGCCCTGCCTCTGACCCTTGGGGACTTGCTGCTTGTCCCTGAACTCGGTCTCCACATTGCTCCCTCCTGGATGCCCCTCAGATCAGGACTTCAGAGAACTAGACAGGTGGCCAACACATGGTGGGTGCTCCACTAAGGATGACCCTGGCTGCTGCTTTCATCTTCTATTTGCTTTTTCACCAAGGTCCTACTACGAAGAACATCGTCTGCTTCTCCATCCCCTTGCTCAGTGCCGGCTCCCAGAACTGATTTGCTGAAAGTTTGTTGTTGGATTGATTGGATAAGTGGCTTCTTCGGGCTTGTTTCCAGTTGGAGCGTTCCAAGCTGAGTCATGCTCTGCCTGCCTCCCTCCCAGTCTCCCCGAGACTGGACGCTACGAGCCACCCAGAGCGCTGTCTACCCACACTCCTCCACCGCCCATGCTGCGGTTGGAGTCCTGTGAACCAAGTTGGGTTGGGGCCTGCGGGGAATGGGACAGCTGGGCCTCTCTGCTCCAACTGGCAATCCTTGCAGCCAGCCAGCCAGCCAGCCAGTAGCTGCTGGCCCCTCCCCAGGCATTCCCCAGCGGTCTTGCACACGGGACCATGGCTCCCAGAGCAGGCCTGGTGAGGACCTGCTGCCCCAACTTCACCGCATCTCCTCCTAGGCTTGGGTGAGAAGTTAGGAAGAGGGGGACAGGACAGAACCACTAAGAACTTTTACACACACACACACACTTCAAGTCTTCCAATACCTCCAGTTTCCCTGGAGGAACACATAACTATTGTCCTTATTTTACCGTCAAGGGTAGTGGAGCCCAAAGCCTGCGTGTGTCTTGCCCAAACTTGCCCTGAAACAAACAAGGGCACCTGACCCACAGCTGCGCTCACCTGTGCAGACACAGTCGGGGGCTTTGGTTGTAAGCAACAGAAACCAGCTTCCAGGATCTCAAATAGAACTTACGGAAGAGTGGAGTACAGTCCCGGAAGGATAGGAGAAGCAGCAGGGTGACTTCCCGGTGGCAGGGATGAATGGGCATTTTATCAGGATGGGTGTTACCCATTTCCAAAGTCCTGTGTCTTTTCATAGAACTCAGGTGACAGGGTGGAGGAAGGCGTGGGCCCAGTGCTGCCTGGGAGAGGGCAAAGCGCCCTGATTGATAGATAGCCCCACCAAGACAACCGGGAGTGGGTGGGGTGCGGGGAGTTGGTCCTCAAAGAATTTGGGATTCTGTTTCCAGAAGAGAGGGGAGTGAATGCCCCAAGCTAGAACCACCCTGTCAAGTTGATTCGAACTCCCAGCCCCCCTACAGGACCCAGAAGACCTGTCTCCAGGGTCTCTGAGGCTGGACGCTTCATGGCGCAGACTGCGCAGCTGGTGTGGGCCAGTGGGCGTCTTTGTGGTTGGCAGGCGAGCCCTGTATCCACTGCACCACCAGGCTCCTGAGGGAATGTGAGGCAGGCAAGGCGGCATGTGTGGCATCATGTGTGAGAGGCTCCAGGAGAGAATATTTCTTTGGGGAATGAGAGAAACACACAGTAGTAGGCCCACGCGGGAGCAGCCAGCAGCCAGGAGACACCCACTGGCACCGTCTCTGGGTTAGAGTTCCCAAGACCGTCCACTGATATAGGAGCAGACAGCCTCATCTTTCTCCTGAGGAGTAGTTGGTAGGTTTGAACCACCAAATTTGTGGCTTGCAGGCCAGTGCTTGACCCAAAGTGCCACTGGGGCCCCTTAGTTAGGAAAGGAAAATGCAAACCCACTGCCATTGAGTTGATTTCACTCTAAAGTATTCTGAGACTGTACATCTTTATGGCAGCAGACAGCCTCACCTTTCTCCAAAGGAGCAGCTGGTGGGTTTGAACTGCTGACCTTGTGGTTAGCCATCCAATTCCTTAACCCACAAGATCATCAGGACACCTTGAGTTCAGAGAAAAGGGCAGTTGTACATTTGCAGTCTTCATCTTTGTGGGAACAAAATGGGTCCATGTCTCAATGATGATCCATCATATTAATGGAGCTTCTACGGCCCACTGCACGCGTGTGCGCGCGCACACACATTACTTTCTCTTTCACTTTTCGCTCAAGATCTAATTCCCAGGACCGTGGAGAATAACTCATTGCAGCGGTTGGTTGGTTGGTAGAAAGCACCCTGATCACTTCCTAATATTCACTATCGTATAATTTATTTATGATATTTTTTACCTGCTAATCATTTCCCCTCTTGAATGTAAGATCCGTCAGTAGGGACTTTTACCTGCTTGTTAATTGCTGAATCTTCTACAAGAGTGCCCGATTCACAGTAGGTGCTCAATAAACATTTATGGGATGAGAAAGTGCCAAGCCCCCCAAGACGCACTCAGGAAACAGCAGTGAATTGAATTCAGTCTCGAGCAGGATTCGACAAACTTCTGAGACAGAAGAGACCAACCTGTCTCCCACAGCAATGTCAATATTATTCGAGAGCCATAAATATATTTTTGCAAACAAGTGAAATCGCCATGATCTGAATAATATCCTTTAACTGTTTTCCACTGTACTTCAAAGCCACATGCACGTTCGGAGAGGGAGGCATATGGCTCTCGAGCTGGTCACCACAAACAAACACTAAGCAGGTGAGAAACCACTGGATGAGAGGACAGTGATGCGCTAGCCATGTGGGAACGAAGCCCTCGAGGTGGGAAGGAGCTGATCACAGCAGGTGGAAAGACAAGTCCTCCTCAGCACAGCAAAGGGGATGTGGGACGGCACGGAATCCCCGGAAAACGTGTGTTGTATATCCTAACTCCTCTCCCTGTGGCTATCAGCCCACACGGGTTAGCTTTGCTCTGTTAATGAGCATGTAGAGCATGATCCAGGTATCTATAGCCGTACATACATATACATGTAGTTCAGTGCCGTTGAACCATTTCCAGCTCACAGTGACCTTATCTGTGGCCACTGAATAGATCCCGTTAAGGATCTTCCTCTTGACCCCACCAGACGAGGCTTTCCGCGCCCTAAAGAGTTACAGTCCAGGAAACCGCCAGGGTGGTATTGCCCTGTCTCATAGGGGTCGCTATGAGTCAGAACCGACGGAATGGCCGTCAGTTTAAGTTTGGGTCTGCTTTACCCAAGAATGGCAGGCACCCTTGCGCAGATGGCAGGGGAACTGCACACCACATGATCGCTGAGGAATCTAGAAACAGAGCAGAGAGCGAGAGAAGGGGGAGAGACTTTCCCTAGAGCCGGCACTCAGCCTAAAGCCCCTCCACTGTGGGAAAGTCAAGGTCTGTTCATTAAGGCTGTCCTGACTTGGGGTGTTCTAGTCTAGCTCTCAAAATCATGGAAGTGATTCCGACGCATAGCGACCCTACAGAACAGGGTAGGAAGTGCCTCTGTGGCCTTCTGAGACTGTCACTCTTTATGGGAGTGGAAAGCTTCCAAGGAGCGGCTGGTGGTATCGAAGTGCTAACCTTGTGGAGTCATGGCATGGGCTTAGATTTCCTCCTGGGTATCCTGGGGTTGGTAACATTAGTGCTTGGCCGCCTTACACTTGCAGCTGATTAGTCTCACTGTGGGTAGAGAACCCACCAAATTAGGGAGCAGGGGGCCAGTAGGTAGGTGATTGTGGTGGTGACCAAATCTCAGAGGACAGCGGGACACCTTCAGGGCACAGCTCAGCTAAGCCAGGTGCTACAGTCAGACTGGATGATATCACCCTCTAGGGACTCCTGGGGGTGATGGATAGACACCCCACCCCCCTGACAATCTGGCTGGGCCTCGAGCCTAAACGATGGGTGATGGATGGGTTGGAATTGAACACTGAGCCATGTGGTCAATACAGGGCTCTAAGGAGGACTTGGGAGCCAGGAGTTAATTTAAAGAAAGGAGTGGGGGAGTTCAATACAACTTCCTGTGCTGCTCAATTAGTGGAGAGGGCGGTAGGGAGCTGGAGTTTTAAAGATCCCCTTAATCATCCTCTGTCTGCCTGGCAAGGCGCAGGAGTGTGGCAAGGATAATTGCACCTACCCATTTATAAATGCAATTAAGGCTCAGGGGCCACCAACACCCCTTCTCCAATTAAACAGCAAATGAGGGGGTCATAGGGGTGGTCTTTGAGATGAATCACTCAAAGCTGAAATCTCGGAGGCTGGAAGAATGCACAGAGGTGATTAGAGACACGACATCATCCTGTAGGGAAGGAGCCACGCTGGGCTGCTGCCAACTTGTTCCCACCTGAACCTCCATGCAGTTGGGTGGATATTCTTTGTGACCCAATGAGAAGTTCTTCTGTGAACATTGTTGTTGTTGTTGTTAGCTGCCACCAACTCACAGCAGCCTTGTGCACAACGGAAGAAAGGGCTGACCCGTCCGGAGCCATCCCCACAATTGGTTGAGGCTTTGCTTTTTTGGTAACTGCGATGAGTCACTTTGAAAGTTAACCCTCTTACTCTGGATCCTGAGTCTGGCCCACCTGAATCTCCCCCCAGTTCTTAGGACTTGAGCCAGGAGCTTAAGGCCTGATCCGATTCACCAGCTTCTGCAGCTTTTTGAGTCAACACCCCATCTGATGGGGTCCAGGTGGACCTCTTAACTACAAGACCTGGGACTTGTCAGCTTCCACAGCCATGTGGCGCATTCCTGAGACAGTTCATGAGCTCTGTGAGACAGTGCGGTGCATTGTGGACCCCTGGGGTGTGATGGGAAATGCTGAGGGTGGGGTGGTGCTTGATAGCGGGGATGACGGGGTGGCATAGCATTTGGGAAAAGTCGGACCGTTGTGACCTATGGGGTGTTCATTGGCTGGTTTTTGAAGGTAGATCTTCAGGCCTTTCTTCCTAGTTCATCTTAGTCTGAGCGAGACCTTGAAACCTCTAATCATCAGAAACAGCACTCCAGTGTCCACTGGAGTGGCCGCCCATGAAGCTCATAGGCCAGGGACGAACCCAGGTCTCCTCCATGGAAGGTGAGAATCCTGTCCCTGAATGACACGTACAAGAATCAGTGTTTGGATCTTACCAACCACCCCACCCCCAGCCAACTGTTGCTGCTTTGCCAGGGAGGAACCGATTCACAGTGTTTCTAATACCAGTAAATTCCGGCATAACTCCTCCTATTGAGAAACCAGCATAGTTTGTGTGGTGTCCTGGGGCCTAATTCTGTCCTGTGAGTATAGCCAGAGGGGGAAAGAGGTCTTCCATGATGGTGCCCCTACCACCTGCCAGGCCTCCTGGCTTCCTCCTTTCCACAGGTCCACTCCGTTAATCTAATGCCGCTCCCAGCAGCCCCATAAGACAGTCACTCTTGCTTCAGACAGATGAGGGAACTGGAACTGAAGGAAGTGGGTTTACCTTGTCTAAGGTCACAGAACTGGTAAGTGGTGGGGCTGGGATTTGAACCTAGGCCACCTTGACTTCCAAGGCTCTTTAAAATCATGACTTCCAAGATCTTACCCCTTGATGCTCCTGGGGACAGACTCAGACTGAGGGAGACATTTCAGTGTCATTCCCAGTTATTCCCGCTCCCTCCACCTCCCCCGGACCCTGAGTGGATCTCTGAATGTCTGGCCCGGCCTTGAGGTAGGATTTGACAGGTTGGTGAGTTCCCAAGTGCTGACCAATGCGCTCATCTCAATGTGGCAGGAATAAAAGGAGGGCAGGAAGACCCACGCCTGCTTTAATCGCCTCTCCCTATTCTCTTTATGAGTCTCGCCACTTACAACCGGGATGAATCATGATTCTCATTTACGGTCCACGCTGGCGCTCCGGGGCCTGAAGCAGGTCATTGAAAAGTTGCACACTTTGAGTTTGCAAAGAGGAGCCTGGGCTCTGTAGGACAGCACAGCAAGAAGCCCTACCTGGCCTCCCCACCCCCACTCCAAGGGACCAGACAAGGGGTAGGAGATGCCAGCCAGCATCTGCCCAGGGGCCCCACTGCACCCAGGTGGTACTGAGGCAGGTCTACTTTGACCCCAGGGGCTGGGGTGAGAAATGTTCTCCTACTCCCTGATTCCCCCACCCAAGGCCCGGGGGAGTTCTGCTCTGGCCTTGTTGGGCCCCCTCCTCTGTGGCTTCAGGGAGGCACAGGCTGGGCTGCCTCTAGGAGAGCAAGGCTACCTGCAACTCACTTTGTGAAGTTTGGACCCTGCTGGCTTCCTCGCTCCATCGTCACTCTACCCCGAACCTCCAAACCGAGCCTGGCGGCCCATTGCATGGCCTGGTGATCTGCGTAGCACATAGCAGGACTGCTCCATGGAGGCGTTCTTGGCTTTAGTTTCTATAGAAGCAAATCATCAGGCCTTTCGTTGAAGTTCCACTGGGTGGGTTCAAACCACTGAACTTTCCATTAGTAGTGCAAACCATTTGCACTTGACTTCATAATCTTACTGCCAGAAAGCCGCTTCTGACTCATAGTGACCCTGTAGGCCAGGGTAGAACTGTGCCCGTGGGTTTCTGAGACTGTAACTCTTCAGGGGAGTAGAAAGCCTCATCTTTCTCCCATGGAGTGGCTGGTGGTTTCAAACTGCCGACCTTGTGGTAGCCCAACATGTAACCACTATGCCATTAGGGCACCTTTGGTTTCATAAAGGTTCTTATAGGAGAAGAGAGAGGGCAGAGATGACCAGCCGCAGCTTGGATCCGAAAAGGAATCAACCGATCCTCTGCCACAGAGTCCATTCCAACTGAAAGCAACTCTGTGGGGCCGAGCAGAGGCTTCCTGGGGTTTTGGGGGCTTTCCTTCTTTGTGGAGCAGAGCTAACTGCTTGTCTTTAACCCGGTGCTTAGCCGTCGGTCAGAGGAAGATCTGTGTCTTCTCCTGCAACCCACCTCACCCTTTGGACTTTTACACACAGCTGTCAAGTCCACATTCTTGCCTTCCCAAACATTTTCCCACTGTCTAGTCTGAGTCTGGCAACATTCCAGGCACTGGGGACCCAGTAATGCATACCTCAGCCCCCTGTCCAGTGTGAGAAACACCCAGGTACATGACACACAATGCCTACAACAGCAGATGTGTTTATAGAGCTTGGACCAAGGCTTCTGGGAGCCTGGAGGAGGAGCCATAGGTTCCCTAGGGGAGGGCTGTTTGCCTTTGACCTTGAAGGCTCAAGAGGGCAGGGTAGGCACTGGCTTTGGGGGAGCAGGGAAAGCAAGAGCCGAAGCTGGAGAAGGCTAAAGCCCAGGGCTGGTTGGTCAAACAAGCCACGCTGCCATCATCAGTTTCTTAGAGCCAGCCGTCAACTGGGGGGCTGCCTCAGTCTCTCAGATGCCAACCCCCAGGGTTGTGTGGGTGCGCAGAGGGCCACGTACACGCCCCACATGGCGGGACCCTAGTCCTGGGGCTAGAAGGGCCTCCCTACACCTTGGGTCACAACCAACCTCATTTGGGAATAGGCTGCCCGAGTTATTGACAACACACACACCACCACCACCACCACCACCCCCTCTCAATGCCCATCATCCACCCTTTCCTTGAGCACGCTCCCATTCACACCAAGGTCAGCAGCTGGTGAGAAAGGCAGCAGGGTGGCAGTGGGCCCCGGGGCTGGATTGCCCGGTGATGAGAACACGCAGGAATCACTTTCCCGTCCTGATGGCCCAGGCAGACTTTTCTCCCACCACCTGGCTCCCACTGCAGCCAGGCCAGACCAGTTGGGAACTGAGAAGCAGAATGCATACAATGTCCTCTCCCCTGGCCCGTCTCCACCCTGCCCTTCTCTTCCCTCTGCGGTCTGTGTTCTTAATTGAAAACCCGGCTTCTTGGTGTCGAGGTTGGAAGTAAGGGAGAAGTGGTAAGGAGGTGGGCTCACTGCCAGTGATCTGGTCTGGACTCATGGGGACACTCTCAGAGTAAGACTGTTGGTCCCTTTGCGTTAGCAATCCAGGGTGTTATTTTTTTCACTGTGGCCCCGGGGCTCCTTCTCAGAAGGGTGCCAGTAGTGAGAGAGAAAGAGCAAGCCACTCTGGGCATTCCGGAGCTAAGCCTACACTCACAGCCAGACCATGCCATTCCCCTATTAGCTGGAGACGTCATCACAGGATGCCGACCCCAGACCAGCTCCCTCGGAGACCGAGAGAGACGAGACGAAGAAAAATCAGGTCAGAATACGCATCCCCACAGATGAAACCCAGGTCACTGTGCCGCCCACAAAATACCAAGTGTCCCTTTCTGGGTCAAGGTGTGGCTTCTCTGACTTTACAGACAACAACGTGGCCTTCCTTCCAGTCTCTCCTCCCTCTAAAACCAGACTCTTGCCGACCCCGGGGTGGGGTGGGGGGGTGTCAGGGAAGAACTGTGCGCCATGGACTTGCAACAGCTGATTTCCTGGAAGTCAATCATCAAGTCTTTCTTCCGAGGAACTTTGGGATGGATTCAAACTTCCCATCTTTGGGTTGGCAGCTCAAAATCCCTTTGTGTGGGATTGTCCCGTACCATAGATGAGATCTATAGAGATTCCTGATCAGAAATGGCCCCGAAGCAGATCCTTTTGTTGGGGCATCTGCCAAATCACCCCCTCCAAGAAAATCCCCATTCCATGGTCAGAATTGTGCTGTTCTTTCGAACACCCTCTCGCGGGAACACCCGCTCTGTGACTCTCCCTGGAGAATCTTCTTTCTCTCTGCCATGACTCACATGCCCAGGTGTTTCCACTGCAGGCCGGATAAGCTCTGAGCGCGTAGGAAAGTTCATGGAGACCGCGGTGCCTCCCCTCGGGAACAGCACACCCACCTGAGACCCCTTGCGACTCTATCAATCTTGGGTTGAATTGCTTTCCTAGAAATAAGCCGCCTCTCTCTGAGATTTGAGGGTTCTGATCAGATCTGTGGTGAAATTGTTTTCCCCTAGTGGCTGCTCATCAAGCGTCTTGCCCATCTGTCTGCTTGTCTAAAGTCTTAAACGATGCTTCCCTCTCAGAGCAGGGGTCTGCTGGGAGAGACCAGGGCAGAGCTGAAGGAGTCCCTCCTCCAGGCTGAGAAGCTCACGAGGTTTCTTCAGATGCTGGCATCCTGTGAGCAAAATTTACCCCGCCACCATTCAAAACCTTACAAAGACTCCTTCCTCGGGCTGGTTTGGCTGCCCCCTGGGAACTGTCCTTATTTTCAATTCATTTGCCTGGAATCATGATTGGTGACAGTGAGACACTGACCAAAGATCTGGAGAGACGATGTGGCGTTGGCACCAGGGAGATGAATGGACACCTGGCCGTTCTCACAGGGTCCCTTCAATCATAAGCTGTGCCCCCTTCCCTCGTGATTTCTTCCTGCATCACTAACTCCGGTGCCTGTGTTACTAGCAGTACAGCTTTCTCACATAGTTTGGAATTATAGGTGTTGTTGCCTACTTAGCGACCCTGTGAACTACAGAACAAAACATTTCCCGGTCCTGCGCCATCCATGAAATTCTCCCAGGTGTTGCAGCCACATCTCGCTGTGGGCCTGCCTCTTTGTCCCTCCACTTGACCAACCATGATGTCCTTTTCCAGGGACGGGTCTCTATGGATAACATGTCCAAAGTATGTAAGACTTGCCATCCTTGCCTCTAAGCAGCACTCTGGCCGTTCTTCTTCCAAGACAGACTGGTTTGGCCCTGGGCTCGGTGACTCGGGCTCATCCCTTTGTCCTCCCATCAGAACTCGGGCCCCGCTTCCCCTCTCTACAGCACCTCTGCCTGCCCAGACCTGCTAACACCTCCAGTCAGCTCTCACTAACCCTGTGGTGGCCTGGGGCTCCTGGTTGCCCTCTGGCCCTCCCCTCAATATGGCCTGGGCAGCTCTTTCCTGAGCTCAGGCTGACTGGGTCTCTGCCCGCTCTCAGACCTCCTCCAGGGATCCTCATCTGCTCACAGAGAGGTCCATAGCCCTGATCCTCACCTCCCAAGGTCCCCAGGATGCACCCCACACATGTCATGCCTGCTTACTTACTGTACACACGCATCATGTCCCAAGTCGGGCTTCCAACAAGCTCCTTCTGCCTCGACCCCTTGCAGAGATACGCGGAATCAGGACCTGCCTGCTCACACGATTCCAGGTGGTTCCCAGGCCTACTTGTGCTGTCATGCAGGCTTTGAGTCAGCATATCCGAGCAAAGTCAAATCCTCAGCAGGGAGATCGAACCACAAGGAGCCTGGTCAAAGCCCTGGCCTCAGACTCTGGTGCTCCTGCTTCCTGGAATGCCGTGCCTGCTCTTTAGACCTACATAAGCCCTCCTGTGGAGCCCCTGCATGGTGCGACTGCACGGGGCTGCTCACCAAGAGGGTGCAGGGTTTGGGCGACCCAGAGGTCACTCAGAAAAAAGGCCTTTGCGTAACCCCGGTGGGACACCATTCTCCTCGGACACTCGCAGGGTGGGGTCGCTGGGACTGAGAATCCATCTGAGGCCAAGCCATCTGGCTGCAGATGGTTGAGCTTTGCAGTTCCCAGTTCAAGTCCTCCTTCCTCCATGCTGCATCAATCCAACCCCAGGGCTCCTGCCCTCTTATGAGCTGTGGAGACCCACCTCAGTTGCTAACTCAAGGTGGCCTTCGCCGGACACCAACGCCCTTCGTGATTGTCTCCACCCCCCTTCAAGCTGTGTGTTTGGGAAGTGTGCTCTTGGACAAGTTGCTTTATGACTCTGACCCCCGGTCTCCACACCTTCACACTGGGGGAGCCTCACGGAGTTATGATTAAATGGGTTTGTGCAGAGTGAGGAGTCAATAGGATCCTCACGCATAGGGAATGTCTGGGCCAGAGAGTGGCAGGAGGATTAGCTACTAGTCCTTAACACAATGCATCACATCGCATCACATAACATAGCATAACATCACATAGCCTGATTACTACTGGGTTGCAAGCTCTGGAATAGGCCATCCCCACCGCAGTCTCCAAGAAGTCAGGATGGGGCCTGAGATTCGCGGGTGGTTCTATGAGTCAGAATCAACTTGACAGCACACTCCCAATAATGACGGCAAGCTCCCAGGGATGTGGGGGCCACACTTGGAATCGTTGCTGGTTAAGCACCTCACTACTAGGAAAAAGTTGGTGGGCCCTTGGAAATCAGAATTGAAGGTCTGCTTCTTTGATACCCCTTTGTGCACCTGCCACTGCATTGGTGAAATCAACATGACAGTAACAAAGAGGGCGGGCTGGTGTTCTGGGTCTCCATCCCCATGTTGCAGCATCTAGCCTGGTTTCCTGGACGGAGTGAGGACCGCCCCCTCCCACACCCCCGGTCCATCTTTTAAAACGCACACATCCTCCTGGTGGCGATAGGAATGGTGATGCGCCCCAGCTCAGAAGATCACCGCCCCCTCCCAAGCTAATCGAACCCTGTGTGGGACCGAGATTTCCCAAGGGCCCAACAGCTGTGTTTCAGAAATCAGCACTCTGAGATGGAACCGGCTGTGCACTAACCTCGTAGCCCTGATTAATCCCCTCCCTTTGTTTGCCTCATTATCGTGATTAGGTTCTGCCCGTAGCATAGCAACGGCTAATAGTGGGCTGGGTGCAGAGTGCATAATTCCCGCTATTAAATTTTTATCGAGGCTTAATTGTGCTGCTTTGTGCAGCAGCGATGCTTCAACGTTTCAGAAAAAGCGGGGATGTGGTTAGTGGGAGCTGATGGCTGTTTCATCTCAGCCAGCCCTGCAAAGGCCTGCTTTGCGATGCCATTGACCTTGAGATGCTTTCCCGTGGCCAGGAAGAAGCCCATCATTTATTTATTAACCCTCCAGAAGGTCTGCACACAATCCCCCGTGACCAGGCAGAAAGCATATTATGGGTCAAATGCCATTACAGAAAGCCCCAAAGGGCAGGCGGACCACACGGTCTGGCCGGGTGGCATTCTGGCGTGGGAGGCTGGCGGGGGGTGGGGGTGGGGGCCTACAGCCAGGGTGTGGAAGCAGGGTGTTGCTAGACAGGTGTGTCCCTCTGCAGACAGCCCAGTGCTGCTCAGTGGCCTTCTAAAGCCAGCAGCAGAATCGACAGACTTGAAAGGTGTCTTCTAGAAACTTGAGAGCCAAATTGCCACAACCTGTGCTGAGGGGAGCGGAAAGAGATGAACCTATTAGCAAAGACTTTCTACAAATGGTTTCCAACCCGGACTGATCACTAACATCACCTTGAGGGTTTGTTAGAGCGGTCCCAGGTCAAACCTGCTATCCAGAATCGGAAGCAGGGCTGCAGGGGAAGGTACGTCAGGTGATGCAGATGCTGAGTCTGTTTGGGAATCGCTAATGGGCAGGCTTTGAGAGGCTCAGAAGATGCTCAGAGCAAAAACTAAACAGAAAAAGGCAGTAGACTGGCAGCCCCTTGGGGAGGGCCCATTTACTTGGTTTAGATCAAATTGGAACCACAAGGGCTAATGGCAAGCGGTGGTTGTAAGCCATGGCTTCACAGGTGCATGCATAAGAGCCACCTGGAGGGCTTGTCAAACACTGGTTGTGGAGCCTTCCTCCCCTGCAGAGCTGGTTCATTAGGGCAGGGGTGGGGCGCCCAAGACTTGCTATTTCTAACAAGCTCTCAGGTGATGCGGCTCTAAGGACCACACTTTAGAATCATGGCTCGAAGTGATTCTGTGAATTTGGGCTGAGCATCTCTCCCTGACAAGGAGTCACTTGTACCTGTCAATCTTCACATCCTAGAGTACTGCTTTGCATGAAGATTCCATCCCTGGCCTTGAATATTGTGTTAGTCTAGATAGGCTAGAGAAACAAATTCATAGATTGCACATATGTGTAGAAGAGAGTTTTATTTAAAGGGTAATTATACATTAAAGAAAGCATCCCAACCCAGTCCAGTCCAAACCCATAAGTCTGATAATAGCCCGTATGTCTGGTACCAGTCTATAAAGCCCACTACAGACTCATGAAACACATGCAATGACGCTGAATGCAGGACGATCACAGGCCAGTGAGTACAAAGTCTTTAGATCCAGTGACGTTGTAATCATCTCAGCACTGGCAGGGGTCTGTCTCTACGTAGCCTCTCTGACTCAGGGCACTAGCGCAGTTCCATGTGTCTTGTTAGCTACAAAGTCTCCCAGGGAGTAAGCAGAGAGAGAGAAGTTTTTCCCGTCTCCAAGGAGGAAAATACAGCAGTTCCCAGAATTTTCAGGAGAAGGCCATGCCCACACAGAGGTCTCATTGACTATCTCTGGATTGACAGACTAGCCTCCACGCCTTCACTCTTAATCCTCTCAAGTCCCAGATTGACACCAGATTATGTAACTACCACAAATATATTTCTGTAATCCAGAAATAGTGCATGAGTCATTATGACTCAACCCAAACTCACTGGCATAGAGTTGATTCTCAATCACAGTGGATGAGGTAGAACTGCCCCTGTGGCTTTCTGAGACTGTGACACTTTACGCATAGAAAGTCTCATCTTTCCCCAAGGGAGCAGCTAGTGGTTTCAAACTGCTAACCTCATAGTTCGCAGCCCAACATGTAACCACCAGGGCTCCTGAACCATTATGAAGGAGGGGTAGAATTCCAGGGTCATCTGGATTCCAGATGAATCCACTCCCATTATGGGCCAGAGGGATAGGATTTCATGCACTGCTTGAACAAAGGGCAAGGCATTATTTAGAGAGCTGGCCTCTGGCTGGCAAAGGCTTCAGATAAGTCTCAATCGTGGAGTCAGGGTCAGTGCGCGGAAGGCAATGGCAAGTACATTTTCTGACGAACAGGTCAGTTGGAGGACAGAGAATGGTGAAAGGGAGAAAAGCCACAATCAGTTCAAAGCAGGAGGTGTAAACTCGGGGACCAGGAGGCTGCTGATAAAAATGATGAGGCAGACAGGTCAGACGACTGGAGCCTATGGCTCCCATTCTAACAAGACTACGAGCAATGGGAGGGACTGGTGAATTAGGAGTCCGGGCCCCTTGACATGGGGGATCTTGACGCAGCTCTGGTTCACCGTGCCATGGGAGAAGGTGGGCCCCGGGCTGCTTGCCTTCTAAGATGCTCAAGGGAAGCAGAGACTATTCTGATGGCGAATTTCCCTACTTTTAGAATCATGGCCCAATCAAAGCATGCCCATAGGCCATGTGTTTGCAATAAGAGTTGGAAGTGTTCAGAGCCTAAGTCCTAGGTCCTAGTTAACTGAATGTGAAATGGAAGCCTCACCCCTGCTTTGGGGGCCTGGGGGTTAATTATAAGAAGGGGAAAGAGGTGAATGAAAAGGGGGATAAAGGTATTGTGAAAAGGAGGAAACCACTGGTACAGCCCTCTTCTTTACCTAGAGCCTGTCCTCGCCACAGCAGCTCCTGTACGTTACACTACTTGTTTGGCCCCCTGGTAGTCTTTGCCCACCCTGATTCTGGACTCAGCCCGTGGGTCGTGGGTATGTCTGCACAGTGGAAGCTATCCTCTTGGGATCCAACTTTGATATTAGAAGCAAAAACTAGTCACATGGAGAGACCATCTGGAGAGAACGAGAGAGAGGCCCCACCTTCCAGATGTTCTTGCTGCGGTGCCAGATGTGTGGGTGAAGCCATGTTGGAACCCCAGGGAACCCGAAAGCAGAGCAGCAGAAGAACCATCCAGCTGAGCCCCAGTCAACCCACAGGACCATTAGAATCAGTAAGCTGGCGGCTGTTGTAATTCAAAGGGTATTGGTTTAAAATCTTAAGAGTCGTTTGTTACACAGCAACAGTGAATGGAAACACCTTGTAAGTAAAGAGCCTACGATCCAGATAGGATTCTAGCGGTTTGGAAGTAACAGAAAACCTGCTACACAGTGACATAAACCAGGTGATCTTTCTCATACGTCAAGACTTCTGCCTTCGCTTCATTGGTGGGAACTAGTGGTCCCAAGGCGGTCTGGGGAGACGTGACTTTTAACTGGACACACCGATTTCCTGAACCCCACAGTTGTTGACTGAGGAAGAGGCGCATACTTCTCAGTGTCTGCCACAGCCGGCTTCTGCTGACACACACGTGAGTGTCTCTCATGGCTTCTCTACCAAACTCATGCCATAAATTCCCGATTCCGGTGACCCGTAGAGCCAGCCGCCGTGTATCCCGTGCTTGAAGAAGGCTCTCTCTCAGTCCCACTTTAAGGGCTCAGCTGTCTTCTGCTTCTTCGAGGTTCATTTAGTAAGCAGCTGATTGAACTTGAGCTGGATTCAGCCCGTAGATAGCCTGGCTACCGATCAAAGGTCTCAGAACAATCAACTTCAAATCTGAAGCAACAGAGATGAGCCAACGTTTTCAGCGGAGCAGCTCTTCTGCAAACCTTAGCAGATTTCCAGGATGCTTGGCACGAGGGGAGAGGTCATGGGAGGGAGAAGCTGAAAATAAAGCCTGCGGTTCACAGTTAGCCCGTGGTCATTTCGTGAGTTAGAAGTGCCTTGGCAGGAGAGAAGCCATAAAAGAAAATGAAATGGAAATTCACTCATTTTCTTTATTTTCGTCAACTTCTTGAAGGGAGGAAATGGAGATGGAGGAGACATAAAAAATATCACAGAACTTAAACTTGGTACTGCCCGTAGAGATATATTATTCCAACCTTCTGCCCCACTGTGAATTTTTTTGTTTTAAACTTTTTCTTCTGGTTTGGGTGAAAATTTACACAATTAATTTGCTTCCCAGTCAACAGGTTCTTCCCCTTCTGGGTGTGTGGGACATGAACTGCAGTCTCTACAACGGAGGAGCATTCTTCTTCATCTGCCCTGAGTTCCCCGTGTCCTGCCCGACCCTGCTTTGCCGACTTTGCTTTGGGGCAAAGGCTGTCTTTATGGCCTCAGGGGGTTGATTGTTTTGCGAAGAATGCTCTTCACAGGTATTTTGCTCACTTTCTTGGGACTGTCTTCTGCCTGACCGAAAGGTGACACCCCCCGCCCACCCCTCAGGTGTGCACTCTGTTTCAAAATCGTCTCAGGACCTTCATCTGGAGGATTTGCAGTCTTTATCAGACCAGGACGTCTGGTCTCTTTTATGGTTTTGAATTTGGTTTCACCTTTCCTTCCCCTCAATCCTGGATTTGCTAGTGAACCCAAGCGGAGCAGTGGGTGGCGATCGCAGGGCACCATCTAGTTCTTCAGGTCTCCGGAGAGTGGAGGCAGTGTCTCTCACGACCCGCCCAGCAGTCCATTGGACTAATTGTTTCCTTGAGGTTCTTATTTTCTTCATTCTCTTTTGCCCCAAACAGGGAGAGACCAGCAGTTGTAGATTAGCTTGCCTTTTGCAAACATTTAAGACCCTGTATGCATGTTCACCAAGCAGACTGTAGCACCTTGTCTTTGTGCCAATTGACCTAGATGTCCTCTGAGCCTGTGGTCCCAAGTCCTCAAACCCAGTCCCTCATGATTTTTGGTTATGGCTAAGACTTTTTTTTATAACTTTGCCCCTATATGCGCTATTATATATATGAATCTATTTGCCGTGTATGAATGCAGAATATGCATATAGAAATACTCTACCCAACATATATATACTTCTGAGTGTGTTCCCATATGCCACCCTACACCGGCTTAGATTGCATATCTACCTGAGCATCCACTCATAGGTTATTGTTTGTCAATACTGTTATTAATAACAATGTAAAAGCTTCATTGCCATCATCAGTGCCAACTCGTAGTAACCTTAAAGGACAGAGTTGCACTGTCCTGGAGGGTTTCCACGGCTGTGAGTCTGTCCAGGGGCCAACGGCCTTACCTTTCTCCTAGAGAGGCCACAGCTTTCCATGGAGTGACTGGTGGGTGTGAACCACCAACTTTTGCTTCACTATTGGGTGCTTTAATGCCTGCATCACCAGACTTCACTGTTCCTGGTAGCTGACATGGTTTGAGTGTTTATCACATGACAGATGGTATTTAAAATAATTTACTTGCACTGTTTCCTCTTCACTGCCTCTCTAAAAGGTAAGCATGCTTTTACTGCCGATTGTACAGGCATCAGGTTAGTAACAGTGGGTAATGGTGGAGGGGGGGGGGCGTCCTGCCATCCTGAACGGCCTCCTCCCTTGGTTCTTTCTCACTCCCTCCTGATAACCTGCCTTGCTTCTTCTCACTCTTTTTATCTTTGCATGGCTCGGCCCCATTTGGAAAGCTTGCTTGCTCAAAAAGTCCTTCCTATATTAAGTGAAGTCTGGTTTTCCATAACCCTTGCCATCTGGTCTGCCCACCAAAACCCTTCTGCCCTATGGCCTCCCTTTCACTGTCTGCACTCGACAGTCAGACTACCCTTGAGCCTTTCCTTCCCCAAGCCAGTGTTGGTTTCAGTTGCCAACAAGTTGAGCCCAACCCCTGACAACCACAGGAGCATACACTAGAAAGCATTGCTACAAAATCGGGGGACCCTTTGCTACACAAAAACATCCAAAAGTGAAGTTACTGCTTCTGGGCATATGCTCCATCTAGGTCTATGGCTTTTGAAGGCAGCATTTCCTAAGCTCTCTCCAGTCCTTGGAAAGGGGCAGCGAAAGAGGAAGCCCCTCAACAAGAAGGAGTGACACAGTGGCTCAAATGTAGCAACCATTGTGAGGCTGGCTTGGGACTAGGTGTCGGTCTGTTGTACGTAGAGTCTCCACGCATTGGCACCGACTCAATGGCACCCAACAACACCAACTACTGCAGTGGCTGCAGCAGGGGGCTCAAAAGTAACAGCAACTTGGAGGATGCGCCACACACGACAGCGTTTCATGCTGCCACGCGTAGGGTTGTTATGAGTCAGAAACAACCCATTGGCACCAAACAACAATCCTCCCCCACTCATTGATTTACACCACATCCAACAGCAATCTTGGCATTCTCGAGGGACTCACATTGTGTTTTTTAAAATGTTGTTTGACTGGCATTCCATGATGCTCACCTTCCCGACAGGATCGCTGAAGACAAATGGGTGCATAAGCAAATGTGGTGAAGAAAGCTGACAGTGCCTGGCTATCAAAAGATTTAGCATCTGGGGTCTTAGAGACTTGAAGGTAAACAAGCGGCCATATAGCTCAGAAGCGACGAAGCCCACATAGAAGAGGCACACCAGCCTGTGTGATCACGAGTTGTCCAAGGGATGAGGTATCAGGCATCAAAGAACAAAAAATCATACCATTGTCAATGGCAGGGGGCCAGTGCAGAGTGGGGACCCAAAGCCCATCTGTAGGCCACTGGACATCCCCTTACTTCTAGTTGTGCCCCAATCACCCAGGGGGATTAAAAGGAAAAAAAAGGTATTCTGGGCATGAAATTTGAATGCATTTTCACCATAGAAATGCAAATTGATGGCTAAGAAGTTAACTTTTTTTTATTATATGAAAATGATTGTGTTCTCTAAGGGCCCTGTGGGCTGTTCATTGGGCTGCAACAGCAAGACTGGCAGCTCAAACTGTCAAGGAGTGTGGGGTGGGGACCCAAAGCCCATCTGTAGGCCACTGGACATCCCCTTACAGAAGGGTCTCGGGGAGGCGATCAGCCAGTCAAGATACAATGTAGCAACAATGAAACATACAACTTTCCTCTAGTTCCTAAATGCTTCCTCCTCAGCTGCTATCATGATCCCAATTCTACCTTACAAATCTGCCTAGGCCAGAGGGTGTACACTGGTACAGATAGGAACTGGAAACACAGGGAATCCAGGGCGGATGATACCTGCAGGACCAGTGGTGAGAGTGGCGATACTGGGAAGGTGGAGGGAGGGTGAGATGGAAAGGGGGAACCGATTACAAGGGTCTACTTGTGTCTTCCTCCCTGGGGGACGGACAACAGAAAAGTGGGTCAAGGGAGACGTCGGATAGTGCAAGATATGACAAAATAATAATTTATAAATTATCAAGGGCTCATGAGGGAGGGGGTAGTAGGGAGGATGGGGAAAAAATGAGGAGCTGGTGCCAGGGGCTTAAGTGGAGAACAAATGTTTTGAGAATGATGAGGGCAAAGAATGTACAGATGTGCTTTACACAATGGATGTATGTATGGGTTGTGATAAGAGTTGTATGAGCCCCCAATAAAATGATAAAAAACAGAATAAAACAAAAAATGTTTGAGTGTGAGGTACAAAGAAGTCTGAAGGGACAAGACTAGGGAAGCGGGAGAAGGTTTCCCCATGAGCTCCTCATAGGTGAGCTCTTGCTATCCTTGAAGAATGAACAGGAGCATTGCTTTGATGGAAGAAAATTCCAAGGCACAATTTCCCTGGCCTTTTCCTCACCAATTGTCCATTTTTTAAAAACTACATAAGCTTCCATGATGATCCTGTATCTTTGGAGAAAATCTATCCAGGTGAGCCCTTGGGAAACCCCGAAAACAGTCACCAAAACGTTTTGAGCTGGCCTGTCTGGACTTGAACTGACCCAGCAGAACCTTGCAGTAGTCACTGCCTGGCTTGGATTTTATCTGAAGGCACCCCAAAGAGCTAAGACAAGTGCACTACTGTGAGCACTTGACTGCAGCCATCCACGGCTCATGGTTAAACATGTTCAGAAAAAAACAGCTCATGTATGGACTAGAGCAAATTGTAGGGATACTTGTTCACTTACCCTCACAGGTACAGCGAACAAGATGCCCCTCAGTCCATCTCACTGAGTTTTCCATATTTTCACTGACCCTTGGCTTTACCAAGAAAGAGGTCCTTTCCTGAAGATGTATCCGAAGTAAGCGAGGTGAGTCTCGCCATCTGGGCTTCCCCGGTGTCATGGTTGTACCCCTATACTGTGGCCATGGCTCCCTTCCCTGCAAGGCCCACCTGTGTGCCAGGCTGCTGCCTCTAGGCAGACTATCTTCAAGTGCTACAAATTCAAGCTCTTACAGACACCAGGCTAGTAAAAATAAATAGAGCAATCCAGGGACAGTAAAACCACAGAGCTTTGGATAGAGCTTTCCTCTGAAAATTGAATGATAAAAGGCAACAAACATTTCGCCTCAATGTTGGGGAACAAAAGAGAGAGGTGAGTATGGAGGCAAATGGCAGGCACATGTGTGATCTAAAGGGAGCTGGTAAGACTCAGGTCCAGGCAAAACTTGCCAGGAAAGTATGGTGCCAAATCAGACAGATTTTTCAAACGCAGCAGTAAATCTGGGTTTTTATTTCAAAAGCAAGTTGGGTGTGTTGTTGTTGTTTTGGCTAGAAATAGGAGCCCTCGGACACCCCCATGCTTGATAAAGCAGAGGGGCAGCAAGAGAAAAGTAGGAAGCCCCTTGGCGAGATGGAGTGGTACCAAGGCTGAAACAGTGGGGTCAAACACAGCAGCATATGTGCGGATGGGGCAGGGCGGGCCGTGCATCCTTCTGGTTTCCTAACATTTCTGGGAGTCAGAGCTAGCCCAGTAGCCCCAAACAACAGCAGCAAGGCGCCCTCTTTCAATATTCCTTTAGGAAGAAAGAAAACAAGCCTGTGATCAGACGTCTGTCTTGCTCCCTCATCTTCTGCGGCCAAGGGAAAATCCCAGGCTTCACCCCTTACCACTAAATCTGGTTTGGAATTCCCAGATTGGCTCCTGCCTAAACTCTCTTTGGTTTCAGACGTCAGTTTCACCCACAAAGGTAAGCCCACATTCTGCTGCCCAAGGACCAGTGTAGCTTCTGCCCAATGCCTGTTCCAGGCATCTGGCCCTCCATCTTCGGTCTCCAACTGAGCTCTTGTCCTCTAGGCTACATCCTGCATCAGGCACAGTCATTGGCAGGGCAATATCCGTTATCCCAGTTAATGGTGAATCCACTTATCTCCGCTGCTATCCAGTCCACTGTCTCATCCGAGTCTTTCCAGTTATCAAGGAGCTTGTCTTAGTCCTGGTCTATCCACGCCCCCTTCCTATAACGGAAAGCAGGGCACAGAGCCGGCTGAACAGGCTCATACACAGCTCCTCTGTCTTTGTGAACTCAGTATCTCAGTGTTGTCACCTCTACAGTGGGGTGGCTTGGAGGAATCGATTGATACGTGACGTTACGTGTGGCACGGAGCTACCACTCATTTGTGCTATCTTGAAGGAGGAGCTACAGGAAATGATTCCCAGCGACCAAAGGGGAAGATGTCCTTTCTCTAAGGAAATGTCACTGATCACCCAGCATGAACAAGCTCAGTAGCTGGCACCCAGATGGCTTTCTAAGGAAAAAGTTTGCTTCAAGCCATTTGTATAGTCCAATGGATGGTCTCTGGAAGACATAGGCCTGACTCCTACCACTGCTCGATGTATGACTTTGGGGCTTTGTTGAGCCTCCCTGAGCCCAGTTTCTCCACCTGTAAAACAGTATTGATATGCACCTTTCAGCATCACGGTGAGTATCCAGTTTGACGTTAGTAAACCATTTGGCACATAGTCAGAGACGTGGTTGATGACAATGATGGTAATGAAGATATCGAAGCACACACACATTAGATTTTCCCAGGCAGCAAGAGCAGCCTTCCTCGATCTCCTGTCAGGTTGTATTAAAATTAACTTAGACACTTATTGCTTGGCATTGGGGGAGGGAAAATCAAGAAGCACAGATATTTTGAACCTAAACAGTTTGAGCCCTGCCCTCCCCTGTCCTTCTCTCTAGAGAGAGCCACTGTTCAACAGTTGATGTGTGCCCTTCCTGATGGTTTTCTACACACACACACACACACCATTTAAAGTCACTTTATAGTCAGACCACACATACTCTTGCAGCCGTACCCGGCAGCAAGCTGCCAGAAATTCAAGCAGTCCTCAGAAGAGGCTATGGAACAAGGGGTGTCATTGCTGATGTCAGATGGGTCTTGGCTGAAAGCAGAGAGTACCAGAAAGAGGCTGAATGTGTTTTATGGACCGTGCCAAGGCATTTGACAGAATGGATTGTAACAATCTATGGATATCATTTGGGAAGACTGGGAATTTCAGAAAACTCCCTTGTGCTCATGTGGAACCTGTGCAGGGATTGAGAGGCCATCATTGAAGCTCAGGAAAGGTGTGACTCGTGGCTGCATCCTCTCAGCTTCCGTATTCAGCCTGGACGCAGAGCAGACGACGTGCGAAGCTGGACTGTATAAAGAAGGACGTGGCAGGGGTGGAGGAGGTACAGGAAGACTCCGCTCTGCTTGCTGAAAGCAAGGGGAACGAGACGCACTTACTGAGGAAGATCAAAGACTGCCGCCTAACCTACTGATTACAACGCAGTGTACAGAAAATCAAACTTTACAACTGGCCGCGTAGAGCGCATCATGATAATGGACAGTGTCAAGCACTTCGTTCTGCTGGGATCCACAGTCAAGAAACCCAACAGCCGATTGCAGTAGGCAATGTGCTGCACAAACCCCTCCTTAAAGTGTTAAAGAGCAAAGCTGTCATGGGGAGGACTGAGGTAAGTCATATCCAAGCCATGATATTTTCCATCTGCTGATTTATCTTCATGGGAAAGTTGGACAATAAACGAGTATAAGGAAGACCTGAGAAGAATCGATGCATTTGAACGATGATGCTGACAAAGAATATTGAGAATACCATGGCCTGCCAGAAGAGCAAACAAATCTGTCTTGGAAGAAGTCTAGCCAGATGTACTTTGCGAGGGAGCTTATCAAAGCTGCGTCACCTATGCATTGGACCTGTTATCAGGGGAGATCATCCCTGAGAAAGGATATCATGCTGGGTAAAGAGGAGGCCTTCAACTAGCTGGATTGACACAGAGGCTGCAATGATGGGCTCACATATGACGATTGTGAGGCTGGCGTGGGACCAGGCAGTGTTTCACTCTGTTGTACACAGAGTGACCATGAAGCTGGTGTGATAGCACCTAACACCACTACCATCAATTATTTGTGCCAATTTAAATTCTGACCACATCGACAAATGTCTCCTTCCCGGTCCCCCATGAGCATAACTTCAACTGTTTCCATTCTGTTGCTCTTAAAATATACATGAGTATAACATTCTTAACCTTGACCTTGTTCATGAGTACAAGTGTGCATGAGTGTGACATGCTTAACCTTGACCTTGTTCATGAGTACAAGTGTACATGAGTGTGACATTCTTAACCTTGACCTTGTTCGTGAGTACAAGTATACATGAGTGTGACATTCTTAACCTTGACCTTGTTCATGAGTACAAGTGTACATGAGTGTGACATTCTTAACCTTGACCTTGTTCATGAGTACAAGTGTACATGAGTGTGACATTCTTAACCTTGACCTTGTTCGTGAGTACAAGTGTGCATGAGTATGACATTCTTAACCTTGACCTTGCCAACTTCGCACTGCCCGTTCCTGTTGATGTCAGGAGGTCGGCCCCCTCAACAGAGAAAGCTCTCATAGAGACATTATAGTCCCTTCATCCTGAAGCCAACTTGATGAGAATAAATGGCCATGCTATAAACGGAAGCACTGATTTTAGGTTTTAAGGGTACATTGTTATAAGAGTGGATTTTAAGTATATTGGATTTTGAGGGCGGGGATATTTCCTGACGACTTGTCAAGATACTCGTACTTGTTTGCTCGTCTTTCAGCTGACAGGAATGGGCCTGAAGGCTACTGAAATGGGCAGAGGTTGGCAATGCCACTCAGGCAGACTTACCCTGATCCGAGCACATGTGTCTGAGAAGAGAAGGCAGAGGTGGGAGTCCTCTGCTGTGAGAAAGAAGGACTTAGAGGCACTATATCCCAGATCTCTATTACAGAGGTAGGGGTTTTCTGGAAACCACAAGGGCCTTTGCCTTCCCTCTTCTTGCTCTTGCCCTTCTATAGTTGTTGTTGTTGTTAAAGGCTATCGAGTCTGTTCTGACTCATGGCAACACTGTGTATAACAAAGCGACACATTGTCCGGTCATGCACCATCCTCACAATCGTCCTGTTTGAGTGCACTGTTGCAGCCACTGTGTCAATCCACCTAAATGAGGGTCTTCCTTTGTTGCTGACCTTCCACTGTACCACACAGGATGCTTGTGGTAGTTACATAACCTGGTGTCAATTTGGGACTTGAGAGGATTAAGAGTGAAGGGGTGGAGTCTAGTGTGTCAATTGGATCATAGCCAATGAGGCCTCTGTGGAGACATGGCCTTCTCCTGAGAATTCTGAGAATTCCTGGATTTTTCCTCCTTGGAGGCGGGAGAGACTCTCTCCTCACTCTCTTGAGAGATGCTCTACTGACAAGACACATGGCATTATGCTGATAGACCCCATGTCCTGGGAACTAGAGGAGCCACATGGAGACTCCTGCCAGCACTGAGATGCTTACAACGCCACTGGATCCAAAGGCTTTCTACCCACTGGCCTGTGATCATCCTGCATGTGGCATCATTGCATGTGCTTCATGACTTTGAAGAGCACTTTATAAATTGATATTGGCTATATGGGCTAATATCTGACTTATGGGCTTGGATTGGACTGGGATGGGATACTTTCTGAATGTACAATTACCCTTTATATAAAACCCTCTCTTATAAACATATGAGTTTCTACAGATTTGTTTCTCTAGTCTGCCCAGACTAACACAATATTCTTTTCCAGAAACTCATCTATCCTGATAAAATGTCCAAAGTACAAGAGTTGAAGTCTTGCAATCCTTGCTTCGAAGGAGCACTCTGGCTGTACTTCCAAGACAGGTGGGTTTGTTCCCTGGCCCTTTCAGTATTTTTTTGCTAGTACCATAATTCAAATGCATCAAATCTTCTTTGATCTTCTGTATTCATTGTCCAGCTTTCCTGTGTTGATAAAGCAGATTGAAAAGACAATGGGGGGCAGGACCACTTCAGGGCTCAAAGCGACATCATTGCTCTTTAACACATTAGCGAGGTCCTGTGCAGCAAATTTGCCCAATGCAATAAACTGTTCGGTATCCTGACTGCTCCTTTATTGTCGATCCCAGTAAACTGAATTCCTAGACAAGTCAAGACTTTTCTCCATATATCAGGATGTGATTTAGTGTTCCAGTTATGTGGATTTTTATTTTCTTTGTATTAAGTTGTAGTCCATACTATGGGCTGTAGTCTCTGATCTTCATCAGCAAGTGAGTGCTTCAAGTCCTCCTTGCTTTCAACAAGCCAGCTTATGCGAGCTGTATATCTCAGATCATTAATGAGCCCTCTTCCAATCCCAATGCCAAGTTCTTCATCACATAGTCCAAATGAAATGATCACTAAAGGAAGTCTATAAAAGTGAAGGCATGTCCCAAGGGCCACGTGAAGTGTCTGTGGAGGGAGAGTGCCCATCAGGCATGGTGGCTGAGGTGTTGACTTGGGGAGAGGGTGGCTGGCGGTTGGGACACTTCTGTGCACTAATCTGTCTTCTACTCAGGACCACAGACTACTTGAGAGCAGGGACCATTGAATTCATCTCTGGACTCATGGCCCAGCACAAGTTCCTGACCTGTGTCTCACGGTACACTCACTGATTTCCAATGCAAGCTCCTCCAGTCTTACAATTTTAAGTCCTATCTGTATGTTGATGACACACACCTGGATGTCTCTAGCCTAGAGACTTTTGCCTTACTTCTACTAGGTATAAGGTATACAGGCAGCCCCAGGTGACGAACATTCGATTTCCATAAGAACCAACCCAAATAAAACATATTATATTAAAATTTTGAAGTACACTCAATAGTTCATAATAATAAATGGGTTCTGCAATGCATAACAAAACATTATTACTACCACTATATTATTATGCAAAAGATGTCTTGGTATAACTATAGCATTTCTTTAATGCTTTTTATGCTTGGAAATGTAAGTACATTACTCACTATATACCAAGACAAATATTTGACTAACTGATGTTAGATATATCTGTTCTGACTTATGTGCAATTTCAATTAATGAATGGTACACATTACTGATCCAGGGACTGCCTTACTTGGCATTTCCTGGTTGGCAAGCTCACATGCATGGCTGCCCACTAAATGTGGCTCCATGTGGGAAAAACTTAGTTCTCTGCCCTTGACCATCAGGATTACAGGCTAGAAAACCTCCGGGACAGGTCTACTCTGTCCTGTAGGATTGACATGAGTTAGAATCAATGTCTTGACATCCAACACCACTTAGCATCTCCATCTGGAGATCTCATCCTCACTCCAAACTTAAGGTCCTTGAAACTGAGCTTTAATCTCTACCCTCGCCCCAAATCCATTTTAATCTCCGTTGGTGGCAACTCCAACCTTCTCACTGCTCTGTGGAAAACCTTGGAGCTATTTTTGACTCCTCTTACTCTTTTTACTCCCCAAATTCTGTTGGCTCTGTCTTCACATGTGTCCAGAATCTAACCCCTGTTCACTGCTACCACCCTGGTTCCAAGCCATTGTGCTCCTCCAGTCAAGTGACAGGTCTATGTCCTGACCCCTGGAATGTGATGCGAGCTTATTTCTGTAGATATGATCAAGTGAAGGCTCTCGTGAGTTGAGATCATCCTGAATTTTCTGTGTAGACCTTGAATCTATTGACAGGTGTCCTTGTTAGAGAAATGAAGCAGGAGCCACAGAGAAAGTCATGTGAAGACAGAAACAGAAATCTGAATTGTACTCACACACTCATCATCATGAGTCAGAAATGACTCAGCGACAGTGAATTTAGTTTGTTTTGGGGGAGTCTGCCCGTCCATCCATCCTGTTTTTAATTAGCACTGAAACTTGAAGTCATTCCATAACAGCAGTTAAGAGCTTCCTTACTTCATTTTACAGTAGCATGAGACTTCATGTTATATATTGATTATTGATTATGAAATGACTTGGCCAGTCTTCAGTTCATCTACAGTTATGTTGTTTCCAGCCCCTTGATATTGCAAACCCTACTGGGAACTTGCACACCCCTGGGGAAGACTTGAGGTAGAAACGTACTTGTAAAAAAAGAAATCCTCAGGAAATGAGCTTTGGGTCTGAGCCCTCTCCCAGGCCCTCAGCCACTCTGCTTCTCTCAGTCCCAGGGGTGTGGGCCTCAGATAGAGAGGCAGCTGATAGCAAGAACTGCAGTTCGTTGGGTGGTTACTTGGCACCTGACTCCACACAATGTACTCTGCTTAATCCTACCCTCAGGGCAGGGTCAAAAAAAAAAAACGAGGCCTGAATTAGTTCATCACTTATCAAAGGTCACGCAATTAAGGGAGCGCTGGTGACGTAGTGGGCTGCTAGCCACAGGGCCAGTGGTTTTAATTCACCAGCCGCATCATGGAAGAAAGATGCGGCTTCCAGCTCCCGTCAAGATTCACAACCTCGGAAATCCACAGGGCCCGTTCTCCTCTGCACTGTAGAGGCTCTGTGAGTCAGAATCAACTTGATGGCAATGGAGTTGGGATTTTAAGGTCACACAATGAGTGAGAGTCAATAGCATGATCCTTTTCCAGGTCTGCCACCAGAGCAGAGCCTAGACCTCCAGGTACATACTTAACTCTCTCTCTGCCTCAAGTTCCTCAACCAGAAATAAAACCAAAAAGAAACACTGCCATCAAGTGACTTCTGACTCACAGCGGATGTGTATAGAATTCCAGAAACTGCAAATATTGTGTGTGGGTGGTGGTGTGTGTGGTTAGAGGGGGGGGGGGATGTAAATCTTTACATGAACAGACAAACCTCATCTTTCTCCCATGAAACAACTGATGTGTTTGAACCACTGATCCTGTGGTTATTCACCCAACACCTAACCCACAGCCACGCCCGGTCAGGAGGAGTAAATAGCTGTGGTTCTTTCATACAGTTGGGTTGAGGATTAAATCATTTTCACTGCCTACACTGCACCTGGCAATGATCAAGGGTTCAATAAATATCAGCCCTCAGGGGCCCGGGGGAAACACTTGGGGGTAGGAATGGGCCTGGAGACTGCAAGAAAGTGCACATAAGAAGCTATCGGGAACCCTCCCAGCAGGCCAAGGTGAAGGCTCTGAGGTGAGAGTGGTGTCTTCCAGTCAGCAAGGGTCAGTGAGGTAGTTAGTTTATTGTGCCAACCTGGCCGATAAACACACGTGGGGTTAATTGAAGGGCAGAAGGATAATTGGCTCGGTGAGCCTCACCTTTCTAATTCTCGAGTCTCTTGATTTGTGATGGTCGGACCAGGGTGCAGCTGCCTTAACCAGCTCCCTGCTTCATCTGGCAAGGCTCACTTCCTGCAAAACATCCCCAAGGAGAAGCCCACGGACCTACCCCGATGCAGACCTGGGTGATAGAGCAGCCATGTGGAGACCCCTGCCAGCGCTGAGATGCTTACATGTTCACTGACTCAGCTTTCCTCCAGCAGTGTGTATTTTGTGAGATAGAGGAGGACATTGTGGATTGGTGTCGGACATATGGGTTAATGTTGGACTTGTGGGCTTGGGCAGCACTGGGATGGGATGTTGTATTGATGCACACTTAACCTTTATATAAAACTCTCTTATCCATAAGTTTCTGTGGATTTGTTTCTCGAAAGTACTTAGACTAACACAGTCAGCCACATAGGCATTGCTTTGGGTGCTTGCTTCCCATGCAACTTCTAGGGACACTCCCAGATTCCTAGTGTATGGGGCCTGGGAATCTACATAGTAAGCCAAGCGATTCTGATGCACATTGGAACTGAAGAAATCCCAAGCCCTGGAAGAAAACGCACAATGCACAACACACACACACACACACACACACGTTGCCATGGTTTGGAAACAACTCAATGGCAACAGAATTAGTTTGGAAACCTGCATATTGAACTTGAGTCCTGTCCTGGTGGCACTCCTCGGCTCCTTCTCTGACCTGTCCTGGTCACGCCCTGAAGGCAAGTCATGTGTTCTCTCATCACTCATAGGTAGACAGAGGAACCCCAGGTGGCGTCAACTGTCCATACTCTGGACTGCTCCCTGAAAGCTTGGAGGTTCAAGTCCACCCAGAGGCGCCTTGGAAGAAAGGCCTGGTGATTTGCTTCCAAAAGAATCAAGCCATGGAAAACCTGATGGAGTGCTGTTTGATGTACACAGGGTCAGCACGCATTGGAATCAACTCTACAGTAGCCCGGGCAGTCATCTGCATCCAGGAGAGATGTGAAGGTGTGGCCTGATGTCTGAAAGGTACAGAATACTACTCAGCCCCGTGACACGGAGGTCACCCCAACACCTGCTTCCTCATAGTTACTCTATCCACTGGATCTTGGGGTTTGCTCCACAGACCCACTACCTTCTACAAGCTAAGTAGGTGGTGAAATGTTCAGTATACATGTATGGTATTCGTGAATGTAATGGTCGCATGTGGCATTTTCTATCACTAAATGGTCCTGGTAGATATTATTCACTTAAATAATCAGCCACTGACAACAACTTACAGCATGCAAAATGAACGATGGATGTAAAATTCATTTGAAATTCAATTTAGTGACAACAGCTTTTTCGATTCGTCTGCCCAACTGTTTGAAAATCGTCCTTTTGCAAATTAATATAGATCTCTACATAATTAACCTTTTGCTGTCCCCTTGCGGTTGAGTGCAACATCATTATCACATGGCTTTTCGTATTTGGGAGCCCTAGTGGCACAGAGGGCTAAGCTTTGGGCTGCTAATGGATTCGAATCTACCAGCTGCTCCACAGGCAAAAGCCGAGGCGGGTGGCTTCCATAAGGACTTAGATCAGCGGTTCTCACCCTTCCTCATGCCGCGGCCCTTTCATTCAGTTCCTCATGTGGTGGTGACCGCCCCAGCCAGAACATTATTTTCGTTGCTACTTCATCACTGTCATTTTGCTGCTGTTATGAATCGGGCGACCCCTGTGAAAGGGTCGTTGGATCCCCAGGTTAAGAACCGCTGGCTTTGAACTTCAGAAACCCTTTGGGACAGTTCTACTAGGTCTTGTAAGGCCACCGTGAGTAGAAAGGGATTCTGTGGTGGGTTTACTGTTTGGGACAGAAATAACTAATGATCATTGAGGATGTGCGTCTAAGGCAGGCAGTCAGTGCTGTAACTGTCTCCTGGCTGGGGGCGGAGAAGAAACGAGGATCCCAGGAGGTAGGGATGAGAGCTCAGGTGAGCAGAGCATCCTGAGAACTGCTGGCCTTGTGGCCGCATTCTGGGAGAAGAAGAAGACAAAAAGACTCAAGACCCACTCCATGGTCCGTATGCCTCAGTCCTTATTTTATATCCTATGGTTTGCTTTCTATGCCTCTTGCCTATTCTCCAGAAAATAGAACTCTTCCCTGGCAACCTAGTTCCTTTCAAGATTCTGGACACCTTTATTTTTAGTCACTCAGGCTGGAGAGATGGAGTCCCCCACCTCATGAGTCATGTCATACCTTCACGCCTCCCTCCTTCCACCTAGACCTGGTCACTCTCTTCCTGTGGTCCCATCCACCATTGCCTGCCCGCTCTCCCGGTAATCCGCCTTGAGCCCCGCCCCACCTCAGCACCCTGCCAGTGCTCCCCAGCCCTTGCAGAGCAGAACCCAATGCCCCCACACAGCACACAGGACTTCAGTGCCAGCTGGAGCCTGCTGGGCACTACCCAGTCCACTTCAGTGGTCTCTGCTCTCTGTGGGACCCAGTTTCCCAGACCAAATCCACCTTCTCCCTGCCTCTAAACACACTGTGCCCCTTCTCGTCCTCACACCTTGGCTGGCGCCAGCCTCACCACCTGGAGCTCTCTTTCCTCGCACGCCTCTCTTTCTGTCTGAGTCAAATCGCTGTGCCCAAAGCCCAGCTCAAGCCCCACATCTGCCAGGAAGCCTTCCTGGCCGCGTTCCAGGGTGTGGCGATCTGTCTCCTTCAAGCAGCTCAAGAGCTTATTGTCTGGGACATTCCTCCTGATCCTTAATAACACGCTTTGCGATTCTCCTCCGCGCTCCCTAAGGAATAGAACACCCTTTGAAGGGGGTGACGGAGGGGGTGGGGGTGTGTCCTTTAGGAGGCCTGCTTCTTGCAGACGGCAGTGTATAGCAGTGGAGCCCTTTCTAAGCGTCCCCCTCCCCGCCTGAAAAAATGGGCAACCACAGTGTAATTCGTTTCCAGTACTCAGGGCTGATGCAGGGTGGATGGCCACCTGGGATGGGGGAGAGCCAGGGCTGGCGGGGACTTCAGGGAGGCAGGCCATCTCAGACAATTGCTGCATGCACTTGAAAGCCGTGCCTTGTCTGCTACGCCCGAGATGCTCTTGGTCCTAAAACACATCCCTGGCTGTTACAGATCACCCCGTTATCGCTCACGGCCAAGGCGGCAGGGGATGGGCGGGCAGCTGGCGAGGCCTGCAAACAGAGGCAGCCGTTCAGACTTCCTTCAGGAAGAAATCAATCACATGCGACACGGCGGCACCCCTCCCCGTGAGCAGCTGACTTTTAAAGATAGGACGCATCCTTTTGCCTGTTTGCTGATGGAAATGATCCCATAGAAAGTTTGGGAGGGAAAGAAATAATCTCATTGGGTTCGGATTTATCTGGGCTCCTTTTCTAAATCCCAAACCCAACCCCGTACCATTGAGTTGTTTGTGACTCCCAGCAACCTTATGAAAGGTTTCCAAGACGAAGTCTTTAGGAGGGGCCGATGTCTTATCGGTCTCCCTCAGAGCAGCTGGTGGGGTTGAACCACTGACCTTGCTGTTGGCAGTCTAACGCCGAATGCACAACAGCACCCCGGCTCCTTTTCCTTGCACTAAAGTCTAATCAGGAATTGCAATCACCTGTTCCAGCCTCCCTATAAATTTGACCTGCAGACACACATGTGAGACACAGAAAGGTCATTCCACTCCAGGGACGGCCCGGAGAGCCAGCTAACTTCTGAAGTTTCTACCCAGAGCTGGAGGAAGTCACAACAGTGCGTAACCGACTGGGGGCCCCAGACCCTTCCACAGCCCCACCTGAGCCTCTGCAGCCACCAGAGACCCACAGGTGTTTCCCTCCAGCCGCTGCTCATTCACTGGAAAACAGACCCAAAGCAGGCAAGATGTGCCAAGGACCGTGGTGGCACGGTGGGCTAAGCGTGGTGCTGCTAACCCCAGAGGTCAGTGGGTCCGGCCCAGCAGCAGCTCTGCGGGGGCAAGGTGAGGCTGTCTGCTTCCATAAAACTGGGCAGCTTCAGAAACCCTCCAGAGCAGCTCCACTGTGTCCTGGCCTCTTCTGCCCTCTCCACATGTCTAAATCCATGGGGGAGGGGGGGCACACACTGCCACTGCGGTACAGATGAACAGGCTCACACTAGGCTCCCCCGCGGAGTGGAGTACCCCCCCCCCAACAACAGGGAATGGGAACTTTTAAAAGCTCCCCCCTCCCACGTGTGGAAAAACCACTAAATACATAAATTCCTGGGGCGAGGTCCAGGCACTCTGGCAGGATCAGACCCAACCCAGGGATGTATATGGTAGCCAACTGAAAAGAAGCGGGGAGAATAAAAGAGGACGTGGATAGTGAGGGAACAGGGCATGACCCCCCACACGGGGAGGGTATTGGTTATCTCCACAGGAAAGGGAGAGAGGGACCAGACCTCAGCCTGAGATGCCAAGACTGGAGGGCAACCTCCCAGCATGAAGCAAGGACCTAACAGAGAGGTCTGCAGGGCTGGCCCCAATCCAGTAACATCAACCCCCTCCCCAGAAGACTGCACTACCGAGGGCAGCACTGAAGACCCAGCCTGGGGACAGTGGTGGGTCTGCCCAGACCACAGGGGAGGAGAGAGAGAGAGAGAAGTGCATCCTGGCCTACCAAGCCCCAAGGATGACACTCCTGCCAAGCAGTCAAGGCACAGAGAGGACCATAGGGACGGCCCCACCACAAGACATGACATTCCCTCACTGCAGACAGTGCAGCAATCGTGCCCCATCTGACCCCACACCCACCCCATCAGGGTGAAACACGGAGTGCCACAGAGCAGCAAGGGGAGCAAAGGCAACAAAGGCCCCAAGGAACCACAGGAAAAGGGACTCTGAGGTGGCACAGGCCAGTGCCATCTACCATGTGTCAACCCCCAACTAGGAATCAGGAGGTTGCATCCAAGCATGAGTGGATTCACTGAAACACCAGGGCCTTGAACCAGGGCCTGCTGCCCTGTCCCTGCCCTGTGGGGGGAGGTCAGATGCTCACAGGCATCTTCCCTGAAGGCAGTCCCTGCCAGACTGCTGTCTCCCCACACCACAGGGGTGGGGGCCTGGGAACATTAGCTTGGTTCCTGTAGGTGGAGTTTACACCCCACCGATAATGGTCTCTATCAGTTGGGCCGGGGAACAGGCCAAACCTGCTCCGTGACATCCAAAGTTAACCTGCCATCCTGTATCTAGGATCCGCCCATCTTGCCACATGTATACCCCCAATCCATCCTCTTCCTATTACGTGGGTACCCCTAGACCACCCCCTCCAATTACTGTATTACCTATAGCACAGCCCCTTCCTGTGATGTATGTCTTCACCTGTGATTAGGGGGCTTGCATGTCCCCAGAGAAGATAAAAGCCTGGGCTAGCATTAAATCTCTCTCTCCCTCCACGTGGACCACCAAGCGGGGCTGAGGTGAGCATGCTACCATGAATTGTGTCTGGCTCCATTTATTTCAATATTTCTCTTCTCTCATGCTCTCTATGACTTTACTATGATCTTTACTTATTATCGCTGTACAATTGCACCTACCGGACCCGTAATGAGGTGCTAGGGGCTGGCTTCCTCTGTCCCTGCCCAAATAGGCACGCTGCCTCTCCTCACTCCTTTCTCTCCTTCACATGTGTGTGTGTGTGTTCCTTGCAGGTGAGGAGTGGGCCTCCCTTTCTAATCTCAGCACCCAGACTTCTGCTGATGGAGGTGCTGTAGGCCTGAAAGTGTGCACAAACAAGGACCAACAGAGGGGAGTCCAAGGTCAGCAGGGAGGCAGTGTAGCAGACAGATTTGGACGTAAAGCCCAGCTCTCCTACGTACTGGCTGTGTGGCACTAGGCAAGTTACTCAATTTCTCTGAGCCCCACTTTCCTTCCCTGTAAAATGTGGAAAATAGGAAGAATAAAAAAAGCCTTCAGAGTATTGTGCCAAGGGGTACATGGTATAGAGAAACCCCCCCCCCATTGAGTCAATTCTGACTTCCCGTGACCCTCCAGGGCAGGGTAGAACTGGCCGTGTGGATCCCTAAGACGCAGCTCTTCACAGGAATGGAAAACCTCATCTTTATCCTGCACAAGACGGGAGGAAGGCTTCAAAACATTTGGGGGGAAATTCTTTCTCTTAATTTCAATTTTCCTTGGGCTTGGTGAAGTCCCTCGGATTACCCACCTGACAAGCTGTGCCTGATGACTGGGCTAGAGTAAATGACAGACAGGTGTGAGCTCTGAGGGGAATAAGAACCCCAAGCCAAACCCACTGCCGTGGCAGAATGGCTCCACCGGGTTTCCAAGACGGTAAATGTTTGCAGAAACAAACAGCCTCAACGTTCTCCCAAAGAGTCGCTGATGGGTTTGAACCACTGACCTTGTGGTTAACAGTCCAACTGCTGACTCACAATTGCCACCAGGGGGCCTTTCTTATGAGAATAACAACCGAAAACACCCAAAATCACAGCAGTGGAGTATATGCTGACTCAAAGTGACTCTGTAGGACAGGGAGGAACTGCCCCTGTGGGTTCTGTGGCGTTGACTCTTTGGGGGAGTGGCGCGCCCCATCTAAAGCACTGTCTTTCTCCCCTAGAGTCCCTGCTGGTTTTGTATTGCTGACTTTGTGATTAGAAGCCTAATGCATAACCGCTACGTGACCAGAGCTCCTTATTAGAATACTAATTTAAAAAATCAAGCCAAACAATGTCATCAAGTGAATTCCAACTCAGCAGCCCCATAACAGGAGTAAAGCACCCTGCTTTTTTCCCCACAGAGCAGCTGGTTGCCTTGAACTGCTGACCCTGAAGTTAGCAGCCCAAGTTGTAACCACTGCACTACCAGGGTAGGGCCAGTATTTGAGCCTTCAGGCTTATCCAGATGTCGGGCTCATCCCCCAACTCCCTTGGTCCCTGCTTCAGGTCTGGCTTCCCCACCCTCTTGGTCTTGCCTGTAGGGATAGGAGACTGAAGCAGCCTTCCTCCATGCTCTGGGGGGTGGCCCCCATGGCCACCCCAATGTGAGCAGTTGCTCTGCCTTTCAGCCCCTGCCCTGGGTGATCACTGGGCAGGAGGGGCAGCTGCTGTGAGTGGGCAGAATCAGCTGTGGCCTGTCTGCTCCAGCTCCTCGTGGTCGCTGGAGTGGCCCTGCAGCTGCGGTCTCCGGTTTTCCGTTGGGTTTGGCAGCCCTCAGCCCTCAGCCAAACCACAGTCAGAAAGCAGGCCCAGAGCAGAAGTTGCCCTCCTGACAGATGAAGTTACAGACGCATTCTCAGCCCCTACCTTGAAGGATTTCAGCCAGTGCAGCCTGCAAGGGGAGGAGGAGGCAGCTGCCTACTTGATGTGATTCCAGGGTGTCTGGAAAAATCCCTTGAGCCCCAAATAGTTTCCTGCTATAAGCTGGCATTCCACCACTCGAGCCTCGGTCTTAGGAAGCAGAGCCGATCATCCAAGTAGAGACCAGGGGCTAACAGCTGAGCACCAGCCCCACCCCAGGGTTCGCTAGAAATATGCATCCTTAGGCTCTCCCCAGATTGTGGAACGAGAATCTCTCGGAGTGGCAGGGGCTGTGTGGGAGCAAGGGCCCATGCTAGGTGATGACTCACTGAAGGGTGGGTGCTCTCCAGGGATGGGAAAACTTGTCCCTCTTCTAGCTGGTCTCCATGGAGGTGATGGAGACCAGGGAAAGTGTGAGAGAGGAGAGAGAGAGGGGGGAGAGAGGGGAGAGAGAGAGGGGAGAGAGAGAGTGTGTGAGTGAGTGAGTGTGTGTGTGTGTGTGTGTGTGTGTGTGTGTGTGAGTGAGTGAGTGTGTGTGTGTGTGTGTGTGTGTGTGTAGGACTCCGCCCAACAGCTTTCCTTGGAGAACAGGAAAACTCTTGTGTGTGTGCGCGCGCCAAGCAGGACTCCACCCCACAGCTTTCCCTGGCTGATTTTTCCTGAAAGGATGACACCAGGCCTTTTTGGCTGAGGTGCCTCTGGTTGGACTTGAACTGCCCACTTTTCAGCTATCAGCCTAGAGAGTAGTCACCATGTGTATGACCCAGAGACCCATCAATATTACCAACATAATGAAGAAAAAATTCACTGCCCTGGTGTCTGTTCTGACTCAGAGCAGCCCCATAGCACAGGATAGCACTGCGCTGTGGGTTTCTGAGGCAGTGACTCCACAGGGGTGGCAACCCCTGTCCTTCGCCCCACAAGCTGGTGGTTTCCAAATGCTGGCCCTGCTGCTCGCAGCCCAGTGCACAGCCCACCGCACAGCAGGGCTCCCTGCAGCCAGGGGGCAGTTGTTGCTTGGTGGGCTGTGAGGAGGTGGGGCACAGGGCTGGGGAAGGGGAGGACAGAGCAGTCCCATAGACCTGGGAGAGACGCCTAGCTCCTCCTTCTAGCTGTGTGGTCCTGGGCGAATGACTTCATCTCCCTCCACTTCCCTTTGCTCCACTGCCACAGAATCCAGATGAAACAAACAACTCAAAGGACTGCACATGAAATCAGATACATAAAGTGCTTGCACGTAATAGGCGCTTAATGAATGATAAGGTTTTTTGCCCAACCCACCCTCACCTCCATTCCTTTGGAGAGGAGCCCTGGGATGAGTGCTGCGGCTGGAGGGGGTGGGGAGCACAGGTGGGGTTTGTTTCTGAAAGCCAGAACCAGGAGAGAAAGAGGGTAGCAGGAGATGAGAAGATGTGATACAAAAAGGGAAATGAGAATGATGCTTCCCCCGCCCCCTCCCCACCATCTGCTTTTCACCACTAGGCAAGGCTGGTCCTGCAGAGTTGAGTGTGGGCACCATCCTTCCCAGATTCTGGGTGAGGTTGATTCTGTGTTCAACCTTTCTCCTACTTCCGTCGTGCAGAACCTCTTTTGGATCTCCTTGAGCGCCATGCTTTACGGAAGAAGAAAGAAAATGGTGTTTTCTTTTTGCTGGGAGATGACTAGTGGAAGTAGAGAAGTGGTCATCTTTCCTGTAGCCCTCGGTCTGTAGGGTTAAGAGGATAATCGCCTGCTGAGGCAGAGGCCATACTGGACATCTGGCCCTCATGTAGACACTGCAAATACACAGAAACAAATCCACAGAAACCCATGTATAAGAGAGAGTTTTATATAAAGGTTAAGTGAGCATCAGGAAAACATCCCAACCCAGTGCTGCCCAAGCCCACAAGTCCAACATAAACCCATTAACATGTCCAACACCAATCCACAAAGTCCTCCTCCATCTCACAAAACACATGCAATGATGCCGACTGCAGGAGGAAAGCCGAGTCAATGAATGTGTAAACATCTCAGCGCTGGCAGGGATCTCCACATGGCTGCTCCAGCACCCAGGGCTGCATCGGGGTAGGTCCATGTGGCTTCTCCTCAGGGATATCTTGCAGGAAGTGAGCCTTGCAAACTAAAGCAGGGAACTGGCTAAGGCAGCTGCACCCTGGTCTGACCATCAGAAAGCAAGAGACCTGAGAACTAGAAAGGCAAGGCTCACCGAGCCATTTATCCCTCTGCCCTTCAATTAACCCCACATGTGTTTATCAGCCAGGTTGACACAATAAACTAACTACCTCAGTCCCCAAGGAGTCGACAGGCAGGCAGCTGAGCACATCACACAAGAGACAGATGTGATACCCTGAACAACTTGCTTGCCTGTCTTTTTAAAGCCCAGCATCTGGGGCCTTTGATGGGAGAACGAATGAAGAAATGAGTCGGAGAAGGTAGGCACCCGGGATGTGGTTCTGGATGAATCCGTGATTTCCCCAGCTCTCCACTGCAGGAACTCCAGAGGTGAAGTTTCACCCTTTAATTCAACATTTTAATAAGCCCTTTTAGAATCCTCATCCCCATTGAGGCCCTAGTCACCCTGCTTTTTAAATAATGGTAGTAGAGCTATGAGCTTGGATGGATCAGTCTGGATTCACCCCGCTGCTCTCCCACTTGTTAGCCCTTAGTCATTATGTCCCAGGTAGTTCCTGGGTGGTGGCCACAGTTAAGCGCTTGATGACCAACTGGAAAACAAGCAGTGCAAACTCACTCAGAGGCACTTCAGAAGAAAGGACTGGCAATTGACTTTAGTGGTAGTTACATAATCTGTTGTCAATTTGAGACTTAAGCATAAAGGGGTGGAGTTTAACCTGTCAATCAGGTCGCAGCTTCATGACCTCATTCGGAAGCACTAAGGAAATAAATAGCTCGCTGGAGGTAGGACACACGCTCACTCCCTGTGAGACATTCCTGTTGAGAAGACACATGGAGCTACGCTAGAGCCCTGGAGCTGAAGGAGCCATATGGAGACCCTTGCCAGCACTGAGATGCTTCCACTGCCACTGGATCCACAAGACTGTCCACTCACTGGCCTGTGATCTTCCTGTTTTCGGCATCATTGCATGTGTTGCATGAGTCTGAAAAAGACTTTATAGATTGGTATTGGCCACATGGGCTAATATTGGACTTATGGACTTGATCTGAACTGGGCTGGGCTGTTTTTCTCATTCAATTGCTGTTGTATATAAATCTCTTTCTTATACACATATGGGTATCTCTGAATTTGTTTCTCTAGTCTACCCTGACTAACACAGCTTTCCAAAGGTCAAAGCCTTCCAAAGCCCATGGGGCAGTTTGCTCAGCACACACAGGGGCATCATGAGCCAGAGTCCACTAAATGGCAGTCACTTGAATAATTCAGAACATGTCATGAACCTCCGTGAGCTTCACTGGCTCTCTCTGTAAAACAGGAACGAGAGGGGGGGGGAAAGAGGACTTGATGCCAGGGGCTTAAGTGGAGAGCAAATGCTTTGAAAATGATGAGGGCAAAGAATGTACAGATGTGCTTTATACAATTGATGTATGTATATGTATGGATTGTGATAAGAGTTGTATGAGTCCCTAATAAAATGTTTTAAAAAAAAACAGGAACCAGGGTGACAGGCACCTTATCCTCATTTCAATCCTTTAACAACGTCACAGTGGTATTTGGATTTATCAGGAGAGACCAGCCCCTGGTGAAGGACATTGTGCTTGGTAAAGTGAGCCCCAAACGAAACCCACTGCCATCAAGTTGGTGCCGACTCAGAGTGAACCTGTAAAACAGGGTAGACAGGCCCCTGTGAGTATCCAAGAGTAACGTAAAAAAAAACCAAAACATCTTTATCCTGAAGAGCAGCTGCTGGCTTTAAACTGCTGACTTTGCAGTTAGCAGCCAGTGCATAACCACTGTGCCCCAGGATTCCTTGGGAAAGTATAAGGACAGTGAAAAAGAAGCCCACCCTCCAGGAGATGGACTGACACCACGATTGCAGCAACGGGCTGCGACACGGGAACAGTCGTGAGGACAGGGGTTTCGTTGTGCATAGATAGGGTCGCTGTGAGTTGAAGAGGCTGACGGCCTGGACAAGAGCAAACTTGAGGTTGTGAGTTCATTCTTTAACATGAACAGGCGCAGGAGATGAGGGAGGGCCCCTGGGGGTGCCGGCAGAGTGTCCTGCCTGAGGGGAGGTATCGGTGAGCAGAGGCCTGGCAGCATGTGCCCATGCCACACTTCCTATGTCTGGGCTCCCTCCTCAAAGGCAAAAACAAAACAAAAAAATCCCAATAGCAACCCTTGCGATTACCTGAAGTTGAATTATAAAAGCCACAAATTATCTTGGATCTTCAAAGGGCTCACAGAGAAAGCAACTTAACTTCTTAATTGAACACAGCCTCCCAATGTCACCCCCAACCTCATGCACCGTCTCTTCATCTTCCCAATGAAAGCCCCAGAAGAGAGAGAGGGAGAGAGAGGAACCGTCTGTAGCAGTGCTGGGCAGGTGTGTTTGGTGAATCAGAATGATCTGGAAGCCGCTTTCCTGGGGGGCTTGTCGGTAGCTGCTTTCAGTGGAGTTGGGGAGTCAAGGCAATGCCGTCCCAGAAGGTGGGTGAGATTGAAAAGGAAATCAAGGACCTGAAGGTGGCCTGGGGGGTTAAGTGCAGCAGGTTAAACGGGGTTGCTAACCTCAAGGTCAGGGGTTCAAACTCACCAGCTGCCCCTTGGAGAATGATGCAGCTGTGTGCTCCAGTAAAGATCGAGAGTCTCAGAAACGCTGTGGAGCGGGCCGGCTCTGTCCTATAGGGTCACATGGAGTCTGGACTGACCCTGTGGCAGCCGGTTGGGGATCTGAACCTTCACTCTTGCCTACTGCGGAAAGCAATCACAGCCTGGGGGCAACGCAGCTGGAGGTCCGTGAGGCTCACGGGTGCTTGGCGTGATTAATTAATTCCATCTCTTTCTTCCTCGGGATATAGTCTCCGCCCTTGTCGGTGGAGGCACTGTGACCATTAGACAGCGGTGCAGACACCCACCCAGTGTGCTTAATTCGAGGCCCCTCTTGCCCAGGAGGCACAGCGGACAGTGTCCCAGGGACCCTTAAACGTGTTTTAATGCTTGCTCTTTTAAAATCAGAAGAAATAAATGACTATGGTAACAGGGATGATAGAAGAATGAATCTGTCCAGAATTGTATTTGTCTTCAATTACAAATATCATCTTTGATTTTTGCCTTTTGAGTTTTACAATTCTACAATGTTCATAACACTCACCAACTGCAGTAGTTTCCAAAGACCTAGTGTCCTACCAATGGCAGGACAGGACCCAGTCCCCTTCTCCCCTTCCTCTCTGCCTCAGTGTCTCAGGGGTGAATAACTTTGAACCATGACAGCAGGTAAATATGCCAGAGGTGTTGTTTGAACAGGAACTTGGGGTTCTGTGGGATTATAGACTTCCCCAGCTTTGTCTCCCCCAAAGACATGCCAAACATTAGAGGCTATTTGCCAGCATATGGTGGGAGGCCAGCTGCTTAGAGACATCCTCCCTGAAGGCAGTCAGTTGCCAGACTACTGTCTGGTCCCACCACAAGAGGGGCCCACTCCCTGCTGTTAAGGACAACGGGCTGCTTCTCCCTAAAGGCTTGGGGCCTTCAGTCTGGTCTGTAGGTGGGGTTTACATTTACACCCAACTGATAATGGTTTCTATGGAGATCCAGAGAACAGGTCAAACCTGCTCAGAGACATCCTAAATTAGGGTGCCTTCCTGAATCTAGGATCCGCCCTTCTTGTCACATGTACACCCCACCACATTCCTTCCCCTTCCTATTGCGTGTATATCCCATGTATATCCCGTTTTATTTTTACTTGAGCCCTTAATATCAGCTCCTCATTTTCCCCCTCCATCCCCATATCTCCCTTCCTCATGAACCCTTGATAATTTATAAATTATTATTTTGTCATATCTTGCACTATCCAACATCTCCCTTCACCCACTTTTCAGTTGTCCATCCCCCAAGTAGGAGTTTATATGTAGATCCTTGTAATCGGTGACCCTTTCTACCCCACCTTCCCTCCATCCTCCAGGGATCGCCATTCTCACTACTGATCCTGAAGGGATCATCCGCCCTGGATTCCCTGCGTTTCCAGTTCCTATCTGTACCAGTGTACATCCTCTGGTCTAGCCAGATTTATAAGGTAGAATTGGGATCATGATAGTGGGAAGGGGAGCGGCGAGGAAGCATTTAGGAACTGGAGGAAAGTTGTATGTTTCATCGTTGATACCCTGCACCCTGACTGGCTAGTCTTCTCCCCGCGACCCTTATGTAAGGATGTCCAGTTGTCTACAGATGGGCTTTGGATCTCTACTCTGCACTCCCCCTCATTCACAATGATAGGATTTTTTTGTTCTTTGATGCCTGCTACCTGATCCCTTCGACACCTCGTGGTCACACAGGCTGGTGTGCTTCTTCCATGTGGGCTTTGTTGCTTCTGAGCTAGATGGCCGCTTGTTTACCTGCAAGCCTTTAAGACCCCAGATGCTATATCTTTTGATAGCCGGGCACCATCCTTGAGCTCCCACTTTCAAGCTTGTTGAGTGCATGCTTGTGTATGGGATTTCTGGGTCCTATGGTCACTCTCAGCGGCTCTGGTAATGTAGTGGTTGTGAGTTTGGGCTGCTAACTGAAAACTTGGTGATTCAAGACCATCAGCTGTTCTGAGGGAGAATGAAAAGGGCCACTATCCCTGCAGACAGTTACGGGCTCAGAAATCCACAGGGGCAGTTCTACTCTGTCCTGCAGAGTTGCTATGAGTCAGAATCGACCCAATGGTAACAGGGTGTTTTGTTCGTAGTTAAACATTCTCTGTCAGGAATCTCCAAACTCTGCCAGATGGCCTTCTGTCATCAATGGATGAAGCTTCCAATTATTCCACATCCTTGTCAATGTTTGTTTTCTGTTTGTCAAATGTAATTTTCCATATTTTGTATGGAAGAAGGGGTCTCCAAAGGCACGAGTGCCCAGGACCAACAGAAGTAATAATGGGGTATGGGAAGAGATTTGAATGGGGCCTGGGAGCAACTTAGTGGCCTTACCTTCAACTGTGACTTTGAGCAAATCTATTCACTGGAGCTGCTGTTTCCTGTGGTCCGGTGTCCTACCAACACACGTGAGTACCAAGTCCTCTCTCTCCTTCCTCTCTGACCCAGGGGAGCTAGTCTGTGTGCATGGGGAAACCATGTGAGCGTGCAGTAGGTGTGTGCGAGACCATTATTCTCCTGACCTGGAGAGAAGGTCAAGACCCAAGGGCTGCAGGAACACAGGGCTCCAGGGGACAGGGGAGTGACCTCTCATGGCCCCCCCACATCCACCAGGCATTGACCACCTGTCTCACTTCCGGGAAGAAAATAACTTAGGGAGAAGTGGGGTGGGTGGGCTGAGACTGTGAGGGTGGGTTGGGTTGTGGGTTACAGGAAGGAGACTTGGGGAACAGGAGGGAAATGCTTGCTCACTCACAGGAAGGTTTGCCAAGGGAGAGCATCGGGGCCCACGGAAGAAAGGTGTGTCCGTCTGTCGACTTCCATAAAGACTGACAGCCCTGGACGCCCATTGGTGCTGAGTGCTCTATGTTCCAGGGTCAGGTCACAAGGCATGGGAATCCCCTCGCTGGCAGGAGTGGGTCTGGGTGTTCTGGTTTGGGGCGCAGGGAAGCAGAGGGCTTCAGAGGACTGCCACAGTGCTGGCTTCCATAACAACGCAGGGGCGAGAGGCACGGCCAACACGCAGGCCAGGTGGCAGTTCTGCTCCCAGGTACCCCCTAAGCTGCAATGCTTCAGAATGGAGGGGACTGAGAAGCAGTAGCATCTAAGGGAGACGAGGAGGACCTGAGAACAAAGGTGTGCAGTGGGGAGGCTTGATGCAGCCCTGCTGCTCTGGGTGCACCCTCCCTGCCAGGGTGTGGAGTTCCAGGGCCTGGAGCCAGCCCTGGGAACCAAACACACCCTCTGTGTGTGCCAACAACCCAGCTGCCTCATTGTTCTTCCTTCTTGTCTTTCCCCTCCCCCTCCCTTCCCATCCCCTGGTGCCCCCCCTCTCATTCTCCTTCCCATCTCCCCCCTCCCTGTCCCTCCTTCCTTGGTTCCTTCTCTCCCCCACCTCCTCTCCTCCTCCCCCTCAGCCTCATGTCCTTCCCCTTACCTCCCACTTCTCTGCCTCGCGTCAAAGTCCCCCAAACTGGAGGGAATCACAGCCACTGCAGGGTCTCTGTTCTGTGGGGACCCCAAGGGCAGGTGGGGAGGGGGCCTCCGGAGAATAGCCGCCACCGGCTTCTCTGTGACGAATGAAGCTCTAAATTAGGCTTCGTCTGGCTCTGAAACTAATCAAGCTTTTGTCAGTGGCATTATTAATTTAAATATAATTTCTTTCCCTTTCCTTCAGCACCTTGGAAGGATGGGCTGGGGGCAGGGCAATGGAGGAGGCCACAGGGTGAGAGCAGTTGCCCGGGGGTCTCACTCTCCATTGTCTTCTGGCACAGCAAGGCCTAGGTGACCACTTCAGGCAGAAAGTCCCTGCACGTCACCCAGTGTCCAGGCACCCAATAAGCAAGGTAAGCGTGGGCTTAGTTGTGATTACTTGCTAATCTATAGTGAGCAGTCACAGTGGTATTCACCGCATTAAAGATTCTATTTCTAGGTGCGGCCGGCATCTGTTTCTCGCCCAGCCCCACAGCACGTGCCTACAGAGACTAAGCTGCTTCTCACGAGTACAGTCCCTGACAGGGATGGGATGGAGGACCAGTGAGCAGGGCCAAACCCCATCCAAAGCACTGCCCTGTGGTCTCTCAGACTCATACACCCAACTGCCACTGTGGGTTTCTGAGAGTATAACTTTTAAAAAAATCATTTTATTGGGAGCTCTTACAGATATCATAACATCCCACAATTCAATCACACCAAGCAGTATTGTACAATTGCTACCACAGTCAGTTTCAAAATATTTTCTTTCTTCTTGAACTTCTTGATATCAGCTCCCCTTTATTCCCTCCCTCCCCCATTCTCCCAACCCAAGAACGCTTTATTCTTTTTTTTCTATAATAGATTTTCTGTCCTATTTTGCACAATCCAATATATCCATTCACATACAATTCTGTTGTATGTGGGCTATCAAGTGGGCTATCCAGTCATCAATGCGATCAGCGCTCCACTCTCCCCTCCCCCCACCTTTCTCTTCCCGTACCCTCAGGGACCCATTACTCCCGTTACTTTTGTCTATCTTGACTTTCATGTACTGACTGATCTTAAATATACCAATGAACATACACAGATCTAACCTCATTAATGAGGTAAAACAAATGCATCCCACAGTGGTAAGGTGAGGATCTATTAAAGAACCAAGAATAGTTAGGGTTCATCAGTGCCACACTGCACCTTGGATTTATCAACCCTTCGGTGAGGAACGGTCCCATTATCGTACAGGTGGGCTTGGGGTCTCCACTACATCCCCACCCCTTCACGTTGATGTGGTTGCTTGCTTTTGAACTTCTGATACCTTTTCCTGTCAACACTTGTCTACGAGTAGCGCTTGTCCATAAGTTCTTGCCTACAGATGGGCTTTGGGTCTCCACTCCGCACTCCCCCTCATTCACAATGATACTATCTTTTGTTCTGATGATGCCTGATACCTGATCCCTTCAACACCTCGTGATCACACAAGCCGGTGTGCTTCTTCCATGTGGGCTTTGTTGCTTCTGAGCTAGATTTTCCCTGCTTGCCTTTTCCCTACAAGCCTTTAAGAACCCAGATGCTATCTTTTAAAAGCCAGACACCATCAACTTTCTTTACTACATTTGCTTATGCACCCATTTTTTCCAAGACTGTAACTTTTCATGGAAATAAAAAGCTTCGTCTTTCTCCTGCAGAGTGGCTGGTGATTTTGAAATGCTGACCTTGAAGGTCACAGCATAACATGTAACCCGCTACACCATGGATCTGTCACTATAAATTACTAAGTAAGCTGATGCTTGTCTTGTTTATGTGAAATTGGTCACTATATATTAGTAAGTAAGCACAAATAAACCCATGCTTCCCTTGCTTATTGGGCAATCCATCCTTATCTGGACCTCCTCTCATACCCTGCCCATCCCCCCCAACCAGAAACACACAAATCATTGCCATTGAGTCAATTCCCACTCAGAGACCCTATAGGACAGGACAGAACAGAAATGCCCTTGTGGGCTTCTGAAAGTAATTCTTTTTAGGAATATAATGCCGTGTCTTTCCCCTGCAGAGGGGCTGTGGCTTTGAACTGCTGACCTCCTGTTAGCAGTCTGATGCATAACCACTATGCCACCAGGGCACATAGTCTATCCCATGAGAGAGAGAAAGAGACGGGATGGCTTAGAAGAGAATGTCCAAGCGGCCCCCTACATGGGGTTGGGGTGGAGAGCTGGGCCACTGAACAGAGCCCTCCCAATCTCAAGGGTCACCACCCGGAGGCCTTTCTCCTGGTCTCACAGCTGCCATCTTTATGCCCCAGACAAGTCTGCACACATGGAATTGTGTAATTACAGGTCATAGAAAAACCTAATCAGACTGGCAAAGTAGTAAAGGTTTCTGAAGCGATTCCTACTAGACAGGTGCCCTCAAAACCAGCTGGAGGGGATCACGAGAACTCTTTGGAGACATCACTTTGCCATCTGTAACTCAAAGCACACCCCAACAAGTCCATTGCTAAGAATCGTTGTCCTGTGAACATCATGGGTGTCCTAAAGAGGAACCCATAAGAAAAGCCACTAAAATGTTACTTACCATGGCAACAGCTGTGACGTTTGAGAGAAGCCATGAGCTAAATTATAGTCACATACCCTATATACTTGAGTATAAGCCGAGTTTTTTCAGCAGTTTTAATGCTGACAAGCCCCCTAGTTTTTTTTGTGGTAAAATTAGGTGCCTTGGCTTATACTTGAGTATATACAATATACCATAAAATTCTGAACAGCCATTATAAATGGTTGTAGATATGGATTTGTTGGTATAAAAATGTTCATGAAAAAATAATAATTTATAAATTATCAAGGGTTTGTGAGGGAGGTAGAGGAAAAAATGAGGAGCTCATAGCAAGGGCTCAAGTAGCAAGAATGATGATGGCAACATATGCACAAATGTGCTTGACACAATGGATGGATGGATAGATGGATTGTGATAAGAGTTATTATATGAGCCCCCAATAAAATGGTTATTTTTTTAAAAAGAAAAGTGCTCATGAATTATTTCTGAATAGTGTTTGATCCCACTTTTAGAGTCCCTGACTGGTGTACATGGGTCACATGCTTACAAACAACTGAAAGGCTGGTGGTTCAAGTCCAACCCAGAGGTGCCTCAGAAGACAGGTCTAGCCATCAACTTTTGAAAATTCAGCCACTGAAAGAGAACTCTGACGTGGAGAAGAAGATAGCGAGATGAGGCCTCCCTCCTGGAGCAGAGAAAGGACAGGGTTGGCATGAACCACGTCCTCCTCTACTCTGAGATCAGAAGATCTAGATGGTGCCCAGCTGCCAACAACAACAACTCTGCCCAGGACCACAGTAGAAGGTCTCTGTTAGAATGGGCAAAAAATATGTAGAACTTTTTTTTTTTAAGACTAGATTCAGTGGCTGGAAAGAGACTGGCAGAACCCCCAAGACTCTACCGCCCTGAGGAAACGTTCTGCCTGGAAATTTGAAGACGCTCCCAGAGGCCACCTTCCAGGAGTGTGCTCCTCGAACAAGCCACCCTCCAAGGCCCCAGGAGCAACACTTAGCCCACACCAACGATGAGAAGACAGAGAGGGCCACAGAACCGGGATGGCTGGGCCTGGGGAACAGAGAGGAGAGAAAGACAACCGACCATCCTGTGGGAAGTGCAAGTCACGTCACAGAGCAACTTATGTATGGGAAACTAATTTGCTCTGTAAATGTTCACCACACGCACAAAAAGAAGCTTCCAAAAAAAGGAATGGATGGTCAAAAAGCTGATCTAAAATAAATGTGTTTTCTTCTTATTGCGATGAGAATAGTTCGATTGTTTCTACATCAGTGAGACTGGCGACATTCTTTAGACCTTGCAGCGCCCTCCACCTCCTTTTTGGAATCGGCTCTCCATTAGCGAGCGTACACTCCCTGTCCCCCGTGATCCCTAGCTGCTCCATCCTGTGGCTGCTGCCATTCATTTGATCCCAGACAGAGAGGGCTCACAGGAGCTCAGGGCTCAGGCAGGCATTCTTTACCACTGCAGATAAACTGTTCTCTGGTCTTCAGAAGACTTCAGGGATGTTATTAGTTGAAAGATTCTTTTAGGGAAAGAAGGCAAGGGAAGGAAGAAATAGTAAGGAGCTACACTTGGGGTCTGCAAGCTGCGGCTCTAGAGCCATGGGTGGCTCTTTCGGTACACACGTGTGGCTTGGAAGTAAAATGGAGAAATTGTAAAGGAGATTATTCAGATCACGGTGATTTCATCTGCTTGTAGAAATATATTTATGGCTCTGGAATAATTTTTAGATTGTTGTAAGGGACAGGATCGGCTCTTCCATCTCAAAAATCTGCCAGCCCCGAGCTGGACACAGGATGGGCTGAGGATGGGTGTCACCTCTGGTGGAGTGGATCCTAGTAATCCACAAGACAGAAACCAGGGAGCAGGTGCATGGCCAACGTTTGGGGTGTTGATTAGTGATGTAAACCATTGAATAGGAAGTTGATGATCGGCCACATAATCTCCCTGGTAATTTACAATGAAAATAGTACAACTGAAAGATAAATAAAAACAAAGACAGAATAAAATATGTTTAAACTTTATAAATATTATTGCAGGGCAATCATTTTAGGGGTTCAAGCGAGGTACGTTTTTTAAAAAGGGAGAGAAACAAGAGCAAGTCTGCACTTTTGGGAATGCTCTAGAGCAGGTGTCCTCAAACTATGGCCCGCCGGCCACATGCGGCCCACCGAGGACATTACCTGGCCCGCGGGCCACATGCGGCCCACCAAGGACATTACCTGGCCCGCCGGATGTCTTTGCGCCATTTTTTTTCTTCTTCATAAGCTATGTGCAGTGTGCATAGGAATTTGTTCATAGTATTTCTTTAAACTATAGTCTGGCCCTCCAACGGGTCTGAGGCACAGTGAACTGGCCCCCTGTTTAAAAAGTTTGAGGACCCTGCTCTAGTGAACGAGACCAGAGGGATGCCAAGGGCTGGGGTCATGGCCGCAGAGGAGTTACTGGGGAGGAGACAGAGGGTGCCAGCCATGGCCCAGGTGGGTATGGGACTGGAACTTGAACGGAACAGCAACACTTCCGTTGCAAGTGGAGGGACAGCCGAGAGTACAGGTGATGTTGTTTTATAGACTTGGCGGTGAGCTGAGCGAATTGATGGTCCAGAGCTTCTGTTCTCTCAAGGAAACATGGAGTGAGAAAAAAGGGGAAATGGATCTAATAAATCAAATGCAGTCCGATTTGATTTGAGTAGGGAAAAAAATGAAAGAATACAAAAATATGAATGGTGGTTATCGCTAAAATGAGATGATGGGTGATTTTTCTTTCCTTTTTTCCCCAAAATGTAATTCCCAATTTCCCTCCAATCTGCCTGGATTAAGTATGCAATAAAATTAGTCTTTTAAATAAAAATCAAATATGTCCTGTGGGGAGCCTCCATGTCAGCCGGCTGCTAGTGATGGGCACCCTGGAAGACGGGGTGGGAAGGGGAGACTGGGGGTCTGGTGTGGTGACAGGGCATGGTTGGAACCGAGGGGAAGCAGAGGACATGGCAGCCTTCACGCAGTGATCACGGTACTTTGGATAAACATCAGGGGCAAAGCCACCACCCTTGGGCAGACACATGTGTCTGGGCGTCTCAGTGCCATTGGGGTCCAGGAGACGAGGCCCACTTTCTTCCTCCCAAGATGCAGCTCTGGGCTGCAGCCCAGCGATCCAGGTACACCTCTGTGAGCAAGGTTGGAGAGAAGCCTGTTTTCTGAATCCTGTGGGAGGAGCACTATATGGCTGTAAAAGCCCACGGTGTAGTTGCCATTTGGCTGATTCCCGCTCCCAGCAACCCCGTGTGTGCAGGGCAGAACTGCCTCACAGGGTCCCCAAGGCTGGGCCTTCAGAGAGCAGATGGCCAGGCCCATCTCTCTCTCGATGAACTGCCAGCCTGTGGGCTAGCCGTCAAGCCCTTGCCACCCCAGAATTAGAACTCCCATCGAGTAGTCGAATTGCCAGGCCTGAGGGAGCTCGGAGGGTTCAGAGAGTCTCAACACAGGATGAGAACTAACTCACAGCCTCCTCCCACCAGTTCCCTGAAAGCCAGCAGAGCCAGGGGGCCTGCCTGTGGAAAGGCTCCCAGGAGATTCTGGCAGCCACTGGAGCTAGGGAACCACTGCTCCCATCTCACGGCGCTGTTTTATGGTGGACGAGACAGTTGTGGTCTGAACTCTGAACTCCTTGGGCACAGAGCGTGGGCTGCAATCTGGATCCTGCTGACGTTGGATCCTGCTGACGTTGGAGTCTTGCTGTATCACCCCACCTGCCGAAGCCTTGTCTCCTATTGTTCCACCGCTGCTTCTTTCCACTCCGCCAAGTCCCGCGGCCTTTGGAGCCCAGCTCAGGTCACTCCCTCCACCCACCGGCCCAGCCCGGTTACCTCTCTCCGTCCTTTGCCAAGGACAATCCAGCCCATGATGGCGGACTTTGGAGCTTTCTGATCCTTTCTTCATCTTTGAGCGTGCCCACCCCATGCAGACAACCATTAGCTTTCTTTCCTGTCCTCACCCGCTGGCCTGGCAGAGTGGTAAGCGAGTGCCCCACGGAGGGAACACTGACCTGAACAGCAGGAGACCACACTCACTGCAGAACGCTAAGGCACCGTCCCTTCTGTACCTCAGGCGCCTCGTCAGCGACATGCCACGGATGAGGTGTGTCGTCCAGTGTGTCAGGCTGACAGAGATGCTGGGGCTGCAGCAGGGTGGGCAGCCTGCCTCTCCTCGGTCCCCGGAGTGATTTCAGAGGCTCACACCTGACCTCACACACCCTCCAGGGTTCCACTAGCCAAGTGTTCCCTAAAGACTCCCGATCAGCGAGGTGTTTGCCAGCCCTTTCCTGCTGCCGCATGGAAATGGCCTGTCCCGTGTCCCTACCGTGTGGCAATAACGGCACCTTCCGTTTCCCTCCGTGAGATTCCCTGCACACGGGCTGCCCAGCGGGGCCCGGTTTCGCTGGAACACAGCCCTGTCCTTGGTGGGGAAGGAGGCCGAGGTGCCTGGGCACGGTGCACGGTTTTCACTGGCATCTAACTTGAGGCTTGGGCCCCTGGGGATGAGGAAGCCGCATGGAGATTCCCCTGGTAAGCCTCCGATGAGTGGCTGCTTTCCTCTAAGCTCCTGGGATGAAAGCTGTCAGGGGAGATTTCCTCGCTGAAATCTTTCCTCCTTCCAAGGCTGTGGCCCAGACATTCCCCCACCTCTGGACATCTTTCCCTTCCTGGCCGAGTACCTCACTCACTAGCCGTGGGCCCCAGATGTCTCCTCACACCCTTCAAATATCAGCCCCCTTGTCTTGAAGTCATGTCGATCCACACCTCCTCGGCGAGGCCACTATTCCACCTGAGCCCAAGAGTTGGCGTTTCCCAGCTGCCCACAGGGAGAGAGCCATCCACGCTGGCTCGTGAGAAGCCACTGCCCTAAGTCCCAGCCACCCCAGCCTCTCCTCTGGGACACCCTCTCTGCAGACTTTCATAGATCAGCAACTAACACACTATTCCCTGACCCAGCAGGATCCTGCAGACCTGGCCCCAGCACTGTGGCCCAGGAGTGTGTTTGGACCTTACCAGCCGCCATAGAGTTGATTCCTACGCACAGAACCTCACATGTGTCAAAGGAGAGTTGTGCTTCATAGGGCTGTCAGTGGTTGGTTCTTCTGGAAGTAGATCACCAGGCCTTTCCTCTGAGGCCTCTCGGGGCAGGATCAAATCACCCACCTTCTGGTTAGCAGTCAAACACGTTAACTATTTGTGCCAATCAAAGGACTCACTTCCGTCGAGAGCATGCTGACTCTGAGTGACCCTCTAGGACAGGGTAGGAGTGCCCTTGTGAGCAAGCCCCATCTTTATGCAGAGATGCCGTGGGCTGTTTCGAACTGCTGACTCCAGGATCGCAGCCCAGCATGTAAACCACTCTGCCACCAGGGCTCCTTTGCCTGAAACTTACAGTTGTCAATGTGTTGCTTGACCCTTAGTTATGCGTGACTCGAGAAACTCTATGTGAGGAACCCCCCACATTAGTTCCTCAAACCCCAGAAAGTGATGATTATTCTAATCCTCTTACTTCACACATGCAAGCCTCAGGGTAGGCCTCCCAAGCTCTCTCACGAAGCCTCAATGCATAGACTGTCTTTCCCCCATCCACACCACTCCTTATTCCTCCATCTCGGGCCTGTGCATTGAGGTCGGTGTCTTGGGTGCATGTTGCCTTTTTCTTACTTGTGTTAGTCTGGGTACTTTCGAGAAACAAATCCATAGGAACTCATGTATAAGAGAGTTTTATATAAAGGTTAAGTGTGCATCAAGAAAACATCCCAACCCAGTGCTGCCCAAGCCCACAAGTCCAACATTAACCCATATGTCCGACACCAATCCACAAAGTTCTCCTCCATCTCACAAAACAGATGCAATGATGCTGACTGCAGGAGGAAAGCCGAGTCAGTGAGTGTGTAAACATCTCAGCGCTGGCAGGGGTCTCCACACATCTGCTCCAGCACCCAGGGCTGCATTGGGATAGGCCCATGTGACTTCTCCTTGGGGATGTCTTGCAGGAAGTGAGCCTTGCCAGCTAAACCAGGGAACTGTCTAAGGCAGCTGCACCCTGGTCCGACCATCAGAAAGCAGGAGACCCAAGAACTCGAAAGGCGAGGCTCACCGAGCCATTTATCCCTCTGCCCTTCAATTAACCCCACGTGTTTATCGGCCAGGTTGGCACAATAAACTAACTACCTCAGTGTTCTAAGGTCTTATTGTGGTTTCTTGTCTATTTCCTCTGCGGCTGGATCTCCAGTCAGAGGGGTAAGCAGGGGTGAAGTGGCTCTCTAAGGAGGTGCGCTTTGGCTCTAGCAGACACTGTGCTGAGTCCATGCTGCTGGGGAGCCCCCCCCCCAACCATGCATGCTCAGAGACCAGCCGGATGGCCCATCCCAGAAACCCACTCAGGACAGAGAGACCTGGGCTCACTCCCCAGCGATGTACCTAGTGCAATTACAGGGAGCAAATACTCAGAAGTGAAATAGCACGCGCCTCTTGGTTCTAGTAGTGGAGTGGTTAACTTCCTCTGGGGCTCCAGAAGACAGGTCCGCATACCAAGGGGGGAAGGCCATGGGGAGACAGGCACAGATGGGCGCACTGCAGCCATGAGAAAGGCCACAGCCACCAGGGATGGAGGAGAATGACGGGAGGCACCAGGAGAGCCTTCAGAGAGAGCCAGGCCCACCCACGCCGTGCATTCCCGCTCTGTGTTCCTTCAGTCATGATGCTTGTAGGAGTTTGTACGACAGCCCTAAGTCTCCAACCTGGGGATTGGCTAATACTCAGCAAATGAATGTAAGCCCAAAGCCAGAGTGAACTGCTGTAACATGGCCCTCTAAACCCCAGTAAGTTAAACTGGGTAGAAGTTTCTTTCTTTTCTTCTGTGACGGTCTGATCCTAAAGAAGGTCGACCTAGGGGGTGCCCAGACGCCACCATCACCTACTGATGCCAGGATCAAACGTGTTGCCTTTGGGTCAATCTTGTCTCACAGCAAGTACAGGGCAGAGGACAACTGCCCACTGGGTTCCCGGGCTGTGGTCTTTATGAAAGCAGACTGCCGCGCCCCCTCTTTCTTCTGTGGAGCAGCTGATGGGTTCAAACTGCTGACCTTTCAGTTAATAGCCAAACGTTTAACCCCTGCACCACCAAAGCTGCTTCCACAATCCTTAGCGCCTTCTATTACTCCAGTGGTTCTCAACCTGTGGGTCGCGACCCCTTTGGGGGTTGAATGACCCTTTCACAGGGGTTGCCCAATTCAAAACAGTAGCAAAATTACAGTGACAAAGTAGCAACAAAAATAATTTTATGGTTGTGGGAGTCACCACAACATGAGGAAGTGTATTAAAGGGTCACGGCTTCAGGAAGGTTGAGAACCACAGTATGGATGCGTGTTATCGTGTTTATTGTATGCCGCCATATGCTAGAATATAATCCTTACTCTTATTCAACTGTCGCATCCACTCATTATCTTTCTACCCCATCTTCTTCCCAAAATGATTGCAGGCAAGTGTAACAAGATTAAAAGATACTGCTTTATTACTGTGGGGTATACACTGCCTTGGACCAAGCTGAGAGAGAGAAGAAGGCAGGGGAGGCGGGGACAAAAGGAAGAAGGAGAAGCTAAAATAATTGACAAGGGACTAAGGAGAAACAGAAAGAACTGTCCCTACCCAGCAAAGGTCCATTTACCAAGCAAACAACCTTTTCTATTTTTCCTTTTGAAAAGGCTTCTGCTGAGCCGTATCGATTGGAGAACTGGGCCACGGTCTCCCTGCCAGGTTGAATCCATCAAGGCTGTACCAGCACTCCTGGGAGGGCTGGTTTCCTGGCCCTCACAGAGCAGGATCCTAGCAGGCTGCTAGCAGGAGTCAATTTGGTTCTAAGTGTGCCCTAAGGAAAGCGGGAACTACAGGAAGATCAAAGAAATTAGGGCAGGGGGCCTTAGAGAATTTGAGATTTACTTCCCTGGATGCAGCTATGCTGGAAGTAGGCCTGGTTAGTCGTCCGGTGTGCTGGCCCTGGGGCCCTGCCCAGCTCTTTGGAAGGGCTGCCTGTCAATCAGCCAGCAGCCAGTCTGTTGACCTGGAGGTCTGTCAGCAGTGAACACTTTTCAAGATGTTCTGGGGACTGCCACCACCGTCAGGTGCTTGGGTTCTGCCCTCAAGGCCCTTGCTACAGAGAAAAAAGAGGTCATGCAATTTTTTTAAGTGAGCAATGTGGAAAGCCAGTGAGGGGGTCCCACAAAAGGAGGAAAGGATAGCAGGGCGTTCGTATTCACAGTGATTGAGCTCCTTAAGAAGGTTGAACCAACTGTGAGGAGCTAAAGCATACTGGAAAGTGAATGTTTTCTCTTCATAGAGAACAGAAGTGTAAAGCCTCGTGTGGTGACAGGTCCTGGGAAAGGCAGAGGAGACAGGGTTGCAGAGGATAGAGAGCCCATCCCAGCAGGGACCCACTGGTGGACACTCACTGGGAGATGGGAGTGAGTTGGGCTTTAGAGCCTCCTGGGAAAGCCACTGGGGAGGTTGGGCAGCGTCCCAGAGAAGACAATGGCAGGAGGAAAGGCAAGGATGCCAGAAATAGAGTCCAGATGAGGTCTAGACTAGTGAACTGGTTTGACCAGAGCCAAGCCAGTCAGTCGCACATTCTGGGCTCAGGTAAAGTAAGAAGGGCCCTTGTGGGGCAGAGTCACATCTGACACTGACCAGATGCTCACTGTGAGTTATCCTTGAGCCGAGTCCATCTCACAGACCCTATATGGCAGGGTGGAACTGCCCCATAGGGATCCTAGCTCTGTCTTCACCAATCTTTTCCCCTACAGAGAAATCCTTGACAGTTTAGCTAGTAACTGAGCACTTAACTGTTGCTCCACCAAGGATCCTTATACAGTGCTGCCAATGTACTCTAGAGTGGATGAACTGAGATCATTCTCCCAGTCATGTGAAGTCGATACCAGTACTCTTCCCCTTTCATAGACAAGGCACCTGAGGTACAGAGACATAAAACAACGAGCCCAGAATCCTATCACAGGCAGCAGTATACTTCAAGATAGATCTTGAAGTGGTCTGTCTGCTTGTTTGTTTGTTTTTGCTGATGGGTGCAATACCATTCCTCTTGAACGTGTCGTTCTTGAACTTGTCTGATTCAAAATGGCCAATGCTAACCTGACTAATGCCTAAGCTAGTCTATTGAAATTTTCCTAGATTCATCCTCTGGACATTCCAAGTTCAGATTATTCATGCATGTTAGTAGCTGTTTCTTCTCATGCTGAGTCATGCCTCACTAACAAATGAAGGTCCCACAAGTTTCCCCCGTCCACATCCTTATGGCCAACTGAGGAGGCAGCTGCCCCTCAGGCACAGTGCAAGTGCTGCCCAAGCCGAGCAGTTCACCTCCAGGCACTCTCTCCCCGACAATGTCTGCCTGCTATTTATAAGGCTCCCAGTGGTTAATCCTCAGAAATGAGCAGCCTGGAGGAAGACATCCAAGATGAACTAGAAGTATTAGCGAAAACAGGGCTCCAAGAATTGATGGAATGCCAATTGAAATGTTCAACCAGCCAAGGAAACACTGCAAGCACTCACTCACCTAGGCTAAGATATTTGGAAGACCGTTACCAAACCAACCAGCTGGAAGAGATAGATATTTGTGCGCATTTTACAGAAAAATGACCCAACAGAATGAGGAAATTATCAAATAATGTCATTAATATCATATACAAATAAATTTTTGCTGACAATAATTCAACAATGGTTGTAGCATCGACATCAACTGGGAGCTGCCAGAATTCAAACCTGATTCAGAAGAGGACATGGCATGAAAGATAACATTTTTTGCATCAGATGGCTCTTGACTGAAAACAAAGAAGACCAGCTAGGCGTTTACTTATGTTTTATTGGCTATGCAAAGGTATTTGACTGTGTGAATCATCACAAACCATGAATAACTTTGAGAAGAATGGGAATTCCAGAACACTACATTGTGTTCATCATGAACCTGTACATAGGTCAAGAAGCCGCCATTCACCCAGAACAAGGGGATACTTCTGGAAAGGTGTGCAGCAGGGTCGTATTCTTTCACCATACTCATCCCATCTGTGTGCTGAGCAAAAAACGGAGAAGCTGGATTATATGAAGGAGAGTGGGGCATCAGGATTGGAGGGAGGCTTATTAATAACCGGCAATATGCAGATGATACACCCTTGCTTGCTGAAAGGGAGACACACTTGAAGCACCTGCTGATGTCGATCAAGGCCTCTAACCTTCAGTGCAGATTACACCTCAATGTAAATAAGGCCAACATCTTCACACTGGACCGACAGACAATGTCATGATAGATAAATATGGAACTTGTCCATGATTTTGTCTGCTTGGATCCACAATCAATGGTCATGGAGATAGCAGTCAAGAAATTAAATGACATATTGCACTGGGCAAGTCTGCTGCACAAGTCCTCTTAAATGGTTTGAGGAGCAAGGATGTGACTTGAGTCACGATCTTTTCAATGGCCTCATATGCAGTGGGTGTGGAAGACAGAAGAATCAATGCGTTTGAATGATGGTGTTAGCAAAGAAAGTTGGAAGCACTGTGGACTCCCAAAAGAACAAACCATGTACAAAGAACAAGACATTGTACAATCGCTTGATACAATTGATGTATGGACTGTTATAAGAGCTGTAAGAGCCCCCAAAAATTATTTTTAAAAGTACAAAGTAAAAGAACAAGTCAATCTGTCTCAGAAGTACAGCCAGAATGTTCCTTGGAAGCAAGGCTGGTAAGACTTCATCTCCCGTATTTTGAACATGTTATCAGGAGAGACTAATCCGTGGGAAAGGACACTGTGCTTTATAAACTGGAGGGTCAGCGACAAAGAGGCAGACGTTCAAGGAGATGGATCGACACAGTGCTTCAAACAGAACAACAGTTGTGAGGATGGTGTGGGACCGCTGTGAGCTTGACACTGGCTCACGTATCTAACAGCAACAGGAGCCCAGAAGTACCTCGCAGAGAAAAGGTAGAGCTGGAGTGGGGGCTCCAAACCCCAAACTCACTATCCAGTCAATGCCGTGGGTTTCCAAGACAGTAACTTATGGGAGTAGAAAGCCCAGCCTTTCTCCCAAGAAGCTGCTGGTGGTTCCGAGCTACCAATCATGTAAATTATAACCCAATTCATAACCACTACACCACCAGGCCTCCTGAAGGGTGCCTCTGGACCCCTGTGTTCCCGTGGCTCCTGTCACGGGAAGAGAAGCCAGCGTATGACGGAGACGACGCTTCCAGGGTGGGGCTTGTTGGTGGGCAGTGGGAGCTGATGGTGTGATGTCTTCAGGTACTCCGAGAAGGAGGGCGACTGCAGAGGGTGGGGCGCGTGGCGGCTTTCTGCGCTGCCTGCCCTCCTTGCCCCTGTTCTTGGATAGAGAGTCGAAGGCGTTGGGATTTGGGTTTTAGGTTTTCTCTTGGCTTGTTTGTTTCTGAGCTGGTTGCCAAGAAAAAAAATCTGATTTTTTTTTTTAAAGTCAGCAGCATATTATCTATTCTCTCTTGGCTAAGACAGAGACAGAAGCCCTTTATGGAGAGCCAATCAATGACCAATAGGAACATTCTTTTCATTCATACACATGAAAAAAAAAATCAATGAGTGAGTCTGGACTGACAAAGGAGAGCAGCAGAATGGCCCAAGTGAGAAAACTCATTTCTGGGAAAGCCCAGCCCCCGTTGCTATCTACTTGACCCTCAAGACCACCCCCTGAGGTGCACAGAGCAGAACTCCTCCATAGGGTTTTCCGGGCTGTGACCTTCCAGGGAAGCTGTCTCCCTAGGTGTCTCTGGGTGGGTTTGAACTGCTAACCTTTCAGTAAATCATCCTAGTCAATAAATTAGCCATTGGCGCCATTCACGGTTTCCAGGTTGGCACAGCTCCCCTGACTTTTGCTTGAGAAAAGGGTAGGCACGCAGTCTGTGGATGGGAAGAAGCTTGGCTTAAGAATCAGGCCATATGGCTGGTAGCTCCCACTTGGCTGCTTACACGGGGGTGATGTTGGGCCTTGACCTTCTTATTTGGAAAATGAGGACAGGGCTTGGCATACAGCATCATTAAAGTTCTTTTCTGCCCCCAGAGTAGTATGATCCTATTACAGTCCCAGAGTCTTATCTTTCCAATGGCTTCCTAGGCCTCTGCTGGCTGCTTCGCACCTACTGCCTCAGCCACCCGCCTCCCCAACCCCCACCCCCTTATCCCTTGCCTAGCAGGCTCAGGCCTGAGGCTTCCACCCAAAATGATGCCCTTCTATTCTGCCCCATCTGTTTGCATCTGTCATTTCTTCCAGCTTCTTGGCATGGAATGGAGGTGGAGGATTGGCAACCTGTGGTCCCGGCCAAAAGGCCGGCTCTTCCCCAATCTGGCTGAGGAGCGGAAGGAGCACAGCAGATGGTGAGCAGAGCTGTCCTCATCCCCAGACCCCAGTGGCTGTCACCTGCCACCTTCACACTTGGCTGACAGCACCTGCCTGGCAGCCCCGTCAGCCAAATGGCCTTTACAGACAGACAAGAGCGACTGAGAGTTATTTTTTTTCCCTACATGACTTCTGAATTTTGAGCTGGCAGGTTCCTTGTACTGGGTGAAGGAGATTCAACTCCTCTCCTGCTTCCAATCATCTTGGGCGCTGGCTCCCCATCAGAGGAGGCGCCTTGCCACCTGCACTGCTCCCAGATGGCTGAAGGCTTGTGGCCCAGAATGGAGACCACCCCAGGGAGGAGAGATGTCAAGAAGGCGCCCCCCCGCCGCCTTCTAAGGAGGATTGTAAGGGGAGACTTGGGCCTGGGCTCTGGCCTGGCACTGCCTTTCCCTGACACTCTCAGAGGTGGGTTGTGACGTGGAGAGGTGAGCAGGGGAGCTGGTGACCCCTCATAGTCCTCCAGGCCTTCATGTCAGAGTCAATACACCCCAGCCTGCGGGGCCAAACTCAGCCTGTCTTTGTAAATAAAGGTCTGTTGGAACACAGCCATGCCCTGTGTCGTGGCTGCTTCAGCACCATAGCGGCTGAGCGGAGTAGCTGCAACTAGACCATCTGGCTAGCAAAGCCTGAAATACCTACTCCTGGGCCCTTCCCAGAACACGTTTGCCGACCCCGCTCTACAGAATGATGCTCACAGTCACCCGGGGTCCACCAAAAGCAAATTCACTGCCATCAAGTCCCTGTCGACTCACAGTCACCCTACAAGAGGGAGCAGAACAGCCCATACGGGTTTCTGAGGCTTTCAGTCTTGACGGGAGCTTGTTCTCCCACCAAGGAGCTGGTAGATTGGAAACGCTGAGCTTGTGGGTAGCAGCTTACTTCGTGCATAACCCACTGACTACCGGGGCTCCTGCCACAGAGGCTAGTCGGTCAGAAATGCCCGCTGCTCTGTTCAGCAGGCCTTGTGTGGGCAGACGGTCTGCAGAATCCAGAACTGTTTGGATTTGAGTACTCTCACTCCTGAGTTAGGGAGCCCTAGTGGCATAGTGGGTTTACACAGCGACCTGCTAACCACCAGATCAGTGGTTCAAACCCACCATTGACTTTGAGGAGGAAAGAGAGCCTGCCGGTTACTGAAAAGGTTTAGTCTCAGAGACCCAAAGGGCCAGCTCTACTCTGTTCTGTGCGGTTGCTATGAGTTAGAATAGGGTTGGTGGCCATGGGTTGTACTCCTTAGTTATTGATTATCCCACTTTCCAACATTATGCATTGAGAGCCTTTGTAGAGCACCTGTTATTCAGCGAGTTGGCATAACAACAACATGGGTCTGGTAGCATAAACGCTGAGGCGTGAGGTGAGAGCTGACCGTGAGGGCCATGCTTCCTGGTGGCTTGGCAGGGAGGAAACAAGGTAGCCACCCTCCCTTTGGGGACTGGACGTGCTCCTCCTGTATTTTGGCATGGCACCCATTTTTGCATAAGAGCCTGATCTTTGGAACCCACCCATGTCAGCAAGCGAGGAGTGGCTCTAGACAAGGGTGCTTCCAAAAATCTGTGGAGAAATAGATTTTTTTAATGGATTTTTCTATGAGCTTTTTGGCACCCCCTCGTAGGTGCATGGCATACGTAGAGTATTATGCATCTCCCTCGGTGATGTCTGGGACAGCATGCCACAGCCAAGCGCAGACGCCTTTCCCTAATGACATATGTAATTATCCCTGATAGACATAGATGGAAATGCTCGACATTGTATTTAATACATAAATAAATGTAACATTGCATATTTATCTAACATATGTCTATGTGAGTTATATAATTATGCATTGATATAAATATCACCCCAGAAGGCCCTAGGTAGAGTGGTGGGGGTGGTGGTGTGAGAGGGATGGGGGGGTGAAATTAAACCACAAATCATTAAAAAAAACAAAAACAGAATTCTGGTCCAATCAAGATGGGTGGAACCCCAGGGATTGTGATCCTGACTCATTCTTCCAGCCTGGAACTGAACCCACCCCTTTGCGTCAACTTCTAGCCAAACTGTGGACCGATCTAACCAGATGAAAAAGAACAACCAGCCCTTGGAGCAAAGGGACAGTAATCATCCAGGGACAAAGTTCAGAGGCAGGAATGGGTCTGAATAGGTCAGAAGGGGTCAGCAAACACTGGGGGGAGGCAGGAAGTTGGTTTTATTTCAAACTGTTTTAGTATGACCAGTGGTCTGAACAGAACTGTGCATAAACTGTTGAAGGGGACATGGAATGACTTTGTAAACTCTCACCCAAGTCACATTAAAGAGATAAAAATAGGAGATCCTATTACTGCAAACATTAAGTTTATGTTTAAAAATTGACCTCACCTCTGAATCCCAGGTGTTACCCGTAAAAGAGGTTGTTAATAGAATCTCATTTGCAGGGTTATTTCAAGGCTTAATGAGATAGCCACTATGAGTTATTTGGATCAACAAACCCTAACTCCCTTTGCTTCCTCCCTCCTTAGCAACCTAAGACAAATAGTACCCTAGGCCAGGGAGGGCATAGGTTGGCATGTGTGCTGTCACACTTCTTCTGCGCGGGGCAGCCATCAACCCCAATCACCATCATTGTGCTGCCCCTGCTCTGCTAAACCTGCTAAATGAGCCCCAGAATCTTCACCACAGTCTCCAGGAGGCACCACCTAGTAGCCAGCACCCATTGCTGGCAGAGACACTGGCCTGAGCGACGTCTGTGGGCTGCCTTCTGAGAGAAAGAAGCACCAGCTTGAGCCTGGGCTATGGGGACAGGGATGCTGTGAGCTGTCCCTGACTCGTGGTGACCTGCGTGTGACAGAGGAGAACCACCCTACTGGGTGTTCTTGGCTGTAATGTTTGTCTCCCTTCATGTGCTCTTTTTCTCCCAGTGCCACGCTCCTGGGATCAGAGTGAAACGCTGGGTCAATTCCCCATTAATTAATTAATTAATTGGGTCAATAACTGTTTATTGAGCTCCAGCTGTTCCTTCGCCTCCTCGTGCAGTCATGTGACAAGATGCTCATTGAGCTCTGGCGGGTGTCTGATGTGGTGCCAGGGGCTCACTGGACGGAGAAACAGAAAACTCGAAGCAAGATCCTTGCTCTCTGGCGTCCAGCAGTCAAAGGGCAAAGCAGACAAAAAGCAGCTATGGCTCAGCTCTGCCGACCCACTGCTCTGATGCCAATCAGCTATCCCCACATCCAGGACCGCAAGAGGGACCTGCCTGCCACGTTGCTTTGCCCTTTGCCTGTTTGCTAAGTGGTCCTACGCCACTGCCTGCAGCAGCCACGCAACTCATGTGGGTTTACAGCCACAGCCAGGCCCTCTGCTCTCCCACCTCCCTGCCCCTTTCATTATTTCCAGTAGCTTCGGCTCCTGTTCTCCCTGCGGCTTCCTCTGTTCGAGTTCTCAGACCCGAGGGCACTGCAGGTCCCTTCCAGAGTGGGAGCCCCACCCAGACTCCCCAAAGCCCCCCTCTAGTGACATCTGTTCTCTGCTCCTGCTGGGCCTTCCGTCCCTGCTCCCAAGCCTGGTGTCTGAATTGAGCTCCACTTGACCCGCTCTGTCCAGGCTGCAGAAGCTCAGGCTCAGAATAAGCCTGAGTCATCCTTTGAGACGCAGCTGTTCAGATAGTGGAATTGAAGCTTTCATGTATCTTTCCAGGAATTTTCTTCTTGAGGCTAAAGATTTCCAGCACCTCAACAGTTCCAAATTCAACAATGGCCTCGCACCGTCCGGAAACGCTTTCTCTGGACAGATGAGTCTCCCTGTGTTATTGCTCACTTCAGTCCTGGGCTTGAGAGACCACATACAAACGGAACAAAATGCTGTTTGGTCCTGTGTCAACTCATGGTCGGCTGTAAATAGACACTTGCAATCCATGAGACTTTTCATTGGCTAACCTAGTAGTATAGTGGTTATGCATTGGGCCGTGAACTACATGGTCAGCAGTTTGAAACCACCAGTAGCTCCTCGGGAGAAAGACTGGGCTTTCTACTCCTGTAAACAGTTACAATCTTGGAAACCCGTGTGTGTGTGTGTGCACGCGCAGGGGTTGCTATAAGTCAGCAATGACGCGATAGCAGTGAGGTTGTTTTTTTGTGTTTTTTTTTTTAATTTTTGAAGACAATCACCAGGCATTTCTTCCTCGTCCATTTTGGTCTGGGAGCTCCATGGATACCGGGCAACACTCAAGTCTGGCAACACTCAAGCCTCCATTGACAGGTGGGTGGCGGCTGAGCAGAAGGTATATTGGCCAAGAATCAAACCTGAATCTCCCACATGGAAGGTGAGAATGTGACGGCTGAGCCACACTGAACCACTATCTCCACCAGTTTTCCTCTCTGGTTGTTGTCAGAAGCCATTGAGTCGGTTGTGACTCATAGGGAACCTATGAAACACTGCCCAGTCCTGTGCCATCCTCACAATTGTTCTCACAAGGGGGTACCCGCCTCACCAAACGGATTGTTTTTTTCACAGCTATATAAAAATTAAATGTTTTTTTTACAAAACAACCTTATCCCCTTCAAAGTACTCTACATTACACTTAATACATTTGCCAAATCTACAATTCCATTTCTGGAAATATTTTTCAAACTCATCTGATTCAATGGCTTAACAGCACCTTCCTCATTTTTTTCTTCACCTCTTCTAAGTTGTCAAATCGCTGTCCTTTCCTGTCCCTTGTCATTCGTGGAAACAAAAGAAGTCCCAAGGAATGAGATCAGGTCAGTCAGGTGCATGGGGCAAAAGAGGCATGCTGTGTTTTTGCCAAAAACTGGGACGGCTGCGTGAGCAGGTGCATGTCATGGTGGCAAAACCCATCCCCTGTCTGCCATACATCAGGCCTTTTTTGCCACACACTGCTACACCATCTTTTCAGAACTTTCAAATAGAAAGTTTAATGATCAGTCAGACCTGGTGCAATGAACTCCAAATGCACTTTCAGTCAACATTTTTGTCTGTTCGGGAAGGTGATGGATGTCCGGAACGAGGTTTGTCATCAATTGACATGCCACCTTTTTTGAAACAAGAAAACCACTTGTACACTTGAGTTTTTCCCATAGAGTTGTCCTGTAAGCTGTGTTCAGCATCACAACAGTTTCTGCAACATATTTCCTGAGCAGGAAACAAAATTTCACAGCCACGCGCTAGTCTCATAAATCGTCCAGCACAGAAAACGAGGTTCAAGTGAAACAACCTTTACAAAAAAAATTCACTGTGACCATAAAGTACCTTCCCAGGCGACACCACTGGGTGCACTAACTCAGAGCGAGTTGCTTAATGCTCACCTAGCGGGGAAAATGTGTACTACAAAAGCCCAGCGCAATTCCGGTTTGGGGTGGATACCCTCTCTTACAGTAAAGTCCATTGTTGCAGGCGCTATGTCAATCCAACTTATGACGGGTCTCTGTTTTGATTGCCTCTCTTACCTTACCAAGCGTGATGTCTTTCTCCAGGGGCTGGTCTCTCTCGACAACATGTCCGAAGTATATGAGAAGAAGTCTCACGACCCTGCTTCTGAGGAGCGTTCTGGCTGTCCTTCTTCCCAGGCAGATGTGTTTGTTCTTTTGGCCGTCCGTGGCACATTAATATTCGTCACTAGTACAGTGATTCGAAGGCACTGATTCTTCGTCGGTCTTATTCAGCGTCCAACTTTCACATGCGTAGGAGGCCATAGAAAACACCATGGCTTGTGTCTGGCGCACCTTGGCCCTCAAAATAGCATCCCTGCTTTTCAACATTTTAAAGAGGTCTTGTGCAGCAGATTTATCCAATGCGATGTGTCACTTGATCTCAACTGCTGCTTCCGTGAGCACTGACTGTGGGGCTACTTTCTATAGACGCCCCCCCCCCCGCCCAAAATGTGCTTCATCCCCAAACTGACTACTACAAAGCGATCTGCCCAGCACCTGAGGGCAGCTGGATTCCTGACCTAATTTCAGGGGACACTAAACACCAACATGTGTGTCCTCTGCGTGCAGCTTGGGGCAGAGTGGGGCTCACCACCTAATCCTGTGCTGGTTCCAGTACATCATCTGCGCCCGCTGCCTCCTCTGGCTGCATCTCTGGCTTGCAAGCCAGTGTTCCCCTCTCACTATGGGGGCTTGACTTGTTTAACCCAATGCCTAACCCTGAGCTTAACCCTTTTGGATTTTCACCTCGTTCATTTCATTCGATCTGTCTATATAACTTCCAGCCTTGATTTGGGGGATCCTCCCTGGTTCATGGGGAGCTGAAGTCTGGAAGATTTACATGCTGTGCCTTGTGCCAGCGTGGGCCACAGAAAGCCTGGCAAAGATGACGCACCGCCTGCACTTTCTTCTCCCCCTCGCCCCACCCAGCCGCTTGAGTGCTGCTTTGCCCAGCAGGCTGCTCGCCTCCTCCTCCAGACCGCCCCCCACCCACTTCATTGCACACTCCACAAACCGATTTCAGGCTCTATGCCCAGTCTGGATTTTAGGGGAAAACGTGAACAAAGATGTTTTGATTTTTGGAGGTTTGGGTTTTTTTGGGGGGGAGTCTACCTATTATGGTGAGAAGACCCCCCCCCCGGGCCAAGCATGCCCCTCACACCATTCCTATCACCCTGTGGACCCACACTCTTCCTTGGCCATTGGACTCTGCACCTGGACAAGGGAATAAGATGGGAACTCACAGCCCCTGAGAGTCCACTCTGGGCCCTCAACAAAGCTGGGGACTTTGCTTCCATTTGCATTGCATTGCATTGTCAACCACAAGCCCGCATAGCAGATCACCCCTTTCAAAGACAAGAAAACAGGTGAAAGAAGTTAGGTTATTTGCTAAGGCTCACCCAGCCAGCAGGTTGCAGGACACTGCACCCTTCTATTTCCTGGCCTCCCTTGTCGAGTTATTATAAAAACCAAATACTTGAACCGTGACTGTAACCCAAACCACCTGAGTTGATGCTGACTCATAGCAACCCCACGTGACAGAGACAGGATTTCCCAGGCTGGCACCTTTATGGGAGAAGACGGTCACGTCTTTCTCCCACGAAGTGGCTTTTGAGTTCGAACTGCCAACCTTATATAGCTGTTGGGTACTTAACCAGTGTGCCATGCAGCCCCCTGCACGAATGTGGAGGTGCTTTGAAAAGTTCAAAGCCCTCTGGCAATGTAAGGGCGCACAATTAAAACACCAAGGTTTTTCACTTGCTCACTCTCCTCCTTTTCTGCCACCTCCCCAAAGTCCAGACCTATCCAAGAAATGTCATAAAACCATTTTTCAAAATGTCAAATGCCTGTGGACTTTTGCCCAAAGTAATTAAGCCCTTCCGTTTTCTCCAAGTCACAGTGTAGAACCCTGGGAGCTTCCAGAACATGCCCTTTGTCGTCCATCCTGAACTAATGGAAATCAAGGCTGAAGGCTGAGCTTGCAGGGGAGTCCAAGAGAGCCCGTCAGGGCCACTGTGGCCTGCCTGGCCCAACTCTGGCTGGCCTCCAGCAGCGACCACAAAGTGCTAAATAATAACAGAGTTGAATTGTTTACCCAATGACCGATGACTTCTGGTGGCACGGTCCACCGCAGCAGAGTTCCAGGGCCCCCAGGTTAAGGTGAGTGGTGCCAGAGGCAGGCCGATGGTCCTGGTCCTGGTCTCTACACCACCAGCCTGCCCATCTCCTCTCGTCTGGACACCTGGGCCGGAGCAAGAACACGAGCACGGGGCGGCAGAGTCTCAAGGGCTACTAGCATTTCAGTAATGCTGTTGGGGACTGACACCCAGCTAGATCCGTGTGCATGTATTGATTCCCTATTTCATCTTCTCAACACCCTCTCTTTTCTCTGATAAGCTCACACACTGGGTTACACAGTTGATAAAGGACAAACTGAGTCCGGGTCTGCCTGGTTTACCACGTGGGCCTCCTCTTAGACTTCTTCTTCCCCAGAAAGTATTGAACAGCATCATCTAATACATTTAGGCAATGGCAAGCCCAGTTAGGGGAGCAGTGTTGTTGTGTTTTTCCTTTTTAATTTTAACAGGCTTACTGACATATAATTCGCATAGCACACAGCCCAATGGCTTAAACACATAACGAAGAGTGTGCCATCATCACACAATCAATTTAAAAGTCTTTTTCCCATCCTTGTCCTCATTATTAGGAGCTGCCCACTTCCTCTCAGCACCTCCTGCTATGACCCTAAGGAACTATTAATCTAGTGACGGTCTATAGATTTACCCATCCTGATTTCATATGTAGAAAAACATACCCAACCACCACCACCACCACAACCACCACCACCACCTCCACCACCACCTCCACCACCTCCACCTCCACCACCTCCACTACCACCACCACCACCACCACCACCACCACCACCACCTCCACCACTACCACCACCACCACCACCACCACCACCTCCACCACCACCACCTCCACCACTACCACCACCACCACCACCATCACCACCACCACCACCACCACCACCACCACCACCACCACCTCCACCACCACCACCACCACCCCACCACCACCACCACCACCACCACCATCACCACCACCACCACCACCACCACCACCATCACCACCACCACCACCACCACCACCTCCACCACCACTACCACCACCACCACCACCACCACCACCACCACCACCATCACCACCACCATCACCACCACCACCACCACCAACACCACTACCACCACCACCACCACCACCAACACCAACACCTCCACCACCACCACCAACACCACCACCTCCACCACTACCACCACCACCATCACCACCACCACCACCACCACCACCACCACCACCTCCACCACCACCTCCACCACCACCATCACCACCACCACCACCACCACCACCACCACCACCTCCACCACCACCACCACCACCACCACCAACACCACTACCACCACCACCACCACCACCTCCACCACCACCACCACCACCACCCCCAACAAGAATAACCAACAGAAAAGACTAAAATCTAGAACAAATTCACAAAGGGCCAAGAAGGAGAAAGAATGATAAGCTGTTCAATTTTAACCTAACTACAGATGCATTGATCCATTTTCCAGTACGCCCTGCCTGATGGGCACATCTCTGATCAATGGCCAGAGGGGGTTCTCCGGAGGTGGGATCCACATGGGACCCCGGGGAATGGCTTTCTCGGCCACCCATAGCCTTGGCAGTGGGTTCCTAGCAAGGTAACGTGTCCCTCTGTAACCTGACCCCATTCTAGCTCCTTCTTGACTCGGACATGGCACTTTCCATGATCAGCATCACATGGGACCTCAAGAATACAGAGTCTTAAATCCTGTCTCTCATGTACTGTGCACAAGTCTTGGTGCTGGGACCCAGGGATCTCTATTTTCGAGTCTCCCGTGTGATTCTGATGATCAACCTCGCTTGGTGGCTTTGTTCAAGACCATAGACTTCGAGGAGATTGGCTTCTCTCTACTTCCACCCACCATCCTTTAAGCCAGTGCACACCTCAACATCCCGATGAGAATGTTTGCCATGATGGCCCCTGGGAATGTCCCTCTCACCTTACTCCAGGACACCTTTGACCTCCACCTGGTCTTCTAACATTAGGTAGAATGGGAGTTTAGAAGCTATAACCAAACCAGTGAACCAGTTGCCGTCAAATCAATACTGACTCATGACAATCCCCGTGTATCAGAACACATGCGCACATTAACCACTCGTACAACCCAGGGACTCCAGACACTGTAGTAGAGACCCCCATAGCAGTTCTGCCTCATAAAAGACCTCGCACTATCTTCCTGTCTTTCACAATGGGGGTGTTCCCAGGCACTGAGCTGCTGTGCCCTGCTGTGTGTCTGGCTGTGAACTTTCAGCAGCTCAGAGTCAAGCAAGAGACAGAAAATTTAAGTGTGGGGTTCCCGGAGGGGTGGATTCCCCAATAAACAAGGGAAGTCTTGACTTACTTGTACTTCCTTCCTAAGAACTTACTAGAACTTACTTACCAATCACATAGTTCACACGAGATTGGTGAATAAAGGCAAGTAAATCTACGCTTACCTTCCTTAAGGGGTCTTCCATTGCTGTGAGGGATTGTCAATTTGGAAAAAGTCTTGGCATCTGTAGAACGTGCGTTGAGGTTAGGAGAGGGGCAAATATCAGCAATACAGAGAAGCAGAATCTTGGATGTGATTAAGAAAATAAGGAAGAAATCATGCACGATGGGTTATTAAGAAGGCACAATTGTAATCTTGCACTTACCTTATTTCACTGGGAATTTGGCACTGGTTCTGGGGTCATCTAAGAAGCCACGCTAGGATAGGAAGGTAACTGAAGGAAGCCTGGATGTTTTCAGGGTCACTGCGTCATGGAGACTCACACTGCCCCTGTGGACACCAGAATGAAAGGCGGCCCGGTTCTGCTTCATCCTCGCCATCTTTGTCCATTCGAGCCCAGAGTTGCAGCTGGCATGGCCGTTCACCTCACTGAGGGTCTCCCTCGGGTTCACGGACTCTCCCGCAAGCCACAGGATGTCCTTCTCCGGGGACAGTTCCCCACGGATCACACTAGACCTAACGTCTGTCGGATGAAGTCTCTTCAGCCTCGCTTCCCAGGACCTTTCTGGCCATATTTCTTCCAAGACCGAAGGAATTGCCACGAGCTGTGGAGTTCGAGGCAAGGGCAGCTACCATAATAAACGAAGCAAGCACTGGTTTATGTGAGCTTTTCCCCTAATCTGATGTGAGCAGTTTCTCATCGTTAATGGGTGCTCATTTTGCTGGCCCTCCACGGCACCGTCCATATTCTTCCCCAACACCACCATTCAGATGCATCCACTGGGTCTTCTTGCCTCTTCCTTCATCGTTGACCAGCCTTGTGGGAAGATTCCCGAGTCTGGTCAGGTGCTTGTTAGTCTCAAAGTGGCAAGTTTGCTTTCTAACACGTTGAAGAGGTCGTTGGCAGCAGATGTACCCAGTGCAATGCCTTGTCTGGCAAACTTGGCTACCAGCAGCAACTTTGCCCCCGGGAGACTTCTCTGCTCCAGGTATGGCGGAGAAACTGCCCTCTGGGAATTTGGGGTCCAGGTTCACACACGTGAAAAATGACATAGTAGCGGAGGGTGCAAGTCACATTAAACAGAAGAACTATCACAAGGCAAAAGTGGCCACCATCCTAATGGCAGCCTTCATTTGGGGCCCAAACGCAATGTGTGCCCCACACTGTGATAGGTATTTATTTTATAGGCTGGCTCTCATTAAATGTTCACGACAAGCTTCTGGGATTACTGAAGGTCATCTAGCTGGAAAGCGGTGATTAATTGTCAGAGGGGTGGTGGGAAGACCATAAATTATGGGCAGTTCAGAAGGAGAGAGCCTGTGGGTGGCGTGGTCTGGAAAGAGCTTCCGGAAGGAGGTCAGGTCGTGAGACCTGAAGCTCGGTGGGGGTTGTGAGAGGGACCTGGGAGCGCAGAGGCCAGGGCGAGACATAGCCAGGGAGCAAATGAGTAAGCAACCCCCCCCCCCCTTGACAAGTCTGGGAGCCATTAGACACCAGGACAAATAAGCCAATAATTGTAGGGCTGAGGGGGGTAGGGCATGGTGGACACACCCAGTAATCATTCAGGGAGAAAGGACGAAGCAACAGGCCGGCACTGATGGCAATGTTGTGTTTTATCTGTGCATGTACACTTAATTATAAGGAGCGCTGGTGGTGTAGCGGTTACGGCTTGCGCTTCGATCTGTAGGGTTGCAGTGGAAAACTCCCAGCAGCTCCATGGGAGAACGACTGGGCTTCTGACTCATAAGCAGTCGCAAAGACCCACAGGGGCCGCTATGAGTCGGTACGGACTCGATGGCGGTGAGCTTGGCGTACATACACACGCATCCCACGGTGGCCTTTGGAAGTTCACGGGGGACATTCTGTGATCTTTTCACTTCATTTTCCCACAAACTTACAGAAGCGCTTTCACGTAGGTATATGTTACCACAACAGGGAGGGAAGAAAGAAAGTGAGGCCAAAGCCAGCAGCTCCCACACGGCTCAGGACAGGCTCAGGGAAAAGCAATTTGTGCCGAATGCCTTTCAATAAGGTCTGTATCTTTTTATCCAGGCGTCTCCTCCGAGGATTTACCCTAAATACAAACTCAGAGACAGTGAAAACTGGAAACGACGAACTGTCTCATAATAGCAGAATGCTTGAATACACGGTGGCATCTCTGCGTGACTACATAGTCTGTAGATCCTGAAATACATGTTTCTGAAGCATTGCAATGGCCTCAGAAAATGCATTCTCAAGGAAAGAGGCAGAAGGGCAACGCTGTGGCTTAAGCTCCCCCTTTGACATGGTGTAGATTGCTGGTGTGTCTAAGTGTCCTGGAGTCAACAGCGCCCCCGTGTGACAGAGAGGAACTGCCCTGCGGGTTTTCTGGGTGGCAATCTGGCCTCAGACTGCCAGGTCTTTCTAGCACAGAACCATCGGTGGGTTAAAACCACCAATCTTTTCGTTAGCAGCCAGGCGCTTAAATGCTGTGCCACCAGGGCACCTTTACAGTGCCATATCTCTGATGTCAGATGACGCGAGCACATGTCATGCGTGTGCATGCTCACTGCGATAGTTTATTGTATACGTCTGCTACTCTTACTAATCCATGGTGGCAGGGATGGAGGTTATGCATGGGCACAGCAACATGGACTTCCACTCACCAAGGCTGACTTGGCCACTGCCACTGCTGAGTGCCCCATTTGCCAGCAACAGAAACCAACATTAAGTCCGAGATATGGGACAATTTCTCGGGGAGATCAACCAGCAGCTTGGTGGCAGGTTGATTATATAGTACCACTTCCATCATGGAGGGGACAGCGGTTTGTTCTTACTGGAATAGAAACCTACTCTGGATATGGATTTGCCTTCCCTGCACGTGATGCTTCTGCCAAAACTATTATTCATAGACTTACAGAATGCCTCATCCACCGGCATGGCATCCCACATAGCATTGCTTCAGATCAAGGAACTCACTTTACAGCAAATGCAGTGCAGCAATGGGCCCATTCCATGGAATACACTGGTCGTATCATGTTCCTCATCATCCTGAAGCTGCCGGCTTGATAGAACGATGGAATGGGCTCCTAAAGACACAATTACAGAGCCAACTAGGTGGCAACAACTTGCGAGGCTGGGGCAATGTTCTCCAGGAAGCTGTACATGCTCTAAACCAGAAGCCAATATATGGTGCTGTGTCTCCAGTAGCCAGAATTCATGGGTCCAGGAACCAAGGACTGTAAGCTGGAGTGGCACCACTCACTATTACTCCTAGTGGTCCACTTGCAGCATTTTTGCTTCCTGTCCCAACAACCCTGCGTTCCTCAGGCCTGGAGGTCCTGGTTCTGAAGAAAGGAACTCTCCCACCTGGAAACACAGCACGGATTCCATTGAACTGGTGGCTGAGAATGCCTCCTGGCCACTTTGGGCTTCTCATGCCTTTGGATCAACAGGTCAGGAAGGGTGTCACTGTACTAAGTGGTGTGATTTATCCTGATTACCAAGGAGAAATTGGACTGGTGTTACATAATGGAGGTAAAGAAGAATATGTCTGGAATCCAGGAGATCACACAGGCTGACTCTTAGTGCTACCTTGCCCTGTGATTAAAGTAAATGGTAAATTACAGCAACCCAATTCTGACAGAACTTATAATGACCCAGACCCCTCAGGAAGGGAGGTCTGGGTGACCCCACCAGGCAAAAATCCACAGCAAGCTGAGGTGCTTGATGAGGGCAAAGGTAAAACAGAATGGGCAGTAGTAGAAGGTAGTTCTACCTATCAATTATGACCATGTGATCAATTGCAAAAGCGAGGTTTGTAATTGTCAATGTATTTCCTTTTATGTGCTTATTGCATATCTTTTCTTTGTTCAGGTATGATATATCAGATACAATTGGACTCGGTGTGTTTTCATTTATATGTATGATAGATGATTGATGATAAGTATAAGTGTGATTTCATCAATGTCCGGAAATTATATAAATATATATGGCTAAAGAATTGTGTACAGGTGCCAGGTTGGCAAGGGGTGGACTGTGATAGTTTACTGTGCCAGCCTGGCCGATAAACACAAGTGGGATTAATTGAAGAGAAGCTCGGTGAGCCTCGCCTTTCTTGACTCTTGCTCTTTAATCATCGGACCAGCGTGCGGCTGCCTTGCTTGTTCTGTGCCTCAATTTAAAGGGTACACTACCTGTGGGATGCATAGCCTGTGGACTGTGTCACTGTAAATTTAGTTCCCTTTAAGCCCACATGATTGGAATGCATATATCTGGAGCTGGGGACCGACAGTTGGTGACAGTTGGTGACCTGCCTTGCTGTTTCCTGCCTAGATATATATAGCCCAGCTCTCTCTAAAGAGGAGGAACTGGCGGCCCTCAAGACTTGAAGGACTGCCAGTGTCTCACAACTCTCTCAGGGGAGTGAGTTGCACTGAGCCATTTGTACTGCTTTATAATTTAACTGTTCATTTCTTGTAATATATATCTATCTATCTGTATATAATTTAACAGTTCATTTCTTGTGATATATATATATATATATAATTACTAACAATCTGGTTTTGTCTCTTCAGAGAACCCTAACACACTCACTCAGGGGAAAAGACAAAAAACACCAGCGTATGTTCCACAATTATCAGTACAGAGAGTATTACTGATGACTGAATATTTTCTTTGTAATTGAGTATATTTTCCAAGTTGTCTTCAGTGGGCATTTACTTTACAGTCATGAAAAAGACTCATCGTTAATCTTTAAAAACCTTGAATGTACAGATGTGCTTTACACAATTGATGTCTGTATGGATTGTGATAAGAGCTGTATGAGCCCCTAATAAAATTATTAAAAAAATAAATACCTTAAAGTCTCCATACTGTGCTTTGTACACTGTGTAGCAAAATCCACTGCCATCGAGTCAATGCCGACACCCAGTTACCCCTTAGGACAGGGTAGAACTGCCCCTGTGAGATTTTGAGACTGTAACTCTTTATGGGAGAAGAAAACCCCATCCGTCTTTCTCCTGCACATTATAAACGACTATACATTCTATATTATAATAGATGTACACATGGTACATGCAGTATAATAAACACCTCGCCTTGCCTTTACAAGACAATTCCTTCTTTTCCTCTGGTATGAAAACACTAACATTCCAGTGAAATGATTGCTCAGTGATTCCTCCCTTCATGGATTTTTGTTTTTTTGAAGTTCATTTGCACCTTCTTCTCCTGGGTTCCTGTGTAAAGCCCCCAGCCCTGTGGCTCCCCTTGATGGGAGCGCTCTAGAGCCCCTCATTAATGTTCTCGGGAGTCATTTAGATCAATCATCCTCCCCGGAGCCATAAATCTTAAATGAACGACACCCTCATTTCAGGCGACAGGTACCAAAGCCTCTTTCAAACTTGGTGATTTATGGGTCTGTGGCCTTCCGAAGGCTAGGAGTCCTTCATCAATATCCCCAGGGCCTTCCCAGGTACAAGAACGTATCACATCTGATGGAAAGACATTACTGTACTCGGGTCAATAGTTTCCACCTTTATCCTTTCTGCTTGGTTTGGCTTGCGGGTTTATTTATTTTTCTTCCTGCCATTGAAATAGTTGGGGTATTAGCTGAGCCAGAGAGGCAGTGCATTAAATATAACTTGATCAGAATCCCCGCCTGCCTTTGCCCTCGCTGCTAGAGGGGCAACATAAAGGTTAATAACAGGGAACAGCCTCCGCACGCTTAACCACAGCGCAGCTCCCCATCGCCAAGTGACAATTAGGAACCCTCCCTGAATGCCAATGATGGGTGATCAAACCGAGCTTCACCCAAACCAGGCAGACCTCTGCATTAGCTCAGCTCTCCATTCATCATGGATCTGACAGCCTGCAGAGCTCGGCGTTGAGCCTGCAGCTCAGCCTTTCTGTTTCCCCCGAGAAATGATGTATGCCACGAGGAGCGAGTGGGGGAGGAGCAGGGGAGGGGGAGAAGAAGAATGAGATGGCTTGTCTGAGGCATGCTTGGGCAGCAGCTCAAAGCGTCTATTTGTGACTTGAAAAGAAATATCTCACAGTGATCTTGCTTGTCCCTGCTTGCAATGTGCTGGCTCTCAGGCAAGGCCGAGGATGGCCCTACCTCCGATCGTCCTCTCTTTGGAAGGCAGCAGGGAAAATTGGAAGCAGCACCTAGCCAGCCGTGTGATGTTTTTCCACTGTAGGTCCCTCAAGGTCTTAGGGTTCCATCGAGGGTCCTCAGCGCCTGCAGAGGTACAGAGGTGGGAGGTTAGCAAAGGCCAGGCCCGGCAGCAACCTGTAAGCCTATTGCTTTTATTTGTAGACTGATCAAACATCTACAGGGCATGTCAAACACAGTAGCCTCCCTTGATTCGCACAACTTTGTGAGGAATCGGACACATATTGCTGTCTATTCCGGTTACTGTTATTGGTAACAAATCACTCCAAAACTTGAAAGCATTAAGACAACCATCATACATGAATTCTTTGGGGGCAAAAATTCAACTGGACCCAGAAGGAAATTCTGTTTTCTTTTTTAACGATTTATTGTGAGTGAAGGGAAGGGTTACAGAGCAGATAATCCATTCGACATTCAACAATGTGTACTCCTTTTGTTTCAACTCATCCATTGTGACCCCCTCACCATCACTCACCCCACTTCTTCCTTCTTTCCTCAGGTAAATGTAGCCCTCTGGGGGGCGGGGGTGTCAGCTCCAAATGTGAAGGGTGACTGGGAGCCATAGTCTGGGGAGTCCCACCAATCTCTATCCAACCAATAAACCTGGTCTCTTTTATAATTTTTAGCTTTGTTCCACATTTTTCTCCCATTCTATCTAGGATCTTCTGACAGCATATGTTTCTTGCCTCTGAGCCACACAGCCAGGACCTCAGTGGAGACCACTTCTTGGATGGGTCCTGAAAACCCAGGATCACTTTTGTTGTCTCCTTTGTTCTCTCCAGCTGACTGAAAACAGAGGCTCCACCAGTTAAGAATTACAAGGCCTGGGAAGAGGGAGGGGCCAATGGATAGAAGGAATAGCTCCCTCTGGGTTCCATTCACCATGTGGAAGACAGAGCCTCTGCTGAATACTTGAACTGACGGGAGTGAGAAATAGAGCTTTGGTTGTGTTAAGCTACTGAGATCGTGTTGGGGAAGAATGTCCAAAGCAGTTGACCCACACTGGCATTAGCCAATGAACTATGACAAGTTTCTGGGAAGACCCAGCAACAGATGGCAGTAGGAAGTCCATGTGGGGAAAGAAAACTCAATAACTAAAGATGAGACAAGCAGGTAAAAGGGCTCATCTTTCGTCTCACCTGGCAGCCAGTGTCTGCAAGGTGATAGTGGAGCCATGGCATGGCTGAGATGGACAGGGTGGAGTCTTGGACTCCATCTGGCACTGGGCTTCCTGTGGATTTCAGCTCTGGAGCACCCAGTTGGCATAGTGAAATACCAATCCTCTAAACCAGAGGTTCTCAGCCTGTGGGTGGTGACCCCTATGTGGGTCAAACGACCCTTTCACAGAGGTCTCCTGATTCATAACAATAGCAAAAGGACAGTGATGAAGTAGCAATGAAAATAATGTTATGGATGGGGGGGGGGTCACCACAACATGAGGAACTGTATGAAAGGGTCGCAGGATTAGGAAGGTTGAGAACCACTGCTCTCTACCACCCCTCACTATGACAGTTTTGTTATATGACATTGTGCATTTACAACAATAATAGAGAGTCTGTCCTATGATTTCCCACCTGAGCAGCATCCATCTGCTGTCTGAGATGAGAGTAATGCTCACTGTAGCGAGCAAGCTGGCGGGGCCAGGATTCTCAGTTGTGGAATGCCACGAGTTGGCAGAGAATGCATTCATTCTCCATTTTGTGATCCGATGTGGTCATCCTCCATTTTTGTGTAACACCAATTTTCACCTCATGACCAGGTCTTTGGAACCTACTCACGTTGCTGTTGGAGGGGAGCAGATGTACTTTAAAAGAAACAATGAGCATATTCAGAAAGGAGTCAGGCAGATCAGGGTAAGAGGACGAAAAGGCATGAACCTGGTGGCCCGTGACTTCAGAACAAAGCAGATTCTGGGACACAGGAGAAGAAGACAAATGAGTTTCCTTGACCAAAGGATAATGTCAGAGGACTGCTTATCAGGGAGACAGGCATTGTGTTGACTTGTACTTATATGAGGATTCAAAGTCAAAAACGATCTCCTTCAGTATGGACTGCAATTCAATGTAAAGAAACAAAAATCCTCACAACGGAACCAATAGGTTGATACAAAGAGAAGAGACAGAAGTTGTCAAGGATTTCACCTTGCTTGGATCCACACAATCTATGCTCACAGGAGTAGCTGCGAAGAAAGCAAATGCTGTATATTGCTTTGGGCAGATCTGCTGTATACGATCTCTTTAAACTACTGAAGGGCAAGGAGGTCACTTTGAAGCCTAAGGTGCGCCTGACTCAAGTCAAGGTATTCTCAATCGCCTCCTACGCGTGTGAAAGTTGAACACTGAATAAAGAATTCTGTGGAAGAACTGAAACATTTGAATCACCGTGTTGGTGAAGAATGTCCAAAGGGCCATGGGACTGCAACAAACAAATTCTGTCTTGAGCCACAATGTTCCGAAGAACTGAGGGTGGGGAGACTTTGGACATGTTATCCAGAGAGACCGGTCCCTGGAAAAAGACATCGCACTTGGTAAAGTAGACGGTCAATGACAAAGAGTAAGATGTTCAATGAGATATGCTTACACGGTGGCTGGTTACCCAGTGGGCTGGAACAGAAATTGCCACGATGGTGCAGGACTGGGCGGTTTCCTTCTGTTGTGCAGGGGGTACTATGAGTAGGGATGGACTCCATGGTACCTAACAACAAGAGTGTTCTTAGTAACTGCAGTCTGAAGACTGCAGGGCCAGGGAGCAAAGCCAGGGGCAGATTAGCGAACTGGAACTCAGAACACGAGGTAAGAGTCAGGAGGTGACCAATGTATGCAGATGGAAAGAGATGGTAGGACTGAGAGTTGACAGGATCAATCAGAGTGAAGGCCGCTGGGATGGAATTTCATGAGCAGCCGACTGCCTTCTAATAGCGATTCCGGTGGACTTCAAGGATGCCAACCAGGAGAAGGGGCACTGGGGAGGTCAGACAGACCCTGACATCCATCAGCAAGGACGCAGCCTATCTCCTCCCTTGTACTGCCGTGAATGATTGATACCAATGGGTGGGTAAGGCCTGGCTTCCTCTGTCTTCCCTACAACCCACATCTTCTCACACGGAGAATCCACCTTCATCTAACTCAGCAAGTAGGACCTAGCATTATCAGGCTAGCTGGGGGCACTGGACAATCATCTGTTACTTAGACACCCACAAAAGAGTTTCCCCAGGCAATGAGCTGCAAGGTTATTAACATTTACATTCTGCCCCCATGCCCAGGAGTTTGGCTTGCTATGTGTGAGGGACGAGAATTCTGCAAGTTTAGCGCCGTGAGACACGCTGTGCTTTGATGGGATAATTAAGCTTCTCGTCTAGAAAACCCGGGAACTCAAAATGACCAGGATGGGACATTGGGGTGCACACATGGTGAGGTCGGCCCCGAATCCTGTCTCTGTCAGGGCATGACCAAGTAGTGGTATTGGTTACTTCTCCCCTCCTCACAGGTTAGAAGGCTTCCGTGTGACCAGAAAACAATGATTTGGTTTGACCTACACGGAGCATCGGCTAGGCTACACATGGGCGGCCCCTGCTTTCTAAGACTTATCTCCTTGCCGTCCCACCCATCCTGCCCGGCTTATCATTCTGTCCAAAGTCTGCAAAGCAGTCGACTCCAGAGAAGACACTTGAGAAGTGCTGGAAGACACAGACTGCTGCTTTCTCCTGTCTCCCACCAGAGCAGAAGGTGAACCCCAAGGGGAAAAGCTCTCTCCAGAGGACCTTAGCTTAAACCCTACATAATCTTGCAACTTGAGTTATTTTTGATAAGTGACAGCTTTTGTTTCTTCCAAGCTGTATTCCCTTTTTCCTCCTGGGGACTTGTTGAGAGAAGAGATACTCAAGTGATTTGCACTTTGCGAATATCTGGATGGTAGTGTGTGTGGACGGGGAGTGGGGGGTGGAGGTGGGGGTGGCGGGGGTGGCAGGGAGGAGGGGATGGCATGAGGAATCGCTTAGACCAAACAATGTAGGTCACCATGGAAACACTCCTTAGAACATATGGTGGGGAAAGCAATCACTGTTCACACGGTTCATATGTTGCCGAGATATCCAATCGCCAAATTCAATTGTGGGCCCTTCAGTCATGCTCCGCCCTCTAAATGCCCGGGTGGCTGTGACCGGAGAGCTCTGGCTATTAGGAAGCCCTTCTCTTCCATGGCTAACCATCCTTATTAAAGAGAATGCCTTAATGAAGGCAACTTACTGTTGCCCTGTTGGTTAATTTGCAATCAGTGAAAGGTCAAGCTTCCATTAACACGGCGATTTTAGTAAGCAATTCCTAAAGTATTTTTATTCTGACAGCAGAGGCTTCTAAAAATATGACCCAAAAGCACATTGGTTTGACTCGTGCACTGGGAAAACAAGAGGTCTATCGTTCTCTTTTCACATGGAAAAGACAGGGAAAACCACCCTTTATTATGCAAAAGGGGCGTTTCTCAGACTTGCTTTTCTGACGGCCACCTCCCCTCCCCCGCCCCAAAGAAGTCTATAGGTGTGGATGACCCCAGGCCAGGAGTCATGGTTCCATAGGGCCATGTAAATCAAACCCCTGGAGGTGGCTGATGAACTCTTTGGTGCAGGTGGATCTGGAGGAATGTCACAAGGAGAGGAGCCGTGACTTTGACAGGTGAAGCCTCAGAGATGGACAGTCCCCACAGTTCTCGGTCTGGCCGGGCCTCAACCTCGTGACCCTGGAGAATGCAGGTGTTGCCTGCCCCCATGCACACTCCCCAGGCATCCAGGCTTCCCATGCAAACACGGGTGCCGTCCCCATAAGAGCTTAAGAGCTAGACTACAGACCTGGCCCACACCCTTGGTGCTCAGCCGGATCACCAGGCCCGTGCCAGGCACCCTAAGGACGCCCAGAAGATCTACTTGTGCTTCCTTTCTCCCCTGCTGGCTGATCCTGAACACAGTCCCAATACCTGATATGCGTGGGCTCAAGACGGACAGAGCTTGCCTGATACAGAAACCAAGTCTCGATAAAATAACCAGTTTCTGTACATTTACTCCTTCTTACAAATATTTCTGTGTGCAGCTACTGTGGCATTCTCAGATGCTTCCCCTTCCCCTCCCTGTGGCTTTTCTTCTCCCTATGGTGGGGATCAGATACCCCCTGTCTGCCCTGCCTGGAGACCTGGGAGGTTGGAGTCAGGGGATTGCATCTTTGTGCCCACGAGAGCGGCTGCATTGCTTATCCAGGGGTAATTGGCATTTAACAACTGAGGTCTCATTGTGGCAACAAACGATTTCCTGTTCAAGAAGTGGTCGACATCAGTTTGTAATCGGAGATTTTTTAAAAAAATCACTTTATTGGGGGCTCGTACAACTCTTACCACAATCCCTACATCCATCTATTGTGTCAAGCACTTTTGTCCATTTGTTGCCCTCATCATTCTCAAAACACTTTCTTTCTACTTGAGCCGTTGGTGTCAGCTCTTCATTTCCCCCCTCCCTCCCCTATCCTTCCTCCTTTACAAACCCTTGATAATTTATAAATTATGATTATTGCTTCATGTCTTACACTGTCCGATGTCCAGAGGAGATATTTTTGAAGTAGGAGACCATCTCCTGCATCTTAGAGTCACACCATCTGGGAGCCACCTACTTGGAATATGCATAAAGTTGGTCCCTTCCTTGCTTATCCTTGGGAACTACATTCTCATGCAAAGTCCCGTCTGAAAGCGCAGGTGCCTCTCCGAGAGGGACCGGAAGAACAGTTATTGCTTTTAAAGTGATCAAATTAGAGGCTAAATTTACCAAAGTAGAGAAATAAATTTATTCCAAGTACGAACAATGCTCTTAGTTACTCTCAGATCATTTCATAGCATACAAGGCCTGTCTGATCAGGCCTCGTCTTTAGACTCTGCCTCGACCACTGGGAGAAAGCCACATCGGAATTTTGTCAGACCTTCGATGAAGATCCTATCTCATCTCAGCACATCTCTGCCTAGACTTTTCTGCTTCCTTTTTCCATGCAAACTCAGACCCCTGCTCTAGGTCTCATCTTAAATGAAACTTCTGCTGGTCTCCTCTGATCCCCGGGGACATAACCCAGCAAACCAGGGGCTTCCATAGCTCTTATCATGACTGTGCTGTCATTTGTCCAAGGAACCTATGCATATGCTGGAGATTTTACAGCTGCATTGCCTATTATTATGTGCCCAACATCTAGCAGAGTGCTGGCTCATTAAATATCAGTGGAATGTATCTACATGGCCAATTTTAAGTACTGTGTCTCTAAGTCATCAAAACCTTTTCAAGAATTCCCTGACTTTTTGGTAATAAAAATGGATTAATTAACTCTGTCCTCCAGAGACGTTTCCTACCTTTGAGGTCCTCTCTTCTTGGGCAGAATCGACAGTTGGGTTGTGCCCTCATTATCTCATGTCTGGGCTTGCCCACATGTCAAACCAACCTGTGAGTTGCTACTGGTTGAAGATGTCCCAATACTGGTTTGTCCAGGTCACTCTAATGCTTAAAAGCCTCGGAGAGAGCAGAGTGAGCTACACAATAAAGTTCGTCTCTGCCTGTCCTTACAGCCCTGACCTATATTTCGGATCCACTTACATTCCACAGTGAATTGTTGGTTCTACTGAATTTCCTTACAGACTCTAGGCTTTTGAATAGATTACATACTCTGTCTGGAAGTTTCCCCCATTACCACCCTGTTGCTTATCAAGGTCTAGGTTATCAGTGACCGGTTCATATTCCACTTTTTCTGGGCAATAGTTCCTGGCCACTTGTGTTAGGCCTTTCCATGGTCAATGAAGAGGTTTGCCTCAATTTGGTTTAAGTGAAAAAAAGATCCTGCATGGGCTCATACTTGGTAAGTCCGGGGATGCACTTTAGGTATGACTTTAGGTGAGTGTTCTATTATTGTTAATTATTATTTCATCCTAGTTGATTTCTGAGTTAGATTTACCACTAAGAGGATGCTGGTGAGTTCATTTGGTAGCTCTGGAAACTCATGGCTTAAACTCACCAGCTTAGCAACCTAAGTTCTCGCTTTTTAAAGTTCTAACAAAAATAAATAAATAAAATTAAAATAAAGTTCTAACAAAAAGCCCAGAAGAGGCTCTCATTGGCCCTGCTTGGGTCACATGTCCACCCTGAACCTATTTCTAGGGTGCTCCGATTGACGGTCCGAGTCACGTGTTCACTTGGTGGACGCAGCCTCCCAGAACTGTATGAACTGAGAGACGGAATTGAGTGGCTCTCCAAAGGAAAACGGAAATATTGTCATTAGAAGAAAGGGGGGATGAGAAGCAGGCAGGCAAACCACTCCACATGTAAGTGGTCTCTCTCGACCCAGACTTCCCGTTGCCTTTTTGTTGTTGTTGAGAATATGCACAACAAAACACTCAACAATGAAACCGTTCCCCCATGCTCCATGTCATGGGATGGATTATCTTCTTTTTTTTAAAAAAAATCCTTTGATTGGGGCTCCTACAGCTCTTAGCACAATGCATCCCCCATCCATCGTGTCGGCACATTGGTCCACCTGCTGCAGTGTTGTGATGATCCCCACGCTCCTTTTCTGAGCAACCCCTCCTCAAGTTACATCGACTCCTCCCTCCCCTAAGATCTCTATTTAACTTTCCAAGATGCTGTTATTACTGTCGTCCCATAAGAGAGTTCTTAAAGAGCATAATGCTCAGCATAGATTTTTTTAATAGTTATAAACAGTTCTATTCTTTGGTTTTGAGGCAACTTCAGGGGGCTTTTTTGTTTGGTTATTTCTGTTCTAAAGTTTAAAGATTATCTCAGGGCAATAGTTTTTCCAAGCTTCATAGCTCCAGGAATTCCGAAGCCCATGAGAATGTGAAATTCTCCTCTAGGCTGCCCCTCTTTTGATCGGGATCCTTCTACGGAATCTTTGATCAAAATGTACAGGACGTAGCCAGACACCGTCAAGTTCTTCTGGTATCATGGGAAGAGAGGCCGTTAGACGTGGAGACGAGACCAAGTGCTGAGTCTTGGAAGTCTGCTTGTAAGAGACGAGACCAAGTGCTGAGTCTTGGAAGTCTGCCTGTAAAATTCTAAGATGCTGGGCACTGTGAAAGGGCGTTCGATTGCTCTTTTTGCGTATCCGCTTATCATTTCCCTGAGTGGCCCATGGGTATCATATGGCTGCCCTAGCCCCAAACACCACATCTTCACACCCCCATTCCAAGCAGATGGCAGAAGGGTACCGGTGGAAAGGGGCTTTCCTTAAGAAAATGGCCTGGGGGGTGGGGGGAGAGAAAATGTTCCATTATTGTTTGTGCGAATGATTGTACAACTCTTCTCCATATGACTGAAGTATTGAATTGTGTGCTATGTGGATTAAGTGCTAATAAAACCTAAAAAAGAAAGAAAATGGCCTCGGAGAGCACCTAGAACACTTGCATAAGACTGAGAAGAAGCCGCTAAGAATGAAGATGTGGCCAAGGGAATAGAGTAGCTGAGATGGGGTTAGTTCAAGTAAGAGTCACTCCTCGGGCTGGAATGCTCAAGTATTGGCTAGGCAACTCAGGGTGACTGCCCTGGATTCTTCTTTCTCCACTCATCTGCTAGGGATGGAGAATTTACGCGTGCAAGGAGCTGCGCGTTTATGACTGTTCCTTAGCCTCTGAGGCTGCTTTACAGCAGGCATGACGGCCTCTACTTTGCATTCTGCACACTGCCTTACAGTCAGTAGCTGTCCGATGAGGGTTCCTTGTTTGATGGCGCCATGTTGAGAGTCGCTGTGGGGTCTTGTGGAGAAGGCTCTCTCTCTGCCCTCATTGCTAAGGGGCATGGAAGACAAAAGTGTTTGCATCATTTGAATAAACACTCCCTGCCGACAAGTCCATGGCAGCTCATGGCAACCCTAAGCGATGGGGTAGGACAGTTCCTGTGTGTTTCTGAGACTGTAACTCTTTAATGGAGTCGAAAGGCTCGTCTCTGACCCATGGAGCAGCTGGTGGTTTCAAACTGCTGACCTTTTGGTTAGCAGCCCAACATGTAACCACTACACCACCATGGCTCTCAAGTGAATGTGTGTGTGTGTGTGTGTGTGTGAGTGTGTAGCTGCAAACTATCTTCTGGTCAACTTGCAAATTATTGGACCATTTTATTTGCATAGCCCATTAGCAGGCTATTTACATATGCAGATGGAATTAGACAGGCCATATATGAAACTCAGCTAACTGGTCTCCTTTTTATGCGGACCCTGCTTCCCTTTTCATGTTATTGCAAAATACCCCCTCCCTGGATCTTAATTCGCAATCTTAAGACTTCAGAAATGGAATCCAGGAACAAAATGACCATCTTCTTGCTGTCAAACACAGGATGCTCCAATAGGGGCACAGAAGGGTGTCAGGGTGCCCATTTTACTTTGACACAATTTCTATCGACAACATTTCCAATTCCTAAAACTTAATCTGGATAGATAAGAGGACATTTGAGATTTCTGCCCCACCCCCCTAGTTTCATGGTTTCCCAGCTGACTGGCTGAAAGCAGGATGTTTACAAAGCACTCTAAGCGATGGAAGGGAAAGGCTTCCAGACCTACTATTATCTGCCTCCAAGTGGCTCCAGAGTGTTGCACTCTGCCATTGCTGTGCCGCTGTGAACAATTGAAAGCACCGGAATCTTTGTTCCCACCACATGCCCACCCCTTCCATTTTCTTCAGGGGGATCACCACTTGAATTTTAAATGTAGCAAGTTAGGACTGCAAGCCATTGTCAGAGGCTCTTTGGCTAGCAAGTGATGAGATTTTAGGTGGCTGTCCAGGAACTTGGGGGGGAGGGGCAGAGCGGGGAGGAAGAGCAGATAGACCTACTCAACCCTCTTGTATTAGCCGCCGCTTACTGTGCAAAAAAAAGGCCCCAAAGGAAGTAGCTCGTACCAAGAAGCCTGCACTGCCTGGCACTGTTTCTGTGGGCAGGACCCAGCAGAGGCTAGGCTGGATGGGCCTGCCTCAGATTTCTCACCAGGATACAGTCAAGGTGATGGTCCAGGGCTGGAGTCATCTGAAGACTTGACGGGCGGGGCTGGGGCTTCTAGGCTGTCTCGCTCTCATAGCTGTTGCTAGTCTTGCCACATGGTTTTCCGCTGGAATCTCCTCCGGGCATGGGAGCTGGTTTCCGCCACATAAGTGAATGAAGAGAGAAACAAAGGGAGAGGCTATCACACTTTAAATAGACTCCTTATATACTAGAACATAAGTTACATACGTTCACTGCTACCATAGTCTATTTTTCAGAAGTGACTCACTAGGAAACGACAATTAAGCTCCACCTATTGAAGGGAAGAGTTTCAAAGAATTTGTAGTCATATTTTAAAACTACTACCAAGTTTGCTGCCATCAGGCCGATCCCTACTCATAGTGACCCTATATCTAAAAACCCTGGGGGCAGAGTAGGCTATGTGTTGGACTACCAACAGCCAGGCCAGCAGTTCTATTCCATCAGCTGCTCTGTGGGAGAACGAGGAGGCTTTCTACTCCTACCAAAAGTTACTGTCTCAAAATACTCCAGGGGCAACTCTATTTGGTCCTATAGGGTCGCTACGATAAAACCACAAAAGGTCTCTTTAATTTGTCCCTTTTTTGTTTCAGTATCTGCAAAAAGTTGGTGGTACAAATAGGTAATTTACTCAACTGTTAACGGAAAAGTGGAGGTTCCAGTGGACCCAGACCTACCTGGGATAAAGGTTTGACCATCGAAGAGGTAGTTAGCTTACTGTGCCAAACTGGCTGATAAACACATGTGGGGTTAATTGAAGGGTGGAGGGATAAATGGCTCAGTGAGCCTTGCCTTTATAGTTCTCCAGTTGCTTGCTTTGTGATGGTCGGACCAGTGTGTAGCTGCCTTAGCCAGTTCCCTGCTTCAGCTGGCAAGGCTCACTTTCTGCAAGACATCCCCGAGGAGAAGCCGCATGGACCTGCCCTGATGCAGCCCTGGGTGCTGGAGCAGCCGTGTGGAGACCCCTGCCAGCACTGAGATGCTTACACATTCACTGATATGGCTTTCCTCCCGCAGTTTCGGTGTCATAGTGTATGTTTTGTGAGATGGAGGAGGACTTTGTGGATTGGTGTCCGACATATGGGTTAATGATGGACTTGTGGGTTTGGGCAGCACTGGGTTGGGATGTTTTCTTGATGTTTCTTGATCTTTAAATAAAACCCCCTCTTATCCGTGAGTTTCTGTGGATTTGTTTCTCTAATGTGCCGAATAACACAATCTACTACTGAAAAGCAACCACTGCACCCTGATGCAGCCTGGGTCACGACTCACACACATGCTGTCACCACGAGTCAGAATCAACTCAATGGTAAGTGGGTTTCTCTGCAAAAAACAATGGCAGGGATTTAATCTGGTCAGCAAATGGATGAATGAATTACCCACTCCCTCCGACTATTGGGCAAGTCATCAGAATTTCAGCTTCCTACCTTAAACAAGTTACAATCTAAAGCCAAATTCACTGCAATTTAGTCTATTCCAACTCATGGCAACCCTCTAGGACAGAGTTGAGCTATCCCTGTGGGTTCCAAGACTGTAACTCTTCTCTTCGTTAAAAAAAAATCATTCTATGGGGGGCTCTTACAGTTCTTATCACAATCCATATATACATCCATTGTGTCTAGCACATTTGTACGCATGTTGCCTTTATCATTTTCAAAACATTTTCTTTCTACTTGAGTCCTTGGTATCAGCTCACTCCCCCCTCCCCCACCCTCCCTCCCTCATGACCCCATGATTATTTATTATTTTTTTCATGTCTTACACCGACCGCTGTCTCCCTTCACCCACTTTCCTGTTGTCCATCCCCCTGGGAGGGGATTATATGTTGATCATTGTGATCGATACTCCCTTTCTCCCCCAATCTTACCTTCCCCTCCTGGTATCACCACTCTCATTATTGGTCCTCTTATCTGTACCAGTGCACAAGCTCTGGTCTAGCCGGATTTGTAAGGTAGAACTGGGGTCTTGATAGTGTGGGGGGAGTGGGGAGGAAGCATTAAAGAACTAAAGTTGTGTGTTTCATCATTGCTATACTACACCCTGATTGGCTCATCTCTTCCCTGCGACCCTTCTGTGAGAGGATGTCCAATTGTCTACAGACGGGCTTTGGGTCTCCACTCCGCCCTCCCCCTCATTCACATGGATGTGATTTTGTTTGTTTGTTTGTTCTGGATCGACTGTAACTCTTCATGGGAATAAAAGCCTCCCCGTTCTCCCATGGAGCAGCTGGTGGTTTCGAACTGTGAACCTTGTGGATCACAGGCCAACCAACACATAACCACTCTTCCACCATGGCTCCTTCCCTAAACAAATAGGTGCGCCCAAAGACTAAAAGATGCTGATGAGTTGGGTCTGAAAAAGCCAGATGTCTTCTTCCAGCTTTTCACACAGCACTCTCCTGTGACCTCCACGAGTCTGCAGGCCCGGGAGGCCGTTCTCCCCGGGTGTACTCAGAGAGCGGGATGCCTGTGAGGACAGGTTCTGAGTAGGACCAGAAAGGGTTGTGGTTGTCCTAATCTAGATTAATAGGTCAGCTCGTAGGCAGCAGATGGCAAGACCGGAGTAGGGAATTAGCTGGTTCTCTTCTGCTGCTGGCTGGCAAAGACTAGTCACAGATGGCGAGGGTGAGGCTACACGCAGACCCAGGCCTGGGACCACGCAAGTGCCAGAGCCTAACTACACTCATTCACAGCACTTTTGAGGTGTGCGCAGGCTCCGTGGGCAGGATTCTAGGCGTGGGTCTTTAGAGTGGAGACCATGGTGGTGTGGACTCCTTGGTGGCTCTTCACACACGACATGAGGAAGGAGCCCGTGGTACCAGATGGAGAGGTTGTGAGAACAGAGCGTGACTGTCAGGCCACAGAGCGAAGCATCATGCCATAGAGACAGATGGTGAGAGGGATGCCCCCGTCTGTCAGCGTGGCTTACTGCCTTTCAATACTCAGCCTGCCCGTGTGCCCTGCACACGTGGTCTCTTCGAGAGTTCCTGTTTCCGAAGTGTTTTTTTTTTTAATTTAGAAGTCAAATGTAAGTGTGTTCCAAGGTTTATTTCAGGAAAAGGGTGCTTCGTAGCTTTTCTTTTTATCATATTTAGAGACACCTGGGATTCTGATAGACGAATAAGTTAGAACTGCATAATTATGAAATTGGGTATTAGAGAAGATGTAACATAGAATAGAGTCGGGAGTCTTTCTAGTACATTGCTGTCATGGAGATACCAGTGTGAGAACAGAGGATGTGGGGAACAGGAGCCAACAGATTGCCTATACATGTCACGACCCGCCTAAAGGAAGTCTGAGCCTTTAGATGCACGCAGGAAGTTCCTGTATTTTAAAGGACTCCACTCTAACCCTTGCCTCCACATCCCTACTTACCGAGCAGGTATCCATTGAGTCAAAGAGATATGCCCACCGAAGCCCAAGGGATATACCCACTGAAGTAAGGTAAGCAAGCCGTACCCTTTCAGACCTCACTATAGGTGCCCAGGAGCCAGAAATCTGTGCTCAAATGGCCTTGAAGACATTCCCAGGGCTCTATGGAGGCTCTTTTCTGAATCTTGGGTCTAAGAAAGTGGGGGAGGTGTCAAAGGGTGAATTGTTTTGGGGAGGGAGAGGAAAGTGGAATTGGAACTGGGATATGTGGGCTACCATGTCCATGAAATGGGAGGCAAGTTGCAGGGTGGGGCTGAACTGACTGGGAGAAGGGAAGAGGGTGTGGGGTGGTAGATGGGCTCTTGTTTCAGCAGGAAACTGAGAAGTCTTAGGATTCTAAGTGTAAACCTGGTCTTCCAAGTGGTTATAAAAGTACATTTATCTAGGTAGAAGAATATATACATATTTGTTTTATACCTTTTATATATCAAGACATATGATATGTGAACATCATCTCTTCCTGGGTTCTATACATGTTAATGAGCCCTGATGACATAGTAGGTTAAGCATTGGGTTGCTAACTACAAAGCTGGTGGGAGGTTCAAACCCACCAGCCCCTCTGTGGGAGAAAGATAGACTTTCTGCTCCCAAAAGAGTTACAATCTTAGAAACCCTGTGGAACAGTTAGTTCTACTCTGTCCTAGAGGCTCCTATGAGTCAGGATCAACTCCATGGCAGTGGGGTTTTACAGGTTAGGGCTGATCTTGGCCTCCCATTTAATACAGAATCAGGTGGAATCAGTTTGATCTGGGTCTTCAAGTGCTTTGACGATTCCCACTGTTCTTCTGCAGGAATATCCCATAAGTCCAAGTGGTCAACCCATGGCGGGCTCAGGCCACATCCTTTCTTATGTCAGGGCTCATACTGTCTCTTCCAACCCAGGCCTCTCCTCACAAAGGACTCAGCATGTGCCCTGCCTGCATTTGTTTAGGTTCAACCTACTGTTGGGAAACCCAGTCCAAATCTCACAGGACCCCTCTAAAAGTGTTCATCTGAGCAACTTAGTAGCACTCAAAATGTAGGCAACCATGTGTGGCCATTTTTCTTATGAACATTAAGGGAGGGCTATAAGATAGAGAGAAGTCCGTACACGCAATAGCTTTCAAACCAGGAAAGAGACCCCGAACAAAGACACAAACAAGAAATTCTGACAGTGGGAGTAGAATCAGGAGAACGTAGGGCAGGAAGAATGTACCAAGGAAGAGATGATCTGCATTGTCAGAAGGCTGCAGGCAGGTCGGTTGAAAAAGATGCTCAAAATAGAACCTTTGTCCACCAGGAAAGAGGTCTTTTGCTACCACGGAGGGAACAGTAGATTGTGTTGGTGAAAGCAACAATGGCGGGGAAGTGAGAGATGAGAACGTGAAGGTGGCAAATGTACTTTAATGCTTCTCTCAAGAAGTTGGATTTTGAGAAGAACAGAGATCGAGTAGGTTCAGGGGCTTGCAGCTTGCGTGTTACTGTTATGCTCAAAGCATCGGGAGAATGAGTGAGTTTGTGGTGAAAGGAGCTGGAATTGAAGAAGAACTTGATCGTGGGTAAAGCACAGATAGTTAATTAAACAAAACCTGGGATCCAGTGAACTGGTGGAGAGGTTAACTTTGATGAAAATAAAAGGCACTTCTTGCTACAAGTGAGGAAAGGAAGACGAATGAAAGCAACAGAGAGACAGAAAGATGAAGAGACTGGACTTAACGAGAAGAGACTGGCTGTCCTTACAGAAGAAACAGCCAGAAGAGCCAAGTGTCCCGAGGCAGGTCCAGATTCATATATTTAAATATCATATTTCCCATTCATCCCTTGTACATTTATTCAATGGCCCGAGTGTGCCAGCCACGACTAGGCACTGAAATTTACGGAGCTGGGACTCTTCGCATAATTTTGTAATTTGTTCTGTCGGTGATTCAAGTGAGATTTACTTTCTATCCTTCTGGAAGTCAGAAATAGATGTATGAATCAGAAGAGAGTCCTTTGTCAGGCCAGCTGCCCCCCACCTGGGGTTTGAGAAGCAAGGGCAGGCAGAAAGGTGGAGGGAAGGAAGGGATGCATGAAAAGGAGGCTTAGACCCAGTCGATCCCAGGCCGATGCGACTTAAATCAGGGTGGGGGTGGGGGGGGCGGACCCCTTGCATCACTCAGGCCAAGCTGCAATCAAAGGTACCATCGCCTCGCTCTACCACTAGCAGGAAGACCGGCCTAAATCGGGTCTATCTACGGCGGCTGAGCAGGACCAGAAACAGAGCTAGTCAAGTTTCCAAGTGACCGTGGCGCGGAAATCTACTTCCTAAAGCTACTTCAGGTCCCGACTACCTACCTTTGCCCTAGGGTTGATGGATGAGGGCGAGGAGGGGTGGGGCGGGGGAGTGAACAAGCGATGGGCGGGGCACATTACCTTTTCTCTTTAGTCATTGGCCGTGGTGGGCACAGAGTCCCGCCCCTCGTGCCGCCTCCGACAGGCTCTCCGAGCGGTCACTCGAGGAGCCTCCGCCGCCGCCCCTTGCCGCGGCCACGCCCCTCGCCGCGGCCACGCCCCTCGCCGTGGCTGGGATCTCGCGGGAAGAGCGGCGGGCACGGCTGTGGCTCCGTCTCCCGGCGGCGCGCGGAGCGGGAGGGCTTGCTTCACACCAGCGCTTCCTCGCGGAGCGACTGGAGCTGCCGCCGCCGCAGGCCTGGGCCGTTCCTTCCCTGCCGCCGAAAGCGGCTTCTTCCCTCGGGCTCCGGAGCCCACTCGCCCCCCGACGCTGCCTAGGTGAGGAAGTCGGAGCGCCTCTCCGCTCCGCGGCGACCCTGAGGAGCCGGGGCGGGCGGGCTCGCCCTGGGGGCGGCTCCGAGGGGGGCGGCTCGGCGCTGCCTGGTGGGCGCGGGGCTCGGTAGGGTTCGGGCGTGCGAGGGGCCAAGAGGCGGACCGGTGAGGCTGAGGGCGGACACGGGAGGGCGGTGTGGAGGATGCCAGGACTGCTCGGGGGAAGGCGACGATTTATTGGGGTCTTGGGGCTCTTCCGGCTGGGGGGTGGGATGGGTGGCGGCGGCGTCGAAGGTCCCAGGGCTTCGGGACGGAGGGCGATGTGTCGGCGCCCCGGGGTTCCTCGAGGCGGGTTCCGGAACGAGGAGCCCGTTTCTCGGGACGACGTCGGGCTCCTCGAGAGCATAGGGTGCAGTTCAGCGAGGTCCCGAGCCTCTGAGGGGACAGATACAGGGACCTCGGGCGTCCTGTGAGTGGGGGAACGTCTATTTCGCTTTCTTAGCCGAGAAAAGCTGGAGCTGATTAGGGTTCCGGAAAGAGGGGTCTGCGTCTCGGGGTCCCCCGGGGCCCGAAGCCGCCCTCGTGGGTTGGTTTGGGGGGCGGAAGGGCGCCCGGTGGGACCGGCGCCTGTACTGGGGGTTCTGCTTGGCCCGGTGGGGGGCGGTCACTGGGCTTGGGGAGTGCGCGGCTGGCTGTCTTGGGGTGAGCAGGCGGGTTTGGGGAGAGCGCCTGGCTGGCTGCGGGTGGGAGGGCGTTTTGGTGACACGCTGTGCCCGCCCAGGAGAAAGTCCAGCCGGAGCAGGAAGCTGGGACCTTTTGGGGTCCCGTCTCTGGCTCTGTTCTCCAGGCGGGCTTTTCCTGGAGAATTGATCCCAGTGGTCTGGCGCGGCAGTCTTCTTTGCTCTGCCGCGGAATCCCTGTGGGGGCGTGTTGCTTCCCGCTGGAGCCCCGGGAGCCCGAGAGTTGGCAGCACCCCTGGCAGTCCAGGGAGGGCTCCCTAGCAGGCGAGTATGTGTTTAGGTGGTGAGAACGCCTGTCGCCTGGGCGTCGGTGACAGCACCTGAGCCCCTAGAGGCCGCCGAGGGAGGGGTCGGCCTTTCGGGTCCTGCATTTTTATATCTGCCGGAAGTCCTGCGAGAATGGTCGGCGGTCAAGTCGTGCTGGGAATTGCGCCCTGGCTTCCCTCTGTCCCTTGGAGAGAGAGTGCATTTGTGATGAGAGCTAACTTCTAGTTCTTTCTCTCGTATCTCAGAGCCAGAGCTCTGCGGACGCCTAGATACTTTCATACCTGTAAACTCTCCCTGCCATCAAGTCACATTCGACTCAAAGCGACTCTAAAGGACGGAATAGAGCAGCTCCTGTGGGTTTCGGAGACGGTAACTCTTTACAGGAATAGAAAGCCTTGTCTGTCTTCCATGGAGCTGCTGGGGGTTTCCAACTGCTGACCTTGGGGTAGCAGCCCAACAGGCAAGCACTATGTCACTTGGTTCTTTCTTGATCATTAATCCAGACTGAAGTAAAATTCAAATAAAATGATATATATAGTGCCCCCCCAAAATGGATAGGTTAGCAAGTCTTGGTGCTCGCCTAACAGTGGTGTCACCCTAAAAGCCACTGCCGCCCAGTCCGTTCTGACCCTTAGCGGCCCTGTAGGGTAGAGTAGAATTGCCCTCTCGGGGTTCCTAAAGCTGCATCGTTCATGGAAGCAGACCACCACATCATTCTCCCTCCCTCTCCTGGTGGGTTCCACCTGCTGACCTTTTGGTTAGCTGCGGAGCACTTCAACCATGGCGGCACCAGGGCTCCTTCCTCTTAACAACAACAACAACAACAACAACAACAACAACAACAACAACAACGAAGCTCCCAGCCATAGAGTCGATTTCGGCTCACAGTGATCCTACAGGTAGGGTAGAAAGAACTGCCCCTGTGAGTTTCCGAGACTGTAACTCTTCACCGGAGTAGAAAGACCCACCTTTCTCTTATGGTGGTTTCAAACTACTAACCTTGCAGATCACAGCTCAATGCGTGGGCACCCCCACTTAGCACAGAAGCCAAATGATGTCTAATGTGGCAAATAGGTCGCCTGGGGCCAGGACTCCTAATAGTTCTGTAAATCTGTAATTTGGGTAAACAGATAAAGTTGCGTATACCAAAGCAAACAATTATGTCTACTTTGGTCTTTTACTTTTTTTTTAAATGACATTTTTTTACTTTTGAATTAGATTAGGGATTGTGAACCTGATCCTTGAATTTTACAATAATAATTTTTTAAAACAAGGACATAGCACTGTTGAATGTTTGGAGGAGCTTAAATTTAACTCCCCTTTTTCTTTTGTCTTTTGGCCATCTGTCAAATCAAAATGGCTGATGAGCATTTGTTTATCAAAACTGGTCAGCTGAGCAGATACTTGGTGGGGACTGCAGCCATAAAGCCTAAGGAGACCTTTTATTTATTTCTCTCAGTGCTGTGAAGAAAGACCCGTGATTGCGCACGTTTCAGTAGCTTTTAAAAATTGAGCAGCGTTCATCATTTCTAAGTTGGATGGCAGTGAGTGAGAGAAACTAATCAATAATGATTCCCGTCTGCATGCACCCTACATCAAGAGGGCAAGACAATAAAGTACATTCATAAAACAATTGTCCGGTTACTGAGGTGAAGAGTTCTTAGGGTTCAGCTCTATTTTATAACTCTTGATAACAGGAGCCCGGATGGCTACTCCCATACAGTTACCGTCTCAAAACCCACGGGGCCGTTCTGCCCTGCCCTATAGGGTCACCGTGAGTCGGAATCACCTCCATGGCTGTGAGTTTGGCTTTTTTTGGTTTGAGATAATAGTCATTGTCTGCCATAACAGGAAAACCAGATGATGGTCTAATTACTAAAGGAAAATGAACTTATCAACTCTACTCATAGAGTACAGTTGTAGAGTTTGAGTGTTAAGTACAGATAATTACAGACTTTTAGAGGATTATCATTTTGTTTTATGTATGCACTTTTATGTATTTTTAAGGATTCACATCAAATTTACCAGTCTTGGAGGGGTTCTTCGGAGTGAGGTGGGGTGTTGCAGAAGAGAGTCTACTCCTCTTTTATACGAGTATATTAGTTAAATCAATTTCAGTGAGTTGGTGTTGCATTGCAAAAAGTGCGTATTAGAGAAGTGCAAACATTACAACATTTTGGTGAGTGTGCACATTTTAAAAATATGCAGTGTGTACAAGGTTTTTGTCAATGTTGCCACCTGTGGGTACTAACGGAACAAGTGAACAAAAGTGTTTCAAGAACCTGAACGTGTGGGGCTTGTTGGGGCTGGAGCTGAGTCTCCAGAACCTTTCCTCAGCAACTCGGTGATGTGATCAGTGTGTTTTATGGATGGTTTCTCCCCTGCTTGCAGTACCCATGCCATGCCACCTGGCCAACTGTTACATGCCGATAAGTGATCCATCTCTGCTTGCTTGGAGATGATGAGAGCTGCTCATTTTCAAAGTTACTTAATAAATAAAAGACCGAAACGTAAAGAAAACACACTTAGATGCTGGTCATCTAATGATATAAAGACCAAGAAATCTTAGGTCTTTTTCTTCCCCTGCAATATTTGTCTTCTGAGTTCAGAAAGGAAGTAGTTTGGGGTAAACAGATAAAGTTGAGTATACCAAAGCAAACACATCTGTCCTCCTAGGGAAGACTGAGGAGCCTGGGCAGGCAGCACAGTGGTTAAGCCTCAGCGGCTAACCCGAATGCACCCAGGTGATCTGCTTTCACAAGGATTACAGCCACGGAACCCTGTGGTGCGGATTTGCTTGATCATAGGGAGTCACAAGGAGGCTGAATTGATTTGTGCCTTTGCCCAAGGAAACAGGAATCGGGTGTGCTTTCGTGGCTGGGTAGAAGGTGTTCTTACCGTGGCACAATTTCTTTTGGACAAACACATGCACCTCAGAGAGATAAAGTTTTTTGTGTGTGAGATGTATAAAATATAAAGATCCTAGCTCTTTTATTATTACACTGCTGAAAATGACAGTGTCATTTTTTGTCATTCACAATCCTACAGTCATGAATGTCATATGCTAAAGTAAGTTCTAGAAAGGAAGTCGTAAGTCTGGGAGTTCTAATTATCACTCTACTACTGACCATGTGACCTTCTGTTTCCATGAGTAAACCATTAGAGCAAGAGGGGGCAAATCTGAAGAAAACACTCGCTGTTGAATTGACTCATGGCAACCCTGTGTCCGTAGTTTGCAAGACTGTAATTTAGAACCAGATCACCAAACCTTTGCCCCAACACGCCTCTGGGTGTGTTTAAAATGCCATATTTTCCATGAACAACCAGTTCCTAACCATCCGCACTGCCCAGGGACTCCTGAAGGAGACCCCTGTGAATTTACAGTTGAGTTCTAATGTCTGAGATTCTACCGCATTGGTTTTTCCTGTTGCAGATCTGCAGTACTCGGTGCTATCGAGTCAGTTCTGAGCCCTGGTGGCGTGGTGGGTTACACATTCGCAGCAAACCTCATGGTCAGCAGTTTGAACCCACCAGCTGTTCCTCCGGAGAAAGGTGAAGTTCTCTGCTCCAGGAAAGAGGTACAGCCTCAGAAAAAGGGACACTTCTGCTCTGTCCTCTCCGGTAGCTATGAGATGATCTCCCATGTTATACTAAAAAGAACAGTTGCCACAAGAGCAACCAGCCTTAGGCTACAAGTTCTTAAATATAATTTCTTATACATCTTACATAATTTTGGAAGCCTCTTCCTTTAAAGATGTATGAAAAATAGTCCGTTCTGAAGTATGCATTCATGAAGCCAAATGATTTCCTTTTGATAACCTCGGTGCGTCTGTTAAAGCATTATTGCTTTTCTTTTTCTGCTTCATGGATCTATAATAGGGCATCCGTGTGGTAATGCAATGTTCTTATGTAACTCATGTTGTAGACTGAGATCTCTTAGTGCATGCCTTCAGACGCGCCCCTTAAATTCATCCTTCATGTAGCTGCCATGGTCATCTAACGTAACAAATCCATGCGTGGGTTCTTTTTCAAACCCATCCTGCCCCATTACGTACAGTGGTGGTGGTGGCAGTTGCTATTGAATCTATTCTGATTCAACCCCTGGTGTGCAGAGTAGAATTGTTGATGGTATTTAGACCTACCTTTTTTATCATTAAGAGGAGCCCTGGTGGCATAGTGTTTATGCGTTGGGTTGCTTAACCACAAAGTCAGCAGTTCAAAACCGCCAGCCACTCTGAGGGAGAAAGTCGGGGTTTCCTACTCCTATAAAGAGTTACAGTCTGGGAATCTCACAGGGTCAGTTCTACTCTGCTCTGTAGGGTCGCTGTGAGTCAGCATCGACTTGGTGGCATTAGTTTTTTGGTTTTTTTTGTATCTTTACCAGGAGTCCAGGTAGTGCAGTGGTTAAGTGCTTGGCTGCTAAGGGAAAGGTTGGCCGTTTGTACCCACCAGATGCTCCATGGAGGAAAGATGCACCCTACCTCTATGAAGATCTCCACCTTGCACACCCTATAGGGCAGTTTTCCTCTGTCCCTCAGCATTGTCATGGCCCGAAGCTGTCCTATGGCGCTGAGTCTGTCATTGCAAGGGGCCTTTATCATGTAGCTCTTCTCCTGTGTTTATACTTGCCCTTGCCTTCAATCCCTCGTTCCAGTTGTGCTAAGGGGAGCAGTTGACTGAGGAGCCGTCCTGTTTCCTCCATCCGGATGCCTTTCCTCCTCCTGTCTTGCTGATAAACGAGCGGTATTTTCAGGACTCAGCCCAAGAGCGACCTGCTGTTCAGTCCTCTTTGTCCCGTGGTCCTCCTTCGTCCCAACCCTCCGAGTTAATCACGCTCAGGGTCATGTTTGTGTGCTCTCCTCTGCTCATTTGTGTGTATAATTACCCACGCCTTTCTGCACAGACGCAAAGGCAGGTGTATAGTTGTTATATATATAGATGCACTGCTTATTGATTGTTTGCACATAGTTGTCTCTCGTTATACATGTGGACCTTACAGCTTACATTAATATCGAAGATGAGTTAAAACCAAATCTTGGAATTGTCTAATTGTCCTAAAATTCGGCTTTTCCTTGCCCTTAAGACTGACATTACGGCTGTAGTCCTTCTTTTTATTTTTGAAGCAGGGGGGGCTCCCAGCACTACAGGAGTTAAAGGTTACTCTCACTCTGTTCAATTTACAGAAAAGTCTTGGCAAAATTTTAAGGCATCTTATACACAAGAGCTTCAAAAAGATCATGGAAGGAATAGATGGGATTACAAGATACTGGATTTTTGCCACACACTTTTTGAGCTCCTTCTCAGCTCTAAAATTGGCAGGAGAGTTGTGAACATTAAAGCTTGCATGTCAGTGATGATGGGTCGTTTACTCTGTCTGACTGTGCACTCATACTGACCCGATAAGACAGGGTAGAACTGCCCCTGTGGGTTTCTGAGAGAGGAACTCTTCTTCATGGGAGAGGAAAGCCTTGTCTTTCTTCCAAGGAGCTGCTGGTGGTTTTGAGCGGCTGCCCTGTGCTTAGCAGCCCTACATGCAACCATTGTGCCACTGTGCCTCAGAATCGACTCAGTGGCAGAGAGCTTGAGTTGGAGAGGGTTTTTATTTTTGAGTCTCCTGTATGGAAATGATTCTTGCCAATACACAAAGGTTTTTATATTGCCTTTCTAATTATGTCATATGCATCCCCTTTAAATTTTCAAAACGAATCCTGAATGTGATGCTATTTCTGTTATGAGGACATTGACTCAGAGACACATGGTCATCTATCTAGTGAGACACAGACTGTTCCTGGATCTAAGTCTGGCTTCATTGAATGTGTGTTTTATTTTTCTACACGGACTAAGACTGCTTCTTCAGTGTGTTTAAAATAATCAAGACATTTTATTAACCAAATAATTAGGTTGTAAGGTTTTATCCATTCTGTTTTTCCAAGGAAAGTGAGAATTTGAGATGGATTGGAGCTTCTGCCCATTACCACCGGGTTGAGTCTGGTTCCTAGGGACACTGTAGGGCAGAGTAGAACTGTCCTCAAAGGTTTCCAAGAGTGTCGGCATTGCTGAAGATCCCTGGTGGCAAGGCAGTAACGCGACAGAACAGCCATGGAAACGGACCAGCCGCCCTGAGGTTGGAAGATGAGGTAGTCTGCTTCTATAAAGAACAGCCTTGGCAGCCCGATAGGACAAGCCCACTGCACCACATAGGTTCGCTTTGAGTCGAAATTGGCTGGACACAGTGGATGGGTTTGGATTTGGAGAATTTAATCATGTCGTAAGCACACTGTTTAATTCAGCTCTCCTACGTTATATGAGGATGCACCAAGTAGTTGAGTTGCTTGTTCAGAACCACATAACTGGTTGAACTGTAAGGTTTTCTTTGTTATCCTGACTGAATACTGGTGATGTAAAACCGGTATTTGCAAGGAATGCCAGATGTGTCTTTTTTTCCTCCCAAGGACAAAAAGCCTAGAGTGGCTTTTCGAAAAGTGATGTTGCGGATCTGAGAGTCTTAAGGACATGGCTCAGAGAAAATCCTGACTTTGGATCAAGACACATGGAGGCGCCTCAGAGTCTTTACTCGTGTGCTTTCCTGGTCTTCATTCCTTTGCTTCCTGGTTCTCTCTGAAAGCATCTTCCCACAGTTTACTGATCTTAGGCCAGCTCAAATGGTTATGAACATCAGCCTTCTCAGTGACTATTTAAATGGTTGCCGTGGGCCAACCAACAGGGATGTGACTCACTCATAACCCCCCTGTCGGGCAGGGGAGCCCTGCCCCTGGGGGTTCCAGACTGTAACTCTTGATGGGAGTGGAAAGCCTTGTGTTTCTCTCATGGAGCTGCTGGGGGTTTGAAGCTGCTGCCCTGGCTGTTAGCAGACGAATGTGGAACCCACAACAGACAGCACGGCTGCTGGGCAGTTGCTTCTTGGGAGGGGAGGCAGTATCTACGGTGAAGCCTGTGGAAGCTCCCACTCGGGGTGTTTTCTGAGCCTCACAAGTGTCCTGCCCTTGCCAGGGCCCCATTGCACCGCTTTTCTGTCACTCGCTTTGGTGGAAAGTATTTGCATTTTCCCTCTCTAACAGATGTCCACCTTACACAGACTCTCGTTTTTGCAGGCTTCACTCTGTTTAATTGCAGGGTCATGTCATGGAAGTACGCTGTTAATTGCCTCTTTGGATGATGAGACTTGTCTTAAAAACTTGGACGTGTTGTCAAGAGAGACCAGCCCCTGCAGAAGGAGCTCATGTTTGGTCAAGTGGAAGGGCAGTGAAAAAGAGGAAGGCCCTTGTTGAGATGGATTGACCCAGTGGCTGCATCAATGGGCTCATGCATAGGAACAATTGTGAGGATGGCACAGGACCAGGCAGTGTTTTGTTCTGTTGTGCACAGGGTCGCTCTGTGCTGGAGCTGACTTGATGGCCCCTGACAGCAACATTGTCACAGACTGAATTTATTACCCACCCCCACCCCCAGTATGTGTCAGCTTGGCTGAGCCATGATTCCCAATGGTTTGGTAGTTAGGTAATGATGTACTCATCCCCATGATGTGATCTCATATGAATAGCCACTCAACGGTAAGGGGCCTGGGGTGGGATGTGCTCACCTTACTCAGATCTGACCTGCATCACCTTCTTCTTACAAGAGATAAAAGGGGAGAGAAGCAAGTAGAGAAGGACTTGAGGACCACCCAGAAAGAAAGAGCTGTGAGCTGAATGAGCCCCTTGCACTGGGCCCTTGTGTTGAGAACCTCCTAGATGCAGGGCAAGGTGGAGGCTGCACGGAGCTGTCCAGAGTACATCGCTTGTACTTCTAGCCTTCTGAACTGAGAGAAGGAATGTCCATTTGTTAAAGCCCTCCACACGTGGTGTTTCTGTTATACCTCTACCGGACAATGAAAACAGGTTGTATGTAAAGAAGTTCAAGTGGGATTCCAAAGAGTACCTAGGACAAGGGTTATTATTTCTGATACTGGGTGGATCTTGGCTGAAAGCAGAGTAAGAATAAGAGGTTTACCTGTGCTTTATTGACAGTGCAAGGATGTTTGACTTTTGTGGACCATCACAGATTATGGATAACATTGGGAAGGATGGGATTTCCACAACACTTGATTGTGCTTATGTGGATCCTGTACATAGACTAAGAGACAGACATCCAAGCAGAACAAGGGGATAGATACTGTGTGGTTTGAAATCTGGAAAGGTGTGCATCAGGGTTGTGTCTTTTCACCATACTTGTTCAATCTGTCTGCTGAGCAAATCACTTGAGAAGCTGGACTATCAAGGAAAACAATAAGTAGCCAAAAATATCCTTAGAAGTGAGGATGCTGAGACTTTGTCTCACATACTTTGGACATCTTCTCAGGAGAGACCAGTCCCTAGAGAAAACCATATGTGTGGTCAAGTTGAAGGGTCGTGAAAGAGAGGAAGACCCTCAGCGAGGTGGATTGACACTGTGACTGTAGAGATGGGCTCAAATACAGCCATGATTGTGAGAAGAACGCGGTGCCAGGCAGTGCTTCATCTGCGGCACACAGGGTCTCTGTGGGTGGGAACCAGCTCTGGGTGTGGCACCACAGAGCAACAATATAAGGATGCCCTGAGTGATACAGCTCTCTTGAGCTCAGAAAATCAGGAGTAGGTTAGGAAGGTTTCCATAGAGACGAGGTTGAGCTTCATGTCTCTTTAGAAGTTGTGATTTGTAGATAATAAAAATAGTTTTTCTTTCAATATTTTTAAATGTATAACTCAGTGACAGTCATCATGTTGCACATCCATTGCCACTGCCCATGTCCAACTATCCCATCACCTTTATGAAAGCTCCGTGTTCCCTAAGCAAAATTCGTCCTTTCCCTCCCTCCTTCTTCCTATGCTTTGTATTTTTATTGTTATTTCTCCTGCACTAATCCATGAGGTCAGGGACTTTATTTTATTCAGTTCTATATTCCTAGTATCTGAAACAGTACCTGGGGCAAAGTAGATATTCACATTTGTTGAATGGGTGAATAAGAATGGAATACTAAAGCGGGAATATGAAGATCAGCTGATCGAATTTTCTCTTTTCAGACCTAGAGAAGAGGAACTTTCCATGTTGGTTAAGCTGAATACATTCATGTAGCTACACATATGTAAGCACCAAGCAGCCGTGGTGGTGTGATGTAGTGGTTACACATTGGGCTGCTAACCACAATAATATAAGGTTACCAGTTCAAAACCCCCCCGCCACTCCACAGGAGATAGACAGGCTTTCTACTCCCACGAAGAGATACGGTCTTAGATACTCACAGGGACAGTTCTACTCTGCCCTGTAAGGTCACTAGGAATCGGCTTCAACTTGATGGCAGTGGGTGAATGAGTGATGTAAGCACTAACCAGATCAAGAAATACGTAGATTTTTTTTCTAGGACCTTGGACACCTCCCTTGAGTTCTGTCCTAGTCAGTATTTTCTAAAGATAACCACTCTTGTGGTCTCCATCACTATAGATTAGTTGTGCCTATTTATGAAGCTCCTATAAAAAGAATCATCATTTTATGTCTGGCTTCATTTGGTTCATTTGTGAGATTCATCTACAAATAGCATCCGTCCATTCTTTTTCACCGCTATGTACTATTCCACTGTATGAGTGTTCTACCACTGATGACTAACTAGTACTACTTCTAGTTCTTTTGTTATTAAGAACAAAGTTGCTGTGAGCATTTTGATGAGTATAAAGATTTATTTCCTGCCTAAAAAATGAGGTGTTGATCTCATTAAAAGTATGTGCCTTGGCATACACACATATACCTTTATCTTGTATAATTTTGGATCATGAAATGCTTTATGATCAGTTATTAACTAATCTTGTACTTAAGGTTATCTTGTATGCTGTAGAAAAAAATTCACATTTCAAGGTGAATTTCAAATTTTCTATTTTCCTATAGTTTTGGCAGAAATAGCAAAAACAATTCTTTTTGACATTGATTTTACTATATATTTTTCTCTGGATCTCTACAATTTGAAATCGTTTGAATTCACAGTGCATTCATAGCATTAAGAGAAAAACATCAATCAGTTTCTGATGTACACCATATCACTAACATATGTTGTGGGATATGCCAAGCAAAAGCATCCTTTGATGGCCTGAAGACACTTTAGAAATGGATTTAGTAGGTGAAGCATGCAAATGAGCACTCTTTCACCTAAAAGAAATCTCCAGAAATATTTTTTGAACTCTGAGAAAGTTTCTTTCCCTTTTGAAGTGACTTCTAAGCTAAGACTTGGCAGTTGAGTGAGTGGTAATCAAGGGGGACCCTGAAGGGAATGGGTAAATGGATACTCCAAATAGGGAGTGGCAAGTGCCTCTAAAGAGGGGACAGCAGATTTGGAGGCTCTGCAGGCACCAGCCTGACACGGAGGCCTGGCATCTCAATGGCTACGCTCTGGGCTCCTAACAAAGGACTGGCAGTTGGAACCCACCAGTTGCCCCGCAGGAGAAGAGACGAGACACAGTCATCTACTTCTGTAGGGAGTGCAGCTAGGAAACCCTGCGGGGAGGTGGGGTAGGGTGGGGGAGCTGTACTCTGTCACATTGAGTCACTATCACTATCACGGCACATAGACTAACAAAGGACAGTGGTTCTCAAACCGTATTGTGCACCTGAATCTCCTGGAGCAGTGGTTCTCAACTTTCCTCATGCCGCGACCCTTTCATACAGTTCCTCACGCTGTGGTGACCCCCTACCCCCACTGTAACATTATTTTCGTTGCTACTTCATGACTGTAATTTTGCTACTGTTAGGAATGGGGCGACCCCTGTGAAAGGGTCGTGACCCATTGGTTGAAAACTGCTGCCCTGGAGAAATATGAAGATCATCTGATCTAATTATCTCTCTTTGCTCTCTAGCAGCTAGCTTGATTCTAAGCCAATACAATTAAAAAGAAAAAAAGAAACTTCAGGCTATCAAGTGGTACCATTTGTACAGAAATTGGAGGGGTTGTTAACCCAAGTTTCCTGATTAACTAGGAAGGGGTGTTGGGATTCCTGAATTTAGAGTTCTTACCTGCTCACAGGTGATGGAGATGCTGGGTGGAGCGCCAGGGACCACACTTAGCAAACTACTGGAACATAAGAAATCAGGAGGAAGGAGGGAGTGAAAAGCAAAGGCTAGGTCGCAGTGAATCTTCTAAACTTTGTAAGGAATCTGGACTGACAAGGTGACCTGTTGACGGGCACTGGGCAGGACAGTGACCCTGTCTGATTTGTGGTTCGGAAACCACCGGCTACTCCGTGGGAGAAAGACGATCCTGTAAAGATTTACCATCTCGGGAACCCACAGGAAGGTTCTGGCTACCCTGACCGCTAAGGGCCTCTGTGCGTCTGAACTGATGGCAGTGAGTTTGTTTTGGCTGGTTTGTTTGATTTTGGTGGTCAGCACTGGTGGGAATAATCTTTCCAGGTAACCTGCATCGATAGTTGACACTGTACAGCACCCATAGTTAATGCCTGAGCAATGATGATCTGCCCGTTTGTTAACAAGTATTCTTTGTCTCACTAGCGTGCTAGGCCATCTAAAGGAAATATTTGGTTATCTGGATTAATTTGGATGTGTTTCTTAGTTAAAACAGTTCCTTCTAGCAGGGATTTTATTTGTTCTAATCAGTCTTACAATTTAACTCATAATTACATTATCAGTAGCATTTGATAGGATTTAATTTTTGTACAAATGGTGCTATTTGATAGCCTGACCTTTTTTAAAAATAGTATTGGCTTAAAATAAAGCTAGCTGCTAGATGGCAAGAATGATCTTAATGATACATAGTAATTTGGGCTAGTTTTGGTTTATCAACTGCTTCCATAAATGTTCATTGGAATGGTTACACTTGGTTTAGCTGTTTAAATACCACACCAGTTTAGTGTTGAAAACTTAAAATACAAAAAAGAAGCTAGCACTTGACTGCTAAGCTAAAGGTTGACAGTTCAAACCCACCCGGCAATTGCCCCCCCCAATCCCCCTCCCCCCACCCCCTGAAGAAAAGGCCTGGCAACCTCCATCCAGGAAGACTGCAGCCCAAACCCTGTGGGGCGATTCTCCTCTGTAACAGATGAGTCACAGTCAACTGGACAGCAGCTAATAGGAACAGCTAGCTTGTGTTTTCCACACTGATATTCTGAGATTTTAGAAACATGCAAAAGTTCAAAAACAAAAAGCGTGCACGTCTCCACCCAGCTGTACCCTGTCAGCATTGTAGTAAACACTCCTCCTCTCTTCTTCCCTGTGCGGAGAGTGGCTCCTTTGTATCTTGGCCCCTCCCTACCAAGCAGACTATCACCAAGATTGTCTTACATTGTTGAAGTGCTTTTCAAAACATGATTTTCAATAGCAGCATGATATTCTAGCGGATGAATATTTTTATCATGGTTGAATATTTTGATCAATATTTAAATCAGTATTGTGATAGGATAGTTACTGAGCCTTGTTTTCTCATGCTAATGACATTGATGAGAATCTGTGCATAAATCTATTTTTGCATACTTGCATGTTTTCTTAAACTTAGTATACACATGATCAGTCAAAGATAAGACCTTTCAAATAGTAGGTATTGCCATATTGCTTTTTAGAAAGATGTCAATTTATATGCCAGTCTTAAGTGCTATTTTCAAAAACTGTTCCTAGTTTGAGGAGCTTGTTTTAATTTGTATTTCTTTGATTCTGAGTGGACTTGAGTAAGGTACATGGTTTTAAAAATACTGTTCAATAATTAGATGTTAGAATATTTGGAATAAAAAGATTTTTAAGCCACCCACTGCGTTTAGAAGCAGTCATTGCTGGGTGTTTCTTGTGTCTATTTCCAGAGATACTGTAGATCATGCATGCATATATGTATGGATAAGTGTGTATGCATAACGTGTGTGTCAATGTGTGTGTGAACATGTATCTGTGTTTACCAAAACACTAGAGGAATTGTGGAGAAACATTTACTGAAATACTGTCTGGTTCAGATGTGGTATTCTATATTATATTGTGTACTAAAAATTAGAAAGGGTCTAAAAATGATTTGTATTTGGCTCCTGGCCCAGAAGGAAGAAAAGCAGGGTCTGGCAGCATTTGGCAGTAATTTTCTATAAGACAAGTGGCCTTAGCTCTTTTTATATTGAATCGATTCTTTGACAATAGCACTTCTGTTTATATTACTGCTTTTCTAATACTGTTCCAGAAGGAAAGCCAGGGTTTTGAAAATTAGTAGACAGCTGATACCTGAAAGAAACACTTGAAGGTACAAGCGACCTGACCGACTCCCTCACTCACCATTGAGTCAATTCCAACTCATAACTGCCCCTGTAAGGCCAGGTAGAACAACTCTTGGTGGGTTTGTAAGACTCTAACTCCTTATAGGAGTAGGAGTTTCACCCGTGGCTCCAGCTAGTGGTTTTGAACTGTTGACAGAAGCTACCTATGGAAAAGATATTGTATTTACTGTATCCTTAGGGATTTTAGGAAGGTTTTTTTTTTTTTGCTCAACTTTTAAAATTGTATTAGAAGTTTCATGACCTCATTACTTCCCAGTGAAAATGTGAGCTTGAATCGCTACAATTAAAAACTTACATTTTCCCAAGTTCTTCATTTACTTCAAGACCAATCAGCCATTATATAAACATTTGAATAGTATTGTGCTTAAGAATTTTTTTTTAACAAAAGATTTCCTGTAATAGTATAACCATAATTTGTCTCGTGCTTCAAAGACCTGTTTGTGCTCGATTTGAATGCCACTGCTACGTGACTGCCTTGAGCACTGAGTGTCAGGTTTTCGTTGGATCCTACAGAGAGTCGTTGCTTAGGGAGGAGAGAGACGAGCCTTTATGATCCTGTGAAGGTTGACGTCCCAGAAGCCTGCAGGCCAGTTCTGCTGTGTCCTATAGGATCCACTCAATGGCAGCGAGTGAGTGAATTTCCAGAAATAAAATTGTGTTGTAGATATTGTTCAGTGAGTACCAAGTAGAGTTTTAATAAGGTTCTTATTTGCTGGAATTCATGTGTAATGCTCCAGGTGAGTTATGAAACTGTAAAGGCTGTTAAAAGGAATTTATATGTAATGAAGGTTCGTAATACCTGGGGGGATTTTAAGAACGAGTTTGTCAGAAGTGGGAAAAATCATCCTTTCTTAAATGAATAATTCTGAAATAATTATATGTTTACTGACGAATTACAAAGCTGATAATTCCATGTGCCCTTCCTCCAGCTTCTAATGTTAACATCTTCCGTAACCCCGGGTAAACTTGAAAAAGCCAAACTCCTTGTCATCGGGAGTTGATTCCAAATCAGAGGGACCCTGAAAATGGAGCATCACTTCCCTGTGGGTGTATGAGGCTGTCATAGTTCAGGAGCAGAAAGCCTCATCTTTCTACTGCAGAGGAGCTGGTGGACTTGAACTGCTAGCCTACTATATCATGAGGCCTTCTTTATAACCATGTCTATTTCTCAAAAGTAAGAAACTCATTCTGATTTTTAGAAATTGAGTCTCTATATGGTGTTGTATACAATAGCCTGAATCCACTGTGCTAGCCACTGGGCCAGTCCATCTCATTGAGGGTCTTTCTCTTTCTCACTGAGCCTCTACCTGTGGCTAGTGGACATCCTAAAAATTGGTTCTTTGTAGGTGCTTCAAATTATTAAGTGCTCAACCATTAGCTGAAAGGTTGATACTTCAACCCAGAAGCATCTCAGGCCAGTCTAGCAGTCTGCTTCTGAGAGACCACAGCTTTGAAAACCACACAGGAGTTTTGCTCTGCACATATGTCTGTGTTATGAGTTGGAATCGACTCATGCAACTAAACCACGTATAGCTGCTATAGTATATACAGTATTGGAAAATAAATAAAAGTTGCAGGTAATAGTAATATGCACATTGCATCATTCCTAATAAAAGTCTCGTGGATTATTGAAGAAATGTATTGTAGGAACTCGGGGGGGAAAGGCACTGATCACTAGGCACCATCATGGGATTCTCCCCAAACCAAACCAGAACATTAACCAACTCTCTTTCTCAGAGTACATCATTAAATCCCAAAACAATCTAGTCAACTTTGAACTGCCCCTTTGGGTATCTGAGATCTTTATAGGAGCCATGTGTTAGGCCAGGTTGACTAGAGAAACAAATCCAGAGACCCTCATATATTTGTATGAAAGAGTTTTATATCAAGAAGCATCCCAGCCCAGCTCAAGTCCATAAGTTTATACTAGTCCATAAGTCCCTCTTCAGAGTCACTCAGCCACATGCAATGATACAGGATGCAGGAAGATCACAGGCTGGTGGGTGCAAAGTCCTGTGGATCCAATGACAGTGGCTCTCGCAGCAATCAGGGTCAGCCAGCAGGAGGGTGAAGGCAGGGGGGATTCCGGGGGGAGGGTCTTAGGATCCTCCTCATGAGAAGGCCCTGCACACAAGGAGTCACCATCAGGCTGTGACTTGATTGACAGGCTAAACTCCAACCCTACACTTTTATATATCTTCAAGGTGACATGAAATTATGTAACTTCCACAAGTAGGTAACCTCATCTTCTCGTGTGGATCGACTGATGACTTCAAAGTACTGACCTTGCAGTTCCCAGCTCAGGGCACGCCCCACTGTGCCCCCAGGACACCTTAATAGGAAGGATTGGTTGCTGAAGGGCGTCTTCACGGTTGATGAAGTAGAGGGGCAGTGAGGGAGGAAGACAGTGAGATGGATGGACTCAAATAACATGGGGCTCATGAGAAGAATGTCTCAGAACTGGAGGGCATTGTGTTCCATTGCACGTAGTGTTACCAAGTCTGATGGACTTGACAGCAGTTCTTTATTTGCTAAACTGGTCGGTACATGAGGAAGTGGTCTCGTCATTGTATATCTAGAAGGATGGGGACGTTTAGTAGCTTTTGAACTATGTGCTGGGAACTGGGTGAGATGCTGTGTTGAGATTGTTTGATTTGGACCTCATTTTCTCCATGAGTGACGGGCCCCTCATGGCTGTACAGATAGCATTTGGCAGTATTTCCTATGATCTTTGTAGATGAGATAGAGAAATGTGCCGGAGTGATTTTTGGAGGAAGGTGGAATTATAATGGATTCAAAGGCCATACCTCAGGACTGATGGATGGGCTTATGTTAATGTTAAATCTCAGTACATTCTTTCCTGGTGTGCCCCCTGACCAGACTGTCCCCAGTACCTAGTCAAGCTTTCTATCAATTGCTCTCAAAAGTGCCAGGGAGAGCTGGTGTTACACAGCAAAACCAGGATCTTCTCTTTACCTCCCTTGTTTCACTACAATATTCATTAGAAATAACACCTTTTGTTGCTGTTGGATGGTAGAAATTATGGGGTAGGAAGAAGGAAGGCCTAGGAAGGACCAGTCAGTCTCTTACTCCATTACACACATGACTATCACGTGTCAGGGCCCAGCTCAAAGGCAGTAAGTACAACAGCATATTTGGTATGTAGCTCTTTGCTAAGGACAAAGCCTTATACTTGAATTTTTATAAGTCTGAACAAATATAGGGTAAGAGGCTTGGAGCTCCAACAGCAGTAGGTGTTTTGTTTTGTTTCTTTAAAACACACCCTAAAATATATTGGCTGTATATCTCATCTGAAATTCTTGAGTCAGTGGTTACGTTATAACTTCCTCAAAAGCTAATGTTGTCTTGAAGCATATTGTCCAAAACACACTTGATTATCCTTTTCTGCTATACATCTGGTGTAGTCTTTCCAGTTCTGTTGGCCATATTTTAAGGAGGATGTTGATAAGCAGTGTATCCGGGGGAAAGTAATCAGGATGAAGCAATGTCTTGAGACAGATACTTGCAAAGTAATTGAAAACCTCTGAGGTTGTTCAGCCCTGAAGAAAGAAGAAAGCTTCTTTTCAAAGTGGGTAATTGGATGATCTTTAATGATCTTGACTTAAATCTGTGATTCTGTAACGCACGTGAAAGGCTGGCATGTGGAGGAGGGATTAAACCTATCTTTAGCATCCCCAGAGAACAGAACTAAGAGCAATGAAGAAATGTTAGAAGAAGGGAAATATTGGTTCCTAATGAAGAAAACCTTTCTAATAATTACAGCTAAATGAGAATGGAGTAGACATTCTCTCGTTGAGGCATTAAAGCATGTATTGAGTTGAGATTTATCAAGCTATCGTTTACAGACTTTTCCCCCCTTTACTCCAAGCTTTATTTATTTTCTCATTCAATTTAATTTCCCATTGCAAACCTTCTCTTGGGCGCATCCCTTATGTCCTCTGTGCCTTATGGCTTCATGTCGCATCGAATTTCTGTGAAAACTATGCTTTCTTGATTATCAGCCTCTGAAATGACCAATGAGAGGAGAGAGAACTAATTTAAGTAGATGCTTTTTCGAAGTTAATGTATAATTCTAAAAGAACCATTACTTAATCAATTTACTTTAGTATTACAGAAATGTCTCCGGCTATTTGGAGTTGCTCTTACATATGAATGGCTTAAGTATCATTAAGTTCAGGTATTTATATCATGTGTCCCTTCCACATTTCGTTCTAAAAACGTAGTATTGAAAACCAGATCTAAAATGAAGCAATGAACTATTTTATTCACTGACTCCTGAACCAGTCAGGGGCTTTTTCTCCCTTTGTGATGTTGCTCTTCATTTTCATCCAAAGACTACTCACTGGCACCCAGTCAGTACTGTTGTGAGGGCAGAACTGCCCCGTGGGTTTCCAAGACTGTCCATCTGTGAAGTAGAACGCCTCCCCTTCTTTCCTCAGAGCAGCTGGTGGCTTCAAACTGCTGACCTCGTGGTTAGCCGCCCGTCTCGTTACCCACTACACCGCAGGACTCCTTAGCTTTGGAATACTTAATCTCTTTCTGCTTATCTACAGTCTAACTTCCAGGACTTTTCTCTAGACCCGTGTCTTAAAAAGTTGCCTTGGGTACCTCCAGCTGAGCCTAGTATTTTTCTTCCTTTTCTGGCAGTAGGCTATTTTGTTAGCATTCTCTCTACATGTGTACTACACACAGTTAACTGTTGTGAATTCGTTTCTTACTGCTTTGCATAAGCAAGGATTTTTTTTTGTTTAATAAATAGGATTATAAACTCCTTGATTTTTGTCTTGCCGGAGACTGTAAAACTATATACTGAATGAAATAAAAATTCAAAAACTCAGTGATTGGATTTCTGTTATTGTTGAAACTCTTCGCAGCAGAAGTGGGCAAAGCCCTCTATGCACCACTTCATGCTTTACCACCAACTTTCCTTTCCAGTGTAGCTTTGCCTTTTCTGTTTAACTAGTAGATTTTAAAATCTGTAAGTAGAACTGTATCCATCTTAAAATTGAAACAAAACATCTTCACTCACCCGGATATTCTAATGCCACTGTCCCCCACCATTTGGGGGTTAACCTCTATTTTTCAAAGCATATACTGGTTTCTTTATAATCAGTCCCTCAGACTGACAGGTGATCTAAAAAGGCTTTCTTACACGGAGAAAGGGAGACAGTGGGAGAGATGAAAATAATAGTAATGTACAATCTATCGGGGTTATGAGGGTGGGAGGGGAGGGGGGAAGGAAAAAAAAGAAAAAACCAAAAGAACTGGTACCGAGGGCTTAATAGAAAGTAAATGTCTAGAAGAGAATGAGGGCAACATATGTACAAACATGCCTGATTCAACGGATGTATGAATTGTGAAGAAGCTCAGAAGCAACAAAGCCCACATGGAAGAAGCACACCAGCCGGTGTGATCACAAGGTGTCAAAGGGATCAGGTATCAGGCATCATCAGAACAAAAAAATCTTACCATAGTGAATGAGGGGGTGAGTACAGAGTGGAGACCCAAAGCCAATTTGTAGGCCACTGGACACCCCCTTACAGAAAGGTCTCGGGGAGGAGATGAGCCAGTCGGTGCGATGTAGCAACGATGAAAAATACAACTTTCCTCTAGTTCCTAAATGCTTCCTCATCCCTCCTCCCTCTCTACTATCATGATCCCAATTCTACCTTGCAAGTCTGACTAGCTCAGTGGATGTATATTGGTACAGATAGAAACTGGAAACACAGAGAATCCAGGGCAGATGATCCCTTCAGGTCCAGTGGTGTGAGTGGTGATACTGGGAGGATGGAGGGAGAGTGGATTGGAAAGGAAAGGGGGAACCGATTACAAGGATCTGCTCGTGACCTCCTCCCTGGGGGACGGACAACAGAAAAGTGGGTGAAGGGAGACATCGGACAGGGCAAGATATGACAAAATAGTAATTTATAAATTATTAAGGGTTCATAAGGGAAGGAGCAGAGGGAGGGAGGGGAAAAATTACCTGATGCCATGGGCTTGGGTGGAGAGCAAATGTTTTGAGAATGATGAGGGCAATAAATGTACAAATGTGCTTTACACAATTGATGTATGTATGGACTGTGATAAGAGTTGTATGAGCCCATAATTTAAAAAAAGTACGAGCCCCCAATAAAATGATTTTTAAACATAATAAAATAAAGAAATAAAAGACTTTCTTTTAAAATGAAATTTCTCTTCAGAAACAAAGACCAGGGGCACGTTCCAATGAACTGAAAAGTGCCAGTGGCATGCATGCTTTTTACATTGGCTGGTTAACATGAACAACAAAAAAATAGTGAAAATAGCAAATAACATTTTAAAATGCGAAATATGGCAGTAGCGATGTCTAATTGCTTCATAGATGAAGTAGCTTATAATCATTGGCTTTATATTTTTGTATTCTCAGTTCCTCATTACAGGAGCCCTGGTGGCATGGTGGATACTTGTTGGGCTGTGATCCTAAAGGTCGGCAGTTTGAAACCATCAGCCACTCCTCTGGAGCTAGACAGGGCTTACTACCTGCATAAACAGTTGCAGTCTCAGAAACTCACAGGGGCAGTTCTGCCCTGTCCTATAGGGTCGCTATCAGTTGGCATCGACCTGATGGCAGTGAGCTTGGTTTTGGTTTATTCCTCATTATGAGGAGACTGGTGGCATAGTAGTTAAGGCTGCCAGTTGCTAACCAAAAGGTCAGCTGTTCAAACCCACTGCTCCTTGCGAGAAAGATGTGGCTAGAATCTGCTTCCAGAAAGATTGACCACCTTGAAAACCCTAAAGCGTCAGTTGCTACTGAGTTGAAATTGACTCAACAGGAAAAGGTTTGGTTTCATTTTCCATTAAATCTTTGCCTGCCCTGTTGATGTTCCAATGTAGCACTTTTAAAAATGAACCCAGCCTGGGTCTATTTTGTTCTGATTGGCTTGCACTCTGGGAAGCATGAGCCCATGTCAGAGATCTGGTTATAGTTATTAGTTAGGGGCCTGTCTGCAGATGTTATTTTCCAGTAAGTATTTTACTTAGAAAAAAAATATGTTTGTGTGTGTGTATATATATACATATATGCACACACACACACACACCCAGGAACCATGTGAACTTATTGAGGATAACAGAACCTCTGACTAGCGCAGCGACAGGTGACACCTGGCACAGTGGATACTCTGGCTAGGGACTCTGGCATTGTGCTAAGAGACATGTAATGTGGTGTTCCCCTGCTTGTTTTAGAAGCTTAATTGTCCATTATGTACTAATGCTGTTTCAAGTAATTGTATTCATGCAGGCTGGATAATTCAGAGTCACATTTTAGGTGGCATAGGATGCAATTATATTTACATTACTACTTTTTACAGCCTAAAGGAACTTTGAATATGTGTCCGACCGATATCCTTCGGTAGAACTGTTTTTAAAAAATATTCCTTAATGATATAGAATCTTAATTAATATTTTTGTAACTTGAAGAAGGGGTTTATAATGTTTAACTTATTATAAATTCATTCAGCAACTTTGAAGATAAACTGTTATACTGTCGTTGTCTTCAATTATATTGCTCACTACATTTCCTGTCTCACTCAGTTTCTTGTTGAGTTTGAAAATGCATTGCAGTCACAGAGTTCAGACAATATTCATACTTATGGCGTTTATTAGGGAAGTTAACAGGCTCCAGTTCAGATACCTGCTCAGGGGACAGTTGTTCAGTCAGGGAAGTGTCTGCCATGCCTACAAGCTGACCTCTCTCTGGCCCCAAGCTTCTGGGCCTGGCCGCTGCTCTGCTTGTGCAATGTTAAAAAGCTTTGTTAGTGCTGCCAATACATACCCAGAAGGCAGGACACTGCACTGTAAACCTAAGTCCAAAGTCGTTCAACTGCTCCAAGAGTCAGCCAAACCCAGCTCTCCCAGTTAAGTGCCCAGAGGCACCCCATTCCATGACCTAGCCTCCTGGCCCCAAACACTCAGCTTTACTTGTTCTGTGGCCTGGGAGGCCCACCATTCTGACTCATGCCCTCACTCCAGGTTCTGCTGCTGCGCCTGCTCCTGTGCCACTCCTCTGACACCAGAGCGGTCTCTTGGATCAAGGAGGTTCAATGCACAGGGATCCCAGAGTCCAAAGGAAAGTGCTCACGCCCAACTCTTCCCTCTTGCTGGTTGTGAGTTCTTACTTCCTGGTTCTGAAATGGCTGATTTATACTCAGCAAGATAGCAATCATAAGTAACCCTGCCAATAGTCACTGAAGCATATAATCTGATCGTTATCTTCCTCCACCTTCTTACCCAGAGTCATCAGGAAAATGAAGGTCATTTGGTGTATGACTGGAAGAGCCTTATGACATAATTCAGTACATTGCATTATTTTATGCCCAACTCTTAGCCGTGTCTCATCCAGAGCATATTCCAAGTGTATCTTAGTGGAATAAATGAACGAATGAGGCCATTTTGGTGTATAAGAGAATTTGAGGGGAGTAACATGACCAACAGCTAAGGTTTCTAATACAAAGCAGTCAGCACAAGGAAGACCAGCAAGCCAACAGAAGAAGCAGAGGACATGAGCAGGTAGCTCACAGCACAAACCATATCAATGGCCTCAAGCTTATGGAAAAAGATAATAAGATTTGGACTTTTTGAACCATCCAACTTGAGTTTTCATGTTCTTGCACATGCAGCCATCTTAAGATGGAGCCTACACATGAACTGGAACACTCAGTCGACGGCCCGAAAGCTATACCCATTTTTGATACATATGACCATGCAGGTGTGAGTGTCCTATGAGGCTGTGGTCTAAAGAGATCCCCCACCTGACCCAGGAGCCAGAGGAGCTGAAGCAGTGGCCAGGGGAAGGCAGAGCAGTCACAGGTGAGCCAGCGATAAGTGACAGTGTGTGAGTTATTGATTGACTGATGCTTGCCTTCCCTTCTGCCCTCCACAGGGCAGACAGTAACTGTCCTCCTCCTGGATAGCATTCCCACACGTGAGGCCACCGTATGGGCATGTTATCATCTAGGAAAGTGTGGGATTGATGTGAAAAGTGATTCTGTACCATTGAATTGTATGTATATTGAGAATTTAGAAGCAAGTTAATGTGCCACTCCTGTAAATCAGTTTAGTATTAAAGAGAATCCTGTAATTAGCATTCTGACTAGAAAGGAGATTATAAAGAACTGAAAATTAATTTGTAGTAAAAATGTGTCCTAGATTCATTTAGTAAAAATTTCAGTTAGAACCACATTCAGAAACAACAAACAACTTTATTTAAGGCCGATTTTCTGTAAAAATTTGCTTAAAAGCAGTTTCTTCATAGATCCTTTGAGAATCTGTTACAGATTCTTGTCCAAAAGGGGAATCTACATGTACACAATTTTGTCTGTGTCAAGATATTTACCGATTTCCCAAAAGCCTATCTATGGGCCCCAGGTGAAGAATTAGATTTTATGTTGTAGATTTTAATAATATCTCCGAACATGATCTGCTAAATCATTCCTTCTCTCTAGTTGGTAGAACTCAGCATTGACCTTGCCCAGATGGAATTCTTTGCTTGCCAGTACTTGTTTCTATTTGGTTTCAACCTTTAGCTTTTTATCCTTTCAGTCACTCACTCACCAAATACTTCCTTACAGAGTAATGTGCAGAGTACTACAGAACAAAACCTCACGGCCACCGAGCTGATTCTTACTCACAGGGACCCCTAGAGGATGGAGTAGAACTGCCCCTTTGGGTCTCCAAGGGAAAGCCTCATCTCTTTCTTGAGGCGCAATTGATAGGTTCAAACTGTGGACAATTGAGGGTATTAGAATACATAAGACATGTGGTGTGTGTAGTCTTATAGGGGAAGTGATGGAAAGATTCAAGCTTTGTACACAGAACAGAGCTTGGCTGATGCCAAAAGAGCAGAACATGTTTTACTGCTTTGAGAGCTTGAAGTGATCAAAGATTAGAAAAATCTTCATGGACAGAGCTTGTAGAGTTGTTAGGGACTCTGATTTTATTCCTTAGCTACTGACTACTTTAGAAAGGTGAGAGGTTTTTCAATGATCCCTCTCAATATAACCTTTTTATTCCCCAATATTGTATTGTGTTTTCAGTGATTGTTTACACAGCAATTTACATTCCCATTTCATATATTTCTTCATAATCATTCCGTGACAATGAGTACCAGTTTCACAATGTTTCACAATAGTCTCCTTACTTGTGTTTTGGTGTATTTTTCCTACCCCCTTACCCCTCCCTACCTTCTCATCTTTGCCGTAGAGCCGTAGGTTCCCAAACTTATTTGCCCTGTCATTCCCTTTTCAGAAAAAAAGATAAGAAAAGAAATTACTCAATGTACCACTAGCAATTAAATGAAAAGTTTTTGTATTCTATAAAGAAGGTAAATTGATTCACATTCTGACGAGACATGAGACCATAAGGAAGGATACTGTTTGTTTTGCATCCCCCTGGATTGTTCCAGCCACCTGCCCCAGGGGGCAGTGTCACCTAGGTTGCAGACACTAGCGCAGTGGTTCTCAACCTGGGGTCGCGACCCCTTTGGGTAACATAAGACCATTGGAAAACAGTATTTCCCATGGTCTTAGGAACCGAGACACCACTCCTCTATCCATTTCCAGGTGGATGCACCCACATGAGGATAAACCCACAACTTAGCCATGCTATACCATTCTTTTAAGACAAAACTTTATTTATTTGCAATTAGAAATAAGTATAATATATAATTACATATAGTTTTGTGAGGAATGACTATGCCTTAAGGATGTTCAATTTGTAATAATGAAAATACATCCTGCATATCAGATATTTACGTGACGATTCATAACAGTAGCAAAATTACAGTGATGCAGTAGCAATGAAAATAATGTTATGATTTGGGTCACCATAACATGAGGAGCTGTATGGAAGGGTCGTGGCCTGAGGAAGGTTTAGAACCACTGCCCTAGAGTAATTGTTGACCTTTTTGATCCTTTCCATCTAATCTTGATACTGTGGCTGGTGCCGTATCATCCTTGTAGGAGGGTCGTGATTTCATCCATCCAGCGCATGTTTGTATGCTGCTTTGTGCCTGCTCCTGCTCTCGACCCTGGCAACACAACAGTAAACACCACTGCCCAAAGGCTCTGCTCTCCGCGAGCTCACTTTTGGTGAGGGAGACAATAAGGAAAATAAATCAGTAACTCTTCAGGAAGCTCAAAATCACTGCTGAGTGGACTCTGCCTCATGATGACCCAGCGTGTGTCAGAAGAGAACAGTGTGCTGGGGGGTCCGAATGGCTACTCTTTGGGAAGTAGAGCTTCAGGCCGTGCTTCCACGGAGACTCGAGCCAGTGGAGTGCTTAACTGCGCGCCACTCAGGGACCTCCTACAGCCTGTTAGGTGATCTGTCATAAATGGGAAAATAAAGCAAGGAAGGTTGGATTAGGAATATGAGAATAGCAAGCTTGAACATGCCTGAGGAATTCAAAGAACAGTGTTAGGATTAAAAATAGAAGTAAAGGAAGGAGTAATAGGGAATGAGGGCAGAAAGATACTTGTGGAAGAGGCCGTTAGATTAGATAGGGCCTTTTAGCTCCTTTTGATGTCCCGTGGGATACACAAGGAGCCCTGGTGGCATCATGGCCACTTCAAACCTACCAGCCGCTCTCAGTGGATGAAAGACGACAGGCAGTCTGTTCTTGTAAAGATCTACAGCCTTGGCGAATGTGTTAGGCTGGGTTGACTAGGGAAACAAATCCAGAGACACACTGTGTGTGTGTAAGAGAGAGTTTTATATAAAAGAGCAATTGTATTTGAGAAAACATCCCAGCCCAGAACAGATCAAGTCCCTAAGTCCGCTATTAGCCCAGATGTCCATAAAGTCCTCTTCAGACTCATGCAGCACATGCAGTGATGCCAAATGCAGGAAGATCACAGGCCGGTGGCTGAAAAGTCTATGGATCCAGTGGCGGTGGAAGCATCTTCAGGGCGCTGACTGCCATCAGTGTGGCTCCATGTGTCTTGTGAGCAAGTGCTCCAGAGGAGAAAGTTGAGGTGTTTACGTCCATACCGAGTTACAGTCTCAGACACACTCGGGGGCTATCATTCTCTCACTTGGAGGGTTGCTATGAATCAGGATTGAGTTAATGGCAGAGGAGGAAACCTGTAAAGGAGCAGACAGCCTCATTTTTGGTAGATTTGAACAAATAAACTTGTGGTTAGCAGCTGCTATCCAACACATTGTGCCTCCAGGGCTTCTCATCAATGTACAGATGATATTTGAAGAAATCAGACCTAATGAATTCATCAAGGAGTAAGTGCAGAGGGAAGTTCCAGGACAAGGAATGTGTAGCGGTCAGAGGCATGAAGAACCAGCAAAGGACCCGAGGTGGGGGTTCACTGTCACTATTTCAGAGTAAACCAGGAGAGCATGCTATCTTGGAAGTCAGGTAAAAGAAAAGTTCCGAGAGAAGTGATGAACCTCTCTCAGATGCTACTCGTAGTTCAAATAAAATGGGCACCTGCATTTGTTCAGGTTTAGTAATGTGGAAAACATTAGTGATACTGAGAAGAGCAGGTCTGTGTAGGATGATGTGGGGAAACCTTGGTGGGTATGGTTTCTGAGAAAACAAAGTGAGAAATTGGAAATGGGCAGAAATAATGATCACTTGAGGAGTTCTGCTGACAAGTGAAGAAAAGAAATGAAGCAGCAGCTAGAGAGAAATATCCAAGAGCAAGTGTAGTTGTTGTTGTTCTGTGCTTTCGATGAGGAGATTGCAGCATGCTTGTAGGAGGATGGGAAAGATAAGGGGAATTTTCATGGGGCCGGATGAGAGGTTAGTGACTGTTAGTGGGTTCTCGTGCACACATGCAAAGCTTCGTCTTTGCCAGGAGCAGAGTTCAGACGAACACTGAAAGCTAAACCAGAGTCTGGCGGAGTGAGGTCAGTGGGTAGATAGGATTGTGGGAGTTAATTGAAATTCTTCTCTTAGTGCCTTTGTTTTGTCAGTGGAATTGGAAACAAGGCCATCAGGTGAGAATGATGATGATGGGAGGGAAAGTTAGAGGAGAGAAAAGTATGAAATAGCCATGTGGGAGAGAGACTGAAAGAGTGACTGAATGAATCAAGAAAATTCAGTATAACTGCTGGGGCTCGTTTAAGATTCCTGGTCATTGGTTTAAAGAGAAACTAGTTAATCAAACACCGTGCGCGCGCGTGTGTACACTTATCTACGTTGAGCTGTGCCAATACCAACATGGAATAGGCCAAAACTGAGTTGAAATCAATCTTAGTCAAGCCAGATTGACAGGGTGAGAAGGAAGGCAGGGGAGGAAAGTGCTTAAGTGACTGGCTATGGATTCAGCTTGAATAAGGAGGGAATGGAGGAACTGGGAGGTGAGAGCAAGGGAAGAAGTGGTAGGAGCAACAGATTCGTGCGTTTTGAAGGATTGTTGGAGTTGGAATACTCCAGGGAGCGGTTCTCAGCCTGTGGGCCGCAATCCCTTTGGGTATCGAACGGCCCTCTCACAGGGGTCGTTGCCAGATTCATAACAGTAGCAAAATTACAGTTATGAAATAGCAACAAAAGTAAATTTATGGTTGGGAGGTCACCACAACATGAGAAACCGTATTAAAGGGTCACGGCCTTAGGAAGGTTGAGAACCACTGCAGAAAGGGATTCCATCAGTTGGTGTTTCAGAGATAGGTGAAAGGAATGACTTGGATGAGATAATGAGGGGAAAGGACACCTACCCCAATATTCAGGTGCGGTCATTTACGTAGTTGGGAGAGAAAAGACAGTCTTTGAGAAAGAAAGCTTGCGTAGGCAGGGGTGGAGTCAGGGAGAACCACCCTGGTTAAAAGAATTAATTTTAACCACAGAGCTGGCAAAGAACATCTCACATTGAGCAACATTATAACAGCAATAGGGCAGGGCAAGAATTGCAGTGGGATTTGGGATTTTAAGTTTTACTCTGATGTCTTCCTTTGTAGCCTTCTCTGGGTTACTTTGAATTTATAAGCATGCTCTGTATTTTCAGTATCTGGAAATTTTTCATGGAAATGAATGTCAGTCCTAAGAATGTGATCAGTAGTGCATGATTCAGTGTTTCCCAGGATGGATCCGGGACCATCAATAATGATTTTTTTTTTTTTACAGCTCCCCAAGTACTTCCCCAATTTAGTTGTAGCTCTGGGTATGCAGGACAGAATGACACTCCTCTGCTACAAGTCTCCCTCCTCCCCAAGTTTTTCAGCAGTATCCAAATGAGAGAAACATTGATGATAAAAAGTCAGCATAGGGTTAATCCTTTTCTTTTTCAAGTTTATTTGCTAAATTGTTTCATCTCTTTGAAAACACATCTGAGTTACTTTTAGTAGTGAAAGAGTACATTTAAAAAATAATAGTAATCCAAGAGCACATTGTGGTTCTCAAGCTAATGAGACAGTACATCTATCAGCGATAATACTTCTGTCCAACGAATAGAGATGTGAATGAGATAATGCACCTATCATTCATAGTTCTATTAGTTAGACCTTTTTTACAGTTTTAAGGATCAGAGAGCCCAGTCATACACAATAAAGAGATTCATTAATTGAGCATAACTGAAAGTTCAGGGGGTAGGTAGGCTTCAGGAATCGTTGGCCAGTAACTTGATGAAGACATCAAGGATTCAGACTGCATTATCCCACTGTGCTGTACATAACACTGGCTTTCTACCAAGATAGGGCTCTCTGCCTGGTTCCAGGAGTTGCTCAAGTGTTCTAAAGAGAAAACAAAACATGGCTTCTTCTAACAGAAAGGGCAAAATTAACCAGAAGCCACCAACAAATGTCTCCTCTTACCTCATTGGCTTGATTCCTTCTCCCTGAATCAATTTTTGGCAGCTCATGCAGGCCCGCTCCTGAGCAGCAGCCAGTTCTGAGCATTGCTGTCTCGCAGTTATGAGCTGGATACTGGAGCGGACAGACAACCAGTGTCAACTACTGTGGCTTTTCAGTTGTAATCTGAAGCTTTAAAGCATTTTTTCCTGTTATATTTTCAAAATGAATCAAAATATGTGTTGCTGTACTGTATGTTTGGAATTGGCCATTATATAAAGTAGTATAGCAATTATTAAACATTCCTTTCATGTAAAATTAATTAAAGGTTGGAGTAGTCAGAAGATTCGAGTTAGTTGACAATTTGAATCTGTACCTACTTGTGACCGATAATTGTTAACCTCCTCTCCTTCACCTCCAGGTGATTAATTTAGCTACCATTTATGGAGGGCTTAGTGATTGGATTTCTATCTCCTTTCCATCAAAAGTTGCCTGAAGCATTGTGGTGAAGTGGAACGTGAAGTGGATTATGATTAATTCTAATTCTAGTGGGGGTGATCAGGGTCATCATGACTTGGAATTGACCAGAAGACACTGGATTTTTGTTTAATCTGTTGTTAACCCCATTCAGTGATACTTTTATTTGAGATACTGGATTTCTATTCTTTTTCTTTGTTTTGAGAATCATTTTCTTCATCTTTAGAAGTCCCATGCAAGTCTTTTATAGAAATATTTTAGTACCATCATGTCTGCATTTTCTCTCACATCTTTGCCTGTGTGAAACATTTATCTGAACTGTCTTAATACCCTCCCCTAGTTTGATCATCACTTTCACTTCGGTTTTGTTAATCTTGAGTCATTTTTTTCTAGGTCATGTTTTATTGCTTCTTCATAGGTCTAAAATTGATTTTATTAGCTACTAATTGTGAATTTTATATTGTTTATTGAATTTTGTTTTGTTACAGTTACAAATGTTGCACTTATTTCTGGAAAGTATCTAATAAATTATTTGCAGAAGGGTTGGATTCTTTCATGACTTCTTTAAAAAACACTTTATTGTGAATTGGGTCAAGGCTTGCAGAGCAAATGGGTTTTCTAGTCAACAATCCATCCACGTTTTGTTTCATGTCCTTAATAGCAATTCCGCGATGTAACATTACTCACTCCACTCCTACCTGTGCTTCCGGTTACCACCCTTCCTCCTCTTTTAATTCTCTGCCTTCTGAACTTTATCCTTGGACAAATAAATGCCTTTCTGATCTCAAATGTTGATTGTTCTAAGTACTGCCACCTTCCTAGGGTTATTGTTTATGTGATAGACTTGTCTTTTGTTTGGCATAAAATTAAGGGGTGGAGGGGTGACTTCAGTACGAGGCCTGATGGGAGACTAAGGGCCATAGTGTCGGGGATTGCACTAGTCTCTTGTGACTGGGAAGATGGTCTTTTTAATGATTGCGATTTCATTCCATATTTTTCTCCCACACTAGCTCTAATGCCTTATTTGTAACCAGTGAGCATCAGGGTGAAAACTTGAGTACCTTCTACTCTAGCACTAATTTACTCTCACTACTAAAAGCCCTGGTGGTGAAGAGGTTAAAGTAATTGGCCACTAACTGAAAGGTGGATGGTTTGAACTCCCCAGCTGCTCCTCGAGAGACAGATGTGGCAGTCTACTCTGTAAAGATCTACAGCCTTGAAAGCCCCGAGGGACCCTTGTGCTCTGTCCTCTACCATTGCTTTGAGTTGGAATCGACTTGGTGGCAGTAGCTTTGGGTGTTGAATGCTAAGAGATGAGGTCCATCGAGGGTGCACAGTTTGTGGTTAACTAGTAACCTAAATAGGCTGTTGGTTTGAATCCACAGAGCAGCACTCCAAGAGCAAGGCCTAACAATGTACTTCCATTAAGACTATAGCCCCCCCCAAAACCTAAAAGACCCTAGAAACATTTCCACCAAGTACCCTGTGGAGATGCCTAAGACTGTGTTCTTTCGGAGGCACTGTTGACAGTCCCATGTATTCAGCAAGATTTCTCTTTTCTCTGCGTAGTTGGAAGCTCTGCATTCAGTTCCCCTCATTTGTAAGCTGTAGTAATAGTCATTTTATTTTCAAATAATTTTTCTTCCCCCAAAGTTGATTTTGCATGGTGTATCATGGGATTTCATCCTCCTGATATACAAATTGATAGTCTGCCACAGATCCAGTAGGACCTCCATACATTTTTCTGAGTTTCTTTCTCTGTTGCTCTCATCTCAAATAGCCTGTCCTCCACAGCCTAGCCATCTTGATGGCTTAGCCCAGTGTTTCCCAAAGTGGGTGGTATTACCTTTGGGAGGGAGCTGGGGGAGGGGGAGTGCTGGAACTATTGGATGGTGGGGACAGCAAAAGCAAGCACCTATACTTTATCCTGGATTATGGACAATAGGACACAATCTTTTAATTGCTTGAGGTGGGGACTCTGGGCAGTTGTTTTTTATGAAAAGCGGGTGGTGGGCCAAATAAGTTTGGAAACCTATAACCTAGACCAATTCTAATATGTATCTTTTCAACTTGGCAATATTGGGGATGGGTGGGGGTGTTCAGGTGCCAAATTACATCCCTGTATGAAATTACCTTTAAGTAGAAAGCTGGGGTGATGGTTGAATTCTCTCATTACCCTTTTCTCTGGGACCACAATCTGTTTCAGTCTTTTGTTCAGTCTGTAAATACGTGTTTCCTACATGTTGTTCATGTCTTAGTTGTTTAGGCAGGAAGATAATTACAGAGCCTCTTTGTTCAGGAGTAGAAATCTATCAACATTTCAAATTTTTCCCTTCACACTATAACTCTTCCCCTCTCTAAAGCAACCAACTAAAAATATGTGCAAAAATGTCAAAACCTCTCCTCTTTTCGCAGCGTGTTCAGAAGTTAGCTATGATGAATGTGATCAGACTCACGCACTCGGTTCTGCTCAGGTACTCACTTGTAACCACAAAATCTCCAATGTCTGTGATGAAGTGGGGGACCTACGTATTTGTAATATCTAATCCCAGTGAACTAAGCTTTGGACTAGAATGAGGCCAATGGGTACATGTAGGGAACACAATCTTGAGGAGGCACTCATTCTGGGCATCAGCCCGTTCCTGCACCACTGGGAGAGCTAGTGTCTCCTGGAATTTTGCACTCCTGCACTTCAGTCTCTCTCTCACCGTCTGTGTGGCATGTCCTTTCCTCAGTACTGGCTGAGAAAAGGCAGGACGCAGGGGAGAGGATCTGATCTGGCCACAGCCATGAGCACTAAAGCATTACTTATTTTTAGGTTAGTCTCCCCTGGCCCTAGGAATTAATCACTCTCCCCACCGAGGTCAGAGTCTGTTCATTCCACGTGGACTACTGCCCACAGGACTGCCAGCTCTGATTGCAGGTGGAGTGTCAAAGAGTGCCTGACTTGGCTTCATGAATGAATCTGCATCTCTAGGAGGAATTTTAATGTGGGTCAGGGACACATAACTGAGCTCTGACGGTGGGAAGAACAAAGCTCTGACTCTCACATGAAATGTACTCCTTGTGGGATTTTTTTTTTTTTTGGCTCGTGACAGTTTTGGATTGCTCTAGTGTGTTTTTTCTTTGCCCCTCCCCCCTTAGAATATTGAGGAAGCCCAGTTGATCTGAATCATGCAGCTGTGCCTGAACTGACCTTAGGTATACATCTGTAAAAATGGAATAGGAGTGGCATCTGACTGCTTCTGATCTTCCCCAGTTTCTGTGAAGCAGGGATCAGTTGTTCCTCCACCCTCTAACCTTGGGTTTTTTGTTTTTGAATCAGTTCCTCCCACAGTACTCTCCCAGAGAAATATCTTCTGGGTTCAAAAATTAATTGCAGTGGCCATATAAAATTTACAAACAATACTCATGAGTATGGAGTTTACTAGAGAAGTTAACAGGTTACAATTCAAGATCAGAAATACTCAGGATACTGGTCTTTGGTCAGTACCACCTCTTTGCAGCCATGCCCGAAAGCATGCTTCTCTCTGGTCCTCAGGCATATCTCTCAGGCAGATAGCCCCTTGGCCTCTCTCTGCCCTGTTCTAGTAATGTAAAGTTCTTGTAGTGGTGCTGATAAATGCCTAGGACGTACACTACTATGCCAGAAGCCCGGCCCCAAAGGCACTCAGCTGTAGCTCTTAGGGACTGCAAACCTAGCTCCCCCAATTAAGTACCCAGAAGCAACCTACTCTGCACGTGAACCTCTTGTCCAAAGGCACTCATCTTTCTCACTCCATGGGCCAGGAGGCTCACAACTCTGTCTCCTGTGCTTACTGCTTTTGCCACCACATCTCCAGTGTACAGGGATTGTGGAGTCCAAAAGGTAAGCTCTGCTCCTGACTCTTCTTTCTTGATAGTAATGATATCATCCCATTTTTCCTTCTGAAATGACTCATTTTAAACCTAGTAGGATGGCACAATTAATCAGTCTCCCTCCTCAGAGTTCCTAATCCCAACACCTACAAGAGTGCCATGTAATTTTTTTTCCTTATTAGTAAGCCAGCCATCCTTTAGAGGGGCTATAGATAACTCACATTTGAATTAGAATTGACTCAATGCCAGGGTGTTTGGTTTTTTGCTTACCAATTTTCGTACCCAGTCATTTGATAGACTATAGCCAGAAGAGCCATACATATCAAGGAATTCATTACATTGTAATAGCTAAACCTAAACTTAAGAAAGAAGGGCAAAAACAATTCATTTGTGTCATTTTTCATCCAGTTTTCCAAGATTGTTCAGATAGAGATTTAGGTAGAGTTCTAGCAATAATAATAAAAGTAATTTTACCTGGAATGGTCTCGGTTACTATTTCTGGTAGTTGCAGTACTAGTAAGTACCTGGTTAATAATTCAGTGACTTTAAAACTTTGGCCCTGTGTGCATAGAAAGCAATTGACAGTCTTATGCCATTATTGCTTTGGATATTGAATTTCTTGACCCAGTTATTGATTGCTTACATCTTGATCTTTTTCTTTTTTCATCTCATGAAAATATTTGCATATTTGTTTCATTTGAAAACATTTTTATAATGAGTTGGTGTATAAATACCCCTAATCCTGAAGGAGGAAACTTATACAATCAAATATTTGTAGACATATGCAGTTTAATCTTGTAATCACTAGGTGAAGCAATGCAGTGTAATAGAAAATAGTCGAATTAAATTGAGTTATTGTCCAGGTTGAACCACTTACTCTTTAGCATGTCATTTCATCTTTTTGAGAGTTCATTTTTTCCATATGTTAAGTGCGTGCATGTACGCGCAAGGGAATGTGACACTCTGTCTGCGTATTGTACAGTCTGGAGCCCTAGTAGCACGGGGGTAAGTGCTTGCTTGCTGTTCAGAATGTTGGTGATCTGTGCCCATCAGCCACTCTGTGGGAGAAAGGTATGCAATCTGATTCTGTAAATATTTATTGCCATGGAAACTCTGAGGGTCAATTCTACCTTGTCCACTATGAATCAGAATCAACTCGATGGCAATAGCTTTGGTTTTCATTTGGATTATATGTTCTGTACCAAGATTATGATAGAAGATGTGATGAAATCATTTTGAAAAGTTTGTAAAATTCTATATGAATACAAATTCTTAAATGATACATTTTTAAAATCGTTTTAGTGAGGGCTCATACGACTCTTACCAAATCCATCCATCCATCCGTGTGTCAAGCACATTTGTACATTGGTGCCATCATCATTCTCAAAACATTTTCTTTCTACTTGAGCCCTTGGTATCAGCTTCTCATTTTATCCCCTCCCTCCTCCCTCTTCCCTCCCTCCCTCATGAACCCTTGATAATTTATACATTATTATTATTTGTTCATGTCTTACACTGACTGATGACTCCCTTCACCCACTTTTCTGTTGTCAGTCCCCCTGGGAGGGGGTTATATGTAGATCATTTTCAGTTTAATTAAGTCCTGTTCTTGGGAACTGTAAATCCTATTTCTCATTTAATTTTTTTCTATAATAATGGCTTCATAAAAGGCAGGTGAAGAAAAATTAGGTTGGAGAATGTATAGAAAGCATATTAATGCAGAAGACCAACTTCACTGCTGTCCAGTCATTTCTGACTCCTAGTGACTATTAGACTGAGCAGACTGCTCCTCTGTGTTTCCGAGGCTGTAATTTTACAAAAGCAAAAAGCGTCCCCTTTCTCCCATGGAACAACTGCTAACCTGTCGTTAGTAGTCCACTGTACGCCACCACACTACCTTAGCATTTATAAATTACCTGTGGGATGATTTTCAATCTCTTTACAAGTGTGGGGTGGTGGTGTACTGTGCACCCTTTTTTTTTTTAAACATTTTATTAGGGGCTCATACAACTCTTATCACAGTCCATACATATACATACATCAATTGTATAAAGCACATCTGTACATTCTTTGCCCTAATCATTTTCTTTTTTTTTTCTCCACTTTTCTTTTTTTACATTTTATTAGGGGCTCATACAACTCTTACCACAATCCATACATATACATACATCAATTGTATAAAGCACATCCATACATTCCCTGCCCCAATCATTCTCAAAGCATTTGCTCTCCACTTAAGCCCTTTGCATCAGGTCCTCTTTTTTTCCCCCTCCCTCCCCGCTCCCCCCGTACTGTGCACCCTTAATTAAACTTGATTGAAGTGTTGACTGGTTTTTCATTAGTAGACTTGGTAAATCCTTAAGCATTAGATTCTGTGAAATGATGTATGTGGATATTTCACGGAAAATTGTTTTCCTCATTCAATCTGGTTATTCTTTGTTACCTAGGATGCTTCTGAACTGCGTTCCCTCTCCTAATTAGTATACATGTGAATGTAAACTAATTTAATACAAACCTAGTTTGAGTATAATCAGAGAGATAAATCTGTCAGAATTTAAATCATAATGATTGAAATATGAATGTAATATTTTGGTTTCTTCAATTATTCAAATTGCTTCCCTCTCCTAGAATATTCTTGACTGGTTCATTCATTCATTTATTCATTTATTTACATAGTGTCTACTATTGACAGGAATTGTTGAATAACAACATATACCAGTAAACAAAACAGACAAAAATCCCTGCTTTTGTGGATCTTACATTTTAGTAGAGGTAGACCAAAAAAAATACAGAGAAAATATGTAATGTGTCAGATAGTGATAAATACTGTACAAAAATATAAGCAGGGAATTGTGGGAGGGAATGTTGGCAGGCATGACAAAGAAGGTAACATTTGAATAAAGACTTGAAGGAGCAGCCTGTGCAGATATTGCAGGGAAGGGAGTTTTCAAGGAATAGCGAATGCAAAGGCCCTAAACAAAGGGCACGCAGAGAGTGCTCTAGAAACAAGGAGAAAGCCAATGTGATCCAAACCTGATGAGAGTAGTAAGTACATGTGCTTAGCAGAGAGCATGGGAGCTAGTTAAATGAAACACATTGGGGACTTGGTCTTTGAATCCGAGGAAGGAAACCATTGGAGAGTTTTGAGGAGAGTAATTACATCTGACTTATTCTGGTTTAAAGCATCACCATTGGCAAGGGAACGGGAGTGCAGGGCAGGAATGAATCACTGAGAAAACTCACGCTCGTCACTATCAGGTTGATTCCAATATATAGGGCTTCCGAGAGTCTAAATCGCTGTGGGAGCAGCCAGCTTCATCTTTTTTCTGAGGAATATCGGGTGGGTTTGAACCGCTGACCCTGAGGTTAGTAGTTCAGTGTTTTACCCAGTGGCTCCTACTCTTCGCAGTAACACAGGTGGGCTCCATTGCAATAGAAATGGGGGAAATGGTTGGCTTTGATGTTGAAGGTAAAGCCAAAAAGTTTTGTTGAAACATAAGAGATGCTGTGTTACTACTGGAAGATTAGAGATTCTATTTTCTAATATGAAAAGGACTATGGAAGAGGTTTGTGGATGGACTAGTAATGGGATTAATCAAGAGTTTGATTTTGAACATGTTGAGAAATGCATATTAAATTCCCAAGAAAAGCTGAGTAGATAAATAGGTGGGAATATTAAATAGGCTCTGTGGAGAGAGAACCAAATTTTCTATCAGTAGATCATTTGGGACCCGATCAGTTTAGGTGATGTTTAAAGCCTGCAAATTGGCAGAGACCACCTAAGGAGGGAAAATAAAGGGAAGCCAAAAGGACTCTCTCTAATGTCTGAGCTCCAGTGCACTCAGTATTCGGAAGATGGAGATGGGAACCAGTACAGGCAAGTGAGAAAGATGAGGACCAGGAGGGTGAAGGGTACTGAGACACACCCACACATGTCAACGAGGGTATTATTGTTTGTGTCAGCTGCTGCTCACAGGTAAAGTCAGATGAAACTGAAATTTGACCACTGAGCATTACTGGTGACTTTAAGAAGAGCAAGTTGGTTAGGTGGAGGGAGAGCCAGACTGATGGGGATTTCAGAGAAAATGAAAGAAGACGCAAGCATAAACAACGCTTGAGTTTTGTCCATTTCACAGCTTTTTTTTAAATCGTTTTATTAAGGGCTCATACAACTCTTGTCACAATCCATACATACATCAATTGTGTAAAGCACATTTGTACATTCATTGCCCTCATCATTCTCAAAACATTTGCTCTCCACCTAAGCCCCTGGCATCAGCTCATTATTCCTCCTCCCTCCACGCCCCCTCCTCCCTCATGAACCCTTGATAATTTATAAATTATTATCTTGTCATATCTTACACTGTCTGATGTCTCTCCCTTCACCCACTTTTCTGTTGTCCATCCCCCAGGGAGGGAGTTATATGTAGAGCCCTGTAATCGGTTCCCCCTTTCGACCCCACCCTCCCTCCACCCTCCCGCTGTTGCCACTCTCACCACTGGTTCTGAAGGGATCATCCACCCTGGATTCCCTGTGTTTCCAGTTCCTATCTGTACCAGTGTACATCCTCTGGGCTAGACATATTTGTAAGGTAGAATTGGGATCATGATAGTGGGGGGGGGCATTTAGGAACTAGAGGAAAGTTGTATGTTTCATTATTGCTATATTCCACCCTGACTTGTTCCTCTCTTCCCCCAGTCCCTTCTGTAAGGGGATCTCCAGTGGCCTACAAATGGGCTTTGGGTCTCCACTCCGCACTCCCCCCCATCCCCCCATCCACAATGATATGATTTTTTGTTCTGATGATGCCTCATACCTGATCCCTTCACTGGTCTTTTTAAAGACCTAGTTTGGGGTTTTGTTGATTAACCCCCCCCCCCCAGGTTTCCCTAGTTTGAATTTTATTGATTTCTAATAATTTTTGCTATTTCTTTTCATCTGATTGCTTTATATTTAATTTTGCTTTTTCCAAGTTTCCTCAGATAATCGTTCTGCTGTTAGATCTTTCCTTTTTAAAAAACTATATACATTCAGTATTATCAGTTTTCCTCTAAACACTGCTTTTGCTGCATCACATAAATTTTGACAAGCTGTGTTTAAATTTTATTCAGTTCAAAATGTTTTGATTTCTCTGAGACTTCTTCTTTGACCCATGTGATATTTGAAAGTGTTTGTTTAATTTTCAAATATTTCAGGATTTTCCATTACTGCTTCCTAGTTTAATTCCATTATGGTCTGAGAGCCTCTTTGTGATTTTTGTGCTTTGAAGGATTAGGTATTAGGCCCACGGTATAGTCTGCCTTAGTGAATGTTTCCTGAGAAGAAAATGTCTTTTATTATTGTTGGATGAAGTCTTCTACAAATACCAATGAAGATTCATGGTGCTCTTTAGTTCAGCTATATCCATACTGATTTCCTGCCTGTAGATTCTGCTGGTTACTGATACGAGGAATATTCCATCTCCAACTAAAATAGTGAATTTTTCAATTTTTCATTGAAGTTCTGTCAGTTTTGCTTTTCTATGTTTACTTTAAAACTCTGTTATTAGTTATCTTATATTAAGGATTATGTTTTTATTGGGAATTGACCTCTCTTTGATTATGCAGTGTTCCTCTTTCTTTATCCCTGGTAATTTTCTTTATTCTGAAATCATACATGTCTGAAATTAATACTCCATTAAAAAAATTAGTGTTAGCATGTTTTCTCTTTCTCCGTCCTTTTACTTTAAAACTCTTCTTTATATTTAAAGTGAATTTCTTATAGATAATATATGGTTGAGTCATGTTTTTTATTTTTATTTGGCCATTCTGGCCGTCTTGTCTTTCAGTCGATGAATGTAGATCATGTACATTGGAAGTGATTATTAATGATAGGGTTGTTAGTATCTGCTTTTCCTATTTGTATCTACTTTCTATTAATTGCCCTCGTTTTTGTTTTGTTTTTGCCTCCCATTCTCTGTTCTGTATTCTCCAGTTTTTAATGTTCTGTTTTCTCTTCTTAGCATATTAGTTATGTGTGTATTTTTTTAATATTTAATGGTTGCCCTAGAGTTTGTGATTTATATTACATCAATCTAAGTCCATTTTTAGTGAACACTATACCAATTCATGGGATAACAATACTTTATAACAGTATTCCTTCTTTCCATCTCTTTTTTTGTTGCTGTTATTTCACTAAATCATAAGCTATAATTACCCTAAACATTTTTATTATTTTGAACAAATGTCTTTAAACGATTAAAGTTAAAGTTTTATCTTAATTTTGTTTCTTCTATAGTACTCTCCCTTTTCTATTTTCTTTCTCTCTGAAGAACTTCTTGTAGTATTTCTTTTATTTATTTAATTTAATCATTTTATTGGGGAGTATTTCTTTTAAAACAGGCCTACTAGAGACAAATTTTCTCAAATTTTGTCTGAGACAAAGTATCTTACTCACTTTTGAAGGATAATTTTGCTGAATACAGAATTCTAGGCTGGCCCTTTGTTTTTTTTCTTTCACAACTTTTAAATATTTCTCTATTTTCTTATTTGTATGATTTTTGAAGTGAGGTCATGTAATTCATATTCTTACTTTCTATAGGTAATGCAGTTCTTATTCTCTGGCTTATTTTGTTTGTTTTTCTCTGGCTTATTTCAGGATTTTCTTTGCCTTTGATGTTCAGCTGCTTGAATGTAATATCTTTAAATTTACATTATTTCACATTTATACTGTTTGTTCTCTGGACTTCCTGGATCTGGGCTTTGATATCTGTAGATAATTTTGGAAGATTCTCAGCCATTATTACTGCAAAGTTTTATTTGTTCCTTTCTCTCCTCTCCGTCTGGTGTTCCCCATATGCTTACGTTATAACTTCTGTGATTGTCCCAGAGGGCTTGTGTTTTGTTTTTTAGTTCTCTTGTTCTCTTTCATTTTTATTTGGGAACTTTTTCTTGACATAGCTTCTAGCTCGCTGATAATATTCCTTAGCCATCCATGTCCAGCTACTTATGAGCCTATCAAAAGCTTTATTTCTGTCAAAGTGTTTTTTATTTCTGACATTTGTTTTGAATTTTTCTTGGAGTTTCCTTTTCATTGCTTACATTATATGTCGGTTCTTATATGTAGCCCACTTTTTCCATTAGATCCCTCAGCCATATTTATCATTAACCTTATTTACCATAAACCAATAAACTAATCTCATTGCCTTAAAGTCAGTTCTGACTCGACAACCTGTAGGACAGGGTAGAGCTGCCCCTGGGGACCAAGGCTGGCAGTTGTTTGGATGCAGACTGACACCCCTTTCTTCCAGATTGGGCCGGTGGGTTCAAGCCTTTTGAGTTATAGCCACTCATTTAACTGCTACACCAGCAGCACTCTTGTATTTATCATGGTTACTTTGAATGCCTGGTGAGATACTTTCAAAGTCTCTACCATGTCTGAGTCTGGTTCGCATGCTTTGTCTTTACAGAATGTGTGTATTGTGTATGTGTGAGTACATGTATTCTAGTATGTCTTGTGATTTTTTGTTGAAAGATGACAATGCTGTACCAAGGTCTGAGGTGTGTAAGTCTATGAGGGGGCTTTAAAAAGCCCATGGGGAAATTCTATTGTTTTTTACTTTCTTACAGTTATTTTAACTATAATCCCCTGCTGTCCAGGAGCCTATTGCTATGATGCTAAGCTATGAGGTATTAAAACAAACATTCTGTAGTTCTTTGATTAGATTTTAGTCTTTTAATGAGACTGTGTCCCTGAGCTGTCTACATACATATTCTCTCTCTCTCTCCCCCTCTCTCCTTTTCTCCCTCTCTCCACCCCCTCTCTCCCCCTCTCTTTCTCTCCTCCCCCTCTCTCCCCCCCCCCCAATTGGAAAGTCCAGAGAAGCTTGAAGGTGGGGAATTCACTCCTCAGTCAGTTGGACTTTAGTCAGACTCACTGCAGACAGCAATAAAATTGTTTTTCTTGAGGATAGGCCTTGGTATGGAGCATAGAGATTACTTCCCTTCTCCCCTGCTGGAAGCTTAGATCTCTCTCTCTCTCTCTCTCTCTCTCTCTCTCTCTCTCTCTCTCTCTCTCTTTTTCCCCCTCCCTCCCTTTTTTCCCCTCTCCCCCCTCTCTCTCCTCTCTCTTGGTCTGTCTTTTTTAACCTGATCTCTCCTTTGAGAGTTTGGTGAGGCCCCTGCAGTTAAAATGCACAGAGAACCCCTGTGGCTGGGCTCCCAGAGGGAGTCACTCTGAAGCTAGTGGACCTCTCCAGCATTTGATCCATGACAGCCTCCTGTTCTCTCCAGGAATGGCGTCAGCTATGAGCTTCTCTGCTTGGACTCTGATTCCTGGTAAGCTGTAATTGCTTATTAGCATCCTTTCTGCCACTCCTGTTTTGGATTAGTTTGCTCTGTGACCTCAATTCTCTGGTGGATCCCAGGAGAGTGGTTCATTTTTAATTATTCAGTTTTCCATATTCTCTTTTTAGACAGGAATGAGCACTATCCAGCTCTCTATATTTTGGACCAGAAACCCATTCTATCACATTTAATATATTCTGTTCTCTAGAAGCAAGTCACTAAGCCTAGACCACACTGAGAGGGGTTAGCCAAGCCCATCAATACCATCCAATGGGAGGGCCATGTTAGAAGTCTGCCACCACATTGCTTTTACCCTACAAGTGTAAAATGATGAATTTTTGAGTCTATTGATTGTTTTTCACATTCTCTCACAAAAGCTCGTATTTGGAAGGGGCTAATCAGAAATGAAGATTGGGTTTGAGGCTGTCAAACAAGAGTGACTTGTTATTCAGGCATGCTCTCAAGCCATTGTCTTGATAATTCATTCATGAATTGATTTTTTTAAAAAAATCTACAGGATTTAAAGAAAACAAGAATTTTGTTTTTAAAGTCAAATAGCATGTAGCTAGTAGTTTTTTGAGAAATTCAAGAAATGGTCTAGTAGCAAGCTATTTATACAATAGCTCGAGTTTCCAGCCTGTCGTTTTATGACGTGGATGGACCGGAAGTCACTGGGTTACTAACTCCTGGGCTCTGGACAACACCTACTTGCCGTTTAAACCGGCTCTGGCATGGCTCCCAGCACACCACAGGCACAGCCCAAAGCATTACAATTTTGCAGATGGAGCGTGGTGCCCAGGGCAGGAAATGTTTAGGGTCGAAGCCTAGAACAGGAGACTCCTGGTGAGCCTGCCCCTTGGGGAGGCTGATGCTTGAGATTATAGCTAGAGCGGTAGGAGATTGGCACACATTCGCAGTCTTTGAGTGGAATGTCGCCATCTTTGAGTGAGTTATCCACCCATCTTCTGTAAGACAGAGATTACGTTCTAGCAAGGCCATTGTTGCAGTTAGCCATAACTTTAAATATCCAGATCTGCCCTGGTGGCGTTTCATTGTCCAAGACAGAACTGGAGAGAGCAGACTCAAGGTCCTGACAAATTCCTCAAGACATAGTTTGAACAGCTTTTATTGGTAACCTCGGGATTCCCTGTATGTCAAAGGTTGTGCAATTAAGGTGTTGCTGAACTTGATTCTTTCTGTAAAATAATTTTTTCCTTTTACAAATAAGTTCATAACAGGCATCTGATTTTGGATGGCAAATGTTTCTTTTATTTTTATTAACAATTTGAACATTAGGACAATTTGTTCTTTAGAGGAAAAGTAGGGCATCTCATCATGGACTCATGCCATATTGGAGATAACTTGTTCAATCCTGTCTTTTTTACTGGTAAGAAAATAGCTACCCAGTGATATGCCCAAGTTGGCTGTTGGGAGAGCCAGGGACAAATTACAGGCCTAATTAACCTGATCCTTCAGTGCTCTGTACCATTTCACATCGTTAATAAATCATATCAGAATCATTTCAGAATCTGGGAGGAAATGAATATATACTCCTATGTTGCCTGGCTCTTATCCCTCACTTTCTGATTTATTTGATAGGGGGTTTGCACCGGACATTGAGATTTTTTTAAAGCTCTCCAGGTGATTCCAACATGCAGCAAAGTTTGGAAGCCAGTTGTAAATGGAATTAGTGTTTTTAAATAGTTGACTAGAATGAAGTCAATAGTGCAAGTTTACATCCATTTTGATTCCTTTAATCACATATTTGGCTAAGTTTTGTCCTGCATTAGGCCTCTACTCAACTACTCCCTGAGCACAAGAACACTTTGTTCTAATAACTTGACATTCCATGATACTCACCTTCCCGACATGATCGCTGAAGACAAAGTGGGTGCATAAGCAAATGTGGTGTAGAAAGCTGATGGTGCTCAGCTATCAAAAGACATAGCATCTTGGGTCTTAAAGGCTTGAAGATAAACAAGAAGCCATCTAGTTCAGAAGCCACAAAGCCCACATGAAAGAAGCACACCAGCCTGTGTGATCATGAGGTGTCGATGGGATCAGATATCAGTCATCAGAGACCCAGAACAAAAAAATCATATCAATGTGAATGAGGGGGAGCACCGAGTGGAGACCCAAATCCCAGCTGTAGACAATTGGACATCCCCTTATAGAAGGGTCACAAGGAAGAGATGACCCAGTCAGGATGCAGTATAGCACTGATGAAACATATAACTTTCCTCTAGTTCTTTAATGCTTCCTCCTTACCACTATCATGACCCCAGTCCTACCTTACAAATCCGGCTAGACCAGAGCATGTACACGGGTACAGATAAGAGCTGAAAACACAGGGAACCAGGACAGATAATCCCTTCAGGACCAATAATGAGAGTAGCAATACCAGGAGGGTAATGGTAAGGTCAGGGGAGAAAGGGACAATCTCTCACAATGATCTACATAGAACCCCTTCCCAGGGGGCTGGACAACAGTAAAGAGTGGGTAAAGGGAGACAGCAGTTGGTGTAAGACACGGAAAAATAATAATTCATAAATTATCAAGGGTTCATGGAGGGAGGGAGAGTGGGGGAGAGGTGAAATGAGCTGATACCAAGGGCTTAAGTAGAAAGAGTTTTGAAAATGATGGCAACATATGTACAAATGCGCTTGACACAATTGATGTATGGATTGCTATAAGCTGTAAGAGCCCCCAATAAAAGATTTTATTAATAAAAAATTTAAAAAGATTTGTCCTGAACAAAAGATTTCTGAATCAGGTTTTCTTTTCGCTAGTTTATGTTTTGTAAATGAGATAGCCTGCGATAAAATTCTTCTTAATCGTGAAATTGGAGACGAGTTCGTTGACACTAATCATGAAGGAGAAAGCTTCCCTGCCATCTGTGTTGTGGCATACTCTGCTGTTGTTTTAACTCGATAAACTTCTAATTACTGTTAAGCAGATTGTTTATGAGGTTGTTTTAATATTTTAGAAGAAGTGTATATAATGCTAAAGAGGCAAAGAAATGGTTCCAGATTTAAAAACAAAAGACGTTGCCTTTGAAAGTAAGTTAATCAGTAATTTGGGCACATGGGGTTGTTTTATAACACATTTTCTACGTATGTCCTTGCTAACTGCATGTTGCAAGGGATGTGAAATCACAGCGTGGTGTAACCATTCTATGGTGCTGGCCTGTACTCTGGCATAATGCTCACCACACACTTAACTCGAAAACATTCATGATTGGTGAGTGACAATTTGTTCTAAAATGCTAGTTTTAAATAGGACTTGTCCTTTGCATTGCCAAATGTGGAGCGTATGAAACTGAAGAGATAGAGATAAAAGATTGTCATCAGATAGAAGCATTTCATAATTTTAAGTCTTTTATGGAAACAGCAGCAGGCTGATAGCAAGAAGCTCTGTGTGAAGGTCACTAGAATTCAGTGTCACTAGAATTCTCATTGCTGCTCTCTTGCTGCCAGAACAAATTACTGTAAATTTAGTGATTTGAACAGAAATTGACCATTTGACGGCTCCGTAGATCTCACCGACCTAACATCAGATGTCAGCGTAGACAGTGGTCTCTTTTCTTGGTCGTTCAGATATTCAGTCAATGGAGCTATAGAACTGAGATCCCCCTTCCTTTGTGGCTTTCGGATAAGGGCCATTCCCTGCTTTGTCCATTTCATTTTCAAAGCCTGCTACAAGAGGTGAAGTCTCACACTTAAAGTAGCTCCCTCCTCCTCCTCCTTTCCTCCATCCCCTGTCTGACCTATGCTATGCCCCCCTCTTCCACTTGGTAGCACTCATGTGATCGGATTGGGCCCTTAGAATCCAGGAGAAGCTCCCCACCTCAAAGGTCCTTAACCATAGTCGCAGATGCAATTCCCATGAGCCATGGAAGGTAACATACTCGCAGACTCTAGGGAATAAGGATGTGGACATCTTAGAGGGTGACTGTTCTGTACATCAAATCAACAGTGGCGTCAAGGAGCCAATATTAATATGAACATAGTTGGTCTCAGACGTACCCAACAAATCAGAATGAGTGTTTACCATTTTCTAGGCATTGTACTGGGCAACAGGACCATCGTGATGATAAACAAGCTAGACACAGTCCATGTCTTTGTGCATGTAAAGTATAATGGTAACAATAAGGGTTGGATACAAATTCTTCATGTGTTTTATAGTCTTAATAACCAAAATCCCCAAATGTATTTGGCCTACTGCCTTTTTTTCAGAAAAAAAATTACATTATGCCCTCTTCCCCAAATTAAAAACTTTTTTTTACCATAGCATGTAATCCAGGATAAAATAGAAGTATCTGCTTTTATAGCCCCCCCCCCCCCCGGCTCATTTCAATGCCTTGCAGGAGGTGGTATTGCCCACTTTGAGAAACTGATGAAAACTCTTAAAACTCGTTCTTTTGGCCCATTCCTCACCCTTACCCACAACCCCAGTGCTGAGCGTGCCAGATGCTCACTGGATATTACCCACAAAGGCTGACTTTGTTTTCCTTGTGTTGAGTTGGGAACCTGGTTTCTCTCTCTCTTCTACTATTTTCTGCTTCAAAGGCAGCGAGGAATTTTCAGTTTGGCCATCCAGACTCCTGACAATTTAGTATGTAGTCAGAGAGACATTAAGGAATTTTTTTTAATGGCCTTAAGAATTATCATGCACTCAGTTTGACTTTTCTTAGTGAAGAATTTAGGATGCTAACTGCAACTCAGCAAATGCTGTCATTTAATAAAGTGGTAAATTTTTGCTTCCCCCTCCCCCCAAGTTCAACAGCCTGAAAGCGCTTACACAGTCAAAACAAAACAAAACAAAAACAACAGTTGCTCCAAACCAGTGCTCATCAATAGATAGCGAAGAACTGCCAACCCAGAGCAGACTGAAGCAAACTTCTCAGTAGGGCCTTCCTGTAAATGGATAAACTTTTAAAATAGTAGAAAAGATATACTATCTATTGTTTACTATTCTTAGCTTATCTTTCTCATCTGCTACTCCTTGTGCTGAGGCTATGAACTAGATGTCTGTCCACTCTTTGAAGGTGAAATCATGCAATTCTTAGCACTTTTTCCAAGTTCTAAAGATAGTTGTACTGGGTTTTCTCAGGGATGCTCATCAAGAGTATCTCCCTGCCACCTAGTCTGTCTGATTCATAGCAATCCTATAGGGCAGAGTAGAACTGCTTCTGTGGATTTCTGAGACTCTGAACTCTTTATGGGAGTGGACAGCCGCCTCTTGCTCCTGCAGAGCAGCTGTGGTTTTGAACTGCAGACTTTGTGGTTAGCAACCCAATGTGTAATCCACTACACCACCTGGGATCCTTAGTCAAATGCATAGTTTGTTCTTTATTATGTAATTTTCTAAAACAGCAATGGGGGATTTTAGTAATACTGATTTGTGTAAACATACCAAAGCCAAAACTGATGGCCTTCAAATCCATGCCAACTCATAGGTTTCCAAGACTGAAACCTTAAGGGAACTGACAGCCTCATCTTTCTCCTGCAGAGGAACTGGTAGTTTGGAACTGCTGACCTGGCAGTTAGCAGTTCAATGCCTAACCCAATACATCATCGTGGCCCCTCGGAATAAACATGTTATTAGATCCTGTTGAGTTGATTCGAACGCACAGCAACCCAATGTACAACAGAAAGAAATACTACTATCTTCATAATCGTCACTGTGTTTGATATTGGTTACAGTCACTGTGTCCAATCCATCTCCACTTCAGGTTTATAGATCGCCTACCAGGCATGAATTTCAAACTTGACCATCGCAGAACTTTTTACCAGAGTGGTAGCAAGCAGACTGCCACCTCTTTCTTCCATGGGCCACGTGGTAGGTTCAACGGCAACCTTTCAGTTAGCAGCAGAGCTTTCACACTCTCTTCCATCAGGGCTCTCCGTTTGGGCTACAGAGTATAATGTACAGGGGCTCTTGGGTACCTTGTTGTTCCAATACCCAGCTTTCCATCCAAAATCCCACTCCTCTTTGGCAAGTTAATGTTATTTGTGGACAATTTCTTCATTGATCTATGTGTTTCCAAGTAAATAAACAGATTGCATACATTTGTGAAAGGAAAATAAGTTCAGAATGCTGAATAGGAAATTCATTTGATTTGCTTATGTAGAGATGCATAATACTAATGAGGATGAAGGCAGGGTTAGCTGCTTTTAAAGACCTAGGTGATTTTATTTCTGATCATCTTTAAAATGTGACTAGATAATGCTCTCCAAACACTTTTAGATTTGGTTTCTCGGTGCCTAGCAAAGTGTAGTATCCTGATGGATTTAGTTCTTCTATTAAAACGTACTTATTAAATGCAAACTTGTGAAGAAAGCTGCAAGTTGAACAGCACTTTAATCAGTACCTTGGATGAGGTCTGGTAAGAGCAGATGCTGATCAAGAGAAAGACTGAATGTTATAACTATTTTACTATCTTTATGCTTCCCCAAGGAAAATGCTGCAAGCCACGGCATGAGCCAGGTGTGGTTGCTCAGCAGAGGGCTCATGAGCGGCAGGTAGGGTAGGATGGGCCAAGTTTCAAGGGACTGGGTAATGGAGCCTGTACCTGGTTGTTGGGTAGCTGACCCTAGAAAGAACAGGAAGGTATATGGCCGCCCACAAGTGTGAGAGTTCAATAAGGGGAATAATTAGAGAGTGGGTTCCATCGGTTTTTCTAAGAGGAAACTGACCAGCCTCCTGCCAGAACTTCAAAACCAGGTCAGGGCAGCATTTGTGGGACATTATATTATGAACTGTGGATGGTACAATGATAAAAATGACCGAGGTTTTCTTGATTCTCTTAAAAGCAGGGGAAAATCTTGTGGTTCTGGGCATTGAGAATATGAGTGACTTAACTACATGCCATGCCACAGAGAGACAGATGAACTTCACGGACTACCTTGAAAGCTTCTAACAGATACGTTCCATCTTTGGAAGTCAGATTTGAATTATTAAGGCGGCCTTTGTTTGTAAATGGAGTGTCTACTGAGCAGGCGCTATGGAGCGGGAGACATTCATATTTGCAGTGGGCGCTGATGGAGTGTCTACTGAGCAGGCGCTATGGAGCGGGAGACATTCATATTTGCAGTGGGCGCTGCTTTAATGGATAGCAAAACTCCCCTGACCTTTGTGAACTATTAGCAGGGACTAGACCCAGATGGCTTCGGCTGGAGAGGGTGTGGTTAGCAGAGTCTAGTCATCCATTTGTCCAAACGTGTTTCTGGGGAAACAGATCCTCTTGAAGCAGATCATTTTGCTTCCTACTGAATGTAATGCTTGGAAAACAAAACACTCTGTAAATGTTTCCATTTGAAGTTGAGACTGTTGCTGCCGGGTTTGTTTTTTCCTCTCCTCTTTCCCTCTGATTCTTTTAGATAAATTATAGCAATGCGAAATTGTTGCAAAATTGACTAGCACAACTAAGAACACCCGGGTCCTTAAAAGCAAGTAATCATTGCAGTTAGGGAGACCGGGGGTGGGGGGTGGGGTGGGGGGGATGGGGGGATGTAATGGGTTAAGCTTTGGGCTGCCAAGTGCACGGCCTGCAGTTTGAACCCACCAGCCATTCTGCCTGAGGAAGCGCAGAGTGCGCCCCATAAGGATTTGCAGTCGCTCAGACACGAGGAACGGTTTTACTCCGCTTCATAACAATAATAGTTAGTGAATATGTTTATTTATTTGTTTTACACCTAAGATAACTTTAGCAATCACGTGATTAAGTAATAACAATGAATGTTTGCAGAACAGCCCCTATGCTTCATTGTTAAACTCCCCCACTCCAATGAAAATGGATTTCAATGTTTTGTAACCCTAGGTATATGTAGTATAATAGTAATTCATGGGGAGCTTGTAATTCTGCTCTCTGAGCTGATGTAAGATAAATAAATTCTTACAGAAGAGTGTAATACTTCTGCAATATTAAGCTGTCTGGTTTACATCCATGCTTCTCATAGACATCTTCAAATAAAGCAACCCTTTTTTTAAAGGAGGATCAATCACATTTTCCCACTCCGTAGAATTATCTATTGGCTTTAAATCAATATGTATAAAGTGTTATTCATATTATTTTTAAGGAAAGCTGTCTTTTGTGATGTCACTAAGGAGGGACATTGGTGGCACCGTGCTTGAGGAGCTCGGCTGCTAAATGAAAGGTCAGTGGCGGCATGACCCACCTGCCCCCGTGAGCTCGCCGCCTAGGAACCCCCAGCGGGCAGTTTTCTGTTCTGTCCGGCTGCTCCACGTCGGAACCAGCCAGGTGACCGCAGGATCTGCTTAGACGGATGTCGAGATTTACTTTTCAGTTGGTTGGGATTGCAGAGGTTAGCAGCTCAGATTTCTTTGCAATCGCTACATCTCCTAGACAGCGATTCTCAACCTGTGGGCCGACTCCTTTGGGGATCAAACAACCCTCTCACAGGGGTCGCCCAAGTCATAACAGTAGCAAAATGACAGTTATGAAGTAGCAACAAAAATAATTTATGGTGGTGGGGGAGGGTCACCACAACATGGAGGAACTGTGAAAGGGTCGCAGCATTAGGAAGTTTGAGAACCACTATCCTAAAGGAACTGGCATATTTAGACTATTGTTCTCCCAGTGAGCAGGATATCAGGAAGTGAACAGAGCAGTGTGTTGCTCAACGGAGCTTTTTTTTTTTTAAATCATTTTATTAGGGACTCATACAACTCTTCACAATCCATACATATATCAATTGTATAAAGCACATTTGTACATTAATTGCCCTCATCATTCTCAAAACATTTGCTCTCCACTTAAGCCCCTGGCATCAGCTCCTCATTTTCCCCCTCCCTCCCCTCTCCCCCCTCCCTAATGAACCCTTGATAATTTATAAATTATTATTTTGTCATATCTTACACTGCCTGATGTCTTCCTTCACCCACTTTTCTGTTGTCCGTCCCCCGGGGAGGAGGTTATATGTAGATCCTTGTAATCGCTTCCCCCTTTCTACCCCACCCTCCCTCCACCCTCCCGGTATCGCCACTCTCACCACTGGTCCTGAAGGGATCATCCGCCCTGGATTCCCTGTCAATAGAGCTTTTACAGGCTTTAAAATCCAAGCAAAATATCCCGGAAAGGCCTTCATGACAAAGGCTTTTTGTTTGTTTATCAGTATCAGAAAATTTTACTCTGTCACTGAAAATGCAGTAAAGTTACACTTTGTGGGGTACAGTTGATGAATTTTAACATGTATATAGATTTGATGCCTCCTATTTGAGAGAAAGTTGGGCCTTGAACAAGGAAGGCCACAAGAGAATTGGTACATTTGAATTATAGTGCTGGCAAAGAATATCGAGAGTACCTGACTGCCGAAGAGCCAACACACCTCTGTTGGACCAAGTACAGCCAGAGTGCTCCTGAGAACCAAGGCTGGGAGACTTTCTGAGATGGTACAGACGGAGCGGTGTTTCCTTCTGCTGTGCGTGTACATAGGTTGCTCTTGAGTGGAAACAGCCTCCGTGGCACTGCACAGATGCATAGATAGATGCATGTAACTGCTAGTCGGACCCAGAACCTCCCACATGCTGTCCTTCAGTTGTTGTGCCCGCTGTCTCCTTCCTGCCATGCCCCTCCCTCTCCCCCAGCAACCACTGGGACTATAGTCTTGTCTTTTTAAGAATGGTCTAAAAATGGAATCATATTCAGCAAAGCACCTTTGACATGCATCTAAATGATTTTGTGTATCCATAGTTCATGTCTTTGTATTGCTGGTAGCATTTAATTATATGGCTGTACCAGATTTTGTTTATCCATGTATTCATTGAAAGACACTTGCATTGTTTCCAGTTTTTATGACTAGAGTTGCTATAAATATGAATTGTGAACTTACATTTTCTTTTGGGTAAATTCTGAGGAGTGGGATTTCTAGATCTTATGATAAGCGTGTGTTTAACTTTACAGGAAACTGCCAGATTGTTTTCTAAAACGGTTGTTCCGTTTTGTCCTCCTCACCAATGCACGAGAGTCACATTAGTGCTGTGCTATGATCCGCCATTTTAATACATTTATGGTAGTATCTGATAATGATTATAATTTGCATTTTCCTAATAGCTAACGATGTGGAACATCTTTTAGTGTTCTCTTTATTTTTTTTTTGGCTTTCAATCGTCTTTAGTAAATTGTTCATTTTAGCCTATTTTTCTGTAAAGAAAACTTTCAATTTTAGATTCATAGAAAAGCTTCCAGGATATTATACAGGGTTTCATATATCCCTTGTCCATCTTCCTATCATGCATTTACCAAAACCAGGAAATAAAGAGTAGACCCTTGCTATCAGCCAAACTTCAGGCTTTATTCGGATGTTGCAGTTTTTCTGTCTGTTGCAGTGATCAAAGCTGGGATTCCTTGTTGAATTGAACTATTAGTCATCCTTAGTACCGACTAGTTTATGATAATTTCTCGGTCTTTCCTTGTTTTTCATTACCTCAATTGTTTTGTCTTTAGTAGGAAGGGAATATTTTTTTTGCTAAGAGCTAGCTATTAAGATCTCCAATTCATTGAAAATGATTAGGACAAAGAATGTACAGATGTGCTTTATACAATTGATGTATGTTTATGTATGGATTGTGATAAGAGTTGTATGAGCCCCTAATAAAATGTTTTTTTTAAAAAGATCTCCAATTAAAATGTAGAACTATTTCTTTCCTTCTGTTGTTTCTACTTCTGTGCATTTATGTGTTTCTTTTGGTTAATGAAAAAAAAATTGACTTTGTGTGTATCTCTATCCTTTTATATCTGTGTGTGTCTCTTTTTCATTTACTTTCTTCCCAGCCTCTCCATAACCTTCAAAGTATGCTTCCTTTGGTGTGAAAGCTATTTTTCTTGATATTATTTTCCTAATAGTGGCCTTACACAGTATTTGTCTTTATGAGACAACACTACTTTGATCATTTTAAGCGGTATGGCCACGTGTTTTGTATTGTTCCTCAAATTCAGCTTGTCTTGTGCTTTCCTTATCAGTAGACTTGGGTGTGAGTTTGGGGGAAGAATATCGCAGAGGAGAAGTGCTTCTCCTAGCATACGATCGCATCATCATTTGGTGATAGTAGTGTTTGCCACGTGTCTCTTCTGTAAAGAGTGTTTTTCTCTTTCCACACACACACTGAGCTGACAAGTCCAGCCCACACCCTAAAAGGCCAGTCCCAAGCCCACTGCTATTGACTCTATTCTGATTTATAGTGTCTGGAGGACACAGGGTATAACGGGCTCTGGGGGTTTCTGAGACCAGCAGGACGGGAGACTTGCTGGCAGAGTGGGATTCCTCTAGACACTCAGTGTGTAGTTAAAGAGCTTTGTAACACTTGCCTGAGCAGAGCAGAGGCCAGGCTGGTCTAAGAGGCTGATGGTCAGAGAAAAGAGGCTATCCTGACTAGAGAACTGTATCCTCTGTCTTTTTAAATGTTATTTCCCTAGTAAACCCCACTACCTTCAGTGTTGTCTCTGAGTTCCGTGTGGCCACTTCAGTGAGTTACAGAACCCAGTGGAGAAACAGTGTGATGGGAGGGACAGCTGGAGTCAGACTTGTGTCTCTGAGAGAGGAGGTAAGCCTGGCTTCTACCTCATAGCAGTCAACCTTGGACTGATGCTGATGGTGCTCCCGGGATGAAATTGAAGGAGGGCAGATGACCCACCGTGTCATTTTTGCAGTAATTTAAACATGTTAGGTGTTTTGTGTTAAGTTGCTGTCCCTGTGCAACACAGCCAAACCCCGCCTGTCATCCTCACAGTTGGTGTTGTTGGGACCATTGTTGCAGCCCCTCCATCAGTCTGTCTGCTTGATGAGGGTCTCCCTCTTTTCTGCTGACCTACTTTACCAATAAGACGCCTTTTCCGGGGACTAATATCATGCCCAAAATACCTTAGATGAATTCGCCCTGTCCTCGTTTCTGTGAATCATTTTGTATGTTTCCAGTCTACTGTATTTTTTACACGAATAATGTACACATTCTACATTCATTTGCCAACCATGTCCTTTACCTCATGAGGTTTTTGCAAGCACAGTATGAATTTTTATACAGCATTGTTAAAAAAAATTGGCATCATGTGCTTACAAAAGTACCTCGTGGGAGGAAGATACAGTTGGCCAAAAACAACAACATAACACACTTGTTATTTCCGTAAGAACACAGTAATGTCAAGTTTGTTTTTTGTTTTACGACCCAATGTCCCAGGGTCATATTGCTGCTGTAACAAGCTACCACAAATACCGAGGCCTAAAACAACGCACATTCATTATCCTACTGTTCTGTAGTTGAGAGGTTTGATGCACTGAAGAATCACAAGATTGTGTTGCTTTCTGTGTCTTCTAGTGGAGAATCTGTTGCCTTGCCTTTTCCAGCTCCTTTACCAGTGCCCCTCTTTTCTTGACTTGCACCCCCTTCCAACCAATGGCCTCACCACATTGTATTTGAACGAGATTTTTCCCCCCAACATGTGTCTTTTTAGTTGTTAAGTTTAGACCGTTTACATTTAATGTAATGTAATTATTAATATATTACTTTTCTCAGTATTTATTTCCTCTGGTGTTCATTTCTCTGATTTCTTTTTTCCTACCACCTTTTAGGTTACTTAATTGTTCATATTTTATTTTGTTTTGGTGATTGTGTTTTTGCTTATAATTTTATGTAGTTTTATTTCTGCTGCTGCTATTTTAGTGTTCGAAACCACCAGCTTCTCTGAAGGAGAAAGACAGGGCTTTCTACTCCCGTAAAGGGTTAGTCTCAGAAACACACAGGCGAAGTTCTATCCTGCCCTGCAGGGCCACTTTGAGTTGGCATCAGCTCAATGACAGTGAGTGGCTTTAGTGACTATGAGTACTTAGCTTTTTACTGTTCCTTAAGAGCCAGTATTTTTCTAATTAAACTAATACATAGGAACCTTACCAACATATACGTCCCTTAACCCTTCCCTTTATTTTATAGTTACCTTACATATTGTATAGGGTCCCTCTACAATGGTGGTTTAACTCCAGCGAAGGGCAGACTCCTGTGCTGGGTGTAGTACAGGTGGCTGCCCTCCCTGCACGGTCTTTTATTTTCTCAGCTGACTAAGGGATGGATTCGTAGCACGAAGGCACTTCCTCTAAGTAAACCAGGAACGAGGCGGCAGACCAAACACTAGGTTTCTCATAACAAACTGCCTTATCAGGAAACTCAAGGTTTTAGTCCTTGTGAAGGAGGAGCACAGCGCCCTCGGACAGGTCCTGCTCCCAGAGCTGCCTCCAAGCCGTTTGCAGCCCGGATGCCCAGGGCTTCCCTGATGTGCAAGGGATAGATACATGGTGTGTACGCAAACAGTCCACTGCCTTCAGCCTCTGTCAGAAGAGTCTCGATTATATTTACGCAGATATCTAACCCTGGTCATGATCTTTTCCACATTCCTGAAGATTCAGGTTATCCCTCTGACATCACTTCCCATTTGCTAGAACTTCCTTTAGCAATTGCTGCAAAGTCGTTGGCTGGCACACCCATCCTGTGGTTGTCCTCCATCGGAGAATGCCTTTACTTCCCTTCCCCTGCACGATGTTTTTTCCTAAGACAGAATCGGGGTGACTGTTCTTTTTTTCAGCACTTTAAAGATAACTCATTTCTTTCTGGCCTCCGTGCTTTCCAAAGAGAAATTTCAATCATTTGAATTCTTTCTCTGTGAGTAATATGTTTTTGTTCTGATTGTTGTCAATTTCTTTAATTGTCTTCCGTTTTCTAAAGTTTGGGTTAGGATGTGTTTAAGGATGGATGTCTCTGTGTCCTGTTTGGCGATTTGCTGATCTGGAGTCTTTTAAGTTTTTGTCTTTCACAATTTGGAAAATTTTAGAACTGAGATAGGCTCTTTCCCTCGTTTTTTCCCCTTCTATCTTTGCTATCTTTGTTGGTCAGATTGGATAATTTGTATTCTTGTTAAGTTCACTTACTCTTTCCATTGTCACCTTCCTGAGGCTTTCTATACCATAAAGAGCTACAGTCTTGGAAACCTAAAGGGCAGTTCTAGCTTGTCCTATAGGATCAGAATTGACTCTATTGCAGTGAGTGAGTGAGAGTTTACATATTGGTTATTAATTTTTAGCTTCCAAAATTATCTTGTGTTCTTTATATATTCTATTATTTTTCTGAGTTTTCCTATCTTTCTATTTAGTTCAAGAATGTTTTCTCTTGTTGATACATTTTATTATGGTTGCTTTTTTATCTTTGTCACTTAACTTCAACATTAGTGTTTTCTTGGTATTAATATCTGTTGATTACTTTTTCCCATTCAAGTTGAGACTTTCTTCCTATGCCTGGTAACTTTGGGTTGTATTCTGGACATTTTGAGTATGTTATTAGATTTTGGGTCTACAAATGTTGAAACGTTTGTTTTCACAAGCTACTTCTGACCCAGTTAAGTTCAGATTTCAAGGCATCTGTAGGATGTGGTCATGTCAAAGTCTTTGTCAGTGCTGTTTGAATTTGTACCACGTGTCTGCCACCCAGTGGCTAGTCTGGGGCTTGGGTGGTCAGCAGTTTGAGCCCATCAGCTGCTCCGAGGGACCTGTAAACCTCTTGAAACCCAGACGCAGTTCTCTGTCCTCCAGGACTGCTCGGCGTCAGAACTGACTCACTGGCAGTGATTTAGTTTGGGGTTCACTTGTCGTTGCCCTATAGCTGCCATGAGGGGCTAAGTGTGAGACCATACAGAAGGGAAAAGGAGGGGCCCCACAAACAACAAGAGATTCTGGGGACTTCCTTGCCTTTTCTGAGTGTTAGGAGATCCTTTCCCTTCTCCTCAAGCCATGACTAGGAGGGTTCTCCCGAGGCTTTCTCCGTCCATGCCAACAGTATTCATTTCTCATGTTTGAGCTATGTGATCTCAGGTGGAAGGACACCCAAGGGAGGAAATTGTAAGCTCATTGCTGCTTTGGAAATACTCTAATTTTGATTCTCTTACTCAATGCACCTGCTGCTGTTTGCTTTTCCAAGCCCTCAAGTAGGTGACCCAGGCATACTGTCCAGTAGTTTTCCAGTTCTGTTCTGTTCTCGCCTCACCTCTCCTCCCCTCCCCTCCCCTCACCTCTTCTCCCTCCCCTCTCTTCTCCCTCTTCTCCACTCTCCTCTTTTTGAAGAACAGAAGGAACAGTGTTTACTGAACTGTGCCCAAAGCTGAGCCAAAGGGAGTCTCCCCAGATTCCGTCTGCCTCACGACGCTTTGCAGATTTCTTCTGTGGTATAATGATGACATCAGAATCATACCGTACATCCAGCTTCGTGGAATTACATGTGCATCACCACAAAGGTGGTGCCGCGTAGTATGTCTTATTATAATGCTAAATCTCTAGCCAGTGGAATATGTTTAATATGCTAATGTCTTTAGTGTGGCTGACCTGTGGTTTATGACTCTTTTTCTCCCTCTTTCATATTTGCTAGGTTAGCAGGCTTTCTGACCATGGGGTTTTAAAAAGATACTTTTCTGTCACCTTTCTCCTATTGGGGAGAACTTTGTAAAACTCTTTCAAGAGCACAGTGTAATCTTTTGATAATGCTATGCAACATCCTCCGATCCCCCTTTGAAGCTGTTGCTGCTTCATTAATCTGAACTTCCTGGTCATGCTTCAGGGAAGGGCAAGGGTGGGTAGGGTCAACCTGAAGAAGTAACTGCTTGTGTATTTGACTAACACCAGATCAAAAATGAAGCAATGCATGCATGAAACAGTATACAAAGATACCTACTAGAATACAGAAAATGAAGCTTATGATTATCTGTTAAAGTCAACTGAAGTTGGACAACCATGAAGTTAGCCAAACTATGTTAAAACTAAATCCTATGTTCTACTGCTTTATATTTGAGAGTACTTCTTTGGTTTGTTTTGCATTTTCTTCTGTAAATTGAGAGTTGTCAATAGATTAAAATAGAAAACTTGAATTCTTCATATCCATGATTCTTTCTTAATAGCAAGTATGGCTGCGGAATTTTCTAAGACCGGCTCCCTGACATGTTCTAACTCTGGTCTTAAAGTTTCTATAACTTGGGAGGTTCGAGCCCAAGAACTTTCTGCCTTTCACCGCGGCACAGGCTAAAGACATGTTTCTGGCATTGCTAGCTGCAAGCCCCAGTATGCCGAGCAGAGAAGTCGCGAGGACCGCACATCCAGCCTGGCTCTTCCCGTTACAGTTGTCCTTGGCTTAGTTAAGGAGCAGTGTGCTCTAAGTGGATTCTACTTGGCCTGGATTTGGTGTCATTTCTAATCAGTTGTATTGGAGCGCTGACTCCTACTGGACACACAATGAATGTTTCTTCTGCACTTTTCCTCCCCCTGGACAGAACACAGCTATTTCAGACCTGTTGAGCTAGGGCATTCCAGACGTTGTCATGTTTGCTGAAATTTTACTCTCCAACTGGGGAGGTCCTGCCGGAAAGAACTAAAGCCTTCATTGCCTTTTGAAGAAGAACTTGGGACTTCAGGGAGATCACAGTTCCAGTTGTTTCTGTGGGGCTCAGCCGATGGGTCAAGTTAAGGGGTGGTAAATCCAAGGTTTCACTCCTAAGTTTTCTGTGGTGTGCGTGGTCCAATGGATGACATAAGCAAGGCCTTCTCCACTTTGATTAAAGAGTTTCGTCTTCCCAGGGTCATAGGAGGACTTGCTTTTTCAGGAAGAAGTGATATGCAGGAATGTCAATGCGTTACTCCTGCCATAAATGGGAGAGCCTCCTGGGATCCTCAGGGTCTGTGGAATCTGATGGGGTATAAGACAACCTTTTCTTGTCCTTGACCTCCAGGAGGACTGCTGAGAAAGATGACTTTGAACCCCATCCTCATCACCATCTTGTTTAGCTGTATTCTCTTGCAGAGGCTGATGAAAGTGTACATACCCCATCTTGCCTAGCATTGGGACTTGACTTATAGGTTGTTCATTTCATTCTCTAGGAATTTGCCAAGAAACTGAAGTTTTGATTCAAATATATTTTGTGTGTGAAGCCAGAGATATACTAGAGTTGAGATTCCTTTATTTGATTAAGGTAAGATTGTTTAATATTCCTTCTCAGACTTGTATTCTAATGTGCTTTTTAAAAAACATTTTAATTTTCAGTCTAGAGATACTGACCTCTGAAATATGGCCTTGTTTTACTCTTTGAATTAATGTTTCACATGACAACTTCCAGATGCCTGGAATGGTCTTTTTTTTGCCGTGCTTCTCAAGCTCTCCTGAAGAAAAATGCTTGTATATTAAACATGTCATATGAATTAGGATTTTCAAGCAATGCCAAGTAAAGGGATTTCAGGTCTAGGAACCACAATCTGATGTTTAAAAAAAAAGGCTGTTTTTGCTATAGCCAGGTAATTATAATCAAGTCAAGCATGTTTGGGAATTTTGATTGTATAAAGCCCGGTCTGGTTTGAAAGAGAGCCCCTCTTATGTGACGTGTAACCTGAGATATGCTTACTAAGAACTTTGTGTGAGATGTGTCTCTTTGCTTGCATTTTTACAAAATGAATTTAATATTGTTTCCCCTTTTATTAAAGAGAGAGAAAACTGGACATCTGCCCCCATCCCCCAAAATAAAAGTGCTTTGCATCTTTTCTCTGTACACCACCATGCTGTGGATTAGATTGTTTTCAGTAAGGGCAACAAAGAGAGGGGGAAATAGGCGGACACTCTCTTTCCTTACCAGTTGTATTTTATCATTCCCATTTGGAAAGTTTCTACTTCTGAATATTTCTTAGTTTATTGGCAGAAATGCCTTGCCTAAAACCTGTCTTTACTAAAAGTAGTCAGACTTCTTCATCTTCTCTTTCTTTTGTCTTTTAGTAACAGGCTGACATTGACATTAACTGCCCTTTAAGACGTGAGGGACTGTAGGTGAAGGCAACTGATGCCGATTTGGGGTATGCACTATGGATCATTGCAGTGTCATACTAGTGTCACTGTGTGGATGCGATACATTTTGGTGGTATAAACATGAAATCCCTTTGAAACAAATAGAGTTTGAGAAAAATAATAGTTCGTATCTGAAAATTTTATCTCCAAATTACTGTTTTTTATATATATGAGCTAGATACCAGTCTTCCTAAATGTTAAGCTACCTAGTCATCATGCCTTGTATATTTAAACCAGTCTGGATTTAGAATGAAAGTACTTGTACATTTGAATTATGGAAGGTAGATAAGATTAAGCTGCAGAGAAACTGACAAGAATTTTCATTGCCTCCGTGAATTACTGGGGCCAACTTAGCACTATGCTTGCACAAATGAACAGAGAAAAGATTGGATTTGTCAAGGATTTTGTCTTACTTGGACCTACAGTCAACGTTCATGGAAGCAACCGTCAAGAGACCAGATGACACATCGCATTGGGAAGATCTGCTGCTGCACAAGACCTCTTTAAAATGTTGAAAAGCAAGGATGTTACTTTGAGGACTAAGGTGCGCCCGACCCAAGCCATGGTATTTCCAATCATCTCATACTCATATGAAAATTGGACATTAAATAAGAAAGACCAAAGAAGAATCCATGCATCAGAATTCTGGTGCTGGCGAAGAATCATTAAAGTGACATGGGCTGTCAAAAGAACAGATCAGTCTGCCTTGGTAAAAGTGTAGCCAGAATGTTGCATCCTTAGTGTAAGGAGGCAAGGACGGTGAGGCTTCATCTCACATACCTTGGACATGTTGTCAGGAGAGAGCCAGTCCCTAGGGAAGAGCATCGTGCTTGGAAAACAGAGGGGCAGCGAGAAAGAAGGCCCTCAGGAGATGGATTGACAGCATGGCTGCAACAAGGGACCCAAACACAGCAATTACGAGACAGTGCAGACCTGGGTTGTGCTTCATTCTGTCGCACGTTGGGCGCCCAGTCACAGCGAACTCAACAGCACCGCACCAGAACGTGTTTTGCAGTGGTCCAGACTCAGTTGGGCTTGGAGAACACCTGAAAAATCCATAGACTGACTTATGAATAAGAGTTTACTTTTAAACTATGAGTGCTATTGGTAAGTACTGCAAAAGCTTTTGTTTCTACCAATGTCAGACCGTCAGCTATCTGTCTTTTTTCTCCAACACACTCTAAATGTTTATTTTATTTTTAGTGTAGAAAGAAAACATACTTACTAAAATAAAAGTGATCCATGGTCTAGCCACACTAAAATGACCATCAGTAACTTACTTATTTCTTACATGTAACATTATTATTATTAATTGGGATTAATACATACATCAAGTCATTCCATAGTTCAGTCACACCCAGCAGAATTGTACATTTACTACCACAGTTTCCAAACATTCTTTTTCTATGTCCTTGACATCATTGCCCCTTCACCACGTCACCACCTCGGTGTCCCCTTCCCCCAAACCTTTATTCCCCTTGCTGACTCCATAGGTTCATCAGTCCTGGGACTCTCGCTCAGACACACGTAGGGCTTGAAGACTTAAGCTGGAAAGCACAGGAGTCTAAGGAAGCAGAAGACAGCTGTGCCAGTTTTGGAGAGCTGTTGGTGGGCAGACAATATGAGGTCTTGCTGCATCAGGGCCCTCTATATTGTATTAAGATGTGTATTATTCTGGCAAACCTGTAGTGATCATTCCGATGGATTTGGGTTTTGTTTGTTCATATCAGGGTATATCAGAGGTGCTGTGGAGTGGGGGGGGGGTGTTAGCCTCTTGAAGTTATGAAATGAGTTTTGCTGGTTTTCAGTAAATGAAGTCCATATAGGTTTATCAATCCTATAGGGATAGCAGATAGAACAAGGGTGTTGGGAGGAGGTCCATTCTGTTTGATGAGATTTAAGGATGCAATTTATGTTTCGGTTGTAGTATTTAAAAGCAAATTAAACCTATAAAGAAAATTCACTTTATTTGATACTTTTCTTCCATATAACCTTAACTTCTATTTTTCTAGGTCATACAATATTTCATTTTAAAAATTAAATACTGGGCTATTGCTGGCTTGACAGTATCATTGAAGTGAGATATATGTGTGTTGAAGTCATGGCCAGAATTTCTTCCTTAAATCAAAGGTGCTGCTTGTCTTTGTGGCTGGCTGAAAAGGGCTGGGATTCGCTTATCTTAGAATTTTCTCTGCTCATGTCTTTGAAAGTATTCAGGCTAATAAAGAATTTCAATTTTTAACATGTAGATCCTAATCAGTGTCATTGTATAGCCTTAAGGGTCGTGAACCAAAAAACAAATCTGCTACTGGTAAGTCAATTTCTACACTAGAACTGGCTTCATAGGGTTTCCGAAGCTGTAACTCATTAAGGAATCAGATTGCCACATCTTTCTCCCATCAGTGGTAGGCAGGTTTGAACTGCTGACCTTGCAGATGGCAGCCGAGTGCTTAAACACTGTGCCACCAGGTCTCCTTTTAGGTAGTACAGATACTAATAAAGTAAACTTCCAAGCTTTATCCTCAAAAGAGATCATGTAAAAGTACATTAAGTACATACTACTTTAATCGCCCATGAGGGAAATTCGGTGACTGCCTGCTCCCATCAAGATTTACAGTTTCAGAAACAACCTTGCTTGCTGAAAGTGAAGAAGACTTGAAACAGTATTGATGAGGATCAGTACTGCAGCCTAAACTATGGCTAAACACCACAACATAAAGCAAACAAAGATTGTCATACCCAGACCAATAATCACCATCATCAGAAATGGAGAGAATACTGAAATTGTCGAGGATTTCATTTGATTACTTGCATTCACAATCAATACCCACGGGAAGGGAACAGCAGTCAAGACATCAAAGAGAAATAGTATCACACAGATTTACTGCAGGAGACTTCTTTTCAGGTGTTAAATGCAAAGACATAGCTTTGAAGACTAAGGTGTGTCTGACCCCAGGCCATGGTATTTTCAGTGGCCTCCTATGTATACACCAGCCAGACAATAAGAAAGACTGAAGAAGAATTGATGCATTGAATTATAGTATTGGCAAAGAATATTGAGTACAAATAACATGGAATGCCAGAAAATTGAACAGATCTGTTGTGGTAGTTACATAATTTCCTATCAACTTGAAGATATATAAAAGTGTAGGGCTGGCGTTTAGCCTGTCAATCAGGTCACAGCCTGATAACCTCACTTGGAGGTATGACAGATATATAGTCTCTGGAGACCAGTCTCTCTTTCTCTCTCTCTCTCTCTCTGCCTTCACCTTCCTGTTGTGGGCCACTCTGAGAGCTGCCAGAACCTTGTGATGTTACCACCGCCATTGGATCCACATGACTTTACACCCACCAGCCTGTGGTTTTTCTGCATTCTGCATCATTGTGTGTGAGACTGAACTTAGGGACTAGTATTGCACTCAGGACTTGAGTTGGACTGGACTGGGATGTTTTCTTGATCTATAATTAATCCTTGAAATACAGATCTTTGTTATACATATATGAGTGTCACTGGATTTGTTTCTCTAGCCAATCTAGTCTAACGCATTTGTGTTAGATGAAATATACCCAGAATGCTCCTTAGAATCAAGAATGGCGATATTTCATCTCATGTACTCTGGACATGGTATCAAGAGAAGGACACTGTGCTTGGTAAAGTAGAGGGCAGCGAATAAAAGAAAGACCTGTAGGGAGGTCTTTGTTGAGGTTGTAACAACGGGCACCAAATAGCAACTATGAAAATGGCACAGGGTCTGGCAGTGCTTCAGAACTGACTCAGTGCCACCTAATCACAACATTACTTCTAGTTATAAAATCATTCATCTAAAAAATACACATTTACAGTAACTATTAGTCTAATTTTAATTAAATTCTTATAAGTGATACTTAGTATAATATTTCTGAAATAAACTGTCGCACAGCTGCAAATAATGCTTTCAACTGTTTTGTCAATGACTTGTTTTATGATAGATCAATAAATTCCATTTGCTGAGTGATTAAACCATCTTTGTCTCAGTGATGTTTTGCCCTGTAGTAAGGCCTAGTTTTGTCTTGTCATTATTAAAAACTGTGGAATTGTTGTCAGTTGTATGACATTTTCTTAACATTTTCACTGGTTTACTGTCATTGTACACTTAACATAAATGTATCTATATACAAGTCATTGTTATTTAATAATTATATCCAGTATATTAAAATTCTCATATATGAGTAGATGTAGATCACATATCAAGTGTGATGAAACTTTATCAGAAATTATTTCAGTATGTAGTAGTCAAAATATAAGATATTTTGCTTAAAATGATCTAAATATTAGTTGAAATTTGGTAAGGAAAAAGTCCAATCATTCACTATTTCTTTAACATTCCAGTGTAAAGTAGATTGCAGTACTGAATGGGATGGCAAAGGGACATGATCTCTGTCTGCTGATTTATTTACTTTTTTTATGTGCAGATAGATCCGCAAAGGCACTTGATTGTAATGAAAAACAGTCCTAGAAATCTGAAGTATTCATTTCTATTCAATGTTGGTGTGTCAGAACTAGGCATCCCTAAATCTTAATTTGTATGTCTGTGTAATTAAAGTGGTCGGAATGTCGTTTCTCAGATTATTCCCAGCTTTGGGGTTCTACTGCTAGAAGTTATGTTGGTGATAGATCCACTATAATAAAGATATAGTTTCTGTTTTTATCTTTAGAACTACCAAACTCATTGCCACCAAGTCAGTGCTGACTCATAACGACCTGTTGCAGATTTCTGAGACTGTAATTGTTTATGGGAGTAGAAAACCCAGTCTTTGTCCTGAGGAGCTGCTGGTGGTTTTGAACTGCCAGCTTTGGGGATCACAGCCCAATGCATAACCCCTATACCACCAGGGCTTCTTATTTTTAGAATGGGCAGCCCAAATCAACTATTCTAGTGGTGGTAAGCAACTATATGTGAACTTGGTGGTGCGGTGCTTGAGTCCTTGACTGTATGTGGTCTTGGAACCCTAAGGAGTAGTTCTAAATCAGAATTGAGTAAATGGCAGGCAGTCGCACAGTAGTTAAAATGCTCAGCTGCTAGCCAAAAGGTCATCAGTTCCAGCCACCCTTGGGAGAGAGAACAGTGTGCTTTCTTAAGGATTTACACTCTTGGAAACCCCATGAGATAGTTCTTCTCTGTTCTAATGAGTATGTCTGAGTCAGAATCCGCCTGATGGCAGTGGGGTTGGGTTTGGGTGTATATGCCTATAGTGATATACTGTAAGCTCATTACCATTTTATGGTTATGCAATTAAACGGTTTCATGTGTAGGTACATTGAATAAGAATTAGATCTTTGATCTAACATCACTTTTTTTCCAGTTATGAGCATTTTATAAATTGGTGCTTCGGGATTAATAATGGTGGACATGCTCTGCTATTAACTTACAGGATGTCCATTTGAGTTCACCCAGAAGCACCTCAGAAGAAAGGCACAGAGACACCCCCCCCCCCCCTCAGGAAAAGTCAGTTCCTCTCTCGTGCATATGGCGCCTATGAGCCAGAGGAGACTCACAGGAAACTTCTTTTCTAAAACGGGATTTCAGCAAGGTCTCAGACACTGTTCTTGGAAACCACAAGGGAGATAAAATTCTTAATACTCAATTAGAATAAATATCATAAATGGAACTTTTAATGAAGAACTTATAAACCTTAAAACCAGAAAACCAGTCTCAACACCACTGGGTTGATGGTGACTCATAACAACCCTATAGGATTGGGGTAGAACTGCCCCCATGGGTTTCCACGACTGTCACTCCTTTTTTTTTTTTTTAAGTTTTACTAGTATTTTATTTATTTTGAATCATTTTATTGGGGGTTCGTACAACTCATCACAATCCATCCATCTGTACATTTGTTGCCATCATCATTCTCAAAACATTTTCCTTCTACTTGAGCCCTTGGTATCAGCTCCTTATTTTTTCCCCTCCCTCCCCACTCCCCCTCCTTCACTAACCGTTAGTAATTTATACATTATTATTATTATTTTGTCATGTCTTATACTGTCCGACAAGACTGTAACTCTTTATGGGAATAGAAAGCCTCCTCTTTCTTCCATAGAGAGGTTGAGGGTTTTGAACTGCTAACTTTCTTGTTGGCAGCCCAATGCATAACCACAATGCCACCAAGGCTCCTTCAGTCTGTATAAACCTTGTCTGTCTTGCAGTGAACCAAAGCCGAACATAGGAAAACCTGAAGTAATAAATAATGCCGTCCATCAGTCACTTTTGTAACGTATCAGTTTTACTCTGTCTACAGTGTTTCACAAAGCATCAGAGGAGTAATGGTATCGTCAGAGCAAAGCTAAGCTGGAAAGTTTATCCCTAAATGGATTCCAGTTCTTTCATTCCATTCCTTCCAAATCAGAACATGACTACATGGAAGCATTTGGATCCATTTGTGTAACCTGCGAGTAAGGGCTTTTTGTATAGATTCGGGTTCTTAAACAGATAGAAGCCTGCTAAATAGATAGCAATGGGGAGAAGTGTATATGTGGGTTATGTTATACATGTGTTTTGTAAATATATCTGTGTGTGTATGACTCAAAACAACCGCACTGAGTGGCAGCACGTCAGTCCTGACTCATTGTGACCCTTAGGGCTGAGAGAGCTGACCCTGCGGGTTCCCGGGATGGTAAATCTTCATGGGGACGGGTAGGGTCTTCTTTCTCCCAAGGAGGATGAATGGATTCTAACTGCTGGCCTAGCATAACCCACTGGACCGCCAGGGCTCCTCTGTACGAGTGTGTGTTTTAAAGGGAGGGTTGCTGTGATCTCGTGACTGCTGCGTCCGAGAGCACTGGCTGTGGACCCAGGAGGACACGGTCCTCGACAACTACAACCTTGGCTCCATTGACCACGCTGTCACCTGTGGGTCCGGCGGTGAGGGTGGTTGTCTGCTTTACATTGGGTTGTAATCCCTACGAAAGGCTGCAGTCTGCGATCTAGTGGATAAATACAAGGTGATACAGACAGCGGAATATTACTGAGAACAGAATATTCATACGTGCTACAACTTGGATGGACCTTGAAAACACTGTGCTCCGTGAATTAAACCAGACACAGAAGTACACATATTACTCTACTTAGATGAGATAGCGAGAGAAGGTGAATCCCTGTTCTATATACACAGATAGAATATTAGATAAGAGGTTCGTTCTACCTTTCTTACAGGGTCCCTGTGAGGAATGGACTCCATGGCTGTGAAAAGATGAGATAGCGAGAGAAGGCGAATCCCTGTTCTATATACACAGATAGAATATAGATAAGAGGTTCGTTCTACCTTTCTTACAGGGTCCCTGTGAGGAATGGACTCCATGGCTGTGAAAAGAGAAAGCACCTTTGAAGGAGTAAACAGACCACTGCATATGATCATTAAACCCAAATAACCAAATTCACTGCCATCTAGTCAGTGTTGATTCCGTGACACTCCCCCCGCCCCCATGAGTTTCTGAGACTGGAACTGATTATAGGAGTTGAAAGCCCAGTTGTTGTTGTTTTACCACTGTTGGTTTTGAACTACCAACTCTAGATCACAGCCCAACACTACACGTTATCATTATTCCCTTTTATTTACAGGAAACCAGTGTCGTCATTATTTAAGCTGGAGGAGAATTCCCTGTATCTAATATGTGAGGGTCACTATAATTGGAATCGACTCAGCAGCAGTAGATTTATGAGTAATATGTTGACATATCAATACTGTTAGTCAAGTAAGAGAGAAAAAAACAGGAAAAAGCTCCACTAGATGAAGCTTCCATAGTACACATTTTTCGAGCGAGGCGAGCACCAGCAACTTTGCTTTGAGTTAGTGCACCCAGTGGCATTGCCTGGGAAGGTTCTCTCTGGTCACAGTGAATTTTTTCATAAAAGCAGTTTCGCTTGAACCTTGTTTTTTTTGTGATAGCCAATTTAAGAGAATAGTGTGCGTCTGTGAAATTCTGTCTCCTGCTCTGGAAAATGCTGCAAAAATTGTTGTGATGTTGAACACAGCTTACATGGACAGTGCTGTGGGGAAAATTCAAGTGTATGAGTGGTTTTCTTATTTCAAAAAAGTTGAAATGTCAATGGTGACAAACTCGTTCTCAACATCTGCCAACTCCCTAAAAGGAGAAAAATGTTGATAAAATTCATGCACTTGTGCTCAAAGACAGATGGCAGTGGACCATTGAAGAGCTGGGGAAGTTATCTGGACTATCTTAGAGCTCGGTTCAGTGAATTTTAACAGAATATTTGGGAATGAGAATGGTTGCTGCAAAATTTGTCCCTCAGGATCTGACTGACAGGAAAAAGAGCATCAAGTGGAAATAATGTGGGGCTTTGAAAGAACAGCGCCAAAGCGACCCAGACTTCTTTTCCAAGGTCATTACTGGTGACAAGCATGGTGCTATTCTTTTTTTTTTTTTTTAATTTTAACAATTTATTGGGCTCATACAATTCTTTTCACAGTTCATACATATACATACATCAATTGTATAAAGCACATCTGTACAGTCTTTGCCCTAATCATTTTTTTCTCCTTTTCTTTTTTTACATTTTATTAGGGACTCATACAACTCTTACCACAATCCATACATATACATACATCAATTGTATAAAGCACATCCATACATTCCCTGCCCCAATCATTCTCAAGGCATTTGCTCTCCACTTAAGCCCCTTGCATCAGGTCCTCTTTTTTTTCCCCTCCTCCCTCCCCATTCCCCCCTCCCTCATATGCCCTTGGTAATTTATACATCGTTGTTTTGTCATATCTTGCCCTATCCGGAGTCTCCCTTCCCCCCTTCTCTGCTGTCCCTCTCCCAGGGAAGAGGTCACATGTGGATCCTTGTAATCAGTTCCCCCTTTCCAACCCACTCACCCTCCACTCTCCCAGCATCGTCCCTCACACCCTTGGTCCTGAAGGTATCATCCACCCTGGATTCCCTGTACCTCCAACCCTCATATGCACCAGTGTACAGCCTCTGTCCTATCCAGCCCTGCAAGGTAGAATTCGGATCATGGTAGTTGGGGGGAGGAAGCATCCAGGATCCGGGGGAAAGCTGTGTTCTTCATCGATACTACCTCACACCCTAATTAACCCATCTCCTCTCCTAAACCCCTCTATGAGGGGATCTCCATTGGTCGACACTTGGGCCTTGGGTCTCCACTCTGCACTTCCCCCTTCATTTAATATGATATATATATACATATATATACATACATATATACATATACACATACATACACACACTTATATCTTTTTTTTTTTTTGCATGATGCCTTATACCTGGTCCCTTGGGCACCTCGTGATCGCACTGGCCGGTGTGCTTCTTCCATGTGGGCTTATTTACTTCTGAGCTAGATGGCCGCTTGTTCACCTTCAAGCCTTTAAGACCCCAGACACTATCTCTTTTGATAGCCGGGCACCATCAGCTTTCTTCACCACATTTGCTTATGCACCCATTTGTCTTCAGCGATCCTATCATGGAGGTGTGCAGTCAATGATATGATGTTTTTGTTCTTTGATGCCTGGTAACTGATCCCTTTGGGACCACTCGCTCACTCAGGCTGGTGTGTTCTTCCATGTGGACTTTGTTGCTTCTGAGCTAGATGGCCGCTTGTTTATCTTCAAGCCTTTAAGACCCCAGTCACTATCTCTTTTGATAGCCGGGCACCATCAGCTTTCTTCACCACATTTACTTGTTCACCCACTTTGGCTCCAGCCGTTGTGTTGGGAGAGTGAGCATCATAGAGTTCCAATTTAATAAAAGAAGGTATTCATGCATTGAGGGAGTGTTTGAGTAGAGGCCCAAGGTCCTTCCGCCACCTTAATACTTGACCTATAAATATAGACACATAGATCTATTTCCCCATCCTCCTATATATATTTGCATGTACATGTCTTTGTCTAGACCTCCATGAATGCCCTTTGACTCCTAGCTCTTTCCTCCATCTCCCTTGACTTTCCTCCTGCCCTACTACCATGCTTCATCGCCACCTGGGCTAGAGTATACCTCTTCTCTAAGCAACCTTACCCTTGATCATTTCCCACCAGGCCTGTCACTCCCCCTTCTCTACCATTTGGGGTCCCATGTTTTTCCCTTGTCCCTGGGTTTGTTAACACCACTTCCTTACCCCCCCACCCCAAGTCCCCCCAAAACTGTCGGTCCCGTTGTTTTTCCTCCAGATAGTTCATCCAGCCTGTCCTATTCAGACAGACCTGTGGAGTCACTAACATGCACGAAACCTAGACAGAGGAAAACAAAGCAACAGTATACAACCAGACAACAAAACAACAAAAACAAACCACTGACAAAGAACAGAATAAAACAGTTCACAAGAGAAAAGCTTGTAGTTAGTTCAGGGATCGTTTGCTGGCCCTTAGGAGCGTTTTCCAGTCCAGTCTGTTGGGGCACCACGCCCTGGCCCCGAAGTCCACTTCCAGCATTCCCTGGGGACCTTGCCACTCCATTCCCTTGCTGTTCCGCTGCACTCCCCCAGTGATTTGCCTCGGTGTGGTGGGATCAGGTCAGGTGCAATTCCCACACTGTGTCTCCGGTGCTGTCCCCTGTATCGCCCTTAGTCACTGAGGGGCATCATGTCTCATAGTGGGGCCAGCCATGTTGTTCTGCATGGTGCTATTCTTATGATCTGAAAGCAAACATCAGTCAAGCCAGTGGAAGACACCATCGTCACCTCCCCCAAACAAAGCTCCTCAAGTAAAATCAAAGATCAAGATGAGACTCATTTCTTTTTATTATGATGATGATTTTATTTAAATGGGAGCTCTTACAGATATTGTAACAATCCATATTTCACTTAGATCAAGCATAATTGTACAAATGCTACCACCATTAGTTTCAATATATTTTCTTCTTAAACTCTTTATCAGCTCCCCTTTATCCCTTCCCTTCCCTCCCTCACCCTGCCCTCCAGGAACCCTTATTATTATATTGTATAATATATTGTTTTTATTTGCCTTATCTAACACCATTACCTAACATGTATCCATTCACCTGCAGTTCTGTTATTTGTTCCCCTGGTGTGGGGTTTTACAGTTAACATTTCTATCAGCTTCCCCTTCCCCCCTTACTCCCTTACCTTCAAGGAATCATTGCTTTCATTACTGTTGCTGTATGGTTATGCATTTTGGCTTTCATGCATTAATGCTCTTAATTATACAAATGAATATACTCAAGTCTAAAAAGGTTGAAGAGGTGAGACAAAGACCATCATAGTAAGGGGAGGAAATATTAAATAACTGAAGAGTAGTTATGTGTTTCATCAGTGCTATAGAGTCCCCTAGATTTATCATCCCTTCCATGTGGCTCTTTGAAGGACTGTCCAATTATCTTACAGGTGGATTTGGGGTCTTCACTTGGTCCACATTCCTTCACGTCAATTTGATTGCTTGTTTTTGAACTTTCTGATACCCATCCCCATTGACACCTCATGATCACACAGGCAGGTGTGCTTCCTCCATGTGGGTTTTGCTGCTTCCCTGCTAGACGACCATTTATTTAACTTCAAACCTTTAAGACCCCAGACGCTGTATCTTTTTAATAGCCAGCACCATCAGGTTTCTTCATATTTGTTTATGCACCCATTTTGTTGTCAGCAATCGTATCAGGAAGGTGAGTATCATATAGTGCCACATTATTAGAAAACATCGTTCTTGTACTGAGGTAACATTTAAGTAGAGGCCCAAAGTCCATCTGCTTCCTTACTGAATTTACATATACATACCTATATAGACAAATACTCTTATCTATATGTTTACATCTATATGTGTATTTATACCTATATACAATTATTACTTTCTTCTTCGTTCCTTTTTTTCTTTTCTCCCCGTCTATCCAGTGTCCCATCGTTCACCTCTCAGTTATTCTTGGAGACATTTCAGTTGATGAGACACGACCATTTTAGAACCTTAGCTATTCCCCTATCCCTCTTTTGTTGTTGACTCACCGCTCCCCTCCCCTAACCTCCTCTCCTCCCCCACTCGCCCCAACTGTCAGTCCCGTTGTTGTCTCCTTGGGATTGCTTATCCTGCTATCTTTTATTTTTAAAATTATTTTACTGGGGGCTCATACAACTCTTATCACAATCCATACATACATTAATGTGTAAAGCACATCTATACATTCTTTGCCCTCATCATTCTCAAAACAATTGCTCACCACTTAAGCCCCTAGCTATCTTATATGGATAGATACCAAAAGAGGAACGGAAAGGGGGGTTGGGGTGGAAAGGGAAAGCCATACTAATAGTTATAAGTCTAACTGATCTCCTGACCCCTAGTAGCTGGGCATTGGCTGTTATCATCCATCAGTCCAGTCCCCTTTTCTTTCAGGGCTCCATATCCCTGGACCCGCCTACTCAACAGCAGTTAGACCCTTTTATTCCCCAGCATTCGTGACCAAAAGACTCTCCTACAAGTCCCCATTGCTCTTCCTGCAGTCAGGGATGGAGCCGTCTAGTCCCCCACCTCCACTCCATTACATGTTTAGACTTTGAGTGTGCCCCCTTGTGAGTAACCCCCAACCAATTTAGATGAGAGGTCAAACACTGCCCCCGAGTCAGAACTCTACAATCAGGATTCCTCAGGGACTTTGGGCTTTGCTCCCATTGCTGGTCTGTTACGTTCCCCTCTTGGTTTGCCCATGTGGGTGGTCAGACCTGTTGTACTCCCTGAACTGGATCTTCAGTGCTGCCCTCCATAGCACTGTCATCCAGGTGGGGGTGGGGGTACCATCATGTCTCTCATTTATTTTGTTTTGGTTTTCTGTGAGGGGGAGAGTGCATTTGAAGTTGGTTCCACCAGCTCAGCCTATTAAATCAGACATTCTATGTAGAGGTACTGAAAAGATTGTGTAACAGCGTGTGACCAAAAATTCCCTGATTTACCACCAAGACAATGCACCTGCTCACGCAGCCATATCAGTGTGCCAGTTTGGGGTAAAAACAGCATGCCTCTCTTGCCCCACACACCTTACTCACCTGGTCTTAGTCCATGCAACTTCTTTTTGTTTCCACGGATGAAGAGGGACATGAAAAGACAGCAATTTGACAACATAGAAGAGGTGAAGGAAAAAATGAGGGAGATACTATCCAAAGAGATGAGTTTGAAAAATGTTTCCAAAAATGGAATCAAAGATTTTACTAGTTGACAAATGTATTAAGTATAATGGAGAGTACTTTGAAGGTGATAAAGTTTTTTTGTTTTTTTAAAAATTACATAACCCTGGGGGGGGGAAATTCTGGTTGTTTTGGGGTACCTTCTCATATTTGAGTTGTCATTACTATTTTTCTAACAAGGTTCTTTATTTGATTTATGTGGGTGCAACAATGGGGTCAAGTGTAGGAACAATTGTGAGGACGAGACAGTTCGTTCTGTTGGGCATAAGGTTGCTATGGGTCGCAACCAGCTTGATGACACCTAACAAGAACAAGGTTCTTAACTAGTGGCGATCTAGGAGGAATCGTGTGTTCGGAGTAACTAGTGATACTTCTAGGCAAGTGCTCATAAGAGATGGTGCAAAAGGTTATATATTATAAAGGGAGATGTGTTATTGCAAGAGCTATAGATCTTGACTCATCACTTGGTACAACAGGATTGTGCATATGTGTGTGCATACTGTGTACATACATACGTTGGTATGCACACATGTGCCCATTATCCCTCCTTCTGTGTTCACTTGTCAGGAAAAAATGGAAATTATGGAGTTGTGAATGTATTCTCCTATCTGCCAATGGTCGTAAACATTTCAAATACTTCAAACAAAATGCTCTCCTTTCCAAATACTTCCCTTGTTGCAGCTCTTGGGATCTTTGACACGAGCTGCAGCTCCTCAGGGGGAAATAGCGAGGGTATAAATTGCTAGCAACACAGGTGTTGAGCGGTGAATTCTGTTCATAGTGCTTTATTCAGATCATTCCAAGACAGGGTCCTTGTACTCGGTCATTGAGTTGTTGCCTGACAGCTCACAGTGACTTTACAGGCCAGGCTAGAATTGCCCTGTAACTCTTTACGGGAGTAGAAAGCCCCATCTTTCTCCCGTGGCGTGGCTGGTGATTTTGAACTGCTGATCTTGCGGATTGCAGCCCAGTTGGGTAACTGCAACACCACAGACACCTTGGTGAGGAGTGAAAACCATTACGGAGGAGCTTTGGTGGCCCAGGGGTGAAGCATACACTAGGATCCAAGAAGTCAGGCATTTGAACCACTCGCTGCTGCTCCAGAGGAGGAGGAAGTGGCAGTCTGAATTAGCCTTGGAAATCCTAAGGGTGGTTCTTCTCAGTTCCAAAAGGTCTCCCTGAGTCAGAATGCACTTTGACAGCAGTGGGTTTAGAAACCATTACTATGTGCTTTCCCCCTTAAGGAGTCTGTTTTGAATATAAATGCAAAGTGGTAGGGGTATGTGAGTAATTCATTCTTGGAGAGGGTTAGAGATTGAATTGTGTCTCTTAAAACTACCTGTTATAAGTAGTGTTGTGGCCCAAGTATTGGGCATGATATCCTCCAGGTTGGTGGTTCAAGCCCACCAGCCACTCTGCAGAAGAAAGATGAGGCTGCCTGCTCTCATAAAGGTTGATAGTCTCAGAAACCCTAAGGAACAATTCAACTCTGTCCTATATTGCGTTGCTGTGAGTAAGAACTGACTTGATGGCAGTAGTGGTGGTACACTTTAGTTAGCATTCCATTTGGGGTTATGTTTTCCTTGTTATGTTTAGAGGCCTATCTATAGAATCTTGAAGCCACTGAATTCTAAGTCAAGAAGTAGACCTGGGTAGCAAGTGTGAACGCGATTGCTTTCCCCACCACAGGCAATAGTGAGGGCTAGAAGTCGCTGCTGTTGTGCCTTCCAAGTTTAGCATATCATGTTAAGGGTCTGTTACTGGTTTTTTAAAGAACGTTGCTTCCTGGAAATGGCACTACCAAAAAGAACAGTCTTTGCCCTATTACAAGTGTGTTCCATGGAGCATGAGAATAGACGTGGTCTATAACCCACATGTGAATTAGGTTTTTTAGAGGCTGTAGTAGTTGCTTTATCAAAGGTTTACTTAGAAAAGGAAAGGTTTCTATCTCATCTTAATCACTCTTTGCCAGATTCAGAAATTAAAAGTTTATGAGATATGAAAACTTCTTAATAACATGAAGCTAAATATGGTTCTATGATCAAGCTTGATGTCAGGAAGAAAAAGTATAGATATTAAATATATATAATACACTTGTGTACCTATGTGAAGGAAGGGATTTTCATTTGGTATGAAAAATACAGTGAAGTTTCCTCTTTGCCAAATATTTGCAATTCAGGTCTCACCTTTTTAAATAACTCTAGTGCCAAAAGCTTAAGCTGTTTATATGAATATTGCAAAAAAGCTTAGTTTCAGACCTTAAAATGGGTTTAGAAATGTATGCATAGGAAATGTCTTTCTATACATCAAGAAATGCAGTTTGGGATCGATTTCATTTCCACCTCCACCACCTGATTTAGGTAAATGGAATCCCTGCATTACCTTGCACCCCTCACATCTAAAAACCACCACAAAGCAGCGGCCTCCTTTGCACATCATGCCGTAAGACCTTAAGTAGGCGGTAAATTAAAGTTCCTACAGTGCTGAAGTCAATTCAATTTGATAATCTTCCTATTTGTTTAGAAAATGGTACATCTGGGAAATCTTAGCCTACATCTTATTTAATTCACATTTATTGCTGATAAAATTTACACTCCTTGCCAAAAGCTCGTTCTGTGGAAAGGCAGATTGTATTTGCTTATTGATTGCTGTTCCTATCAACTTTTATGAAACAATCAAAATTATAGAGCATAGAGAATGGTGTTCTGGTCAGGACGTCTGGTACTTCTCTGGATGTTTTGTTGTCGTTTTTTTCCAGACTGCTTATTTGGGAAAAATAGATAGATAGATGTTCCATAATATTTGTTGGCCAGCTGATCTGGTATAAATAGGTAAGAGTTAATCTTATCGACTTAAAAAAAGAGAAACAAATCCATCTGTCAGCATTTTTCTTTGTCTGCTATGAAACTGATATACATGCTCATTTAATATTACAACTACCAGGTGAGGGAGAGAAAAGTCACTCACGAGCGAGTACACAAGTGGTAACTCACGGTATGAGGAAAGTCCACCAGCAAGCAGGGCAAAGGAGGACACCGAAAGGGACGTGGGAATAAAGGACAATTATGGTACATAAAGGACAATTAACGTATGCAATCCTACCGAAACAGTGATAGCAGTCATTTGAGAGTAGATGTCCATGGGTAGATACATATGCTTAAATAGGAGAAAGAAATAATAGGAGGATACTTCTACATGTATATTCACATACAGGCATGTGCCCTTTAACATCCATTGAGGCAGCGACAAACTGCCTGTAAGCTCCTGGTCCTTTAAGGTGATAATGGAGTTCAGAAATCCCATAAGGTTATAATAGAGTTCACAGAATAGAACATAGTAAACGTGCTAAATAAAGAAATCTGACTCTCACTAGTTCTTTGCATCCTGTATCCACTTTGGCCTTGGGGCGGTACAAGAAGAGAGGCCTGCCACCCATTTGTGGCTGCCTGTCCTACTGCCTCTCCCTCATGCAGAACCACTCAGATGGCAGGGGAACTACTGCCCCGGTGAACCAAAGCATGACACCAGGGCCTGAGACCAGGGCTCCTTCTGCAGTAACGGCTGCTGAGTGGTCTAGGCTAGGGCAGTACTGGGAGCAGGAGTGGGAAAGCTGGCCCTTGGGAAGGGAGGGATGTTTAGAGCTTTAAGAATTTCAAGCCCATTCAGGAAGTAAGGGAGGAAGAAGGAGAAGAAAGCTGGTGGCAGGCGGGCAAGGAGGTGGTCAGCTGAATGGTGAATGTGTGCCAAGCAAGAAGGGGCAGGCTCAGGGACAGGGATCAGGAATGAACAGCAGTTCAGCAACAGCGGAGGCGGAGCCACAGTTTCCGTGGAATTCCTGTGTGGTAGCACAGAGGTGGGTCCTGGTCCTGTCAGTGATGACCCCGTGCTCCTCTTTCCTGTATATATTATTACGGTGTTTACACAGCCCAATGATGTTTGCACAGTATGGTGGCTGGTCAGTGACACAGACTGTATAGAGCATACAGGGGTGGCAGTTAGGAACTACTTAGAAAAAAGCACTGACTTACAGGACTTGAGGGCTAAGGACCTTAGTCTCAGGGGCCTCTAGGTCAATGACGAATGCTCAATTCATAAATATAGTATCCTTCATTCTAGTTTTCTAACAATATCTGGGGTCTTAAAAGTTTGTGAGTCGGTCAAAGAAGGGCAGTTCTCTTTGTTAGACCTATAGGACCCAAAAGAACCCAGAAGATTCATCATGGACACTTCTGGCAAAACAATTACATGCCAAGCAGCTCTTTCCTGCGCAGTAAATTCTCCCCATTCACTTGAAAAAGTTCAAGTAGATCCACCAAAGGTTGGGGAAGTTTGTATTAAGCTGGCATCTTCGGGGATCTGCGGTACTGATAAGCATGTGCAGAAAGGAGAACTGGCCGTGGACTTTCCTTTAACCCCAGGCCATGAAGGAGCAGGGATTGTGGAGTGAAACCAGGAGACAAAGTCCTCACACTCGTTCTTCCACAGTGTAGAGACTGCAGCTCCTACTTGCACCCCCTAGGCAACTTCTGCAAGAAGCAAGATGTCCTACCCACTTCTGGACTTCTGATGGATGGGACCAGCAGGTTTACCTGCAAAGGTAAAAGGATTTGTCGCTCTTTCCGCACAAGCACTTTCACTGAGTACACTGTTGTGCCTGAGATTGGAGTGGCAAAAATTGATGAGGAGGCCCCTATGGATAAAGTGTGTGTTGTGAGCTGTGCGGTGCCTACAGGTTATGTTGCTGCTGTTCGTTCCTCCAAGGTCACCCCTGGCTCCACCTGTGTGGTCCGTCTGTGGACTTGGAGGAATCAGCTCGGCCATTGCCATAGGATACAAAGCTTCTGGTGCTTCTAGGATCATTGGGGTTGACATCGATGAGGAGGAATTTCCCCGGACAAAAGCCCTAGGGGTCACTGATTGTATCAACCCTAGGACACTCAAGAAGCCCGTCCAAAACTTGGTGGTGGAACTGACTGGCTTTGGCGTTGATTTTGCCTTTGAGACCATTGGACTCCCCGATGGTGGTTGCTGCTTGGAATGCCTGCCATGTGTACTGTGGTGTCTGTATGATAATTGGGTTGGCTCCGACCAATAGTTATCTTTCCCTCGAAGCACCGAAACTTATCACTGGACGAATAATGAAGGGATCAAGTTTAGGAGATTATAAAGCCAGAGATGAGATTCCCCAACTAGTAACTGATTACCTGAAAAATAAAATTAGCATAGATCTATTAATTACCCAACACCTGCCTTTTAATCAAATCCGCAAAGCCACGGACTTGTATAATGCTGGAAAAACTGCCCGCTGTTCTGAGATCCAGATGATTACAGGAGAAAGGGTGAGGTATTGTTTCCTGTTTTTCCTCCCTGATAATCTTAGTGCAGTTGGAAGAAATATCAGAGACAAAAATAAAGTGGAATTGAGAAAAGTGTTTAAAAAAAAAAAGTTTGTGAGCCTGACAAGGAAGCCTTACTTAGGAAGCACCCTTTCCCGTCTGCTGCCCAGAAGAATGGAGACAACTGAAGACTTTAGAGAACAATTAGTCCCAAGGGCCAATGAAGCAACTTCCTCTAACTGGGATCAGAAGATCTAACTGTGGTGCCTTGTGAGCACGACCACCACTCTTGACCAGGACCTGTGTACAATGGCCCAGTTAGAAGGGGTAAAAAATGTACAACGAAACTCAAGAGGGGCGGTGGTGGGGTGGGAATGACCAGAGTTTCTGGTCTGAAAGAGACTGGAGGATCTGTTGACACTGTTGCCCTAAGACACCTGCTAACTTGCATAAACCCCTGGAGGCCAGTTCATGTGGTTGTTAGTAGTGTCATCACACCAGTCTGACAAATCGCAAGCCTATGTGCAGCAGCACTAAACGCTGCCCAGGACTGCACCATCACGTGACCTTGGAGTCCATCATGGTGGCCAGTGGGCCCATCCGACTCCTCGAGGGTCTTCTCGCTTTCACTGTCACTCCACTTTACCAAGGATGGTGTTTTTGTTTCAGGGGCTGGTCCCTCCTGGTAAAATGCCCCCAATACGCTATCTCCTTGCTTCTAAGGAACGTTCTGGCTGTATTTCTTCCACAACGGATTTGTTTGTTCTTCTGGGCAGCTGTGGTACTTTAACTGTTCCTCAGCCACACCTTAACCCGGATACAGTAGTCCTTCCTTAGTCATTCCTGACTCCAAATCACAGAATGCAGCCCTTTGAAAAGGTGTAGTTTGATGAGTTTTGACAGATTTATTCACTCAGATAAACCTCTATGACATGAGTTAAGATCTAGAACATTCCCAGCCCCTTCCACAAAAGTCCCTTGTGTTCCTTCATATTTGTGTTATCCAAATTAATGTTCTCTATTTTACTCCTCTGATTCTAATATCCATTACACAAGCTGTACAGAATTCACAGACAACATTTACAATGAAAGGGTTTATTAAGTTACCAAGTTGTAATGCCAGTAAGATATGCTTAGGGTTGAGTTTTTTATCAGGATGTGTTACGAAATTCTTTCAGATCTGCTAACAGATGCCTAAAGGGCATACTACTCCAACTGTAAGCCTCAACCAGAAGGCATTCAGCTCAAGCTCCATGGGTCAGCAAACTCAACTTCCTGAATTAACTGCCCAGAAGCACCCCACTCCACTAAGCCTAGAAAGATGATATGAAATTAAAACAAGCCCCACTTCCTCACTCAAGTGCCCAGCCTCTATTGTACTTACTTTGTACTTACTCCCTGGGTTGGGAAGTCCACCATTGTCCTGGCTCCTGGTTCTGCTGCTGCTCCTTTGGTGGTATAACTGTCTTCTGGATCCTTGAGGTTCGCTGCACAGGTGTCTCGGGTCCAGGGGATGTGCTCCAATTCCTGCCTATTTCTGGTAATGAGATCCCTCTTCCTGCTTCTCAGGTGGCCTGCTTTCATACACAGCAGGAGGCATTCTTCCTGTTCCTCCTATCAAGCCCAATTTTGAAATAAGGGAATCCTGTTTACAATTACTCACAGGTGAGCCCTGACGGTACCTTCCCCGGATTTCCGTACCAGACTCACAGCAGGAAAAAGGTGTTAGCTAGGAGTTAGAGACTTTGTCTAGAAGAGCCTCATTATATAACTTACTGCCCCTGCATTGGTCAGTTGACCTACATTCTATCCCTATAGTTCGACCTTTTCCAGAATGTTCTGTAAATGGAATCAATCACATAGCCTTCTGTGCTAGGCTTTTTTCGCTCAGTATAATGCTTTTAAGGTCCGTCCGTATTTCCGGGATCAGTAGTCGATTCCTTCTATTGCTTAATTGTATCTCACTGTGCGGCTGTCCCACCGTGTGTGTGTCCATTCAGCTGAGGGACCCCTGAGTTATTTCCAGCTTGGCATTCTTATGAATTAGCTGCAGTAGATGTTTTGTTCATGGCTTGTTTCATTTTAGGATTTCAGGGTTAGCATGGCATTTTCTTGAGTGACATGGCATTCTCTCAAGTGACTAGTTTATAGATCACTTCCTGTTCCTCCTATCAAGTCTAATTTCAACACTCAGTGACCTTATAGAACAGAACTGAACTACCCCATCAGGTTTCCATCTTTCTGTAACAGATTGTGCTGTCTCTCAGAGAGCAGCAGTGGGTGCAGACCACTGCTTAATCTCTACAGAGCTGTAGATAATTTGAAGTATGAGACACTTCTTTGGAGGTTTTGCACCTTCTGTTAAAAATTTGCAATGAAGAAACGTGGCTGTTTTCAAATATTGGACAGTAATATGTGATATTTGATACATTTAAAACCTTTAGTCTACTGTGGTAATAGAAAGATTGTATGAAATTAAATACAGCAAAAATATATTTATCATGGTAGACACTGCACAAGGAACTAGAAAGCCTTATCATTTGTTTTTCCCCTACTGGTATCACGTCTTAGATTTGTGACCAGACAAATTCCTAACCTCTCTGAGAGAAAAACAGAACATGGTTTTCCCAAGTGTTTGTCTCGATCCGCATGATCTCACTAAGCCCTGCAGACAGCCCTGTGAGTCCCACTGAGGTAATGCTACTCCGGTTTTCTTGATGAGAGGGGGTCGTCGCTCTGAGAGGCGGAACACTTAGCAGTGCTGGCACAGGTAGGCGGAGGGGTGGACTCAGCAGTGGACTCCACATCAGTTCCCTGGTCCAACAAATGGCGAGAGCACCCATGCTGTGGTTACAGGCCTGCAAGGTGATTATCTTAGTAAGAACTCTTGCTCTGCCCCTTGGAAATGAGATCCCCTGTCTCCTGTCATATTAGTTCAATAACTATTAGTGAAGCAAATTGTAAAGTCTGGATGTTGATCTTACAGGTACATGTTTACAAGCAAGAGCTCAAACCATGTCAGAATACTCCTATACTAAGTGTATGTTTCTTTGAGCCATAAGCAGTTGGGCAGGGCGGGGCGGAAGGGGGGGCACCACAAAGCCAAATAGAAGTGCTAACTAAATCAGACAAGGTGGCAGATGATTCTCACTTGATTCCTCTGAGCACATGCTTTTCATCAAGTTTTCTGATGTGAGCTCCCCGAATTGCTTCGTGAACTAGCTCAACACTGCATTTTACTACTTCATTATAAAAAATTAGCACTATTTAAAAATGAGCACCAGAGGGACATGTCTGCTTAGAGCACACAGGAGCAAATGAAGGAAGGGGAAGAGAGTGGAACACATCCTGGTCCACCAAGCCCTGAGGATGATATTCCTGCTCAGAGAAGCCAGTGCACAGAGAGGACCATAAGGCCGGCCCCACTTCAGACACAGCGTCACTCACTGCCCCATAGCACTACGGGGGATAACACTGGAGACACAGTGCAGGAATTACACCCGATCTGACCCCATCACAATGAGGTGAAACACTAAGGGTGTGCAACAGAACAGCAAGGAGAACAGAGCAACAAAGTCCCCAGGGAATACCAAAGATAGACTTTGGGGCCAGGGCATGGTACCCCATCATATTTGACTGGAAAACATTCCTAAAGGTCTAAAGACCTTGAACTATTTACACGCTTTCCTTTTTTTGTCATTGGTTTTGTTGTAGTTTTGTTTCCTTTGGTTGCTTTGTTTGGCTCTGTCATTTTTTGTGCATATTATTATCTCTACAGGTCTATCTAGGTAAGATAGGCAGGATAAACAATCTGGAGGAGAAAACAACAGGACCAATGGTTCCAGGGGGGGTGTGAGAGAGGAGGAAGTGGAAGAAAGGAGATGGGTGTTAACAAACCCAGGGACAAGGGAACAGCAAGTGATCAAAAATTGATGGTGAAGACGGTGTAGGAGGCCTGGTAGGGCTTGATCAAGGGCAATGTAACTGAGAGGAATTACTGAAACCCAAATGAAGACTGAATATTGTAGTGGGACGAGATGAAAGTAAAAGGCAATAGAGAAAAGAACTAGGAGGCAAAGGGCATTTATAGAGGTGTAAATACAGGCATGTACATATGTAAAGATATTTATATATGACGATGGGGAAATGGATCTATGTGCATATATTTATAGGTTTAGTATTAAGGTAGCAGATGGACATTGGGCCTCCACTCAAGTACTCCCTCAGTGCAAGAACACTTTGTTCTATTAAACTGGCATTCCATGATGCTCACTTTCCCAACATGATTGATGTAGACAAAGTGAGTGTATAAGCAAATGTGGTGAAGAAAGCTGATGGTGCCTGCCTATCAAAAGATATAGCATCTGGGGTTTTAAAGGCTTGAAGATAAACAAGTGGCCATCTAGCTCAGAAACAACAAAGCCCACATGGAAGCACATCAGCCTGTATGATCATGAAGTGTCGAACGGATCGGGAATCAGACATCAAAAAACAAAAAATACAGATCATTGTGAATGAATAGGAGTGTGGAGTGGAGACCTAAAGTCCATCTGTAGGCTGCTGGACATCTCCTTACAGAAGGGTCGCAGGGAAGATATAAGCCATTCAGGGTACAGTATAGCACTGATGAAACATACAGCTTTTCTCTAGTTCTTTAATGCTGTCTTCCCCCCACTATCATGATCCCAATTCTGCCTTACAAATCCAGCTAGACCAGAGCATGTACACTGATACAGATAAGAACTGAAAACACAGGGAATCCAGGACAGATAAACCCCTCAGGACCAATAATGAGAGTAGTGATACCAGGAGGGGAAGGGGAAGGTAGGGGGAAAAGGGGAAACCGATCACAATGATTTACATATAACCCCCTCCCTGGGGGATGGACAACAGAAAAGTGGGTGAAAGGAGATATTGCACAGTGTAAGACATGAAAAAAATATCTAAATTATCAAGGGTTCATGAGGGAAGGAGGGGTGGGGTGGGGGGATGAGGAGCTGATACCAAGGGCTCAAGTAGAAAAAAAAATGTTTTGAGAATGATGATAGCAACAAATGTGCTTGACACAATGGATGCATGTGTGGATTGTGATGAGTTGTATGAGCCTCCAATTAAATGATTAAAAATATTTTTTAATTAAATAAAAATGAGCACCATTTCAAAATCAGCCTGGGCACTGATCTCTCCCAAATACAGCTTCTCCTATACTGCCCAAACTCTCAGTTTTGTGGTTTAGAATTGTTTCTTTAATGACTGTAAACAAGCTACTTGATAAACCTTTCCCATTCTGACAGTTCTGTTTCGCAGGATGCCACCAAACGTGATAAAGCGCTTCAGTAATAAGCTGGTGCTCACCAGCTGTGTTGTAGACGGAGGGTCCTAAGCTAGTCCCCCTAGTTTGTACTGTGAAGTCCCCCTGTGCATGAGTAAACACGTCATTAGGTTTCCTGTCTCTTGACTTTTCTAATGAGTTCAGAAATCCTACACAGCTGGAGAAGCCAAGGGCTCTTCTCGGAGCCGATTTATTGACACAGCATCTGCTTGGTTTGACGCTGGCTTAGGGGAGAGTGGAGAGCTGCTTCAGTGAAGTGCTATACAACACTTCAAAGAACACGTTGGCTGCACTCTTAACTGTTTGGGCTTTTCTAGATACAAAGCAACTCCTGCTCTGTGAAAATATTCCCATCCTACTTCTTTATGTGATTGCTTTCAGGGTGAGAGACAATTAAGCTGAATACATTGGGAAGCGCTTTTGAGAAACACATCTTGGTTTCAGATGCTGCTGCATAATGCCAGTGCTTTCGAATTGTGCCTGCACAAACCAAGGGCAAATCATTCTTCTCTGGGCTGTGTGGAAAGCAAGTAAATATTGATTTGGAACAAGATGCATTTCATTGTGATCTGAAGTTTAAAAAGCTGTACCTCGAAGCCAGGTAAATTTAAGTTACGATCCCACCATGGGCTGCTAACAGTCTTTCTTCCGTACGTTCAAAACTACCTCATGCCTTCATCTGTGTGCTAGTGATGGTAAAAACGCCTGCACAGAACTGGATCTCAGTAGCAGAAAGCATGTGTGCTAGAAACTGAACCCATTGCCATCAGGTCATTTCCACCCTGTGGCCTTTTGTTGTACGTCTTTGTGGAAGCAGACATTTTGAACAAGCACGGTTGTGTCACCTGCATATTGCAGCTTGTTAATAAGTCTTCCTCCAACCCTCAGTTCTTCTTGACATAGTCCAACTTCTGGCATCATTTGCTCAGCATACAGATTGAATATGTGTGAGAAGAACTGATGCATTTGAATTATAGTGTTGGCAAAGAATATTAACTATACCATGGACTGTCAAAAGGACAAAACAAATCTATCTTGAAAGAAGTACAGCCAGAATGTTCTTAGAAGCAAGGATGATGGCATTTTGTCTCTGGACGATCTGTTGGGAGAGATGAGTCCGTGGACCAGAACTTCAAGCGTGGTAAGGTGGAGGGGCAGTGGGAAAGACGAAGACCCTCAAGGAGATGGATTGGTGCAGTGGCTTCAACAATGGGGTCAGACATAACAGTGATGGTGAGGTAGTTGGTTTATTGTGCCAACCTGGCCGACAAACACATATGGGCTTAATTAAAGGGTGAAGGGATAAATGGCTCAGTGAGCCTCGTCTTTCTAGTTCTCGGCTCTCTTGGTTTCTGATGGCCGGATCAAGGTGCAGCTGCCTTAACAGTTCCTTGCTTCAGCTTGCAAGGCTCACTTCCTACAAGACGTCCCTGAGGAGAAGCCACATGGACCTACCTGATGCAGCCCTGCGTGCTGGAGCAACTGTGTGGAGACCCCTGTCAGCGCTGAGATGCTTTCACGTTTACTGACTCGGCTTTCCTCCTGCGGTCGGCATCATTGCGTCTGTTTTGTGAGATGGGGGAGGACTTTGTGGATTGGTGTTAGACATATGGGTTAATGTTGAAATTGTGGGCTTGGGCAGCACTGAGTTGGGATGTTGTCTTGATGTGCACTTAACCTTTATATAAAACTCTCTCATACATGAGTTGCTGTGGATTTGTTTCTCTCAAGTACCCAGACTAACAGATGGTGAGGATGGCTCATGGCCGGGCAGGGTTTTCCTTTGTTGTTCGTAGGGTCGCTGTGAGTCAGAGCCAACTTGACAGTCTTAAACAGCATAATGCAGTGTTTAAAGTTTTAAGGAACCACCAAATTGTTTTCACAACGACGACATACTGCTACCAGCAATGTATGTAGAGGCTTCAAAAGTTTGTGGGAGAATTCTATTATCAATTCCATTTCTCCTTGAACTTTTGGAAGCCTCCTCATAGGAGGGTCCTGATATCTTCACATACTCACCATTGTTTGTTTTCGGTAGCCATCCGTATGGGTGTGAAATGGTAACTCGGGGTGGTTTTGCTATGTATGTTATGGTTATGCGTTGGGCTGCAATCTGCATGGTCAACAGTTTGAAACCACCTTGGGGGAAAGACTGGGTTTTCTACTTAAGTAAACAGTTACAGTCTCAGTAACTCGCAGGGAGTCGTTATGAGTCATCATTGACTCGATGACAGTGAACTTGGTGGAATGACTAATGAAGAAGCCTGGCTGCTAACAGAAATGTTGGTGGTTCAAACACCCCCCAACCCCCACCCCTCAACTGCTCCAAAGGAGGGCAAGATGGCAGTCTGCTCCTGTAAAGATTGACAGCCTCAGAAACTCTCCCGGACGGTTGGTTCAGTGAGCAGCTTTCCCTGTGTGTACGAGCCATTTGTGTGTCTCCTCTGGAGAAGACGTGATTCGTTCTTGTTATGGTTGAGCTGTAGGATGTATTTCCTCTCTTTCTATAGGTATAGGTTACCTCTCTACTTTCTTAATGTGCCTTTTCACACGCACACACACATATTTTCAATATCATTAACATAGAACTTTGTTCTTGCCATTTTCTGGTCATTTTGAAGCAACTCTTCCAAACTCAAAGTCATGAAGATTCACTCTCAGATTTTCATCTAGCGTTTTTACGGTTTTAGTTCTTGCACATTTAGATCATGATCCATTTTTTGTACTCACTATTTTGAAAATGTTGAGAATGAATTCAAGGAAAGATTTTAGCATTAATTTTACCTTTCCTGTATTAACATTAGGGTGATCATATTGTTGACAGGGGTAGAGTTTTCATTGTAGAAATGTTTCTGCTAATACATTATGAAATAAGCCAGAATAGCTCGGTTTTGCAGCTTTTAACGAAATAATCGTCAGTGGGTGCTAACAAAAGAGAACTTTGTAGTGGCTGCATCAGGCTGACACCCCCGAATATACTGGATAGTCAGATATGAATTGACATCAATTCAATAAGCCGTGAATTTGAGGGGGTTTTTTTTGTTTGGATACCTCTAGACATGTTTCATTCGGTTGTACATAGGGTTGCTATAAATCTGAACTGACTCAACGGCATCTAACAATGGCAACATATACTTCCTATCATAGTTTATACTTCAACCTAAAGTATTATTTCTTTAAAAAAAAACACTCTTATCAAGCCTCCAGATCTTGCTACTGGTTCACAGGAAATACAGTGGAAGAATCTGAAGTAAAGGTCTACAACCATAAGAGTGTAGCATTGAATACAGAGCAAAAGGATATCCTTAGTGGGAGCCCCGGTGGCATGGTGGGCTATGTATTGAGCTGCTAACCACAAGGTCAGTGGTTCGAACCCACCAGGGAGAAAGAGAAGGCTGTCTGCTCTCATCAAGATCTGTAGCCTCAGAAAACTGTGTGCTATATACTGTATATTCAGAAACCCTATATACAGGACAGAGGGTCACTGTGAGCCAGAATTAACTCATGGCTATGGGTTTGGTTGCTTCCCATCCCAGACTACTAAGTCAAAAACCTTGGCGGTGGGACGCAGCAGTCTGTGTTTGAACAAACCCTCCAGGAAATTCAGATAGCTAGTACAACTTAAGAAGCACTGGTCTAACATATTGGTTCCCAAACTTAATTTGATTGGTCATCAGAATCAACTGTGAAGATTGTGAAACATCTATTTGAAATATCTCTCTCCAGCCCAGGTCAGAACTGATTCTCTGGGCTTAGCAATCACCAGTGTGATTAAGCTTGAAATGCAAACTCTTGGGCCCTAGGCTTGCTTGGCTCATTCGTGCCAGTTTAAACCAGGTCTTTATACCCCTCAACCTGAGTTTCCATTTTTGTCCAGTAGCACTCACTTTCCTGCCCACCTCATTAGACTGTTATGGAAACTTAGGGAAGAGATGAGTGGAAGGAAGTCTGTGTGCATGGTTTATGATCCTGCATCTCACTTACAGCATGTACTTCTGCGTTCTGCTTGAGTGAAGGGGTCTTGTGTAGCTCCTTCAACCATCTCTCCCTGTCCTAACTCCCCACTGCACTACTTTCCCTTGATTTACAAATCCAGCCATTGTAGTTCTCTCAACACCTTTTCAAGTTGTCTTCTTCCATCTACATCAGTGGTTCTCAACCTTCCTAATGCCGAAACCCTTTCATACAGTTCCTCGTGTGTGGTGGCCCCCCCCAACCATAACATTATTTTTGTTGCCACTTCATAACTGTAATTTTGCTACTGCTATGAATCAGGTAACCCCTGTGAAAGGGTTCGACCCCCAAAGGGATTGCGACCCACAGGTTGAGAACCGCTGATCTACATTTTCCCATGTGCGCAAGTCTTAGCTCTTCTAGGCTGAATGCAGAGATGGCACCATAAGCCTTTTGTATTTTCCACAACATCAGACTATATTCTGGCCAAGTGAAACACTTTGTTCATCGGATGTAATCTGCTCAGCAGCTCACGGTCACAGCTGTTAATTGTGCAGAAAATGATAAGGATCTGCCTTTTCAAGTTCATTTCGTGTTTCTGTGCAGTCAGAGCGTCTTCCTTGTTGTCGTATGGAAGGGAGGTTGGTCTAGCACCACTCAATACGTGTGCGTCCCTCATTGGACTATTCTTTATGCCTAGGTTTGGCTGCTGTACTTCAGAAAACCAGAACTCTTTTGGTATTCTGTTGGCAAAACTCAGGGTGTCAGATGGAAAGGCCAGTGGGCTTACAATAAGACCAACTACACCAGGCATGGGGAACTTTTCAATGTCCCAAGGGCCGTTTGGATATTTATGTCATTTGTAGGCCCTACTGGTCAAGCATTCAGTTAACTCATCCCTAATGTGATGGTTGGATGGCTTCTGTTTGATAAGATGTGTGATGTTAGCTGGTGTCGATGGTTTATTAAGCTAGGCATTCCCCACCCCTGGCCCCCACTCTGGAATGGGAGCTGCCAGGGGAAGTCTTTGGTCGCTGGAACGTGGCAAATAGAGCACACAGCCTCAAGTGTGCCTTGTGGTTCTATTGTGAGTGTTTGTTTATACTGTTAGCACATTCTTCTTTCAACAGTTTTTAAAAATCTATAGTATTGATGTTTATTTTTCTTTTATTTTTGTGGCAATGGGTATATTTATAGGAAAGTCTGTGAGACAGTAGAATTACTGGTTGAAGCCAGATGTATTTGAGCTTTGATGTCACAGATCATTTTCCTTCTGAAGATAATTACAGGCGATCTGTGTGCAAAATTATATGCCAGTGATTAAATTAAGTAGCGTGGGGAGGAATTTAGAACTTTTATGTCCCATTTTTTGAAATGTCTAACAAAAAGATAATCGTAGAACAAAAATATTTTTATCTTAAAACGCCTTCCGTTTTACCCCCTAACTTGTTATCCGTGTATGTTCTCACGGCCGTTGAGTCTATTCCAGCTCCCAGGCCAGGGGAGAACAGCCCTGCGAGTTTCCCAGACTGCAGCTCTTCCTGGGAGGAGGAAGCCGCCTTGGGAGTTTCAGGACGTCATTTTCAAAGCCTCACATTAACATGGACTGATGAAACTGTTACGCTCCATTGCTATCTCTTGGGAAAGATTTTGTTTCAACAAGCTATAGCAGAACATCATAATAATTACTAACAGAAAAAAAGGGGTGCATAATGCCTTTGTAAGCTGTTACTGGATTTACAGGGGTGGGGGAGGTTTATCCTATTTTCAAAGGCTTAATTATGCTAAACTACCTGGAGACCAGGTAGATTTATTGGACTGGATATGCATAAACAAGTTCATAATTATGATTCATTTCTGCTGCTTGCTAACCCAGCGCAGCCTGGGAGAGCTAGGGTCTGACAAGACTCCCCTGCTTTGCGAGGTCTTGCTGGTTCTCCTCCTCTGGCCACATTTCTCTTCCTCACTATGTGTGGAAAATATTTGAGTTTTCCTTCTCTGACAGGTTTCCAGCTTACACAGGTTCCCACTTGCGCAGGTTTGACTCTACCAACGGAGTGTGTGATCAGAATGTTGGATCTGAAGGAAAGTCAAATATTGCAATATCCTCATTCAGAAATGCTGACAGATGTTTGTTGTTGTTAGACCCATAGCAACCCTGCGCCAGCTTCACACTTGGCCCTATGCTTGAGCCCGCTGTTGCACCAAAGGTCAGTCCATCTTGTTGAAGGCCTTGCTCTTTTTCACTGCCCCTCTACTTCAACCACGCATGATGGCTTCTCCTAATAGGGTATTTTACCTGTGGGAACTTTGGATTCAGGATCAAAATTCACCTTTGCCCAAAACAAGACCTGTTAAAGGTCTAAGTCCAGCTCATACTCTGTAACCTGTTATGAATCGAAATATTTTCTTTTTTTTAATCATTAATCATTCTGGGGGAGAGGGGGTTCTAACAAATCTTATGACAATCCATTTTTCACTTGTGTGAAGCACACTTGTACATATGTTGCCATCAACATTTCCAATACCTTTTCTTTCTACTTGATCCCTTGGTATCAGGTTCTCGTTTCCCCCACCCTCCCACCCTCATGAATCCTTGAGCAATTTTATATTGTTGCTGCTATTTCGTGTCTTACACTGCTGTCTCCCATCACCCACATTTCTGTTACACGTCCCCCTGGGGGTGGGCTATATAACCAACCTTGTGATGGGTTCCCCCTTTCTCCCCCTCTCTCCCTCACCTATTCCCTACTCTTATGATATCACTACTCCCACTACTGTTCCTGAGGGCTTTATCTCTTCTGAATTCCAGGTGCCAAGAGCGTTTATCTGTACCTATGTGTACACTCCAGTCTAGTCAGGTTTGTAAGGTAGAACTGGGTCATGGTAGTGGGCAGGAGGGAGGAAGCATTCAAGAACTAGAGGAAGGATATGTGTTTCATCCTGCACCCTAGTAAATCGTCCCTTCCTTGTAACCCTTCTGTGGGGGGGGGGTGTCTAATTGTCTACAGATGGGCTTTGAGTCTCCACTCCATCCCCCCCTCATTCACATAGATATGAGTGTTTGTTTTGGATCTTTGGATACCTGATAACCTGATCCCGTCGACAACCTCATGATCACACAGGCAGGTGTGCTTCTTCCATGTGGGCTTCTTTGCTCCACTGCTAGATGCCTGTTTGTTTAACTTTCAGCCTTTAAGACCCCAGTCGCTATATCTTTTTTTTGTGTGTGTGCTATATCTTTCTATAGCCAGGCACCAACCACTCTCTTCACCACATTTGCTTATGCACCCATTTTGTCTTTAGTGATTGTGATCGTGTCATAAAAGTGAGTATCAAAGAGTCCCAGGTTATTAGAACAAAGTGTTCTTGTGTTTAAGGAGGCCTTGAGTAGAGGCCCAAAGTCTGTCTGCTATCTTAATACTTAACATATAAATATGTGTACATTGGTCTCTATCCCTTTCATTGTGAATGAATATATTTACATATATACATGCCTATAGCTATACCTCTATAAATAGCTTTTGCTCCTTCTTTCCCCTATCTCCTTTCACTTTCCTCCTGTCCCACTATAATGCTCACCTTCCACTTGGCTCTCAGCAATTCCTCTTGGATACATTGAGTTGATCAAATCCTACCAGGCCTCTTCACCATCATTTTTAGATATCTTGTTGTTCCTTTCAGCTTCTGAAACAATACGTCCATGCCTATTCCAAGATACAGGTTGGGAGTCTAAGAAACAAACTTGTTACACTAGTTTTGTGACGTGCACCACAGGGTCAGCCTGTGGTCAGCTACTTTATCATCACTAGGCGTAGTTTTGTCATGGAAAACAAACTTTTTAAAACCGCATTGAGGTTCTCATATGGGCTTTCTTCTTAGTGATTTCTTCTTTAGTGCTTTTCCAGAGGTCCTTAGGCTTGTTTCCTCCTCTGTAGAACGTGAATAATGATATATGGCCAGGGTCCCCGCCTCAGTTTCTTTGGGATGTTTGCCTAGAAATTTAATTTAATCAAAGCACGTTAAGCTTCTTGTGTCAAAGAGGAGTTTAACTTTACTGTGAAAAATATGAAACGGACTAGCAAAATTACCTTCCCTCTTTGACTTAGCCTGATTGTAAATCAAAAGAATCCTACTTGTTTATAGTACTGGAAGGGCCCTGACCACTAAAAACATTAAGCCGTTCTCTTTTGAGTCGGATCTGTCTCTACACCATGTGAGTGTAAGATTTAAATCTTGTTCTATCAGGAAATAAACAGATGGAACATTACTAGCGGCAGTAATTAAATTGTAAATCTGTTTTAAAGAGTTGGCCAACATACAGTATCTCAATCCATATTCTGTTGTGTCAGTTATGCTCATTTTCACTTGGATTATGATTTCAGAATACCCAAATATGGGAAAGAAAACCAAGTTGTCTCGTTTAAAAGTCTGTTATTTTTAAATTGCCGGTTCAACCATGTTTATTCATACTATTTCCACCCATCTTTATTTGCTGCTTGGTGTGAGCCGGGCACATTTTAGGCACTAGGAATCCACCGTGAGCAAGCGCAACCTCCTGCCATCGAGTCACCCATGACTCGAAGCAACCCTAGAGGGCGCACCTGTGGGTCTCCACGACTGTCAGTCTTTACAGGAATAGAAAGCCTCATCTTTCTCCCTCGGAGCAGTTGGTGGTTTCAGCTGCTGACGTGGTGATCAGCAGCCCACAGTGTAGCCCTTACAACACCATTCTCCTTCCAGTAGTGACCCGGAGAAGCAAACCCAGGCCTCCTGGAGTGAATTCTAGTGGATGGAGATGGCTAATGATCTGAGCGTGCAATGCGCCGCTGGTGCGAGTGTTATGAGGGAAAGGCAAGCAGAGGGAAGGCCTAGAAACGAAAGGGTTGCGAATGGCTGTTGTCACCAGGTTGGTCAAGGAAGGGTGGGTCCTCTGGCAGTTGACAGAGAGGCAGAGATCTGAGTGAAGGAAGTGGGTAAGCTGCCTAGATTTCTGGAGTAATAAAATTCCAAGTTATGGGAGTGGCAAGTTCAAGAACGTGACTCGGTGGGCATGTTTGGCTGTCATTCACCTGCTCATTCTACCTTGAAGGCTTGAACACTTCTTCCCTTCATTGGGGGAGTTAAGGGCTCCCTTTCAGGGGTCCATAGCTTACTTTCATTCTGTTGCCATAGCGTTACCATTCCTCGTGCTGTGTCTCCCGCTAGCCTGTCCTTTGGGGACATGGATAATAGCTTCCTTGTACTGTTGTTGGTGGTGCCATCTAGTCAGTCAGTGAACCTGTGTAGAACAGAACGAAACACCGCCTGCTCCTGCACCATCCTTGTCCCTGTGCCCAGCCCGTGGTTGCAGCCACTGGGTCCATCCATCTCCTTGGGGACCTTCCTGTCCTTCGCTGCGCCTCCGCTTTACCGAGCATGATGTCCTTCTCCGGGACTGCTCTCTCCTGACAGCGTGTGCAAAGTATGTCAGAGGAAGCCTGGCCACACTTCTTTCATGACTGATTAGTGTGTCCTTTTCGCCTTAGTATTACTGAATCAATCAATTTATTTGATTATTAAACAACAACTAATCCTTCTATTTAGGTATTGATGTTGTTAGGTAAATTCCAGTTGATACTAACTAACTCCTTACAATCTACCTGGAGTTTAAGCCTGTGGTTGCAGCTAGCTGGGTGATGGTATCCCTTTTCTGCTCACCGACTTCTTCACTGACCACAATTTTCCTTTTCCAGTGGCATGTCCTTCCTGATAACCTCTTGAAAGTGCACAAGATAAAACCATACCTTCCTCACTTTCTTTTTATTAATCATTTTATTGGGACCTCTTGCAGATATTATAACAATCCATAATTCAATTCGATCATCATTGTTCACCATCATTTTCAAAATATTTTTCTTGTGGAACTCTTTGATACCATCTCCCCTTTATCCCTTCCCTCCCCCACTCTACCCCCCCCCAGGAACCCTTGTTGTCATTATATTTTTCCCTGTATCTTACACCATCCAATGTAAATGTTCACCTACAGTTCTGTTATTTACTCCCCCAGGTGGGGTTACACAGTGATCATTGCTTTCTGTCTTCCCGTCCTCCCACCTCAGGGAGTCATTACTCCTATTACTCTTTCTAAAGGGTTTATCTACCCTGGACTTCATGCATCAAACCATCTTGATTATACAAATGAGCATATGCAGGTCTAACAAGATAAATGAGGTAAAATGAAAACCATAATAGTAAGGGGAGGAAATAATTATTAAAAATATACACATGTATAAGCCAAGTTTTCAGCACATTTATTATGCTGAAAAAGCACCCCTTGGCTTATACTCGAGTGAGGGTCCCACTTACCTGTTCTCCGGTGCAGTGTGGGTGTTCTCTGTTCTCTCCCGCTCATCAGTGGGTGCCTGCAGCCTTTGTGGGTGGTCCAATGACTGCTGATATCACCGCTCTCCTTTTCTCCTGCACGCCGCCATCCTCTGTGTTGTCCGTGCCCTACTGGGCAAGAACCTGCCCGCTTCTGTGTGCTGGTACCTGGGGCGCACCGCATCGTTGACAGATGAAAGTCGGATGTGGCTGTTCTTCTCCAGGCCTGTGATCCGTGACGTACCTTTACAGTATTACCTGTGCTGGTCACGCCCCCTTGCTTCGCCCAAGCATTGCTGAATACTAGTACTGGTATATCTCTGGTCTTGGATATACAGTGTATTTATTTACAATACTTAGTCTATTTTCTTATTAATCTCTATCGGGACCCAGTGTTGACTCTGCATAGAGCAGCCTGTGTTAGGGCTTATAATATACATGCTGTGTTGTGTACACACTGTGTTGCTGCATGTGTTGCCTTAGCACTTACCATACATATGTGGTAATGTTGCGTATGCCGTAACGCAGCGCATACAGTAACAGTGCACACGCAACACGGTGCGTATATTGTGAGCCCTAACACAGGCTGCTCTGTGCAAACAGTCATGTCAGCACGTTCTGGAATATCAACAGCCTGCATTAGGCCTTGAGGTGTATAAGCTGTGTTGTGTGCATGGGGTGAGGCAGCGTATGTAGTAATGGCAGCGCATGCAGTAACACAGCGTGTACAGTTACTGCTGATACCATCTTGATTTTGTTGACCCTCTTTTCCACTTACAGAGCTAGTTTACTGTTTGTCTTTGAAATAAATAGTCAAAAACATTTAACCTACTGATGTTCCAATGTAATTTTATGGGTATCTATTTTCATTTTGAAACTTACCAGTAGCTGCTGCATTTCCCACCCTAGGCTTACACTCGAGTCAGTGTTACCCAGTTTTTTGTGGTAAAATTGGGTGCCTCTGCTTATATTCCGGTCAGCTACTACTTGAGTATATACAGTAACTAGAGGAAAGTTATATGTTTCATTAGTACTATACTGAACCCTTGATATGTCATCCCTTCCCTGTGGCCTTCTGTGAGGAACTGCCCAATTGCCTTACAGGTGGTTTGGGGTCTCCAGTTTGTTTGTGCTCCTTCATATCAATTGGATTGCTTATTTTTGAACTTCTGACACCTATCCCCATGACACCTCATGATCTCATAGGATGATGTGCTTCTTCCATGTGGGCTTTGTTGCTTCCCTGCTAGCTGGCTCCTTGTTAGACTTCAAGACCCCAGATGCTATACCTTTTAATAGCTGGGCACCATCAGTTTTCTTCACCACATTTGTTTACACGCACATTTTGTCTTCAGCGATTGTGTCAGGAAGGTGAGTATCATACAGTGCCACATTATGAGAACAAACCGTTCTTGTACTGAGGTAAGATTTAATTAGAGGCCCAAAGTTCATTCTCTTAGAGAGAGAGAGAGAGAGAGAGAGAGAGAGACCTATCTTTATATGTTTACATATATACATATCTATATACCTATAATTTTCACTTTCTTCTTCTTCCCTCTTTTTTTTCTCCTTTCCTCCTGCCCCACCATCATGTTTACCCATTGTTTACTTCTCAGTAATTCTTCATGGATACATTTTAATTGATCAAACATGACCAGGAGGGCTAGTATTCTGCACATAGATCCTTTAAGGCAGATGGATGTCTCTGTTCTGGCAGTCCAAGTTATGCTGAATGTTCTTCACCAACGTCTTAATTCAAAGACATCGATTCCTGTTGGGTCTGCCTTCATCACTGTCTAGCTTTCACGTGCGTATGGGGCCACTGAGGAAGGACGCGGTGGCTGGGGTCAGGCACACCTCTGTCCTCAAAGGCCATCAGTGCTCTGGAGCTCTCACAGAGGTCTTTTGTAGCAGATGTGCCCAGTGCAGTATGTCTTTGGATGCTGGCTGCTTGCTTCCATCGGCATTTAGTCATTACCAAGGGATTATAGAAAATACAAATTAGCAGGTACATAAATAGAAGAATTAATCAAGTCCTGCTCTGCACTATTCAGAGAAAGAAAAACAAAAGCAAACTACAATTCATTAAATGAGATCTTTTTAAAGTTTGTTGGAAGGCTTGTGTTTTTAAGGTCAGCAACGAGAAAAATTCAGGGTTTCTTTTTTTTTTAACCTTGAAAGGTTAATGTAGTTCATGGATGTGGGGAAAAAAGGTTTCAAGTAAGTTGGAAGCTGATCTCCTCTCAGCAGAAAAGCCTGGTTTTAGCTATAAAGGTGACTGTCATTTTATACCTAGCAGGATGTTCAGTCTTCTCTTTGAAACTTGAAGGTCGTTATGGTCAGATTTCTATAATGTGAGCAATATTCTACAAACGACCTCATATTTAGCGTTAAAGAGCCTGGATGGGGCTGTGAGTTAGGCATTGCACTGTTAACTTCATGAGGGCAAACAGCTTGAACCCATCGACTATTCCTTTGGAGAAAGATGAGGCTGTCTGCTCCCGGAGAGATTGGCAGTCCTGGACCTTGTCTCCATGAGTTGGAATCTACTCAACGACAGTGGGTAGTTTGCCTTTATATAAATCTATTGAGCAGTTCAATCTGTTTGATGGTTGATGCTGCATGTCAACAATAGGGATTCCCCCCCCCCCTCTCTCCTTCTTCTGTCTTGTCTTTCTCCTCCCACACAAAGATTGCCGGTGTCTGTTTTGAAAACTAAACATTGATGAGCATTTCTGACTTAGAATTTATATTTCATTCTTTTAATGCTTTAACAAAATTAATCTTGCCAATTGTAATTTTCCATTTTTATGGTAAAATATGTAATCAGAGAGAACTAGATAAAAACATCTTAAACATTTATGTACCTATATATGTAACCAGTTTCCTTTGAGTCTATTCCAACTTAATTCAAAATGTATGGATGTGTGTCAGAGTGGCACTGTGCTCCATAGGGTTTTCTGTGGCTGGTATTTTTAGAAGTAGATCACCTGGCCTTTCTTCCAAGGTACCTCTGGGAGAATTGAACCTCCAAAGTGTTGAGTGAGCAGCCAAGCACATTGACCATTGGCACCACCCAGGCTCCTCAGCTACCATCAAGTAAATTCCGACTCATGGCCCCTCAGCTGTGTTGGAGGAAAGCTGCTCTTTCTACCCTTTGCCATTGTAGCTGTAATGAACCCTGGTGGATATGTATCTGTGTGTATGTATAGTCCACATACCATACTAGGTCAGTCTATATTTAACTTTCAAGGAACCTCAAAACTGTCTTTATTAGCTGCTACACCGCTGTACATTCCCACCAGCAGTGCACGGTGGTTCAAATGTCTCCACGTCCTTGTGAACACTGTGTGTGTGTGTGTGTGTGTGTGTGTTTTCTGCTGTCTATAGATTATAGCTATTGTATCAGATGTGGGGGGCCTACGTTGCAAATGGTTGGTACTCAACTGCTACCTAAAGGTTGCTGGTCCAACACACCAGGCACTGCAGAAGAAAGGTGTGGTAGTTGCATAATCCGTGGTCAGTTTGAGGATTAAGCATGAAGGGGTAGAGTTTACCCTGTCAGTCGGGTCACAACTCGATGACCTCATTTGGAGACGCTAAGGAGATTAAATAGTTTACTCCCTGGGAGACACTGCAGCTGAGAAGACACACTAGTGTCCTGACCTAGAGGAGCCACATGGAGACCCCTGCCAGCAATGAGATGCTCACACTGCCATATATCCACAAGACTTCCCACCCTCTGGCCTGTGATCTTCCTGCATTTGGCGTCATTGCATGTTTTTCATGAGTGTGAAGAGCAATTTATAGATTGGTATCAGACGTATGGGCAGATACCGGATTTATGGACTTGATCTGGACTGGGCTGGGATATTTTCTCAATATTCAATTGTTCTTATACACATATGAGTCTCCATGGATTTGTTTCTCTAGTCTACCCAGACTCACACAAAAGGCTTGTCAATCTCATTCCGCAAAGAATTTATCCTAGGAAACTCCACATGACACATGGGATTGTCATGAGTTCGAATCCACTCCAGGCAACCATGCAATGGTTGTGAAGTGGTAACTCTTGATTTTAGTCAACATTTCCCTGATGACTACTGAGATTGAGCCTCTTTTCATTGCCTTACTAATTGTCTATCTCCTGTACCGTTTTAATGGGATTATTTGTGGTTTGGGTCTTGAGCTGCACGGGTTTGTTGTGGATTCTGGGCCCTTGTCTGCTGTGTGGGGTGCATGTGCTCCCCCCACACTGTAGACTGGGTCTCCTTTCTTGACGTGTCATGTTCATCACACAGCTTTCCATTTTGATCAAGTTGAGTGGACTTTCCTCACTTTTGTCACGTGTACTGTGTGTGTCATATCTAAGAGGCTTTGCCTAACCCACGATTTTGAAGGTTTACACCTGTGTTTCCTTTTTTACACGCCATATTCTGACATTAGCCCCTGTCTTGAGGTCCCTGGCCTGTTTTGAGTTAATGTGGTTATCTGGTCTGAGTGAACGGCGTGACTTCATTCTTGTGCTGCTCAGTTGCCCAGCATCATTTGTTGCACAGTTCTGTAAGCCGCCGGCTTTGGCCTGCGGGGATTTTGTTGAGGCCTGTGCGTCTGTAGTCATCAGAATATTGACCTATGTATCTTGCGTCGTCTTTGTGTGCTTTGGGAATCAGAGTTATCTGGGTCTCACTGAGGTGTGGGCAGTGTTTCCTTCTATTCTATTCTGGAACAGTTTGTGAAGGTTTCTCTTCTCCTCTCCTCTCCTCACATTTACAACCGTAATTGAAAAATCTGCCCGGCTATGTGGGGCATTAATGATCTATATCTGGCAGTAACGAGCACCAGGGGCCAAGGCAAGAGTAGCACTTGGCTGGACCTTGATGATCAGCAGTTTGGGCAATTATATACTGTTGCCATGTGACCGGTGTGTGTCATCCTCCATTTGTGATACGATGTGGCCATTCTACATTTTCTCAAAACACCAGTTTCATATAACAATCTGGTCTTTTTAAACTAACTAGGTTGATAAGTGAAGAGAAGGTGCAATTCATCTTTAAAATAACTGGTGTAATCCACCAGGGACACCTAGGCCTGTACTTTACTGATGGCAACTGTTTAAATTAATAATGTGTTATCTTCTTAAACCTATTCAGATTTTCCATTTCTCTGGAGTCCATTTCAGAAGTTTATCTTTTTGGAATGTTCTATTTTATCTAATTTTCTATTTTATTATCTCTAAGTTACCTAATTTGTTGTGAAGGTCATTAGATTTTTTAAGTAATATGCCAAGATTTTCCAAAATGCTTAGAGATTCTACGTCCTTAAAAAAAATACTGGTAGTTATTTTCAATTTGCAGCATTATTGGTTCACCAAAAAGACTGGTAACAAAGTTGTCTGAAATCAAATTTATAGCCGTAATAAGAATGAAGCTAGTAATGCCTAGGGGAAAAGCCATCCGTTTAATATAATACATCAGGACTTAATTAGATAGGGTATTTAATGTTCCTGCCATTAAATATAAAACTTAGCTATAATTGCCAGAGTATCCCTGTTTAAAGCGATATTTTGAATACAGTTGTATGAACCTCAGTACCATGGATCCCTGTTGGGTCGTGTGTTCTTGGGGAAATGATGTCAGCCAACAAGAAGTGATGCGGTGGAACTCTGCTAAGGAAGCAGATTGGGGTGCTGGAAAGAGCGTTGGAGTAGGAGTGGGAACTCTGCTGCTTCTAGCTTCAGTGAGGTACTTGACTTAGCCTCGGTTCTGACCTATACAACAGGGATAATCCGTCTCCTGTCTTCATTGTAGGTTAGACTACCTATATTGTAAACGGTTCAAAGACTAAAGAACTGTATAAAAGGACTCTTTGATAACTAGTCCTGGCACTTGCTACAATACAACACAGACACATATAAAAGGGAATGAGCATGGATCATCATTTCAACATGGGTGAACCTGCAGAGGCATGCAGAGGAAAAGAAGCTAGTCACGAGAGAGCGTATAAGACATGATACCTGCTTCCTCAGCCTTACTCCAGGGCCTTCTCGCTATGGAGTGCCCGGGCATTGCCTGAGGATAGATAAGAAAGCCCGTGTCCCTCCCCAGGAAGAACCCACTTTCTTCTGGGGCCTACACATGGAGCTAACAGTGCAAAAAGAAGAACAAAAAAAAAAAAAGACATGATACCACTTATATAGAATGTCCAGAATAGACACATCTGTACAAAAGACAATAGATCAGGAAGGGGGGCTCCTTGGGGATCAAGAGTAAGGGAAACGACCCTACGGAGTGAGAGATGGGAATAACTGCCTCTGGAAACAGGTCTCTTTTGGGGTTGATGAAAATGTTTTATACTAGATATGGTTATGCCTGTGCCACTCTAAATATACTAAAAGCCGTGGAATTCTGCAATTTAAATGGTTAAACTCTGTAGCACTTAAATAGTTAATACAGTTTTAAACGGCAAAACTGGATCACTAAAAGAATGTATGTTCATATTCATGTTACTGTTAGGTTACTTAAAGGAGTCTTGGTGATGTGGTGGGTTATACATTGGGCTGCTAACCACAAGGTCATCAGTTCAAAACCACCAACCACTCCATGGATGAAAGATGAGGCTTTCTGCTCTGTTGTGAAGATTGACCGTCTCTGGAGTCCACAGAGGGTGTTCCATTCTGTCCTCAGGGGCCATTCAGGGTTGGACTCAGCTCGGTGGCAGAGAGTGAATTGTGTTATTCTGAGTTGGAATTGACTCCGTGGCGGCGCATTTTGTTTGGTGTTTGTTATTTTATACAAGGGTACCCATCAGAACCGGGTCACTCTCTGCCTACAATAATAAACTGAGACCTGAGAGCCTCTGGCCATTTCATATTTCCCTACTAGAGATTCATCATTAGGAGCCTAGCACGGTCCTCTTCCACTAGGAATACAAGGGGCTTCAGAATGTGGGAAAATCCCACGATCCTGCAATTAATTTTCCCCGAAACATTTTAAGGCCCCTTATCCTATGGCACTATTTGTCTTAGTACAACATAAGGACGGTCTTTTCCCGTTCAGAAGCTGCCGTTTCTCAGAGCGCGTCCAGTGCTTCCTGCACTGTGCCCTTGCAGGGTTGGAGGAGTAGGCACATGAGTGCGATGGTGCTTGCCGTCACCAAGCCCCCTCCGCTTTGAAATGCCCTCTCCTGGTCCCATCCGGCTTACATGTAAGGGTGTCTAATGCCAGTTTCTCCACTCTTGTTTTTGTCTCCATACTTTCTTCAGATAGGAAGGACTTAGCTGGTTAAAGAGGGCCTCCGAGGCCTGGGCTCCACTCTCTAGATTTCCCTCCTCTTTCTGATGCTCCTTGAAAGACCCTCGGCGCACAGTTTGAAAGCCTGGGACCTAACCCAATAGCCAAGGAGCCCAGCGCTCTCAAGGCGTGGTCCCTGTTTGGCACTTGAGTATCACTTGGGACATCATTAGAAATGAAAACTCTGAGGTCATTGCTCCAGATCTTCTGAACCAGGAACCCCCTTGGGGGGAGAGCGGCGTAGCTATCTGATGCAATAAGCCCTCTGTGCGGTTCTGATGGTAGCATGAGAGCCACTGTGCTCGTGGGCTTAATGGGGTGAGATCATGCATAAGAGGCATGGTTCCCAAACTGTGTGCCGGGTGCCTCCAGGTGCCCCAGAGAACTCAAAGGGGGCTCACAGTGAGCACCTTTTAAAGTCTAGAGGGAAACACGGTTGACGTAGCTTGGACATTGAGCAAACTACTAGCTTGAGGTAGTTAGCAATCTCAGTGTCAGATTGATGATGTCATGTCTTTGCAGAGCTGCTGGATTTGCAAAGTTCTGTGAGAAAAAGGAAGTACCAGTGTGGAATTGGCAATCAGTTTGGTGTTGACTAATCCATTTCCAAGGTTCGGGACGGTTCATCATTTATGGGCCCAACACACCCTATTAATGATTAAGAATGTAATTTTTAAAAATTTCTGGTTGTGTTTTATTTTTGAAACATATAAAACTATGACTTGTTAAGTTGTTTGAATGTAACCACGTGATAATGGAACTATTGGTTATTCTCTCGGCTAGGGGCATCATGGGGAAGTTACTGAGACACCACGGGACTTACAACACCAGAACGAGCAATAATTTCTGCTTTAGAGGGTTATGCTAACCAGGCATTAAGTTAGTAGCTGTACATCTGATTAAATGAAATGCAAGTGATAAAGTCATCTTAACATGGCTATTCTGCATTAAAAAAATAGGTGTTTTATCTTGTGAAATTTCAGCAGTCCATCTTTGCATGAATTTCTCCTTGCCTCCTTAGGTATGGTGTGAATATGCGTTGCTTGGCAGCCCGGGTCAACTACAAGACTTTGATCGTCATCTGCACGCTCTTCACTCTGGTCACGGTCCTCCTGTGGAATAAGTGTTCCAGCGACAGGCCTATCCCGTTTCCCCGACACTTGAGTGGTGGCTTCAGAGATGGACTAGAGAAGAGAGCAGCCCCATCCGAGAGTAACAACTATGTGAACCACATGGCCAAACCACAGTCGGAGGAGGGATTCCCTCAGGAACAGCAGAAAGCGCCCCCCGTGGTGGGGGGCTTCAATGGCAATGGGGGAAGCAAGGTGTTGGGGCTCAAGTATGAGGAGATTGACTGTCTCATAAATGATGATCATACAATTAAAGGGAGGCGCGAGGGGAATGAAGTCTTTCTGCCATTCACGTGGGTCGAGAAGTACTTTGACGTCTACGGAAAGGTGGTTCAGTACGATGGCTATGACCGCTTTGAGTTCTCCCACAGCTACTCCAAGGTCTACGCTCAGCGAGCCCCTTACCACCCGGATGGTGTGTTCATGTCCTTTGAAGGCTACAATGTGGAAGTCCGCGACAGAGTGAAGTGCATAAGCGGAGTTGAAGGTTGGTATTTGTCTCTTCCACTTGAGTTTGACCCCCCTGATTGGTTGAGGAGGAAGGAAGTGAAAGCTTAGTTATGCAGCCAGTGCACAGAGTACTGTTAGAGACCTCGTTCCACCTTAGCAGGGAGGAGCGGGTGAAGTCTGAGCACAGGACTTCTTTTCTCCTGGTGGTCTGATTTAAAGACTGCAGCAAAGCCGTACTACATCAGAGGATCATCCCACCAACCTGCCTCAGAATCTAAAATTCTTACCAGTAAGGCCAAGGCTCAGCATTCCCGGAAATTTCATGTTAAAAATATAATTATTGTCCTTTGACAAGAATCTTCCTACCAGATTAGCCAGATGTCACCCCCAAAAGATAAGACAATGCAAACAGTCCATCTTCTCGGGACTAATGGCCGAACCCCAATAGTTCATTGTATGCTTTCTGTATGGTTTGTCATTCTTTCATAGCTTCTAATCCCTGGGGTAATAGGCATTCTTGGTACATTTTGGAATCTCCAGAAAAATTGATCACAAAACCAGCTTAACTTTCAAGTATATAATTTTTAAGTGGTGTGTTGGGGGGGGGGGCAGGGGATACTTAGCTGAATGTTGATTGCTAAGTCCAAATGGTAGATAAAGTTTCAGAATTAGAATTTGCAGGATAAAGCGTTGTAGTAACATTTTCTACATTTATCTCAGTAGTTTCAGTTTGCGTATGTAGAATGGGATTATCAACCATGCCACCCATATCTAAGATAAAATGAACACACACACACATGCAGAAAAAGCCAGTCCTTAGAAATATTTCATAACATCGCACTCCTATCTATCAACAAAAAGACTGCATGCTGAATCCTTAATGTTGTCTTCGGTATCCGGCTAATCTGACTCTGGTTCCCGGGACTGAGGGAAACATTATAAAAAGGAAATACCCCAGAAGTCAAACAGTGGGAGTGGTGCTTAAGGTTGACTTGTAAACCCCTTGGCATGGCTGTTCACTTTCTCTCTCTGTTTTATAGGCGTTCCATTATCCACACAATGGGGGCCTCAAGGCTATTTCTACCCGATCCAGATTGCACAGTATGGGCTCAGCCATTACAGCAAGAACCTCACTGAGAAGCCCCCTCACATAGAGGTGTATGAAACAGCCGAAGACAAGGACAGAAACGGCAAGCCGAGCGACTGGACGGTGCCAAAGGGCTGCTTTATGTCGACCGTGGCGGAGAAGTCCAGATTCACCAATGTTAAGCAGTTTATTGCTCCAGGTGAGTTATTATGTATGATATGTGTCTGCTAACTTTATGTTGATAGTCTTTAAAATTTTTTTTTAATGGTTTCATGTTGTTGTTGCATTTTAAGCACATTGGCTAATCCCTTTGTATTAATTTTATAAATAAGCAAAGGGTGTGATCCAAACAAAAAGAAGGAACAGGTGGGAACTCAAGACGATAAGAAACCCTACCTTGAATGTTAAGGCTGGTGCATGGCATGTGGTTCCCTCCAAGGCCCACTGCCCTTCCGGAATGAAGTGCCTTGATTATTGCATTATTTCATTAATTTTTGAGCAGTTTTGCATTAAGGCAGGAATTCTTCTTTCCAGAGACAGCCATTCTTTCTTTTCTACCAGGAGCTTTTTGTCTTCTTTCCTCAGCATAGCATGCCTTCAACACACACAGGTCTTTTTCCCAGAGCAAACGATGCTGATGTACAAGATGGTCTCAAACTTCATATAACACCATTTCCACGATTAAAATCATTTATAAAATCAAATTAACTTTATGTAACATTTCCCCTTTTACTAAGACAGTCTCATTAATTAGGATGCAATGTGTTTTCCTCCTCTAATCAATATCCATGAGAATTAATGAGTCCATTACTTAAAAAGACAATGAAATAATTTTAGTTAGCACCTCAGGCTTCATTCTCTGTGGAGCAACGCTGTGGAGAACAGAAGTCAGTCCCCCTCCATCCACCTTGCGGTGTGTAAATAAAGAGAGAGGAGAGGTGATAAGACCTCCTCAGTATTCTCTCCTTGTCCTTTATCGATGACTGTGTAATTCACAGACCTTGAAAGCCGCAATACAAACCCACTCACTCTAGATGGCCTCAAGTAATGGATTTATGAGTGTTTAATGCAGTGCAAATAATGGGTGACCTTTAGTTTTTATTTTGTGACTAGAACTCCATGGCTTCCGTGGCATTCTGTGGTATTTCAGTAGATAGAGCATCTTTGCTTATTGGAAAGCAGGAGGCTTGGCTGGGTGAGAAGGTGCATTGATATGTTTAAGAATATTTACCCTCTCATAACTAAGTAGTTATTTCAGCAGGAAATAGTTAAACTTGATTAAGCAAAAGAAAAAACATTTGGTTTGGGGTCTACCCAAGGAATTTTTTTTAATCGTTTTATTAGGGGTTCATACAACTCTTACCACAATCCATACTTACATCAATTGTGTAAAGCACATCTGCACATTCATTGCCCTCATCATTCTCAAAACATTTGCTCTCCACCTAAGCCCCTGGCATCGGGTCCTCATTTCCCCTCCCTCCCCACTCCCTCCTCCCTCATGAACCCTTGATAATTTATAAATTATTATTTTGTCATATCTTGCCCTGTCCCACGTTTCCCTTCACCCACTTTTTTGTTGTCCATCCCCCTTGGAAGAGAACACATGTAGATCCTTGTAATCGGTTCCCCCTTTCCAACCTACCCTCCATCCACCCTCCCAGTATCGCCACCCACACCACTGGTCCTGAAGGGATCATCCGCCCTGGATTCCCTTTGTTTCCAGTTCTTACCTGTACCAGTGTACATTCTCTGGTCTAGCCAGACTTGTTAGGTAGAATTGGGATCATGATAGTGGGTGGGGAGGAAGCATTTAGGAACTAGAGGAAAGTTGTATGTTTCATCGTTGCTACATCGCACCCTGACTGGCTCGTCTCCTCCCGGAGACCCTTCTAAGGGGATTTCAAGGAACTAATTCTTGTACGACGGAGTCATCTTGTCTAGCCCTCATCTGAGTGTGCCATGTCTTTTTATCCTGTATTGTTTGTTGGGTAGTGTGTGCTCCTCGGGCTGATTGGGAAACGGGGTACTTGAAACTCTTTACAAGTTCCCTCCGAGCACCTCTCCCCTTTCAGAAGCACGCAGTCCTCTGGGTGTTGCTCTCCTCCTCCTCGCCGTCTCATGTCTCTGTGTGCGTGCTTTCTCGGCTCCTTGTGAGCTTCTCCTCCTCCGCCTGGCCCTCACCCTTCGGTGTTCTGCAAGCATGTATGTGATCAGGGCCTCTTCTCAGTCCACACAGTAACCTTGTTGATTAAGTGAGTGAAGGAAAACAGTTTGCAATGTCTGTGGAGACACTGACTTAGCATCTATCCCTAAATGAGTATTAACCTTTGTTGCCTAAAATGCATATCCTGAAAATACTGTGACTCATGGTGACTCCTGGAAATAACTGCTCTGGGAGAGGACAGGGTCAAACAATAGAGAGCCCGAAACTTTCTATTAGCGGTCTCCAGGTAACCTAAGGCCTTGGCAAACCTTGCTGCACCCATCCCATTTGCCGCTGTGTCCATCCCTGTGGGTGAAGCTGGCAGCCCTTTAACCTCTCTGCGTTTCTATTAAATGAGAAGTTGAGACTTCTCATAAGATGTTGGGAAGGCTGTGCTAGGTAGTGGGTTGATTTAAATTGGAGATTGTGGCTGCTCTGTCAGTTCTCTTCTGTGGTTCAGAAATCCCTCGGTTTAGGTCAGTCCTTCACCTTGTATCTCAATGTTATATTCAATACAAGTAATGTACTCATCAGTTAAGTAGTTGGGACCCTTGGGTCAGATAGACCCACCCACACTGGTCGAGTCCAGTGGAAGGAGAGGTGAGTGAACGATCCCTCTTTTTGTTCAATGTAGACTTAAACCATATAGCTTCATGAGGTTGTATACTTACTGTGAAAATGACAAGGAATTCTGAGTGGAGAGTTACTCACCTTTCTCTGATTGGGATTTCTAACGATGAGTCATTTTGACCCAGGTTGATGAGGAAAATGTCATGGTTAATAATCTTTTATCTGAAAAAAAATCTTTTATCTGCTTTATGAGGAAATACCCTAAGTTTTTATTTTTAAGCAGTACTCGAGATAATTCCGTCTTGGCTGATTCATAAGTCCATGCAGAATCCTGCTGTGTCTGAGGCCGCTGTCTGAGCATCAGTTTCCATGCTGCCAACGCTGCAGAGAGGTGTTGGCTTAGGAGAGACCGTGTACTGACATTTGTCAGAGCAAAGGAGTGTTCGCTCTGTCAGAACTATACCTATAAGCTCATCTGTGACAAGTCACCCAGAGCATCATTTGAGGAGTGAGTCTATCAGTGGTGTTCTCATTCTTGGTGCACCTTCCATAACAGCGGCCCCAAGGCACTAAGTAAGAACCGCGGGCCATATACACCCACACTGGTAGTAGATGCGGGATTAGGAGGGTTAGTGATCAGCTCCACATGTCACTGTTCTCCAAGCTGATCACACTGTAAACACACTACCAGCAGTCCATACTTCCTATCTTTGCCTCTGGTGGCACACTAAATATTTCCCTAGCAACACCTCGAAACATCTGTTTCCATAGCTATGAAAATAACCCTTCCATGGATTATCCTCATGGGCATGCCATTTCAGTGTTTGAACTGAGGCCCAGAAAGCCTAGCTTGTGGCCTAGGACAAAATGATTTAACCTTAGAAGCAAGGATGCCGAACCTTTGTCTCATGTGTTTCTGACATGTTAAAAGAGAGACTAGTCCCTGGAAAAAGACAGCTTGTTCCGTCGAGTAGGGGCGGGGGGAGGCGGGGCGTGGAAAAGAGGATGTCTCTCGACAGAAGGGATTGACACGGTAGCTACTACAATGGGCTCAAGAACAGCAGACGGTGCGGCAGTGTTTTTCCATCTTTTGTACAGACAGTCTCTGAGTCGGAACCCAGCCAACAGCAACAAGAGAAAGGTTGGTGCAGACCACACCCCTGGGGCACTCCCCTTCCATCAATCAGGCCTGTGACCTAAAAAAGGGTCCCTTTACAAATGACTGGCATACGGTGGTGACCAGTCACATCATTACATCATTTCCCGATGCCATCATCACATAACTGCTAAGCCACTGAGAATCCTAGTCTGGCCAAGGTGACACGTGTGCCTGACGAGCAGTGTGCTTGTGTTCTAAGACGGTCCACAGAATAATCGGTGTTGCTTGCGGACACCATCCACTCTGCAGTTTTCCTTTTCCTTTCTCCAACTGCCACGTGCACATGAACCCCCTAAATCAGACCAGGGCTTGGACCAGGCATACCATATATACTCGAGTATAAGCCGACCCGAGTATCAGCCGAGGCACCTACTGTTACCACAAAACTGCACTAAAAATGTGCAGAAAGACTCAGCTTATACACAAGGACATACAGTGCCTTAGTCCTCAAGGTACCGTGCGGTACCTCTTTGCTTTTGAAAACTTTAAAGAGACCTTTTGCAGTAGATTTGCCCGGTATGATGTATTATTTCATTTCTTGACTGCTGTTTCCATGGATGTTGATTATATCCAAGTAAACGAAATCTTGAACAACTTCCTGTTTGTTTTCCTGTATCCTCCTGTTTTCACACCAGTTGTGGGGATTTCTGTTTCTTCAAGGTTCAAGTGTAACCTTGTATCCTATGGGTTATATAGTGTTACCCTCCTCAGTGTGTGCTTCCAGAGGCTGTCATCGTGTTCAGTAAGCAAGGTTCTGTCTGCTGAAGATGGAAGGTTGTTATTAAAGTCTCCTTTAATCCTGACACCACGTTCTTCATTCTGGCTTCTTAGATTATGTGTTCATCATTTAGATTCAATAAGGCAAAAGGATACAACCCTGTCACACCTCTTTCCACTTTTAAACCACACGTATACTCTTGTTTCGTTCACACAGTGGTCATTACACCCATGTGCTTGTTCCACATGAACACCGTTCCGTGTTCTGGAGTCCCCATTCTTCATAATGTTAATCTGTAGTTTGTCATGATCCATATAGAGCATAATCAATAAAGCACAGATAAGTATCCGTTATCCATCTGGTATTCTCAGACAAGATCCACCGGATGTCAGCAATGGCCTGAACATCTGACACTTCCCTGTCCATGTATGGCTGTGGCTATTTGTAAAACTATCTTCAGTGAAGGTTTATTAGCATGTGATATGAATGCCGGTGTCCAGTGATTGCTACATTCTCCAGATCCCCTTTTGGGGGGATGGGTGCAGATAGGAAATTCTTCCAGTAAGTTGGTCAGGTAGCTATCTTCCCAGTATCCTGGCATAGGCAGGTGATCATTGCCAGTGTTGTGCCACTGGTTGAAACATTGGTGTTCCATCAATTCCTGGAACTTTATTTTCCACCAGTGCGTTCAGTGTAGCTTGCATGTAGTTCTCCTGCATCAATGCTCCTCAATCTACACTACCTCTTGAAATGGATAAATGTCCATCAACTGTTTCTGGTACAGTCACCCTGTGTGTGTGTTCTGTCTTCTTCCTCTGCTTTCTTTGTCATTCAATATTGTACCCATAAAATGGTTCAGTATTGTCACTTGAAGCTTGCCCTTCCTCTTCGTTCCCTTCGCTTGAGAAAGACCGAGTACATTCACCCTCACTGGTATTCTGCCTCCAGTTCTTCATACATTTTGCCACAATCCTTTCCCATATCTTCTCAGGCCGCCTCGGCGGTCTGGTCGGCTCTTTTGCTCTGTCCTTTCTCCTACTCCCTTTAGTTACTCTGTGCTCAGAGTTTCTGTCAGAGTCTCTCTGGCATCCATTTTGGTCTTTTCTTTATTTCCCTTCTGTAGTGACCTTCTTCATGGACGATGCCCTTGATTGCTTCCCATAACTCCTCTGGTCTCTGGGCATTAGTGTTCAGTGCATCCCTTTGTTTCTAAGGTGGTCTCTAAATTCAGATGGAATGTACTCAGAACCATAGTTTGGTTCTCAGAAACTTACTTTGATTTTTGTCCAACTTCAGCTTGAACTTACATGGGAGCACTTGATAATCTGGTCTGTAATCTGTCCACAGCTGTGATCCAGCCAGCACGGTGCGGGTGCACAGTCGTTGATTGTGTTGAGTCGAGTTAAAAGAAGGCCCTGCTCTTGGAGAGTGCTGGCCTGTGACCTCCAGCCTGAGTTCCATCACTGCGGCCGTATTCTCTAACTGCTCATCTCCCCAGCACTTGCGCTCGAATGGCCAGGAACGACCAGTGCACACTGGGTCGATTGCAGGTTGTCTGCATAAAGGCTTCATTCTTCATCTCCGGCCTTCGCGGTTGGTGCATGCATTTGAACGAGTGCTGTGTTAACCAGTCTCTCTGTAGGCCGATGCACTTCCCTGACGGACGGAGCTCTGCTTCCGGAGAGCTCTTGAGAGGTCCTGTTGTTCCCGGATGCTGAGTACAGCCTCCGTCCGCAAACTTGCCATTCTCAGCAGTGTCGACCAGGTGGCTCTTGGATTCAAAATGGCCATAATCGGTCCTCGTCAACTTGCTTAATGTGTTGGACATCAATCTCCAAGTGAAACGTTTCATTTTTCATGACTCCCAGTTCTTCTTGATTCATACTTTGTATATTCCTCATTCCAATTACTAGCTAATACTGGAGGTGTGCCGCTGCCTGCGATAGAGCCTTCCAGTCTGGGGGCTCTCCCTCCAGCTCTGCATCGGGCAGCGTTCTGCTGTGCTGCCAGGGATTCTATTGGCTCCTCTAGTCTGGAAGCTCCGCTGGAAGCTCCACCCTGGATGACCCTGTTAGTGAGTGTTTGGAACACTATGGTAGACAGTGTCCGGCATGAGCCGTGCGTAACAGTACACAGTGAATGCATAGTATGTGTTCTCTCAGTAACAAACCTTAAGCTCATGGGCAGCCATTCTTTCCGTCCAACCTCTACCCTGTACTGCTGTGTGCCCAACCAGCTTTACCAGAGCGGCTGTGGAAGGCGCAGGAGCAGCCGGCATCCCATCGAGACATGGCAGTTAGATTAGTAGTGGCTTGCCACCTGCTCTCAGCCTGCGGGGCAGAAAGAGAGAGAACGCGGCTTCATGCCCCACGCACCGTCCTGAACGCACCACTCCTCTCATTTGTTTACCATTGATGTCACATTTTGTTTGTTTTCCTACTGATGATCGGACACCCAGAAAGTGGAAGTGTCAATTTTGGCTAGCCAGTGGTTGCCATGACAAATAAGAGTTAAGTTTTAAATCGAAAGAGCTGCTGCTAACGGGTCTCTGTCTCGGTGTCCGTCCCCTGCAGAAACCAGCGAGGGTGTGTCACTGCAACTCGGGAACACCAAGGACTTCATTATTTCATTTGACCTCAAGTTCCTGACCAACGGCAGCGTGTCGGTGGTGCTAGAGACCACGGAGAAGAACCAGCTCTTTACTGTGCACTACGTCTCCAACACCCAGCTCATTGCTTTCAAAGAGCGGGACGTGTACTACGGCATCGGTCCCCGCACGTCGTGGGGCACGGTGACCCGGGACCTGGTGACCGACCTCCGGAAAGGAGTGGGCCTTTCCAACACAAAAGCTGTCAAGCCGACCAAGATCATGCCCAAGAAGGTGGTACGCTTGGTGGCAAAAGGCAAAGGCTTCCTGGACAACATCACCATCTCTACCACCGCGCACATGGCCGCCTTTTTTGCCGCCAGCGACTGGCTGGTGCGGAACCAGGACGAGAAAGGTGGCTGGCCCATCATGGTGACCCGGAAGTTAGGGGAAGGGTTCAAGGCCCTGGAGCCGGGCTGGTACTCTGCGATGGCCCAAGGCCAAGCCATCTCGACCCTCGTCCGGGCCTACCTGTTAACAAAAGACCACACATTCCTCAGTTCAGCTTTAAGGGCCACGGCCCCTTACAAGTTTCCATCGGAGCAGCACGGGGTGAGAGCTGTGTTTATGAGTAAACATGACTGGTATGAGGAGTACCCCACCACACCGAGCTCCTTTGTTTTAAACGGCTTCATGTATTCCTTAATCGGGCTCTATGACTTGAAGGAAGCTGCCGGGGAGAAACTCGGGAAAGAAGCGCAGGCCTTGTATGAGCGGGGCATGGAGTCCCTGAAAGCCATGCTCCCCTTGTATGACACCGGCTCGGGGACCATCTATGACCTCCGCCATTTCATGCTCGGCATCGCCCCCAACCTGGCCCGCTGGGACTACCATACCACCCACATCAACCAGCTGCAACTGCTCGGCACCGTCGACGAGTCCCCGATCTTCAAAGAATTTGTCAAGAGGTGGAAAAGCTACCTGAAAGGCAGCCGGGCAAAGCACAACTAGAGCTCACGACCAAAGCCGGCGCCTCCGCCACCGCATTTCCCAAGGCCGCCAGTGGGCTTCGTGCTTCACAGCAAGGAGATCCTTGAGGCCAGTCTGCGGAGAGAATCGCAGTCTGTGGGCTGGGGGTGCGGGGACATCGGTGGGCGAGGCCACAGGGTTCCGGCTGGCTTGCTGTCGCTCGGAGGTGCCTCTCCGTGGGGCTGTGGCGGTGGTGGCACCCCTGGCCACTCACCTCACTCATCCCTGACAGCTCTTTCAGAATGTGCTTCTGTTTCTGGCTGGACGCAGACTTGTTACCAAGTCGTGGACTGTGAGCACCAGGAGAGTGTACTTGTGGCCCGGAGTGTGGTCCCTGCAGCGTTTTTTAAAAGAGACCCGTCCTTTCCAGCGATTCCATTTCTTGGGCCAAGGGAGCCTAGGCTCTCTATGGAGAGGACGTGGAGTCTGCTTGTCTTGACGTGCGGCAGCAGAAGCCCATTTGGGGTGCCGGCGTCAGTTATGTAATGTAAGCACAACTTTCACGGGACTTGTCGACCGCACAAGGGTTACGAAGATGTTGTCTGTGTGAGGAAACTTGATCTACAATCAGTAAAGGTTTGATAATCAGCCCCCCCACCCCACCCCCATTGTGATGGCTTGGTTTTGATGTCCTCAGCTAGGGTTTTATGTCTCATTTCCAACGACCCTTGAGAGTTGGCTGCGTTGAGGTGCAACCTGATTGGGGGACATTTATCACAGCCTAAACAGGAGCCCTTATGTAGGAGCTAGAAAAGTGTGGGAAGGAACTAGCGAGCTTACCGCCACTACCCTTTCAAGATTTCTTCCCCACCGCCCCCCTGTAACGAAAGCTACGTCACAGATGGCATGCAAACGGTTCTTGGTGATGAGCGTTCCAAACCAGGGGCCCTGGCCATGGCTTTTCGTGGGCAAGTGTAATTTTAATTATCCCAGCTACCGGATCGAAGGGCTGCTACTGCCCTGTCGCACCCATGTGACCACCAGGCCTTTGTTATGCTTACCATCCTGCTGTACCTCCACGCAGCCCACGGGCCAGGTGTGCCCTTAGCTCCAGGCCTCGGGTGAAAAGTTGGGGGAGGTGGGGGCAGTGATTTCGCTCTGGCTCTGGTTTTCCTTGGTGACAAATTACAACATTAAGGCTCCGACTTCTGCACTCTGTCATGCATTGAGTCTAAGGTGCACCTCGGGGGAGTGACCAGGATCATGCGCCCATCAGGAGCCAGGTGGCTGACTTGCCTGCTCACTGCTCGCCTCGCGAGGCGGGGAGCCAGGAAGGGTCAGGGATGGGGACAGAGGCACTCTTAGACAGACCTCAGCCAAGGAGGCTGAAACGCCGGCGTAGCGGGCCACCCCTCTGGATTTTGCCCCCAACCCCAACAACTGTGACTTCTGAGCGTGTTCCCATTGTGAGGTGTTCATGCCCCTCAGATGGCTCAGCAAGAGTTCCTGGGACTGTAAGATACGCAAGGCACCCTCCAACCCAAGCACCCTTTTTCTTCCTTGTTGCTCTCAGAGGTCTGGATGCCTGCTTTGTGCTGGCGCACTGGCACCGGGGCACAGGGCACTTGACGAGAGGGGCCTGGTACTGCTCCCGTGACACACTTCAGTGCCTTACCAATGCGCGTGCCAGTCCCAGCCAGTGGTTCTCACACTGCAGCGTCCTCAGTCACCTGAGAGCGTCTCCCAAGTGTGGGCCCCCGGGGTGTCGTCGCGGTGTCCTTGGAGCCCAGTGAGCTGCCTGTGTCAGAGCACTCGGGGGTCCCTGGGGACAGTGGGGAGGGACACTGCCCAACACACTCCCTTCCATCTTTGCTCTTGAACTCCTGCCAGCTTGCTGCGGCTTCAGGGCTTCCCCTGTTTACTTAGCTGGAGCTTAAAGCGAATGGGGAGGGTCTTTGCATTTTGTGACTTTGTGTCTACACATTTTTGCTTGGTTTTGTTTCAGAATCATGGGTTTTATTTTCTGGTGGGGGGTGGGACGGTGCTTTATGTTTTGTTTTGTTTTGTGTTGTTTTTCACACACACACACGCCCCTGAATTAGCTTCGGGGTTCACTTCAATCTGTTGTCACCTCAGTTGGAAAGCTGGCCAGACGCTTCTGGGTGGAGGCGAAGTTGGACCCCTCGGGGGTGATCTCACGCAGGCTGCATCCAGGCAGCACACAGTGCGCATGCGCGCAAGCACATGCCCAACACCCAAGCACAACGCTCCCGTGGTGGCTGCCCCCCCCACCCCCGTCTCCGTCCACATGCAGACTCCCTCAGAAAGCTGCTGTCTTCCTCCTCGTGATTGTTTCTCTGGTTTCTACATCGTACATGTGGGTTATAGACCATGTGTTAAATATGCAATAAAGTGTTTACTGGATGCCCTTCTGAAGGGTAGTCCTTTGTAAAGCTGTGCAGACTGCAGTTTAAGCACAATGTGCACACGTTAGTTTTATATACAGCAAAACTTGATTTTTTGCAGATGGAAAGGTATTTTGTTTCTATACAAAGTAAATGGATCGTTTGTGCTTCATGTAAAGCTGCTTTATAACGTTGTAAAATAAAGTTTTATCTTGAAAGGTGTAGCGAGGCCGGCATCCTTGCTTCTTTTCTGACCACTCGCAGATCCGGATTTCTCACCCTCCTCCCCTGGGACTCCCTCGGGAGGCCGCAGGTGCTATGAAGCCCTCCCTCCACGATGGCGTGGACCTGGGCCCTCGGACTGGTCACCTGCAGAGTGGATACAGTGTGCGGAAAACTAAGAGAAAAGGCTTCGTTTGCTTCTTCTCCGGAACATTAAACATGTTTCGCTCGCTCCACCCCTGGCCCCCCTAAAGCCTCTCAGAGTCATTATTAGATTCCCACATGCAGAGAGCAGGCTGGCTGCTCGTTGTGTCTTGTTGCACGTTATCTTGTGGCCCAAAACATTTGTGTGGTGGAATTCAAACTGTTCACCAGCCCTGCTGTCCCAGCCAACTAGCTCACCGGTTTTGACAGGCACCAATTGACAGGCCAGGCAGCCACCACTATACCCCGACACGCACACACACACACAAACACACACACACACACACACATCACCCACCTTTCCGTTAAGATGCATCTAGAAAGTTACCAGAAGTCCTGGGTAGGATGAGGTCTCAAGAGTTTTGCTCTGTGTAGCCAATCTGTGATACAATTGGCTATTCTGCTTTACTGCCCCGAGCACCATATATCTATCTGTACCCCCATGGTCTTTGAGAGGCTGCAGACCCTCCTGTCTGCTACAGAGGGACCGATTCAGCCTTCCGCAGTGCTCCCCTGCCCGAGTATGCCCCCTTCGCATGCATGCATACTGCTCTTAATACACGTCAGCGCTTCCACTTCTGCAAGCTGGGCCCACACTTCAGGGCACTAAGTGGGCACTGTGTGACCCTGCCGCTCTGGCCACGAGCAGTTAGGCCAAGGCTGAGTCGCTCATCCAAGCCAGGTGGATCTGTCTCTTCCCCAGGAACCCCTAACTCGGGCGGGTTTTCAAGGCGGCAGCGTATGTGAACAGTGGGAAGAATGTTGATGGTGCCTTTCTGAGGCCAGCTGCGGGCCTCCCGGGTCCCAGGAGAAGCCACTGTGCCCCGAGGATAAATCCCCTGCTTGGGGTCAAATTGGCTAAGCTTAGTATCTATTGCTTGAAAGCAATGAGCTCTAAATTAATAAAACAATGCCCCTGTTACAGAGGAAAAATAAAACAGTAGGGAGTCTGCCTTCTTCTGCCTGGACCACTTTTCATCCAAAGTGTGCAGGCCCAGGACCAGCTAGGTTTGCATTTGACAGGGCGGTAATCGGCTAAGGTCAAAGCTGAAAGATCTTTAGGGGACATTGGTTGGGCAGAAATCGGGATGTGGCACTCAGATGGCTCCCTGGCTGTGCGCCTGCAACAGCGGACTGACTTTACCCGCAGCTGTCAATGGGCTCCTGACACCAAAGTCAAGCTGCAAGCACTACCAGGGAGTCCATCCGGACTCACGGCAAGCCTATAGGACTGGGTGGACCTCAACAGTGGGTTTCCGAGACTATAAGCCTCTGCAGGAGTAGAAAGCCTCATCTCCCCTCAGAGAGGCTGGCGATTTCAAACCACTGACTACAAGGCCACCAGGGCCCCTCCCTCACCATACAGTGCAAGAGATCACCAGAGAAGCCATTGATGACCAAGTTTCCTCATACGCTGACACAAGGCAACCCATTAAAATGGTGTCTTCAAAAGTAGCTACCCCACACCTCATGCCAAATAGGAAAGTCAACTCACAATGCGTCCATGACTTTTACATGCAAGAACGAAAACCATTGAAGTCTTAAAGCATGGCCGTGGTATAGTTTGGGGCAGTGGGGTGCTTACATGTGATAGCAAACGCACAAGTCAGACTGGACCCCAGTAAAACGAAGGAACTCTTGTGGTTCAAGGGCTTTGCCTAGAAAGTAACGACGTAGCCTAAGGAATGGGAGAAAATGTTGACTAACTCCGCCAATATGGAGTTACAGCTCAACAACTAAGACGACCCAATGAAAAGACGGGCAACGAAATGCTGGCCTTTCTCCAAGCAGGCTGACCAACAGTGGCACGTGAAGGATGCTCAGTGCCATGCCCCACAGCTCAACTGCCACGGAGTCCGTGCTGACTCGGGACGGCCCCTGTAGGTTTCTGGGAGCGTAGCGTTTAGGAGAGTAGAAATCCCAGTCTTTCTGCCTCCAAACATGCACGTCGCAGCCCCATTTGTAGACACTGGGAGAGTGTCCATAAGCCACAAATGAGACACCCACCACCCACTATTTAATAACGAAATAGCAAGTGGGGGGCTGGGGAGAAAGGAATCTGAAATGGTACAGCTGCTGTAGGGAAAAGGCACATCTTTGTTGTTAAAAAAAATTACACAGTGGCCATCTAGTGGTGCTGCTGGCTGCTTTCCCATCGAATCCAACTCCTGGTGCCCCCGTGGCAGAGTGGAACCTGCCTATGGCATTTCCTAGTTAAAGCAACAGATTTCTTTGGTTTTGCCCTGCAAGGGGCTGGGAGCTTTGAACTGCTAACCTTTTAGGTAGCAGCCAACTGCTTAACCGTGTGAGCTAGAAATTCCACCCCTAGCACATAACCAAAGGCTTGAACGCAGCAACTTGTCCGCCAATGTTCCCAAAAGTCAGAAGGTGGCGACAACTTAAATGCAGATGCGTGGGTAAACGAAAGGTGGACCACACATATAATGGAGCATCATTCAGCCACAAAGAAATACTGTGAGAGGGACGGACCTTGAAAACATCGTGCTGCATGAACTAAGCCAGGCACAAAAAGAGAAATCCTGTATGATTCCGCTCACGGAAGAATTGCCTAGAACAAGAACCGGGCATGGGGAGGACTGCTAAAGGGCTTCTGGGTTTCTGTTGAGTCCTGGTGGTGTAGTGGGTTACACACTGAGTTGCTAAGTGCAAAGTCAGCAGTTCGGAGCCACTCGGCACTAGAAAGTTGATGCTTCCTAGTCTGGTAAAGAGTCTTGGAAACCCACGGGGCACGTCTACCCGTAGGGAACTATGGGGGTTCCTTATGAAAACCCAAACCAAACTCCCAGCCACTGAGTTAGTGCTGACTCATATCAACCCCCTGTGGGTGTGCGAGGCTGTAACGGTTTGAGAGAGTTGAAAGTTGTCTCCCGAGGAGTTGCTGGGGGATTTGAACTTCCAACCATGTGGATCACAGCTCTCCGCATTACCACTACACCACCAGAGCTCAGAATCAACTCGATGGCAGTGAATTTCTCAGCATTGGCAATTTTTTAATAGTGGCAACGATTGCACAGTATGCTGTATGGCTTAGTGTCACAGAATTGTACACTTAGGGCTGGTTGAAACAGCTATTTGGGGGGGTTGGGGGAGGAGTATACACCACAGCATCAGCAGCCAGAACCTTCTGCCCGTAGATCGGCATGCATGCAGATCTCTGAGGTGATGGGAAAAGCGTTAGCTGTACTTACTATTCGATAGTGCAGCATGACAGAAACCTCAAGTGGTGGGTTTAACAAACAGAACTTTATTTTCTCACTAGTTCGGAGGTGAAATGTCTAAATCTCTCTTTGTGGGCTCAGGAGGAAGCTCCTTGTCTCTCTGGCTCCTGCCCCTGGGCCATCTTCATGTGGCCTCGGATCCCTCATCGCTGCTGCAGGCTTGTTTAATGTCTTTTATATGGCACCTGAGAGGGACACAAGACAACCAATACTAACCTGCCTCAGTAACATAGCAAAGACAACCCCTGCCCAAATGGGATTGTAATCACGGCCATAGATGTTAGAAAGTATAACACATTATTTTGGCGGGTGGTGGTGGTGGGGAGCTGTCCACAATTCCATTGATATGCTATATGTAGATGTAGATTATATAAATATTCCATTGAGTTGATTCCGACTCCTAGCCACCCTACAGAACAGAGTGGGACTGCTTCTGGGGGGTTCTGAGACGGCAATCCTTTATGGAAGCAGGAAACCTCATCTTTATCCATGGAATGAACTCCTGACCTTGCGGTCAGCAGCCCACTGCGCCCCCAGGGCACCTCGTGAAGAGTACACACCGCCTATCAGCATTGCAAGTTGTAAGATTTTGTTTGGTGGTTTGTGTGTCTTTTTAGGTTGTTTTTTCTTTTAATCCCAAATCTGCACTATTGTAACTGTTAGAAATCGTCAACCATAGAGGGATAAAATATTGATTTTCATTAGACCAGATCATTAAGGATGTCAGATTGAAAATGGATGGGTCTTCCAAGGCTGCACTGGTGGTGCATTTGAATCTCAGCTGCTCAATCTCTGGCGAAAGAGATACATTCACCATCTGGCAAGAATGATGGATGCCCCGTGTATCGATGCCGCACCTCCTGGATGGCAGCCAGCACCCGCACGGCGTACCTCTGCCCCTCCTATTGTGTGTGTGTGAGGGGGGGGGCGGTGCCATGGCAGAACTGCGCGGCGGCTGTTGAGCCCTCGCACAGAGATGGGCCGCACAAGACCAGTAAGTGACGTTGTTAGCTCTTGGGCCGGCAGTACACCAGCTTTGCCCGATGAAAAAATTCACGCTGCAGCCTGTTTTGTAGCCCAAGTGGGTTTTTATGAAGGACAGGACAGGTTTCGGGTTTGACACCCTCAAAGGAGTTCACATCGGGGCCGGAACAACAACGTGGAAAAGAGCACCCATGCGTTCAGCTATTTGGGTGGGTAGGGCCGGTAGCCCGGGAGGCCAGAAGCCCAGGAACCTAGAGGCTGAGAATATGTGGGCCAAGAGGCTGTGAGCCCCGAGCAGGCCTGGAGCGGGCACCTGTGCGCCTGCGCAGAGAAAGACACCCTACCCCTCTACCTGCCTCTGGCCAGGAGCAGTTTAAAGGAACATCTCAGAGCTTGCTCCTGCCTTTATTCTAGCCCAGCCCCTGGCTGGGGGAAGGCCTGGTTGATGGTATTGGTTGGCCCCCTTGGCTAAGTTTGGCCCACCTGGGTGATGTCATGAGCATGGGCCTAGTTTGGCCCACCCAGGTGTACCTCAGTTTGGGGGTTTCATAGGTGTCGAATGGTTGCCTGATTTCTTTCCAACCTCCTCTGTGGGGGCCTTTGCAGGCATGGGAGGGACACTCCCCTGTCCCTAAGCTAGCTGCCTAAGATCATTGGGGGTGAGAAACAGCAGTCCATTATCAGCTATTAAACGCACCATTCCCATAGGATGTAGTGAGTCCACCCAAAGCTCGCTGGCCCTGGACTTACCCCCAGCAGGCTCTGGGACCTGCCTGAGATGCTGTCTGCCCTCCTCTGCTCCTAGTGACATCACTGAGTGAAGACGCACCATTTCAGTTCAGAAAATAGAGTAGAGAGGGTTCATTTCTTTGGGGAGTAGGGACGGCGGTAAATTCCTCCAGGGGCTTGGCTGGAGGGGTGGGGTGGGGGGATCTGTCCTTGTTCATAAGAAACACATGGCGCAAGTGCCTGTTTCCATTTCATGCCTGTTACTCACGCTCTCCTCTAACACCTGTGAAATGAAGGCACTGCAATCCAATTGAATGGAGTGGGCAACCCCAAACAAATCCCCAAATCCCATCAACCGCCTCGGAGAACAGAGGCGTGTGGCTGTCTTCTCAGCTCCCGAAGGCGCTTTCCCTGTCTGCAAGCCTCTGCCAGAGGCTCTTGCCTGGACGGCGTTGGTCTTCCTGTCGGCCTGTGGTTAGAAGCAGAGAAAGGGAACAGCACATGCCTATCGCTGCTTCTCAGACTGTGGCCGTCAGGGCTGACCCACAGCAACGCGATGTGGCCCAGGAGAGCTGCCCCAAAGGGAGTTCCTGGGCTATAAACTTTGCCAAAGCAGACCACTGGGAGCTGGTGGACTCGAACTATCAACCTTCTGGTTAGCAACCAAATGCTTAACCATTGGTATTTCCTTGCTTCTCAGACTCACAAAATTCACTGCCATTGAGTCAATGTCAACTCATAGCGACTCTACAGCACAGGGCAGAACTTCCCCGGTGGGTTTCCGAGACTGTAACTCTTTATGGGAAGAGAAAGCCTCCTCTCTGTGGTTTCAAACTACTGACCTTGTGGTTTTCAGCCTAACACAACCCACGCCACCACTGGGGATCCTGTCTCCTCAAACTAGATCCCATTGATTCCTCACCATGACTCCGGCAGCCTGACCCAGGAGATGGGCGAGAAAACTGACACACCTCATGGCCAAGGTCATGAGGTTCTCTGAGAACCGGGAAGAGAGTGTACGCAGACAAATTCTCTACGCTCTTATTTTAAGGATTCTGAGAGGCTGAGACTCGTGGAGGGAGGCCTTCACACTCATGAGTTGGAGATGCACCCCAGTCACATTGCCCTAAGTAAAACTTATTCCCCACGCTATCCCCCCCTCCATAGTAATGCCAATTGTAAGGTGCTGCTTAAAAGCTCATGGTTGCTACCATACCGTTGAAGGCTATCTGCCTGAAGGTCATCTGCCATCAAAGCAATCAGACCATCTTAACTGTAAGTACGGCCCACTCCCTTCTCACAAGGATCATAGATTGTTCCCCTGGAGAAGAGCTCAGGAACACTTAAGGTCAAGCCAGCTCCGGGGCGACCAAAGTTAGACCACCATCTTAACTGTGGAACCCCCATCTTGTTATGTATGCACATATGTATGCCTCCGGTATGTCCCCTTCCTATTGCATGTATACCCCCAGCTCGCCCCTTTCCTGTTACGTGTATGCCTCTACTACGACCCCTTCCTGTGCGGATGTGTGTGCGTGGCTCGCACGCCCGAGATTGTGTAAACGGGAGAGAGAAAGCATGACTCGCTCTCTGATTTGGGTTGCCATGGAAGAGGTGAGCCCTTGCATGTCTTGTCTGTCGGCTCTTTGATTTACCCTTCAATTACACAACTGCCCCAGGACCCGGTCGGTTGTGGAGGCTGGTCCCCCACAGGGGATAGCAAGATGACAAGGGGCCATTCCTGCTACAGCCACAGCTGTGAAGCCGTCTGGCCTGGGAATACTCTGAGGAGAAGTGGTTAAGTGTGCGACTCCTGGCCGGAAGGTTGACAGTTCAAACCTAGCCCCATACCCCCTCAGAAGGTAAGTCTAGTGAGCTGCTTCCAAAAGCTACAGCCTCAAAAGGCCCACGGAGCAGCTCCACTCTGCACGCAGGATCCGTTCGGGTTCACGGTAACCAACCACAGCTGCCCTCCCCCAAAAAAGACAAGCAGTGGGGGCAATGAGACCGTTAGCAACAGTGACCACGTGTCCACAGCGGGCCAGCCTCTCACCCATGAGGCTTCCTGTGCTATCTTTCCCATGCTTTTGGAAAATCCCAAGAGGAAGGGTGACATGAAGCTCACTGATGAAGGTGTCAATTTGGTCTGGTGAAGCACCTTGCCAAAGGTGACACGACTGTGACGTGTCAAGCCCAAAGTCCATGTACTGAGGCACTGTGCCCAGACTACAGACAGGGCCCGCCGTGTCCCGTACAGATCTCCACCGCAGAGCCGCCCGCAGCAGCCAGCTGAGAAACGGGCCCTCTCACCTGGGGGCTCTACCGCAGAGCTGCTGATATTGGGATTTGCTCTCCCAAGTGATTTGCAAGGATGGTTTTTTTCAGTGACTGAGTCTCGTTGCTGTACTATGCCTTCAGCTTCCCCAGGTCACTGAACGGGGAGGGGGGTGATGGCCCAGCGTGACAGGCCCTCCTTAAGAACTCCTGCTCCATCCAAAACCATCCCGTGATGCAGCTGTTGGTTTTAAATGGCTGAGCTTGTGGTTAACAGCCCAAAGCATAACCATAGGCCACCAGATGCATATTACAGGGGGTACTGGTGGTTCTGTGGTAGAATTTCCCCTTTCATGGGGGAAACCCAGGTTCAATGCCAACACACTTCATGGCGGCCACTACCCATCTGTCAGTGGAGGCTTGTGTGCTGCTTTGATGCTCATCAAATTTCATCGGAACTTTTGGGCTACGACAGGTTAGGAAGGAAGGCCTAGTGATCTCCTTCCAAAAAGCAGCCAAGGAAAGCCCTGTGGGTCACAGCTGCTTGACCCACACCTAATCGTGGGGGTGGCGGTTGCATCATTTCATGTCAACATGAAGAGATATAAATGTGTAGGGGCTGAGGAAGTGGGCAAAAGACCCGAACAGAAGTTTCCCTGGGGAGGAGACCTGAATGGCCAATGAACATATGAGAAAATGCCCTGATCATGAGCCATCAGAGAAATGCAAATTAAAACAACCATGAGATACCACCTAACACCCTGGAGGATAGCCCAAATCATGAAATCAGAGAGCAACCAATGTTGGAGGGGCTGTGGCCAGGCAGGAACTCTCGTCCCCTGCTGGTGGTTTGTAAATATGGGCAGCCTCTGCGGAAAGCCATCGGTGATATCTACAGCAAATGGGATTGAGCTACCCTGTGACCCAGCCATCCCTCTACTGGGCATATACCCAGAAGAGGTCAGAAATAGACCACGACCGGTTGTCTACACTCCAATATTTATTGTGGCGCAATTCACAATCGCAAAGAATTGGAAACCACCTAAATTTCCATTGATAAACGAGTGGATTAGAAAATTCTGACACATACACACGGTGGAATACTACGCATCACTAAAAAGCACGGATGATCACATGAAGCACATTGTTGCAAGGGCAGAGCTGGAGGCAAGTATGCTAAGCAAAGTCAGGCAATAACAAAAGGACAAGTGCAACAAGTGCACAGTAGGTTTAGGAGAAAAGCCCCTTGGGTCGGACAGACCAAACCCAAGGATGTGTGTACATGTTGTTCCACCACAAGGACGGGGGAAGGGTGGAAGGAGAAAGTGGGAGTTTGAGGGGAGACGATGGCACTAGGGGAGCAGGGCACTAACCCACCCAGGGGGAGAGTATTGATATATCGCCACGAAATTGAGAGTGTGTATGCAGACTCCACCAGGGTGCGCCAAACCTTGAGGGCAATGTAACAATGTGGAGCAACTCATGAACAGAGGGAGGCTGCAGGGCCGGCCCCAATCAGAGCCAAACTGACCCCCTCCCGAGAAGTCTGTGCTATAGAGGACAACACGAAACCTGCAGGCTGGGGAGAGGGGCTGGCCTGCCACACCCACACAGAAGCAAACCAAGAAGGGAAAAGAGAGAGGGATGGTCTAGCCCCCCGATCAGCGCACCAAGCCCTAAGGAGCACACCATGACAGAGGACCATACTGGGGACCCAAGGTGGGGAGTGAATCCAGTCGGAAACCCCACAGTGAGGCAAACCGAGAAGGGAACCTAACAGATCAGCAACGGGAGCAAAGCAAAGCCAAAATGCCCCTGAGGAGCCCCCGAAATAGACTTCAGGCAGGAGGGGCAGTTCCTGGAATTCCCCCAGGACCAATGGGAGGCAGTCATAAAGGTCAGCAGACAGACCTGGAATTATAGATGCTTTGTTGTGTTTTCCTAGTTCTTATGATCTTTGTTTCCTCTTTTTATTCAATCTTTTGTTTTGTCTCCATTCTTGTCGGTTTTGCCTACAAGATAGGCATGGGAAGCAAGCTCGAGGAGAAAGCAACAGGACGGAAGGTTCCAGAGGGACGTGGAGGGAGGATGAGGTGGGGGCAGGGAGCGGTGAGTAAACTGCCATAGACAGGGGAACAACTAGGGAATTAAAATCAACAACTAAGAGGACGTAGAGATCCTGGGGGTGTTGGAGCAACGGCAATCTAGCTGAGAGGAATTACTAAGAGGCAGAAGAAGGGCAAGCATGATGGTGGGGCAGGAGGAAGGTAAAAGGAAACAGGAAAGATCTAGGAAGTAAAGCTATGGATAGAGGTATAAACATAGGTATGTACATATGTAAATATATTACTTCATATAAATAGAGGTATTGGTCTATGGACATCTATTTATATGGCAATACACTGAGGTAGTGGACAGACTCTGGGCCTCTGCTCAAACCCTGCCTCAAGGCAAGAACACTTTGTTCTAACACCTGGCATTCTGTGATGCTCACCCTCCTGGCATGATCACTGAAGACAAAATGAGTGCATAGAAAATGTGGTGAAGAAAGCTGATGGTGGCAGGCTATCAAAAGATATAGCATCTGAGGTCTTAAAGGCTTGAAGTTAAACAAACGGTTATCTGGCAGAGAAGCAACAAGCCCATGTGGAAGCACACCAGTCTCTGAGATCATGAAGTATCGACCAAGTAACAAGCATCAGAAGACCCCAAACAACAACAAAAAAACATTGTTGAGAATGAGGGGGATCAAAGCAGAGACCCATCTGTAGACAATGGGACCTCCCCTCACAGAAGGGTCACAGGGAAGGGATGAGTCAACCAGGGACCAATATAGCACCAATGAAACACAATATTTCTCTGGTTCCTTGAGGCTTCCTCACCCCTCACTATCATGACCCCAGTCCTGCCATTCACTGTGGGCTAGACCAGAGCATGTGCACAGGTACAGATAAGAGTTAAGAGCTTACGACACATGGGATCCAGGAGAATGGGAGAATCAATATCAGGAGGGTAGGGGGAAGGTAGGGAAAGGAGGGGAGGAAAGGGGAACCTATAGCAATGATCAGCACATAGCCACACACACACACACACCAGGGGGACAAACAATAGAAACTGTGGGGGAAGGGAGACAGTGGTTGTTGTAAGATATGAAAACAATAATTTATAGTTTATCAAGGGATCACAAGGTGGGGAGGGAGGGTAAAAAGAGGAGCTGATACTAAAGGCTCACATAGAAAGTCAATGTTTAGAACATGATGATAACAACATTTGTACAAATATTCTTGATACAATTGATGTGTGGATTGTTATAAGAGCCCCCAATAAATGATGTTTTAATAAAGAAATAAAAATAAAAGTGTAGGAGTGGCATTCAGCCTGATGGCGCCTCCCTGTGGGCGTGGCCTTCTCCTAGGAGGGTCCTGGGAACCTCCCCTCTCTCTCCACCTTCACCTTCCTGCTGGCCGCCCCTGGTTTCTGCGAACCCTGTGAAGCAGCCACCATCATTGGATCCACAGGACTTCGCACCCACCGGCCTGTGATCCTCCTGCATTCGACATCATTGCTGAGACTGCATGAGTCTGAGGAGGGACTTCTAGACCAGTATCAGACTTATGGACTTTATCTGGACTGGGCTGGGATGTTCGCTTGATATACAATTACTTCTTGATATAAATTTCTCTCTGGCACATACATGAGTCATCAGGTCAAATAGATTAAAAGGAAGGGTGGAGACAGTGGCTAACCAGAACCATTAAAACTCCTTTAAAAATTACTTTATAATCCAAACAAACGCATCTTTAGACCAAACATAGCCCCTGGGTAGCTTGCGTATTAGAATTTTCTAGCTGTTGAGAGATCTGCTTACTACTGCCCTCCAGTCATGTCTGCTGGGATATATCTTTCTCTTCAGACTGATCTGATCAGAGGTGTGTTGTTTTGCTTCATATGGTTGCCATTCGCTCAGGTGACTGCTCACCTCCGAGCACCTCTGCCATGAAGCACCCCGGGCAGCCCCCACCTACAGCCAGACCGCATCCTCCACTCCTCCATTCTTGACCACGGGTGGTCCAAGGGAGACCTAGGAGGAAGACTTTCCAGAGCACATCCTGATGTGGCTCTCCCAGTCAGGGGTTCTCAACAGAGAACATTCCCTGCCCTCCCTCCTCAAACACACTGTCAGGAGGCATGTTTGATGGCCCTGACTTCAAGTGAGCTGTGCTATTGGTCAAGGGCTCTGATGGCATAGTGGTTACAAGTTGTGCTGTGGTCTACAAGGTCAGCAGTTCAAAACCACCAGCCAGCTCCGCAGAGAACAGCCAGCACTTCCTCCTTCCTTTAGCAGCTAGAGTCTCAGACACTCACAGGGCAGTTCTACCTGTCCCACCAGGTTGCTGTGAGTCGGCATCCACTCGATGGTAATGAATTTGGAGTTCGTTTGGTGCTATTGACAAGGAGCCCTGGTGGGTGGTGTAGTGGGTTCTCCATTGGGCTGCTAACCAGGTCTTCTGGGGCCACTCTGCTGCCCCTAGGCATGAATTACTACCAACCAAAACTACCCACTGCCACCCAGGTAGTTCCGACCTACAGCGGCCCCAGACAGGGCTTCTAAGACTGCAAACCCATAGGGGAGCACCCAGCCTCATCTTCCTCTTGTGGGGTGGCTGGTGGGGCTGTCCCATCAAGCATGCACTTAGCAGCCCCAAAGCCTCTCCCACATCACCACCTGGACTCCGTTGGCCTCTTCTCCCTAAAGCTCGGAGCCTGTAGGCCACCATGCTTCCTAAAATATTGTTTTTAATCATTTCAAAGTGACTTAACTGTGGAAGTGTATGATTTGTGAATTTCACATCAAGAAAAGTATTCAAAACGAAACCAAAGTTGACCAGTGGTCAGCATTCAGCATGGGTGAAGGAGGAAGAGTTGTTGCTTAGGGGCATGGAGGTTATGTGAATGGTGGTGGACTAACTTAGCAAAGGATGTCAACAGTGGTTGCACAACAGACTCTAATCAATGGCTCTGAATGATATATGTAGAAGGTATTTGTGGCAGTCACCGAATCTGATGTCAATTTAAGGATTGAGAGTGTGGGGGTGGAGTCTAGGCTGTCAATCTGGAGATAGCCAATGACACTTCTGTGGGCATGGCCTTCTCCTGAGAATTCTGGGAAATCGGGGACTTCCTCCTTGGAGGTGGAAGACACCTCTCTCTCTCTCTCTGCTACTCCCTGGGAGACACTGCAGAAGACAAGTCACATGGATGCAACCCGACCTCGGAAGCCGGAGAAGACACAGAGAGACCCCTGCCGGCGCTGAGTTGCATATAACGCCACTGGACCCAAAGACTTTCTACCCATTGGCTTTTGATTATCCTGCATTTGGCTTCATTGCATGTGTTTTGTGAGTCTGAAGAGGACTTTATAGATTGGTAAGGGACATATGGGCTAATATCAGATTTATGGCCTTGGACTGGACTGGGCTGGGAAGTTTTCTCAATGTTCAATTCCTCTTATATAAATCTCTCCCTTATATACATGTGTGTGCTTATGAATTTGTTTCTCTAGTCTACCCAGAATAACACAGTGTTGAATTAGGGAATGTTTTTATGTGTATATTTTTTCCACAATTAAAAAATTACACTAATAACAATAAACACAAGGAAGAAAACTTTTCTAAAATTGATGTGATCATGATTGTACAACTCTTCTTGATATGATTGAACTATTGATTTGTACAATATGTGGAAGAAGTGCCAATTAACTGTTAAAATAACTAACCAACTAAATAAAATACTGGTACATCTAAAAAAAACAAAAAAAATAATCTTTCAATAAGAAGTCACAACGTATATTAAAATGTGGCTGTAAAACAGTGGTTCTAATCTTCCTAATGCTGTGACCCTTTCCTACAGTTCCTCATGTTGTGGTGACCCCCCCAAAAATAAAATTATATTTGTTGTTACTTCATAACTGTAATTTTGCTACTGTTATGAATCGGGTGACCCCTGTGAAAGGGTCGTTGAACCCCCAAAGGGTTCACAACCCACAGGTTGAGAACCGCTGCTGTAACAGCAATGACCTCGGCCTGGACATGATCATCAAATGTTGTTTTTAATATTTGCTCATGGAGAAAGGGCCTTCACTCAAAGGCAGATGTGCTGAGAGACAGTGGCCAGACCATACGTGAAACCAGACTCGTGGCCCACGACCTGCAACGACCCACAAATGGCAGCAGTTGGCTCCAAATGGCCAGATTCCTGCATCCTCCAGCTGGGCACCCTCCAGAGGATGCCAAATATGTTCCCCTAACCAATGGAAGCTGGGAGCACAGGTGGGGCACTGGGTTACACATTGGGCTGCTAACCACAAGGTCAGCAGTTTGAAACCACCAGACGCTCCTCCAGAGAAAGATTGGCTTTCTCCTCCTGTAAAGAGTTCCAGTCTTGGGAGCCCATACAGGCGGTTCTATCCTGTTCTCAAGGGTCACTGTGAGTCAGCATCAACTCAATGGCAGTGAGTTTGCTTTTCAGGGAATCAATCAAACAGAAACTCTGGTGGTGCCAATAATGAATACACTCGGCTACTAGCTGGAGGGTTGGAGGTTTGAGTCCACCTGGAGGTGCCTAGGAGGAAAGGCCTGGCTACCTGATTCCCAAAATGTTAGTCATTTTGGAAATCATATAGAGCACAATTCTGCTGTGACATACCTATGAAGTCATGTCATAAAGTACTGCTCCTAGGGGTTCACACACAGGGGTTGATTACAAACCAAGCGTTTTTAAGCACGTCTATGTGGTCGGTGGGTTGCTGCAGACAAATTCTTTCAGTCTTCCATTTCCTTAGCCTCATTAGGGTGCCTTTGGGGAAAAAAAAGATCCAACCAAGACTGGTTTCTAAGGGGCCCTGCTGGGTCAGTTCAATGGCAGAGGGGTCCGTTCAGAAGGTTATGATGCCTAGTGGAGGCAGGCAGGGCGGGAGGCGGGGGAAGAAGGGAGGATGCTTCCAAAGGATCGTTGATAGATGTTCTCAAAGGACATAGGATCACCATGAGGGCTTATTAGGAAGAAGTCTTACGAAAATTGAAAACTGCATTGATGAGAAAATGCCCAGGAAAATGACACTGGGTTCTGGGTGTGTGTGTATTGGTATTTCCCTATCAACAAGACTCCCTCTTTGAAGGTAGCAAGAGCATACCTACAAGAATGTCATTTGGAAACCTCACCCCATCCACCCTCCAGCCCCGACTTTCCCCTAAGGGCTCCCTATTGTCCCCCAAATTCAAAGAACATGATTTGGGTTCCTCAAAGAATGCCCACACTGCCATACTGACCTGGTGTCAATCAGTGACCCAGAAACCTCTGAGGAAGGATTCGAGACATGGAAACACTGCCCTCAGCACTGTCTGGCCCTAAATAGAAGCTATGTCAAGGAAGCCTAGTTTCATGTTTTTCCTTAAGTTTAATGAAGGTTTAATGATTTGTTGCAATGATTCTTCCCTTATCCTCGTATGGTTGCCATGAGAAGGAATTATTTCAATAGCGCCTTAGTTGTGTAATGCAGTATAACAGAAATAGCCCAGCAAATAAGTTTATTCTCTCCTAGCTTATGAGTACGTTTCCCTCCCTGCTGGCTCTGAGACCCTGGTCTCCTTTCACTATCTGTGGGCTTGGCACCCTTGGAGATCTCTCTGTATCTGGGACACCATCTTGCCCTGGGTCTAGCAGGTTCACAGCAAAGGAACCCTGAGCCCACAGGACCAACTCCAATCCCAGTTCTTTCTTGGTGGAATGGAGGTCCCGCTGACCTCCGCTTGTTTGATTCATCCCTTTGATATCTCTGAAGGATTGACTCAAGATGTAACCTAATCTCATCAGATTGGCTCCCAAATCATTACCATAATTTCCACTAATGCCGTTTCATTAACATCACAGAGGTTAAGATTTACAACAAGGAGGATAATTACATTCAGGGTTTGTTGTTTGTTTGGTTTGTTTGTTTGTTTGTTTGTTTTTTGGCGTCCCTGGGTGGGCACGAATGGTTTGTTTTTCTTAATGGAAGCTAAATTAAACAATATTGGAGGAACATGCCTAACCAGGCCGACACTTTTGGCGGGGGTGGGGGGCGGGGGGCATCTAATTCAATCTAGCACAACTGCCAGCTGGTCGAACCCATCACATAGCATGCCTTCCCTCTCGTTAATGCTCTTCCAGCTTTGGGGTGCCAGCCTCTAATCAGGGTATCCCAGCAGCCCTCCTTGCCCGCGCTAACCAACTTTCCCAAGCACAAGAGATGGTCACTAGCCCCCTTGCTACATACAGCAAGTTCTGAATAAATGTGAGGGGAACCAACAAGCCATAGAATGCGAAGAACTTCTTGGAACTCCATCCTTAACCTTTTTGTGGTCTCACCAGGTGCTGCCCCAGGGCTCTGAGAGAGGACTAGCCCCACGCCTCGCTCCGGTGCCCGGGGAGACCGCGAGCCTGGTGCTCCTCTGCCGCCTCCATGGTTGCACACCTCCCTGAAGTGGGTCTCTTCCGGGGCTTCTCCTGCTCCTTCACAGGAGGGATCAGGACGAGGACCCACCTACCTCCTCTGCAGAACTTCCTTAACATCACCGAGAATGGCTACCAAGAAAGGCCTGTGGCCCCAGACAAGGTCGGATGCACCCACAAAGGGGTGGGTCTTCCTTTTATCTTTTTGGGGGACACACATGAGCTGGTAACAGGTCAATTGTCTCCATTTTGCCTGAAGTGGTTCTCAACCTGTGGGTCGCAACCCCTTTGGGGGTCGAACGACCCTTTCACAGGGGTCGACCGATTCATCACAGTAGCAAAATGGCAGTGATGAAGTAGCAACGAAAACAAGTTTAAGGTTGAGGGGGGTCACCACAACACAACTGTATTCAGGGGTGGTGGCTTTAGGAAGGCATGAGGACCACTGGCCTAGGGTCACAGAGCCCTTTTGCTGCCCTGCCCGACCCATGCCTGAGACGCCCTCCCAGCCCTACCTCACCCTGCCTAAGCCTTCCTGGGTGCAACATCGATCCCATACCAGTTCCTCGTCCAAACGCCAACACAAACCCACTGGGGACATCTCGAATACAAACGTAAATCATAAGTGCACCAACTTTGATGAATTTTCCCTGGGAAAGAGTTTTCCGGAATGGACTCCATTAAGTCGACTTAATTCCTTGATCAATTTTTTACAAAGCTTGGTTAAGCTTTTTCTAATGTTCGCCCTTTCCCACTTCCAGTTCACTGAAAATATTTTCCTTGGGGCCAATTCTTTTTCGATTATAGATGCAGGGGGGCTTCAAAAAGCTCATGGGAGAATTCCAGTATTGTCTTACTCAATTTTTGGAAGTCCTCTTGGGTCAGAAATTTGGTTCGTAGATGAACTTTGCCAATACCAGATTCCACTGCGCCTGCACTGTGGTTCCTGTGTGCCTTTTATTTTTACCAGTTCCCTTTCCTGGGTCAAGGTGTGTCCTCAATTTTGTCAAGAACATCCGATCGCTCATGAGTTTCCGTAGGTGACCGAGTCACCAGTGGTGCAGCTCAATAACAGACCCGATGGCTAACGGTTGTTGTGTTTGCGTTGTTCAGTCTCGGACTCAGTGTGACCCAATGCACATGGGACGAGTCGACACGCCCGGCCCTGCACCATCCTCCAGGATGTTTGAGCCCATTGTTGCAGCCTCACAACCCATCTGCTTCAGGGCCCTCCTCTTCCTCACTGTCCCTCCTCTTCACCAAGCACAACGGCCTTGCCTCCAAGGTACCGTCCACTGAGTACAGAAGACGGAAGAGAAACCAGCACACCTCAACTATGGTGCTGGTGAAGCATAGTGCAAGTGCCAGGCGCTGCCAGAAGGACACACAGATCTGTTTGGAGAGAAGTACAGCCAGAATGCTCCTTGGAGGCCAGGACGGTAAGACTTCATCTCGCGTACCTTGGACATGCTGCTTGGAGAGACCAGTCCTGCTAGTAACAGTAGTGTGGGTGACTTGCGTCTGCCCAGAGTGCGATGGATGATTGACATGCCAGCCTTTGAAGGCCTTGCGCACCATCCTCTCTCTGACACACTTGGGGCCGGGGGGGTCTGCGTGGACTGGAGAACAACTAGATAAGGTGGGTCCTCTTGTTTCTGTTTTTTAAAAAAGAGGTTTTTTTAATTTAATCATTTTATTGGGGGCTCATACAACTCATCACAATCCATACATCCGTCCAAATGTGTCAAGCACATTTGTACATTTGTTGCCATCCTCATTCTCAAAACATTTGCTTTCTACTTGAGCCCTTGGTATCAGCTCCTCATTTTTCCCTCCCTCCCTGCTCCCCCTTCCCTCATGAACCCTGGATAATTTATAAATTAGTATTATTTTGTCATATCTCACAGTGTCTGATGTCTCCCTTCACCCACTTTTCTGTTGTCCATCCCCCAGGGAGGAGGTCACATGTAGATCCTTGTAATTGGTTCCCCCTCTCCAACCCACCCTCCCTCTACCTCCCAGTATGGCCACTCTCACCACTGGTCCTGAAGGGATCATCCGCCCTTGATTCCCTGAGTTTCCAGTTCCTATCTGTACCAGTGTACATCCTCTGGTCTAGCCATATTTGTAAGGTAGAATTGGGATCATGAGAGTGAGTGGAGGGGAAGCATTTAGGAACGAGAGGAAAGTTGTATGTTTCATCATTGCTACACTGCACCCTGACTGGCTCGTCTCCTCCCCACGACCCTTCTGTAAGGGGATGTCCAGTTGCCTACAGATGGGTCTTGGGTCCCCAGTCTGCACTCCCCCCTCGTTCACAATGATTTGATTTTTTGTTCTTTGATCCCTGATATTTGAGCCTCGACACCTCGTGATCACACAGGCTGGTGTGCTTCTTCCATGTGGGCTTTGTTGCTTCTGAGCTAGATGGGTCCTCTTATTTCAGACAGTGACTGTCCCCTGATGCCACACAGCCTCTCAAAAAGGGATGTAGCACTCAGTGAATTGGCTGCTGACCAAAAGGCTAGAAGCTCAAAGCCACCCAACTGATCCATGGAAGAAAGGCTCCCATAAGGGTTACAACTGGACAGAAAGACTGGCCATGCAGGGCTACTGTAAATTGAAACCTGATTCCAGAGCACCTGCGAGGTGTTTGTATAACACAGTGTGACTGGCCTCGGGCTACCAATTGTGGGGCCTGGAAAAGAGCCTAAGGGGAGGCCCACCAGGAGCCCTGGCGGCATAGTGGTTACTTGTTGGGCTGTTTACTGCAAGGTCTGAAGTTAAAAAATATGGGGAAAAGAGGAGGCTTTCTACTCCCATAAAGAGTTATAGTCTCACAACCCCCCAGGGCCAGTTCTCCCCTGTCCTATGAGGTCACTGTGAGTCAGCATTGACTTGCTGGCAGAGAGTTTGGTTTTTGTTTGAGATCAGTTGTCTAAAGTACATTACTTGGGAAAACAAACCTAAAACAAACAACATTTTGTCCTTGTATTTTAACAGATATACTTTCATAATGACAAGAAGAAGACTCACAAAGCTATGGGTCTCATATAAGTAAAAGTTCGTAAAAAGTCTGAGAGACTGAATCTAATCATCGACCTCTATAACCGGTATTCTGCTCATGGGCTGGAGCCCTGGTGGTGCAGCGGTTATGTACTGGGTCAGTGGTTGGAAACCACCAGCAGCTCCTTGGGAGAAAGACTGGGCTTTCTACTCCCGTAAATAGTTACAGTCTCAGAAACCCACAGGGTGTCGCTGTGAGTCAGCACTGACTCAACAGCAATGAGCCGGATGGGCTAGCAGTATTGTAACGGATACTAAAATAACCCACCCAATTGATAGAATTGCACATGTAGGCATTCCATTTTACACATCACCCCATAAAGATGGCCTACCTTTTTCAGCAGGATTATAAATTATGCTGTTGTATTATAAATTATCTTGTGTGACTTTCACGCACCAAAAAAATGTGTTCTGGCAAAAGAAAAAGCGCCAAATTAGACAATTATTGCTCTTAGACAAATTTTTTAATTAACTTCCAGGTAGAATTTGCGGAAGCAGTGGCAACTAGCGACAGCAAGTATCAATATATTGCTCAGAACAGCACAGGAAGTGCCGCTCTCACGGGTGAAAGGGCACCGTTCAAACCCGCCACTGTGAGTCAGTTCTGGCATAAGTCGAAGATTCTTTTGTGTTATTATTCGTTATTGCCTTTTATTATCAGCATCTTCGCAAATTCAATCTAATCTCTTTGTCTTTGATGTTGGAAGCATGATCTAGTCACTGGCCAATGTATCGTGCCATGGTATGCAGTTCATATGCAGGAAGTCCTGATGGTGCTGTCAGGCTGCTGACCACAAGGTCAGTGGTTCAAATCCACCACCAGTCACTCCACCCGAGAAAGACGGAGCCAACTGATCCTGTAAAGGTCTTTAAAAAACGAACTCATGGCCATCGAGTCAGTGCCGACTCATAGCGACCCTTTGGGACAGGGCAGCACTGTTTTGTGGGTGTGAGGCGGTAACTCTATGAGAGTAGAAAGTCCCGTCTCTCTCCAGAGGAACAGCTGGTGGGTTTGAACTGCTGCCCTTGCAGTTAGCAGCGTGACGGTAACCACTGCAGCACCGGGGCGCCAGGCGGACAGATGCAGAGCCTCAGAAGGGGTGCTGGGCGTCAGGAGTGGACTCCGTGACCGTGGCTTTGGCAGCACATATGACTACACAAAACCACCGCCAACCCCCAGTAGTCAGCGCAGGACACCGTCACTTGAATGCAAGGAGCTGTCAGTCTAGAACGGTGGTTTTCAACCTTCCTCAGGCCGCGACCCTGTAATACAGTTCCTCAGGCGGTGGCGACCCCCTGATCATAAAATTATTTTGTTGCTACTTCATCAATGTCATTTTGCTACTGTTATGAATCGGGTAGCCCCTGTGAAAGGGTCGTTTGACCCCCAAAGAGGTCAAGACCCACAGTTTGAGAACTGCCGGTCTAGAACTGCCATACAAATGAACCAGAAATGTAAAAGTTTCATATATGGTAGCTTACTATTATCACTGACAAAAGCTATACACTAGTCTAATGTTTCCATTTAAATTGCCAGCATCGTTTTCAACAGCCCTTAGAGCAGTATCTGGCTCTGCATGCCTCACCACCCAGCTGCCCCCCCCCCCCGGTGCTGTACTGGACACACACAGCTGTCACACACACAGCCCCCCCACCCCCATTAACGATTCTCTGCAAGGAGAGACACAGGCAGACAGGCCAAGTGAAGAGGTCACTTACAGCCATGTCTAGATCTGGCGGACAACATTTCTATAAATGTATTTGTATGCGTTGTAAATATAGCCATGCTTCTAATAGAGCAAAAGGGGTGTGGGGGGCCGGCGTCCCAAGGCATGTAAACCACATAGCCAGAATCAAAAGCCTGGTGGGAGTGACCCGCTGGACTGGGAGCTTGAGACCATGGTTGCAGTGGACCTCTGGGTCACTTAGCATAACACAATCCACAAAGACCATGTTTACCTCCTGCTTTTGTGAGTCGTGAGCTTTCCAGTGGCTTGACTCTCATTTCCCAAAGCAAAGGTTGAAGGCAGTGCAAGATGCTTGGGGACAAGCAGTCTGAAGGACAGACAGATCACGGGATCCCAGCCTCCACTGCCGTGACCCAAACTGCTAGCACCGCTGACCCACCTGAGAGGGACCCCAGTAGAGGGCCCTGGAGCGAGTGGGGGAACAATGGGAGCAAGACTCAAAATCACAGACACGACCAGGCTCGCTGGTCGGACAGACACTGGCAGAAGCCCTGAGACCGTGGCTCTGCGTCACCCGTCAGCTCACCTTCGGACTCTAGTTTCAGCTAAACAATCTACATGGTGAACCGTAACACCGGAGTCCACATCCCCCCAATAATTAACCACGTGAGATGAAAAGGGCGGCAGGGACCCAAGGGCAACGTTCAGAAAGGGAAATGGAAAATGGGAGCCACAAGGAGGAAGTGGAGGAAGGGAAATTTGAGAATTGCAGTTAATGACATGTAACAAACTGCATAACTTGTTCAACAGAAAACCTTAATTTGGTCTGTAAACCTTCACCCAATTTGCAATAAAAACTTTTCTTAAAATGTCAGTCCATAAAATGCTTGCTGTTGGTTTATGAGGAGACGGGGTTTGTACAGAATGTGCCCTGAAGCTCACTGCTTGGTTCGGTTGCTCAATGAGGAAAGCATCATGCTGACTTGAGTTCTTTATGTAGCTCTTAGAATCCTTGTAGTTATTCTTAAATCGTCTTTCAATTTGTTCATTGTTGGGGTGTTATGAAGAAAGGCAACATATAGGAGTGTTTTGTCCATTTCTTCATTTATCTGTTCAACTGAGCTCTGCCTTGATTTATAATTGCTAGAAAGTACCCTATAAAGGAGGTTATTTGAAAGGGAGAGTTCTTCATATTTACATGAGCATTTCATTTCTTAGTCCTAATTTCCTTGTATCATTTTGATGGCATGTTTTATGTATACTTTCTTTCCACTTATTTTTTAAAAAGCGTTTTCTCTGAAATGTTAAGGAATGTCTTTAATCCTTTAGAATGAGAGTGAATGTCGACATGTTTGCTTTTCAAAATAACCTTTGGCTCACACTATTGGCATTTCACCGCACTCATTGATCTGCATGCTGAGCCAATACCCCAGCAGCTGCGCTGTGGAAAGAACACAGCATTGGGATTGGAGGAAGCCCATCAACAACTGAGATGACCCAATCCGCGTGCTGAAATCAAAGAGGACTTTGAGTTTTCACTGATGAAGAGCAACTAACACAGCTACAGCCTTCAGTATAGATTACACCTCAATGTAAGAGAACAAAAACTCTCCCCATTGGACCCATCAACAGCATCATGATCAACGGAGAAACAGTTAAAGTTGTCAAAGACGTTATTGTATTGGATCTACAATTAGCACCCACGGAGACAACAGTCAAGGAGGCATTGAATACATCTGCTGCGTGACGCCATCCTCCCTTCTTCCTTTCATTCATAGAAATGAACTCTACATTAAGATTTGGTGACTGGCTATGTACACTTCCATAATGTTTTTATAAGGGTCGTTATCGGTAATCCATTGTTTCTGTTGTGAAATCCCGTGTCAGAGCGCGGCTAGACCTCATCGTGTTAAAGAGCAAAGGTGTTGTTTTGAGGCGCAAGGTGCCCCTGGTCCAAGCCAGGGTATTTTCAGTCGCCTCACATGCATGCGAAGACCAGAGCAGAATGGGTGCGTCTGAATGATCGTGTGGGCAAGGAATATTAAATATACCATGGACTGCCATCAGATCAAGCGAATTTGTGTTGGAAGAAGTACAGCCAGAATGCTCCTTAGCGTGAGGATGGTAAGAATGTGTCTCACATACTTTAGATATATTATCAGAAGACTAATTGTTGGAGAAGGACATTGTGATTGGTAAAGTAGAGGGCCGGGGGAGGGGGGGTGGAAATCCTCAGTGGGATGGGTTGTCATGGCGACTGCAGCAATGGACTCAAATATGAGAACAATTGTGATGGCCAGGGCTGGGCAGGGATTCATTCTCTTGTACGCAGGGTCGCTATGGGTTGAAATTGACTCCAGGGCACCTCGCAACAAGAGTCCGATTTGCTTTTTATTTGAGAATCCTTTGCTGCTGTCTCACTGACCTCGTCTTGTCCTTTTCCATCTTGTCCAATGTCATCTGATGGCTCTCAGAGGACTTTGCTGGCATTCGATCAAGTGTCTGCAAGTGGGTGTAAGGTTAAAAGGTGATTTGTGTTTCATCGAGATGTTCCACCAGGGCCAGATCCAGACTATGCCGTATAGAATCGGTGACTGGCTGTAAGAATGGCCCTGCACTGGGGCAGTGGAGCCTACAATTCCCTGTAAGAAATTGAATCATGTACTGGACACACCCAGAGTAAGCCTCCACATTGGGTACCCTTGACCATGGAAGCAACCTGTGTGTACAATGGAAAGCTCTTTGTCTAGTTTCTCACTTCAATCGAGCCCTTTTGCTTTTCACGAAAGGCATGCAACGCCCATGGAATGCTTCCTCCCAGGTCTCAGCGTGCTTGCTTTCTCTGGAGCTCAACAACGCACCTGTGAAATGGTAGTCTCTCAATGTGGTTTTTGTCCCTGATGCAATCTCATGGGACTGAGGGGTACTTGTTAACCTTTAGATGCAGAATTTCCTCCCCCACTTTTTGCTCACCAAATTAGTCATCTCATTTAGAAGTCTGCTTCCCAGATAATGATCTCTGTCTCTCTTTTAAATCCATCAGACATGCTTTGCTATCTTAGTATCAACATATAAAGTCATTTCTACCCAAAGTAGAATTTTTGAAAATAAAATATGCCGTATGCGTCCCCACTACCCCACCAATACCCCCCACCGCACTCATTTTATTTTTTTGAATATGGTACTGCTGTGGCTGGGTGCCCTAACACTTCCCGGGCCTGCGCCATCCTCACAGGCGCTGCGTCCTTTCAGACACTCTGTGATTGCACCCAGTTGAGGGCCTTCCTCATTTTCACGGCCCCTCTACTTTACCCACCTGAGTTAGTTAGCTTATTGTGCCAACCTGGCTGATAAACACATGTGGGGTTAATTGAAGGGTGGAGGGATAAATGGCTCAGTGAACATCACCTTTTGAGTTCTCGAGTTTCTTGCTCTCTGATGGTCGGACCAGGGTGTAGCTGCCTTAGCCAGTTCCCTACTTCAGCTGGCAAGGCTCACTTCCTGCAAGACATCCCTGAGGAGAAGCCGCATGAACCTACCCCGATGCAGCCCTGGGTGTGGAGCCCCCTGCCAGCGTTGAAATGCTTACACATTCACTGACTCGGCTTTCCTCCTTGGCGTCATTGCGTGTGTTTTGTGAGATGGAGGAGGATTTTGTGGATTGGTGTTGGACAGATGGGTTAATGGACTAATAATGTTGAACTTGGCTTGGGCAGCACTGGGTTGGGATGTTTTCTTGCTGTGAACTTAACCTTTATATAAAACTCTCTCTTATACATGAGTTTCTGGGGATTTGTTTCTCTAAAGTACCCAGACGAACACAGCACCCAACCTGACGTCCTGCTCCAGGAACCAGTCTCCCCTGAAAACAGGTCCAAAGTGAGGAAGGCTCACTCTGTTTGCTTCGAAGGAGTGCTCTGGCTGCGCTTCTTCCCAGACAGACCTGTCTGTGCCGGCAGCCCGTGTGGGGGTTCCCCGCGCTCTTCTCCAGCACCACCCGTCAAACGCGCTCCCTCTGCTTCCGTCTTCCTTATTCAGTGTCCAACTTGCGCACACACCTGCCGAGAGTGACCGTGACAGGGTCTGGGCCAGACTCACGCCAGTTTTCATCGGCGCCTCCTTGCTCTTGGACACTGGTAGAGGTCTTGGGAAGCACATGTGCCCGAGACAACAGGTCATTCGACTTCGTGATGGCTGCTTCCAGGAGCATGGATGGTGAATCCAAGCATGACGGAATCCTTGACAACTTCCGTCAGTTCTCACGTTATCAGTGTCACCTATTCGTCCAGTGGTGACGAGTCTGGTTTCCTTTAACTGGAAAAGCCTGAAAGGCTGAATAGAAGGCACATCATTTTATTTATTTGTTAATCACTCATTTTATCGGGGGCTCTTAACAGCTCTTATAACAATCCGCACATCCATTGTATCCATCACACTTGTACATATGTTGCCATCATCCTTTTCAAAACATTTCCTTTCTACTTGAGCTCCTCTTTTTTCCCTCCCTTCCTCCCCCTAATTTTATTCTTTTAAGAATAGCTCTTAAATGCTCTCTATCCCGCCCCCCCCCCCCACCATGGAAAATGTGCCTTTACCGTCCTTATTGTGTTTGCCTGTCTTACTGACCCCTCCGTGGTTAGTGGATTGCTTAGGCTCCTTCTTGGGTTCTAGGAATGGTACCTGTGGGGATTCTTTGTGGGGGTGAGGAAAATGAGTGGGTGAACACCATTCGCTTTCACTGTTGATTGTTTTAAAAAATGCAAGCAGACTGCTTCTTTCAAAACTTTCTATGATTTCTTTTTAGCCTTTTTTCTTTCCTTAGCTTCACTTTCATGACTGTTCAGTCCAAACCTCTAGTTGTGCCCCAATGACCGGGGGGGGGGGGGGGGGGGGTTAAAGGAAAATAAAGGTATTCCAGGCATGAAATCTGAATTCATTCTCACCATAGAAATGCAAATTACTGGGATCTTAAAGGCTTGAAGGTAAACAAGCGGCCATCTAGCTCAGAAGCAACAAAGCCCACATGGAAGAAGCACACCAGCCTGTGCAATCACGAGGTGTGGAAGGGATCAAGTATAAGGCATCATCAGAACAAAAATTCTTACCATAGTGAATGAGGGGTGGGGAGTGCAGAGTGGAGACTCAAAGCCCATTTGTTGGCCACTGGACATACCCTTGCAGAGGGGTCTAGGGGAGGAGACAAGCCAGTCAAGGTGCGATGTAGCACCGATGAAGAATACAGCTTTCCTCTAGTTCCTAAATGCTCCCCCCTCCCCACTATCATGATCCCAATTCTACCTTACAAATCTGGCTAGACCAGAGGATGTACACTGGTACAGATAGGAACTGGAAACACAGGGATCCAGGATGGATGATCCCTTCAGGACCAGTGGTAAGAGTGGCCATATTGGGAGGTAGAGGGAGGGTGGGTTGGAGAGGGGGAACCAATCACAAGGATCTACATGTGACCTCCTCCCTGGGGGACGGACAACAGAAAAAGGGGTGAAGGGAGATGTCAAACAGGGGAAGATATGACAAAATAATAATTTATAAATTATCAAGGGTTCATGAGGTAGCGGGAGCGGGAAGGGAGGGGGAAAAATGAGGAGCTGATGTCAGGGGCTTAAGTGGAGAGCAAACGTTTTGAGAATGATGAGGGCAATGAATGTACAAATGTGCTTTACACAATCGATGTATGTATGGCTTGTGATAAGAGTTGTATGAGCCCCTAATAAAATGATTTTAAAAACCAAACCAAGCAAACAAACTGTCAGACACTCTCCCAGAGAAAGAAGAGGCTTCCTACTCCCATTAGGATTTCCAGTCTCCAAATCCACAGGGCCAGTTCTGCTCTGTCCTATAAGGCCACTAGGTGCCGGGATCGACTCAATGGCTGTGAGTTTGATAAAATATTCAAAATCACCTATTATATTCAAGAGGCAAGCTATCAGTTATAAGTAATAAGTTATCATACATTAAAATAAAAATTCTTTCAAGTAAATCTGGAATTCCTCGTTCCATTTTTTGAAATTCTAATGGTCTTTTAAAATCTGTCCACAAAACTGAAAGTAGCTATGACCCCAGGGCATCCTGCTTCCACCTCTTCGAGACTACAGGGAATGGCATCCACTGGCTGTCGGAAAGGCCTCCCCGTTCCTTGACACACCGGGGTGCTGAGCCTTAACCCTAATGTTCATCACGCGCTCAGGGTGCACCCCAATGCCCTCATGAAGCAGGAGGGACGATCCATCTCTTTCCAGGGGAAAACTAAGAGGACCCAAGAGTCACCCGAGTGCACTCACCTGGTGAGAAGGCAGACCGGACATGAACCAAACCCTGCTGTCACAGTGGTTACACGTCGGGCTGCTGAAGCCACCAGACTCTCCGAGGGAGGAAAACGAGGTTTCCTGCTATCCCTGGCTTCTGAGTCCAATACGGCAGTCCCATGCATTCTCAAACACAAAGACTCTGGCCCCTGCCCCCAACCAGGAACGGTCCACAGGGCCAAGCTCAAAAACCCACAGCCATGGAGTTGAATCCGACTCACAGCGACCCTATAGGACAGGGTTGTACCGCCCAGTAGGTTTCTGAGACTGGACCTCTTCATGGGATGGGAAAGCCTCATCTTTCTCCTGCAGAGTGGCTGCTGATTTCCAACTGCTTGCTTCGCGGTTAGGAGTCCAGCAGGTGCCCACTAACACACCACCAGGGCTCCTGTCCACAGGACAGGATAGTCTCCAAGCCCAGGGTTTCAGCCTGTTTTCACACAAATGCCAAGTAAGTCCTTCTCCCGCCTCCTTTGGGCCCTTGAGACAGGGGTCCTGCAAGCCGTAGTTTGAGGGGCTGCAGGACAGGAGGAAGGGGCAGCACCTGGCCCCTTACTACTGAAGCTGCAAAGACCCAGCGCAGCGGACTCTTAGACTGGCACCAGGCTGCCACCTGCAGGTCACTGCGGGTCATTTCCAAACATTACTGCTTGTCAACGGGAGATCAGAAATGAAAGATTACACACTGAGCATCTACAGGGACGGAATTCTCCACAAATGCACACTAGGGAAACTCAGTCCCCACCATTTTCTGGGATCCCTTCCACCTCTTCCCCTGGCAGAGAGGAAGTTCTTTCCAATGTCTATCCTCAGTCCCTCAGACTGCAACGGGGCCGTTTTCACCTCAGAGGACAGGAGCATCCTAAGCCAATGTTGTAGCAACTCCCCAAGTCTTACAGGGGTGCAACCCCATGAGAATCCATCCAGGAGTTTTCGTCCCCCCTCCCTCTCCCACCCCACAGGCCCCTGCCCCTGCCTCAGCCTGTATATAAGCACACGTGTGCCCGGAATCCCACCATCAGCGTGTGCACACCGCTGCAGCACGGTTGGCAAGGCCCTGCTGTTTTCAGGGGGGCGGGGGTTGTTCTGCCTCCAGGGAGGAGTCAGGGCTGGGCTGGGAACAGAGTAGAGAGTTCTTGATTCCCAGTTCAGGACGTTTCTGGTCCAAAGCCCTGTTTCCCCTTTGGGAGCTGGCGTGGTACGTACGTTCCTGCCCCATCCGCGTGGACTGGGCCTGTGATTGAGGGGGCATCTCAGGGGCTGTGTCTGAACAAAACAAAAAAAAACAGATTTTTTTTCAAAGCCATGCATTTAAATTTCTTCACAAAACAACCTTATCACCTTCAAAGTACTCTCCATGACACTTAATACACTCGTCAAATCTGTGATTCTGTTCTTGGAAACATTTTCAAACTCATCTGTTCGGATGGCTGACAGCACCTCCCTCATTTTTTCCTTCACCCCTTCTACATCGTCAAATCGCTGTCCTTTCATGTCCCTCTGCATTTTGGAAACAAAAGGAAGTCACCCGGAGTGAGGTCAGCTGAGTAAGGTGCATGGGGCAAGAGAGGCATGCTGGTTTTTTTTAATCAAAATCTGGCACACTGAGATGACTGCATGAGCAGGTATATTGTCACGGTGGTAAAACCAGTTCCCCTCTGCCACAAATCTGGCTTTTTTGTTACACACTATTACGAAATCTTTTCAGAACCTCCAAATAGAAAGTTTGATTAAAAGTCTGACCTGATGGAACGGACTCCAAATGCACAATGAGTTGATATTTTTGTCCACCAGGGAAGTTGATGGATGTCCAGAACAAGATTTGTCATCACCCGACATTTCACCTTTTTTGAAACAAGAAAACCACTCATACACTTGAGTTTTTCCCACAACATTATCTTTGTGAGCTGTGTTCAACAGCACAACCGGTTCTATGGTATTCTTCCCGAGCAGGAAACAAAATTTCACAGCCGCACGCTGTTCTCTTAAATTGGCCATCACAAAAAATAAGGTTCGCACAAAACTGCTTTTATGAAAAAAATTCACTGTGACCAGAGAGACCCTTCCCATGAGACACCACTGGGTGCACTAACTCAGAGCTAGCTGCTTGATGCTCCCCTAGTGGGAAAAATGCGTACTACAAACGCTCCGCCCAGTGAGACTTTTTGTGTTTGGAGAGGGGATACGCCTCTTATATAAAAATACATAAAAAAATAAACAGTACAGTTTTTAAAATGGGCCAAAGTGTGAACAGAGACTTTACCAAAGAAGAAATGCAGGTGGCCGCCTCAACACATCCTCACTGTCTCAGGGAAATACGGAGCAAAACCACAGGGGAGCAGCCCAAACAGGAAAAGCAAAGAGACGCCATAAACTCACTGCCACCAGTCAAGGCCGACTCGGGAGGAAGGCATGAGTAAATAATCTGCCCGAGAGCCCCTCTGGCCTTCCAAAGTGTCTACTTTGTCCTTCATTGTAACGTGAACCATTCGTATGGAACAAGATATCAAATAAAAGAAACATGATTTTAAAGTATTGCCTCAGGAGGTAAATCTATAAAGACAGTAACTGGAGTACTGGTTTCCTGGGGTCGTGGCAGGGGAAGATGGGGGGACACGAGGCGCTAATAACAATGGGGACAAGGAAGAAGGACGTGCCCTAAAAGGGACGGGGTGACCGGTGTACAACTCTTCTTGATGTGACTGAACGAGTGAATTGTATGATATGTGGGTTATGTGCCAATAAAACTGTCTTTTAAAAATAAAATATTTCCTCATGTTTGAAGATTACTTGTTTTTGTGTATCTGTTAAAAACATGTTTTAAGCACGGCCCCAAATATACATAAAAATAAAATACGACTCATTTCTGGGGTTACATTTTCTTCTTATGCTTTTCAGAGTTTTCCAAAGTTTTTTCATATATATGTGAAAAAATATAGATATATACTTTCTTATATTGAGTAGAGAGAGAACAAGGAACTAAACCCCAAGCCCTCGCTGACCACGCAATCCTTTCTATAGGGGATGCCCCCCAGCACGCAACACAATTTAAGGGAAGTTATTGCCCAACAGCCTCTGCAGAGCCCCGACCCCTCACCCTGCCCCATGCCCAGGCTCGGGGGCCCTGCATCCTTCCAGGAGCCCAGCTCCCCTGGCTGGCTCCATTTCTCTGCCTCCCCTTGGCTGCTCCTCCACCTCCTCTGCTAGCTCCTGCAGCCCCTGCCCATGGCGGCCCTTTCCGCCCCTGAACTTCAACTCCCCACTTTCCACCCCTGATCATGAACCTGTGGCAAGAGCCCTGGTAGTATAGGGGTTCCACAGGGCGCTACTAACCGCAGGCTCAGCAGTGCGAAACCATCCATCCAATATTCATTGGTCACCTATTTCTAGGCCCCCCTTCAGGCCACAGAGACCCCACAGTGATGAAGTCTTGTTCTCAGGGGCCTGACGTGCACCAATCAGTGGACGTGCTAACTCCAGAACCCGCCATCTAGCCCATCCTTGGGACAGCTGCATGCTCGCAAAAGTGTGAGACCACTGCTCCTCACCCGGTGGCGCTGCAGGGTAGCGTTGGACTGGGAGTCACAAGGTTAGTAGTTCAAAACCCACCAGCCGCTCTGCAGGAGCCTGAAGAGCCTGTCTGCGCTGGGAAAGATTGAAAGTCTTAGACACCCTACGAAGCAGTTCCACTCAGCCCTCTCCTCTGATTGTGAATCAGAGTCAAGGTGAGGAAGGTGGGTCATGTTCTGGTGGTCTGCGTGGTTCTCTCCCAGCCAAAGCCTCAGCACGCCGAGAGATGCACATTCCCAGATCCACCTCTGGCCCTCGACTGGAATCCACAGCCTTTCAGGGACCACCCACCTCACATGTAGCGTGAAGTCTGTATTCATTTCCTGTTGGTGCTGCAGAAAACGACCATGCTTTAGTGACTGAAAAAAACCCACCAGGCTAAGGTCAAGGTGAGGGCAGGACTCTGTTCCCTCTAGAGCAGTGGTTCTCAACCTTCCTGATGCTGCAACCCTTTCATACGGTTCCTCATGTTGTGGTGACCCCCCCAACTATAACATCATTTCCGTTGCTACTTCATAACTATCATTTTGCTACTGTTATGAATCAGGCGACCCCTGTGAAAGGGTCATATTTGACCCCCAAAAGGGTCATGACCCACAGGTTGAGAACCGCTGCTCTAGGCTCAGGGTGGGAGTGGGGGAGTTTGCTCCTTGGTTTTCCCGGCTGCCTGGGGACATGGGTGGTTCCTTGATGGAAACCTCACCTTGCCTGCTGGCCACAGCAGGAAGTCCGGCCCAGGCATTGGGTGCACAGACACTGAGGCAGTTAGTTGATTGTGCCAACCTGGCTGATAAACACATGTGGGGTTAATTGAAGGGCTGAGGGATAAATGGCTCGGTGAGCCTCGCCTTTCGAGTTCTCGGGTCTCTTGCTTTGTGATGGTCGGACCAGGGTGCAGCTGCCTTAGCAGTTCCCTGCTTCAGCTGGCAAGGCTCAGTTCCTGCCTGCAAGACATCTTTGAGGAGAAGCCACATGGACCTACCCCAGTGCAGCCCTGGGTGCTGGAGCAGCTGTCTGGAGAGCCCTGCCGGTAATGAGATGTTTACACATTCACTGACTCGGCTTTCCTCCTGCAGTCAGCATCATTGCCTCTGTTTTGTGAGATGGAGCAGGACTTTGTGGATTGGTGTTGGACATATGGGTTAATGTTGGACTTGTGGGCTTGGGCAGCACTGGGTTGGGGTGTTTTCTTGCTGCACACTTAACCTTTATATAAAGCTCTCTCTTATACATGAGTTTCTGTGGATTTGTTTCTCTAAAGTACCCAGACTACCAGACACCACTCAGTGAGTGGCTTCATCGATTGCTGGGATGCTGAGTACACAGTGGGACTTCTAGACTAAGGCAGACTAGGAAGAAAGGCCTGGGGATCTACTTCCAAAGTTCAGCCAGTGAAAACCCACCGGATCAGGAAAATCCCATCCACCACTTATCAACACCTGGAAGCATTTTGTTCTAGGTGTGCAGGGGTCCCCAAGTGTCAGGAGCCCCATCATCACCCCCACAGGGGCTGCCCACTTATGGTCACATCACACAGCCTCTCCTCTGCTGGCTCTGGCCCTCCTGCCTCCCTCCTCCAAGCCCCCTTGCATGTCCTCCTGCAACACCCAGGGTGAGCTTCCCATCTTGGATCCTTGACGTGGTCACAGCTTTGTCCCGCATATTAACACACACACGGGTTCTGGGAATAACTGGTGGACATCTTTGGGACCACTGTTAAGCCCACTGCGGTCTCTCCGGCACGGTGCCTTCGCCAAGCAGCTGCTGAGCCAGGACCTGCTGAGGAAATGAATGAAGAAAGAAGAGGTCAGTTGGGGCAGTGATGCTTCCTCTCTCCACCCTGAGAGCCCTAGCCTGGCTGTGAGCCTCTGTCCTGGTCCAGGGCTGATGGGAGGTCACACTGCTCTCATGGGTCCTTGACTCCAAGTGGACAGGTGCAGCGAGCAGGCGAGCAAGGCCCACATTTGAGAGGCTGACAGTGGCCACCCAGCCCCACCAGGTGGCATTCAGTAGGCACTTAGGAGCCCAAGCCCACATCCGGGAGATCGATGCTGGTGTGTTACCTGCGGTCACGTCCATGGAGTATGGCCTTTGGGATTCTACTGTTGGCCAATGGCTGCTCCCGTCGCTAAGTGCATGGCCGTGAGCAAGCCCCTCTGACCCCCAGGTTACACCCTCTAGGGCGTGGGAAGGATTCACATCAGCCACTCGGGCTGTCTCCAGAGGTGAAGATAATGGCCCTGGAGTGGATGGGAAGGACCACTGCGGTGGCTGCTGCCCGGGCTGACGAAGGAGCCTTGGCCAGGGCCTGGCAGGCAGGGTGGAGCTGGGGCCTGATTGCCTGGGGTTGCCTAGCAGTCCTTGCACTGCCCCATCCAATGGGAATCAGGCCTTTTCTCTCTCATGGTTCCTTGACGCCCTCTAGGCCAGCGGTTCTCAACCTGTGGGTCGAGACCCCTTTCCTAACAGTAGCAAGATCACAGTGATGAAGTAGCAATGAAAATAATGTTATGGTTGGGGAATCACCACCTGAGGAACTGGATGAAAGGGTCTCAGCATTGAGAAGGTTCAGAACCACTGCCTAGTCCTTTCAGAGAACCTGAGCGCAGAGAAGAGAGGCATCATCAGGGACTTGGGGTTGGCGGGGCCTCTCTGGGGACCCCCAAAACCAAACCAAACCGCCATCGTGAGTCAATGCTGGCTTATACCAACCATATATAAGACAGGGTAGAACTGCCCTTGTGTGTTTCCCAGACTGTAACTCTACAGGATTAGAGAGCCTCGTGTTTCCCCCCTGAAGCAGCTGGTGGTTTTGAACTATCGACCTTTTGGATCTCAGCCCAAGTCATAACCACTACGCCACCAGAACTCCCTAAGGGCCCCAAAGTGAGGCAGAAAATGCAGAGATCTTGGTGAGGAAACCGGGTCTCCAACACTCCCTGGTCCTTCCAGCCTGTTCCCCCGCCCAAAGAGCAGGCCTGTTGGGCCCCTGGTGGTGTGGACCTGCGGGCGAGGTGAAGGTAGAAGGTGGGTGCAGGCTGGGAGACTGGGACGGAAGACTTGTAGGTGCCAACAACAGAAGGGGGGTGTTGGATGTGAGCCCGAGAAAGGGACTGCTTGTCATTTGACTCAGGAATACTACCACAAAGACATAAATGTTCTGTAATTAAGGATACCAGCTTGGGGCTAAATTAAATATTTACACAGCCCTCGATTCACATCTCCCTCTCTTCACCCACCCTGTCTCTGTGCTGAAAGATTTAGCAGGGATTTCAGAAGTTGTCTCCACTGGCCTGTGGCTTAACCGTGAGGAAAGCTGCTGTCAGCGCATCTCCAGCATGTTGGGGCCCGGAGAGCCCAGGGGCTGGGCCAGGCCAGAGCGCTAGCAGAAGATCTTGCGGGCCTGGGTCTGGGAAAAACTCAGTCAGCCGACTGCCTGCCTGTCTGTTCTCCTGTGTTACAGAACACGGCTGTGTGTGCGTGTGTATGTATTGCGAAGTGAAAGCTTACACAGCAAATTGTTTCTCGCTCAACAATTTATATATACATTGTCCCCTGACATTGGCTGCTAACCCTGCCATGTGTGTACCCCCACTCCCCCAACCCCTGCCCCCTTCCACCCTGCCTTTTCCATCCCCTCCTATAGTCTCTCTACCGCCCCTTGCCCTCTCATCTTTGCTGTGGAGACACGTTGCCTGCTTGATCTGTGTAGCGGCTTGTTTAAGAAGCACATTCGAGGGTGCCAATGTTTATTTTATAAGCCACGCTAGATTGTTTGGTTGGAAGGGGAGGGGCTTCCATTACAGGTTGAAAGAGTGCGTCCATAGTCTTGGGGGTCCCTATAGTCTGGGAGTCCTTATAGTCTTGGGGGTCTTTATCAGTCCAGGTGCCTGGTCTTCGTTTTAGGAATCGGAGTGTCCTGACGGCGTAGCGCTTATGTGTTAGACTGTCCTCAAGGTCTGAAGTTCAAGACCATTAGCTGCTCCACAGGAGAAAGACGGGGCTTTCTCTTCCTATAAAGAGTGACAGTCTCGGAAACTCACAGGGTGGCTCTGGGTCAGCATTGACTCCAAGACAGGGAGTCAGAAGCTAAGGGTGCTGTTCTCCATCGTTGTCCCAATCTCTCTGGGGCCTCCCACTGTGCCCCTGCTCAGAGTGGTGTCTCATGGTAGCTGAGGCGCATCCAGTTGATGGTGAAATCGCCTCGTGGAGGCTTTGGTTTGTGTGAACGAATTGCCTCCTGAGGAGTCTTTGGTCTCCTCCCCTCTCCTTTGCTCCAGATGGGAAGAGACCAATGCAGCCGCTCCTAAGCTACTCAGGTCTCAGGCAGAACAACCTGATGAGCTGCGAGGCCCTGGTCCTCAGCTTTCAACTTGGTCCTGGGAGGGTTTTGGAGCTAAGAAACTGAGGATAGAAATTTCTTCTCTAGCCTTGTAAATATTGACAGTGGCCTTTTCTTTGTTCCATTTCATATTTGTATTTCATCTTTGTAGGATTATTTTCTTCTTCCCGTTTTATTTTGTTTTTGTTTCTGTTGGGTTTCCTAGTTCATGAAGCAAGAAGGGGTGGGTGGATAGAAGCAGTGACTGATGCGAGGGTTTATCCGGGATGAGGAGAGGGCCTGGGGTGTGGAGGGTGAGGGGACTTGGGGAGCAAACAGTGAATGCAGGAATGGGGAGGGAACACAAGAACGGATGGTGATATGTATATACAACTCATATTAAAAGCGATTTAACTATCGAGGTATGCGATATATGAATATTATATCAAGAAAACTACTAAAAAGAAGAAACCAAACAGTGGTTACCATGGGTGAAGGAGAAAGAGTTGTTGCTTAGGGGCCTTGAGTTTATGTTAATGGTGGTGGATTAATTTGGAAACGGTCATCAGTAACAGTTGTACAACGCAGAGTGTAATCAATGGCACTGACTTATCAGGTATAGGTTGTGGAACTGGAGAATGTTTTGTTGTGTACATATTTTGCCACAATTAGAAACAAATTACCTGAATCACAGTGAGTCCAAGGAATAAGAAGACATTCTAGAATTGAATGTGTTGATAATTGTACAACTCTTCTCGATATGATTGAATTGTAGGACATGTGGATGAAGTGCTAATAAAACTGTTAAAAATTAAAAATCCGTTTCCATTGCTGTTTCCCTATGTGCTCTAGTGGTACATAGATAAAAACGTATAAGGGAGTCCTGGAAGTCTAGCGGTTGCCCATGAGGCTGCAATTCATATGGCAATCAGTATGTCCAGTGTCTATATTCTTGGCTATCATCCCGACAGAAGCAGCTGCTAGGGCCTTCCTCCAAGCTGCTGCTGGGTGGGTATGAACAGCCAACCTTTAGATTAGTCCTTCCGTGGAAACTGTTGACAACACCCAGGGACCTATGGACCTTTCCAAAGAAACAGAACAAGTACTTAGGGTAGTCACAAGACAGGCAGGACACAATGGAACTTCTGGTATGCATGGCCGATATTTTTCTTAGCTGCCAAATGAAACCAAACCAAACTCACTGCCACCAAGTCAATGTTCACAGCGACCCCCTGCGGGTGTCTGAGATTCTCAACTGCTTACGGTAGTGAAAAGTCCAATCGTTCTTCCTCGAGGTTGCTGGTGGTTTCGAACGGTTGACCATGCAGATGAAGGCCTAACACATAACCATTATGCCACCAGAGCCACATAAGAAAGGCCTGAGAAAGCTGGAGCCGATTCGAGAAAGAAACACTCCTCTGTTTTCCACCAGATACAGAGAGGAAAGTGGTACAACACTCCAGGGGAGACCGGACAATGAAGGTAGTCCCATTGGGTTCTGCTGTATTGGGGGCATGGAAACTTACATTCTGAGCACTTGGCTTTCAGGACACACTGGTTACAGTGAAGTCCATTTTTGAATCTCCTGTGGATTCAGCCCTCATTGAATTCATTCTGACCATGAGCCACATTGTGAGCAGCTTTGCCCTCAGGCAGGGTGTCCTAGGAAGTGGGGTCCTATGACTCCTCTGGCCAGTCCGGGGGAGGGTAGCCTAGCCTTTAAGGACTCGGGTGCACCCTTGATAGAAACTGGGGTGCCAAGGTTTCATGGTCATGAGCCATCCCTGACTGTCTTAGCCAGCAGGTAGCTGAACCAGTCCTGTGAGTTTTCTGTCTTGCACACTGTGAAGTGTGTGCCCCCATCAGAGTCCTGCCTGCAACTGGGATGTGCTGATCTGCCACCAATCAGGTTTTGGGGACGTTTACCTTGTCACCCCAAGTCCTATTTAAGCAGCCCTTTTCTGTACATCTTTGGCAGCCCTGATGGCCTTATCAGGTTGAATTGTTTTGTCTTGATTAAGATTTAATAAATGTGTCTCTTTAAGCTATAGTAGCGATTTCCAGTCTATCGAGTCCCATACCAGGATCTCTGGTGTTATAGTTGGTTGTGCATCAAGCTTCTGACCACAAGGTCAGCAGTTCAAACCCACCCGAGGCAAAACGATGAGCTACTAATTCCATAAAGTTTTGCAGACGGGAACCCAAAGGGGCAGTGTTACTCTCTCCTATAGGGTCCCTATGAGTCGTAATCAATTAAATGGTAGTGAGTTTGGCTGGAGTTTGAAGTTGGGTTTGTTTGTTTGTTTTTGTCCCCTACACCACTTCTTAAGAGACTGGAGTTCCTGTTAACTGAGGTTGGAGATTCAAGTCCAGCCAGAGGTTCTTTCCCCTATGGGGCACACATGTATCCTGGTACACAGGGTCGCCATGTGGAAAGGCAATTGTTCAGCAGGGGTTGGGCCCTGAGTGCACTGGCTTGAGGCTCTGGTGTTCCGTAAATCTGGATGTTGTCCGTGCCTTGAGTGCTGCGTCACAGGGCTCACCAGCCACCCCCTGGTCAAGTTGACCTCCGGTGGCGCCTGGCCGGGGCCAGAGGGCAGCAGCGAGGGCCCTTCTGGCTGCCCCTCTAGAAGCTCCGAGCTGGGTGAGGCCAGAGAAAACAGTGAGCCTTCCTCCAGCCTTTCCTGAGGACACAGCTTCAAAGGTCCACAGCCAGACTGTTAAAGGCTTCCGGCCCTGGGCTCAGTACCCCGGCCCAGCCTATTTCTAGAAGTGTCTGCCCCACCCAGCCTGCCTGAGGAGGTTCTGAACAGTGTTGGGCCACCTCTCCCCTCCTCCAGCCTGGGGGAGACCCAAAACCCTGGGTAGAAGGACCTTACCCGTGACTGGTGACCCCCCAGGTTCAGCTGCCCCCCAACCTTGACTAGCTAAAAACCCTGAGCGCTATTCCCTGCCCCCCATGTCTCACCTACAAAAGCGGGCAATGAGACCCACTCCAGGGGCACTGTGGTTATTGAACAGAACGAGCTCCAAGAATCCAGGAGTGAGTTGCCCAAAAGCCCATGGTGTCTGGCAGGTGAGTGGGAGGGTGGGGGTTGCTAACCTAACATGGTTTCAGGACCTTCCAGCCCGTGGGGAGCCCTGGTGGCATAGTGGATCAGCAGTTTGAAACCACCAGCTGCCTCTCTGGAGAAAGATGAGGCTTTCCGCTCCTGTAGGTTGATGGCCCTGAAAGTTCTCTGCCCTACACGGTGGCTAAGAATCAGCTTGATGCCAGTGAGTTGGGTTTTGGAGTTTTCCAGCCTGGGCCCCGCCCCCCACTGCCTGAATGCCAGTGTTTGTCCACAGCGTCTGGTCTTCTTTGAAATGCAAATACCCCAGGGAGGTGGCCCACATTAGCATCTGTGCTGTTCATTGACACCTGCGCCTGAATGGCAGCATTCAGGAACCCTCCCTGAATGGTGGGCAAAGATAGCTGTAATTACTGCCATCAGATCCTTGGATCAAAACATATTGCCCAAACCATATTGCCACAATGCTAGAAATCAGAAAAAGAAACCGCCCATCATCCCCCAAGCCCAGCAATGGCCTTTTCCCAATGCCCTCCAGCCCCGTCCAGCCCTCATGGACGGTCTTTTCCCACCGCAGGGACAGGGCCCAATGTGTGCTGTTTGCTGCCAGCCTCCAGCTTTGGGGACGGAATGCCAGGGCTTTGGAGGATGGTTTCCTTCGGCTGTGTTCTCAGGTGAAGGGCGGCTAGGATAGAGGTGACTTGAAAGAGAGCCGAGTAAAGTGTTTTTGTTTTCTTTTGTTTGGGGGAGGGTTGGTTTTGCGTTTTGCAGGGGACTGACAGAATCAGTGGTTCAGGAAGAAGGAGATCTGTGTGCACAGCCAGACAGGGGGTTTAAAGCGATCCTCAGAGGCCTCTTCTCCACGGCCACAGCTTCAGATGGGCAGTACATTCCCAAGCAGCCCCTAAGGAGCCCCCAGTACCTGGCTCCGCATCTGCAGGGTGCCCACATGTGGGCATGGGACTAGGAGCAAGAGAAAAGCAGGGGTGACCCTGTAGCCTTCAACGCTGCTCCCCGAGAGTGTGTGCTTGGCTTGGCTTTGAGGCATTTCACGGTGACCTGGATGAGCGCCTGGCCCCCATCAGTCTATCAGCAGTACATTCACAGTGAGGCTCCCTCAGGCCGCTCAGTGTAGCCCAATTCTTCCCACTTCCTTCCTGCCCCCTCTCCCATTTCCCTTTTTCTTGTCCCTTCCTGCCTTCTGCTCCTTGTCTGGGGGCAAAATTTGCTGATGTTGGGGAGTAGGTTCCTAAGGAGGACTGTGGTCCACCCAACAGTCTCGGCTTTTGTTTGGTTCATGTGACCCTGGGGTGGGGCCAGCGTCAGGCTTTCAGGGTGTCTGCCGGTTCACCCGCAAGGAGGTCTGGCTGGAAGCCTGGCATCGTGATGAAGCAGTGATGGGCAGGTAATTGATGGGATCTCAGGGTCCTGCAAGTGGTCAATGAGCTCAGATGAGAACCCCAAAGGGTGCAGGTGCAGACCTACCTGAGGCCCCTCAGAAGAGAGGCCTGGCGGCCCACTTCCTAGAGGTCACTGGAACATATTCTTCTCGGACACGTCTGGGTTCCCAGGAGCAGGAAGCAGCCGGACAGGCTCTCCACAACTGGCCTTCCAAAAGCAGGTCACCAGGCCTTTCTCCCGAGGCATCTCTGGGTGGACCTACACCTCCAAGTGCTCCATCATGATCTCCACCGGCACTCTTCCCTAAGCTGCCCCAACAAGCCCTCTGCCCAAATTCAAGTGTGTTCGCTGCATGCTGTCACAAGACCCGGTTCTAGCTCTACCCAGACAGCCTAAGACGCCTAAGCCCCCCTTACAGAAGGATCGTGGGCTCTCAGCGGTTGTAAAGATACCACCCCAAACTCAAAAACCAATCACACTGCCATGGAGTTGATTATGACTCATCGCGACCCTACAGGACAGGGCAGAGCTACCCCCTGTGGGGTTCCGAGACCACACACTTTATGGGAGTAGAAAGCCCACTGAAACGGTCGTGGTCAGAACCTGAGCCAGGCAGGAGAGGAAGTCAAAGGAGATATAGTCCCCACTCAATCTGCCCAGCCAGGCCCCCCTACCACTTGAGCCTCCTTCCCTGTCCACAGCACACCCCAATGGGAAGGGGTGCGGGAGGAAGAACCATGTAAGTAGCTGAGTCAGCTGGGAAACTGAGGGAAACAGTAGGAGGACCTGGCCCTTGCTGGACCACCAATGGGAGAGAAGACACCGGACTGGGTTGATCGATGCCTGCCTTCTCCCCCGCCTCCCGTCCCCTCCTCTCCCCCCACCCCCCAAGCTCTATGTCCATGTCCTCACCCCCAGAACCTGAGTGTGAGTTTATTTGGAAAAAGAGTCTTTACAGATATAATCAGTGAAGCAGGTTAAGATGAGGTCACCCTGGATTTAGGGTGGGACCCAAATCCAGTGAGAGGCCCTGCTGACACTTTGATTGCAGGCCGTGACAGATTACCAGGGTGGTGTTTCCAGTCACTGAGATGGCAATACTTGATAGGCAGCCCTGGGCACCAGCCACAAGCCTGACCCACAGTCTGAACCCAACAGCAGGAAGGCAGGCTCTGCTGAGGCGACCCTGAGAGCCACAGGCTCTGTCTCCGTGGCCATCTCTTCCCCTATGAAATAGAGCTCGCGCCACCAGCCCCAGGGAGAAAAGCGGCTGGCCAGCAGTGTTGACAGTGTGGCAGGTTGTCATTCTAAGCTACCGCATAAGTCATGACACCTCCCCTGGCCTCAGTTTTCTCATCTGCAAAGTGGGCCGCTGAGCCCTAGCCGGAGAATGTGTATTCTTTCCTGAGATTCCGGTACAAGTCACCACGGACATGGTGCTTAAACCAAGGAACTTCATTCGCCCGCCCTTCTGGAGGCTAAAATCTCAGGAGGAGCAGGGCCATGCACCCTCTGCAGAGTCTACGGAAGAGCCTTCCTTGTTCTTCCTACCTTCTGGTGACTGTCGGCAGCTCCAGACACTCCTTGGCTTGCGGCCCCATCCCTCTACACCGCCTCCATCTTCACCTGAACAGGTTCCTTTTGTGCACTTCTCCTTGTCTGTCTCTTGTCTTAAAAGGAAACCAGTCCCTGGATTTAGGACCCTCTTCAATCCAGTGCCACCTCATCTTAAATTGTTTACATCAGCAAATAAGGTCACATTCCCACATCCACAGGTCTGACTCGGTGCCATGTAGTGGATGCCGACACATTGCGACCCTGTATATAGGGCAGGGTTGTGTTAGTCTGGGTACATTAGAGAAACAAATCCACAGAAACTCATATGTATAAGAGAGAGTTTTATATAAAGAGTAAGTGCACATCAAGCAAACATCCCAACCCAGTGCTGCCCAAACCCACGTGTCCAACATTAGCCCATATGACCGACACTAATCCACATAGTCCTCCTCCATCTCACAAAACTGACACAATGACGCCGACTGCAGGAGGAAAGCTGAATCCGTGAATGTGTAAGCATCTCAGCACTGGCAGGGGTCTCCACACGGCTGCTCCAGCACCCAGAGCTGCATCAGGGTAGGTCCATGTGGCTTCTCCTCAGGGGATGTCTTGCAGGAAGTGAGTCTTGCCAGCTGAAGCAGGGAACTGGCACCCTAGTCCGACCATCACAAAGGAAGAGGCCCGAGAACTAGAAAAGCGAGACTCACCGAGCCATTTATCTCTGCAATTAACCCCACATGTGTTTATCAGCCAGGTTGGCACAATCAACTTTAACTATCTCAGGGTACAATTGCCCTAATAAGTTTGTGAGACTGTAACTGCTTACCGGAGTAGAAAGCCCATCTTTCTCCCAAGGTGGTCTCAAACTGCTGACCTTCCAGATCACAGCCAAATGTTCAACCATAGGTACTGAGGGTTAAACCCCACCCACCCCCAATCAAACTTACTGCCACTGAGTTGATTCCGAATCATACCAACCCTTTAGGGCAGGGTAGAACTGACTCTCTGACTGTCCCTGAGAGCAGAGGCTTTGTCTCAGGCCAAGACACGCAGCTCCGCGAGTAGGCAATCCACTGACCGCTTCCTTCCATTTAGGCGGGGCCCCTCCCTCTCCAGTCCTGATGTGCACATCTTGAGGCCTGTGTAGGCTGGAGTCCAGGTAGGCCCTGGGCACCTCTGTTTCCTTTGGCTGGGGGTGGGGCGTGTATGCCTGAGCTAAGCACTGCAGCTTCCACACGTGGGGAGGAGGCCAGCACCCCATTCTGCTCTGGAAAGCCGTCACTAGCAATGGGCCTCAGAAAGATGGTGTCCCGAGGCACACAGCCCTGCAATTGCCCCTTCAAAGTGCTTCAGCTCCAGCAACTCATCGCATCCCCCTGAAGGCTCTTAAAAGAGGGGACAAGGCAGGGATTCCTGCTCTCCAGAACGGTGATGGTGATGGTAGGTGGCGATGGGGCTGGTCTGAGGTCATGTTCACTGTGGTTCTTAGGGACCCCATATGACCCTCAAACTGCCCTGGTGGGTTCTTGGGGCTGACAGCCTTTCTCCCTCAGAGCCCAGTTCTTACATGTTGTGTCCCAGGCTTCTTTGCCTGCGCCTGGCTGATCTTAGCCAACTCTGGTCCCATGGGCGACGACTAGTGCCTGTCTGCCCGTGTGTGTGGCCTCAACGGCCTTCTTTCCTTTTGAGAAACGAGGCCAGAAGGGACAAAGGAGCTTCGACTGTGAGGAGCATGCACAGACGCACAGACACAGACACACCTCGTAAGGCCAGGTGCCCAACAGCGGGACTCAGGGCGGATAAAAGCAGGCAGAGCCTGCTCAAGGCCGTGGAAAGCTAAGGGAGGATAGAGCTCAGCTCCCGGGACTCCTAGCCCAGTGCTCCTCCCACTGTCTGAATCTGGGCAAACAAGGCAAGTGGGGTGGGGGGGTGTTGTGGAGCAGGTGTGGGGGTGGAGGATGGTGGGGTGTGGGGGTGGAGGATGGGGTTGGGTAGGGCATGGTGGTGCCAGTGGAGAATCTGGGGCTGCAAAGCGAGTTCTAGAGGTCTCTGTTTCTGGTCCATCATCCCACTCAAGTCTACAGAGGGGAGCTTCTGGAAGGATTAGGACAGTGGACAGGGAGAGCTACAGCCTGTTCCTGCAGCGTAGCCTCAGAGAGTGGCTCCCAGGTGCTAAACATTTCGGACTTGCCCTCTGGGGGCCTGTATGCTTCCCATTTGTTCTGGAGGTGGTGGGAGTCCTGGTTTAGCACCTTCTCCTCTGGGAGCCAGTGACTGGGGCGGGAGCTCTGGGGAAAGAGCAAGGCAAGGTAAAGACCACCACCTGGGCGCTCCAGAGCCAGAGGGTGGGCTGATGACGGGAGGGGCAGGCGAACAAGGCCAGGGGCCTCCCCCACTGGGCAGAGAACACTGTAGGCTGGGGCTGCGGGTCCCCAGTTATTCGACTCCTTCCTTGTGCCCCACCCAGGCATTTTTCTAAGGCCGCTGGCCCAGGGGCCCTGCTTTCTAGGTGACCTGGGGAGCCCCGCCTCCCCTTCTGGAGGTGGCGGGGATGGGCATTTGGGGGTCAGGGCCGCGGTGCACTTCCGGACACCCTGGGCACCTCAGGCTTGGAGTGGTTGAGGCGACCCTTTGGAGGTCAGTGAGTCCAGGGAAGTGGCACATTGTGGGTGCAGGGCTGAGAAGGGAGGGGCACCCCCCTGGCCTGGGCTCCTCCCCCGGGGCAGCCCCGCCCCGCGCAGGAGGGGACGGGCGGGAACCCGCGAGGGTAGGCTCCCAGACCCGCCTGGCCAGGTGCTGTGCCCGCGTCTCCGGGAGTCTGCTGTGGCGGGACAGAAGTGTCCTGGACTCTAGCCGGCCTGCACCCTCTCCGCTGGACCCCCAGTGATCCTCGGAACCCAGGTAACTGCGGGCGTGACGCCCTGGGCGGCAGCCGCCCGCCAGTCCCCGCGTACCCTCGTGGGGCGGCCACCCTTCTTGCTCCCTGGGGCCCAGCGGCAGCTCCGAGGACAAGTCTTGGAAAGTTTGCGCCCGGACGGCGGGCGCTGCGGGGGCGGCGGGGGCTGCGCGGGCGGCGGGCGCTGCGCGGGCGGCGGTGGCTGGAGCTGGGCTGTGCAGGTCTGCGGCGCGGGGCGCCGTGCGGAGCCGTGCCCTGTCCACCGCGCCTGTGGGTGGGGCGGGGGCTCCGCGGAGACGGGCCTTTGCTCTCCGACGCCCCCACTCGCGTCCCTTTAAACACAATTCCTGGGATGGGGACTGCGGCGTTGGCGGCTTCTTGTGGGAAGTTCACATTGGCGCTTCTCTCCCTTTGGGCCAATGATCCAACTCGGGCTGAGCCAGGCAGGGTGTGGGTGAGAGGGGCACCCCCGGGCCTGCCCTCCCCGCCGGCCACAGCCACCGCCTTGGGGCATCCCCGCGCACTTGCCAACCAGCGTTTTCCTAGCCCAGGCCAGAGCAGGGGAGAGGGCGGGTCCCAGGGTGGCAGGCTGAAGGGGAGGAGGTGGTGCGGGAAGCTCCCTCTGCCCCCCAGGTATAAAGACAGGTGCAGAGCTACCAAGGGCAGAGAGGAGCTGGTGTTACTCACGAGAGTACGTTCTACATCTCCTTTCACCCCGTCCACGAACCCGTTGACCAGGAGGGACAGCCACGAGGCTCCAAGAGGTGAAGTCGTCCGCCAGAGAAATGTGGCGTCTGACCCTCCAGCCACGGAGGGCTAGAGCCCCAAGGCACTACCCAGTGACGGGCTGGGCCTGCTGCTTCTCCCCTTCAGATGAGTTCCTCCTTGGGAAGGGGTTGTACCTGGAGCGAGCACCCCTCGATCAGAGACTAACTCTGGTCAGGACCCTCCTCTGGGAGGGGGCCAGCTCCTTGCTAAGAATGCAACAGCAGGAGGGCAGGGAGGGGAGAGCTGAAAGGAGTCCCCTGAAATGGCCAAGATTCTTTCCTCAGCAGGTGTGCCTCTGGCTTGCTGAGCCAAGAAAGGACACTCCATAAAGTTGAACCTGAAAGGCGCTTCCGGCCCCGCCCGGGCTCCTTGGCCTGCTTCTTCCCTTAGACCAGCGTTTTGTTCTAGGTTGGAGATAGAAACGCTGGCAGGTACCCGCATCGCCTTTACAGCAGTCTGACCCAGCCTTCTAAGAGATCTTGCTTGAAAACCTGAGTCGCCAAGGCCTCCCTCTCCTCACCACTCTGGGGCAGCCTGGGTTGCGGGGAGAGTGCTTTTGCTTCCCTGCATCTCAGTGATTCCCTCAGGTGTAAAATGGGAGCAATAGAATCTATGTCACTTTAGGGGATACCCAGGGGGGCTAGGGGTTCTGTAAGCTGCAGGACAGTTGAATTCCTGTCCCGTCTTCTTCGCTGTGTAGATTTCAGTGCATAGGCGGCTCCTTGGGTAGAGTGGAGCTGTGGCAGAGGATTTGCATGGTTGTGACTGTGTGGAAGCAGGCCTTATTGTGAGTGGATTTGAACCACCAACGTAACGGCAAGTTGTTGAGCACTGAACCATGTATGTGCCACTCAGGGACTCCAAGAAACCGGTCATACACACGCGTAGGCCTAATGACACGCACATAGAAATAATGGCACATACAGATCATGATGAGCACATGTACACACACATGAGCATATGCACACACAGTAATGACACACACAGAGAATAATGACACATGCAGGTAACAATGTACACATATACACACACAATGAGCCCTGGTGGTATAATGGTTATGCTTTGGGCTGCGAACCGTAAGGTCGGCTGTGTGAAACTACCAACTGCTCTGCAGGAGAAAGACGAGGCTTCCTGCTCCTGAAAAGAGTTACAGGGTCACTGTGAGTGGGGACCGACTCGGGGGCAGTGAGTTTGATTGTACATGCTGAGTAGATGCTCATTATTAGTATGTGTGTATATGCTCATTGTGTGTGTATATTATGTATAATATATACATAATAGTAATACTACATAATCATAGACATAATCATGATGTGCCTAATCACCATCATATATGTGTGTGTGATATTATACATAATTTATTATTCCCAAACCAAACTCACAGCCATCACGCTGTCGGGAGGAGAAAGCCTCCTCGTTCTGCCTCGGGCCGCTGGTGGTTTCCAGCTTGCGGGTAGCAGCCCGCCATGAGGGATCTATAATGCATTCTACATCATGGATCATCACTGTTGTACGTATCATCTACATAATCCTAATGATAATGTCTGTAGTAGTAATCACATGCATGCATGATGAATATTACATGCTCCGTGCATTTATGTAGTCATTATTGCTATGTATCTGTGTTATGGAGACGAGAATTGTTGCTGGGTGTTGTGTGTGTGTGGGGGGGGTGGTCTTCCCCATCATCCTCAACTGGGCTTTATGCCCTTTCTGGACGGCTCCTAAGCATCTTAGCATCTCCTCAGAGAGGGCTTTATCCTAAGCACACACTGGGTGCACAAGCTAATAAAACAGATTATCGAGGGGGGAAATTGCTAATATTTGTGAGAAGTAGCGAGTTTCCCCTCCCTCTCCCTCTCCGCTTAGGAGTCCTGATGGCATACAGATGATGTGTTGGGCTGCTAACCACAAAGTCAGCAGCTTGAAGCCATCCACCATTCTGCAGGGAAAAGATGAGGCAGTCTATCCCTGTAAGGAGTTATGGTGTTGGAAACCCACAGAGGTCGCTGTGCATCGGAGCCCACTCGAAGGCAGTGCATTTGGAGGGCTTTTCCCCTCCCTGTCCCCCAGTAAGGTGAGGGAGCGCACCAGCCCACAGAGGAAGCGAAGAGGGACTGGGCCGGCCTCTCTAGGTCAGGTGGGGACCGTCCAACCTGAGAACCACCGAGGCCTGCAGAACCATCGGTCTCAGCTGACAGCACACACCTCACAAAAGACAAGCCGGTACAACCTGCATATGAGGGTGAGTTCCTTAAATATTTGACCCACATGGCCCAAAAATGATGTTAGGAATATCCATGCAAATAGCCGTTAGACACACACACACACACACACACACACACACACACACACACACTCCACCCCTGCTATGGTCCATGGCTTGTTCATGAAGAGGGCCAGAGTGGGGAAATTAGCTCTCTCCCTGGGTTCTAGTCTATTCCCACCCTCCGTGGCAGTGGCCTGAGGTGGGCCACGACACCCACTCCCAAACCCTGGAGGGATTCACTGAGAGAGTGAGTGTCTGCCCAGGCCAGGACGCCTCCCAGAGCTGTCCCGCTACATGCAGAGGGATGCCAGCTTCCTACTGCCAGGTCCTGGGTCTGAATAAGAACCCAGCAGAGACAGCGCTCCAGACCTGGATTCCTCCCTGGAATCAGCCGTGTGGCCGAGTTCCCATGCATCGTGTCAACGTTCATGTTACACAGCACTCATCTTGACTCAAAAGCCAACTAACCAGAGTGCCACCAGATCATTCTTGACTCCTGGCTACCCCAGATGCTCCATAGAGTGTTCAGTGGCTGATGATCCAGAAGTAGGCAGCCAGATCTTTCTTCCTAGGTACCTCTGCAGGAACTCAAACGGTTAACCTTCTTATTAGTGGCCATGCCTTCCCCATAGGTGCCACCCCGGGACTCCAGTCACCATGGACTATCAGCTCTGTGAGTGCAGGGCTTTCTGCCTCATCTGTTCTCCGCTCTGTCCCTGGTGTGCTATCGGTGGCTCAGTAAATATGCATCCATTGAATGCCTGTATGCAACCCATCCTTCTGCACATTGGGACACCTGAGGTTCAGAAAAGAGGACTCGCCTCTTGAAGCAGAGCTTAATTTCCCCTCCTTGAACTTGAAATCCTTCACAGCTGGGTCTCTGTCCCCTGTGTCCGTTGCCTGGGGTTACTTAAAAGCCCACTTGGCAAGAACCGGCAGGCCAGCTGCCTCCAGAGTTCCCAACGGACAGCTAACAGACCTACCTCTGTGGGTTTCTGAGACTGTAACTCATTACAGGAGTAGAAAGCCTCATCTTTCTCCTGTGGAGTAGCGGGTGGTTTCGAACTGCTGACCTTATGGTTAGCAGCCCGACGTGTCACCACTTAACCACCAGGGGTTCCCCAACTGGGACCTTCCAATGTGTTCTCCATAGGCAGGAGTTGCACCATCTGTGAGGCATCCTTTGATGAGCCGAGGGCCCTCCCCAAGGCACTGGAGAACCAGAGAAGGCAAACGCCCGCAGGGGAGCGGTAGAAGTTGAGTTGAGTCAGATTAGGACTGGGAAGCAAGGCTGAGCAGGAGAAGCCCCCTGTGAAGGTGCTGCGGGCAGGAGGAAGCGTGAGGACTTCACTTTGCCCGAGGCCCCAAGCAGACTTGGGGTTCTGAGTTCCCACTCTTTCACAGTCATTAAGTCAATGCTGGCTCCTAGTGAGCCCTGTGGGTTTCTGAGACCGTAACTGTTTATGGAGTAGAAAGCCCAGTCTATCTCCTGCAGAGCTGCTGGTGGGAGTTTTGAACTCCTGACCATTGGCATCGCTCCCCAACACGTAACCACTACACCAGCAGGGCTGCATAGTGAGTTCTCACTAGGTACCGGTTTAGAAGGCTTTGTGGGTGGAGCCAAGAAGTTGGCTATCCGAGATACTCCGGGACTCCGTGGCTGTATGTGTTCAGCGAAGGGAGGCATCCGAGAAGGCAAGTCTAGGAGCTTTGTGCAGGTGGGGCGGGAACCTTACCAGAGGGGGAAACAGCAGACCTATACACCCCGCCCCCCCCCAGGTCACTCGTCTGCATCCCCATCACTTTCCAGTCACCATTGTTTCAGCAAGCTGATCTCTTGATCTCTTCGCGGGCAGTACCCTGGGGTCCTGGGGAGAAGATTGGACTGCGTGACAGGGAGGTCCTGAGAGGGGGTTTCGAGTTGTTACTGACCCACAGCCACCCCATGCACACAGAACCGAACGCTGCCCTTACAACTGTCCCGGTGCCGAGCCATCGGGCAGAGCGCCTTCCTCTCCTGCGCCGCCCCCCCACTTTACCCAACACAATGTCCTTCCCCAGGGACTGGTCTCTCCTGACCGCACGTCCAAAGTCTCGCCGGCCTGGCCTCCCAGGAGCACTCAAGCTATACTTCTTCCAGGACAGATTGGTCTGTCCCGTTGGCAGTTCACAGTGTTCTCAAGATTCTTTGGTAGCACCGTGATTCAAGTGCACGGATTCCTCTCCCGTCTTCCCTAGTCAGTGCCCGCCTTCCACCTGCAGCTGAGGCAGTTCAGCACACAGCGGCTGGGGTCAGGAGCACCCTAGTCCTCAAAGTTCCCTTCCTGCTTTCTCAAGGAAATGTAGACCCCGCCGTGTGAGTCATTGAGCTTGTCCTGCTGCATGCTTCCGACTAAGCGTTTAATAAACGTTAACTGTGTGCCAGGCACTATTCTAAGCATTGTAGGCGTACTGACCATAGAAACCCGGTAACAGCGCTTCTCAACCTGTGGGTCACAACCCCTCTGAGGGCCAAGTGACCCTTTCACAGGAGTCACCTAAGACCATCGGAAAACACCTATTTCCGATGGTCTCAGGAACCGAGAAAGCACTCCTCTATCCATGTCCAGGCGGGTCCGCCCACACGCAGATACGCCCACATGTGAGTACCCGGCGTGAAGATTTTAACATTGGTAAGGCGGGACACCAGCGGACACCATTGATAAAACCCATATCCTGGCGAAATAGCCACATGGCAGCCGAAAACCATGTACCCTAGCTTGTCGTGCATTCTTTCCAAAAATCAGGATTTTTTAAAAATGCTGCGGGACGCGGGAAAAATTGTTAAAAATCAGGACTGCCCCGCCAAAAGCTGGACACCTGGTCACCATTAATGTTCAATGTTTAACAATTAAAATACATCCTGCCTATCAGATATTTACACGATGATTCATAACAGTAGCAAAATGACAGTGATGAGTAGCAACAAAAATAATTTTATGGTTGAAGGTCACCACATCACGAGGAATTGTATGAAAGGGTCCCGGCATGAGGAAGGTTGAGAACCGCTGCCCCATGACATTGCAAACCATATCATCTCCCTTTCATAGTTGAGGAAACAGCCTCAGACAGGCGGAAGGACTTGCTGAGATACCACTTGAAGTTGAAGGAACCAGAACTAGCCCGGCAGTCTGACTGCAGCCCTGACCTCAGCCTCTCTGCCATGTTGCCTCCGCGAGGCTGCCATGTTGCCTCTGCCATGTTGCCTCCGCGAGGCTGGATAAGGCCCTACTAGGAGCAGAGAGCCGGAAGGGCAAGGCGGCTCACACAAGGAAGCAACACTGCAGGGCCAGCCCCCTGCCAGAGCCCTGGGGAATGTGGGCTTTGCTCTCCAATGCCCTGACCATTGTGGTTTGCCCTGGAGGTGGGGGATGACTCCAGAAGGTGGGTTTTGAAGGATGGGTAGGAGTTTGGCAGCTGGTTAGAACTATCAAGGAGGAAGAGGGCTGGTCAATTGGGATGAGCGATGACAGTGTTTAACCTGAGAAATGAACTGGAAACACAGGGAATCCAGGGTGGATGGTCCCTTCAGGACCAGCGGTGTGAGTGGCAATACTGGAAAGGTAGAGGGAGAATGGGTTGGAAAGAGGGAACCAATTACAAGGATCTACATGTGACCTCCTCCCTGGGGGACAGACAACAGAAAAGTGAGTGAAGAGAGACATCAGACAGGGCAAGATATGACAAAATCATGATTTGTAAATTATCAAGGGCTCATGAGGGAGAGGGGAGCGGGGAGAGAGGGGAAAAAATGAGGACCTGATGCCAAGGGCTTAGGTGGAGAGCAAATGTTTTGAGAATGATGAGGGCAACGAATGTACAGATGTGCTTGACACAATTGACGTATGTATGGATTGTGATAAGAGTTGTATGAGCCCCTAATAAAACGATTAAGAAAAAAACCCCTGAGAAATGGATCGGTGACGGTACCTCGTCCAGTGCCCCAAGTCACTGTGGCCCAGTACCCACCCAGGTCCTTGCCCCCAACCATCTCTATGGGCTGAGAGACCCTGACCCAACACAAAGCACCGTGCATCCTGGACCCTGGCCTTTTTTATCACCACCACCACAACAAGTTTGGTGGCTTTTAGCCACTGGGGATGGAAAAGTACACTTGCTGGTGACATAGTGTGAGTCAGTTGTTCATGAATGAGCTGACTGCTTGGATGCCTGGGACTGTGCCCTGGTGTCGGCCCCACTGTTAGAGATGCAGTGTTGCCTTTGGGGGGAAGAGTGTGAGGCCCACCTTGGACGTCGCTTTGCAATTATGCAGATGGCAGTGAGTGAGGAGCCAAATGGTGAGGGGCACCAGCTACAGTGTCCCCCAAAGCACTGTCCTCTTAGCCAGGCTTTACAGTATGGGGTTACTCCCACAATGGCATGACACCAGGTCAGTAGCACCCTCAGCGCGCTCTGGACTGTGGGGACTCTCAGGACAAGTTCTTGCCTAAGTCAACGTGGGACATTTGACCTGGACACACCATAGCCCCTTAGACATCCTTCCCCCTTTGGTTAATAGGATCCCTGAGGGGAGGGAGTCCAGCTGAGCTTGGTGGGATTCATTTGCTATCTGTCCAAGGCTCCGAGCCCAGGCCCCTCGTTCAGCCTGGCCGTCAGCACAGTGTCGCTGGAGATGCAGGCTCTGGGGCTCCTTCCTCCATTCTGGTTCTGACTATATGTATCTCAGCCTGACTCTGGCCCGGGGACTTCATGGGTCCCCATTTCCTCATCTGTAAAAGGGGCTGCTTGGATTAGTGTGGGAAACAGAAAGATTTCTCCCAAGTTGTCTCCCCCAAATATATGCCAAACTTAGCTGCTTGCTACACGTGGCGAATGACTATACACTTGGAGGTCATCAGGAGTAGATCAGGGGTCATTCTCCCTAAGGGTTATCAGCCATCCAGAGCAAGCAGTCACCACTGTTTATCCCACAACAAGTAGGGCCCACTCCCTTCTGATAAGGATAGTAGTTGACTGTTTCCTTGTAGGAGACCCCAGAGAGGTCAAACCCGCCCAAGGATGATGAATCTAGGGTCCACCCTTCTTGTCACATGTATACCTCTAGTCCCTCCCATTCCTATGTGCACACCCCTAGCTCACCCCCTTCCTGTCGTGCCTGTAATCACGGCCCCCTTAAGTCGTTATAACTCTTGGTTAGCAATAAAGTTGGTCTCTTCTGATCTCGCTCGCGAGTCCCCCCATGAGGACCCCCAAGTGGGGCTGAGGGGAGCATGCTACCATGAATTGTCTGACTCCCTTACTTCAATCTCTCTTCTCTCTCTCATGCTCGCTATGACTTTACTATAATCTTTACTTATTATTTCCGTACAATTGTGCCTCCCGGATCTGTGATGATTTGTTGGGGGCCCTCCTTTCCCCCACAATTAGATTCTCAACCTTGGTGTTTTGAGACTCATTATTTGCTACGGGTTGGGGCATGGCCCTGTGCGTTGGAGTCCGGGGGCTGCAGTGTGTTTAGCATTGGGTCACCCAGCACAAGCCGGGGGTTTAAACCACCAGGCACATTGCAGGAGAAACACCAGGCGGTCTGCTCTCATCGAGGCTTACAGTCTCAGGAACCCCAAGGAGCAGTTCTGCCATGCCCTGCAGGGTCTCTGTGGGTCAGAATCAACTGATGGGGGCCGGGGTTCATTTTCCCCGCTTCTTTTGGTTCTGTGCATTGTAGGAGGTTTAGCATCATCCTCATCTCCACCCAGAAGATGCCAGCCCTGCATCTCCTCACTGCCACAGAGTGGATTCCGGACTGTAACTCTTTACTGGAATAGAAAGCTCATCTTTCACCTATAGAGCAGCTGGTGGTTTTGAACTGCTGACCTGGTGGTTAGCAACCTACATCACCAGGATCCCTTCCCTCCCTTTAGTAACTAAACATGTCCCCAAACCAGCCACCACGTTGACTCCAGCTCATGAGGATGGATGTCAGAGTAGAACTGGGTCTTTTCAGAAGTAGGGCATCTAGTCGTGAGTCGTTATGGGTTGGGCTGCTAACGGAAACGTCAGCAGTTCGAAACCACCAGCCACCTTGCAGGAGAAAGACAGGGTCTCCCGGTCCCATAGAGAGTTACAGTCCCAGTACTCACAGGGGCAATTGAGCCCTGCCCTACAGGACCACTGTGAATCCCCATTGGCTTGCTTGTAGGAAGCGAGTCTCAGAAGTAGATTACCATGACTTCTGAGGATCCTTTGGGTAGATTCAAACTTCCATCCTACCAGGTTAGCAACCAGATCTCATTCATCATTCACAGGGTGTGTCTCCAGACACTGCCACATGCACCCGGCGGGTGAGCTCATCGCTGATGGAACCAGGATGTACTAGGTGATCCTTAAAGAACCTCCCAATGGTTATTTTCTTTCTGCTCCTATTTTGTAAACAGGCAGTGTGTGTGACTGAGGAGGCAGTGGGTGGGGTGTCCCCTGGACAGAGGGTGGGGTGGGGGCTATGAGGAAAGCACAGGCTGTCGACCTTTCACTGAGAGCCCAGGTCAAGTTGTCGTTACCTTCCAGACCTTGGGTGACACAGAAGAGGGGGCTCTGGGGCGCACCCCTGCTGGAAGGTCAGCAGTCTCCAGCTCCAGGCAGCCGTCCTGACTGCTCGTCAGCGCTTGGCCCATGGGTCCAGCTTCTCTCTGCCTTCCCTCAGGCTGCCCTGGAGGAAGACAGGAAGTGAATCAGCTCTCCCACGGGTAGAGGGCCAGAGCAGAGAGCCTGTAGTGTCCCACCAGGACCATGTGACACCTGCACTCAGCCACTTGTGGCTTTATTTTGTTTATTCCAAGTGAGCTGTTGATTAACTGCCACCCTCAACCCTGAACCCCCAACCCCTCCCTCCGGCCTAGGTGTGTGCTTCGTGGTGGGAGTTGCCTTTGGAAGTAAATTCTGGGACAACTGGAAGGATTGGTTTGCGTTATTCACTCATTCCTTTGAGAAACTCTGCTGCAGATTCAGGCACCGGTCTGGGTTACTTATTGCTGTCTTTGACTAAGTGCCTCCTGGCTGTGGGTCCCATGCAGGGCAGGGGGCAGGGGCAGGGAAGTAGACAGCGCCTCCACCTGCAAGAGCCTTCCGTCTACAGAGGTAGACAAGTAGCCTGTCACTAAGGTGCACCTGTGCCCGGAGTCGGACATGCTCCATTCCAGCCTGTGTTCTGGGGCACTGGGGACAGGTAGAGGGAACAGGGTGGATTAGGGAGGTGATGGTGTAGGGGACAGGGTGTTGGAACTAGGAGCCCTAGTGAGTGCTGGGCCGCTAACCATAAGGTGGGTGCTTCGAGCTCACCAGGTGCCCTGCTAGAGAAAGATGAGGCTGTCTGCTCTTATAAGTAGTTCCAAAGCTTTGGAAGCCCCAGACAGGCTCGCTCCGAGTCGGAATCAACTCAGTGCTGTGGATTTTCCTGGGAGTCGTGTACAAAGGGAGAGGCAAGGACCAGGAAAAAGGAAGGAGGTGAACAGAGGAGAAGGTGGATTGAATCGAGGCCCTCCAAGATGTGGGGTGAAATCCTCATAGGAGCCTGTTTGGAAGCAGGTTTTCTTTGTATGTTAATGAGGTTATACCTTTGGGTGGGTCCCAAACCTCATCACTTCTGAGTTATAAAAAGAGCAAAATGAAACAGTAAACACAGAGACCCAGGAGGAGAGGGACACAAAAGGAGCCCCTGGGGCGGCTGAGGAGGAAGGAGCCTGCCTGGGAGCCAGAGCCCAGATTGGGTCTCCGAGTCACGGGCAGTGTGAAAAAATAAATTCTGTGCTTTAAAGAGACCACTCATGCATATTGCAATTATTATAGCAGCCCCAGGAAATGAAGACAGAAGGGCAGGGAAGGTGCCTAGCCTGTGTGTGGGCCTCCAAGTGGTCCAGTGGTGCTCGCCTTTGAGGCCGAAGATGGATTAGGCCTTGGCAGGGGTAAGAAGGTGAAGAGTTTGAGGCCAGGCTCAGGAATGTGGGCCCGTCCCTGTGGGCACTGAGAAGCACTGAAAGAGTTTCTGATGAGTTGATATTGGCCAGTTGTCATCTCAGAGGGACATGGCTGAGTGACGGAAAGGTGCCACCCAGAGGCCCAGTGGAAGGAAGTGGGGGCACAGAAGTGATGTTGGGTTTGTTTTACCTTCCAAGGGAAGAGACGGAATCTCATGGCTCATTGCTGTGCCATCGAATCCCGGTGACCAGTGCAGGAAACAAAGGAACCTTCGTAGACTGTCGTCGTCAAAGATTTCTTGCAAGAGGAAGCCAGGGGGCCCTGAAAAGGATGGGAAGCCCAGTGAGGGAGCCTCATGTTTCTGGCACCCCACAAGGCCAACATCTCGGAGGGGTCTGGGTATCAGGACTCCAGGACGGCAAGAGGTTGGCAGGTGGTTACCTGGTGGTGACAGGTGAACCAGCTCAGAAGAGACCATTCTGGGAGGCTTCTGCCGGCAGTGGGGGAGGGGTGGACATTGGACCACCTGTACAAGCAGGTGAGCCCTTGATAGTGGTCATGAGCTGGACAGGTCAGAAGCATGGATTCAGTGACCTTTAATTCCGTGAGGCTGTGTGGTTCTTTCCCGGAGTGCCCTGCGGTTTTCTCCAGTGCAGGAAGCTGCGTGCTGTGCCCAGATCCAGGACTCAGAGATGCTTAGAATGCTTTCTCTGGTGAAGGATGGCGGTGGGGAGCAGCAGGGGTGCCGAGAGGGAAGGGCCATGTCTTCCCTTGGGCTCCTTTCTTAGATGTTTGTGGTGCACATCCTCTCTAGAACGTGGCTGGCTATCTTAAAAAAAAACAAACCAATTTCTAAATGATGGAAAATCAGGATAGTGTGTGCAGGAAGATGACACCTTTAGCTTTACCATGAAGCTAAAGGAGTGGAGGGGGCAGGAAGGGATATCAGTTGCTCTGTTGCCCCCTCTCTCCTCTTCCTCCCGTTCCGGCACATTGTAGTCTTCACCTTCCTCCCAGGCACCCTTTCTCCTAGTCCAACGCGTGCTCAGTTGCTGACATGTGACTTCTGGCTTGTGGGAGGAGCATCACAAGTGGGCTTGTGGGCTTACCCTGTAACCACCTGGGTGAGTGGTGTGATGTCCCTGGACCTTGGTGTCCCGCCTGACCTGTCTTCTGGAGGGATCAGTTTTGCCTTAGAAGTTGTTGCCGTTGAGGATAAACATCTGAGGACATACAGGCGAAGACTTTCTACATGTTCAGTTCAGCTTCAGTGAACTTGAGTGTGCAAGCCCTTTCCCCCTCCCCTTCGGAATGCTTCCTCCCTCATTAACATGACTCCCCCCCCCACACCCCCACACCCCCCGCCCCCTGAGCTTCCTCACTAGCCTTGCCAGTGGCTGCCCTCATCCCATCCCATGCAGACAGTCCTTGAGCTCCGGGATCAAGACAGACATACTTGCCCAGTTAAGCTAAACTACTGGTTGGTTTTAAGATGTCAGGGGGATGTTTTTGGTTTAAAGTGCAAGGTTTAAACATAATCTTAGGGTCTTTAAAGTAAGTCAACAAGTATAACAAAAGTTCCACTTCAACATGTGCAAGCCTATTCTAGGCAAACTGTGTTTACAGAAGGAGTGGATGTATGGAGATAAGAACTGAGACCAGGGTTTATAGGAGAGGTGAGAGTGGGATCTAGGGAGGGTGAGGGGCCAGGGGAGCAAGCAATGGATGTGGGAGGGGGAAGGGAGCGCTAGAACTGATGGCGATTGCGCAACTCACTTTAAAAGTGATTTAACCACAGGGGCGTGAAAAAGAAAGTGCTCTAAGACTGATTGTGGTAATGATTGCACAACTTATCTTGACATGATTGAACTATTGAATTGTGTGATATGTGGATTACGTGCCAACAAAAATGTGTTCATGCGTGTCTCTGACCAGTGGATGGCTGCAGACAAGACTTCTCACTAATATACTGTTCTTAATCTCATTAGGATAACTTAAAAAATGAGTCCAATTAAAACAGAGCTGTATGAGGGGGTATCTGTGGGAACTCTTAAATTCACAATAGAGAGCCCTCTCCCTGGGGGACTGACAACAGAAAAGTGGATGAAGGGACACGTCGGACAGTGTAAGACATGACAAAATTATGATAAATTATCAAAGGTTCATGAGGGAGGGGGAAATGAAGAGCTGATACCAAGGGCTCAAGTAGAAAGCAAATGTTTTGAGAATGAGGATGGCAACAAATGTACAAATGTCTCGACACAATGGATAGATGGATGGATTGTGATAAGAGTTGTACGAGTCCCCAATAAAATGATTTTTAAAAAATTCACAACAGAGGTCAGCTCAGAAGTTTATGGTAGCTATTTGAGAGACTTGAAAAGAGTCACATTCATAGATTTTCACCAATGAGATGGGACCTTTATGAGGACTTGTTACGGAAATGTTTTAAGAAATTGGAAAACAACATCGTGGGAAGGAAAGGCTGGAGGGCTGTGCTAAGGACGTTTTTTCCATCATGACAATGTATTTGCTCGTTCTTTCAGGCTGCCCTTGATCCGTTCCTTGGGAAACCCTAACCCGTCTACCCTACAGCCCTGATCTTGCCCCTCCAGGCTTCTTTTTGTTCCTCACACGCAAAGAACATTTGAAAGGAACACAATCTTGAGTTCCTTGAAGAACTCAAGAACTATCATCCTGATGGGCACATCAAAGGATGCCAAATTATTTGGGGAAGAGTTTGAGAAATGGAAACACAACCTTCGTAATGGAACCAACAGACGTAGAGGATCTATCAAGAAATGATAGCTTCATATTTTGAATTTTTTTATTTAATAAAGGTCTTTGCTTTTGTAAAAATGCTCTTTAACTTACCATCATACTTTCTAAAGAAAACTACTGGAGGTAATAGAAGAATTCAACAAAGCAGCCAGATGCAAGGTCAACACACAAAAATCACTTGGCTACCTCCATACTAACAAAAAGAAGTTTGAACAGGCAGCCAGGAAAGCAGTATCATTTACAGTAGCCACCCCAAAGATAAAATACTTCGGAATAAATCTAATGGGAGATGTAAAAGATTTATTTAGTTTCACAAAGGAAACTACAAAACACTACTACAAGAAACCAAAAGAGACCTATATGGAAAAACGTACTATGCTCATGAATAGAAAGACTTACCTTTGTGAAAATGTCAATACTACCCAAAGTGATCTGTAGATATATAAAGTAACCGTGATTCAAATTCTAATAGCATTCTCTAGCAGGATGGAAAAAATAATCAACTTTATGTGGAAAGGAAAGAGTCACTGCCTACATAAATCATTATTGAAGAATAAAGTAGGAGCATTCACACTACCTGATCTCAGAAACCACTACTCAGACATTATATAATCAAAACAGCCTGGTACTTGCTACAATGACAAGACCAATAATTCAGAACCCAGACATAAATCTATCAACCTGTAGAGGGCTGATCTTAAACAGGGGCAAAAAATTCACTAGCTAGGGAAGAGACAGACTATAACAAATGATGCTGGCCAAACTGAATGTCTATCTGTAGAAAAATGAAGCAGGACCCATACCTCATGCCATACACCAAAACTAAATAAAAATGGTTCAGAGACCTAAATATAAAACCTAAAACTATCATGATCATAGAAGAAAGAAATAGGGACATGCAAGGGACCCTAATATATGACATAAATAGAATATCAACCATAACTAATAATGCAGAGACATTAAATTAATGGGATTAAATTAATGGGATCTAAGGATGAACACTTTTGCTCAAAAGAATTCTTCAAAAGGGTGAAAAGAGAATCTACGGATGATGACATATTCAACCAGGGTCTAATCTAAAATTGATAGAAAACTTCCGTCTCCACGATAAAAAGATAAGCAATCCAATCTTCAAATAGGCAAAGGATATGAACAAGCACTGCACCAAAGAGAACAGTCAGTGGATAACACATGAAGAAATCCTTGTGATCATTAGCAATTAGAGGCGAATCAAAACGACAATGAGATAGACTGTCTTATTTTGACAATGGCACTAATTAAGAAACAAACGAACAAAACCCATGGAAAATACTGATGGGGAGGTGGAAACTCGTGTATACTACTATTGGGAATGCTAGATGGTACGCCCACCATGGGAAACACTGAGCCACTTCCTTACAAGCATGAAATAGAAATTCTACATGATCAACCAAGCCTCCCCCTACGCATACACATCCCCTAAAGAACGAGGAGTCACAACATAGACACATGCACAGTCATGCTTATGCAGCATTAATCACATTGGCAAAAATACAGTCTTAATAATGTCATTTAAGTGTCCAGCAAGAGATGAACGGATAAACAATCCGTTGTACAGACATATAATGGAATACTACACAGCCACGAAGAATACCGATGAATCCGTAAGACATCTCCAATCTGGGTTAATTTGGAGGACATTATGCTGCGTGAATTCAGTCCATCACAAAAGGACAAACATTGTATGAGCCACTATTAATTAAAAATAAAATGGACATACAGGAAGGGGGGAAAACATTATTTTGATGTTTTTTCAATGTTTGATGAGAGGAGCAAAATACAGCTGCAGGGTAGAACTGCCATTGTCGGTTTCCAAGACCGTAAAAAGCCCTGACCTTGGAGTTAGAGCCCAACAAGGAACCACCACGCCTCCAGGGCTCCTGAAATAAGGGTGAAGAGAAAAGGCAGTGCGCAATAGGAGGGAAGTCAGCAAGTCAGCACGTTGTGACCCAGCAACGGAAGACTCAGAGGAATAGAATGAAGGGCGACTGCAGTGACCAGCGTCACGTAGACAATCCTGCAACATCAGTTTTAGCAAACAATACTTTATGAATGGATGCATAGGTAGGTAGGTAAGCTAAGGAAGCATGGGAAGAGATAAGGGAGCAAGTCCAACTTCAGATATAGGTTTGGCGATGGCTCTTTCTATGTGCATCCTTGTAGGGGCTGCATGTGTTTTAACGTAGACCACAGAGCACACAACGGCATTGTCATGGAAACGGCTCAGACCTAACCCAATACCTCATGGGATGAAGTTCACAAGGCATGCCCATCAACTCGGGGCAAATAGATGTCAGCTGGCACAACACAGCTCACGAAGATAATATTCTGTGTCCTACTTTGGTGAGTACCATCTGATGTCTTAAAAGCTTTCAAGTAGCTCTATAAGATACAACTGTTGGCCTCTTCCCGTCCAGAGAAAAGGAGAGTGAAGACAACCAAACACTCCAGGGAGCAATTGGTTTGAAGGACTAATGGGACATAGGAAGTACAGTCTGCAGGAACCTGAGACCAGAAGAACTAGATGGTGCCCAACCATGATTATCAACCTCTCTGACTGCAGTCACATCAGAGGGTCCTGGGTAGAGTGGGAGAACCATGTACTGCAAAATACAAAAAAAATACCAAATTTACTGACCTGACCCGTTTTGAGAACCTCAAGACTATGGCTCTCTCTCGTGCAGTCTGACTGGGAGCTGAGCTCATTTCCGGAGATTACCTTTCAGATAAACAATCGGGCCATTAAATAAACAGTCACATCCAGGAAGAACATGTTCCTGAGATCAGTCAGTTACATGAGATCAAAAGGACAGTATTTCCCCAAGAATAGAAATGAGAAGGAATTCAAATTAGAGAAAATGAGGAACTCAGAGTGAGAAATGAGGACCGAGCTGACACAATAAAGGAAATATAACCAATGGATTGAACAATGGATGTACCAACTAGCAAATGCAAACTAATATTTTCTGTAAGCTTTCACCTAAAGCATAATAATAATAACAAGACCCTACAGTTTTTTTGGGGAAAAAATTATGTCAGAGTAATAGTTTCAGGAATTCATCCAGTCCCAATGTCTTCAGAAAATCTGGAGTTGACAAGAATTTTAAATTCTGGTACATTTTCTCCCCTTTTGATTAGGGCTCTGCTGTAGAATCTTTTCTCAAAACCTTCAACACATGGTAGCATGTAGTTCTTCTGGTCTTGTGATAAAGGAGACAATTAGTTATTCCTGAAAGCAATTAACCTCACATTCCATTTCCTTCTTTAATTCCAACTTCTTTTTCCTCTGTTGCTCCAGACAAGTAGAGATCCATTTTCCCTCACTGAGGCTAAAGCTCTGGAGCACAGGTTATCTAGTGGGTTCTGCAAGGTCACCAGTTTGAACCCACCAACCGTGCTGTGGGAGAAAGATGAAGAGATCTGCCCCTGTTCAGCCTCAGAAATGTAAAGGGAGTTCTACTCTGAAGTCGAATAGGAGTCATATTTGACTCCGTAGCAGTGGGTGTTTGTTATATGTGCATATGTGTACAGACGTGCATGTGTATGCACATGCATTTGTTATAGTTGTGTTTACATGTGTGCACATACATGCATGTGTGTGCATTTATGCATATGTGCACATGTGTTCCATGTGTGCGTATCCACACACACATATGCACACGTGTGCATGCATTTATGTGCATGCACATGTGTGTTCTATGTGTGTACATCCACTTATATGCACGTATATGCACATGTATGTGTGTATGCATTTATGTATATGCACACATGTGTTCTGTGTGTGCATGTCCACTTATACACATGCACATGTATGCACATGTGTGTCAGTGTACACATATAAAGACAAATGGATCTGTCTAGAAGAAATACGGCCAGAATGCTCCTTAGCGGCCAGGATGGCAGACTTCCCTCGCACATATTTTGGTCATGTTGTCAGGAGAGGCTGGTCCCTGGAGAAGACACCGTGCCCGATAAAGTCGAGTGACCCTCAAGCAGGCGGACTGACACAGTGGCTGCAACAGTGGGGCTCAGCTATAGGAACAGCTGTGAGGATGGTGCAGGACCAGGCATAGGGTTGTACACAGGATGCATAGGGTCACTGTCAGTCAGAAGAGACTCGATGGCACCTAACAACGAATAGATACATATATGTGTGTATATACATACAATCTACACACGTATGTATGTATGTGCGTATATGTATATATACATGTAACTACACAGAGACAGATCTATTTGGGGTCAAATGATGAAGTTCTGACTCACCGTCCTTCCGATGTCCTTCATTAGGAGTTACAGAGTGCCATCTCGTCCACAGGAGTCAATCCCAGTGGTCGGCAAGCTGGGTGGGTTGTGGCTGGAGGAGAGGAAAGGAGCTCTGCCCCTGGGCCCCAGGCCTGGCTGCACCCCGGACACCCTGCATTGCCCAGAGGACCCACAGTTTACTTCCACGAGAAGCACCACTCCTGGCGAGACGGGCCTTGTTCCTCCAACAGAGCCATCCAAGTCAGCTTTGGCTGGGGCTCCCGGGTGCTATTGGTGAGAGCACAGAGGCTGCGTCGGGTCTCGGGGGTTATATGATTGCCAAGGGGGTTCAGGCCCCGGCTGGTGCCTTCAGCCGTGTTCATGGAGCCCTGCGGCCTGCAGGGCCGCGGTTACGTATCACATGGAGGGCCCTCTGCTTCTCCACGTTCTCCTGCTGGGACAAGGGAGCTTCTGAGAGACAGCTCCAGGTAGAGACTGGAACAGGTCTCGAGCTCCCTTGACCAATGCACCTTTCTCCAGAAACTGTTCATGCCGGGCCCCAAACTGCTGGTTCTCAATTTCCCTGCTCCTTCCCTCTGGCTCTGAAGCTCCAACTGCTCCCAGTTACTGTGGAAATTGGGGTCCTTTCTTCCTGCGAGGAAGGAGGTCTGGGCTTCTAGGCAATGGGTGTATGGGGACAGAGAGAGAAATCACTTCCTTCAGTAGTTCTGGGCACTATGCCACCTACCCCCCACCCCACCCCTCCTTCTAAAGGGCCCAGAGAAATACATCTCTCATGGTGTCGTCTCCAGTCTCCACGCACAGAGCAGAGAGGAATGATTTCCCATCTTCTCGCGCCGACGCTGGGCCGGCAGCACCTCCTGGGGCTGAAACATGCAGCACTCTTCTCCCTCCATGTGTCCACCCCATCTGTCAGTGTGTCCTACGGGGGTAGCTTTGTGTGGCTTCAACTCAGGAAGCTGTCCACTGGTAGTACCGATAATAGCCGGGTCATGAATGGTAGACAAGCCCTGATGGAACTTCCAGACTAAGACAGACCAGGAAGAAAGGCCTGGCGTTCCACTTCTTAAAGTCTCAGGCTGAGGAGGATGGGACTGATGACTGGTGAAAGACATCAGGTTTGACTAAGTGGAGGGTCAGCTAGGTCCAGGGAGATCCTCAGCCAGATGCTCATGGCACCAAGGAGGGACTGACCCCTGCATGCCAGTGAGCGTGAAGATGGGCAGGACCGGGCAATGTTTCGTTCTGTGAGACATCGGGTCACCACTGGTTGGGCCAACTCCACGGGGACGAGGGGCGTGTGTGCGTTAGCTCTGACTGCATGCTTCCTGTGTGCGCCATGCTCCGTGGGCCCCCTGTGGGGACACACATCTGTGCACGCTTCCAAGTGTGGCCACGAGGGCTTCACCTCACCATCCACCCGGACCAAAGTGAATCCATATTCCAATAATCGACAGCAGTTGGGGCTTTGGGGAGGACAGGAAGGGTGAGTGGGGCCTGGGGACAGCTGGAATCAAGAGGCCTCTCACCCTGCTGCCACGCACGTGGGCTCCCACGTGCTTCCTCTGGCAGACCCTCATGGGTTCTGGGAGCCACAGATAGCCCCAGCTCCAGCCTACAGCCCATGGATCTGCTGGGCAGTGGACATGAGCCACGCTGCCAGGGAAGGCGGGGGCTCCTATTTATACCTCCTAATGGGGGGCTGATTTAGAGGGCCTGTTCTTGCCATCGTGCATGCGCCTTTGAATAATGCATTTTGCCTCAGCCCTTAATAATGCTGGAATAACGAATGACTTTGTGTCCCAGCTCAGCCTCAGGGCTCTTAATCCACCCAGACCCGGTGGCACGTGTAACTTGTGACATTGGGCTAGCAAGGAAAATTCCATCTCGGCGAGGAGAAAGGAGCATAAATTCCACGGGAGATCTTGCAGGCCAGAGAAGGAACATCCTGAACCATGACACAGTGCTAGCCGCAATTGCTCTTGATTGAGCACCTACTGTGTACCCGGAGCCCAGGTGGCACAGGGCTGGCTGTTGGCTGCTACCATAAGGTGGGCAGTTGGAGCCCACCAGCTGTCCCGTGGGACAAATGGCCTGGGAATGTGCTGTCAGAGAGAATGCAGCTTAGGGACCCCTATGGGGCCGTCTGCTCTGTCCCACAGAGCAGCACCCACATACCAGGTAGTCACACCTGGCTCATCAGAATGCTCCGGATAAGCCAGAGAAGACGGGCATTCTGGGGATTCTGAAAGTGCTCACCCCGGGGGAGGGTGTGAAATGCAAATGGGGTGTAAGAACAAAAGAAGGGGCCATGGACAGATTGAAACCAGTCACCATCCAGCTGGTTTCCGTTCATGGTGACCCCCTTGTACCTGAGCAGAATGGCCCAGCAACTTTTCCTGGCTGGTTTCTTAGAAGTGGATGCCCAGCACTTTCTTTTTAAAAAATTTTAAATTAAAGAATCATTTTATTGGGGGCTCTTACAGCTCTTATAACAATCCATACATCAATTGTATCATGCATATTTGCACATCTGTTGCCATCATCATTTTCAAAACATTTACTTTCTATTTGAGCCCTTGGTATCAGCTCCTCTTTTCCTTCCCTCCCCTATCCCACCCTCATGACCCCTTGATAAAGTATAAATCATTATTGTTTTCATATCTTACACCATCCACTGTCTCCCTTCACCCACGGTTTCTGTTGTTCATTCTCTTGGGGGCGGGGAGTTATGTATCGATCATTGAGATTGGTTCCACCTCTCTCCCCTCTCCCCTTCTGGTATTGGTACTCCCATTCCTGTTCCTGGATTCCATGTGTTGTGAGCGCTTATCTCTTATCTGTACCTGTGCACATGCCCCAGTCTAGCCTGCAGTGAGCAGGACTGGAGTCATGATAGTGGGGGGTGAGGAAGCCTCAAGGAACCAGAGGAATATTATATGCCCTGGTTGACTCATCCCTTCCTTATGACCCTTCTGTGAGGGGATATCCCATCGCTACAGATGGGTTCCGGGTCTCTGCTCTAACCCCCATTGTTCTCAACAATATGGTGTTTGTTTGGGGTCTTCTGATGTCTGTACCTGATCCCATCGACACAGCATGATCACACAGGCTGGTGCACTTCTTCTGTGTGGGCTTGTTGCTTCTTTGCTAGATGGTCCCTCGTTTAACTTCAAGCCTTAAGACCCCAGACACTATCTTTTTTGATAACCTGGCACCATCTGCTTTCTTCACCACATTTGCTTATGCACCTCTTTTGTCTTCAGCGATCGTGCCAGGAGGGTGAGCATCACAGAATGCCAGGATGTTAGAATCAAATGTTCTTGCATTGAGCAGAGACCCAAAGTCCGTCTGAGGTACTTCTTGGTGAGCTTGAGTTTCCAACCCTTAGGTTAACAGCCAAGCATGCCCTACACAGGGAGGAATCTAGGAACAGATGACATGCTCAGTATAACGGCTTTCAAACCAACATCTTTATCGCCATTTTATGCACAAAGAAAGAGTCCTAGGGGAGAACTCGGGGTGCAAAGCCAGATCAGTCTGACTCCAGAACCCAATTCCCTCATAAACTCCCCCCTCCTTCTCTTTTACCTTCTCTTCCTCCCTTACTGCCATAGAGTTGATTCTAACTTGCAGTGACCCTATAGGACAGGGTGGACCTGTCCCCTGTGGGTTTCCGAGGCTGTCAGTCTTTACAGGAGCAGAATACCTCATCTTCCTCCTGCAGAGTGGCTGTGGTGTCCAGCCATGCCGCCACCAGGTCTCCAAGCTGGGAAGTACTGTATGTCGTGGAGACTAGGGGCATTGGCTGGCTGTGGGGCTGTGTGGAAGTCATGCCCTTTCCCATCTGGGTCCGTGTCCTTGTCTAACCCCATTGCGCTGCAGGGCTGGCCGAGGGTCTGGGCGCGTGCCAGTCACTCCCTCACCCCCCGTGGAGTCCTGTGACCTTCCTTGAGCCAGTTCACATCTCCTTGGCCTCGCAGCTGCCCCTGGCCATTCCCCTTCATCTGCGGGTGTGTTCTTTGGATAATAATTGTGTGAGATGACTTACCCACCGGTTTATCGCTTACCAACTCCCCCCAGTCTCAGCGGGTGAGGCCCAGAGTTAATGATTGCCAAGGTAAGGATTCTCATGAATGCAAGTTGTCCACGGAGCAGGGTGCAGCCAGTCACCTGGAAGGGCACCCTGAGCTAGCTAGCCTGCGGAGACCTGGGGTTGGGGGCAGGGCAGGGCCCTGGGTCTCAGCCTGCTCTCTGGGCAGTCCTGCGCTGAGCTCTGCCTTCTTGCCTCTTGAATTCAGCTCCTGGCTCACCGCCTACATACCCAGCAAGGCCGTTGTGCTGAAGGGAGCCGCCTCCCCTGAGATGCTGCCCCCTCCTCGGGTGACTACATCCAGAGGCTCTCCTCCAGGAGGGGTCCTGGACACCCATGCTTGGAGCCCTCTTGGAACTCTGAGCCTGGGGGACGGTTCCCCAGTGTGCTGGGTACTGCTGCACATGGTTCTGGGGATTCACCAGTGGGCAAGGTGGGAACCTCCCTCCCAGAGGGGTGTCTCCATTCCAGAAGTCTCCATGCTACTTGAAGTGCAGCGGGGGTGCCAGAGGGGGGTTGTTGGTGGGCAGAGGAGAGTGGGGATGTGGGCACTGGGGTCTGAGGACGCAGGACTGACTGCAGACTGGATAGCGAGCTGGAATTGTCTGGGCAAATAAGGACTGTGGGCAAGGGCACCCAGCTACACAGAGGACAAGCGGAAGCCTGATTCGACGGTGGACTGTGGCATTCAAAGTACCTGGTCTGACTGCGCACCCACATTTTTCCTGGGATCCCTGTAGGCTCTGGATTCGTACTCATAAAGTCCTGGTTCATTTGGAGGTTCATGTGGGTTTGGGACTTATTACTGACGAACTTTCCCAGGCCCTTGCGTCCACCCTTATTTTCAGTCCTCTCCCCAGAATCAGCACCCTGACATTTTTCAGGGAGGGAGTTCAGCATCATGGAGAAGACCCCGGCAAGACAGGGACAGTGGCCCCCATGGACTGAGCTCATACTGCCTACCTGAAGCTCTTGTCTGGAGTCCTGTCTGGTCCCTGGCCCTCCTGGCCTCCTCTAGCCTTGCCATCACCAGGCAATCACCTTTCCCCCCAAAGTCTTGCCTGGTCTCCCCTTTTCCCTCCTCTGTCCAGCAGCCTTCTTTCCACAGCTGGTCAGCCTTATCTCAGACTTCCACATTTCTAATCAGATTCGCAGCCCAGCAGCCCAGACATTTCCTTATTGGGGCTGGGGAGACTGCTCTGAGTGGCCGAGGCCTGAACTCACCTACTGACCACCCGGCTGGATGCCAGCCTTTCCCAGTCTTGCCAGAGGGGGACTGCCTGCTTCTCCCCATACTCACCGTTGCACCCTGCGAGTTGGGAAGTACAGGGGAGGAAAGAGCCAAGTTGGCACCAGGCACCCTGGCTTTGGGTCTGCAGGGTGCAGTGCCGATTGGCTCTGGGCTCAACTTTAGGGGCTGCAACCCTGGCGGTGCCACCTGGGCCCTCCCTGCCCCCTGTGAACCCTCCACAAGCCTGTATGAGCTGAGTGGGCTCAGGGACCGGTCCCTGGGAAAGCTCCCTGGTGATGCTCTTGTATTTCGGGGGTGGAGGGCCACTGGACCAGCTGCGAAGTACTCGGCCAGTTTGTGGAAATGGTTATTCCGTGCTGGACCGAGGAGCCCCACTGGCACCTGGGTTAAGCACAAGCATTGGGTTACTAACCCAAAGGTCACTGGTTAGGGACAACCAGCCACTCTGTGGGCAGCAGAGGAGACAGTCGGCTTCCATAAAGATCTACAGACTTGGAAATAGGGGCATGTCTACTCGGTGCTGTGGATCCAGCCATGGAATCCACTTGACAAAGGTGAATTTGGTTTGGTTTGGGGGGTCGTTATCTGGCTTTCCTTTTCATGAACAACCAGGATGGTTTTACTAGGCATTTCACCTACCACCAAAGTCAACCTCCGTATGACCTGAGAAGAGATTCAGATCAGTCCCTCACAAAAGAACAAATATTGATTGTTTGACTCTGCTGACACACATGGAATAGACGAGGACGTTCAGATCACTGTGTTTGGGGCTGCCGGGGGCCGGTGGAGGGAGCAAGGGTGGCACGCTTAGGGGACACCGAACCTCTGTTAAAAAAGTCAAAAACCAAACTCAATGCCCACTCATAGGGCGTCTATAGGACAGGTGGCACTGGAGGTTTCCACGACTGTGACTGTTTACAGAAGTAGACAGCCCTGCCTTTCTCCCGCGATTGACTGGTGGTTCCAAACAGTTGTGACCTTGTGGCTGGCAGCCCAATGTGTGACCAGGGATCTTGTGATCTTGTGAAGGGTGATGGGAATGGTGGATGGGGGAACTTGATCCTACTATATGTCCCGGGATTAATATGGGAAATTCAGCAACATCTAGTGGATGGGGGAACTTGATGCTACTATATGTCCCGGGATCGATACTTGCGAAGATTGTTGAAGTGGCAAATATATCTTTTAAAAAATCAGTGGAACCAAACTTTGGATCAAACTATGAATTTATAATATTTTAGAAAACATCAAGGAAATGGAAATGGATAAAAATAGCATTTTCCTGGTATCTCCTGTTGGCAGATAAAATAAATGACTATTCAAAACATTGAGATCTACACCGTTCAAATGCACAAAATTAATTTGTCTTGAGAAGTTGAAGGGTACCTCATTTTTGACCCCTTTTAAAGCAGGCAGAAAATCAAAGTATGTTAGCGATATTATCATGTCGTGAGTTGTTTTTTTTTTAATGTTTTGGTTTGTTTTTCCCTGTAAAAATTCCTAGAAAAAAATTTCCTGACTCGACTTGAATTGGCGAATGGTAGAGAGATGTGCTTGAGATAACTTCAAATATTTTCCACTGACAAGCTCTTTCAACTTCTCCCCCCACCCACATCCCCCATCCCCCAGCCTAGGGACTGCAGTCTTTTATTTATAAGGCATCGTTGTTTTTGCTTCTAAAGCATTTCCGGTGTGTCTCTGAATTATTGAGATGTCGCTTGTTCAGATGGGGATTCTGATTTGGCTGCCTGCATCAGGCAGTCCGCACGTTTGGAAAATCTGTAAACGGAGGTGGCTAATTGTAAGGTCAGTTGTTCAAAGCCCCAAGCCACTCCTTGGGATAAAGATGAGGCTGTCTGCTCCTGTAAAGCTGGGAAGCTTTCTAGAGGGTCGCTATGAGTCGGAGTCAATTTGATGGCCGTGGGTTTGGGTGACTTATTACCATACAATATCTGAGAAGACATAGTTCACTGGTCAGATTGGTTCCTTGTTATGGTTTTTGTTTCCTTGTAAAAACACACAAAACTGGGGAGCAGAGCATGGATATCCATATCTGGTGTCCACAATAGTCAACTCACAGCCAGATTTGTGCCGATCGCCTTCCTGCCCTGCCCTCCCACCCCACCTGGATTATCTGAAATAACAAGCTATAATCACTTGGTCACTTCAGCCTGTGTCTCTCTTGCTGTCAAATCAGTCCCAGCTCAGGAGGAAACCACGCATGTCCGAGTAGAACGATGCTCCGTGGCATTCCCAATTGCTGGGTTTTCAGGAGAATGCCAGGCTTTTCTTCAGAGTTTGTTCTGTGTGGACTCAAACCACCAATCTTTTGGTCAGCACGTGAGCACCACCTACAGACACCTCTCTAAGAGTAAAGAGCTCTTGAAACAAACCACGGGACCATTCTCACACCTTAGAAGAGATCATCCCCACCATTATCTTAAAATCCTCGGGTGCAGGGTTCAAATTTTCCCCTTCAGACACTCGCTGTGGTTGCTTGTCATCTGAGGTTTTGCATCTTCTAAAACTCTGCTGAGAAATGGGGGGACACCGATGAGAAGCAGCTGTGTGGGCCCTAAGGCCCACGGAGAGAGCATGGCGGCCCCAGGATGGGAAGACGGTGGGGACTGCGCCAGACCCTGCTTTGTGGTTCAGAGGGAAGTAGGCAGCACAGATCATCCCACCTTTCCACCAGCCCCCAGGACATGGACTGTAACCTGGTGCCCAGGGTGCCACAGACAGAGCCGTGAGAAGACAGTTCACCCTGCCTAATGGCAGCCAGGGCCCTGGCACTTCACCATGCCGTTAGCAAGTACAAGGATCTAGACCAAGTGCAGTGGGATTTGGAGGAGGGAGGATGCTCGTTTTTCACCAAAGAGCTGAGTCAGTTGAATCTTGAAGAATTCTCAGCAACATGAAGTGTCTTCATCTGGGCGAACAGCAGGAGCAAAGGTAGGGAGGTGGGACAGTCCCTAGTGAGTAAGGAGAAAGGTGTGAGATTCATGGCAGGTGAGAAGGAGATGAGATATGGGGCTTGGAGACCATCTCAAATAGGGCCTTCTAGAACTTTGTCGAGAAGACCCTGTGGCTTCCTTGTTCAAGCATCAAGTATGGAGGGGGACAATAGAACCCTGCGGGGCCTTGCCTGAGCAATGAGGAGCACTTTGGGGCCCGGAGCCCTGCCTGGAGCCCTATCGCCTGAGGAGACCAGGAGCCTATGAGGGCAGCCTGACTCCGGTTGCATCTCCATGAAAGTAGCTTTGCTCCAACCTCGTCTTTTGTGATGACCGATTTAGGAGAACAGCGTGCGGCTGGGAGATTCTGTCTCCTGCTCGGGAAGAGTGCTGCTGGAACTGTTGCGATGTTGAACACAGCTTACCAGGACAGCGCGATGGGCAGATTTCAAGTGTACTAGTGATTGTCTCGTTTCAAAAGAGATGAAATATTGATTGATGACAAGCCTCATTCTGGACGTCCATCAATTTCCTGCACGGACAAAAATGTCGACAACATTCTTGCACTTGGACCATTGAAGAGATGGGGACGTTACCTGGACTCATATCTTGGAGCTCGGTTCAATGAATATTTAACGGAAGGTATGGGAATGAGAAGGGTCGCTGGGAAATCTGTGTCTGGGGTTCTGACCGCAGGAACAAGAGTGTCAGGGGGAAACATGCCGTGCTTTGATAGAACCACTCTGAAGCAGCCGGACTTTTCCCAGGATCCTTACTGGTGACGAGCATGGTGCTATTCCTAAGACCCCGAAAGCAGACATCCATCAAGCCAGTGGAAGACACGCTCATTGCCTCACCCAAAAAAGCTCATCAAGTGAAATCAAAGATCAGGACGATGCTCATTCGTTGTTTGTTGTGAGGGGGATAGTGCATTTGGAGTTTGTTCCACCAGGCCAGAGAATTCATTAAGCTTTCTCTTTAGAGTATTCATCAAGCTTTCTCTGAAGAGATTGCGTAACAGCGTGTGAAAAAAAGGCCTGATTTGTGGCAGACAGGGCACTGGTTTTGCCACCACGACGAGGCACCTGCTCACGCAGCCACTTCAGTGCACCACTTTTTGGCAAAAAACAATGTGCCGCTCTTGGCCCATGTACCTTACTTACTTGTCCTTGGTCCATGTGACTTCTTTTCGTTTCTGTGAATTAAGAGGGACATGAAAGAAGAGCGATTTGACAACATAGAAGAGGTGAAGGGGAAAATGAGGGAGATGCTGTCAGCCGGCCAAACAGATGAGTTTGGAAAACATTTTCAAGAATGGAATTGGAGATTTGACAAATGGATTAAGAAGTGTAATGGAGAGTAATTTGAAGGTGGTAAAGTTGTTTTATTTAAATAAATAAATAAATGCATAGCTTTGAAAAAATCAGTTTTTTGGTGGGGGGGGGCGACCCTAATTTGCTTACAGATGCTGACCTCTCCAAAACTTCCAGTGCACAGCACTCCTGTGCACCCCCACCTTCACCCACACTGGTGCCCAGAGAGCCCCTCCAGCCGTGAACCCATTGTCTGTTGAGTCCATGCTGACCTGTGACAGCCCGTGCAGTGCAGGATGCGGTTTTCCTGGCTGTCTTGGCAGGCCACCCGGCCTTTCTTCTGTGTTGCCACTGGGTGAGTCCAGACCAAACCTTTCTGTAATGGTTTTCTCTGCGTGAGCACCCTTCCAGACACCAGCTTTGCCCTGTGCATGAGATGAAGGCTTACAGGTCATCGGTTTCTCCTATTCAGCAATGCCAGTGCTCACCCATTGCAGCCCTCCAGGTACCATCCCTCATCCCACTTCTTCCTGGGTTTCCTGTTCCCACTGTCCATTCATCCATGGTTTTTCCTTAGGTCAATGCTGCTGCCCTGTTGAGCTGAGATGGTTGACTATTCTAACACAGGAGTGAGTTTGGCAAACTAGAAGGGTGACTAAAGGTCTTAGTCTTGGGGGTCCCACCAGTATCCATCTGACCAGTAAGCCCGGGCTCTGTTACCATTTTTAAGTTTGTTCCACATTTCCCTCCCACTCTACCCAGGATCTTCTAATGGGGGGGGGGGGGGGCGGCTCCTTTCAGAGCAGTTAATAAGGATAGCTGGGCACCATCTAGTTCTTCTGATCTCAGGCTAGTGGAGATTGATGTGATCCTGGTTCATTAGTCCATTGGATTAATTCCTCCCACATGTCCTCTGATTTCTACCATTCTCCTCTCCAGACAGGGAGAGACCAATAACCATTAGATGGCTGCTCATGAGGTTTTAAGACCCCAGTCGCTACTCCCCAGTGCTCCCTAAAGTGGGAAATCCTGCCCTCTAGGGATACTGGAACAATCCAGTGGGGTGGTAAAAGTAGGTATCCATCTGTACTTTATCCTTAATTCCGATGCATGAATTCTTCTTTGCTCTTCCTTATCCAGTGTCCAACTTTCCTATGCATAGGAGGCAACTGAAAATACCATGACTTGGGGCACGTACCCCTTGACCCTCCGAGTGCCACTTTAAAGGGGTCTTGTGCAGCAGACTTACCCAAGGCAAATCATGGTTTGAACACTGGACTGCTCTTTCTGGAGCACTGACTGTGGATCCAAGGAGATGAAATCTTTGATAACTCCCGTCTTTTCCATTTATCATGATGTTATCAGTTGATCCAGTTGTGAGGCTCTGGGACTGATTGGGGTTGCCATCCTTACTGAAGGCAGCTATCTTTGACCATCAAAGGTGATTACCAGCAAGACCTCCAAGCCCTCTTCCCTTGAGGCTCATGGAAATGTGGTCGCTTTTCCGAATGCAGGAGCTATGATGCCTTAGGTCAGGCCCTGTTACCCTGAATGGGCCAGCACACCACCTCTTGTCCATTAGCACAACTCCGGATCATGTCTCAGCCACCGTGTGGTCCCATTGTAACTGGAAGCACCGTCACTTATCCAAGCAGCTTCCGACTGCCAGGATTACTTCCCATTGTTAGCTGCCCCGTGCCGTCAAGACTATCATTACATATTTAGTTGTTTGGGGCTGTGTGCAGGGATTGCCTGGTGGTAAATATTGAGAAGCGGCAGAGCCGAGACAAAGAAAAGCCCCAGTGCACACAGAGTCTGAAAACCAACTGGGAGCTCACCATGGCAACCTCCTGCCCTCCATAGAACGGGGGTAGACCATTAGCCACAGCTCCAGCCAGGAGGGGGGTCAGAGCCGAGGGTGACAGGTCTGTTTTCAAGTAAAGGTGAAAACCAGGGCGGGGGGGGGGGAGCATGCACGCAGGAGGGCGATGGCTTGGCAGCACATGGTAATCATATGTTTTAAAAACTCGCTGCTATCGAGCCAATCCTGATGTCTACACAATTTCTGAGGCTGTGAATCTTTAAGAGTGAGACGGTCTCTGAGTTTCCAAGATCGTAACTCTTTGTGGGAGTCGATTGCCTCATTTTCCTCTTGAGGGATGGCTGGTGGATTTGTACCGCTGAACTTGAGGTTAGCAGCCCATTGTTTGTCCAAACGACACTGCCACCAGGGCTCCCTGTAGGGTAATCATTGGCAACCGTTTATTGAGTGCTTAAGGATCCCTGGTGACTCAGTGTTTAAGCTGCTCCACTGCTAACCACAGGGTTGGTGGTTCCAGCCTACCAGCCGCTCTGCGGGAGAAGATGCGGCCGTCAACTGCTGTAAAGATTACAGTCTTGGAGACGCTGTGCACTAGTTCGACATGGAAACAACTCACGGGCAATGTTTTTTTATTGAATGATTCTTATCACTGGTAGATTCCATGGCTTTTCATCGTCATAAACTTCATTGATACCTTACTGTCCTCATCTGACGGAGACACAAACTCAGCATTAAATCGCTTAGGTCCCCCTCCCAAGGGCACAGGGAGCCCCGGTGGCCTAGCGGGTTGCATGATGGGCTGCTAATGGCAAGGCCAGCAGTTCAAAACCACTACCCTCTCCGAGGGAGAAAGATGAAGCTTTCTATTCCCGTCAAGAATGACAATCTTGGACACTAGCCGAAGCAGCTCTACTCTGTCCTGTAGGGTCACTATGAGTCAGACTCGACTCGAAGGCCGTGCGTTTGGTTTTTGTTGGTTCTCAGGTATTTCCAAGACTTTGAAAGTCCCCTCTGCTCCCATAAGTACTTGCAGTTTCAACTTTCCTCTAAGACTTGACAAATTTTTTTGTCCTCCCTACGTTTGGCCATTTAAAAAGATGAATTCTGTGACAGTTCTGTCACATCAACACCACCAAGTGTACAATTCAGTGGTGGCTGGCACATTCACGGGGTTGTACCCTCATCACCTCTATCCAGTTCCAGATTGTTTTCAGCTCTCCAAAGTAAAACCCCTCACCTTTCAAGTCAGCCTCCCCCCCGGCCCAAACCCCCAATCTTGGTTTCTCTTGTGCTGCTACCGTGGCCATGCCACAGGTGGCTTTAGCAAACACAGGATTTCCTCACAGAAGAGGAGGCTAGCTGGCTCAATGAGGGCAGCATCTCTAGGGGAAGTCTCTCGCTCTTCCTGTGCCATTGCTGACTTCTCAGCGTCCTCTGTTTCTTGGGTATCTTACGTGAGGGGCCTCTCTCCTCCTCTAACTGCTTCCTTGCTGCTTGCTTCATCTGCACGATTGGAGCTCAAAAGAGTTTGATGGAAACACGCCCTCGATGAGTGCTGCCTCGTTAGCACAACCAGACAGCCCATTCCCCAGTGCGAGTTAACAGGTCACAGCACATATTTGGCAGAAGACACAATTCAACCATAACACCTCCATCCCTGCTGTCGCTGAGCCCTTGGCTACCACCAATCAGCATTCTGTCTCATTGGATTGCTCTATTCAACCCACCCAAGCGCACTGCCATCGAGTGGACCCTGTCGGACAGGGTAGAACTGCCCCTGTGGGTTTCTGAGACTGTCACCCTTGGTGAGAGTAGAAAGCCTCCTCTTTGTCCCAAGGAGCAGCTGGTGGTTTCAAACTGCCAACCTGCAGTTACCAGCCCAATGTGTTGCCACGATCCACCTTATTTGATGGACGTGGGGCCATATGCTTATGCTTCTCTTGAGACTGGCTCACTCACTTATGGAGCCCCCTGGTGGCTCTGTTGGGTAGATGTTGGGCTGATAACCCCAAGATCAGTGTCCAAACTCACCTAGTGCCCATCTGGAGAAAGACAGACTTACAGTCTCAGAAGCGCTGAGGAGGCAGCTCGACTTTGCCCTGCAAGGTCTGTGTGAGCTGGAATTGATCCTGTGACTGAGCTTTTCTCACAAGGAGCCCTGTGGTGGGCTTGGGGGAGCGTTGGGCCACTTAGCCTCAAGGCTTGCTGAGTTAGAGTGGACACGATGGCCATGGCTTTGGACTTAGCATATCATTTGGAGACTCATCCATATTGTATCATGTATTACCACCTCATCCCCTTGTGTGGTTGGGTATAAGTATATTCCATTGTCTATCTATTCCTCTATTGATGGGAACTTGGACTGTGCCCACCTTTGAACATGCTATGAACACACGTGTAGATGGTCTCTGGTTTTTAAACTGCCAGCTGTGCTATTCTGTGCAAATCAAACTCACAGGTCTTGAATCTGCTCTTTCTTCCTTGCCTCCTTCATTGGGATCTGCAGCAAGCTCCAAGTACCTGCCTCCTGCTGCCCAGTCTGTCTGCGGAGACCCCTCATGTTCTTGGGGCTGAACCTGGCAGGTGTGATGGGGCTGGGGCACCTCGGAGAGCACACACCCCACTTGGAGTAGCCGCTCGGCTCAGCTGCAGCCAGTTGGTACCAGGCAGGCACTCGGTCCTGAGCTGTGCATCTTTGAATTTGTCAAGAGAAGCAGGAAGTCGGGGGTGTGTGTGTGAGGACTTTGGCTCTTTAAATCTTGGCCCAGTTTGATTCGCGGTTGTTTCTTCTTGCTGCTGTTAACACCTTACTCAAAAAAAACCCCACTGCCATCGAGTTGATTCTGACTCATAATCATCCCATAGGACAGAGACGAACTTGCCCTGGGGTTTCTGAGGCTGTAAATCTTTATAGGAACAGAAAGCCTCCTCTTTCTCCTCTGGAGAGGCTGGTGGATTCAAACTGCTTACTTTTCAATCGGCAGTTCACTGGGTCAGCCACTGATTCTCTTCATTGCACACTCGAGCTGTTGAGTCTATTTGGGTGCAGAGTAGCCCCATATAACACAGAAGATCTGCCCTCCGGGGTAGGGTATCCTGGTGACAGAGCAGTAGGATTGGGCTGCTCACTGCAAAGTCAGCAGTTTGAGACCACTAGCTACCCCTTCGGGAGAAAACCTGGGCTTTCTACTTCTGTAGAAAGTAGTGACAGTCTCAGAAACCCACAGGGCAAGGTCTACCTTGTCCTTTAGGGTTGTCTTCAGTTGGCATGGCCGCGTGGCAGGGAGTTTGGGTTTGGGGTAGTGTTGCTTAGGCCGGAATCTTTATGGGAGCAAACCACAAGGCTCTTCTCCCACGGAGCAGCCAGCAGGTTTGACTCACGGCTGAGGGCATGGCCATCAGCAGCAGGCCTCCTTTCAGGCCACTAGCCCTCCTTTACATGGTCTCTGCCTTCTAGTTTCTATTTCTCTAGTCCAGGTTGACTAGAGAAATAAAACCAGAGACACTCGTATGTGTGTGAGAGAGAACTTTATATCAAAGAGCAATTGCACATTAAGAAAACATCCCAGCCCAGTCCAGATCAAGTCTGTACGTTTGATAATACCCCAATTGTCCATATGCCTCTTTAGACTCACGCAGCCATGCAATGATGCTGAATGCAGGAAGATCACAGACCAGTGGGTGGTAAGTCTTGTAGATCTGGTGGTGGTGGAAGCATCTCAGCGCTGGCAGGGGTCTCCACGTGGCTCCTCCAGCTCCAGGGCTCTGGCTCCATCACTCTAGCTCCATGTAGCTTGTCAGTAGGAAGACAAAGCTGAGAGTCTGTCTGTATCTGGCCTCCAGTGAACTATTTGTCTCCTTTGCTGCTCCAAATGAGGTCATCAAACTGCGACCTGATTGACAGGCTAGACTCCACCCCTTAGCAAGTTGACAGGATATGATGTAACTGCCACAGGGCTCATCTCTGAGCCTCTCGGTGCAGACTGTCCCAGGACAGGGACGGCTTCTAGTCTGTCTCCTCTATTGACTAGACTAGGTTCTCTGAGGACATGGCGGTTCTGTCGAAGAACCCTGACCATCCAGGCAGAAGACTGGTCAGATCCCCAGTCACAGCACCTCATGCACAGTCACCACCCGCTTGCTGTCCGTGGGGGCTGTCGTGTTGCCATGAGTGGGTTTCTGTGTGGCTTCCAGACTCAGACAAACTAGGAGGAAAGACCTGGTGAACTACTTCGGAAGATCAGCCAATGAAAACTCCATGGATCACGGTGGTCCAATCGATAGCCAATCGTGGGGATGGCACAGGACTGGGTAACTCTTCATTCTGCTTCATTTCATGGTGTGGGGGTTCGCCATGAGTCAGGGGCCAACTCAGTATCTTCTAACAACAGCAGGTGGCTCCCTGACGCACTCTGATTAGGTGACACGGTGGCCTGACTTACGCCCCATGCCTTGGACCAGGCCTTGACTGTGATTGGCATCTGCTCACTATGTATCGACTAAATGCACGCCTTGAGGCTGGGTGTGAGGCTTCCGGGGTGACGCTGTCACCAATCTGCACGATGGGAGCTCAAAAGAGTTTGACGGAAACATGCCCTATTTCTGACTTCTCTGTGTCATCTGTTTCTTGGGTATCTTATGTGAGGGGCCTCTGTCCTTCGTCCCCCCTTCTGCGTGAGCAGGCTGAAGCAGTGTGAGGTCTGGGCCCTGCTTCCCAAGCAGAGGAGCTGGGAGGCCCAGGTATGGCTGGATGGCCTGTGGGGAAGAGAGGTGAGGGGACAGTGGAAGGAGATGTGGGGTGGAGCCATCGTGTCTGCTCGGCCCCTCCCCTCCCTGCCCACGCAGCAGCCTCCTTAGGGAAGTCGAGTGACCGAGCAAGCAAAGGGACTCATTAAAGAAGGAAAATCTACCCAGAACCACTCCCGCTTTGTGGGTTCTCCGCAAGGGAGCCTTGGGCCGCTCGCATGCCAATGCAGGCACACACTCTCAATGGCAGGAGCCAGAAGACACTGCACGCCTTCTGCTGAAGCAGCCTGGGGTAGGAGGATGCCCTGCTACACCCCCAAATCTGTGCATGCTGTTAGGTCTCATAGCAAAGAGGTATAGAGTCGCAGATGGAATCCGTTGCTAACCAGCAGACTTTAAACAAGATGATCCTGGATTCCCTGGGTGGGTCCAATGTACTCATCAGGGTCTTTTAGAGGGGAATGGGGCGTGCACAGGAGGAGGTCAGAGCCATGTGGAACAGACAGGACCTGCCACTGCAGCCTTGGACAACGGAGGGACCTGCCACAAGCCATGGAATGTAGGCAGTCTCTGGATGGAAAAAGCAAAAGAAAGCTATCCCATTATAGAGCTCTGTGGATGCCCTGATCTTTAGCTCAGTGGGATCCTGTTGGATTTCTGACTCAAGGATCTGTAAGATATTAAATGTATATTTTTTAAGCTACTGAGTTTGTGATGCGGTGTTGCGTCGGCAACCGGACACTAATCTAGAGTCCTAAGAGGGGATCCAGGACTTGCTTGCACCCAAGTTGCCCCTCCTGCCACCCATGCCCTGCCTCCCCTTCCCAAAATGACAGATTCTTTCTCATTCCTTAAACTCCTTTTTAAAAAAAATAATTTTATTTGGGGCTCGTACAATTCTTATCACAATCCATACATCCATCCATTGTGTCAAGAACATATGTACATTTGTTGCCATCATCATTCTCAGAACATTTGCCTTCTGCTTGAGCCCTTAATAGCTGCTGCTCATTTGTCCCCTCCCTCCCCACTCCCCCCTACCTCATGAACCCTTCATCATTCATCAATTATTATTTTGTCATATATCACACTGTCCGACGTCTCCCCCAGCCTTCTTCTCTGCTGTCCATCCCCCAGGGAGGAGGCTATACGTAGATTCTTGTAATCAGTTCCCTTTTTCTACCCCACATTCTCTCCACCCTCCAGGCATCGCCACTCTCACCACTGGTCCTGAAGGAGTCATCTGGCTTGGATTCCCTGTGTTTCCAGTTCCTCTCTGTACCAGTGTACATCCTCTGGTCTAGCCAGATTTGTAAGGTAGAATTGGGATCATGATAGTGGGAGGGAGCATTTAAGAACTAGAGGAAAGTTGTATGTTTCATTGTTGCTACCCTGCACCCTGCCTGGCTTATCTTTTCCCCACAACCCTTCAGTAAAGGGGTGTCCGGTTGGCTACCAATGGGTTTTGAGTCTCCACTCTGCACTCACCCACATTTACAATGATATGATTTTTTTGTTCCTTGATACTTGATACATGATCCCTTTGACAGTTCATGGTCACACAGGCTGGTGTGTTTCTTCCATGTGGGCTTTGTTGCTTCTGAACTTGACAGCCTTTTGTTTACCTTCGAGCCTTTAAGACCCCAGACGCTATACCTTTTGATAGCTGGGCACCATTAGCTTTCTTCACCACATTTGCTTATGCGCATGTTTTTCTTCAGTGATCATATCAGGAAGGTGGGCACCCATTGATATGATTTTTAGTTCTTTGATGTCTGATAACTGGTTCCTTCTACACCTCGTGGTCAGACAGGCTGGTGTGCTTCTTCCATGTGGGCTTTGATGCTTCTCAGTTAGATGGCCGCTTGTTTATCTTCCAGCCTTTAATACCCCAGACACGACATCTTTTGATCGTCAGGCACCGTCAGCTTTCTTCACCACATTTGCTTATGCACACATTTTTCTTCAGCAATCGCGTCGGGAAGGTGTGTATTCTGGAATGCCAATTTAATAGAACAACGTGTTCTTGCATTGAGTAAGTGCTTGAGTGGAGGTCCAATGTCCATCTGCTGCTCCTTAAGCTCCTTTCAAATGACATCTTCTCAATAAATCTTCCTCCTACTACATATCCCTCCCCCAAAGAAAGGTTACTCCTCTGAGAGGCTTCCATGCAACGTTGTTTTCATTGTTCCTGTAGCCTGTTACTACTTGGACCACTGGTTTGCATGTCTCCCATGTTCAGCAAGGTGTTCTCTGGAAGCTCAGGTTGTGATTTATAGCCCCACATTTCAGGCTCTCAGTAGAGTACCTGCCACACAGTACACCTGGTAAATGGACACATGGATGAATGGGTACATGGATGGATGAGTAAATGAATGTGTGGGTAGGTGGGTGGGTGGGTGGATGGATGGATGGATGGATGGATGGATGGATAGATGGATGGGTGGATGGGTGGGTGGGTGACTGTATGAATGAATAGGTGGAGGGGTGGGTAGATGGGTGTATGAATGAGTGGTGGATGGATGGGTGGATGAATGGGTGGGTGGATGGATGGGTGGATGAATGAGTGGGTGGATGAATGGATGGATGAATAAACGGGTGGGTGAGTGGATAAATAGATGGACTAATGAATCGTTACATCAATAAATGGATGGATGGACTGAATGAATAACTGGATGGTTGGAGGGATGGCTGGATAATGAAAGGCTGTATGCACTAGTGAACATAAATGGGCGGATGGACAAAGAATGAATTAGTTGGCTTCTAGGAGGTCAGTTAATAAGTTGTTATTGAGTCTCTTCTGTCCAAATAAATCCCAAGGCCTGTCTTCAAGGACACCATGGTGGAAACCAAAGCAACCACACCTCAAAGAATCAGAACAATTCACAGACAAGATGTAATCAAGCTAATTGTAATAATTACTATTTACAAAGCCACCACAGGCCAGGCCTTGTGCAAGAGCTTCTGTCAACTGTTCGTTTCATCCTCCTCCTGCTTACCATGTCGGTGTGCTTACTGCGCCCACTTCACAGATGTGGAGACTAAGGTCAAGGAAGAGCAGGGCAAGACTAGACAGACACTTAGCTCTGTCTGCTTCCTGCCGCCCCCACGCCCCTGTGAATTCTGACTTCCACCATTTACTAGCTCTGAGAGGCTCAGGGGTTCAGGGGAGCGAGCAGTGGGGCAGAGGTCTGGGGAAGGCTTTCCTCCTTGAGCAGGGAGGCTGTGGGGCTGGCTTGAAAGGCTGGCAGAGGAGTGGACTCAGAGTTAGTGAAAGGGCTTCAGATGGGTTTATTCCAGTTTGACCCTCTGCTGAGAATTTCCCTTATATTTAAGAATCACCTGGGGATCTTATTCACATGTAGATTCGGCGTTGGTGTCTGGGTGGAGAGTGGGAAGGCACTTTCTTGTTAGGGAAAGGCTTCCTGGCTAGAGCCTCCACAGGGTTGGGGAAAGACAGGACACCTGGCCCAGAGTGAGACACCCTCCCCTCCCCCAGCTCTGCCAAGTGCTGGGTGGTTGAGACGGTGGGGTTGGCCATTTCCTCAGCTTGTTCTCAACCCTGATGGTCCGTGCCAGGTACCTTCCTCCCCACCCCTGTCGCGCCCTGGCTAGAAGGCAGAGTGAGAAGCCTGCTCCTGTCAGGTTGAGCTGGGTGTGGACAAGTGCAGCCTGTAGATCCTGCTTCTCAGGTGCATGCCTCTGGAGCCATGCCTCTCCCTGACAGTGGGCCCAGTTCCAGGATGTGGGCACTGGCTCGGGTTTATGGAAAGGAACTTGCCCTTCTTTCACCGACCAGTAGACACGCCCCATACCCGAATTCCTGGGCTGACATTGGGATTTCATGTGGATTGCAGGTTAACCTGGGCACATGGCTTTTCTTCCGCTCACCAGGAATGGAATTGGCTCAGTTCCAAGTCCTTCTGGCTCACAGACTGGGCTGAGGAGCTCATAACTGCTGCAGTGCCTGTCCCCGTGGCACACACACGTGCACACACACACACATGCACACACAGGGCCACACAAACACGGGCATGCACACCACATGCTTGGAAACACACAGTCTTGCCTCTAGTTTTCTGCTGACTCATAGTGACCCCTGTGGGTTTCCGAGACTCACTGTTGATGGGAGTAGAGAGCCCAGTCTTTCTCCCGAGGAGCTGCTGTTGGTTTTGAACTCCTGACCATGCAGCCTGCAGCACAATGAGTAACAACTACACCACCGGGGCTCCTCTCACCTGATTGCTTACAAACGGTTAATCAGGAGGCTGGAGGTTTGAGTTCACCCACAGGCATGTCAGAAGAAAGGTCTGGTGATTACTTCTGAGAAGTCGGATCCTGGGAGCACAGTTCTGCTGTGACATGCACAGGGTCGCCGAGATTCACGTCAGCTGGACAGCAGCTGGCTGCTCATCCAAAGTCTTCCATGTTCAGGGTGACTTGGTTCCTTATTTAGAACCACGGGCTCTTTGGGCAAGACACTGTCACCGGCTTCCCAGTCAATGCTTCAAAAGACACTGGACACAATCATTTAAACAGAGGGACACAAATGTGGCGTGGATTGAAATTGTTCCCAGGGATGGCCTCCCCGCTACAAGCCCTGGTCTTCTCATGGAGGAAGTTCTAGTGACCCCTTTAAACGGCAGCATCACAGGTGTGCAGACAGTGACCATTGCAATGTGGCCAGAGCCACGCTGGTCTTCAAAGGGCCATATGTCATCAATTCCAGCACACGTCTTTTTTTTTTTTAAACACTGAAATCAAGCTTCATTTACAGTCAGTGGCAGCTTGTGATTATATTTGGCAGCCTCTTATTTTTTTTTGGCCTTATTGGCACTTAATCTTGTGGTGTGACTTCTCACTAATAAGGTGGCAGGCGAGGCCAGTGGAGCCCCAGCAGCCACACGGAGAGGTGGTACGGCACTGTGAGAGCTCACACTTCTGCCGCTGTGCTTAGGAGGGTACGGCAAAAAGCTACTGCTACCGAATCGTGGCTACAGGGGCCTTAATTAAACAAGAATATCTCGTGTTTCTCATGATTCCCCTTATCTAGGTTTATCCACCTCTGACGCCAGTGTTTCCGCCTCTCCAACCCTTCTCAAAGAATGCTGTGCTCTTTTATTTACAGGACATAGTTGCTTACACGTCTCTGGCACCATAGCCCATAATGCTGCACAGAGGGTGGGTATCTGCGTTCACAGGCCCTGTCCCCCCAACCCCCATCATTCCATTTCCCTCCACGGAGCGGCCTTGCTCGCTCTGGGAAACGCTGATTTTCACCATGCCCAAAGGGCACTTAGGGCATCCTCCTGGGCTCAAGTTGCGCTCCTTTAAATATTCTCTGAGTTTTGGGGACAAAAGGACACGTGGGGCCAAGAAGATCCAGGTGTCAGGGTGGATCGGTAAGGTTTCCCCATGAAATTCTTATAGGACAGCCCTTGCTACCCTTGAAGAATGAGCGCGTGCATTCCCATGGCCTTTTTCTCGCTGGTGCAACTTTCGATATCTTACAAATGTATTCATCTTCATAATAAGCCCCCATGGTCATCCTGCATCGATGGAAAAATTCTATCAAGGTTTGTCTTTGGAATCCCTTCCAAAATGTCATCCTAAACTTCTGTGCTGACGTCTTTGCCTTGGGTTGTTCAGATGTCCCCAACCTTCTTTAAAATGCTCGATCCATCTAAATTCTGGTGTTTCATGTGGGGCAGCAATCTCATAAACATGTTGCAGAAATTCAATGATTTGTTACAATTTTTATATTAGCTCCGACCTCAAAGTCATTTTTTTTTCTCATGGCACCAAAAAGCATAGTTTTTCCCAGGCCCCTTAAAACCACACCAAACCCACTGCCATCAATTCTAATTCATAGTGACCCTATAGCACAGGATAGAGCTGCCCCTGCGGGTTTTGGAGAGAGACTCTTTACAGGAGTGAAAAACAGAGTGATGGGTGGGCTCAAACTGCTGACTATACCAGCTGCTATGCCACCAGTTACTAGAATGGCACAGGACTGGGCAGGGCTTCGATCTGCTGTACACAGGGTGACTATGGGCTGGAATCAGTTCAGCCGCATCTGCCTTCAACAAGGAGCCTGAGACAGGTGTGCTGCTGAGAGTAAGACAGGTGTACTATGGAGAGAAATTATCTTCAGCCACCACTGATTGCACAGACACATTGACACATGGCTTGTTTGGCATAAACCATCCATGTATGAACTGGGACCCTGGGTGCAGTACCTTTCCACTTTGCTTCATATTTTTGACAAACTAGTACACACACATACACACAGTCCAACAAACTACTCTGAACTCCACTCTTGCCTCTTTCTTAGCGGTAGTCAGTCACTTCCCCTCATCTCTGCTTCAATCTCGTCTACAGCTCAAGAGAGTGAACCCAAGGCACAAGGGGATTCTGTACATTGTTGCAATAAATGGCATGGCGTGGAAGGAGGCTGGCTATATCTGACCTCCTCTGGCTTTCTTATTGCCACGAACCTGGGCAAGCCGTGGTAAGCCTTCATTCTCCAAACTTCTTTACTCTATTGTGGCACCAACCATTCCTCCCCCAGCACTCTACTTCTATGCTAGTTCCATAATGCCAATGACCACAGGAAGCTCGAAGATAATACAGTTAAAAGGGCTCCTTAAGGAAGTTCTGGAGCCTTGTTGTCCTAGTGGTTACCCCTTGGGCTTATAACTGCGAGGTCGGTGGTTCAAAACCACCAGCTCCTCCTCGGGAGAAAGATGGGCCTTTCTTCCCCACTAAAAAATTGCAGTCTCTGAAACACACAGGGGCAGTTCTACTCTGTCTTATACGGTCACTATGAGTCAGAAATGACTTGATGACATGAGTTTGGTGCTGGTGTTAAGGTACCATGGGAGAAAAATTAAGCCATTAATTATTACTCTAATTCTGCGTCCTTAACATCATAGAGGTTATGATTTACAGTTATATCAGAATATCAGCAAAGGGGAGAATAATCACATCATACTGGGAACCATGGCCTGGTCAGGTTGATACATATTCTGGGAGGGCACCATGCAATCCATGACAAGGGGAGATTCGAGACTAAAGTGGATTTGGAAGAAATAAATGTCTGATCATCTGCTTCTAAAAACACCCAAGGAAAACCCTCCATATTGAATCTAATTCAATAATGATCTAATTCACAACCAATCAGAGGGCTGCATTGTATTCCGCGCATGAATTTCATTCCGTTGTGCCTAAGGCACCCTGGTGGTGTTGTGGTTACACGTTGGACTACCACAAGGTCAGCTGTTGAAATTACCAGCTGCTCCAAGGGAGAAATATGAGACTTTCTATTTCCCTAAAGATCTAGTCTTGGAAGCCCACGGTGGCAGGTCCACTCTGTCCTTCAGGGTCATTATGAGTCAGAGTCAACTCAGTGGCAGTGGGGTTTGAGTTGAGTGCATGTGTGGGGTAGCCTTGAGTTGGAGCTGACTCAAAAGGCTGCCAGCAATCACACGCATCGTGGTTAGAAGTTCAGGCATTAGCTGGCTATAGGCATGCTTTGTTGGAATTCCTAGCTGCACTGAGCTAGTGAATCAAGGACTCCTCCCATGCTCAGCAGCATGGCGGCTGCTCCAACCTGCACGGCCTCCTCTGCTGGAGGACTGTGTACAACTCATCTGAGCAATTCTCCAGTCTCTTTGTTACCGCCCTGTGCTCCCCCCACCCGCCCCGCCCCTGCCAATGGCTTCTGAATCTTAGCCAGCCTGCAGGACAGAGAAAAGCCATCTCAGAGGGCTTCCTAGGCTGGATTCTTTGGGAAAACAGACGGCCAGGCCTTTCTTCCAAGGTGCTAACTGCTCACCTACCAGTTGGCATTCGAATGCTGAACCAGCAGGCCCCCTTCACCCACTCCTAATTGCATCATCTCCCCATGGCAACCGCACTCAGTGTACTTCGTAGTCAACCCTCAGGTGTTGATCAAAAATATCCAAAAAGTTATGCCCTCTGAGAAGCGAGCTTACCATTAGTCTTTCAAGAGCAGGAACCCCCACTCCACCAGCCCCCGGGAGATAGGTTGGAACCAACATTTTCCTATTGCACTGTCTCTGTGGAAGCCTTTGAGAGTGAATTGCAGCCAGTGCCTCGCAGCAAGTGGATGCTCGTGACTGGGGATGGATTCCTCAAGCAAGCGCATGAAACAGAGCTTCAGAAATGTTGTCCAGCCATTCGACCATTTGGGTGGAAGTGAGAACATTTTCTGCTTACGCTGTGTTAGGGGCCTTTCTATTTCTGTATACTTACAGTCTCAGAACCTCACCGAGGCAGCGCTCCGCTGTTCTATAGGGTCGCCATGAGTCGGCATCAACTCTGTGGCAGTCAGTTTGGTTATTTCAGGAGAACTCAGCAGGGCCTTAAGAATATATCCCCCCACCAAAAAATAAAATAAAAAGACTAGATCCCAGCCTACTCATCTTCAAAGAAAACACCTCTTCTCAGTGAACTCTTACTAGAATGCTCAGGTACGGTGGAGGTCCAGTGGATCTCAGCAGGGTGTTCAGATGGAAGCCCTCTTGGACACCATTTGTCTCACGTGGGCCTATTTGCAAAGAGACAACAAAGCAATCTGTGGTTGGGAATCCTGGAAACGGCCCCCGGGTGTTAATAGAGTTGATGAAACGAGAGCCTGGCTTGTGATGAGAAATTCCAAAGACCAGCAAGCTCTTTCCCTGTTGGCACAGGTGCCACGCATGCCCCATCAGCCAGGCGTTGCGACTCTTCATCTGCTTCCGTGGACACTTCAGCATTCTGGGCAAACATTTTGGCTCACATTTCACATGCAAAGCAGCAGGCAGCGAAGAGCAGGAGAGGGGTTTCCCCCACTTCCCCGCCCCCATGAATATCAGGAAAACACAGATTCCAGGGTGATCTTAACCTGAGAGTTTGTCTTGTCTGATTAGTTAAATCCCAAAGTCTCTTGTCCGGCATCGTTGTGAACATTGTGTATCTTTTCTCCAAAGCAAAGAAAATAAGAAGTTCAAGTGCTTTGTGCTAAGGACACAATGGCCCTTGATCAAAGCCAATGCTCTTCTTAAAAGGAGACTTGTTGTTAGACTGCTGTTGAGTTTGGCCCTGAATCATGGTGACCTCGGGGCATAATGGGAGGAAGCGCAAACTGGTCCCAAGCCGCCATGCCCTTCATCAGTTGTGGCTCGGAGCATTGTGACCTGTTAGGGTTTCCATTGACTGGCTTTCCGGGCCCTTCTTTCTAGTCCATCAAAGTCTGCAAGCTCTGCAGACACTGACATGCAGACCTCCCCTGAGGGATGGGTGGTGGCTACGCTTGAAGGGCATCTTGAAGGGCATCGGGCAGAAACCCGCCCTGGTTGTGCCTCCTGGGAGGCAAGCAGTCCACCACTGAGTCAACACCACCCCAAAGAGGAAGCGCCCACCTCTGATACGCGTCCTTCCTTCTCTGAGAAAGGGCTCCATGCCGGTGCTTCCAGGATAACCCAGAAAAACAAACAAAAGTAGACAGCCTCTGCTTGAAGTGATCTCTTTGATCAGCCCAGTCCAGGTCAAGTCCATAGTCCAATATCACCCCATATGTCAATACTAGTCCACAAATTCCTCTTTAGACTCACGCATCCATGCAATGTTGCTGGATGCCGGAAAAATCACAGGCCAGTCGGTGGAAAGTCTTGTGGATCCAGTGGTGGAGGAACCATTTCAGTGCTGGTGTGGGTCTCCACGTAGCTTCTCCAGTTCCAGGGCTCTGACTGCATCAGCATAGCTCCATGTGGCTTGTCAGCAGGAATTTGAAGCAGAGAGTGTGTCTGCCCTCCAGTGAGCTATTTATCTCCTTTGTTCCTCCAAATGATGTCATCAAGCTGCAACCTGATTGACAGGCTAGACTCCACCCCTTCACAAGTTGACAGGAGATTATGTAACTATCACAGTCCCCAAGGCAGACTTTCTGTTTATAACTAATTAAGCTACACTATTGTGTGATTTAACAAAAATAATTCAGGAGATATTTTTGGTTTGGGATTTAAAGATGACTTTATGCCTTTGTCCAACTTTCATGGCTCCCATCTGAATTCCAGGAGAACTTTAAATTCTGTTCTCTGTTCCCCACTCGACTTCTTTGATCAGAGATTTTTCTATGGAATTTTTTATGGAAATGTGCAGTCATGGAAGCCAGGCACCATTCAGTGTTTCTGGTCTCACGTCAAAGGAGGCACTTGTTCATCGAGGTAATGGGCCCACACTTCATTTTTTGTAACAATTTTATTGAAATGTAATTCACATGTCATGCAATTCACCCGTTTATGGCGCAGGATCCAAGGGTTTATAGTACTTTCACAGTGTTACACAGACATCATCACGTTCAATTTTCCAACATTTCAGTCACCGCAAAATACAACCCCATACTCATTAACTGTCAACTTACATCCCTTCCAACCTGGATGACCACCAATTCACTCTCTGTCTCTACAAAGTGATCTTTTTGACATTTCACATAAATGGGATCATTTGATATGTAGGTTCTTTAGCAGGATTTCAAGGTTCATCGGTGTTGTAGCATACATCAGTTCTTAGTTCACTTTTATGGCTTGACTATATTCCTTTATGGGAACATATCAGGAGCCCTGGTGGCATAGTAGTTGTGCATTGCGCTGCAAATGGAAAGGTCGGTAGTTTGAAACCAACAGCCGCACCTCGGGAGAAAGACGAGGCTTTCTACTCCCATGAAGAGTTAGTCTCAGAAGACCACAGGGGCAGTTCTACCTCGTCTTATTGAGTCGCTATGTGTCAGCATCAACTCGATGGCAGGGAGGTAGGTTTTACAGGCACATACCATATTTTGTCTCTGTTCATCTGTTGATGGACATTTGGGTGGTTCCCACTCTTTGACTGTTATGAATAAGGCAGCCATGAGCATTTGGGTACAAACTTCCATGTGAACATATTGTCAGTTCTTTGGGGTAAGTACCTGGGAGTGGAATTGCTGAGTCATATGGTTATTTTCTGGTTAATTTTCTGAGGAACTGCCAGCAGATGTACCGTTTTCAGATCCCACCAGCAATGTAGGAGGATTCCGTTTTCTCTGCAGCCTAACACACTTGCCTGTCTTTTGCATGTTAGGCATCCTAGTATGTATGAGGTGGTATCTTACTGTGGGTTTGATTTGCATTTCTGTTAATGCTATTAATGACTAATGGCATTGAGCATCTTTTCATGTCATGTGCTTGTCATCTTCTTTGGAGAAACACCTATTTAAGTGTCGGCTAATTTTTAAGTAGGGTTCTTTGTTCTATTATTCAGTTGTGAGAGTTCTTTATATATTCTGGATACAAATCTCTTATCAGATGTATGAGTTACCAACAGTGTCCGTCATTCTGTGAACTGTTTTCTTTCTTGATGGTGCCAATTTCAATTTTCACAAATGCCAGTTTGATTTTTGTTCTTCTTTTGTCACAAGGACTTAAAGTGTCACATCTAAGAGACTATTGTCTAATCCCAATAATTTAGAGGCAATGTCTGTATAGATTGAGTTTGCTTTGCATTTCCTTCATGACGCATGATGGTGAGAATCCTTTCGTGCGTCTGCAGGCCATCTGGACACCTCATTTGGAGAAAAATCTATTCAGATGCTTAGCCTTTCTTTAAAAAGCATGGAAAATAGAGATATTTGCTATTTTGACATGTACACCTCAGTAACATTAATTACATTCATGATACTATGTGACTGAGCTTTCACAACACACCTTTATCCTGCTAGGCGAGCATTGAGCAACTCGTTCTGAGTTAGTGCACCCAGTGGCATCACATGGGAAGGTTCTCTCTGGTCACAGTCAATTTATTTTTGTAAAAGCAGTTTCACTCAAACCTCAGGTTTTTTTTGTGATGGCAAATTTAAGAGAACAGCATACAGCTGTGAAATTTTGTTTCCTGCTCAGGAAAAATGCTGCAGAAACTGTTGTGATGCTGAACACAGCTTACAAAGACAGCGCTATGGGAAAAACTCAAGTGTCCCGGTGGTTTTCTCGTTTCAAAAAAAGCAAAATGTCAATTGATGACAAACCTCATTCTGAATGTCTGTCAACTTCCTGAATGGACCAAAATATCGACTTGTAGTGCATTTGGAGCTTGTTCTACCAGGTGAAACTGTTAATCAAGCTTTCTATTTAGAGGTTTGAAGAAGATTGTGTAACAGTGTGTGACAATGACAGGCAGGGGACTGGTTTTGCCACCATGACAATGCACCTGCTCATGCAGCCATCTCAGTGAGCCAGTTTTTGGCAAAAAAAAAAAAAAAAAAGCATGCCTCTCTTGTCCCAGGTGCCTTACACACCTGCGCTTGTTCTGTGCAACATTTTGCCTTCACAAATGAAGAGGGACATGAAAGGACCGTGATTTCGGGATGTAAAAGAGGTGAAGAAGGAAATGAGCAAGGCGAGTTTGAAGGATGTTCCAAGAATGGAGTGACAGGTTTGACAGAGGTATTAAGTGTAATGGAGAGTACTTCGAAGGCGATAACGTTGTTTTGTAAAAATAAAGAACTAAATACATAGCTTTGGATAAAAAAAATCTGGTTGGGGAGCGGCGGCACCCCCTTGTATATATGTAAGAAAGAGCTGTATATCAAGAGGTAATATCAAGAAAACATCCCAGCCCAGTCTAACTCAAGTCCCTAAGTCCGAAACTAGTCCACAGTCCCTCTTCAGACTCACGCAGCCACATGCACTACGCAGGGTGCAGGGGGCTCACAGGCCGGGGGTGCAGAGCCCTGTGGGTCCCAGGCGGTGGGAGCATGGCAGGGCTCCAGTGTCTCTCAGGGAGGCCAGCCAGCAGGCAGGTGAAGGCAGAGAGGCAGGGGGTGGTTCCCAGAGCCCTCCTCAGGAGAAGGCCATGCTCACACGACGACACCATCAGGCTGTGAGCTGATTGACAGGTTGGATGTCACCCCTACACTTTCATATATCTTGAGGTTGCCGTAAAATTATGTAACTATCACAGCGACCATCACCAGTGTTCACTTCCATATTCCTTTTCCACCCTTAGCGGAAACTCATTGTCCTTGCCGATCTTTTTCATCAGATTATTTCTCTCTTTTATGATTGAGTTCCCGATTTTCCAGTCTCCTATCAGCTGTGGGATTGGCTAATGCCATCTCTCCTTTGGGTTGACTTTCATCTTTTTTTTTAAACGTCTTATTAGAGGCTCATACAACTCTTGTCACAATCCATACATGCATCAACTGTGTAAGGCACATTTGTACATTCATTGCCCTCATCATTCTCAAAACATTCGCTCTCCACCTAAGCCCCTGGCATCAGCTCCTCATTTTCCCCCTCCCTCCCCGCTCCCCCTCCCTTCTTGATGAAGTCCCTTGAAGCATCAACGTGCAGGTGGACATCAAGCCCAGGTTGTCTGTCGGGGCTGTCCCTTGAGCTTTGGGTGTCACATCTACCGAGAAACCATCCTTCACTTTGGTCAGCTCCTCACGCTGCCCTTCCTTTGGCAAACCCAGCCTGTATTTTTGTCTCCTGAGACTCTCCTTTCTCTAGTTCACATGACTCAGGGCTGTTGAAGCAGCCTTAATCCTGCAGGGAACCCACCTTGGTACTTGTTCCGCGTCACCAGCAACTGCCTGGATTTGCCTGATCTGGGTCTTTTGTGTGTGCCAGGGAAGCTGGTGGGTGCAGTCTGGAAAAGCCAAGAGGTCGTTGAATTGGACACGTCTCTGGGGCGTCTTCTGCCCACTGGGTGGGCACGGATTTGTGTGTCATAACATTTACCCAAGGGCAGTGTATTGGAGAATGGGAAATAAGGAGTCCCGGCTCTGAAAGCGCTGCTCAGCCTTGGGGACATTACTCAACCTTTCTACGGCGCTTGCGTGACCTGTAAGACCCTGTCCAGCCCTAATTGTTTACTATTGCCTGTTTGATGTTATCGTTGCTGCTCAAGCTCTGAGTCATGGCAGCCCTGTGCTCAACGGAACCAAGGACTGCCCGGTCCCGGGCCGCCCACAGGATCGGCTGTGGATGGGACGGTTGGGATCAATCTATAGGATTTTTCATGTTTAATTACCTCCCTTCAACCTTCCTAGCACGAATGACTCCATAGTCTGACAGTTTTGCCTTCACAAGCCAGTGTTTGGTCAACAGGTCAGCATCTGTCAGCCCTGACCCAGCTGGAAGGAGATTTGAGACTGACAGGATTTTGCTTCTCACTCCTTCCTCTTTCAGGGAAACAGGCTGGGCACCAGCTGGCCGGAGACTCCTTGGGCCATGTCAGAACTCCGAGTGAGGCCCAGGGAAGGAGAGCGGCATGCCACCTTTCAGGTTTTCCAACCCAGCTTCAAGATGCTGAGCACGAAGCTCCCCAGGCTCCTCAACATAGATGAGATACCCCAGGTATGTGCTTTCTGGGCTCCAGCATTCGGGCTCCGGGGGAAGTGGGGAAGGGGTGGTGGCCACAGTATCTGCTTTGCCTGCAGCCTCTCTGCTCTGTGCAGGTTCTACCTCTTCAGGGAGCTCCTCCCAGGCTCCCTCGCTAACTTAGAATCTCCTGTGCCCTACACCCAGCCTAGGAGTCCTGGTGGCCACAGTGGGTCATATCCCGCGTCAGCAGTTTGAACTCACTAGTTGTTCCCTGGGGAGAAGGATCAAGCTTTCTACTTGCAGCCTCAGAAACTGAAGAGGCAGTTCTACTCTGTCCTGTAGGATTACTATGAGCCAGAATCAACTCCATGAGCATGAGCTGAGCTGATCCCAAGCCTGGAAGCGGAAGTGTTCCCTCACCTGGTTAGTAGGTGCTCCCTGCCCTGGAACATCAGCATTGTCGCCATAAGCAGAGTGATGTGTTGAGATGAGAGATACAACCAGGAGTGGCTAGCTGGGGAGGATATGGTTAGTTTTCAGAGACTTCTGGCACAGTAGTTATGTATTGGGCTGTTAAGTACAAAGTCAGCCGATCAAAACCACGGGAGAAAGACAGGGCTTTCTGCTCACAGAAACAGTTGTAGTCCCGGAAGCTCACAGAGACAAACTGAACCGAACTCCCTGCCATCAAGTCGGTGCCGACGCAGAGGAACCCTCCAGGAGAGGGTCCAAAAAGCCAGCCCTTGGAAAGTGGCTTTGCCTGATCTGGGTCTTAGGCAGCCTGAGAGAGCATAGTTCTCTGTGGACACATGTGGGGGGCCTCATCATGAGTCAGAGGCAACTCAACAAGCACTGTGTAGATCGTCTCTTATGGGTTCTTAAGAGCAGGTCAGAAGGGACGTCGGGTCAGGGTGTGGCTGGCTGCTGTCCCCATCACTTCCCAGGAGCCCCTTACTGAAGCTTCTTAATGGTTTCCCTTAACATGGGCCTGGGAGCCCATTGATGGTCATCCCCAAAGTGGCCTCGTTCCGAATCACCTGTGACCTTCAGATCACCTGCTCACAGGAGTCTTAGATGTGGCCATTCTAGAGTGAGCTTCGGGGAACCCCGTCCCCCTTCCTTTGCAAGGAAACCGTGCCCCGCCCCCCCTGTTTTGATGTCCAATTTCCTTCCTTTCGGACTGCAGGGGAAGTGTTCGCTCATGGTGGCAAGCTCCACCTGGAGGCTGTCAGAGGGATGTGCCTGAGCCCCACCTGATGGCATTTCTAACTTTCCCCAGGGCGGGACAAATTCCTCCATGAACTCGCCAGCTCCTCTTCCTGGAAGACTTGTACAAAGCAAGGTGGTTGGAGGGAGGTGGCATTGAGGAGAAAGCATGAACGAGGGCCGAGCTGCAGGATGGGATGAGATGGGCGCTGCGGCCGCTAACGGACAAATCAAGAATGTGGCCATTCCCTGACTTTGGTCACTTTGTGCGCTGTCTCAGCACTCTCTCCCTGTCTGCTTCCTAGCAGCTTCTTTGTGTCCTGTGAATGGAGCTCCTCCCCCTCCTGCCTTCCCTCTGTCGCCCCTGGGATTTAGTCACTAGTGTGGCTGACTGTTTCAGAGGAACGAGGTCTTCTCACGTCTGTTGCTTGGCTGAAAGGTGGCCTCTGGGAAGGGTTTTAGCTCCAGCTCATAAGAGGATGCCTGAGGACCTTAATCTTAGAGGTTCTTCAAGCCCCTGTGCAGTCTTTTTGTGGATTTGATTTTTCGGTCCTATACGATTCTCCTGCTCTGGGACTCTGTGCTGTGATCCCAGCCAGAGGCCGTCAATGGTGGTGGTGGTACTATCTAGTTCTTCTGGACTCAGGGGCTTGCAGGCGCTACTAGTGGCCTCATTGGACTCACTGCTTGTCTGACCCTTGGAATTCCATCGCTCTGCTCTGCATCGGATGAGAAGAGACCAATAGTTGTTTCTCAGATGGCTGCTTGTAGGCCTTAAGATCTCCAATGCTAGTCACGAAAATAAGGTGCAAAATACTGTCTTTACAGACAGTGTTCCACGTGCAAGTCCATTGAGAAGTGGACTTGAGGGTGTCCTAAGGGAGGAGCAGAGAGTTCAGAGGCAGGATGAGTTACTTCTATCTTGGTGGAGGAAGTGATCTGGGAAGGCTTCGTGAAGGAGTTGGTCTTTAAGATGGGTTTTGAGATGTGGGTAAAGTTGGGAAAGAGGGGAGAGTGGGCAGGAGACATGGAGATGGGAAATCTAGGGCCTGTAAGCGGGCTTCTGGGGTGAGGATTATGAGATGTGCTTGTGTGCCTCCCCGAGGTCTCAGTCAGAAGTGGGCGCATGCCTGGGAAGGCGGGGACAAGAGAGAGTGACATCCGTTAGTGTGGTGGGATTCTGAAGGTCAGGGTCTCTGAGGGTGAAGAGGGCCACGTTGTCTCTGTCTGTTTTCATAACTGATGGGTTGGCTGTATCTTTTTAATAAGAATGGCAGCCGTCAGAGGGAGGAAACTAGCATTGCAGGTCACCCTTGCCATCTATTTGCCATTCTGGCTCATAGCAACACTAGATAGGCTGTCCAGGGCTGTCTATCTTCATTTGGAGTGGACGGCCTCATCATCTCCCAGGGAGCAGCAGAGGAGTTTGAACTGCCAACTCTATGGTTGGCAACCCAACACTTCCTCTGCTTGGCTCACAGGCTCCTTGCAATGCTGAATAGCAGCACGTGTTCTGCCTTTCACCATTGAGAATGTCAGCACTGGAGGACATTCTAGCACCTGCAAGCCCCTGAGTCCAGAAGAACTAGATAGTACCACCATCACCATTGACGGCCTCTGGCTGGGATCACAGCACAGGGTCCCAGAGCAGGAGAATCGTATAGGACCGAAAAATCAAATCCACAAAAAGACTGCACAGGGGCTTGAAGAACCTCTAAGATTAAGGTCCTCAGGCACCCTCTTCTGAGCTGGAGCTAAAACCCTTCCCAGCTAAAACTCTTCCCCTATTATTTAGCGTGTTTCACTGTGAAAGAGTATTGAACTCGATCAGATGCCTTTTCTCTGGCTAGTGAAATGGTTATTTTGTCCTTTCTTCTCGATTTATTTGTCACTTTTCCTTTTCCTGATTGGTCTTTGATAAAGAAGCCGTTTGGGGCTTAGTCGAACCTCTCTATCACATGTTTTCTATTCATTCACAGGTGCTATCCCTTTTTTTTCTTCTCCCAACGTTGGCTCCGTTTGGACGTTTCCATTCATGCCTCTTCAGGGGAGTTTGTCGCTCGATCATTTTCGCTCACTGTCTCCTAGTGTAAGCCTTTAAGGACGCGTGGCTCCTTGTAAATATCACTTTGACAGCAAGCATTCCACACGTGTTCTAAGTAATTCTGAAATTCTGCTGTCATCTCTTACCGGCTATTTAGTTCTAATTTCCATTTTGATGTCTTTTACGTGTTAGGATGACCCAGCAGCGATTTTAATTTTTACACAATATTGTGTGTGGTTTTGATTCCTAAATGTAGAGCGTTTTCCTATCATGTTGTTTAAGTTGAATGAACGTAACGGAGGGTGCCCTGTGTTATACCAGTACTTGGAATTTCTTTAGACTAGCTTGACAGCCTGCCACCTGATCAGCTGTCACACTTCTTCGCAGTGTCCCAGAAAAGAACTGTCCCTGTGGGTTTCCAAGATGGTAACTCTTTATGCGAGTAGAAAGCGTGGCTTTCTCCTGAGGAGTGGCTGATGGTTTTGAACTGCTGATCTTGGGGTTAGCTGCCCAAGGAGGAATCATTGCACCATCAGGGCTCCTTGAAGCATAGTGGTTATAACTTCAACCCTCTCCTTCAGAGTGAGGCAGTTCTACCCGCTCCTACGGAGTCACTCTGCGTTAGAATCGACTCAATGGCAGTGAGTTTGAGTGGTGGACTTTAGACTGATATATTCAGCTCTGTTGTGGTTGTGCCCTTTTGTCTGGTGTCTCTCCTTGCTTCTTTTTACGTCCTCTGTTCCCATCGTCCCTTGTGAGCAGCAGAGTTGGACGTTACCGCGTTTGGCAGTATTTGTCTTTTAACGGGACAGTTCGGTCTGTTTGTATTTACAATGGTGGTGGGTCTTTGTTGCCTCATTTCCAACATCGCGTGTGCTTCCTGTTTGTCTTCCTTTCTCAACCCTGTCGGTGTCCCTTTCTAGCCCCTTTGGACGTTTCCCTGAGGTTTTTTCTATCTTGTTGTTGAGAGTACACACAGCAAAGACAGACACCGATTCGACAGTTGCTAGGTGTACTACGTGGAGACGTGGCTTCTAGCCTCTCTTTGACTAGTGTAGCCATTTCTCAGCCCTGCTTTTCTGAGTTGTTCCAACCAAGCGAACAGAACCTCTTGGCTTCCTAATATTTCTTAAATAATCTTTTGAGTTTCTGTGGTCAATTTGGTCTGTATCAGGTAGCTCTTATGAGAACGTATGCTCAAAGCAGACTTTTATGTTTGAACGAGTTAAATGTATTATTTTAGGGTCTATCCACTTTCTCTGACTTGGAAAAGCCTACAGTCCTTGCTCATTTGAAATTCGGTTCTGTGGTTTTGCTGTTAAGATCGGGATTCTTGTGTGGAACCGTTGGTCAAAGTGCTCAGTAATGGCTGTCAGACCCCATCCGAGTCTGCTGGTCTCGTGACAAAGGAGACAGTGACTTATGGAGACAAACATCCACACGTCCGTCCCGTATCATCCTCCTGTTCGGGACCCTCCTTCTCTCTTCTCAAGGTAGACATCACACTGTGCTTATCCATTTGTCACACGGGGTGGTCTGCACTGTCTTTGTCTTTCAGGGTTCTTCCAAATGACCAATGGGGCTACCCCTGGGGAGAGAGTATAACGGAGCCGAGGTTATCCCTGGGGAGAAAGCATAACCCGGGCAAAGCAGAGACCTGCACCTTATCCTGGATGATGACCTATAGTACAAAAGCTTTTAATAGCCAGTAAAGCTCTGAGTAATTTGTTTTCCTGAAAAGGAGGCAGTAGAGAAACCATTTTTCATGCTGTCACCTTTGACTCCATATGATTTAGTTCTCATTAGCCCACCTTTAGGAGCCTTGGTGACATAGTGCCTTAGGCACTGGGCTGATAATGGCAAGGTCAGCAGTTCAAACCCACCAGCTGCTCTGCAAGGGTAAGAGGAGGCTTTCTAGCCCCCTTAAGAGTTACAGTCTCAGAAACCCACAGGGGCAGTTCAACCTGTCCTGTAGGGTAACCATGAGTTAGAATCAACTAGATGGCAATGATACTTTGGGAGAGGGGATCCACCTTTAGGTTTTATTGGTAGATAGATGTCTCTCATTAGATTTCTTGCCTTGATGGCTCTTAGTTTTCACCTTTGTGTAAAGTCTGGAAGCAGAAACTCTGATGGTTGAATTGGCTTGCTTCATAGAGCTCCTGGCTCCACCTTGTTTGGGGTCTTACGGTCTCTTTACTTCTGTGCCATCTTAATGATCCCTTTAAAATAGTATTCCAATATGATGTACTTTTCATTCAGTGTTTCATTTTAACCAGAAGGATCCTTCAGCATATCTGACTGACCCTCCTTCGACCAGACCCAGAAATCCCACCACATTCTTCCAAGTCATTCCTTCATCATCCTAGGGCAGGGTTGCTTCCGTCGGAAGACTTTCGTGATACTTAGCGTTGCCGTCCAACATGTTGGTAGCCAGTCCTGGCTCCTCTAGGCTGAAGACGGCGAAGAGCACGGGCTTTGGAATCTAACCTCCCGGCTCTGCTGCCGATTACTATGTCTTTAGACACAGCTTTAGACACTGCGTCTCGGGAATGGGAATAGCGAGACCAGAAGGGTGTGGGGGTGGGGAGGAAGGGGGTGCCGACGGCAATGCTGGACACACAACCACACACACCCCTCCAGGAGGAAGAACGACAGAAACCATGCGGGAAGGGAGACAGCGGTCGGTGTGGGTTATGAAAATAACAACAAACTATAATCTCTCAGGGGGCCATGAGGGTGGGGGGGTGGAGGGAAAAAAGAGGAGCTGCTACCAAGGACTCATGGAAAGTAAATGCCTAGAAAAGAATGATGGCAACATATGTACAAACATGCCTGATCCAATTGATGTGTGAATTGTAATAAGGGTTGTAAGAGCCCCCAATAAAAATGATCTTTTAATAAAAAAAGAAACTTTATCTCATTATGCCTCGGTGTTCTTATCTTTAAAATGGGCTTGACAATACCTATCTTTTAATGTTCTCATGATGATTAAATAAAGTCATGATTGCCCTTCCATACATTGGGTGTGAGTCAAGAGACAAAATAGAGGTCGCAGATCATAGATCTAAATACTTTACAGTGATGGACTTATATAAAGTAATTTTCCTACCTTTACACTGGAGTATGGGAAAAAAGTATATAGCTATGATTTTTATCTAGCTAAGGTCAGCAAATATAAAAGACAACTAGATTTAATTATTATTACACATCTGGATGTTATGTTGATGAATTAGTGATGCATGGATGATTAATAAGATAAGATTATACATAATTCATAAATTATTATATAGTTGGGGCATAAAATTAATTTTTATTGTCTTCATCTCAGCAAAAAGAAGTTATATTGTTGTAATCAACCTTATCACATAATTTTTGCTCTTAATAGTCATGCTGAATTAGACCTCTATTCTTGAACTATTGGAGTTCTTAGTTTTTAAAATTAATTTCAATTGGAGGGAACTTGGTTCTGCTGACTTAGAGCAATTGGAAATAACACTGATAAATGAACCATATATTCTATGTATCAAGGCCAAACATCGTTATAGTTTTATATGCTAAATTGGCAGCAAGCAGAGAAAGTATAGGCTACTTTCATTTCATATGTAGATGACTGTGTCAGGCTGTGTCGAGAAAAAACGGACACTCATATATGTATGAGAGAATTTCATATCAAGAAGTAACCTTATGTTAAGAAAGCACCCCAGCCCGGTTCAACTTGAGTCCCTAAGTTCGATGCTAGCTGGAGGCCTCTTCAGACGCACGTCGCTGCAGGTGGACGACACAGAAAAGTGAAGTGGAGTGCAGGAACATCATAGGCAGGGGGGTGCCGAGTCGTGTGGGTCCAAGGTCAGTAGAAAAAATGCCAGAGTGCCTGCAAGCAGAGGGAGAGAAAGTGAGGAGGAGTCCCCCATTGTCTCTCTTATGAAAAGACCAGACTGCCAGGAGGCATCATCTGTGATCTGAATGGCAGGTTGGAATCCACCCTGCCCGAGGGCAAGTTGAGGTAACATCTGACTGCCACAATCACCACTTACTCTGTGAGCCCTGGAGGCACAGTGGGCTGCTAACCTGAAGGCCATGAGGTAGTTAGTTTATTGTGCCAACCTGGCCGATAAATACATGTGGGGTTAATTGAAGGGCGGAGGGATAAATGGCTCCGTGAGCCTCGCCTTTCTAGTTCTCGGGTCTCTTGCTTTGTGATGATGGGACCAGGGTGCAGCTGCCTTAGCCAGTTCCCTGCTTTAGCAGGCGGGGCTCACTTCCCGCAGGACACCCCCAAGGAGAAGCCACATGGACCTACCCCAATGCAGCCCTGTGTGCTGGAGCAGCTGTGTGGAGACCTCTGCCAGCGCTGAGATGCTTACACATTCACTGACTCGGCTTTCCTCCTGCAGTCGGCATCATTGCGTGTGTTTTGTGAGTTGGAGGAGGACTTTGTGGATTAGTGTCAGACATATGGGTTCATGTTGGACTGTGGGCTTGGGCAGCACTGGGTTGGGATGTTTTCTTGATGCACACTTAACCTTTATATAAAACTCTCTCTTATACATAAGTTTCTGTGGATTTGTTTCTCTAAAGGACCCAGACTAGCACAGCCAGCAGTTCAGAATCACCAGCCGCTCTGAGGGAGACATGTCTATAGTCTTAGAAACCCTTCCGGGTCACTGAGAATCGACTTGACAGCCGTGAGCTTGAGCCTTTGAGTTCATTACGTAGATAGTTAGTTCAGTATCAAAGCAGTATCTAGACCCACATAGTGTGGCTTTAGGGTTTTGCCCCTCCCCCAGTTTTCAATCTTTGAAAATCATAAAGCAAACTGAACATAGCAGTGTTTTACTCAATCGAAAGGCTTGTCCAGAAAATAATGACTATATAATTAATTTCAAGGGTATTTGTATGTGAATCTTCACAACCCATAGACATTTTAATTTCCTTTTTCTCCCATCAAATTTGATCTATTAGAATGCTACTTTTGTTTCAATTTCCTTTGTGGTTCCTTTGACTTCTTAAATCCTATCGTATATTTAAAATTGACCATGTGTTTTTTTCATCTCTTTTAAAGTAGAATAGCCAAGCCTATAAAATTTCTTGTAGACTTTGCTCACATTATTACACCGCATTTCATACCAACAACATGTACCAAAACACTGCCAATTCGTAGCAACCCATAAGACAGGGTAGAACGGCCCCTGTGAGCAGTTGAGGATGTAACTCTTCATGTGAGTAGAAATCCCCGTCTCTCTCCCTCGGAGCATCTGCTGGTCTCAAACTGTGGGCCTTGTGGATCCCAGCCCAGCTCATAGCCACTACACTACAAACTAACTACCTGTAGAGAGCTTAAATTCTCAATTAACGTCCTTTTCCAACAGGCATGGGCAGTGCTCTTGATTTGAGGATCTCCTCCTAATTTCTACTAGTCATCTTGTATTCTATCTAAATTAAACCTGGGCTTAATGGTATTTAGTCAATGTTTCCATTTGTGGATGATAGTGGTGTAAGGGGAAAGTTTTGCTATGTTCCAGCAAGATGTCCCATGTCAGGGAAACTTTGGGAAGTATCTTGTGGAATCTGGATTGTTCAGAAGAGGGTCATCAGTTTTCCTAGTAAAACGGATTTTCCTAGTTTTCTTGTTGCAAACCACAGTGCGGAGAATTCTTCCAGGAGCCCCCTGGTGGCATAGTGGGTTATGCCAGGTCAGCAGCTGGGAACCACCAGCCGCTCCTCTGGAGAAAGATGATGTTTCCTCCTCCAGTAAAGAGTTCCGGTCTCCGAAGGCCACAGAGGCCGTTCTACTGTCTTCCAGTGTCACCACGAGTCAGAACGGACTTGATAGCAGTGGGCTGGAGAGTTTTATAAGACTGTTTCTGGATTGGGGTCCGAGTCAGACCTCGTGTTAATTTCTTCTGCTAATGGGGCAGATCATCACAGAGTTGGCTTGAAACCTGCTCTCACGTGTCAGCCGATTGCATAACCACTGTGCCCCCAGGGCTCCTGGCTAAACTCCAGATGTTGGCTGGCCTGTGTTACTCTGGGGACACCCGGGGGGAGATTTCCACTCTCCAGTCCCTGTATCTTGCAAGCCAGCCACCTGCCCCTTCCATCGTCATCTGATTGTCAGGCTCTCTTCTTCAGCCCCACCCCCTGCTTTTCAGAACCTGAGGGGTCACACTGGGCCCCCAAATCAATACTGACCTCCCTACTTTAAGGTCAGCTCGTGACTAATTTTCAACTCAGCCCCCCGCCCCCCTCATTTCCCTTACGATGTAACACATTTACAGGCGATTAGAAGGTGGGCAGCTTGCGTGGGCTGCCTCGTGGCTCTGCTGGCCCCAGACTTGCCCACGTTTCCCTCAGCAGACGTGGCACCCCGTTGTTAGAAGCTTGCCCATGGCAGATTTTGACATCAGTGCCTACAATGGAAGACCCAGGTTTCCCGGTCTGTAAGTAAGAGGCTGCCTTTCTGCAGCAAGCGGACAGCCCATGGAGGCTTGCGTCCTCGTCTTCTTCCTCTGTACATCAACTCGGCAAACTCCTGGCATTCATTCAGCTGTACTCAACCTCAAAAGAAAAATGTCGTTGTTGCTGTTGTTGTGAGGGTCCCTGCTGACCCACCTCGGTTACAGAGCAGCACAAACGCTGCCAGGGGCTTTCGTGGCTGTATCTTCATCGGATGGCCACCTCTTTTCTTCCGCGGAGCCACTTCATAGTGTCGAACCACTTACCTTTCTGCGAGCAACCAAGTGCTTACCTGTTCGACTAACAGAGCTCCTTGTGTACTTAACAACAAAACACTGTATGTATCAGACTCGCCACTGTATTGACCATTGAGCTACTGGTGTTCTATGACATCATCATCGCAGCGAGTGGAAAGGGTATCCTCATTTTCAACCCATGTCACATGTTCAGGTAGCCAAGGCACAGGAACTGCATCTGCTCACGGAGCTCCCCTCAGGGCGATGGCGACAGCATCAGGGGCCCCTGGGAAATGGAGTCTGTGCCTTCCATTTGGTTCAACGTTGCTTCCTCTGCTTCTGGGGTCTTGGATCAACCTCCTGGTCTCCTGGAGCCTCGGCTCCATTTTCTGTGAAATGAGGAAAACCAAGGGCTCTTCCTCACGGATCTGTTGTGAGGCTCCATGAGCTTTGGACATAGAATGAGGAGTACAATCTAACAGTGCCTGCCAGCCTGCCTCCTGACCCCACTCTGTCCTGACTCGCTCCCTGGATCCGAAATCGCTGCTTCTTTACCTCCAGCGGGAAATGCCCACTTATACCGTATTTTTCCAAGGTTGATTTGCTGGGTAAGACAATTTGCCACGGGCGGCCGCCCTGCATGCCAGGGTAGAACCATAACTCCTGGGAGTTTCCGGAGGGATATTGTGGAAGTAGACCGCAAGATGTTTTCTCCAAGGCAACTGTTAGTCTGGGTAGACTAGAGAAACAAATCTAGGGAGCGTTTGTAAGAAAGAACTTTGTGTACAAGAGCAATAGAATACGGAGAAAATGAGGAGCTGATACCAAGGGCTCAACTAGAAAGCAAATGTTTGGAGAATGATGATGGCAACAAATGCGCAAATGTGCTTGACACAATGGATGTATGCATGGATTGTGATAAGAGCTGTATGAGCCCCCAGCAAAATGGTTTTTAAAAAATAATATTGAGAACACATCCCAGCCCAGTCCAGATCAAGCCCATTAGTCCGATATTAGCTCATATGTCTGATGCCAATCTATGGACTCCTCTTCATACCCACGAAATGCATGCAATGATGTCAAAGCAGAACAATGACAGGCCAGTGGGTGGAAAGTTTTGTGGACCAAGTGGTGGTAGAGCAGTAGTTCTCAACCTTCCTCATGCTGCGACCCTTTCATATGGTTCCTCAGGTGGTGGCAACTCCCAACCATAACATTATTTTCGTTGCTACTTCATCGCTGTTATTTTGCTGCTGTTATGAATCAATGTAAATCGTAATGTGTTTTCCCTTGGTCTAAGGTGACCCTGTGAAAGGGACATTCACCCCCCAAAGGGGTCGCGACCCACAGGTTGAGAACCACTGCGGTAGAGGCATCTCAGCTCCAGCAGGGGTCGCCACATGGCTCCTTCAGCTCCAGGGCTCTAACACAGCTCCACTTGTCTTGTCAGCTACAATGTCTCCCAGGGAGTCTGCAAGTGTCCTGCCTGCAGGGTGCTATTTTTCTCCTTAGCCCCTCCAAGTGAAGTCATCAAGCTGTGACCTGAGTGATAGGCTAGACTCTCGGCCCCTTCACTTGTAAGTCTCAAATTGACAAATATATATATATAATGAACCTAGCTATATCTATAATCCATTTTCCAATGCACTCTATGGCAGAAAGGCTATCCCCATGCCAGGTCAATGTTCACATGGGAGTTACTGGAGGTTTAATCTATGTCAACTTCCCATTCACTTTTTAATCCCCCCCCAACAGTTATATTGGCCCACAATTCACCTATCCTCCAATCAAATAGTTCAGTCGTTCAATCCTATCCAAGGGGAACTGTACAATCAGCACCACATCTATTTCAGAGCAACGACAAAAATGCCCCCCCCCCCACGGTTAAATCGCCTTTGAAATGAGTTGTGCCATCAAGATCAGCTCTGGGGCTCCCTCCCCCCCCCTTCATCATTTACTCCCAAAATCCCCTTTCCCTCCCTATCATCCACCCCCCACCCCTGCATCCCCTATCACACCTGTGTCAGTGATCGCTGGGCTTAAATCTACAGAGACAGTAATTCAGTGAGTGGATTCATGGGGTCGTGGCAGCAGAGACTGGTAAGAAATGGGGACTCAGAACTAAAAGGAGGAAAACGGATTCTAAAATTGATTAAGGTGATTGCACAACTCTAATATGTTCAAATTATTGAATTGTTTATGTGAATTGTATGTCAATAAAACTGTTTAAATAAAGTATGTTAATAAAACTGTTTTAAAATTTTTTAATTATGTAACTATCGCAGCATCCATAGGTGGCCTTGAATCTGCAGCCTCTCAGTTAGCGGCCGACTGCATTAACAGTTTGCACCTCCCCGGGCATTTTAATAGCTGAGAAAACCAAGGGTTTCGATCGTCAGAGTGGAGTTTCAGGCACCCGAGAGCAGGTGCCGGGGGTCGGGCGAGGGAGCTGGTCCTGGCTGCTGAGCCTGAGAGAGAGCCTGCGGGCTCCCCCTTATAAATAACTGGCTGCACATGGGCCGATTTTATTTCCCTCGAAATTGCCCTGCTCTCATGGGGGGGTGCTTTACAAATGAGGCTGAGTTATGGAGTATTAAGGCAATGATTGCAATTTGCCTTGTGGGGTCAAGCTGGGTTTGCAATCCCAAATTGCTTTCCAATGTTGCGCTTGTTGTTTAGATTTATGTAGCACAGGTTCTGTAAGGTCTGCTCTATGCACTGGTCGGGGCCAGGGCTCAGAGCTCAGAGCAGGAGCCAGCAGCAGCATGTCATGTACACTGAGGGGGGTGGTGAGGAGGCCAGTGGCAGGCCAGCCTGTTCCTTCTAAGTAGGACATCCCTGCTCTGGAACTGAGGTTCTCCGTTTCCTGTATCCGCCCTTTGGTCCCCTGTGGTCTGCCTCAAGGGCATGGTTGATGGTGGGCAGCAGGGTTCTTCTCATCTGGGCCCAGCCCTGCATTTAGTGGTGAGATGTTGTGGACATGGTTAGCTGCCAGGCCATTGGCCCCTTGCTTACAATGGAACACCAGACGCCATACACCCTCTGTCACCCCCAGGGCTGGTTCCAGATCAGTCCCACGGGGTTCTCAATGGTGGAGGTTTACAAGTCTCCCCCCAGCCCCAAGTCTCTCCTCAAGTCTGGAAGCTCCTCTGAAATCTGTTCCACATCATCCCCATCGCCGTGAGTCGATTCTAATTTATAGCCTCCCCCGTGTAGGGTTTCCTAGGTTCTGAGGCTGTCATTTGTCTGGTAAGAGGCAGCCTCATCTTTCTCCTGCAGAGCAGTTGGTAGGTTTGAACTGCCCACTCAAATAGGAGGCTCATAGTAATTTGAACTGCCCACTCAGATAGTAGGTGGATACTTTGCAGAGCCCCCGGGGCTCCTTGCTCCACGTCGGACATACGCCCCATATTGGGGGGCAGGCCCTGGATGTGGACAAGATGCCTAGGTTGTGGGTGTGGTGGGTAAGGTATTAGGCTGCTGTGAGGTTGGAGGCTCAAACCCACCAGGTGCTCCATGGGCGTAAGAAGAGGCTGTCTGCTCCCTTTAACGATTTTAGTTACAGAAACCCTTAGGAGCAGCTGGACTCCGTCCTGCAGGGCGACTGAGTTGAACAGACTGCATGGCAGTGGGTTTGGTGTGGTCTGCTCCCCTCTGCCTTTTAATGATGTCAGCGCTCTCTCGGAAGATGCTCCCCAGATGGCCAGAATCCTAAGGAAGGAGACCAGTCACGTGAGCTAATGGTGGACAGTTGGGCTCCTCCGGCTCCACTTGTGGCCAGCAGGGCAGAGCTCTTTCCCTGCCCCTGGCCTGCCTCCTCCCAAACTTAAAGGCTGGGCTCTGGAGGCTCTTATGCTTACACTCAAGTTCACAGACCACCTTTCAGAAGTTCTGGAGGTAGGTGGCCAGGTGGCTGCATTAACACCCGAAGGCGTCAACAATTACTAGCAAGTGCTCCTTTCTGGAGTCTGCATTTTAACAAGCCACCAACGCCTTATTTAAAAACATAAGAAGGAAGAAGGATAGACCCAGTACCGGCCCCTGGGGAGCAGCGCTTCTTTGTGGGTGTGCCACTGGGAGGGAGATACGCAGCGCATTCTCTGCCACATGGCGCAAAGGCTAAAGCCATGGGCCATTGGCCCCCATCACCAGCCTGAGGGGTGGGGGGCTGAGCGCCAAGCCTCATGCTGCCCATTGCGGGAGCCTGTCCGTGTAGCCCAGGGCTGTCAGCACAATTGAACTGTGATCCCCAAATGGGAACAAACGGCTTCTATTAGCTAAGCTCCCGATCTAATTCAAATAGTATCTCTTCCCTGGACCATGGACTCAGCTTTCATTTTTCCCCACGCAGTTCACCGGCTTAACCCAGAACTGAACTGAGAGTGTTTCTAGCACTCAGGCCCTCTTCTGGGCAGGAACTCACTGACCAATGCCACCCCTTTTATAGGTGGGGACATTGAGGCACTGAGGGGGTGGCCCGGCTCAAAGTCACATGGCACTTCAGGTCTTGCTCTTTCCTCTGGAGAAGTGGTTCTCAACCTTCCTAATGCCTCGACCCTTTTGTACAGTTTGTCATGTGGTGGTGACCCCCCCCAACCATAACATTATTTTTGTTGCTACTTCATCACTGACATGTTGCCACTGTGATGAATCATCCAACCCCCAAAGGGGTCTTGACCCACAGGTTGAGAACCGCTGTGCTGGAGGCTGCCGTTAGCTGCTGTGGAGTTGGCAACGACTCGTGCCGCCCTGCCTGGAACAGAGGGACGTGCTGCCCGGTCCTGCCCTGTGCTTGTGATGGTGGGCAGGCGGGAGTCTGCGGCTGTCTTTCTTCCACCCGGAGGATTCAGCTTCTTGAGCTCCTATTGGGCAGTGTTCGGTTGCGGCCCAGAGGGGTTTCATGGGATAGTTTTTGGAGGCAGATCTCAGGCCCCTTTTCCTCCTTTGTCCAGTCTGGAAGCTCTGTCCATCTAGAGCAGGGGTCCTCAAACTTTTTAAACGGGCCAGTTCACTGCACTTAGACTGTTGGAGGGCCGGACTATAGTTAAAAAAAACAACTATGCACCAATTCTTATGTTTACTGGACGAGTCGGCTGCTAGCTAAGCAGGACAGGCAGCGGTGGCAAAAACACCCGGCGGGCCGGCTAAATGCCCTCGGCAGGCGCCAGGTGGCCCGCGGGCCGTAGTTTGAGGACCCCGGATGGAGTGACCCTGCTGGTATTTGGTATACTGGCGACATAGCTTCCAGCGGCACTCGAGTCTCCAGTAGGGCGACAGACCGACAGGAGTGGTTTACTCTGATCATTTCTTTCTATCTGGTCCATGCGACTCATTGACTCGGAACTCCAAGAGATTCCGAGCCGTGCTCCATACGGCGTCTGCAGAGCCTTTCCTCAATGAAGCCATCGGTAGCCAAATGAGAGATGGTTGGAACTCTCCCAGCCAACACTTCTTCTGCCAAGAGCAGGCTGTAAACATCTGTTGTGGCCCGATAAGTATATTGTGGTTAATAACATTGTTGTTGCTATTTGATTAACCTACTCATAACTTTCAAAAGTTATAGCTTCCTCTAAATTAGAAGTTCTTAACTGGGGGATAGTTTGCCTTTAGGACAGCAGTTCTCAACCTGTGGGTCTCGACCCCTTTGGAGGTCGAACGGCCCTTTCACAAGGGTTGCCCGATTCATAACAGTAGCAAAATTACAGTGATGAAGTAGCAACGAAAATAATTTTATGGTTATGGGGGGACAGTCACCACCACATGAGGAACTGTATTAAAGGGTTGTGGCATTAGGAAAGTTGAGAACCACTGAACTAGGCCAATTCATTTCTTCATTGCTGCACCTCCCCCCACTTCCTCTCACTGAGTGGACCCAGATGAGCATGCCAGGCTTTCTACCTGCTGGCTCCTAAAACTTCAAGTCCTGGCAGAGGGCCTTTGGATGGGCATGAATGTCCTCCTGCAATGACGCTGCATGTTGACCAGAACCCCTGGAGTCTGGATGAGGGTCCCTCGGTCCCAGGACCCAACTCTGTCCCCCAAGCCCAATAGGATGGTAACTACATTATGTCAGTCCTCAGCCCCTCAGTCCACCCAAACGATGGCCCCACCCCTACCTCCCCAGACCTGGAACACACCTCCCACCCCCTACCTTGCAGTGCTACCCTCTCAGCTTTGAGCATTGCCCGCATTGCCCTGGCACGCCTCCACAGCAGCCTTATACACTGGAACTGAGCTGGAAAAGGGTGGATCCTTGAACCCTAAGAAGCTATGGCCCGACCCTTTGCGACCCAGGAGCCCATGGTCCCACTCTTTGGAACTCCAGAGCCCATGACAGCTGAGGCAGCTCTGGTCCCCCCAACAGTTTTGCTGATCTCTGAGCTGATCCAGGGATTGTTCTCCCCTCCCCACCCCCACCGCCCTTGGAGGACAGTAGAAGCGTGTCCTTTGGCCTGTCTCCTGCACATAGCGTTCCAAGAGGCAGCTGACATTTCCCCCCTTTGCCCCATCTCTATCCCCTTCACGCCAAGCCAGTGAGTTTTGTGCTGTGGCAGGTGGCCAGGTCCGTCGATTGCAGGCCCAACCACTACGACAGCTTGGTGTAGCCCTGTCCGGGTGAAAACGCTAAGCCTTGCCTTTTCCGTTTGTTCAATAGATTCTCAGAGTTCTTAAGCTTTGTTTTCATCCCACAGAGTTCACTTTCAAGTACATCTCTCTGCTTTCACAAGGATCAAGGAGAAATCACAGGACTCCTTCAAGATCTTCCTTAGACATCTCCTCCATGGGGTACTTACTCAAGTTCACCAACAAGTTCTACTCCCCACCGAACACTCAGACATCCATCTGGGAAGTTCTTTGCCACTGTGGAAAAAGGCCCACTCTTCCTCCACTGTCCAATCACATGCGCATCCTTTCCTTTCAAGCCTCATCAGAAGCGCACCCAGCATCCGCCCCTCCAGATGGGTTCTGTTGCTGGGGCTGTGTGTCCCCTCTAGGAGGATGCCGACTTTCCCATTGCTCCCTTCCCTTCCTTCCGACCCCTCCCCAGAATGGCCTTGGAAGTCCATAATTCTACCAACAGTTCCTTCCATGCGATCTAGATGTTACCATTTGGCGTCCTGGAATGTTCGCCCTTTCCCCTTTACTCAATTCCAAATGTGCTTCCACCTTTCAGGCTGCTATGAGAGTGGCCTCCCTCTATCCTGGTACTAAAGTCTGTCTTAGCTACCTAGAGCTGCTGGCTGTAACAGAAGGACCACAAGTGCAGACGCCCACAAACAGAAACCCATTTTCTGACAGTTCAGGGAGTTAGACGTCTGAGAGGCCCCGCCCTCACTGGCTTGTGGGGTGGGGGATGGCCCTGCGTCCCCTCAGTATCTGTGAACTTGGCCATCCTTGGAGATCTCCCTGTGTCCCGGCATCAATCTTCCCCTGGATCTAGGGGGTTCTCACTACGGGGACCCTGGGCCCCCGAACATGCTCCATTCTGACTCTCCTTTCTTGGCAGTGGTCAGATTCCTCCTCTCTGCTCCCTTCTTTCATCTCTTGGGAGACAGGAGGTGCGGCGCAAACAAGGGTGTCACCGAGGAGCATGCGTGGGACTTACACTCTCTTATAAGGCTGTGAAAGGAGATACACCCTTACCCCTGCCTCAAACATGCAGAGGCTAGGATTTACAGCCTGTATCATACAGTGGAGCATAATTCTATCAGGTCATGACATGGAAGACGACCATAGCATAGCAGGGCCCACATGTTTTGGGGATGGGGCATAACTCGATCTGGGAGAGGCTGCATGTGTTGGCCTTGGCTTGTGGTGCCCTCTGCCTCCAGCCCGGGCACCAGCATTGAAGTCATCATCAAAAACCCTTTATGAAGCGCCTTGATGAATAGCCCGGGGGTGGAGGTGGGAGGTGGGAGGGCAGTTCTGGGACAGCTTCCCAGCAGCCCCTGACATCTGGGGCTCGTCGGCTCAGACAGACAGCTTATATGTCAGCCAACAGCAAGGGCTTCCAAAGAGGGAGCTGCAGGCCCCATGCCTAGGGTACAGGACCAGGTCTTTAGGCGACATTCATGCCAAAGGTAAGACAGGCTGGTTTTCTAAAGGGAACCTGGGCCTTGGATTCTCTCCTAAAGCTGGCTGGAAGCTCTCTGAGGATGAGGGATTTTATCAGTCACTGGGAGGGAGAGAGGGCAAGAAGAGAAAGAGAGAGCAGTGGGAAAGGGAGGGGTGGAAAGGGATGGGAGGAAAGCATAGGACTAAGGCCCTGTGGCCAGGCTCCCAGTACACAGCCTCAGGGGACACCAGAGGCCCAGCAGAGCCGTTCTTCCTGAGACCCCCATTCCCCCCTGACCCCGCCCCCAAAGCACTCCCCTGAGCACCCCTGTTCTTCTCCCTGCAGGTGTTCCAAGAACATGGAATCCTCTTTGGCTACCGGCACCCACAGAGCTCAGCCACTGCCTGTCTCCTCAGCCTTTTCCAGATGACCAATGAGACGCTCAACATCTGGACTCACTTGCTGCCCTTCTGGTATACCTCTGCCTGCTTGGCTGGCCTGGCTCATCCGGGAGCCCCAGAAGTGGGGTTTCTCTGAAATGCAGTTGAGGTTGGGAGGGCAGAGGTGCCGAGCAGGGATTTTGGGACACTCGCTTCCCCATCCAAGCAGGTGCCTGGGTATAGAGGTGGGTGGTGTGATGGCCGTGGGAGATGTTGGGGCCTGTCACTAGGATGAAATTTAAGGTATGGGCGGTGGTGGGATTTGAGGTGCTCCTGACGCCCCCTCGTCTTCCCTGCTCCCCTACTCTAGTGCTTGATTAGAAAATAACTATTTTCATTACCTTCCGCGTTAGAGGGTTTCTGAGTCGAATCCCTGGTTAAACAGGTTCCTTCACCTCTCTGAGATGCACATTTCCCCACCTGTGAGGCAGGGGTAGGAGCGACCCCTCCCTAGGGTGCTGTGAGGGGTACATGGGAGGTGCTTAGACCCCTCGAGTGGAGCCAGCGTGGAGCAAGGCTCAGGGAGGCCCTGGGGCTGCAGGAAGGTGAAGAGGGGCCCCACGGAGAAAGCCAGAATGGAGACCAACTTCCAACACCTGTCTCACAGGTTGGCTTACGGAGTAGCTGGCGGCAATGGGGTGGGACCAGAGTGTCATCGTGTATTGCAGCTGGGAGGGTCTCAGAGGTCACTCTCTCAGGCTCCCATTGGCTGGAGTCTATGGAGGGCCTTCAATCCCTGTATCGTTTCAGTCCATTCTCCCACAAACTGTTCAAGCCCCTCACGGTGACCTAAAAGGAGGGGGCAACTTGGGAACATAGCCCAGCCCGTTGTGGTGGGGGTTGGTCTCTGAATTCCTGCCACAAGCAGGTGAGAAAGCCAAGCGAGTAGGAGGGGCCGCAGGATGGACTGTGGGGGGAGATGGTACAAATGCGCCCCTTTGGAATCAGTGTGCCTGACCTCAAGGTGGAAGATGGGACAAGGGCCAAAACCCAGGGGAAGGCTGTTTGCCCTCAGCAACCACCCAGTGGGAAGAAGGGGCTCAGACTCGCGGGGGGGTGGGGGAGGAGGTGTGCAAACCGTCACATAGGGGTGGCCGCATTGTCTCGCCCTAGGCGCCTCAGGCTGCCTTCATCTTTCATTGAGACGAATTGTACCTCGCTGTGATTATGCGTCTGGGGCTGCCCTCTGGGCCTTCCTGGGTTGTGATCTTCATGGAAGCGAATCACCGGCGCGCTCTGATGCCAGACCACTAAGTGGGCTCGAAATGCCACCTTTGGGTCAGCAGCCATGCGCTGAAAACCAGACTCACCAGGGCTTATGGGTAAAAGTCTGATGTCAGTGCTACATCAAACCTGAGCAGTAGTGACCCTTCAAGATAGCCTAGAACTCCTACACGGTTCCCAAAGCTCTGAGATGTGTTTTACAGTAGCATGCTAGCACGTCTTCTCCCAGAGTGGCTGGTAGGCTCGAACTACTGACCTTTTGGTTAGCAACCGAACACTTAACCATTGCACCATGTGTTAAGCTGGGCTGTCTAGAGAAACCAACTGTGACATTCATCGATGCACAAGAAGGAACCAGACATCAAGAAGACGCCCCAGCCCACAGTTCGATGCTAGCCCTCCTCAGACTCAAGACCACCCCCAAATCCCCCCCTCAATGAGAACTTATCAGGCTCTTACGGATAGGCATGTTGGGTTCCATCCCTACACTTCCATGCAAATTCAACTTGGCATAACATCTAACTTCCAGGGCTAAGTTCTAATACATGACAACATTGCAGAAGGGAGTGGAGTCCCCTTCTTCTGCAGGTAAAGCCGGAATCTCCTTGGAGGTGTGGCCTGACTCACTTCTTGTCCATCTGCTCAGAGGGCCCCCTGAGGCCTTGTGAGCACCCTCAGCCCCAGGTCCTTCTCCCCACAACTCGGCCCTTGCGCAGTGGGCCAAGAGGCCTCGTGCTGGGGGCATATGCGTCCCTTGGCTTGAACATCAGCGGCGCAATATTCCCCTTTAGGGATGAGACACCAGGACTGAGGCTGTTGGGATGTTCTGTGCCCCCACCCTTGTCCAGGGGTCTTCGGCTCCTGTGTGAGCATTTCTGTGGGATGGCTCTGAGGCTTTGCAGCCCAGCGAGCGGAACAAGGCCCACCCACTGTGCATAGCACCCCTGCTCTGTGCCGGCTCTGAGACACCACTGGAAAGCTCAGCGATTCGACCCTTCCGGAGGAGGGCCGTCTGCTTCTATAAAGACGGCAGCCTACAAAGCACTTCTCCTCGGCCCTTTGGGGACACGATGAGTTGGAAGGAACGGCCTGGGTTTGATGTTTTTAAGGAATGGGAGTTGTGGCTCCTGTCAACTTGCTAAGGGGTGGAGTCTAGTCTGTCAATCAGGTAGCAGCTTGATGACCCCCTTTGGAGGTGCAAAGGAGACAGATAGCTCACTGGAGGCCAGATACACACTCTGCTTGTCTACCTGTGAGACATTCCTCTTGACAAGCCATATGGAGCTACACGGATCGAGCCACAGCCCTGGAGCTGGAGGAACCACATGGAGACCCATGCCAGTGTTGAGAAGCTTCCACCACCACTGCATCCACAAGACTTTCCACCCACTGGCCTGTGATCTTCCTGCACTCAGCATCATTGCATGCGTAGCGTGATTCTGAAAAGGAATTTATGAGCTAATATTGGACTTATGGACTTGACCTGGACTGGGCTGGGATGTTTCCTCAATATATTCTTGTATATAAAGCTCTTTCTTATATCCATATGAGTGTCTCTGGATTTGTTTCTCTAGTCCACCCGGACTAACACAGGAGTAGAGGCAGTTCAGTGGTAGAATTCTTACCTCTCCTGTAGGTGACCCTGGCTGGATTCTCAGCCAGCTCACCCTCAGGTAAAACTACCCCTTTGTCTGGCTCATGCATTTCCCAGAAGTACAATCAGGTAGGGAGTGGCCATCCCCGTGCCCTGGGAGACTGATGAGAGTCAGATGCAGTGCATGAGAGAGGCCCTGGCCACAGAGGCTGAGTGGGCCCCTCCTGTGTTCCAGGTTCTTCGTGTGGAGATTCGTGAGCACACTCTGTGTGACAGACGTCCAGAATGACAGCTACTCCTGGCCTCTGCTTGTGTACATGGGCACCAGCTGTGTGTACCCCTTTGCGTCCAGCTGTGCGCATACCTTCAGCTCCATGTCCAAGAATGCCAGGCACATCTGCTACTTCCTAGACTACGGTGCCGTCAACCTCTTCGGCCTGGGTACGTGAGTCCCTGCTCTCGCCTACCCAGCTCTCCATGACAGGGTCTCTTGGGCCTTCCCCTGGGTGAGCTGGAGTCACCGTCAGGTTGGCACAAGAATCATACCCATGCTCCTGTCCAGGTGCTTGATAGGTGGTTTTCTAAGAAACGTCTCCAAAGGTGTGCTGGGGAATGGTCTCCCGCTGGCTCTGTGGCTTGCAGTGTGTGCTCATGTCCCTGGTGTAAATGCCCCCACCATGTGAAGCTGCCAATAAGACATCCCTGCTGGCATTCTGCGAGACCTGTGAACCATCACGTGGCCCCACTGTGCAGGGGGAGGGAAAGCAGACACAGCTTTTTAATTATGACCCATGGCTCCTGAGTAATTCTGGACCATTCACAGTCAGCCCGCAGGGTCCATGCGGACTGGCTTCAGCCCCTGGGTGTGGTGGTGAGCGCCATGCCCAGAGGCTCAGAGGAAAGATGAGATTTGCTTCACGGGCCCCCGGAATCGAGTGGTACAGGCAAGGCAGATAAAGCTGGGTAGGCCCTCCCAGCCTTCTTGTCTTTTTTCCTCCTGCCCCAAGCCCTCTCCCCTTGTCTGCGCTTCTCGCCTCCCGCTTGTGGGCGCCTATCTCTCCCCCAGCATCCTCATGCCAGCCGCTTCCTTCCTGCCTCCTCATCCTGCTCTGGGTGTGAACCAGGCAGCGCCGTCCCTGGTCCAAGAGGTTGTCCATGAGATGGGGCTGCACGCCCCCCTGCTTCCCTGCTTCTGCCTCTGCCCTTTCCAGCCAGTGACTGAAAGTCAAATGTGCACATGCACCCACACGCATGCAAACACATCCTGCACTGTGTACATCTCCCCCTCTCTCTCCTCAGCCCTCTGCTGTCTTCTCCTCCCCATTCATCTCTGGACTGTCCAGGCCGGGCCAGGGTAGGCCTTGCTGGCATCCTCATCTGGGGTCTCCCATTAGCCTTTGATGTGGGACTGTCAATCTTCCTCTTTCCCTTTTCCTTTTGTGACTCTTCTGGAATGCCCCTCCCCTAGCCTTCCCCCGCCCCTGCTCACTCACCCTCTTCTGCTGGAGCCTCTTCCTCCGCTGAGCCTTCTAGGGGGGGCGAATAGAGAAAGTGCCCTTGGGCCTTTTCCTTACTCTGGGGATCCCGTCCATGCCCAACCTTGATTACCCCCCTAGGCAACTCAGTGCCATCGAGTCGATGCCAACTCATCGGAGTGGTGGTAAGTGCCAACCGTGGCTCTGACACTGACAAGCCGGGTGACCCTGGGACAAGTATCCTCACCAGCCTCCTCTGTTCATGGGAGCCTGGGTACCACCGTGGTAACCACCTCCAGAGGTGACCGAGCGGCTCGATGAGGCTGACCGCCACTACCACCACTCGCTGCCATGTGGTCAGTGCTGACTCATCACTACCCTTTAGGACAGGGTCAGAACGGCCTCCGTGAGCTTCCTAGACCAGCTCTCTACGGGAGCAGAAAGCCGCCTCATTCTCCCACTTCCTCTGGCCAAGGCACCCCTAAACCTCCATCCCTAGTTTAGACAACAAACCCAGATTGCTGGCCCCTTCCCACCCTTATCTCCTCTCTTGTAATTTCCTACCTGGCCAACCCTCCAAGCTGCTCTTCCAAGACCCACCCCTGGAAAGAATCCTCAAATCCCTCCACCCTTCCAACATTCTAGTCGGTCAGGGTCAGGGTCAGCTCACAGCTGCTGGCCCCATACTTCCGCCTGCCCCCCTGTCCTTCCATCATGTTCCACATCGCCACCCAGGAAGGTGTCTCTACAACATTCTGAGCACTCTACCTCTCCCCCCTAGAGCCTTCCAAGGGTCATTCCTTGTGGGCTAGGATGAAGCCCCGCTCTCTGGCCTGGCTGCTTGCATGGTCCTCTCACTGACCCCAGGCCCATTTATGAAAAGGACACGTGGTTCGAAACCAATACCTATGGGGCTGGCATCCTGGGGAGCTTTCAACACCAGCTTAAGGCATTAAGAACTGCAGGGCACTGTGCTGACAGGCCCAGGTCCTGGAGCCAGGTGGCCAGGGCTCAAATCACCTCCCCCGGGCAGTTGTAGGCTCTTGAGCACATTTCGTAACCGCTCCGAGCCTCGGTTCTCTCATCTGTAAAGTTGGCATGAAATGAGCTTCTATTAGGGAGGCACTTAATAAGCCTCAAGGAGCCCGGGTGGCATAGTAGGTCACACCACGTGCTGCTAACCAAAATGCAGCCGTTCAAAACCACCCGCTGCTCTGCAGGGGAAAGAGGAGGCTTCTTGCTGCTGTGAAGAGTCAGTCTCGGAAACTCACAGAGGCAGTTCTACCCTGTCCTGTCGCTGGGAGTCGACTGCATGGCAGTGCGTGGTGGCAGTGGTCGCCGGCATCATCAACCCTGTCACCCATGTCTGGACCCCTGCTCCCGTGAGCAGAGGAGGCCTGGCGGTGGACCCTGGGTCCACTAGTTTGCAGGTGTCAGAGCCAGGGTTGACACCCGCACCGCCTATGTCACCTGGCTCTGGATCACCTGTGCCCTACTCACCATGGTCCCCTCCTCCTCGGCACCTGCTGGACCCTGTCTTCTCTGCTGCTTCCTCCCTACAGGGCCTTCAAGGCTCGGCCCCTGGGCTTGCAAGCCCCCAGACCCGCATCCACCTCCACCGTAGCTCTGATTCCATCCTCCTTGGTGACCCATCACTCCACCCCGATGTGTGGGTTTCCAGCCCGTGACTGTGGGGCTCGACACGGGGAGATGCTCCACATGCATGAGAGGAAGGACAGACGGTCAGCCTAGAGAATGGACAGAACTTACCGGTTCTGCTCCGACGTCTGCTCCATTTTCTGCAGCCACCGGTCCTTGCCAACACCGAGGCCCACGAGCTTGGTATGTGCCCCAGATGCCTCCCTGGTTCCCACCTCTTTCTACCACTAGACCATCATTAGGTTTGGTCATGTGAGTCTTCCCAATGCCTCCACTGTCCATCCTCCCACCCCTCCCCTCCCCCACAAGGACCCTCAATGGCTCCCTGCTGCTGAAAGGGAAGGTCCACTGTCCTCGGGCCGACATCCCAAACTACATCCGTACCTTCATCCCATCCTTCCAGGGCTGGGCTCCAAGATCAGCTCATGTGCCTCATCCTCCACCCACCCTAAGCACCCACTCACTCTGCTCTCCCCTGCCAGCCTCTCCCATCAGTGGTACCTCCTATTGCAGGCCCAAGAGACTCCCTCCCTGGCATCACCCACCAGGCCTGGCACACACCTGGCCCATAGTTGACTGAAGCCAGCACGCCCAGGGCGAGGGCTCCAGGCCTGTCTATCTAGCCTCTTGTTGGACCTCCCTGCAGACAGAGAGCATGCACAGCCGTGGTGCTCGGCAGCCCTTCTGCGTGCCTGGCCCTAGCTGCATCACCACCTTCACGAGAGCCCATCTGTGAGGATGCTGCGCTGTCCAGGGTTGAGACCTGTTCCAACCTGGAGCAAGAATCTCAGGGCCCTTTATATCCTTGGGATGATGCCCGTACCTGTTTCTTAGGCCCTGGGTTGACAGAGCGCCATGCAGGTGTTTGCAGGACCTCGGCAGGTGGCAGTACCTTGAGAGCATTGGGTCCTGGCCCCTCTCTACAGGTGAAGTCCACCTGAGTCCTTGGGAAAGGACCGTCATCTCTCTTGCCCTTCGGAACAACCTTCAGCAAATGGGTCTCCACAATGTCCCTGGTTGACCCTTGTCTCACCAGCAGAACAAGGCGGCGGTGGCTGGCTCCACATGCCCAGCCCAGCCCACCCTGTGGGTTAGCCTCTAAGCAACAGCACCCCCCCCCACCCGCCTCCCCACTTACTCCAATACTCGTCTTTCCACATGGGGGCCTCGCTTGGGTTGGGGAGGGTGGGGCCTCCGGAGACATGTCCCTACTCGGAGAGTAAAGCCAAGCACACTAAGCAAGGTGACAACAGGGTGTGCTTACAAGCAGGGACTCTCTCCCTAAACTGCCTGGGTTTGAAGAGTGTCTCTGCTACTCTCTAGCGGTGTGACCCTGATGAGTGACTGAACCCCACTGCATCCCTTGTAAAAAGTGCGGGGCTTTCAGTCCGCCGGGGGCTGCACTCGTGTGTGGAACATGCGCGGTAGCATCTGAAAGCCCTTGGGCAGCCAAGGGCTAGACTTGGGGTAGTGGAGAGCAGAGGCGGAAAGGCATGAGCAGTGATGCAGAAGCGAGTGTGCTGGTGGGCCTGTGGGCATGGTGAGGGCCCCGGGGGATGCTGGGAGTGCGCCAGGGTGCTGGATGGTCTTCCCGAGGGGGACAGGTAGCACTGCGTGCTGGCGCCTTTCCCAAGGCTGGTCTTTCTTTCCCAGGCTCAGCCATTGCCTACTCTGCATACACCTTCCCCGACACGCTGGTGCGTACCACCTTCCATGACTACTACGTGGCCCTGGCGGTGCTGAACACCATCATCAGCACCGGCCTCTCCTGCTACTCCAGGTATCTGAGCTCTCCGACTCCTGAGGGGTGGGAGGGACGAGCCACTGGGAGGGGCAGCGGGAGAGGTGGGGGGCATGAAATGGACGCTCAGGCACCTCAGACGGACCTCCTGTGGCCGGGCAGAGCTGGCTTCGGTCACAGGGCCCCAAGCTCTTGCTGTCATGCTCTTGAACAAGGTCGCCTGGCAGTTTCCTATTGTTCTGCAATTTACGGAGCTGGCCCTGCTGTGGGGCGTCTCCGCCTCATCAAGCCTCAGTCGGCTCACCTGTAAAATGGGGGCAACATTTCGACCTCCTGTGGCGACGTAAGGAGGGCAGGGGCTATTCCCAGAGCAGCTAGTCCAGGCCTGGGTGTGTGCTGAGGGGCCTGCCCCTACCCACCCCTGCTGGGTGATGGGTGATATTTCAGATGCCAGGCAGCTGGCCTCCCGGGAAGCTTCCTGCCCAGGAATCCCTTCAGGCACACTGGCTCTATTTCCCTCGGTGGCTCCCTTTCACTCAGGAAGCTCCCTGGAGTGGCAGTGGGAGGCATTGTGATGGGCGTCTCTCCTTCCTTTATTCAGCTCTTGGCGAAGAGGGACAGCTCAGTATTCCAGCTCTCTGCAAGACTTACAGAATCTTGCACGTGGGAGAGCCAGCCTACTGGGTAGCCCCTGGGGTGGGGACCTTCTGTCACATCTGAGTCCTAGCCACGCCCACTCCCAGGCTCCTCTTAATTCCAGGAAGCCTGTCTGCGCGTCCCTACTGAGGAGCACTGCAGCCCCACTGGGTGCTTACTGCTTGCCTTGCTCTGCCCCCCAACCCCTGCAGGAGAAAACGAGGGTGGTGACGCCCATGGACCTCCTCCAGACTGACTTTGGCTTCCTTTGAGGACAGGTTTGACAGGACCAAGGGAGAAGAGTACACTTTCCAGAAACTGGATAAACTGGTTTTTTGCTGTGTGTTGCTTTGTTTGGTTTTAAAAGGGAAGGCTCCATTCTTAAACAGCATCAAGAATACCTGCTCCCTTAAAAAAAAAAAAAAAAACTTGCCCCAATTTGCCTTCCATTTTCCACTCTAAGGCAGGCTGAGGGTAGGGTGTAAAAGTCTGGTTTCACCATGCCTGGGAGCTGGTGGAGGCATACAGTCTCTCTTCCTGGAAATGACAGAGCTCCCCGAGAGCTGAGAGGGCTGGGGCTGACTCCTAAGAGCGGACTCTAAAACCAGACACTGTGGGTTATTAGTTTCTCTCCCTCTCCGTCCTCAAGAGCTCTGAACTCTGGAAACTCAAAGATCTCCATTAAAGCAACAGCTCTGTCAGACAGGGGCTGTGGGAGCTGCACTGATCACGGATAGGGGAGGAGATGCGTCTGCAAGTGAAGGCCCAACACACATAGAAAGGAAATAACGATGCTTGACAGAGCTCGGGAGAGAGGCCGGGTGCACAGGCCTGGTGCATGGTGCATGGTGCATGGGCAGGCTAGTGCCCAGGCACCTGGAGACACCTGGATCTGCTCCTGAAAACCAGTCACCATCCCTGTGGGGTTGGTTCCTAGAGGGACATAGAGCTCTGGTGTTTGGACTATAGGATCTGACGGAGAAGGCTGGGGGGACAGGGAAGGCTTCCAGCATGCGGAGGGGAGGAGTCTCCAGAGTTAAAGCAAATCTAGACTGCATTCCTATGACCCCAGAATGCACTAGAACATCTGTGGCTTAGTGGTTGTTAAGCGATTCCACCAGGCGCTATGCTGTTGGGTGCATATGTATTTAAATGTCCCTTAGTTGATGCCGTGATCATGCTATAACACACGCCTTTGTCCCCACAGCCCACTTTGTCTGGTATTAAGATTGCCACCGTAGCTCTCTTTTGGCTCTCTGTGTGGATCATTTTTTCTACACTGTCTGTTTCTTTATCTGTTTGTGTCCTTGAGCTTAAGGCATGCCTCCTGCAAACAGCGCACCGTTGATTATGTTTTTGTATTTATCCTGCCACTCTTGATGCCTTTTGATTGGAGCATTTGGTCCCCTACGTTCCCGGGGCCTTCTTTTATTTATGAAACACATCCGTAGCTGCTTGACCCTTTCTCCTTCCCTCCCTCTCTCCTTTCTCTCATTCTTGCCTTCCTTGCTTTTATTCATTCGCCTGCTAGTTCCTGCTGCGTGCCCCAGGCACCACTGGGAGGGACCCGGGCACACAGTGCTCCAGGGTCCTGGCCAAGAACTTCCTGCTGACTTTCTTCCTCCTCCAAGCCCCGCCTGCCCCTCCCTCCTGCTCCATCCATCCCAAGTGTGGCAAAGCGAGAAGAACCAGGTCCCCTCCCCTGGGCACAGAAGGAGACCCTGAAATCTCTGAAGAATTTGTTCCCGATGGCGCTCCTTCCGTTACTGTGGTTGTTAGGCACGGTGAGGTGCTTCGGTCTCATCTGCGAGCCATGCCAACAAGCACCCAGCACCGCCTGCTCAGAGGCCACTCTCAGTTACATCACACACTCTCCTGGGCTTCGGGTTTCATCGTTTCCCGAGGGGGGTTCTCAGTTCTTGCTATCAGGGGATAGGTGTGGCGCAGATGTTTAACATGCTTGGCTGTCCCCAAAAGGTTAGCAGTTTGAGTTCACCCAGAAGCACTTGGGACAAAAAAGCCTGGCACCTACCTGTGAAAAATGTCGGTCACCACTGTCAGTCAGAGATGACCTCATGACAGGTGGCCATGTGAGAGACCCCGGGGTGTGCAGATAGTCAGTCCTCCACTACTAACCTTCCAGTTGGAAGCCACCCAGCCTCACCACGGAGACAAGGCTGGCCCGCTGCTTCCATCAAGATCACAGCCATGTGTACACATGGTGCCGTCCTCATTTCCAAAACATTTTCTTTCTACTTGAGCTCTTGGTACCATCCGTACAAATGTGCTTGACACAATGGATGGATGGATGGATGGATTGAGATAAGAGCTGTAAGAGTCCCCAGTAAAATAGTTAAAAAAAAAAAAAAAAAAGAGACCACAGCCAGGAAGACCCTACGGAGCAGTGCTCCTCTGTGACACATGGCTGGTTTTAGATGTCATGGGATTTAGTTTAAATGCCCTTGTTTAAGAAAACAGCCCTCTCATAGACACGAGAGCCTATGATGCTTGGCACAAGGCAGCCTGGTCATCCCTGCTGATCTCCCACAGGCCTCCGGGAAGTTGGTGTTTGCTAGGCATCACAATCCCCGAGTCACTTTTCTGCTCATCCACACAAGGCACCTGACATTTGATTTTCTTTTGGACAACTACTTGCTGAGCAGAATGCCTTGTGGTCAGTTCTGTGAGGAAGAGATGGATTTTCTGCCTGGCAGGGATTGAGCTGTGGCCTGGGGTGACCCTGTGGCACTTCAGTGGGGTGAAGCCTAGAGGGGGCCTTGGAGGCTAGAGCTGGGTGTGGACACTGGCTCTGGATCAGGCCGTGAGACCAGGGAGCTCAGCCAGATGACAAGGGGCTGCTAGAGCTGGGGCTGTGGGTAGGCGTGTGGAAATGGCTATGCTCCTGCACATCTCGTAAATAAGGAAATCGCCTGCACAGCAACCTGAGGACCATACCCTACCGTCCCACCCCCTCACCCTCAGTCACAGCCAAAGACCCACCAGCTTCAAGCACCAGTTTCGGAATTCCCTTTGCCACAACACTGGCCTCGTTTCCCATCCAAGTAGTATTCAATCGGAGCACTGGTGACATCGTGGGTTATGCCTGGGGCTGCTAGCCCCCAAGGTTGGCCGTTCAAAAGCACCAGCTGCTTCATGGGGGAAAGATGAGGCTTTTACTCCTGGAAAGAGTTGATCTTGGAAACCCACAGGGGCAATTCTACCTTAGCCTATCGGAGTCATGTGCATCAGAAGTGACTTGATGGCCAGAGTATTTGCCCTGTCTTTGCAGGGAGGGATTTCCTGAAATCAGTGTTTCCCTGACAGCCTCCTTCTGGGCGGAGATCTGAATCCCCCAAACCTAAGGTGTCCAGATTTTAACATTGGTAAAGCGGGACACCATTGACTGGGGAGGTGGTGGTGGTGGTGTTATTGATTAAAAATTTGGTCTCTATAGAACAACAAAAATTTCATAGAATGCAAAAACAGTATTGTAATATATATATTTTTAATTTCAACATAAGTACAATTTACAAATATAATACATTAAAATTATGTATAGTATTATTTTATTCTTTGGCATATTTCTCATTTGAGTGAATTTTTTTTTAGTAAATTGCTGTCATTGTTTAAAAGGTCATGAAATTTTCACAAGAATTTGTTAAATTGTATTTCACACATAAAATGGCTTTCAAAGTCTCAACACTTAATTGTGACTTTTCTGATGTCCACACTTTATTTACTATAGAAAAAATGCGTTCAGTCGCAGCATTAGTTCCTGGTAAGGACAGCGTGTATTCCACAATTTTTAGTGCATTATTGTATGGAACAGGGTTTGTTTCAAAATGATGAAATATTTCTAACCATTTGTTCTCTATTGTGATTCTTGCTGATGCCCAAGATTTAACCTTTTCCTTATCAATATATATTTTTAATAATGATACCTCATTAAAAAGATCATTTTCACAAATATTACTATATGGGAAATTTTGAGTAATATGAACGAATGATTTTTGCACATCATTCCAATTAAGTTTTTGTTTTAATGTAACCCAATGAAAATGTTCAATATCATTGTAATGTACCGTCCACTCTTCTAAATAATCTATGCAGTTACTATAGAACTTTTAAACATGATTCATTATATCTGCACAATTTATTGCACCTTGTTCTTCTAGCTGGCTTATACTACTACGGATAGTTAATGGAAGATAATTATTTTCTAACGGCTCTTGACACTGAAATTTTAAATAATTAACTTCATTTGATACTTTGATTACTGAAATTTTGGCACCTTCAATAAGTTTTATAGCATTTTGAAAAAGAGCTGCTTGATTGTGTACGAACTCTAGCCAAATTTTTGAAGATTCTTTTTCAAAAAACTCTTCTAAAATCCTAGGACATTTATCCTGTGATAGAAAGTAGGATTTCAAAGGATCGTATATTTTCACAATTCTTTCGACAGCTGGCAAAAGAGCTAACCAGCGCGTTTTTCTGTATCCAAGTATTTTCTGATATTCGACTTCCGCAGTTTCACAAAATTCTCTAAGCATTTCAACGCGCACAGTGTATATATAGAAATAAGAATATATTTTAATAACAATATTTTCCACATCTACGGGCAGCAAATCAGCAGCTGTTTGAATGGCGTTATGTAGTATGTAGATTCCCTTCCCGTTCTCCCGCCGCTCCCTAGCTTGTCGTGCATTCTTTCCAAAAATCGGGACTTTTTAAAAACGCCGCGGGACGCAGGGCAAATTGTTAAAAAGCGGGACATCAGGTCACCTTAAACCGGGCCCTCGCAGGGACTGTGAAAAAGGGTGTGCTTTGGACACTCCTGCGGCTCTCACACTCCCAAATCTCTGCCTGTGGCGGTCCCCTGTGGCCGCAGGTGGAATTGCACCTCGATAACACCTCTTAACCCACCGCTCAGTTCCTTGTTTCTCTGGGTACACGTTTCCTCCTTTTTGCCCCTGTAGACTTGGCTTTGGGCATGCTGGAGCAGGGAGGGTCTGCTCTGGGATGGAGGTGGCACTGCTGGCTGGCCCTGGGGTTCTGTGGACCTCAGGGCTGAGGGCACGCTGGACAGTAGGGCTGGCCTAATGAGACAGGGCAAATTCCAAACCGTCGGACTCACAGTGGCCCTGTAACTCTTTACGGGAATAGAAAGCCTATGGTTCTCCCGAAGAGTGGCTGGTGATTTCGAACTACTGACCTTGTGGTTAGCAGCCCAACCCATAACCACCAAGCCACCGGGCTCCTGAGGATGGGGCCAGAAGTGTGAAGTGTGGAGTCACGCTGGCCTGGGCTGAAATCCTAGTTTAGCCTCTTATGAGCTGTTCTGATGCTAAGCAAACCACCCGGCACCCGCCTTTCCTGTTCCTGTCTTCTGCCCCAACATGGCGACATGGCAGTGGGTCCGGGTGGAGAGTGGGGTAGGAAAAGGAGCCTCACGGCATTATTTTTTTTTAAGAAGCTGCCATTCAGTGAGGACTTCACTGTCCACGGGGCACGACTTAACACTGAGTGTATCTTTCCCTCAGGTCCTGCTGGCCAGTCTGGGGGATGTGCCTGTGTGATCTCTGGGGACACACACACACACACACACACACACACACACACGACAGGGCTGGGGTTCGAATCCCAGCTCCTCCAGGCCCACACATGGGCACTGTACTGCAGGGGCTTGTGCTCTGGTTCTTGTCTGAGAGAATGGTGAACTGAGTGAGGTTCCTTGCCTTGGGCTGCTAACCACAAGGTGGACAGTTTGAACCCACAAGCTGGTTCTTGGGAGAAAGACAGGGTTTTCTCCTCCCGTAGGGAGGTGCGGTCTGGGAAACCCACAGGGGCAGCTCTACCCCAACCTATAGGGTCACTATGGCCTCCTCCGGCTTGCACCACTTTCCTCTCCACCTGGTGGCTGTCACATGCTTCTGATTCAAAGGGAAAGAGAAGCAGAAGGCTTGGGCGGTGGTAGGCTTTACCAGCTCCCCGCTGTGGCCTCTGACCTGACCTCGTAAGGGCTCCCTTCTTGCTTACCCAGGCTGCCCTCGTGCACTGCCCTGAGGACTGCAGCCTGGGGAATGCAGATTCAGACTCAGTGTTCCGAGCTGGGGGAGGGTGTCCAGACCAGACCAGGTGTTACTCCTGCCCCAAGGTCCCAACTTCTGGAGGTGGGGGTGGCAGCCTCTGATGCCCCTTGGGGTTTATGGTCAGGTGGCTGAAGGAGACAGAGCAGCCTGGCCAGACCCCAGGGAAGTAGCAGGCTGAGTTCGAGGCAGCAAGGGCAGGCTTGTGGGCTAGAGTAGAGGAGCCTGGGGACAGTGGTGGCAACAGATGGCATGGTACCCCAAGAGTACCGTGAGAGTCAGAAATGGTGGCTGGGGCTGGGAGGGGCCCAAGTGCTTTTCCCGCCCCAACGGACTGCATTTGAACAGGTCCCGCTGCAGCCCCTTCCCCCTGGGAGCCTCAGCACCTTCATGTGACATAGCTTGTGTGCTGCTGGGAACTCTGGCCTCACCCTCACCCTGAGATCACCAGGGACCCCAGGCCCCCCACAATAAACTGTGACACTGAAGTGGGACCCTGTCCCCACCACCTGGCCTGGATGGTCCACCCAGGTTGATCCCCAGGTCACTTCCTTTCCTGAGCCTTAGGATAGAGGCTGCGGTTCAGTGTTGACAACGATGGTTTGTGTGCTCAGTGCCCCTCCCGTGTCCCCCCAGTGCCCACCTGTGCTGCCCCACCTCCACAGGCCCCTTCATATCCCCTCTGGGAGAACCTGTTGTCTGGTCGGTGGTTGATTACAGCTCTTTAGAGTGGAGACAGGTGGGTGGGTGGAGGCGTGATGGAGAGAGAGAGAGAGACAGAGAGAGAGAGAGAGAGAGAGAGAATGACTTCGAGTTCACTCCGTTTCCCGCGTTCAGCGGGCCTGTGGATGGGATTAAACACCCCCAAACCTTCTCAAGTCATGAAGTGCCTGGTTGAATCCCAGAACAGTCCTTTGACAAGATTCGTTGTTTTTCTGATTATCATGCGCCCATGTAAAGGACACACACATACCTATGATGTCTATAGCCTGCATAGGGTTCTCAAGTGCACAGTGGGGAGGGCTGGTTCATAAACGTCTGCACAGCTCAGTTTGCACAAGCACGTGACTGATGCATCTTAACCTTTGCAGCCTGCTTGGTCAGTGGGTCTGTGCTATGGGGACCCCACCCTGTGCCCCACCTGTCTCCTTGCTGGAAGTTTAAAGGTTATCAGGTAGCGCCAGGCAACTTGGCCCTTGATGGGTCTTTCTACCCTGGACCTCCTCCCTGGCTTCATCTATACCGTTGCATCTCATGGTGTCCAGAGGTGGGGTCCCCTGAAATCCTTTCACGTCTGGACCCCAGTTACTTCCATTGGGGCTAGGAGAGTTGGAAAGGGCTGGTGGAGGTGCTGCTGCCTGCAGGAGGTGGTGCTCAAAGGCTGGGCGACCCTCGGAGGCTGCCCTGTGCACGGCCATCCTGTGTAGCCCTCCGTGGGCTTACTGAGTGTGCGCCTGCATGCTCAGCCTCCTGGAACGCTTCCCTCCTTCACGCCTTCCCCGTTGCCTTCCTCCACGCAGGTTTCTCGAGATCCAGAGCCCCCGGCTCTGTAAGATGCTTCGAGTGTTCGCCTTCGCTTACCCCTACACCTGGGACTCCCTCCCCATCTTCTACAGGGTAAGGGGCCCTGCTCTGTTCCTGGCAGTGTCCAGGGGTGGGACATCTCCTGAGCTCCTGGGGAAGGGGAGGGGGGTGACAGCACCATGCTGGGAATAGCAGGACACACAGGGAGTTAAGTCCCGGGCATTGCCTTTATGGCTTTGGCAGTGCAGTCGGCAGATGGCATGGGCTCAGAGCCCCTGTGCCCACCCCAACAAAATGAGTTGCACCCGCAGCCAGTACTGCCAGGGGCTCCAGAGCAACCATGGAAGACTGAGCAAGCGGGCAGCCTGGGGCTCAGCAGAGCCTTGGTTTTCCTCATTGGTGAAAGGGGTAGGAGACTAACAGCTCATCGGCCCTGGCCTGGGGCAGGTTACCTGAGCTGACAGGTCAGCTACTGGCACGTGGTCAACCAAAACCCATCCAAGCTGGGTGCCAATGCTAAGCAACTCTGTAGGACAGGGCAGACGGTTGCTGTGGGTTCCTGAGACTGTAACTCGTTATGGGAGTAGAGAGCCTGTCTTTCTCTCTCTGCACAGATGGTGGTTTCAAACTGCTGACCACATGGATCTCAGCCCGATGTGTAATGACGTGGTCAGAGTCCCATCCATGCATCATTACAGATGATCATTTAAGAGAAAGGTGTGATGGATAGGTGGATCAGGTGAAAGAGGTGTAGAAAGAGAACAAGAAAGGGCAAAACCATGCAATCTCAAATCCCATGGGCCCGAGTTCAAATCTGGCTCCCACTGTTCACTGGCTGTGGGGCCCAGGCAGGGTACATAAGCTTTCCGCTGTTTGCTCATCTGTAAATGTCCCTGGGTGGAGCCCAAAGGAGCACTGGGTAGATAATAGGTTATGTGTTGGGCTGCTAACCACAAGGTCAGCAGTTCGAAACTACCAGCCACTCTTTGAGAGACAGGTGAAGCTTTCTGGTCCTATATAGCGATATAGCACGGGAAAGACACAGGGGCAGTTTGTCGCTGCCCTATGGGGTCACAATGAGTCAGGTATGACTAGGTGGCAGTGAGTTTGCTTTGGGGAGGTGCAAGAAAGGAGTCCTGGTGGCTCTGGGGTTCCCCTGTGGGACTGCAAACCCAAGTGTGGGTCGTTTGAGCCCACCAGCCACTCCACGGGAAGCAGCCTGCTCCTGTAGATTGGCAGCCTTGGATGCCCACAGGGCCAGTCTACTCTGTCCCATAGGGCTGCAGTGAGTCAGCATCGACTCCACAGCAGTGGGTGGTTTTGTTCCGTTTGTTTGTTTTGGGTGGTGCAAAGGGTTACCTGTTCCACTATGGGTTGAAAGGTGGGCAGTTCAAACCCATTCAGAAGGGCACGGCCGGAGAAAGGCCTGGCAATCCCTTTCTGAACCGTCACAGGCTTGTGGATGGAGCCTGCTCCACACACAGGGGCAAGGAGCTTGTTACAGAATTAGGAACATCCTGGTCAGCCGCTCTGCTAGTTAGAAAGGAGCTCAAATGCTGAGCCTGCTACTTTTTAACTACATTCACAGTGCCTGCAATTAAATAATTAAATACTCCCAAATTAAATACTCATGAGCACTGAGAAGCTAAGATACAGTCACATGAGTCTTGGTTTATCGCCCAGATAAAGAAATCTGCCTACACAGCCCCCACGAGCGCCCCCTTATAAGCCACAGGCCCTAGGAAGTGCAGGCTTTGGCCTGTGAAGTCGTAATAGGTGGACAGGGTGTGGGAGGACAGAGGTCTCCATCATCTGAGACTGCAGATGCCTAGAAGAAAAATGGCCTCCTTAAGGTGTGTCCTCCGCTTAAGAGCTGGTGTCTGTCTCTAAACGCCTGCAGCTGTTCCTGTTCCCAGGGGAGAGTGCCCAGAACGAAGCCAGCCTGTACCACCAGAAGCACCTGGCCATGACCTTCCTGGCGTCCTTCCTCTACTCTGCGCACCTGCCGGAGCGCCTGGCTCCCGGGCGCTTTGACTACATCGGTGAGTGTGCACGGGCCCTGCTGCCCATGACCGGGGTGGGAGTGAGGCCGGCAGGGATGAGGCAGTCTGTCCCAGACCCGTGTGCTAAGGCTCTAACCATGTTCTTCAGGCACAGGCCAAGGTGAAGGGAGATTAGAAGCTGACAGATCTGAAACACGTGAGGGAGCTTGAAAAAGTCGGTGGATGCTCGCCTTGGCGCCACACAGACTAAGCTTGGGACGAGACAAAGATGAGCATGCCCCGTGCGCAGGGATGACACCCAAATCTGTGAAGCGTTCCACAGTTCTTTTACCTGAAAGTAGTCATGTCATGCTGCTGTTGGAGCCGTTTGTTGTGCTGGCTTTCCAAACAGAGGCTAATTAGGACAAAGGGAGAGATTTGAAAATGGAAAGAAAAAAAAAGTTGGTAGAGACATTCCATCATCTTTTTGGTCCATTTTCCCAAGAACTTTCTGAAGCCCCCTCATGTGGTGTGGATGCCCTGCTAGTAGGACAGGGTCAGGCTCCTAAAGAATCCCATAGGCTATGCAGCCCAGAGCGGTCCATTCTCCCCTAGAACATGAAATCATCTAAGCGACCGTGGAGGACATGGTATGAAGGGCACCAGATGGAAAGCGGAGGTGGGGGGAGTGCCAGCTTGTCTTGTTTGAGGTGGCTTGGAGTAAGGGTCATGATGGTAGAGTAGTGGTCCTCAGGTGGGGGACCCAGACCAGCAGGAGCAGCATTCCCTGGGAACCATTAGACATGCAGATTCTCAGCTCCCAACCCAGGACTCTTGAACCAGAAACTCAGGGGTGGGGCCCATTAACCAGGGACAGTGTGGCTCTCCCGGGACCCCAGCTCACTGAAGGGTGAGAAGTCCTGCTGTCAGAGGAAAGGATGAGGGCTCCAGGGTCTCACCTGCCGGCAGCGTTTCCCAGCTCATCCAGGGAAGGTGGGGTGGGCTCTGCAGAATGTCTCCCAAACTTGGCTCGCTGGCTGAGCGGAGGGCTCCCTTGGGTCACCTTGGGTGATGCCGGCAAGCTTGGGAACCAGAGTCCCTTAGATAGACTCTTGTGAGAGTTGAAGGGCCAGTCATCGTTCCCCACCTGGTGGCCAGAAATGTGGGCTCTCCCCCAAACTATGTTCTCCACAGTTTCCCATAATCTCCTCCTACTTGAGAGCTGTGGCCATCTTTGCGTTGCTGGATCTAATTAATATCATCTCCTTTTCCTCTCTGTTTACAGATGGAGTTTCAACTAGCTAAATGCTTGTAGGGCAGATTTTGGAAGGGGGCAGGGGACCGGAGCCTAGGGAAGTGGAGGACGCACTGCCTGCTAGCCCCACATTGGTTAAGCAGAGGTAGCCAGGGATGAGGTCTTGGGAGTGGGGGAGAACTAGGTCTAGGCTAGCTTTCTGTCTTCTTAATAACATTTCATTTACTCAACTCTAGCCCTTTCTTTGGGCCTCAGGATGCAGAAGAGAAAAACACCTCTGGGCAGGAGGGTTTGCCAGACAGCAGGAGCCAGGTGTTCAGTCCCTCATTTATTTTGTCCGCTGTTCATGGGACTGCCTCTCCAAGGCTAGTCCAGGAATCTGTGTCGAAAGTGATAGCATGGGCATGGTTGGCATCAGCCAACCTCTTCCTGTTAGGCAGGATTGCTGAAACCACGCTTCCTGCTGTGGCCGCATTTCAGATACGTCCATTGCTGGTGGCCTTTTATCTCCCGCCCCAGTGTAAGCACAATGGAATGTCAGCTGGGGAATGCCGCCCATCCACGGAGGCTGTGTCCTTGAACAGCACCGCTCTCTGATGATCTCATGCTGACTGGGGAGTCTTTGCAGTCCTTAGGTAGAGCTTGAGCAAGGTGGGGGCGTCACCCCCCAGGCCCACCTTCTTCCCAGAGGACACAGTGCTAGATGCTGGGACTCTCTGCCAGAAGGAGCAAAGCAGGCACCCGCCTCGAGGATGCTCACCCCTCCTCCACCTGTATTCTTGATTCTACTTCTGCTGTCGAGCGGTGGCGGCCAGGCTGGTTAGTTCCTGGGACGCATTACTGAGATCGTACCCTGGGATAAGCACCAGAGGTTTGATATTGGCTTTTTAGAATTCTCCTGTGGTCTGAATTCTCATGTGTGGCCTTCTCCTCTTACTCTGGATTTCATAAGGTTGTCCCGCAAAGTGGTCCCCTTCCCTGGGCTCTGGACCCACTGGGCTGTGATCTGTAAGGTCAGTAGTTCAAACCCACCAACAGCCCCCCAGGAAACAGACGGAGCTTTCTACTCCCGTAAAAAGTTAGTCACAGAATCTCATAGGGGCAGTTCTGCCCTACCCTATAGGGTGTCTATGAGTTGACATGGCGTGATGGCAGTGAGTTTGGTTCGGTTTGGCTGACCACACACTGTGAATCCCACCCTGTACCTGAGGCAACTGCTAATCTACTTTCTGTCTCTATAAAGCCCCAAACCAACCCCCTACTGTGAGTCAATGACGATTCTTAGGGGCCTGATACAGAGTTTCCAAGACTGTAAATCATTATGGGGCCAGACAGCCTCCTCTTTCTCCCTCAGAGCAGCTGATGGGTTTGAACCACCAACCTTGCAGCTAGCAGCCCAACGCCTAACCCAAAGTGCCCTTTGCTGCTTCTACAGGTTTGCCTGAAACTGAATCATTCCAGTACGTGGTCCCTTGTGTCTGGCTTCTTTTGCCCAGAAGGATGTTTTTTGGTTTTGTTTTGTGCATATCGGTACCCTGTCCCTCTTCAGGGCTGACCTGGTGGCCCTGTATGTTCACTGCAGGTCACAGTCACCAGCTGTTTCACGTGTGTGTGATCCTGGCCACGCACATGCAGATGGAAGCCATCCTGCTGGACAAGACGCTGAGGCAGGAGTGGCTGCTGGCCTCCTCCAGGCCCCTGTCAGTCCTCCAGATCACCGGAGCCGTCTTCCTGGGTGTCCTCTTCAGCCTCAGCAACATCTTTTACTTCTCAGCTGCTCTCTATAGGACCCCCGAGCCAGAACAACACAAGAAAGAGACGTGACTCATGCCACCAGCGTTTCACACCAGATGCCGACATTAAACCTCAACACCCTCAATCCCGGTCCTTGGTGTGATGGCCTAGAACTGTCACAGTGATTGGTAGCTTGGTGCTCGGGGCACGTGGTGGAGAGGTGGAAATCGGGGACACTTTTCTAAGTTTGCTCGGATTCTGTGTGTGACTTTCAGAGGCGAGTGTGGGTTCGGTCCAGTCCTTGAGGCAACTCCTTCATAGTTCATAAGGTTACATGGTCCTACATGCATTGAAAACAGGGCTTCCGTCTTATTTGAGTGGCTGGGTGCTGTACCCACTGAGAAGCCTTGTGTGGTACTCCCTGAGAAGGGAGCTTGCAAAGCTCCTCCTGAGAGCTTCAAGGAGGGGCAGCCAGCCATATTAAAAGGAGGCATGTTGGGCAAGAGCACTGGGAGAGAAAGAGGTGAGGGGGGAGGCCTGGGGCTCAGAGCTGGGAGACATTATAGCGGGAGGAAATTGGCTCCCTCACTTTCTCTCCTCACAGGTCCATTCTGCCTTCCGAGTGAAAGCCCCTGTATTAGTATGACTTTGGAGTTTAGAAGGTTCTTTTATCCCAAAGACCACAGCCCTGCGGTCTGTTCCACACTGTCTTGTTGTCAAACGTGTCAGGAGGGGTCAACTGAACTGCTGGTCATCCGTTGGGTTCATCCAGCGCCGTTTTCACCCACGAACGTGCCATCCTTGGGGTGCCAGGCATTTGAAGTTGCTTCAGCTTTTCCCATGTGCTACCGGAGTTTTTGCATTCATGTGCAGAGGATGCTAACAACCTTACCAGAGAGAGAGAGAGAGCGTCCAGTGTAGGGACCTTAGTCTAATGCTGTACTGTAAGGGACACCTGGAGAACCTGCGCGTTCAGATGCCGAGTCCTGGGCCCAACTAGGAAGTTCCACTTCACTAGGTTGGAATGTAGGATTTTAGAGAAATCTTCGCTGGACCATGGCCCCTTGGGGTAGCCTGAGGCTAGACTCGAAATCTGAGCGTCAGCTTTGTCTTGATTCATCTAAGTTATAGAAGCTTGCCCACCTCCGCCCACCCTACACACACACACACACACACACACACACACACACACACACACACAGAGCCCTCGCTTTAGGCTCAGCAGCTGCCTTGTGGGAATAGGCCAGCACTTTCTCATCAGTTGCATTATAAACGGAAGTTCAGTATTTCATGGTGTTTGCAGGGAGGACCAAAAAATGCTGTGACAAGCCATTTTTTATCAGGGGCCCATCGTCCTCTGATCTGCACTCGCTAATAACTTAGGAAATCCTCCCTCACGACGTGGGATCTCTGCTGATTCAGGTACACCCCCAAACCTTAGAATATCGATTCTGCGATTAAGAAGCCCAGACCCTGGAATAACCTGGTCAACAGTTCATCGTCCAATCCTCCAAGACAAGTAACAATTGCCATTAGATCAGAGTGGCCGAGAAATATGGGATCATTAGTTTTATTATCTGCTTGCTTCTTCTGGGAACAGCAGGGTGATACAATAAAATAATCTGGGCTGGTAAATTGGAGGTACATGATTGCCAGCTGGCAGCCCACAATTTGTTGCTTTGTGTGTCTGTGTGTGTGTGCCAACAACCTGACAGTGGAATTCTACACCAGCAGGTGTAGCTTCTGCTCCGATTTAATGTAACTTCAGTTTCATGGTGAAAGAAGGTAGCAGGTTTAAATACCCTGTCCCCCAAGGCCAAAGACAAAATGACCCGAATTCTCTTTCTTACAGAGAATAAAATAGCGTTCTCAGTGTAGCTCAGAAGTAGGAGCATGATGATGGATGATTCACTTGAACGTTACCTTTTTATCCTGCTTAACGACAAAAATAAAGCCTTAAATCAACAGAAGCAGATCAGTGATTTCCCGTTTCTCCAAGGCTGGTACCCTTCCTGCCCGTGGTAGTTTTGGAAATGGTCGTGAGTTAAAAATTTTAAAACAGCTTGCAGGACACCGCTGTGGGATCATCTGATGCCAAACGAGAATGGGTTCAAATAGTAAGAGCTTGATAACAGACATCGAATGTCCAATGTGTATTTTGTTCTGCCCAAGTCCAAAGGGTGGGCAGTGGCCATGGGAAGGCCTCACTGGGAAAAGGTCCGTCAGTGCAGTGGGTCTCAAGGCAATTTCTTTGTTTCCTTCTGTAATGTCCCAGTCCACCTATGAGGGATGTGACACACTACTATTGTGAAGAGTCTCCAAAGAGACTTTTGGGGAGAGACAAACTCCGAACAAGCTGCACCTCTCTCCCCAGCCCCTGCTTAAGAAATACTACTCGGACGCCCCAGCTATTTTAGCCGTGATGAAACTTGAATGTGTTGGAATGAGGGCACGCAGTCAACTTTATCTCCCTGACTACCGAAAGGGAGTCTCTTTGGAGAAGCAACCCCCAGCCTCTTCCCCAAGAAATACACTCGTAAATATTGAGCTTTATAAAGGTGGAGGCCTTTGGGGTACAAAGTGATTTACCAATTTGGCTTAACGAAGTATTTTTCAGAATGGTCTTTGCTCTGGTGTCTTGTTTTTGTAGGATCCCCTACCCACGAAGTTCTGGGAATGTAGAGGAGAGCAGGATGGTGGTGTCGGGTGTTAGAGTCTTCATTTGGATTTACTGTGTCCCCCCACTTTTTTTTTAATAATGATCCCTTTTTAATAGCAGACACCTATTAACACTGTATAACACTTTATATTCGGAGAATGTTTCTGATTTTCTAGTCCACAGTCTGTATGGAAATGGCATGAAATGGCAAACACTCATTTCCAGATTCAGAGATGGTCTAATTTATACGAATGCCTAGTTTTCTGGAACTGTGTGAGGAAAGTGAAATAAAATTTATTTATTATCATAATTCTTCCTGCTTCTCATTTGATTCGTTATGTATGCTTTATCCAACTCACTGCAAACATGTCTACTCGCCATGAGCGATTGATTCCTGTACATGTGTGCATCGCTGAATCAGTCAATAGGCACGTGAGCCAAGGCGCCCTGCTGGCACCATGGATTAGTGCTCCAGAGTTAACCGGATGGTCAGTGGCTTGCACCCCACAGCTGTTACAAGGAAGAGAGGTGTGGCAGTCGGCTTCCTTGAACAGGTAAGGTGCTGGGAAGATGTACAAATGGAGGGGAAGAGGTGCAGCACCTAAAGATCACCAATAAGCCAAGGAACAGGCTGAAGAGAGAGGGAATCCCCACCCCCACCCTCAGCACTACCCAAGGGTGGTAGCCTGCTGCTATCGCAGGCACCTGAACTTTCGAGCACAGGATTTCAGGTCCTCTAGCTCAGTTCTGGAAGCAACTCTTTGTCCAAAAGAATGGTATTTAGAAACCAAAATCTGGATGCCGAGAGTGCTCATTGTTACTGAGCAGTCACTGCTGCTAGGCCATCCCAGCAGGTAGAGCTGAAAAAGAGGTCTATGGATGTACAAGGGGGCTTCAAAAAGTTTGTGAGAGAATGATCTCTAATTGCATGTTTCCATGAACTTTTGAAGCTCCCTGCACACACATACAGGATAGCCCCCGAAACAGATTTTCCCCTTCAAAGCTCTGTATTTAAATTTTTTACAAAACAACCTCATCACCTTCAAAGTACTCCCCTTTACGCTCAATACATTTGTTAAATATGAAATTCCATTCTTGGAAACATTTTTCAAACTCATCTGTTTGGATGGCTGACAGCACCTTCCTTGTTTTCTCCTTCACCTCTTCTATGCCATCAAGTCACAGTCTTTTCATGTCCCTCTGCATTCACAGAAGCAAAAAGAAGTTGCTTGGAGTGAGGTCAGATGAGTCAGGTGCATGGGGCAAGAGAGGCATGCTGTTTCTTTACCAAACACTGGCGCACTGAGATGGCTGGATGAGGAGATGCATTGTCTTGGTGGCAAGACCAGCCCCGTGTCTGCTACAAATCAGGATTTTTTTTTTGTTGCACCCTGTTACAAAATCTTTTTAGAACCTCTAAATAGAAAGCTTGATTAGCAGTCTGACCTGGTGGATGAACTCCAAGTTCAAATTTCTGTCCATTTGGAAAGTTGATGGATGTCCAGAACAAGGTTTCCTATCCATTGACATTCCACCTTTTTTGAAATGACAAAACCCCTCATACACTTGAGTTTTTCAACATCACAAGAGAAAGAGAGAGAGAGAGAGAGAGAGAGAGAGAGAGAGAGAGAGAGAGAGAGAGAGAGAGAGAGATTTGAGCAAGACTTTTTTTATGGAAAAAATTCACTGTGATCAGAGAATCTTCCCAGGTGATGCTACTAGGTGCACTAACTCAGAGTGAGTTGCTTGGTGCTTGCCTAGTGGGAAAAATGCGTACTATGAAAGGACTGCCCAGCAGAGCTTTTTCTGGTATTTGGGGGGGCGGTACCCCCTCATATATTTGCCACCTATTTACAAAAATACAAGCATGTATGATTTGTGGAGGGCCTGTGCAAACGCAGCGTTATCCATTTATGTATCTATGTAACATCGAGTTCCCCCTTATACACCCGATTGCACTCCAGTGCCCAGGGCTCATCCCAGACTTCCCATTTGCCACACTCCTAAGTCACTTGACAAGCGGAAACCTGGCTCTCCCTGTGGACAAAAAAGAGCGTGTGCTTAATCCTGGCATGTACAGAATATCATTCAAGAATTACTAATCCAGGCCTGGGCAATAAAGAAGCCTACTCATTTGAATTCAGCATCTATTTCAAGTTACTTCTGTCTTGAGCCTGAAGGTGTGTTGTCTAAAGAGTCTAAATTACTTACGTGATTACTAAATTACCCCTTTTGTGTGCATGGTGCTCATTTGAAATAATGTTGAGGTCATTTGTTTCTTTATCTATCCAATTATCACAGCCTCTCTAAACTTACTCTACTTCTTTCTGACTCTAAGCAGCCCTATGTACAACATCCTCACAGCTATCTAATTGAGGTTCTTCTTCCTTTCAGTTGACTCTACTTTACCAAGCATGGTATCCAAGGGCTTCCTTTCCAACATATTTGAAGTACAGAGACAAAGTCTTGTCATCCTTGGGTCAATGAATTTTTTGAGCATCTAACACATTAATTAACATCCAACCAAAGGCTCTGAGGGAGAATGATCCAGTGCTCTGTTCCCATAAAGATTTCAGGGATGGGGAAAAATAAGGAGCTGAGACCAAGGGCTCAAGTAGAAAGAAAATGCTTAAAAAAAAAAAAGAAAATGCTTTGTAAATGATGATGGCAACACATGTACAAATGTGCTTGACACAATGGATGAATGTGTGGATTGTGATAAGAGATGTAAGAGCCCCCAATAAAAGTATTTAATAAAAACACCCTATACAATATCAATATTTCAAAAATATCACTGGAATCTTTTGAAATACAATACCTACCTACTTCCATTTAGTTGAACTACATTTGGGTTTCTCAGAATGTAAATCTGCATGGGAACAAAAAGCCTCATCTTTATCCCACTTAAATACATTTATCTTTAAAAAATATTGTGGAAATTATTACTTAACCAATATTTAGTGTCTCCATTTACTTATTTTACATATCTGAATAGGTTATGTTGATCATAAAATTCTCATTAATATTAAAAATAACACATATATATCCAACTTGAAATATATGCCTTGTTTTTTTACTTAAAAATATTTCAGCCAAGAAAATCTGTGGGGCTGAATAAATAAATCTATCATGTTGAGTTGAAAGTCAACTCTATGGCACCTGAAATGGATTGAATTGTGTCTCTCCAAATTACGTGTGGTCAACCCTAACCTATGATGATAATCCCATTTGGGAATGAGTTTTGCTACGTTACTGAGGCAGCATTTGTGTGTGGTGAGAGAGAGAAAATGAGCAGACTAGGCCAGGATGTGGGGATAGATTCCAAGCCGGGTGAAGATCATCCGGGAGCTAACACTCAGAAGAAACAAGGACCTTCCTTGAGATCCCACTGAGAAAGCTAACCCCTAAGAACCTTAGCTTTCTACCTTCTAAAATGAACAGATAGAGTTCTGTCATAGCTACCCACTTGGGGTGTTTCTGCTACGGCAGCACTGGTCACTGAGACTTCAGCTGACAGCATCCAGACAGTCACCTGGTCTGGGGGTTCCCAGGGCGCTGAGTCAACAGCAGGCTGGGAGGGTATGTTGGGGTGACTCCCTGGGGCAGTCAAGTCTCCACCTCACCACTTTCCCTCACACCCAGCTCCAGCAGTTTCTCATGATTGATGCTTACGAAGGCCCTGCAGCTGGTCTTATCTGGTGTTTGTATGAATTTATCATTTCAGCCCTTCCTCAGTGATTTGGCAGACACACACACACACACACACACACCCTGCCCCCCAGATCAGCAAGCTCACTCAAGAGAAATACAATCGCACTTGCATACACAAAAACCTCTATGCAATATTCATACAGTTGTGTTCATCACCCCAAAGTGGAAACAAGTATCAAGCAGCAAAGGGATAAACTGGTGTTCCCCCCACCCACCAATAGAATGCAACTTAGCAGTTGGCAGGGAAGGGATGACTGACACATGAATGTATCTCAAAAGCATGAAACTGGGCCCAAGGAGAGATCTAGAAAAGACAGAACTGTGGGGAAGGAACTCAGATAAGTGGGTTCCCCGGGGTGGGAGGAAGAGTCCACAGAGGACAGACAAAGGGACTTTTTGGGTGATGGAAACATACATTTAGCTGTGGTCGTTACAGAAACAGTATACATTTGCAAAGGCAACATTGAACAAATAGCACACGTGAAAAGGGTAACCTTTACTCTAAGCCCCAATAAACCTCACTCAAAGGAAACACAACTTCCCAGTCCTTTTCCTCCCATCTCCTGCCTGCCCGTGGGCTCGGATCTCTAGCTCTTGGGGAAATGTAAAGTCAGGTGCAAACCCTGGTGGATCAAACCAGCAGACACTCAGAGGGGAACGAGTGGGGTTGTCTGCTTGTTAAAGGGTTACAGTTTTGACATCCTCGATGGGGTTGCAGTGAGGACCGCATAGCAGCGGGGTTTGCTTGCTTGCTTGCCAGAGAGAGTAGGGCTAGTGGGATGAAGCAAGCAGAGATGTGGGAGGGCTCTTGGGGAGGGGGAACTGGCAGGATTCAGTGAGTGGATGTTACAGCAGGGGAAGCAAAACCCTCTAAGGCTGTACCTTAGACTCTGGCTTGGATGGTGAATGATGACCATCGAGGCCTAGTCTCTTCAGGGGTACCTGTGGGCCATTCAAGCGGATTGTAGACAAGCAACTATGAAGGATTATTGAAGCTATGGGAGTGGCTGAGAGTGCCCGGAGATAGGGCATGGCTAGTGACTAAGTCAAGGTCAAGACCCTGAGCATCAACGTGACAGAGTGGGGGGAGGGGAATCACAAAAGAGGCTGAGAAAGCGAGGTTAATACATTCCAAAAATAAAAAACAATAATCTACATTCCAAGTCAACCTTTTTTATGCCCAGGAGATTCGTGAAACACAATCGAGAAGCCGATGGTGTATGTCTAGGAAAGAGTTGGAGGATCTAGAGAGGGAGACGTTAGAATCTAGGAAGGGTCTACAGAGAAAGGAAATCAAGCGGGCGTGGTGACATGGAAGTCGGAGAGGGGGTCTGAGACGGAAGGTCCAGCCCCAGGCTACAGGCCTTTGAATCCACTCTGGAATTGGCGGGCCATTGGACTTCTTGTGCCGCGGAAAAGGGAATCTTCAGATCCTCATCGGAAAGTGGAAGAGGTTGGATTTCATAATAACTGAGATTTCTCCTCCGGCCCCGCAGCCCTGCAAACCCACGTGCCGCCGCAGACCGGCGGCGTGGGTCCCCTAGGCAACGAGCGCCACTTACGTCAAAGGGCTCTCCCCCCACCCCAGGCCCCGCCCCTTCCTCGAGAACGGGCGCTGATTGGCCCGTTTGAAATGCGCCCGGCGCGAGCCTACCTGGGCTTCACAGGCCTGGCGGAGCGACGCGACGCGACGCAGCCGGGGCTTCCTTCCCGCGGTTAGTTCCTGTGTCCCGCCGCGGTCGCCAGCCCGCCCGCCCGCCCGACCCCGCCGGCCTGCGCGCGTGTGGGCAGCACGGAGCCATGAAGCCGGCGTGAGTGGGGGGCCGGGAAGCGAGGAGGCCGGGCGGGAGCCGGGGGCCCGGGCCGCGGAGGGAGCGGCCGGCGACTCTCCTCACGCCGCTGCCGGGGAGTCCCCACCCGGGTCCGCTCCGGGTGAGGGCTGGGCGCGGACCCCGCACCCTCGGGCCCCGCCTGGCAGAGCCGGGCGCCCCCCAGCCCGGGAGGGTCGGCACGAGTGTGGGGTTTATGTTTTGACCCCGGTTCCCGTTAGCCGCGTTGCCGGGTGTCCCCCAGTCTCCCTCCCGCCTAACTTCGGGGCCACCCTCGCAGATTGCACGTAGCAAGGGTGCCGGTGCCGGTGCCGGGCTGGCGTGGCGGGTCGGCTGGCGGGCAAGCCCAGGCTGTGTTCTGGGCGCCGGCGCTGGGTGGGTGGTCCCAGCCCCAGACTGCCCTGCCGATCGATCAGTCGATCGATCTGGGGTCCCGCGTTCCGTTCTCAGCCTGGCCCCGCGGCCCGGACTGACACCTGAGGTAGACCAGTCCCTTCACCTCTGACCGGTGTTGGGTTTTTTCTGTTTTAATCTTTTGGGACCGCAGACAGCCCCTGCCCCCGCCCCGGTCCACAAACAGGAACGCCCACATTCCTCTATGACTAGAGAGCCCGGGATCTTTTCCGAAAACGTAATTCCTTGACCGCTACGTGTTGTGCGGAGGCGAGGGTCGGCTTTTTAATTATTCTCATCGAATCAGCTGTGTGCAGAAGGAACTTATTTTGGGAAGACATCCAAGCCAAGATCTTATAAACCACCTCCCCCCCCCAATAAAAAGGCTGTTCGGTCTCAATAAACCTGCCACAATTCTGTGCTCTCCATAACGCCTTTGCTTCCGTTTCCTTTGGGGAAGTGTTGAGAAAAATGTTTAAATAATCTACAATGCAAATCAGTAATTTTACTTCCATTTAGTGTTACTTTTTTTCATCTACCTATAGGCAAATGTCGGGGGACGTGGCATGGGAGAGAAATAATCAAAGAAACCCAAACGGCTTTCCCCCCCTATTGTTCCTATCCTAAGTTTTAAGAGCAAGGAATTCACAGTTGGGATCCACTCTTAATGGGTGCTCATCAAGAGGGAGAGTTTTGAGACGGAATTGCAAAGACAGTCCTAAATGAAAGGATGAATTTCTCTGCATTTTTCTAATTTATTGAATTTTCTAATTTATTGAAGTTAATTGCTTGGCAGCCTGCCTTGCTGGGAGTGGGGACAGTGTGTGCCTGTGCCCATATTAATGTCATTAGAAGCAAACATAGCCTGTTACCTGTAGATTTCTCAGGTGCTTGTTCCTGCTAAAATTGTGCACAAAAATATGCAAGCTGTTTCAGTTACAGAACTCCACAAGGAGTTAATGAAGTGGGCTCGTTTGGTACCAAAGCTGTATTCTAGACGGATTTTCATTGTTTGGGAGTACCCTTGGCCATCAACAACCCTGTGCGGATACAGTTTATTCTGCCGGTTCATGTTCTTTGGGAACAATGTTTTGGAACCCTAGCAAGGTGGTCTTTGTGTAAATGACAGGTGGTCTTTGTGTATGTAAATGTGACGGGGGAACTGAAGACGTTTTCTGTATCTGTGATCAGGAGAACCAAGACACCCAGGAAACCTCCGGTGAAGAAAGGGTCCCAAACAAATCTTAAAGACCCAGTTGGGGTAAGGTTGCGCTGGGGTTCGTGTGTATATTGTTTCTTGGCTGCTTTTCTGCACTCCTGGGAGGGACGGGGAAATGGGGTGGACACAAAGAGCGCATCGTTGGTGAAAGGTGGTTGTGTTAGGCTGGTTCGAGCTGTGACATTTGGTTTCCCTGTAGGATCCATTAGTTCTGTAACATGAAACCTACCGTTGCCAACTGCGTGCCTCCTATAAGTTAAAAATATGTAGGGTGATCACAAATATTCATCAACCTGCTTCATACCCTTTGGGCTGGGGGGACGTTTGCTTGTGCTTGCATGTGCGTTCTGCCCCTTCTTCAGTGTGGGGCATGCTAACTGCTGGTGAGCTGCCTGAGGAAACCCTGACTGGTGTGGGGTAGCCTAGTTTTGTTGGCGCTTACTCATACTAGTTTCAGGCTTGGGAACTTGCTTTTAAAAGCAATTGGTCCCAAAATGAGGATTGGATGGCTCTGGGGAGCATCTCTGAGATATTTTAAGCCTGCCCCTCACTTGCATTGGGTTTGAGCTGCTAGAACCAGATGCTTTGCACACAACTGAATACGTTTTCCTCAACATGAGCATGAATCAGACGCCGCAAGTGCCGAATCTTTTATTTACTTTAATGTTCACTAAATGTTAGGTTAAGTTGGTGAGTTTTAATTGATAACCGTGTTCCAAAGAATTTGAACGGTGTTTAAGATCTCATTATGTGATCGGTTATTGGTTTTTAGCTTGACTTTTATGTGATCAGTAATATCATTTTATTATTTGCACACATAATACTGAAGAGAAGTTGTGCAATTTTACATTTTTGTTATCAAATTTTATTTTATTTTTCATGTACATTTAAAATTTTCCCTCACCCACAATATCTATTTGCATTTGATCCTCTCAAGTCATGGTTTGGGGTTTCCATAGCTCCTAAAGTGGAGGATAAATAAGTGAACGAAAGGGGCAGCTTAACTAAAATCAAAAGAAGCCATAAGGCAAAAAGTCTTCCTTCTGTAAGCACCTTTCCGTCTCTCCCAGGTGTACTGTCGGGTGCGCCCGCTGAGCTTTTCTGACCAAGAGTGCTGCATCGAGGTGATCAGTAATACGACTGTTCAGCTTCATACTCCTGAGGGCTTTAGACTCAACCGGAATGGAGACTATAAGGAGGTACGGCTTCCTCTTGGACTCGAAATGTGGTTGCTCGAACCACTTCTCGTTTTGAATGGAACACTGTGTGTTCTTGAAAGACCGACTTCACAATACCACGGCATCTAAAGTGCTTTTGCTTCCTGGGATGAGTAGACACATCTTTGGTATACTGGATGGAGTCAGCGGATCACTTTTAGGGGCTGATTTCTTGTGGGTGTGAATTGCTTTTGAGGGCAGCTCAGTATGGGATGATTTATGATTTTGCTAGGCCAGTGGTGTAGATGTAATTTTCATGTGTGAAGATGAAAGTAGCATTTAATAACAGACGTTATCCGCCTCTGAAGCATGTTTAGTTTTAGTAAATTGAGCAAAATGAGTTCAGTTCTGTTTAACAAATATGTTGCTCTAAGCTAGTAGGCTAGAGGACAAAGAGGGAGATTGTTAAACACGAGTAAGGCCCAGTGCTTGTCTTCAGGGAGCTTAGAGGTTTGTTGTGGGGACAGACAGCAAAGAGTCACCCTCTTAGAAAGAAGTGTACGAAGGAGGAATACAGATGGAGGAGATTCCATCCACACATAAGAATTGGAATGAACTCTATGGCAGTGGGTTATCATCTCTGTTTTCTGACTTCCCTTCACTCCTTGGTCCCCACTACCGTGGGATCACTCCTCAAAAGGCTCCCAGTGGCCTCTTTGCTGCGAACTCTGCTGTGTCCTTTACCCTGGGGATGCATTCCTCAGCAGTACCCTCCTTCCTGTCTCCACTGCCAGCTCTGCCTGTTGTCTTCTCTCACTGGCCGCCCTTTGCAGGTCCCTCTTCCAGCCTCTAACTGCCTTGGTGACCTCCGCCCTGGGCTCTCTCCTTTACAGTTTTCCTGACTTTAAATGCCACTTACCTGGTACTGCTCTGAAATGGTCGTATTTCTAGCCGACTGCTTTTCTCCATCTCTGAACTTCAATGTCAGCCACTTCCTTGGCATCTCTGCCTCCTGTCACATCACTCCAACCAAACTCGCTGCCATTCAGCCGACCCTGTAGGGCCCTGTGATTAACCCCTTATGGGAGTGGAAAGTCTCTTCTTTCTCTCAAGGGGCAGTGGTGGCTTTCAAATACTCACCTTGTGACCACTGTGCCACCTGGGCTCCTGATGTCACTTAAACAAACACCCTGCTGTTGAGTGGATGCTGACTCTGGAGACCCTCTAAGACAGGGTAGAACTGCTCTTGTGAGTTTCTCAGATTGTGACGTTCTACGGCTGTAGAAAGCCTCATCTTTCTCTCATCCGCTGTCACATACATATCTTAAATTTCAAATGTCCAAAAAGGAACTCTTATTTCCCCCACTGTAAATCACTTAGAACTGACCAGTTGTGCAAGCCAGATCCCCCGCTCCAGTTCATCAGCAAGTCTTATCAATTCTTTTCCAAAGTTTGAGGGGGCGTCAAACAGTTAGTGGAGCAATTCCATTATCTGTCAATTCCATTTTTCACAAACTGTTTGAAGCCCCCTCATATATCTTGAAACTGTCTAAACATTACTGCCCCTGCCCTGGTCTGAGCTCCCTTATGAACCACTAGCTCCAGTGCTGCTCCAGCATTCTGTGTCGAAGGCGTGCAACAGCTGCTTTATGAGTCCTTTGCAAAGCTTCTGCCACACGGAACTTCCCAAACTAGCCGGGCAACTGAGCCTCTTTCTATTGTGTCTGGTGAGATTGCAAGCATGGGTGCTGCAGCAATGTCACATAGCCACACAAGTTCCTACACACGCAGGTTCTGTCAGGCTCTTCTAGATTTGTCACAAAGGCAGGCAGGCAGCACTGGTTTGCAGCTGTCTGTGAGTGGCACTGACAAGACTATGCTGATGCCTAGCTGGGCTGCCCGCTTCTCCTCTAAATCCTTTCCCCAGTCCGTTTCCGAAGATGAGCCAGCGTGATCTTTGAAAAGCAGTCAGATCGCATCTTTGTCCTGTTTAAACCCTTCCAAGGAAAAAGGAGTGTGAGCAAGAGGACGAGGCGTAATCCCCTCCTTGTGCTCAGCCAGGCTTTGGAGTTCCGTGGATGAGCCAGCATCCTGCCCCAGGGTCCTACTGGCATTGACTGCTCTCTGCCTGGTCTCCTCTTTCATCACCTTCAGCATGGACAGCACCTCATACTTGTCACCTCAGAGAGACCTGTCCTGCCCACCCTATCAGAAGTGGCTCCACTCTGCACCCAGTGTGTTTCCTTCATAGCACTTGCCACGTTTTATACTTGTTTCCTTGTTTATTATCTCTTTCCTGTTCTAATGTAATCTTCAAAAAGCGATGTCACCTGATCTGTATTAGACAAACAATAAATATGGTAAATTCCTCAAAATTAATTAATGGAGGTCCGGGAGGAGCAAAGCCTTCGAGGATGTGCAGCAGTTGGAAACTGACCTACTAAAGCTTCTTTGTTTGGATTGCAAGTCTAGTGGCACGGGCTTGGAGGAAGTTAAGAATTTTTCCTTACAAGAGTATAGGGCTGTGGGACCGGCGGTGGCTGTAACACCAGTGTCTCAGTGGCCTGGCCACATTCCTGGGAGGGATTTGTTCACAAGGACTCAGGTCAGTTGGTCAAACTCCTGGCACCATTCAGTGTACATCCTGTTAATTCCAAGATTCTTTGCACTTTGGTGACCTGTAAAGCTTAGAGAATCAGAGTCAAAACTTGCACTAAGGAGGTGAGGGTTTGCCTAGCTGAAGTAGGGTATTATCTTGGACCTAATAAAGTATAGAGCTTGGAGGTTGTTTGTCAGAGTGAAGTGACTGTGATACTGACAGCAGAGCAGGTTGCTTTTTAAGGTAGAGAGTGTTCAGTAGGGAAAAGGGGGACATTTGACAAAGTTGTAAACCATGGTTTTATGTTGCTATGCTAAATAACAGCATTGAAATTCATGAAGCCAAAACTGCAAGAAATTCATGACCTCTGCAAGATAATTCCATTTTCAACAATCCAATAAAACAAAGCAAAAATAACAAATAGAAGAACCTACGTTCCCATGGAAATTAGACATTTTAGTTAAAAATAAATAAAGTTGTACCTCAATCAAATTTTCCCAACTGGAGTTTGGTAATGTTTTTGGTATTTAGTTTCTAGTTTAGGGACATGATAATTGAAGTAGTCTTGCTTTCTGAATGCTCACAATGTTGTTCCTTTATTTTGTATAAAAATTGAGAGATAAGATTGCATCTACATTTATTTCTGGTCTCCAAATGCAATACATCAAGTGCTCATAAAGAATTTCCTCAGTAAGTTGAAACCAGTGTATTCTCGCTGAGAAGTAGTGACCTTGCGTGTATATGTGTTTAATTTCGTCTACCCAGACGCAGTATTCATTTAAACAAGTATTTGGTACCCACACAAACCAGAAGGAGCTCTTTGATGTTGTGGCGAACCCCTTGGTGGATGACCTTCTTCATGGCAAAAATGGTACGATGCTTACACTTCGGTGGGGTTTTATTTTTTCCCCTTTCTGATACAACCTTTTGCTACATGCCGTGGGCATGAGGTGGGCTGGGTTCTTAGGATGGCGTTAAGCCTGCGCTTTTGAATTGGTTCCTGTTGAGTGCTTCGTACTGCAAATGGAGGACTTTCACGAGATGGCTGCTTGTGTCTTGCTGCCTCCTGGTAGGTCTTCTTTTTACATACGGTGTTACCGGGAGTGGAAAAACTCACACGATGACTGGTTCCCCTGGGGAAGGAGGGCTGCTTCCTCGTTGTTTGGACATGATCTTTAACAGCATCGGGATGTTTCAAGCCAAGCGATATGTAAGTAATTGTGTTGTGACTGTTTTCAGTACGGGGCACAGGGATTAAAGAACTAAAGCATTTGACCCTCTGCAAACTCTTACTATGCTTAACTGGTAAATGTGCTTCTTACTGTTTAAGTCAAACTCTAAAACACTTGGTCTGATTTTTGCCCCATTTCAGGTTTTTAAATCGAATGATAGGAACAGCATGGACATACAGTGTGAGGTGGACGCCTTATTAGAGCGTCAGAAAAGAGAAGCCTTGCTCAATCCGAAGACTCCAACCAGCAAGTGAGTCCTCACGCCCATATCCGGGGCACGGGGTTTTGCAGATGGTTTGCTTGGGCACAGGAAATGGGGAGCAGAAAGTAGAGAAGTTGATCTGACAGCTGAGAACGTTCTTGTTTGTGTGCTTAGCTTTTCTTCTTGGTTCTGAACACCACTCCTCCCCATCGAATCGCCTGTGGAGAAGGTGTAGCGCCCTCTGGGTGGGCAGAGGGTGTAAAAGATTGCTGTGTATCTGGAAGCGTGTCGGGTGCTTTTGGGGGTTGTGACTATGAATAAGATTTCTTTGCATTTGTAATGGCAAAGCATTTGTTTATGTTATAAAATACCCTCTTCAGATCATTCATACTGTTTTGGACATTTTACTGTGCTTCAGGTGAAAGTTCATATAGCAGATTAGTTTTCTGTGCTGACGTTGGTCAGAGTGCCTGGTGAGGGTAGCTGGCTCATGTTGCGAGAGGTGGGAACTATTGACTCGTCGTGGAGAATGCCAGACTCTTGCCTTTCTTTTTCCCCCTAGACGACAAGCAGATCTGGAGTTTGCAGATATGATAACTGTGCAAGAATTTTGCAAAGCAGAAGAAGTTGATGAAGATAGTGTTTATGGCGTATTTGTCTCTTATATTGAAATATATAATAATTACATATATGATCTGTTGGAAGAGATGCCATTTGATCCCATCAAGCCAAAGTAAGTTGTGAAGAGAGCCCTTTTGAGGTGCTTAACCTTGGAGCTGTCGTTTCACCTCCGTGAATGACTTGGCTTCCTCCTCTAGAAAGGGGGGTGGTGCTTATAGTTGTCAGTGTGGGAGGTACTCAGCGTATCGTTAATTACTAACTAGACATAAGTGCTCTGGACTAGGGAACCAATGGGTTAAAGGCATCGATGACAAAAAGTGTCCTGAGAATTCACCTTGGGGATAGCTTTTGAAAATTCTTGGCTCTGGGCTCTGGTTTGAGAGGCATCTGAATTCCATCTGGAGGTGTCCTTATGAATGTGTTCTCATCTGCCTTTGAAGGGTCGGACTCCAGGGGTTGGAGTCTTGTAGCCTCTTAAACCGTTTGCTTCTTGGCAAGCTCCCCTACCAGAGCCTACAATGGATGTGTGTATGCCTCATGCAGACGGAGACCCTCTGTGAGATGCAGCGACACCTGCATGGTCATCCCTCTTCCTCAGGCTGAGAATGAAGACATACAACTGGACAGCCCAAACAGAACATCTGCATTTGTGCCAGAGTTGACCCTGGAGCTCACATCTGGCATAGGGACTCCTTGCCTGAGTTAGGGAGCCCTGGTGGGATAGTGGTTATGCATTGGGCTGCTGACTGCAAGGTCAGCAGTTCAAAGCACCTAGCCGCTCCATGGGAGAAAGACGGGCTTTCTACTTCCCTAAGAGTTACAGTCTTGGAAACTCACTGGAGCAACCCTGCCTTATCCTGTAGGTTGCTATGTGTAAGAATCAGCTTGATGGCAATGAATTTCTGTTGTTCCTTTCTGGTTATGGTTCTGCTCTAAAGTCAAAGGGTTAACTTAACTCCTGCCTTCAGTAGGCTTTCTAGGACATAAGTTGACTGATGACCAACCTGTGTCTTATATTTCACCTTGTGTATATTTGAGACACAGCTGGGTTTAGAAAAGCATTAGACCCAGAACGGATGTTGGCATAGTCACTTTTATTTACATTAGATCATTTATAGGCTCTGGCTGAAGCCACACTTGCTAGAAGTATTTTTGGATTCTCCCTGAATCACATTTGAATTTTCATCTGTATTGATTGCGGAAAAAGATCACAACATTGTTAGGTAAACCAAACGTATAATTACGAGTGTGTGTGAAAACACTTTTGTGATTTTTCTTTATTGACTCCTTCCCCCAAATGAGACCTTACAAAAGCACTTGTTCAAGTGACCTCTTCTTTACCCTGGAGGTGGTGGTACTAATCAATTCTTGGGTTTGGACACAGAGAAATAGCCCCGGAGAGCAATGGTTTTGTGTCAAAACTGATTGCTTTCTCACTCATTTGTTTCAAATGTCAGTTGTGTTGACCCCGTGGTGGTGTGTGTTCCCACTTTTCTACGTTTTGTGATGTCATCCGCGGCTACCAACTGGCTTTCTTCCTGGGCGTGTGCCACGTGCCTGTTTGCTCTCCATCAGATGATGTATCTTTGAAGGGGCTTTCCTGGCTGTCACTCAGTTATATGCAAAGGAAGGTGGGCCGCGGTCTTGTGCCTGGTCACCCTTGTGGCCTCTCCGTGAATGAGCTGAGAGATCTGCAGCCCCCTGTCCGTGCTGTGCAGAGAGCGTGTTGCTGTGAGGGGCTGCTGTGGAAGTGGTAACTGATACGTTATTCCTTTGGTAGGTGGAACAGTTGCAGCACGCCCCTGAGGAACACAGAGTTTATGTAGGTGATGGGACCGGCTCTTTCCACAGGGAGGTGGGGGTACTGACAGTGGTTGGCGCCTGCGGTGTGTCTGCGCAAAGTTGGTTTTTTCATTGGCAGTGGGCTGGCTGCTTCCTCAAAGGCCCTTCCTTGCTTCCTGAGAAATCTGCCTGTGCCTTTGATGGTGGCTGGCGGATGTCCTACCCTAACCATTCACCAAGCAGGCCTTTGCCAAAGCGTGACTAGTTCTTTCACAGGCTGCCACCCCTCGCAGAGACCAAACTTCCACATGCTTTGTTAACTGTGCCTGAGGACGGTCAGACCCAGCTCGATCTGCCAATCTGTTGGAAAAATGCTAGATTTTGCTGGTCTATCTGTGCATGTGATGTTGCTGTAGTACTGCTTCAGTCTGTAGTTGTCTAGTAGCTGTTGTGTAATAACATGCTTTGTGAATTAGAGCAAACTTGTAGAGCAACCTGGCTCCGTTAGTCTCTTACGTAACTACTCTGACTTCATCCTTATAACCTTCTCCCGGGGGCTCTCTGAAACTTATTTCCATGGTAAGAATGGAAGCCACACCACCTGGGACGTGAGCCCATGTCTTTAATCGAAGGTCCTAGTATCTCAGAATGTAAAACACTAACTGGTTTTTTCCCTCCACACAGACCTCCACAATCGAAATTGCTTCGCGAAGATAAGAACCACAACATGTATGTTGCAGGATGTACAGAAGTCGAGGTGAAATCTACTGAGGAGGCTTTCGAAGTGTTCTGGAGAGGTGAGAAGCAGAATTTCAGAAATGGGAAGCGATACATGCCATTCTAGGAAATGCTCAACAGCTTTGCCAGCAATCCTTTTCTCAGCAATGGACCGCGTGTCTAATGCAGTGCCTGCGTTCAGCTGTGACACTGATTGCTCTCGTTACAGGCCAGAAGAAGCGGCGCATTGCGAACACCCACCTGAACCGCGAGTCCAGCCGTTCCCACAGTGTGTTCAACATCAAGCTAGTCCAGGCTCCCTTGGATGCCGATGGAGACAACGTCTTGCAGGTAGTGTGTCTCTCCGTGCTCCTCCCAGAATTCTCCGTGTCTGGTGTTGGCAGGTTCATTGAAGTCAGGGGTGCAGCAGACTTTGAGATGGAAGAGCCAATCCTTTGTCTCACAACCATTACAAAATTATTTGGGAGCCATAAGTAGATTTTTACAAATCAGTGAAATCACCCGAGTAATGCAATACCCCTTCAGTTTTACTGAGGAGCCGCATGTAAGCACCAGAACAGTGCCCGTGGCTCATGGCCACAGTGTGCCGACCCTGCATCGAGAGCACAGGCTCCCTAACCTATTTGTCCTCCCCTCCTTCAGAAAAAATGCCCTGGGGGCTCCCCGGAAATTGGGGGCTTTTGTACTATCCATGCCCCTAATCCAGGTCCTCCAGGGGGCAGTATTGGCCACTTTGGGAAATTTGCTTAATGCATGCGTAAATGAGGGCAGTTTGGGTTCTGTTCTCTGAGAGTTTCCTTTGAGAGCACTGGCTAGTAAGTCTCAGTCCCTGGCATTTTTCGACGAAAAGGGTTTACAATAAAGCTTACAGCATTTGAAGCCAGATGTAAAACATGTAATAACGTTAAACTGCTAAAGGTGTAATTCCATGCACATGGCGTCATGAAATTGTGACCTGGTGAAGGCTCACAGGTGGCAGGGGAGGTGGCACAGCACGGCAATTAAATACAGTCGTTGGAATGAAGGTTGCCAGGACTTTGATGCCTGTCCTTCCCCCTGAGGCTGTGAGGATTGAAGGAGGAGATACAGTCCAGAGGTTAGCCCAGCACAGCCTTGTCGGAAGCATCGGTACAAATTAGCTAGGACACGGTTTTTTAAGACAAGCCTCTGGACACACTTGCTTCCCTTCAAATCACAACATTAAAGTTACAGCCTCCTGACTTTCCTTTCTCATCATAAAAATCACCTAGAAATCATTAAAATTATTAGATTGCTGTAAAAAGTTTAAGCTTATGGTTATAGAAAATTTTTTAAGTTTTAGGACATCTCTGTTCTTGACCCACTCTTTACTCAGCAAATATTTGCCGAGTTCCTGTGAAGTGCTAGGCACTGTGTTGGGTGCTGGGGGTTAAGAAAGCACATAGCGTTCTTGCTGTCATGGAGCTTAAAGTCTGATGTAGAAGGCCAAGGAGGGACACGTGTTTAATGACATGAGTGAGTTTATCTCACTTTTAGCAAGTCTCAAAACATTTATGCTTTGCCTCTTTGCCCTTTGTATTATGCAAATAGTGTATTTGTGAGGTTACTATCTTGTTTTGCATCTGTGTAAAGTTGGCTTTATGATCTTTCAGGAAAAAGAACAAATCATTATTAGTCAGTTATCCTTGGTCGATCTTGCTGGAAGTGAAAGAACCAACCGGACAAAAGCCGAAGGGAACAGATTACGTGAAGCTGGTGAGTGAACCCACGCCGTTGCCGGCAGGTTGGTCTCCGCTCATAGCAACCTAATAGGACACTAGGGCCCTTCCTGAGACCACGCATCCTTACGGGAGAAGACGGTTTGCAATGTTGACGGCACTTCCTCGTGGACTCCTCGGGGACGCACAGCCCTGCGGCTGCGGCTCTCAGTCCAGCGCCAGTTTATTTTCTGTGTATTGCTGTGCAGTTCAAATAGCATTGTTTTCCATACCATTGAGAAGGTAAGCTGAGTGGTCACGACTACTTTAGCTGTACTACATTTTGGTATTGATCTGCTTCAATATAGTGACTTCTTTAAGAATGAGGGAAATGACCTCAGTATGAAATTTGCTGAGGGAGTCTGTTAATGTTCCATGGTGGAGTTTGTAGGTCACGGTCAGGTTCTTGACTTGACTGAGCAGCTATTCAGATCTTCACAGTGGTAAGAGTCAATCTCTGGAACTGGGCAGGGGGTGATCTTTGAACACAAAGGCAACAGGAGGGAACCTCTGTAGTAGGGCATTTTATCTTTGATTTGGTGTAGCCACGTGCGTTGTACACTGTGAATAAACATTTATTGGATACTGCCATGTGGGAAGTTGAACTCAGCTGTAAAAGGTGGAACCCTGCCTTTGGGAGCCCTCCTTGTCTGAGAGACAGGCAGTGAGCAGACTGGTCTCTCTTGAGAGTCTGATGACAGAGCGCTCGGGCACAGAGAATAGAGTGCGGCTGTCTCCTCCAGTCGGGGCTGGAAGAATCCATGGGGCAGACATTGAAATTGAGTAGCAGGCAACTTCACTTAGAGGGGCAGCTTGAGGGCCTCGCCTTACCGGGGAGGAAGGCACTTAGATGGAGCCCTGTGAGGATGCAGGGTCAGCGGAGAGGAAGTGGAACTGTGGCCTGGGCTGTGGGTGAGGACTGAGGTAGCGGAACAAGCCAGGGCATGAAGGTCTTGTGTGTCATATTAAGAAATTTGAATTTTATCTGGAGGGAATGATGCTGCCCACCCATTCCTGAAGGCCTAGTGTGGGTGATGGTGTGATAAGGGTGATGGTGGTTACGCCCTGGGCTGCTAATCGCCAGGTCAGCTATTTGAAACTACCAGTTGCTCTGTGCAGAAGCAAGGCTTTCTTCTCCCTCGAAGAGTTACGGTCCTGGAAACCTACATGGGGAGTTCTACCCCGCTCCACAGTGTTGCTGTGAGTCAGAACAGACTCCATAGAGGTGCGTTTGGTCGGTGTGGACCAATGAGGAGTCCTGGTGGCACCGTGGGATAAGCACTGGGCTGCTAAGCACAAGGCCAGCAGTTCAGACCCACCAGCTGAGGGAGCAAGGAGAGCGGCCTGCTCCCATAGAGATTTAGTCTTAGAAACCGCGTGGGCAGTTGTAAGTTGAGATAGACTCGGTGGCAGCGGGTTGGTTTTCTTTGCGGGTTCAGGGCGTGTCGTAGCAGTCCTGTCTGTGCAGGGTTAAGCATTTGACGGATAACGGAAAGGCTCCTCTGGAGGGAGAAAGAGGGCTGTCTGCCCTAAGGATTTAGGGAAACCCTGTGGGGCAGTCCTCACTATGAGGTGGGATCCACTCAGTGTCCTTGAGTGGAGTGTGGATCATAATCTATGCATTGCTTGATTTCTTGATTCTGATGTCTCAAGACTATCTGCGAGGAGCCCCGGGGGTGTAGTGCTTACACGCTGGCTGGCGCTCCACACGGTTAGCAGTTTGAAGCCACCAGCAGCTCCGAGGGAGCTGAAACTGAAAGACAGTTTCAGTGTCTGAAACCCACAGGGGGCGGTGGTACATCAGCATTGACTTGATGGCAGTGAGTTTGGTTTTTGGAAACAAGTCTCAGAAATTCCCACGGGCAGTTCTACCCTGTCGTATAGTGTCACTCGAGTCTGTATTGACTTGGTGGCAGTGAGATAGTTTTAAAACAATTTAAAATTAGGTAAGGGTTTACATTTCAATCAACTTTGATTTCAATAGTTTAAAGTACTAATCAAAACTCTCCCGAATTATTTCTAAGATGAAGAAATCAGTTGGGTGGATTTAAATCTAGGTGCGTTTGCTTCACAAAGCTGGTGTCTTTATCCTCTGTTAAATAGCCTTCCTTTCAAACTGATGAGGGGCTAGGCTTTAGAAAGATCATGTTGCCAGTGTGGAACACTAATTTACCACGGACAGGTCTATAGGTAGGAAAGAACAGTGGGGAGCCTTTTGTGGAATTAACCTTGGTGCAAAAGAAAGTTTAGTTGTATTGAGCAGAGAGTAAAAGGCTAAGGCCTTCATGCTTTCAAGGAAAAATGAAAAAGTAAGGTGGCAGATGGACATTGGGCCTCCCCTCAAGTACTCTCTCATCACAAGAACACTTTGTCCTAACAATCCGGCATTCTGTGATGCTCACCTTCCTGACACGATTGCTGAAGATAAAATGGGTGCATACGTAAATGTGGTGACGTGCACAGCAGGGCCAGCAGCCTCTGCCTGGTCCCTGCTACTGCGCCCAGTGCGCCTCCACATGCCAGCTCCCCAGGCCTCGGTTTATGAAGTGTATGTAGGTTTACAGGCAAACAGATACAAGTTCACTGTTTTCCAGTGTCTTGGGTGTATCCATATGTTTTTCTCTTTTTCTGTCAGGCAACATTAACCAGTCACTCATGACACTGAGAACGTGCATGGAAGTCCTCAGAGAGAATCAGATGTACGGGACCAACAAGGTAGAGAACAGTCTGCTCATTGTGTGTGTGGTTTCATTTGTCTGCACTGGCCACCGTGTCTTTGAACTTGATTGTCTTTCTAGATGGTCCCATACCGAGATTCCAAGTTGACCCATCTGTTCAAGAACTACTTTGACGGGGAGGGAAAAGTACGCATGATTGTGTGTGTGAATCCAAAGGCTGAAGATTATGAAGAAAGCTTGGTAAGTTGAATTTATTTGTCTTATAAATTATCCATGCCTCGGTAGGAAATGGCTATTTGGATATGAAGAATAACATCTTTTGAAATTGCGCACTAACAACCAAGCCATATTGCTTTTAACTAATGATCTCGGAGGAAGGATTTGGATAGGCCTATTTCATTTTGACGTCATTTGTTTGTATCTTAGCAAGTCATGAGATTTGCAGAAATGACCCAAGAAGTTGAAGTAGCAAGACCAGTGGACAAGGCAATTTGTGGTTTAACTCCCGGGAGGCGATTCAGAAACCAGGCTCGTGGAGGTCCGATTGGAGACGGTATGATGGGATATTAATGTCATTTGCCTTGTAATGGCCTCTAGTTCTTTAAAAAAATCCCTTTCCACTTGAGAGCCACTGGCTTCTATCCTCCTGAGAACAAAGCACAGGCAATGTGAACCCAAGTATCAAAGGCTGTCTGGCCACGTGCCTGCTTAACTGAACTGAGGCTGTCATGACACTGTGCGGCTGTGTCAGTGAGCTCCGCTCCCACGGTGATTGTGACTCGGCCTTCTTACACCCACTGCAGAGCCCATGGTGACGGATGTGGTTTTCCAGAGTTTCCCACCCCTGCCGTCCTGTGAGATCCTGGATGTCAACGACGAGCAGACCCTGCCCAGGCTGATTGAAGCCTTAGAGAAGCGACACCAGCTGCGGCAAGCAATGATTCACGAGTTCAACAAGCAGTGTAAGGACAAACCTGGGGCAGTTCCCGCCGCTCCGCCACTGCAGGGACTGTCCCTTGGCTTGGGTCACTGTACACTAGTGTTCAAGGCCTGTTCCATTAGACCGGCCAGAAACCACTTCTTATATTCCCGGCGGGTGAAACAAGAAAAGCAGCACGAGCTACTTTGTTTTAGTTCCTACTGTTTATATATGTAGAGTCCTGGTGGCGTAGTGGGTTAAGCATGATGCTGCTAACTGCAAAGTCAGCCGTTCAAACCCACCAGCCCCTCGTGCTAGAGAAATATGAGGTAGTCTGCTTCTGTAAAAGATCTAGTCTCAGAAACTCAGAGTGTTTCTATGAGGCAGAACTGACTTCACGGCAGTGGATTGGGTTTGGCTTTTTTGCATTTCTATATTTGCAAGACACTATATATATAAACCAAACTCAATGCTGTTAAGTTGATATCACTTCTTAGCGGCACTCCAGAGCAGGGTAGAACTGCCCCGAGACTAGAATTGTATCTGGCAGTACATACCTATCTCGGGCAAATGACTTGCCGCCTCTCTGTGCTAACTTTTCCTGTGTACAGCTGCAGTATCAGCTGTACACAGAGCTCAGTGAAGGCACGCGCTGCTGCCGCCGTCCTCACGGTGCGCTGTCTTTTACAGAAGGAAGATGTGAAGGGACGTGGTACCTACATTCTCATTTTTAAATGAAATGTGCTCAGAAAAGCCCCATGATTGCTACGTGGTGCGGCGGGGATTTCCGTCCTGGCCTGACCCCTGTCCGGCACTACTTGCACATTTGTTGCCCGGGGCAGATCATTCTCCTGGAGGCGCTGGGTTCAAAGCGATCGTAAAGGAAAGCTGTGATTCTTAACACCACCCCTCTTTCTGCCCCCAAATAAGCAAAACCGTCTCATGTAGACTTGAGACTCAAACCCTGGATTTCCTGTCAAATTTGTTTTCTGATTATAGACAGGGGTTCAATTGTTGATTTGCTAAATAGGTATGTTTTATATACCCCAAACCAAAGCTCTTGTTACTGAGTCAGTTCTGAGTTGGGTGACGCCATCATGCACCCCAACGGTCTACACTGGCTGCTCAAAACTGGTAGTTTGCACCCACCCCGTAGCGGAGCCCTCTGTACGGCCTTGGCTTCTCACAGCTTCCTTGTCTAACTGCAGGCCAGCCCCTCGGCATGGAGTTTGCATCTTTCATACTTGGAACGCCCTTCCCGAGGGTGCAGTGGGTTAACACCCAGCTGGGAACAAAAACTTGAAAGCAGCGGTTCTCAACCTTCCTCATGCCTCGACCCTTTAATACGCTTCCTGATGTTGTGGTGACCCCTCCCAGCCATAAAATTACTTTCGTTGCTACTTGTAACTGTAATTTTGCTAGTGTTGTGAATTGGGCAGCCTTTGTGGAAGGGTCCTTCGACCCCCAGGTTGAGAACCGCTGCTTTAAAGGCTTGCATTTACCCAGATGTGCTTCAGAAAAAGGGCTTGGTGATCTACTTCGATAAAACTACTCCAAACCAAATTCACTGCCGCTGAGTCCACTCCAGCTCCCATCAACCGCACAGGCAGAGGTCAGGGACTGTACATCTCCGCAGGAGCTGCAAGTGGGTTTGAGTTGCTGACCTCCTGGTTAGCAGCCTGGTGCATAAGTCACAGCTCCATCCTTACGGCCTGCAGGACTACTTTGACACTTGTGGGTCGCCTGATAAATAAAGGGCTGGTGTGTTGCTGGTTTTGGTTCTGGAGCCACACTTGGCCTGTGTGCTGTCGTTTCAGCTATGACTTTCAAAGCTTGGTTACAAGAATTCGACAATACCGTTTTAAACAAAGAAAACTACATTCAAGGAAAGCTAAGTGACAAAGATAAGGTGATCTCAGGACAGAAATTGGAATTAGAACGGCTGGAGAAGAAGAACAAAACTCTAGAATATAAGGTTTGCTTTGGGCTTATGATTATAGTGGGTGTGGGTGCTGCCCCTTAACTCTGGGCTTGGGTTTCGCTGTCCCTGCTCTGTGGCCAGTATCTGCTGCTTGCTGTACGTTATCACGTGATCGTTTCCTAGGCATCATCCCATTTCAAAGGAACAGGGCTGGAGTGCAGAGCACAGAAGGGAGAAAGCAGATGATGCCTTCTCCAGTTTCACAAGTCAGACCGTAGCCACTGGAGAGGACGCTCTCTGCCCCCAACAAGTGAGCTCTCTTAGGTCTGCCCGGAGATTACCTGGAGAGGACCGTGGCTTTTTGGTTCCTTAGGTAGAGCTCCCCACTGCTCGAGAAGTAAGTGATGACTGAAGGAGCCATGCAGTGCTGGCCCTTAGTATCTTGGGTGTGAGAGATCCTAGCAAATGCTAATCAGGTCCATAGCTTCCCGAACACACATGGTGGTGAGAGCCCACCGGTGGAGGATGGCGAGTGGGGCTGCCGCTGCACAGTGTCGTCCATTGCCAAAGAGAAGCGAACTTCAGTGTTGATTCTGAAAGTAGTCGGTAGAGTTAAAATCCTAAGCCTTCATTATAGAGCAGTGGTTCTGAACCTTCCTCTTGCCGCCACCCTTTCATACTGTGTTCCTCATGTGACCCCCAACCGTAACAGTACTTTCATTGCTACTTCATCTCTGTCGTTTTGCTACTGTGATGAACTGGGCGACTCCTGTGAAAGGGTCGTTCGACCCCCAAAGGGGGGCGCCCCACAGGTTGAAGAACGCTGCAGAGGAAAGCCAAGTATAACTTGGTCTTCCAGTGAGGACGTTGTTTAATGGGGTCTTATTTCTGGGAATGGATCTGGAAATTCTGGTGGAATATTAGAGGAAAAGTACTTCCCTTGCAGGGCTCTGTTTCTGTTTTTCCTTCCCATAACTATGCACATGTAAGCAAATTAAGAAGATCTGTATTTGCTAGCTGTAGACAATGGGTTCCTGTCACATGTGTCGTGGTCTCCCTTCTCAGATTGAGATTTTAGAGAAAACGACGACCATTTATGAAGAAGATAAGCGCCATCTGCAGCAGGAATTGGAAACCCAGAACCAGAAACTGCAGCGGCAGTTTTCTGACAAACGGAGGCTGGAGGCCAGACTGCAGGGCATGGTGACGGAGACCACGATGAAGTGGGAGAAAGAATGCGTGAGTGCAGAGGGGCCTGGGCAGCTGGGCACTGGCTGGCTGGGCTGGGCAGTAGCGGGTAACTTGGCACTGATCTGCAGGAGCGGCGTGTAGCAGCCAAACAGCTGGAGATGCAGAATAAACTCTGGGTCAAGGATGAGAAACTGAAACAGCTGAAGGCCATTGTTACAGACCCCAAAACGGACAAGCCAGAGAGACCCTCTCGGGACCGAGACCGAGAAAAGGTGGCCCCCAGAGCTGCCTCACCGCCAGTCCCCGTGAGTTTGTACCCTGTGCGGGGAAATATGTTTTGATGAAGTACCTTTCTCATTAATTTACGTCTTTGACCTTTTATTAAATAGTCTAAAATTTCGCACACATTTAGCGATTTTAGTATCGATTTTTATTTTTTTGACGATCATGTTATGGGCGGCTCTCACAGCGCCTGTAACGATCCATGCATCAGCTGCATCAAGCATATTCGTACATATGTTGCCATCGTTGTTTTCTAAACATTGACTTCCTATTGGAGCCCTTGGTATCGGCTCTTTTTTCCCCTCCCTCCCCCTCACCCCTTTCATGACCCCTTGATAAATTATAAATTGTTATTTTCATATCCGACACTGACCGCTATCTCCTTCCCCTCCTTCCCTTCTGTTGCTCCTCCCCCTTTAGTATCAATTTTAGATGGTTAAATCTTGGTGTGCTAACAGAAAAGTGATGCTTGTTGCTCATTGTTTTAGCCTTGTTTATTAATCTCTTTCCACTTTTTTTAGCTTTCTAGTCACTGTCTTGCTCAGATTTCCAACGGCCAGCAACTCATGAGCCAGCCACAGCTCCATAGGCGCTCTAACTCTTGCAGCAGCATTTCTGTAGCTTCCTGTGTCTCGGAATGGGAGCAGAAAATTCCTCAGTACAACACACCTGTCAATGTCACATCTATTGCAAGGCGTAGGCAGCAAGAGCCAGAACACAGTAACACTTGTGTGGTGTCAGACAGAAGGCGAGGGCTGTACTGGACTGAAGGCAGGGAGGTGGTGCCCACACTCAGGAACCAGATAGAACTAGAAGAGGATCCGAGCTGCAGGGTTCGTGCCAGCATTCCTTTACTGTACGGGAGCAGTAGATACATCTGTCTTGCTGTGTTGTTTGTTTTGTTTTGTTTTTAAGTAACTTGGTTCAGAAAGGTCATTGGTGGTCTCCAAAACAACGAGCTCATTTGAGAGCATCCAGCCCCGCTGACATGGAGGCCTGGCTCTGGGTCTGAAAAAGCATAAGCAGTTTTGGCAGCAGAGGTCATGCCTTTTGCATTCAGAGGTTGGCTCATGTGGACACCGCCAAAGTCATCTGGTTTTGCTTGTTTTGTATTCGGTTATTTTTGTTGTGTATAAGCTATTCCGTAGCACACAAAATCAGTGACTCAAAGTCAAGTACAATTTGCACGTGGAACTTTATCTGTGGTTCCTTTCCTCCAGCTCCGGAGCCCCGGTGGGCGGCATTGGGTAAAGCCCTCCGCTGGGAGCAGAAAGGTCAGTGGTCCCAGCCCATCAGCCAGCGCTGCAGGAGACCGAGCAGCCTGCGTGTCTGCACTCGGAGAGGCTTGACTTGATGCACATGGGGGGCTGATTTTTTCTCTCCAAATGGAGTATTTTGCTGTTTTTGAACTTTCCTTGCTTTTTAAACAATGGTTTACCCCAGTCTTTTGTTTTGGAAAATTTAAAACCCCAAATTGAAAGACGAACACAGCAACAGCGCCCAAGTTCTTAGATTTGTCAGCGGCTACTTGATCAGTATTCTCCTCGGGCCTTTGGCAATGACATTGTAGCACATGTCCCTAAATTCCTTACTGCCATCTCATTCCATATGAGACAGCTGGCATTAATTAGTTTCCTTTAACGTGCCCACTCATCGCTTCTCTGTAGGACGTGGTAGAATTGGGCCGTAGGATTTCTCAGACTGTAGATCTTCATGGAAGCGGACTGCCACATCTTTCTCCTGCTAAGCTGTTGGTGGGCTTGAACTGCCGATCTTTTGGTTGGTAGCTTGGTGCTTTAGCCATGGCACCACCAGGGCTCCTTTTTAATGTGCACAATTGCCCCCCAGATATTTTTCGATCCATCATCCGATCGAGATGCACAGGTTGCATTAAATTATTCTGTCTCTTTAATCCCTGGTATAAAATGATTCCCTTACCTTTTCCTATTTTTTTTTTTAAATTTAAGAGTCCATGCCAATTGAAGGGCTAAATATCTAAAAGATGCTTTGAATTTTAATTGCTTTATTCAAACTCCTAAGGGCTCGGCCTCATTCAAGGGTGTTCAAACAAATCCACCTAGATATTTTGATTCTTAAGGATTAAAGTTTTTGGAATACATGGACCAAGTTAATTGCATGAATTTACTTTTATTAAAATCTTAACATAATTCATTTAGATTTTTTAAGCAAATCAATCTTATAGTAATTATGTGTTGTAGATTTTTCTGCCTGTATCATTTTGATGTTTAAGTGTGGCCTGAAGTCCGCTCATTCAAGGCTGGTGGTGAATTTAACCATCGTTTAACCCGGCTGCAGTCTTCTGAGTCACTTCCGCGCTTGATGGCAGGCTATTTACCTCAAACGTTTCTGTGGGAACACATGACGGTGACTGGTCTTTCTGATCAACACGAGTAAATCCCCTTCTCTCGTGGCGCTTTACAGACTGAGACCCCACAGGCGTGCTTGGGTGGGTCTGCTGGCCACTTGGGCAGCAACTCATTTGGCTCGGGGACATTGAAGAGGATTTACTGGCTATCTTTTTATTGAAACCAAAATTGTTTTAGAAGTGCAGCAGAAAAATAACTCAAAGGCTCTCGGCTTAGCATTTCAGCATCTGAGTTTTTATAAAAAATGATACTGAGTGAATTGAATTCATATCCTTTGGTGAGGGGAAAAAAACCTGAAATATTTACTTAATAAATACTAGCAGATCGTAAGAGGGCTATCTCTCCCTTTCCAGAAAGTCTTAGGTGGTACTTAAGTGGTAGGTCCAGCTTGTCCATAGAAGTGAAGTAAGAATTTGCATTTCCTCCCAAGGCCAGGCAAGTGACCCTGTAGGTAGGAAAGCACAGGCTGGCTGGTGGTGCACAGTTGCAGATTTGTCCACCACCTGCAATGCTGACCTGTGGGGAAGAATTGCATCTAGGTGATACTTGAGTAGAAACATTCACTATAGGTGGGCCAGGAAGCACAAGTAAGCTTGTGCTAACTCACTGAGTAATCCGAGATGGATTTCTACTATACTGAGTCAAAGACTACATTTTACCATGATCCTCCCTGGTGTTTCATAAGTTCTAAGAGCCAGTCTAATGGAGCCCAGGTGGCATAGGGGTTACAGGTTGGGCTGCTAACTTCAAGGTCGGCAGTTCGAAACCACTAGCCTCTCTGTTGGAGAAAGAAGAGGCTTTCTACTCCCATAAGAGTTACAATCTCCTCAACCCATAGGAGCATTTCTACCCTGAGTCAGAATTGACTCAATGGCAGTAAGTGTGGGTTTTGAAGAGTCACTCTTGTCATGTGACGCTTTTAACAGCCATTTTAAGCATGGGAAGCTCTGGTTTTGAGGTGCAGGCATCTGGAGTGACAAACCAGACCGGCCTTGTATCGAGGTAGTGGCTTGAGGGTCTCCAGAGCTTCCTGCTTGTTGATCTGGAGGATGTGCTTCAGTTCTCTGGCAAGCGGTGGTGAAATCGATCATATTTGACAGGCTTTGAGCGCCTTGGCCTGTGACACCTGTCCATGAACGTTCAGTTTTACACACAGCGTTCCAAAGATGACACAGTCATCCTTGGGATCTTTGAGAAAGTGCTCCCTTAGGTTTCCTTAGTCGCATGGCATGTGATGGGAAGCAGCTCGGGGATCTGTTCCTTGTTGGGATCTTGGAGCCTTTATGAGATGTTTCAGTGGAAAGAACTAGTTCTGTTTCAGCCATTATTGCATTTTGCACTTTTAACGGAGTTCTGTTTTGATTTGTTGGGAACTAACAAGTACTCTTGGTGGATGTATTGAATTTTTAGTATGCGGGCATTTCAAAAAGTTGATGGGGGAAAATTCCATTATCTTTTAATTCCATTTTCCCACAAATTTGTTTTACAGTCCCTTTGTGTGTCTTACGCTCAATTGCATTTGTACTCTGTGGCTTTATCAGTTTCTGCTATTTCCCCAACCTGCCTTTGTATAAGGAGTGTCACTGTATCTCTTGTGAAGAGGCCTATGAGAAGTTGAGGGCTGCTGCTGAGCTTCTTAGAGCTTCCAGAAGAGCTCTGGACCTAATAGGTCACTTAACAATAACAGGCACAAGTGCTGGGTTTTGACTGGGGCTGCAAAAGGAGCATGTTGTCAGCACATCACCTAAGCAGAGAGCCTGGGAGCGGTGCCAGAATGCCTCCTTCCAAACTTTGTTTGCTGAAAGGATATCGCCCTGGTAGGCTATCGATATGTATATGAAGGGGCTTCAAAAAGTTTGTGGAAAAATGGGATTAGAAGATAATGGGCTAATTTCCATTGACTTTTTGAGGTACCCTCATATAAAATACAAACCAGTATTTAAAAGATTTTCTGATTAACTCCAAAGGAAGCATTTAAATGAGTAGCATATTTAGCCTTTAAAAAGATTTGTGCATTTGTTTTGACATTGTCATCGATTGATGTAGTCAAGTCTGCTGCACTTCTAATCATCCATGTAAATTAATTCTGGGCTGTGCTTGTTTCCTGATTCCTCTTTCAATCCGATCAGAACGCACCACCAATTTGCGCCCGGCACAGACGATCGCGCTCTGCAGGGGGCAGATGGGTAGATCATAAGCCTGCCTCTAGCGTGCAGACCGAGACAGTCATGCAGCCACATGTCCCTCGCGCCGTCACAGTGTCGGTCGCCAGCGAGAAGGCACTCGCTAAGTGTGAGAAGTACGTGCTGACCCACCAGGAACTAGCCTCCGATGGGGGGATGGAGACCAAGCTCATCAAGGTAAACCAGACGCACACAGGGAGACGGCAACAGCACCCAGCCACAGGGCATTTGTCCTGCTCTTCTGATATGACACACAGGCAGTACAGGTGGGGGCGGGGGCATTCTCAAGTGGGGAGCCAAGCTGGAAATCTGCTGCACGCGGGCTAACGCGGCGGGGTGAGAGCCAGGTCCTCGGGCTTATTAGAGGAACTCCTGCTGGATCTCTAGTGAACTGGTTCTTGGGTTGCTATCTGTTTACTCTTAACCCCTTCTTGAAAGCAAACCTAAACAAAGAACCAGTGTTACTCTTGTCAGTTCACAAAAAGCAGAGTAGTATTTGACTTTGCAAAATGACCCCTCACCGAGCCCCCTCCCAGAAGGAGACTTGTCTTTCAACTGGAGTTTTCTCTTGATGAAGGCAATGAATAATCAGGACTATGAAATACTAACTGGGGGACAAAGTTGTTCATTTCAAATTCAACGTAGAGGATCGTCCTCCTAATGGCAGGACTGCCCCGGGAATGTGGGGATGCTATGCCCTTTAAAAGAAAGTACCACACCTTAGTATTGTAGACATCCAGGTAGGTTTTTAAATCTTAGTGGTTTTGTGCTTTAATTAGAGGCTGATCGAAAAGGAAATCCCCCACCCCCTGCCAAGTATGAATGCTACTGATTATATTGATTTATTTTGTTTAGTAAGAGATGCATACTTACGTTTCTAACACTTTAATAGTATAGCCTCAGCGGTCCCAAATGCCATCTGGTTTTGTGGGTGGGAGTTTCTATCAAACAGCATCTCGAGATCAGTTTGTCATAAGATGCATGCATGTTTCTTGTCTGGATGTAGCTGAGTGTAACCATGGCCTTTTCTCTTGGCTCTAGGGTGATGTTTATAAAACACGGGGTGGTGGACAGTCTGTTCAGTTTACTGATATTGAGACTCTAAAGCAGGAATCGCCCACTGGGTGAGTGACCATCAGCGATGTCCCTGTAGAGGCCCCTTGTTCTCTCAAGGCTGCCCTGTCTGGAGGCACAGAACACTCTTGACGTTTTCTTTCCTTCGCTCCAAAGCAGTGTCGATGCTATTTCCTTGTTTCTGTTTTTATTATTCATTTTGGTGCTGTTTCCCCTGTTCTTAGTTGCAAAAGTTGTGGTTTCCCCTTTTACAGTAACCGGAAACGGAGATCTTCGACGGCCGCTCCTGCCCAACCGGATGGTACAGAGTGTGAATGGACCGATGTAGAAACAAGGGTAGGGTGAACAATTAAATATTTGCTTACTAACAATGAGCGGTGCCATGTTTTAGAACCCTCCCAGCTAACCTTGTTAAGTGCTTTGAAGAAGCTAAGGGACATCCTGATCCCCAGGTAGCAGCCCAGCTTATAGGCTCATTTGATAGCAAATTTGGGAAAAGGTACCATGCATTTGTGCATTTGTGTAGGTCTGGGCACTCTGGAGCACAGAGCCCCTCTGAGCCATAGCGTGGAGTCAGAGACTAGCAGCCTGGAACAATATTTCCCAAAGTAAGGGATACCATGTCCAGAAGGCAGAGGGTGCTGGAACAATCCAGGCCTCTGCAAAAGCAGATTTCTACACGCTTTCCTGGATTATGATGGGCTACAGTACAAGAGTTACCTGTTTTTTGTTTTTTTTAATTGCCAGCCGGGTGGGACGCTGAGTAACTTTTTCTGGAAAGGGCAGTAGGCTTTGGGCACTTAAGCCCTCGAGTGACAAGAATTCGCATGAAGTTGATGGGGATTGTCCGAAGCAGGGCGCCAGGGGTTCCCTTGGTGAGTGGTGTGCAGAGACCAGGAGAAGATGGGGGCCAGGAAGCCAAGGCCCAGGCCTTCTTAAGAACTCCTCTTCCATCTTCTTGAAATGAGGAATGTCCTGGGATGTGGCCTTGGTCTGAAATTCATTGCGAGTGGCTGGCTGGCTTGGAAGGAGGTGCTGGGCTTCCCCCTGACTGAGCCTGTTCTGGTCTTTGCTGTCAGTGTTCCGTGGCTGTGGAGATGAGAGCCGGATCACAACTGGGGCCTGGATACCAGCATCACGCACAACCCAAGTGAGTGGCTCCTGCCAGCCGCCTATTGTGAAGAGGAAACTGGTTTCCGTTTCTTCCTGGGATTGCTGAGGGGAGCCCTGGTCGTGTGGTTCCGATCCGCAGGGTTGGCAGTTGGAATGACGAGCAGCTCCTTAGGAGAAAGGCTGGACTTTCCCATGCACACATACACCCTCTGAAACCCATAGGGGTCACTATGACAGCACTGACTGGCTGGCCCTGAGTTTGGCTTGGGGGTAGCTTGGAAGATGGAGGAGACAAGCAGAGTGCTGAGAGCCCAGCAAGACTGGGTAAAAGTACGCAGACAGGGAGTGACGGGGTGTGGCCCGGTCCTGAAAGAGGCTGCACTGAGATGACCCGTCAAGGGCATTAGTGAGGAATTAGTGTAATTCTTTCTTCCCCAATTTGCCTCTTGGTCTTACTCTCTTAGTTGCTTTTGTTGAAGCACAAAACAGCCTGTAAAAAGTATCATTCATTCTCCAAAAGGATGGAGATTTCCCTCTAATAGTTTCTCCTGCTCATAGAGGTAAAGATGTCCAGTAAAGTAAGTAAGTCTGAATAGTACCACTTAAGGTAGGCAAAGGAGTCACACATTTTAGACTCTCGGAAAACCCTGCACAGTGTCCCTGTGAGATGGCATCAACTCAATGGCAGCGAGGCTGGTTGTTTGTCTTTATTAAACGCACTGAGGATTCTGGCCCCCTTTCTCATAGTTCAGTAAACCCATCTTTACAAGTATGCTGTGCAAGCCTATTCCGTCTGCATCCACTTTAACATATGTGCTCCTCAGGTAATGTGGGAAAGTCTCAAAGCAGGGTGGACAGAGATGTGCAGTTCTGTTTTCTACATTGAAAGCTAAGATAAGCATCTATTATTTGCTCTCAGAAGAACTTGAGTTTTCCTCTGCTAAAACAGGTTCCCAGAGCTCTCCTAAAGACGGTTTTATGAATGTGTCACTCATTGCATTGAGTATCACTAAATGCTGGTTTCTATGTTTTAGGCGCAAGAAGCCATAAGCTGACACAGCCCCAGAAATCAAAGAACACTCATTTGGGTTGATGGTTTCTTTCAAGTCACGCCAGAAGCACCCTTCCTTCTGAGCCTCTGTGTCAGAGTCCAGCTCTCTGGAGCATCACAGCCTGGGATGAATTATAAGCAACACGGCTGAAGGGAAGCCTCCCCACTGGTTCCAAAGACGCCTGCCGCTCAGCACCCTGTTCCTATTATATACCCTGTCATATTTAATATTCATAGCAGAGACGCCCTTTCCTCTTTGCCCTATGAACTTTTTTACAATGCTATTCTCTTTTGTATGTTCCTTGTATGCATATAAACTAACTCATGCAAGTGTTTGTTTGTCTTGGGTGATTAAGGATTATATCTAGATCATGATTTATTTCCTGGGACTTACCCAGAACTGACCTGAGTATTTCTCTGAAGGTTTTTAAACAAAACAACTGCTGCTATTAATTAGCTGTAAGAATGCACTTTAGACATATTTAACAATTCAAACTTGTAAATAAAGCTGCCGGTGACTGACCATGTTAGGAAGTTCTTTTCACTTTTATATGTGTATATTCACTTTACGGCGCAGCCACACCTAAAGCCTTCGAACAAAAAGCATGCAGGGGCGCCAGGTTGGGCTGTGGCCCTACCCAGAGCCCTTGGCACCTCACTACCCGGGGTGTTTGTGGGTGAATTAAAAGAAATATGAAAGAAATATTTCACTAGAGGCGATATGAAATACTAATTTGCCATTGAATAGAGGGTGTCTTTTTCTGTTCGAATATACTCTTCTAGAGTATATAAACCAGAGCATGGTTGGGGGACAACGCTTTAGAAACTGTACTTTTGAAAAGCATGATAAGATACTAGTGTGGAGCTGCATAGCTTTTTATTATGAAATCTGGATAACTTTTGAAACTAAGCTTTTTTATTTTACGAAAATGATAGAGCTCTTTCATGATTTTCATTAATGGTAAAGGTGTATATTAGTCTTGGCCAAAAGCAGCTTTGGGGATAAAGAAAAATGGCAAAGTTGACTTCATTTTCCCTGGTCATGTAATGGTAAGCAATGGCCACTGAGAGGGGTGTTTGTAGACTGCTCAGACCTTCGTAATGATGGTAAAACCCTGTTCCGGAGACGCAACAAGATTTAATCTCCACTTTGGGGTTATCTCAGATTTTTTAAAGGGCTCACTGATGTGGGCTACTGAGATTATTAGCACCAGGACATTCACTAACACTCACTGGCATCGAGTTGATGCTGTTTCATACCTAATAGGACAGGGCAGAACTGTCCTCTTTGAGTTTTCAAGATTAAGTGTTTACAGGAGTAGAAAGCATCATTTTCCTCCCAAACAGGACATTAGGTACCCGAAACTCATTATGAGTTAGCTGCTATTGTGTGCACCAGACTGGGAAGGGGTGGGGTGAGGCATGTGTGTGCTGTTGTGGTTGAGGTCTGGCTTAGCTATGTGCAAGAGGTGGGTGGGAGGTGGGGACTGGGGACATGTGGAACGACTGCTTAGCCAAAGTGCACACCATTATTGTGGGAATGTTAGCCAGTGTCCCCACATTACCATTTCCACTAGGCCTACCCTATTCATTCCTGCCTCCTGGGCAAGTGCTGCCTTTTTTGATGTCACTTGGTGATTGTTCTTCAAGCATAGCTAAAAGCCACAGGAATGAGGAGCACTCCAGGCCTGAAGAGTAAGCAGGGGCACTAGGCTCAGTTGACTAATTTGAGATGGCAATTTCTGATGTTTTACAAACCAGGGTGGTCTGTTTAGGGTCATACCTTACATTATTTAGCATTTTGCCTTCTAGACTTCTCAGTAACTACCCAGCAGTCATTGAGCACTGTAGAGAAGTAAAGTGCTCTCTTGCTGTCTTTGTGCAACTTGCTTCTTTCACGCTCAGGTTTATTCAGAATGACACATCTCAGGCTTTCTGTTCTCGGCTGTTCCACCTCTTTACACATAAGCCTGTTGAGAGACGGTGTTTGCAGTTTGCCTCATGCACACACATTGTCTTGTGCTCAGACCTTCACGTGTTACTGAACTTTTCTAAGGTCAAAATCAGCACTTTGCTCTTCAAAATGATTGTGCCAACACACAACACAGTCCTCTATTAACAGAAAAGAGTAATTTAAAAGGTTGGGAGAGGAATTTTCTAGTCCTTGATGCCAATGAGTTAAAAAAAATTAAGGGTTAAAGCCCCATAAACCAAACTCAATGCCAGTGAGTCAATGCTCGCAACCTCTTGTGGGTTTCCAAGTCTGTAACTCTTTAACTCTTTCCTGCAGTAGAAAGCCCAATCTCTCTCCTGGGGAGCTGCTGCTGGTTTGGAACTGCCAGCCAGGTAGATGGCAGCCCAACAGTGTAATACTGCAATCCCCCTTCTAAAAAAACAGCTCACTGCCACCGACGTGATGCTGACTCATAGCAAACCCATAGAACAGGGTTTAATGCCCCTGTGGGTTTCCCAAAGTATAATTCCTTATGGCCACCAGGGCTCCCATGACTTGTTTGCTTTTGTGGGTGAAGATTGTCTTATGTGGGACGCATCATGAGAACCAGGCAGTTCAGTTAGGGATCATAATGACACTGATACTGATGAATAATGATAAAGTGCCCCAAATATAATTTGCTAACTGTAAAATGGAAAGAGTACCTACTCCCTCTCATGCCTGGCAAAGTGTGGCTCAATTGACAAGTGTCACACGGCAGCAGTCTGAACGTTTCTCCTCTCCTATTATAAGGAAGTCAGTGAGCAAGCGCCTAACCTCCCAAGATGTAACCGAGCTCCTGTCTTCCCAGCTCACCTGATGGGAAAGGCCCACTGGTGACTGTCACATAATAACTGTCTAAATCGTTTCACTAAGGCTACGTGCAGCTCTAGCAACGTGGTTCCGACGAGGGAAATTAGCTAAAGTGTCAAACCCAAGCGCGCCGGTATTGACAGCCTGCTGAATGCGTTTTATAACATCTTTAAAAAGAAATCTGGTGGCGTAGCGCTTTACACGTTGGGCTGCTAACGGCAAGGTCAGCAGTTTGAAACCACCTGCCGCTCCGTGGGAGAAAGGTGAGGCTTTCTGTTCCGTAAAGAGTTGGTCTCGGAGATCCACAGGGGTCGTTCTAGAAGGTCTCTGAGCTGGAATGGAAGCCGGCAGTCTAAAGAGAAAAGACACTGAAACTCTTGGAGACCAGGAACTGACTCACAAATTGCGCGCCGGCGCTTTAGATCCATCGTCCCTTGCGGCTGTCGCCCCGCCTCTTCCGCAGGAAGCGGTCCCCGATTGGCCCGCGTGGCCGCTATAAGTGGTTGCGCGCAGGCGCGTCATTCTCTTTCCTCAGCTGCCGTTAAGGTGCTCGGTCCTTCCGAGGAAGCTAAGGCCGCGTTGGGGTGAGCCCCTCACTTCATCCGGCGACTAGCACCGCGCCCGGCAGCCGCCAGCCCAGGACTCCGCACCATGGCCTCCGTCTCCGAGCTCGCCTGCATCTACTCGGCCCTCATCCTGCACGACGACGAGGTGACCGTCACGGTGAGTGCGGGGCCGGGCAGGCGGCGTGCGCGGCCTGCTCCCCACGTGTCCGCCTGGGGGGCCGGGCCGCGGGTCTAAGATCGCCCGCCGAGCAGGCGTTGAGGTCCGCGCCTAGCTTCGTCCCCGCGTCTGCCGCGCCCACCCCGGGGTGCTTTTCAAACCCTGGGCACCCCGAATTTCTCGGCCGGCGCTAGGCGACAACGCCCGGCGTTCCCAGACCAACAGGCGTTCTTCTGCATGTTGCAGGAGGACAAGATCAACGCCCTCATTAAGGCCGCCGGCGTCAACGTGGAGCCCTTCTGGCCCGGCCTGTTCGCCAAGGTAAGGGGCAGCGGGCGGCCCGTGGGGCGTGAGCTTCCCGGGCGCATGTGCAATGTAAGGGCCTCAGGGAAAACCCACTTTAATGTTCCCACTCACATGGGGAGGGTTCAGTGTGCCACACTGCTGCGTCCAGTCCTTGGTCTCCAACTGCCCACCTTCCTGTTTACAAACCAGGGAAAACACGATTCTTAACCGATAAAATGCCTTCTCTAAGTGAGTCATGCACGGGACACCAGGCACGTCCTTCTGGCATGGGGATGGTGTGCTATCAGGCAATTCCAACCCACAGACTCAGTGTTTGGTTTAATTTTATCAACACTTAACTGCAAGGTAAGACTGAATCCCACTTCTGTCCAAGGTGTACTTAAGCTCTGACAAGATAAAGTGCTTGAGAGCTTTTTGAGTTGATTTAGCTTTGGAAGATTTACTTCTCATTGAAGGCACAGAACTCCAGAAAGAATCCTAGTTTGAATATCTGGCCATCTTCGGTTCCAAAACCAAATTTACTGCCATCAAGTTGATTCTGACAGCAATGCCACCTTACTTTAGAGCCACTTAGATATTAGTCACTAATCGATAATGTAAGGTGGCTTCAGCATCAGAGAAGGAAGTTGGAGATTTGATCGATAATGCGTGGGAAATTAAGGTGCAGGTGTATGTGTGTACAAATTGGGAATTGTAACTGGAGGAGCAGCTGGGGGGTTATTGTGCGTGTGCTGTTCATTACAGGCTCTGGCCAACGTCAACATCGGGAGCCTCATCTGTAATGTAGGGGCTGGTGGCCCTGCCCCAGCTGCTGGCGCCGCACCAGCCGGAGGACCTGCACCTGCCACCGCTGCTGCCCCAGGTAGGACGCTGTTAAGTTGGGTTTCTTAAGGAAGGGTGGATGGGTAGGGTGGAGAACAAGTATTTAACATCTGCCTTTGTTTGTTCAGCTGAGGAGAAGAAAGTGGAAGCCAAGAAAGAAGAGTCTGAAGAATCTGATGATGACATGGGCTTTGGTCTTTTTGACTAAACCCTCTTTTGTAACATGTTCAATAAACCAAACTGAACTCTACTTCTGTGATCTTCAATGGTATTTGGGGTGTGATATACCAAGCTGAATTTTCCTCTGCCCAGAAGTTGGCATCTTCCAGTCCCCATCTCCAGGAGGGTTATTGCTTTGTCCAGGTTCCTTTCACTGAATACAGGGTCTATCCCTGATATGTGCAATAATAGGTGGGGGGGTTGATTTCAAAAGCCTGTTGGGTAGTTCTCATGTGCAGCCTAAAAACTGCTGGGCCTAATGGTAAAATTGGGGAAGGGGTTGCATCTCTAGCGATTAAAAGGTCAACAGTGCCTACCTAGTGTGTGAAGTGTTTCAACACATGCTTAAGTTCTCCGGCTTTTCACATTGAGATGAGTCCAGAGCTGAAGGTAGTGTGGACCAAATGGATTCAGTTTAGAAAATCTCATGGCTTGCAGGGTTGTAGAAAGGAATTCCGGTTATGGACATGGGCTTCAAAGTTTGGAAGAACTGAAGGAAATCATGGAGTTTTCCTTGAACTTGGGAAGGACTCCTAGGTAATTTCTAAACAACTGCCTAATTTAGCATTATCTAGTTGATTCTAGTATTGTGTTTTGTTCCTTTACTGGCTGGTCCTGGAGACTTTTCAGTGCTGCTCTCCTGGCAAGGCTGCCCAGTGACTTGCTACATACCCCTGAGTATTCATCCTGTTCAGGTTCTGAGTTGTCTGATTAGCTCATCGGTATTGAAATAGAGGTGTGTATCCGGTTAAAGCAATGCTGTTGATGTGGCAGGCTCATTCTGTGCAGCAACTGGTAAACGAGGTAACAGCCCCCCATAAGCTAATACTGTTTGGCAAGTGTAGGAGGAAACGAGCCTAGAAAGGAGCTGACTGAGCACATCCACGTCCGAATGTCCGTCAGACATCTGCCTGGTTGTCCAGCAGCACTATGCAGATTTTAACCTTGGTAAAGCGGGACACCATTGATAAAGCTCACATCCTGGCGAAATAGCCACATGGCAGCCGCAAACCGTGTACCCTAGCTTGTGCATTCTTTCCAAGTATCGGGACTTTTTTTTAATGCTGCGGGACGCCGGGAAAATAGTTAAAAACCTTACTTTAGGGGGAAATTATGCTAAGTTAGTACACATTCTAAACTAGCAGGGCCCTGGTGGCTCTTGATGTCTGAACTAGGTCTTTGGAACCAACGGAATAGGCAACTGGGCGCTCACCTGTCAAGTCCACAGCGCCCGACCGGGAAGGTGGAGGAAAGCTCTGGGGACCGGTCAGGCATGGCGGCCGCAGCCATTTCTCCACTTCTCAAACCAGCCTCTTCCTTTTTAACTCCGTTGTCCAATCAGCCTCCTCGCAGAGAGGAAGAGGCGGGAGTAGTGACGAACTTGCCAGGAAACATCTCAATTGCAAACAACGCCTTTAGGCTCCTGGTGTGCGCGTGCGTGCGTGTTTTTTTTTTTTAATCTTGCGCATGCCCTTTGGCTCGTTCACGCTTGCGTTCGGTTTTTCAGGCGGCAACTCGGTCTTTGAGTTTGATGTGAAAACCTCTTACAGATTCCAGTACTTTCGTTAACTGCGGAAATGGGGCAAGTGCCTGCCATAGGGTTGCTTTTCTGGAGCTTGGTGAGCAGCGATGGCTTTAGACGCTCCGCGTTAATGGTTCAGATCATGGCAGCGAGTTCCTCAGGGTTTTAATTTGGCAGAAGTTTCTGGATTCCCCCATAACCTTCTGCAGCCTGGAACCTGCATTTTGAACAGGTCTCCTGGGGAATTTGAAATTTTAGAGCAGGATGGAGCATTAACTCCTGGTTAGAGCCAACCGTGCCCCCAGCCCAGAGCGGCACACGTGGGCGCTAACATGTTTTGAAAGGTCCAATGAGTATGTTAATAAGTGAATAAATAACTGCCTTCAAAATTTGAAGGAAGGGAGATTTAAAAGATAAACAAAAATGGGAAAATGGGCTGTCAGTTTGAAAGTAAATTACATTTTTTATGGAGGTTAACTTTCTCGGATCTCTCAATAGAGCCCTGGAAAGAGAATTTAAGAACCCGGAAAAATATTATCTTGTCGCCTAGTGATCTGGTGATAGAAATGTTTGTTAAATAAATAGAAATAGGTTGACAATTAGTTTAAAAGACCCCTAGATTAAAAAAAATCATTTTATTGGGGCGCATACAATTCTTACCACAATGCATACGTACATCCTTGTGTCAACCACGTTTATACATTTGCTGCCATCATAATCAAACTATTTTCTTTCTACTTGAGTCCTTGGTATCTTCTTTCATCCGTTTTTCTGTTGTCCGCCCCTCAGGCAGGGGGTTATATGTAGATCATTGTGGTTGGTTCCCCATTTCTCCCCCACCTTCCCTCTCCGCTTCCCCCTCCCTCAAGAGCCCTTGATAATTTATAAATTATTATTTTGTCATATCTACACTGTCCAACGTCTCCCTTCACCCACTCCTCTGCAGTCTGCCCCCCAGGGTGGCAGTTATATGTAGATCCCTGTAATCGGTTCCCCCTTTCCACCCCACCCTCCCCGTATCGCCACTCTCAGCACTGGTCTTGAGGGGTTCATCTGTTCTGAATTCCCTGTGTTTCCACTTCCTGTCTGTACCAGTGTACATCCTCTGGTCAGGTTTTTTAAAAAGTAATTTTTAAGTTATCATTTGCTTTCCAGAATCTGCCTCAGTGCCGCCTCGTAGTGGCCAAACGTGGGAATGGTTCCTGGGATGCATGAGCGTCTGCTGAGCACGATGTCTCTCACAGAGGAAACGGTGGGTGGGGGATTGCTTGGTCCCGGAGTGAGTCAGAATCCAGAGGAACAGCCCTGGCAAGGAAGGCATGTCTGTGCTCACCGGTGCTCCAGCCAAGAGACCTACACGTGGGCAAGACATCCAGTTTATGGGTTGTGCTGGCACAGTGGTTTAAGCATTGGGTTGCTAATCATAAGGTCAGAGGTTCAGTTCCTGGGAGAGATTTAACGATTTAAATTTCAGAAGCCCAAAGGAGCAGTCGAACTCCCTCCTGCTGGGTGACTGAGTCGCCCAGACTGGATGGCAGTGGGCTGGGTGTGGTCTGCTCCCCGCTGGCTTTTAATGACGTCAGCGCTCTCCCTGAAGATGCTCCCGAGGTAGCCGGCATCCAAGGGAAGGAGACTCGCCAGGTCGAGTCACGTGGGCAGGTGGTGGGCGGGGTCTCGTCCTGGCCGGACTTGGCCTGCAAGTGGATGGAGTTCTTTCATGATTCAAGACCTGCCTTCTCCCTGCTGCGTGACTTTCCCTCTTTATGTCTGGTCCAAACACAAAGAAGCACGCCACTGAGTCCCTGTGGTATCCTGGCATCCACGCCCTTGGCTGCTCTCCGAGGCTGTTGGGGGCGACAGTCGCCCGAAGAGCACAGCTGCTTTGCCGCCGCGCTTGCCGGCCTGCTGAGCCATTGCTCTCCAGGGGATTCTGGACTCCTGGCCGCTCTGCGGCTGCACGGTGGGACCGCTAGCAGTTGCGCGTTTAACTGTTTGCGCCACCCGGGACTCCGAGTTGTGTCACGACTGGTCCCTAAGTGAGATCTCCTGTGAAAAGAGTCTGAAATGCAGTGTCAGAATTGCAAACACACGGGACAAGTGTGCTTTCGAAAGGGATTTTCAGAGCATGTGTTTTCCAGAGGCTCGGTCCCAGTTTGCCAACGTTGCAGCAGACAGAGAAAGGCCAAAATCCATTTGCAGAGACCCCATGGGGGACAAGCCGCCATTGAATCCCCTTGGACCATTGATCAGGGCTGTGAAAAGCCCTCTCCACCGACGAGTACATCAGAAGTACATTCTTGCAGATATAGGTGGGCTAAAAATTAACATTTGCTTTTCCTTTTAACCTGTTAGGCAGCTTAGCCTAGGGAATTGGGAAGTCCATTTACACATGCCCAGGAGAGCCAGCAAAGGACAAAGCTGGATTTTCCCACCGGTGGGCGGAGATGGGCGTTACATCTGGAGCAGCCCACCTGGGCCAGGTGACTGCAATTCAGCCAATGGGATCGACCTGGGGTCGTTCACCACGCCTCCCCGGGGAACCCTTGAAAAGGCAGGGACAGGAAGGGAGAGGGCTGGTCTGGTCTTCTTCGAGGGAGGAGAGAGAGATCCTTGCGTGACCCTGAGCAGTCTCTGCCAGGCCGCAAGGTCAGAGGAATCCTATGGGTGCCGCGTAAAACCTGAAGCTTCTTTTAACTCTCATTAAATTCACTTGGATCACGAGCCCGGCTTCAGCGTGAAATCTTTCTCCGCGTAGCCAAGGACTGAGGTTGGAATCTAGCCAGGAGAGAGAGACCTTACAAACCCATTCTTAATTTGTTCTATTTTCGGCTTGAAAATAGGGTGTGGGGGGGGGTGTGGTGTTGAAAAATGTAACACATCACTGAAGAAGTATAGAAATTGTTAAAATGAAAACCTAATCGACTGTGTAAACTTCCAGGGAAAACAATATAATTTTATTTTAAAAAGTTTGCTCAGTGCTACCTCATGGTGACTTGTGAATGGCGCCTTGGATGGGTGGGCGTCTTCTCACTGGAGTGTTGTCTTAGGAAGGAAGGGCTGCTGGTGGTGTAGTGTCTTACGTGTTGGGGCTGGTACTCACAGGGTCGGCAGTTCAAGCCCACCAGGCACTTCTTGGATGAAGATGAGACTGTTCTCCTGGACCTTTTATTGACTTTACTTCATATTTGTACATGGCTTTATACCCTCAACTCCTTTTTGAGAAGGGGTAAGGGATCATATTGTATATTGATTTTTACAAAGAGGCAAGTCAAACCACCATAAAACAACCAAAGTTGGTGCCATGGAGTGGATGCTGACTCCTAGCCACCCTACAAGACGGCTCGAACTGTCCCTGTGGGACAGTCCCCAAGGATAGAACTCTACTCGTGTCGAAAGTCCTGTGTTTCTCCTACAAAGAGAGAAGGAATCCATACATTATATCAAAAGTGGAATATTTGAAGGTTTTTTTTTCTTTAATGGCAAAAACATGATTTTAAGATACTGGTTGTGCTTGGGGTTTTGGATGGAGATCATCCTACGTGCTGCTGTCTGAACTGGCAACATCAGTGCCTCGTTTCTTTGTTTATCACCCTAGGCACTTGCTGGGGACATAGTAACCCCTCTCTGTCCTGGTGGATCTGTGCCCCACAGTGTTCCGAAGGCTGGCTGTTCCTTTTGCTCTGCTCAGGGTGGGGGAGGGGGGCATTGTTTCCTCCTGGTCTTCTTTACATATGAAAATTGCCCTTGAAGCTTCAGAGCAAAGGAGCAGGCTTTCTGAAGGTCTCTTTGCAAGTCTGGGCTTTGACCTCACCCAGCGACATGCCTCCTTGGGAAAGCAGGGGCTGCTGGGTAACGGAGGATTGGGGTTGGCTGGGTGACCCTGGACATGCGTGGGCCCTGTCTGGCCCCTGGTTTTCTCCAGTATGAAAGGTGGGCAGTGCCCCTGGCTCACACACCACAGCGCAGTTCCCCTCTTGCCCCACCCCTGCCACTCAAACCCGAGTCCAGCGCTGGGCCTGTGAGTGACCTTCCAGCCAGGCGGCAGCCGCACCTCCCCGCCTCGCTCTGTTTGCTCTCAAGTAAAGCCTTCCCTTTGTTTACCCAGAAGGATTCTTTTAAGACCGGCTAAGCACACGGTTTACTCTGCTAACAAGCCTTGGCATTTATGGTGTTGACTTATTCTTGAGTCTCCGTTGACATTCACTGGGAAACGCGAATGCAAACACAGGAGGCATAAAGAGAAGGCCCAACACTGCGCCAGGGACGTGCTCAGGAAGGTGAGCGGACGCAAGACGCCATTCACAGACTGCGCCCTGCTAGAGATATCCTGAGGCCCCCTGTAGGTGTTAGGTGTAGTCTCTGAGTCCTTGTCTTTCTTCGCTGGATTAAAAACCAAACTCTATTTTCTCCTGTTGCTGAGATGATGCGCATCCACGGGGCACCAAGTGTCTGCCTGTGCAATTCTGTGACAACGATGGCAGTCTCCCGGCTGCGGGACTCTGCTCATCCTGCGCCCGCCCCGCCTCAGTAACACACACTCATTGTTGCCTAGACTCATCGTTTGAGTTGCAGGTGCCATTCTGATGCCATAGAAATCGTTCTTAAGGAGCCCACCGTGCGCAAGACAGACGTCATGCCTCAACGTACCGCGTCACGGCAGTTCCCTGAGGACAGCGTAGCACTGCACCTTAGGGTATCCAAAACCACAAGTCTTTTGGGAAATGTTAGGTGTCTGGGATGGCTTGCCCTGTTCTTGCTTCTCAACGCTGAAAGAATCCACGTGGCGGAAGCAGTTTTGTCATTAAAGTCACTTTTGTGAGAAAAGCGGAAGTTTTGGGTAATACGGTCTCAGCTAGGACACGCTCTCCATGGAAAGCAGGCATGGCCGTGAGAAAGTTCGAGACCGAAAATGGGCGCTCTGGGAAGCGCGGAAAGGCCACGTGGAAAATGGCCTGCAAGTGGAGTCCTCAGGACCAAAAAAGGGGTATGCCTGACACAGGGGATGGATGGATGGATTGTGATAGGAGTTGTATGAGCCCCCAATAAAAGGATTTATAAAAATAGAACCAAATGAGGAATCCCCGAACCGAAAAAGGAAAAAGAGAGAGCAAGGCCTGTGAGGGCTAGGTGCGTGCACAATGTGCGCACGCGGGAGAGCCCGCCTCCGACCTGAGAGAGAGCAGACCTCTGTCTCTGCCCCCACTGTGGGGTCCGATCTTCGTGGCTGAGTTTAGGCGCACGTGGCTGGTGCCTAGTGTGCACGTCCAGGTTGACCGTCACCTGCGCCCAGGTGACCCTGGCCTGAGCACGCCCAGCTTTGGATTGTCCCCAGGGGATGCCTGATTCCTTTTACGCCCCTTTATTGCGGCCTGGCCAGCTCATTTTTGTTTAGTGGCAGCTTTCGGTGGAGACATCTCCCTCTCTCCCTAATCTTCCCACCTTTCAGAAGCAAACCGCCTCATCTCTCTCCGTCAGAACGGCTGGCCGATGGGTGTAAGTTGCCCATCTGCGGTCAGCTGCCTAATACCCACTGTGACAGTAGGCTAAACTGATGTTGGGGTTTAAGAAGTCTCCTGGTGATATTTCTTTTCCTCTTTCTCTTTTCTTTCCAACAATTTTAGTGGTGCATAATTCACATATCATACAATTCAATAGTTCGAGTGTTTGATCAAATCAAGGAGAACTATACAGCCATTACCACCTCAATTTTAAAGCATTCCACCCCACCCCCACCCCCATGGGTTAACCGCCTTTAAAATGAGTTGTGCGATCTCAGTCCTAGTGCTCCCTCCTGCCTTCATAGTTTTCTCCTGACCCACCTTTCCCTCCCTACCGCCCCCCCACCCTTACATCCCCTATCAGCCCCATGTATCAGTTATTATCTGTATACATCCCCTACTCCTGTGCCCCACAGCTGGGAAACCCAACAGAACGCAATAAAAAACAAATTCGCACTAAGGTAGTAAGGATAAAATCATAATGGTATAGAGGCAAGAATGCAAATAATGCACATGAAGGTAAAGACTCCATCAACATTTCAAAAAGCCAGGGAAGAAGTTTCTGTCATGGGTTATGTAAGAGATACTTGCACCCAGACAAAGCCAGGGCATGTCTACAGGTAGATCAACTGGCCAAGTATGGAGTCTGATCCAGCCTCATCAAGATGACAACGACCTCTGCCTCACTGACCAGCGGCTCAGTCAGACCAGCTACTCTGCAGATGGGTTTTGGGCTCCCACTGTCCCACACAGCTCTCCGCGATTGGCAGTTCATATTAGCTCTGAAACTTCCCTCTTTCTGGTGATGTATGTCTGATTTAAGGTCTAAAGATTGTTTCAGGGCAATCTTTTGGGGGTTCGTCCGGCTGTAATGGTGTCCCAATTTGGATTTTGTGAGAATTTGAAATTCTGTTCCACAGTTCCCTCACTTTGATCGCAATTCATCTTTGATCAGAACATCCTATGATGATAACTGGGCACCATGTATCTGGCTGTCTCAGCTGAAGGGTCCAGAAAGGTTTCCACATGGATTATGAAGCCCTTTTGGGCTTCCTTCCAGGTGTGAGACCTGTGGCAAAAAAAAACCCCTAGGCTGCAGGTTCAAGTCCATCTTGGCCTCTGGCTGACCTTGCGGCTGTCATTCGCCTACATCCTCAGCCCTCAGCTTGTCTGAGACCTCCTTCAAAGCTGGGCCGGTGGCCCCAGGCCTCTGAGCAGGTTTATTGAGTCAGTGAATGAATACCCTCGGCTCCAGCTGATCCCTCCAGCCTTGCTCTGACATTTTGTGCCCCATCCTAGCCAAACATGGGCTTGGCTTTGCCTCATAGTCCGAGAAGACCAAGTCCAGGGGCCATCGCAACCCTTTGCAAGCCCCCAGTGTCTGACCCAGCCCTGGAGACTGCCATGTGGTTCCACCTGCCACCTGTCTGCCCCCCGTCCGCCTCCCAGCCAAGCTGGCATTTGGGGAGGAAGCGGCTTTCCAGGTGAGGGGACTCTGTTTGGTTCATCTTTGCTGCCTGGACACTAGATATGCCAAGACGTTCCGCTGCCTTTACACGGAAATGAAAAATTGATGACTCCTTTACTCTGCAATTGAACATATAGCCTCTTCACCTTGGCTGGGGGCTGGTGGAAACTGCTTGTTCCGAAGCTATTTGCTCCTGACCTCCCCCCCCGCCCCCCCCCCCGGCCCCAAGCAGTTGGGTTTGCTTTGCTTAGAGGTGAGAGTGGGGACCCCATGGGTGTGTCTGTGTGCGCATGCTCAGCTGGTGGGGTTAGCAGCTGTGGAGTCAAGCCCCTGGCCTCATGGCAGCCCCGTGCCTAGCAGTCTGTGTCACCCCCTCAATGGGCTTGCTGTCATCCACTGGGTTTCTGTTGGCTGGCTTTCAGAAGTAGATAGCCAGGCCTTTCTTCCCGGCTCAGCAGCAGGACTGGAGTCTCCAAAATGGCCCAAGAGTCTTCCCTGTCCACGGAGGCAGCTCCAGAGGCCAAGGACTCCGTATTGCTAGCGGTGACTCAAGGTGTGGTTTTCAGACCCAGGCGGATTCCTGTGACATTTGTTACTCATTCACATCAAGACAAAGACAGTGAGTGCTTACGAAGTCCTTGAGAGGAAGCACATCGAAGCTGCTAGAGCCGAATGATAGGGATACATCATGCAAGCCGCATTTACGCTGTCCAGGGATTCATTTTTATCGGTCCACATCAGATTGGAAGCTGACAAAGAAAGTGCAGCAAGCAAATCCTAAATGTATCCTGACCTCCATCCTCCAAACCTGGCCAGATGGTTTGGGAAGGACCGACCACCTTAGGCCTCCTTCTCTACCTCCTGTATCCAAGAGCTTCCCAAGGACTGTTATCTGGTGCAACTCTCCTTTGGGGCAGGAGGGGGCGGCAGAGACACAAGTAAACCATCCTTCCCAAGACCAATGCTATTATCTCAAGTAGCTTACATTTCAGAGCTCTGGTGTCGTAGATAATGGGTTTTGCTGCTATCGACAAAGTCAGTGGTTTAAACCCACCAGCTGCTCCTTGGAGAAAGATGAGGCTGTCTCTCCCGAAAAGATTTAAAGTCTTGAAAACCCAAACAGGACAGTGTCGGGGTGAGGGGGTCCCCAGCACTCAGGAGCGACTTTATGATTGTGAAAAATAAGACAGACAGTGAGGCTTTGGGGCTCCTTTCCCCTATGTCAGGACTGAGAGAATGAACGTGTTTCCCAATGGGTATAGAGTGGGGCTGACAGATCTTTCATAAGGCATGCACGTCATACAGAGAACATATTACATAGTCCATGGGTAATGTCATAAGCAGGTAACATAATAAACCAGCCTTGAGGTGAGTCATCCTCTTGACCTAGTGCTAGTTGACAGTGAATGCCCCTGAGCCCTCTCCAGGGGGTGCAATCTCTGATGAGTATCAGCAAGAGATGTCAAAACAGAGTTTGCTACATTTCACAGCAGGGCTGGCTGTAGAACCTGATTGCTCTTATCTACAGAAAACCTCCAGGCACAGTGAAGTAGCCAGACTGCTGGCTGGGTTGATTCATCCTTATGGAAGCTCTTTTACGACTGCTCGTGAATGGAGGGCTATTTGGCTGGGGGAGGGCGGGCACATTATTCGGCCTGCAGAATGTGTATTTGAAAACATTTCTATCTAGGAGGAAAAATGGAGATATTTCTCAAAATCGGGCTAGTTTTCAGTGCCGGTGATTGTGAGTGCAGAAATAAGGTAAAATACTTTCTACCAAGACCTGTTAGGTAGCCAGCCAGGGGCGGGGAGGTTGTCCCTCCCATGCCTGCAAAGGTCCCCATGGAGGATATTGGGAAGGACTCAGGTGAGCATTAGCCACCCATGAAGACACCCTGCTCCTGGTCAGTGGCAGGTAGGAGGGGTGTCTCTTCTCTCTTTGACCCTGCTCCTGTGCCCTCTCGCTGGCCTCTGTCCCACGAGGTTGCCCATGCTCACTTGTGGGCCCCAGTGTGGCTTCTGTGCGGTTTGCACACCTCCCTGAGACACCGCATACTCTCTGAGACCGTAACACCCAAAACTTCTCCCGTCCTTCATAAGAACTCACTTGGATTACCAGCCAAGTCTGATGTGAATGCTTTCTTGCGTGAAGCCAACATCGAGGGATTTACCCACTGGAGAAACCTCACTAGTGTACCACAGGGCAGTTTTTCCTGCCCTAGTGGGTCACGAGGTGCCTGGGCTCAAAGCTGATGCCACCTCTTAGTTGCTGCAAGACTTGGGATAGAGCCTTCCTCTCTCAGAAGCCCAGCCTCCTCAAGATGAAGGGGGTACTTTAGGGTATCTACCCCACAGGGCTTTTGAGGGATTACCTAAGCAGACCACAGAAAGCATTGGCGCTCCCTTGTCCTGTAGCAGAGTTCAACTGCCCCTGTGGGTTTCCAAGACGGTACAGCTTTAGGGGAGTAGAAAGCCTCGTTTCTCCCACATGGTGGTTTTGAACTGCTGACCTGGTTGTTGTCCTGTACGCATTCATGATCAATCGGAGCTTGCATTCTCTCTGGTTCCTGGGAGGTCCCTTTCCAGAGGGGCACGCTGAGGGCAGCCAGGCCCCTCACCCCAACCCCTCTGAGTGCCATGCTGTGTGACAGTCCAAACAACACACTTCCCTGACTCAGGAAAGCTGACCCCTGCAACCTGGTCTCCCCAACCCAGTACGCCGGCTGGCACCTGGAGCCAGACTGCTTGGGTCGGAATCCTGGCTCTGGGTGCCAGCTAAGTGACCTTAGGCAAGTTGCTTATGCCTGTGACTCTCAATTCCCTATCATACAGTGGTGACTCTCTTGTGATACTGTGTCAGGTAATGGAGGCGAAGGCCAGGTGTACCCAATAGGCATCAGTAGTTGAGGAAACTGAGGCAAGGAGCTCAATGACTGGGTCCCTGCCTCATCATTTTATCTTCCTAGTAGCGAGGTGGGTCCCTGGTGGCGTAGTGGGTTATGAACTGGGCTGCTAATAGTAAGGTCAGTGGTTTGAAACCAGCAGGCTCTTCCTGGGAGAAAGACTGGGCTTTCTACTCCCGCAAACAGTTCCAGGCTCGGAAACTCACAGGGACAGTTCTGCCCTGTGCTGCAGGGTTGCTGAGTCAGGACGGACTTGATGGACGTGCACCCTTTTCTGAGCACGGAGGGGGCCCGTGGGCTCCATTTTGCAGATGGGGAAGGGAGACCCTGTTACAGGCCTGTGAAGCATGGGAGTTGGGCGCCCATGGCAATGGTTGACACAGCGTTCCAGGTCCCTCTTGGCTGGCTTTGTGGCAGGAGGGTGGTGAGATGTGGAAGTGGGCAGCAGGGGGCACTGTGACATCAGCCAAGGGACTTTCTGAGCAAACAGACCAGGCCTCTGGCTGCTCCCCAGCAAAGGCCAGTCTCCATTAGGCCTTGAACTTTGGCTTTGGAGACAGTGAACTTTATTTTTCTCATAGTAGCAGCCCAGAAATCGGGGTTCAGGGACCTGGCCAGGAAGTCTGTCTGTCTGTCTCTCTCTCTCTGTGGCTCTGGAGGAAGCTCCTCATTTCTTTGAGCTTCTGCTCCTGGGCCATCTTCACAGGGCCCAGGTTTTCTCTCCCCCATCTCTGTTTGCTGACTTGCTTATTGTGTCAGTCTGGGTAGACTAGAGAAACAAATCCATGGACACATATATGTGTATAAGGGAGAGGTTTATATACAAGAGCAACTGAACATTGAGAACACATCTCAACTGAGTCCAGTCCAAAGTCAATAAGTCTGATATTAGCCCATATGTCTGATACCAATTCATAAAGTCCTCTTCAGATTCATGAAACACATACAATGAAGCCACGTGCAGGACGATCACAGGCTTGTGGATAGAAAGTCTTTGGGTCCAGTGGCGTTGTAAGCATCTCAGCCCTGGCAGGGGTCTCTCTGTGACTTCTCCGGCTTCCGAGGTCTGGTTGCATCCATGTGGCTTGTCCGGCTCACGGCACTGGGGTAGTTCCATGTGTCTTGTCAGCTGCAAAGTCTCCCAGGGAGTGAAGTAGTGAGATGCTCTCCTACCTCCAAGGAGAAAAATCCCGGATTTCCCAGAATTCTCAGAAGGCCATGCCCACACAGAGGCCTCATTGGCTATGATCTGATTGACAGGCTAAACTCCATCCCTACATTCTTAATCCTTAAATGATTATATAACTACCACACTTATTTAATGTTTTATGCTCCTAAAGAGTTGGCCTTAAGACACACCCTACTCTAATACTGTCTCAATAACATCGTAAGGAAAACTCATTCCCAAATGGGATTTTACCCACATGTTTAACCAAACTCTGTAAAGTCCTGGAGCAGACAACCTCATCTTCCTCCCTTGGAATGGCTGGTTTGAACAGCTGGTTTGAACAGCCAGCTCTGCAGTTAGCAGCTCAATTCTTTCCACACCGGGACTCCTTAATCACAGGTATGAGTTAGGGTTTACAATACATCTTTTGGGGGACCCAATTCCATCCATGACAGTGGGGCTCCCCTTCCTGCACATTGACCTATATGAGGCTCTTTCTGCCCAAACAAGCCTGCCTGACCCCTGCCCAGGGCCCCAGGGTCCTGTGTGCTTCCAGGTGGGAGCAATTCGAGCCCAGAGCAATTTGAGCCCAAGAATCCCACTGTGGCCCACCTGCTCTCTGAGGTCAGAGGCTGGCAGCCCTACACCTGCTCTTCTGGGACCTTATCAAGCCCAGCATCCTGGAGACAGACCTTGTCTTCCCTGGGCCTTGAGTTTCCTAGGCTGCTGGGAGGGGACCGCAGGGGGTAAGCATCCAGGTACTGCTCAGTGAGCTCTCAGCAGCTGACACGCGCAGCTCCACCCGCACTGCCCCTCGCCCCTCGCACTGGGGAGGGGAGCTCAGACTGCTCACTGCCTAGCTGGCCCCTGCTTACTGCCCAGGGTGCAGACTCCCCACCCCCTTTCCCTGTCTCCCAGGGCTTGAGAGAAATACAAAGGGTCAAGGGGCAGATGAGAAGTGATCTGTCTTTGAGGACTACCAGGAAGCCAGGGACAGGGGTAGGGGCAGGGCTGGCAGGGAGGCAGGGAGGAAGTGTGGAAAGGGGGAAAACAGAACCACATTTATGGGGGGGTTAAAGCGATACTATTACTGATTTGATTTAATGGGATGGGTTGCACAACTACACCAAATATGTTTTTCCTTAAAAAATAAAATAAGCAAATAAAGTTAAATTTCTAAAAAAGAGAAAGTGAAGGTTCATCGCCTTCAAACTCCTTTAGACCTTGAAAGAAAGAAAGACCTGAATCAAGAAACCATAACTTCACAGTTTGATAATTTTATTTAATAAACGTTTCTATTATTTTATAGCAATAAAAACATTGACGGCAACGTATGTACAAGTGTACATAAAACCACTGAACAATGGATTATCGTACGATTTGTAAGAGCACCCCCCCAATAAAGTGATTCATCATAAAAACCCCTGTAGTTTTATACCCTCAGGTGGAAGTGCAGGGCCGACTAGGCTGCAAACATACAACTAAAAACAGGAAAAGGAACGCACAACTGCAGGGACTTGGATTTTTGAGCGATGCGCACGTTCACTTCAAACAAACGAGGTGGGGAGGACAAGATACTGCGCTGCAGTCCCATCAGTGCTGTGGCTCTTCTATCCGCAGTCTCCGGGACTGCGTGGGGACGTGCCTGAGCTCGGGCAGTGTGCCGTTCAGCTGCGCGCAAAGTGAGCTGCCTCAGAAGCAGGAACAGAACTCTGGGTCCGATCAAGCAAGAAGAGCCATGAATGAGTGTCTCTATCCTTGAGACCCCTGTTCAGAGAGGGGGTGGTGGTGGCCGCAGAGGGGCGGCAAGGCGACTGAAGAGCAGTGGGGCTCCAAGTTCACAGAAGGAGCAAAACTCAGTGCTTCTGTGCAGGAGGCTGGCTTACAGAGTGTGGGGGGTGGGGGTGGAGTAGGGTCCCTTTGGGCATTTATCAGTTCTAAAAAAAGTTTTGTAGCACTTGTCAGAGCAGGGAAGAGACTACAGGGCTGAGTCTTGGACCAGAAAGAGACGTTCCTACAGCACTGCTAGAAAAAAAAGGCTCTACAGACACAAGAACTGTACGCGCAACATTCCTGATCCTAACTTGTAAACGGCTAACTTCCCAAGTAAACGTCAACGTTGGTCAGTATTGTCTGTGAGTTGTGTGAGGCACTGTCATGGATTCCTAACCCAACAGAGAAGTAGAGGGCTGTGAGAGACATGATTGATGTCAGACCAGGGTGAAAAAGGTCGAAGGGTGGAGACACGTCTGTCTCATGGGAATCATCCTCGGCCAGACGTGGAGATAGCTTCTCCTCCTCCAGTAAAGCCCAAGTGGGTTGTAAAGGCCCTGTGCCCACCATCAGAGTTGTGAATGTAGCGACCGGTGCTCTGGTGTGTGCGGGTGGGGTGTCCCCAGGCTGCGGTAGTGGAAATCCGGGGTGCTTTGTGTTGCGGGTGGGAGCGCTGAGGGGTGTTAGCTGCATGGGACAGTCCCACAGCGAGACCTGTCTTCCACTCGCATGGCCTTCTGGCATGTGGGAACATTGGTGCTGAGCACATTCTCTGAGTTGAACACCTCGCTTGGCCTGATGCGATCCACGTCACAGAGGTTTGCAAGGCTGGGACGCAGCAGCCATTCCCCGCGGTAACACTGACCCGAGCTAAAGGGAAGATTGCAAAGGTGAGAAGTTTCTGGAAACAGAGTTTTCTCCTTTTCTCTTGCTTATTGTGCTTCTGTTATTTTTAAAAGGGGGGGGGGCGATTTATGTCATTACGTTCTGACCCCAACTCCTTAACCAATTGCCTAAACACAAGCTAAAACCGAATCAAATGCTTCTACAGGTGACAAAGGTCATGCTAGGTTGGAGGACACTTAAAGCTTTGTTTCCTGCTCACCAGACAAAGAATTGAGACATGATCAGGGTGCTGCCCCGGGCTTGGCAACCTGGCCGCCCTTCCTGGCAGCGTCAGTGGCCAAGAGGCACAATCTAGTTTGCTGTCCTTTCATACTTTACAAAAATGCCTACTGCTTGAGTCTGGCATTGTGTCTGGAATGTTCTTTGCCTGCGCATTGTTTTGTTGAAATGTGTTTTACTGGATTTGGGAGATAGAAACATATATCCTCCCCACCTCGGATGTAAATACCAGCCAAGAAGGATAGTATTTTTATTTATTTTTTTTAGGATAGTATTTTTTTAACATCATTTTTTGGGGGCTCTTACAGCTCTTATAACAATCCATACATCAATTGTATCTAACACATTTGTATATAGGTTGCCATCACCATTTTCTAAAGATTTACCTTCTATTTGAGCCCTTGATATCAGCTCCTCTTTATCCCCTCCCTGCCACACCCCCACCCAAGAGGGCTTGTATCAAGAGAAGCACCTGTTCCTTCCCTGAAGGAGGGGCTCTGCAGGCCGGCAGTGGTAGGGATATTCTTTGGGGAGGTCTCGACTCTGGTTGTCTGGGCAGCAGAGAGAGGGTTGTACTCGGATCCCACCTCAAAGGGCCTTAAAGAATGTCGCATCCTTACTCAGTTCAAAAGGAAGACACACAGAAGTTTGAGGATTGGTCTAGGGTCACCCAGCACTGAGGCAGGATTGGGTTGAGAGCCTCACCGCCATGTGGTGACTCTGGGCCTCCCACCAGGGCCACAGGTGTGTACAGTGAGAGGCCCAGGGAAATCTAAGCTGTCGGACAGGTTTGATGACCCAGTTACCTGGCTTTTGAACAACCTCAAACATTAACATGTCATGTTGTCCCTGCCTCTGAAAAGACAAGGCCAAGGCATTCTTGGTGTGCATGGCCCAGTGGTGACTCACTGAGCTTGGCGTGGGGCCAGCCCTGGTATCTGAGCATGGTCAAGTCAGGGGTGTGTGAGGTGGGAGGTTGGGGTCCAGTGGTCTGTCCCGCAGTCCACACATTGCTGGAGGCAGCACCTACTTCGGAGGAAGCCGTGTCTGGGGCACAGAAGAGCTTTAACCTGTGACCCAGTAGATTTGCTTTGGAGGTGGGTATTTTGTCCAGGGTACTTGCCAAACAGAGCCCGATCCAGAGGCGTACGTGGCAGGAATTCTTTGAGAAGGCAACTCTCAGAATGGACTAGAGCTCTTGAACTGCCTGCAGAAACGCCTGCCTCCATGGCCATGAGACCAGAAGAAACACAGAGTGCCTGGCAACCGTACGGAGCATTTTGACCAAGGAACCAATAGGTGGATCCCGATCAGAATGAAGAGAAGTGTGGAACAGGACTTCAAAGTCATATGGAAACCAGAGTACTGGATCCATTGAGTGTGGGGGAGGCCCTGGTAATAGCGCTTCAATCTTGAGCTGAGACTTTCCCATGAATCCAGGTGAAACTAAGCAGCCGTACAGCCAAAGTAACAATGACCACTTGCCATGAGCGCGTCACGCTGCTGAAGAACTGACTGAGTGTGAACGGACAGCAGCTCCCCTGAAGCCCAGATGAAGGGGAACGGGAAGGGGCTGAGACTCTGAAGGAATGGTGAGGAAACCATATGGGGCGAGGCGGCATGGTTGATTTGTGTGAAGTATGTAACCGGCAAATAGCATGGGACTGGGGGAGTGACATAATCTGTTGTCAATTTGAGACTTACGAGTGAAGGGGTGGAGTTTAGCCTGTCAATATGGCCACAGCTTGATGACCTCATTTGGAGGCACTAAGGAGATAAATAGCTCATTGGAGGCGGGGCACAGGCTCACTCCCTGGGAGACATTGCAACTGATAAAACACATGGAGCTAGGCTAGTGCCTTGAGCTGGAGGAGCCATGTGGAGCCCCCTGCCAGTGCTGAGATGCTTCTACTGCTGCCCACCCACTGGCCTGTGATCTTCCTGCATTCAGCGTCCTTGCATGTGTTTTCTGAGTTTGAAAAGAACTTTGTAGATTGGTATCGGACATATGGACTAATATTGGACTTATGAACTTGATCTTGACTGGACTGGGATGTTTTCTTAATGTACAATTACTCTTTAGATAAACCTTTTTCTTCTTTTAAAAAATCATTTTATTAGGGGCTCATACAACTCGTATCACAATCCATGCATACATCAATTGTGTAAAGCACATTTGTATATTCATTGCCCTCACCATTCTCAAAACATTTGTTTTAGCTTTTTCTTATACACATATGAGTCTCCCTGGATTTGTTTCTCTAGTCCATTCAGACTCACACAGGGACTCAGTTTGACTTTTCCTCTTCAGAAGAAAAAAGGAGAATCCGACTACACCAGACCTCTCGTCACAAGGCAGAAGTCACATATGCTTCCACCTATTAACTTCCTTAACCCTATTTTGAACCCAATGGTGTTAGTCTAGGTAAACTAGGGAAACAAATCCACAGAAACTCATATGTGTAAGAGAGTTTTATATAAAGGCTAAATGTACATTAAGAAAGAATCCCAACCCAGTGCTGCCCAAGCCCATAGGTCCAACATTAGCCCATATGTCCAACATCAATCCACAAAGTCCTCCTCCATCTCACAAAACAGACGCAATAATGCTGACTGCAGAAGGAAAGCCGAATCAGTGAATGTGCAAGCATCTCAGCTCTGGCAGGGGTCTCCACACGACTACTCCAGCACCCAGGGCTGCATTGGGGTAGGTCCATGCGACTTCTCCTCAGGGATGTCTTGAAGGAAGTGAGCCTTTCTAGCTGAATCAGGGAACTGGCTAATGCACCTGCAACTTGGACCGACCATCAGAAATCAAGAGACCCGAGAAATCAAAAGGTGAGGCTCACTGAGCCATTTATCCCTCCGCCCTTCAATAAACCCCACATGTGTTTATCAGCCAGGTTGGGACAATAAACCTTACCTATCTCACCAACCATCCCTCCCATGACTCTGCTCTCTGCTGAGTCTGATCACCTATTGGAAGGGCCACCCACAATTTACAGATTATACTCAAGCGTATGGGGTTGACTAAGGGAGCAAACTGGCTACTTTATGGGAAGGATACAAGGCTTAGGTTCACAGCGCCTCTTCTCAGCCGGGTTGGTAGACTCCTCTCTCCGGGCCTTGGCCTCTCAGCCATATGGTCTGGTGGTTTTTGGCTCATGTGGCCAGGAAGGCTGCCTACCACTCTACTTTACAGTCTCAGCCAGCCTCCTCTGCTCTGTCTCATGGTCTCAGTGCTGTGGCCTCTGCTGCTTCCGCCACTTTAGACAGGAATCCCAGATGTGCTCCAGAGATGGATTTTCTTTCTAGATGGTCACGGGCTTCTCTCTCCCTGCTTCTGAGATGCCTCTCTTAACACTACAGGAATGGTAAATCGGACCAATTCCTTTATACATGTTTCACACATCCTATTAGCGTGGTCTTACCCACATATTTGGTGGGAATTACAAAGACATGGATACGGGAGCCCTAAGTAAATAATGGTACTTTCCCCCTGTAAACAACATCATTGGAGGGTGCGAGTAGAAGTCACGAGTGGATGCATGCTTGCTTGTGTATTTCTCCAATTGCAACCAGAGAGCAAAAAAGAACGTGATTGCCAGGAATCCCAGAGCCGGAGTGAGGGGCGGGGCAGAGCTGGGAAGGGAGTGGCTGATGGAAAGAGGCAAGCCGGAGTCTCAGGACTGCCCACTGGGGAAGAAGAGACCCCCTTGGCTCTGTCCTCCTTTGGTCCAGGCTACCCTCTGGGGTTACCTAGGCTGCACAGGTGTGAGGAACAGGGACTCACGAGGGTGGGCGGGGGACCACCTGAGTAAAACTGAGGACCGCTTGTGTGGTCTGGTCACCGCAGGGTCAACCGGCAGGGGTGAGGAGACGAGAGGATACCTGGAGGTTAACCATCCGAGCGGGCGGGGAGGCACGAAGCAGTCGCCTTCAGACATTCCCGTTCAGGTGACCGGGCACGTCAGCCGAGCTGTCCTCCAAGAGCTCTTCAGTGGCCTTCCTTCTGAGGGGCTTCAAGGGGGGTGGGGGGAGAGACTCGAGACTCCAGCCTCCAACCTGCCCCCTGCCCCTCCCCCCCAGCCCAGTGGAACCAGTCATTCACTGCCCAGCTGGGGGTGCCCCTCCCAGAGCAGACAAGCCCAGGAGACTGGCTGTAACAGAGCTGCCCTTGGCAGGAGGACCTGAGTTCGTGGTTTACGTGGGGAACCATCTCCTCAGGATTCTGAAGTCCCCACTGTGTCAGGTTTGGCCAGGGATGCCCTGCCTTCTCCCTGTGGGAGGTGCCTTCTGTCTCCTCCCTGGGGTCCTGGCATGGTCTCAGCCCCAAGGCTTGGAGTTGGATCCCAAACAAACGGCCTTTCTTGGGGAGACAAACACCCCAGAATCCACTCATCTCCTGTCACCCCCATGGTGTAGCTCCTAGCGGCCTGAATCTCTTCTGGCAGAGCCTGTTGGGAAAGCCATGCAGGGAAAGAGGATCTTTCTGGTGAAGCTAGGGCCGCCTCCCACCACCTCTCCCAGCTCACGTCACACGCTCGTCAGCACTTGATGTTGTCTATTTGGGCTCCATTCTCTGGATAAACTTTTTCCTTCTCCTAGTCTCCCTCCCCAGACACTCCCGAATCCCTGACTCTCAAGACCCTTTAATGCTTCTGATCCAAACTCATAACACCACTGGGATGACTTTCAATGTAGTCAGGTCTTGGCTCAGATGCCACCTTCACAAAGCGGCCTTTGCTGACCACTAGTGATGCAGCCTGACTTGCAGGACCTGAGTTAGGTAATGGTTGAGCGGTCTCTTTAGGAAAAAGAACACATAACTAAATACAGAATTTAGCAGTGTCGTTATACACTAGTACACTATTAAAATAAAAGCAAAGAGATTTATTAAAGGTTCAAAATGGTTTGAACAGAGGGAATCTAATCTCATGTTAGTGTGGATTGACTAGAAAAACAAATTCATAGTTACTCATACGTGCATAAGAGCTTTATATAAAAGAGTAATTGTATATTGAGAAAACATCCCAGCCTAGTCCAGAACAAGTCCATAAGTCCGATGTTAGCCCATATGTCTAATACCAGTCTCTAAGTTCCTCTTCAGACTCACACAACACATCCAATGACGCCAAGTGCAGGAAGATCACAGGGCAGTGGGTGGAAAGTCTTGTGGATCCAGTGGTGGTGGAAGCATCTCAGTGCTGGTGTGGGTCTCCACATGGCTCCTCCAGCTCCAGGGCTCTGGCTCCATCAGTGTAGCTCCATGTGGCTTGTCAACACAGGCATGTCTCACAGGGAGACAAGCAGAGACTTGTATCTCCTTCGCGCCTCCAAATGAGGTCATCAAGCTGCGACCTGATTGACAGGCTAGACTCCACCCCTTCACGAGTTGACAGGAGATTACGTCACTGGCACATCTCACCAGGTGAAATCAAAGGTCTAAAAATGGTGGTGTGATTAGAGATCTAGGCCCGCTCTAACAGCGATGCCCCACCTGGGAGGCTTAAGCAAGCAGAAACATCTTCTCTTGCAGTTCAGGAGCCCGGAAGTCTGAATGCACAGAGCCAGCTCCTGGGGAAGTCTTCTTTCTGTTGACTCTTGGGGAAGGCCTTTGTCTCCTTTGAACAACTGTGTGCCCAGCAGCCCTCAGAGCATTCCTTGTGTCTTGACTTCCCTTGGGTCTAGGAGGTTCTCAGCGCAGGTAAGTTGGGTCCCAATGATGTACTTTGCTCCTGGCTCTTCTTTCTTTGTGGTAGGAGCTCCCCTCTCTCTATTCTCTTCCTTCACTTCTTCTGTCTTATAAGACAGGCCACACACACCCCTACTCAAGTACTCCCTCAACGCAAGAACACTTTGTTCTAATAATTCGGCAGTCTGAGATGCTCACCTTCCAGACATGATCGCTGAAGGCAAAGAGGGTGCAAAAGCAAATGTGGTTAAGAAAGCTGATGGAGCCTGGCTATCAAAAGATATAGCATCTGGGGTCTTAAAGCCTTGAAGGTAAACAAGCAGCCATCTAGCTGAGAAAAAACAAAGTCCACATGGAAGAATCACACCAGCCTATGTGATCACGAGGTGTCGAAGGGATTGGGTATCAGGCATCAAATAACAAAAAAAGCATATCATTGTGAATGAGGGGGAGTGCAGAGTGGGGACTCAAAGCCCACTCAAAGGCAACTTACAGAGGAGTCACAGGGAGGAGAAGGGCCAGTCAAGGTGCGGTGTAGCAATGATGAAACATACAACTTTCCTCTAGTTCCTAAATGCTTCCTCTCCATCCACTATCATGATCCCAATTCTACCTTACAAATCCGGTTCACCTGGAGTATGTACACTGGTACAGATAGGAACTGGAAACACAGGGAATCCAGGACAGATGATCCCTTCAGGACCAGTGGTGAGAGTGGTGATAACGGGAGGGTGGGGGGAGGATGAGGGAGAAAGGGGGAACAGATTACAAGGATCTACATATAACCTCCTCCCTGGGGGATGGACAGCGGAGAAGTGGGTGAACGGGGACATCAGATGGTGTAAGATATGACAAAATAATATATAAATTATCAAGGGTTCCTGGGGGAGAAGGAGGGGTGAAGGAGGGGAAAATGAGGAGCAGATACCAGGGGCTCAAGTGGAAAGAAAATGTTTTGAGGATGATGAGGGAAACAAATGTACAGGAGTGCTTGCCACAGTGGATGTATGTGTGGATTGTGACAAGAGTTGTACGAGTCCCCAATACAATAATAAAAAAAGACAGGCCACATCCAGGGAACCTCACCTTACATCAGGATTGGGGCTGTGACCCGAACTGAGTAAGGCTGTCATATCCCACCCTAACCCCCCTTATAACGGATTAGCTGATCACATCACATGGGCGATTACATCATTGCATTGCTGCCGAGCCACTGAGATTTGTGGCCCATCCAAGTTCATATATGTTTGTGGGGGGAGGGGTTTGGGAGGGGGGACAACACAATTCAATCCATGTCAAGAACTAAAGGCACAACATGCTGATGGGAAGTTATAAGGCAGGACCTCTCAAAGTAGGGGTGGGAGCGAGTCTCTACAGTGATTAGTTGAAAACACAAAGGCGTGCTATCTAGATTGGTCCGTTTAATCACATGCCTTCACAGGACTTGGCAGGATGGTCAGAAGGCAATCTTGTGTCCAGCCCCTCCTTATTCTGTTCCCAGCTGTAGTTTGATCGCCCAGAGAAAACACTGTTTCCTTTGCTATTTGATCTACATCTGTCTAAGGGGGTGATGGCTCCCAGCGAAAGCAGCAGACATTACGATGGAGTCAGCGCTGAGACCTGGCCCGCTCATTCTGATAAGAATCCAGCGCTTCAGTTTTGGGACGCTCACACATTAGGGGGCACACAGGGTGGGAACAGGAAGGCACAGGCAAGCTAGTGTTGCTGCTGTTGTTGTGCTTAATTGCCATCGGCTCCAATCCGACCCCGGCGGGCGACGCCGTGTGCTGGAGCAGACCAGCACCATTGGGTTTCCTTGGCTGGCTGAACGCAAGTGGATGGCGGGCCCTGTTTTTGTAGAGCGGCTGGGTGGGGTTCAAACCACCAGTCTTTACGTTAGCAGTTTGGGGCTCCTGTACTCAAAGCTGCCGCGAACTTGGTGTGGAGGGGTCTGTGTGACCGGAAGTGTTTACTTCTCTGGGGCAAACACCGGGGATTGCGGGGTGACACGGTAACATCGAGGAACCCCTAGTCTCAGCTAGCTAGCTTCAGGCCACGTCCATGTCGACTGGCCCTGGGAAAGGAAGCCGAACCAGGCTCTTGGGTGCCCACGGCCCAGGTCTATTCCCCTCACAGGGCACACAGCGACCTGATGTCAGGCTGCCCCTGTTTGTTCGCTGCCTGCCTCCCCTGACCGGGGTGCGTGTGAGGAGGGCGAGGGCTGTTTGCTCACTCCGGTGTCCCTGGCACCCAGGACCCAGCCGGGTGCAGAAGGAGTGCTCAACAAATATTGAAAAAGCAAATGAATGCAAGCGTGTCTAAGGAGGCTGGCTTTTCTGCTTGCGGAAGTGAAACCGAGGTTTCAGACTGACAGAGAACCAGCAATCCCATATCAGTGGTCCTCTGAAATAGCGTTGGGGTGACAGACAGGCCACTGACACTTATTGAGCAGGTGCTATGGGCTGGGCTCGGTCTATATTCAGTTTTAGTAAAGGGCCTGACAGAGCCTCTGGGGCCACCACCGTTACTGCCACTTTATGAGAAATCGAGGCTCAGAGGAGTGAAGTCCCCCAACCGAACAGCACACTAAGGTGGGCAGGGCGAGGCTTGGCACCGGGGCTGCCCCCTCTCTTGCCTCCTGGTGCCGGGCAAGATGCCTCTCCTTCCGCTCCTGAGTCCCTTCAGTGCTTCGCTCAAGGGTTCCCGCCGTGGTCACTGCCATGCATCACTGTGGCTAGGCTGTGGCCCTATGTGGATGTGCCAGGCACTATGTAATCACCCTGGGAGAGAGACAGGGCTTTCTACTCCTGTAAACAGTTACAGGCTCAGAAACCCACAGGGGCAGTTCTACCTACCCTCCAGGGCTCAAACGGGTCAGTGCTGACTTGATGGCAAGGAATTGTTCATTTAAAAATCATTTTATTAGGGGCTTGTACAGCTCTTATCACAATCCATCCATCCATCCATCCATCCATCCATCCATCCATCCATCCATCCATCCATCCATCCATTGTGTCAAGCACATATGTTGCCATCATCATTCTCAAAACATCTTCTTTCTACTTGAGCCCTTGGTATCAGCTCCTCATATTTTTCCCTCCCTTCCTCATGAACCCTCGATAATTTATAAATTGTTATTATTTTTTCATGTCTTGCACTGACTGATGTTTCTTTTCACCCACTTTTCTGTTGTCCATCTCCCAAGGAGGGGGTTATATGTAGATCATTGTGATCAGTTCCCCCTTTCTTTCCCCACCTTCCCCTTCCCCTTCCCCTCCTGGTATGGCTACTCTCATTATTGGTCCTGAGGGGTTTATCTGTTCTGGATTCCCTGTGTTTCCTGCTCTTATCTGTACCTGTGTACATGCTCTGGTCTAGCCGGAATTGTAAGGTAGACCCCACGATAGTGGGGTGGAGGAAGCTAGAGGAAAGCTGTATGTTTCATAGGAGCTATACTGCACCCTGACTGACTCATCTCTTCCCTGTGACCCTTCTGTAAGGAGATATCCAATTATCTACAGACTGGACTTGGGTCTCTACTCTGCCCTCCCCTTCATTGACATTGATACGACATCTTGTTCTGGGTCTTTGATGGACGGCAATGAGTTTTTACGCAATCATGTTCCATTTTGCGATCTGCTGCGAGCTGCCAATGAGTCGAAAGGAGGCGTTTCCATGGGGGCATGACCTGTCTCCAGTAGGAGGGGTTTCAAAAACACATGGGACCACGGGATGCAAAGAGAATGGGCTTTCCCCTTCCTCCCAGAACTCTTCCTGTCACCTGACGTTCATTTCTTCGGATGTGAGTCTGTGGGCCTCTCTAGGCCACTGCTGGACCTGAAGGTTTTGGTTTCCCCAGCCTCTAAAATCCCATGAGCCAGCAGAGGCCTCCACCTGCCACCTGACCCATGCATTTGAGATGTGCCTGTCCCCACAATTGCGTGACTCACTCTCGTCCTTGAAGTAACTCAAAATAGATTTATCAATGCGTTTCACTGGTTTGTCTCCTAGGCAATCCAGAGATGCTGTCGGGGCAGACCTGCCTGGGAATCCCCTCTGAAGGGGGCAGCCCGGAGAACTCTGTGTGGGACAGTGGTGCTCTGTCCTGAGGGGTCGCAGTCGCAGCGAGTTACACCTGACTCCGTGGCACAGCCTCAAGCCAGGAACGTCCACACAGCAGGGGGCTGTGGCCCGGAGCTTGGTGATAGCAACTTTGGTGGTTTTCTTCTTCTTTAATTAACCAGTTGGCAAATAGAAATATATGTATATATATGGCAAATATGTATAATTGGCACACACATATATATATTTGAATCAGCTGGCTAAATGTATACATTAGAAGTTTTTATTTATGATATTTTTCAATGGAAGAAACAGAACTTAAGAAATACATACAGTTTTAGACTTGTTATTATGGCACTTTAAAAAACATGCATTGAAACAGAGAGAACCATATAATGAGCCCCCACATGCCCAGAAAGGAGCCCGGGTGGAGCAGGTAAGTGCTCAGCAACCAACTGAAAGGTTGGCGGTTTGAAGCCTCTGGCGGTTTTGTGGGAGCAGATCTATGCTGTCTTTTAAAAAATGCTTATTATTAAAGATTATTTTACCAGGGGCTCCTGGAAGTCTTAGAGCAATCCATCGTATCAAGCGCATTAAGCCATCATCCTTTTCTAGAAGTGACTTTCTGTTTCTGTTATGGGGTCACCATGCATCCGAATGGCTCTGGCGACACCCCACAACCACAGCATGCTCCCACGGCCCAGCTTGAGGGCTTCAGAACGTTCCGCCGACTGTAAGGGATTCAGAGGAGCTCAGTGCATTTGGTATTTGACATGGAACACCGAGCAGCCTTCATTTTCAGGCCGACGTGCGCCGCAGCTCTGCGCCCACGAGCTGTGTGGTCCTGGGAAGGTCACGCCTCCTCTCTGCAGTTCCACCGCCCTGTCAGTAAACGGACTCTCCCTCCCCATCCAACGGGTTATCTGTTTGGGCTCTTCCACCTCTGGGACACGATGGTCCATGGCCAAACACCCCATAAAGGATTTCTCAGATTGTAAGTACTTATGGGAGCCGACAGCCTTATCTTTCTCCCTGGGAGCAGCTGGTGGGTTGGAACTGCTGACTTTGCGGTTAACAGTTCAATGCTCTCCTGATAGTGCCACCAGAGTTCCAAAGAAGGGAAGCTTAAACACCCATGAGATGCACTGGGTGGTGCCAGTGGCTGAGGGCCAGTTAGTAGCGATTTGAATCTACCCAGGGTGAAAGGGAAGGGAGCCCTGGTGGTGTCATTACATGTCGGGCTGTGATCCACATGGTCGGCAGTTTGAAACCACCAGCAGCAACTGGGAGAAAGACTGGGCTTTCTACTCCCATAAACAGTTACGATCTGGGAAACCCACAGGGGTCGGTATGAGTCAGCATTGACTCGATAGTGGTGAGTTTTTTTTAGCAGATTGAAGGGCATCTTGAAAGAAAGGCCAGTGATCATCAGCTCCATGGCAACCGAGAGAGCGCATGTGATTGCGATATCATAACTAGGCACATTTATATGTTCCCATCAATGATCTGTCAGTTTGTCATGTGTGCTGCTGTGACACTCACTGTAAGCTGGGTCTCAAATACCAGGGGGCCCATCCATGGTGCACGAGCTTGCGCAGATCTTCCAGACCAAGACAGGCTAGAAAAAAAGCACGGGGTCTTTGAGTGCTGGTGATAACTATATCACAGGCTGCCAGAACAACCCACACGTCGACTCTGGGAAGAAGTCCAGCCACAATGCTCCTCAGAATCGAGGTTGCTGAGATTTGGCTCATAGCCCTCGGACATGCTCTCAGGAGGAACCAGTCCCTGGAGCAGGACCTCCAGCTGGCTAAATAGAAGGTCAGTGGAGGGTGGTCTTTGTGGAGGCCACAGCAGCATAGCAGTGGGCTCCAACATAAGAAGCAGGGGTGGGGGGCACGGCACAGGGCCGGGCTGTGCCGCCCAGCAAAGGACCGCTGTGTGTTGGATGGACTGCACAGCCTGCGTCAATGGCTCACATCGTCTTGAGGAAGTGCCATGCCAGAGGGTAAGGGACATACTTTGCCGAGGCCAACATTTTTCTCTGATGATCTTAGAGATGTTGTAATGAACGGGAGGGACCCAGATGTCAGCTGGGGCTACTTAAGACCTCGATATGAGTGGCCCGAACCTTCTGAGCTGCACAGATTCCAGGACCTCCTCCCCTGCAAAGGTTTCCTCCGACCCCCAAGGGACCCCCAACCCAGAACACGCCCCACCGTGATGCAGAGGGAAAATGAACACTGCGCTCCCTGTCTCCATGTCAAAGACCCGCTCTCATGCAGAGCTGGGAAGGGAGGGACCGCCCCAACCCCCCGGAGAGGGGTCACCCTGTGCATCCCTTGACAAATGATTTCGATGGATGGCTGATCCTCTTTGTTCCACCATGTTGACCACGATGCCTTGTCCCCACACCCTACCCAGCCCCTCCTACTCACTGGTTGCCCCTCTTCTCGTCCGCTGCTCTCTGCCCCCACCTCGAACGTCCACATCCTCTCCTGTTTGCCCAGGGGCTCAGTGCCCCGCGCTGGCACTGCGCACGAGCTTGGCAGCCAGAGCCACTCACTCAAAAGGATCAACTTCCCAGAGAAAGGAAGGCCCATCATCCAGAAGGAAAAACAAAACACGTTGTGTAAGGAGACAGCCCCGGAGCCACTTGGGTAGGGTGCAGGGGTGAGGGTGGTACCTCAAGTTCATGGTTGCCAACACTGGCCTTGTGCTGCAGGCTATCCCATGGAGCCACTTGATGAGAACATTCCGGACCCCGGAACCCCTCTCCCCATCAACCCTGGACTGCTGGGTAAACTTGCTCTTTGAATCGTCCTCTCTCTGAGGGCACCTTCTCTGTCTCTCGGATGGCTTCTCTTGGACTCTCTGGCACCATGGTCGGGAGAGAAGGAGAACATGGTGTTGACACTGACCTTCAGTCCGGCTGACCTCTCCAGAGACGGAGCCGGAGAACTGGGGTGGTGCGAACCGCTGATGCACTTGGCTGCTAATGGGTAGATTGGAGGTTCGAGTCTGCGGGAGTGATGGCCTGGCAGCGCGCTTCTGGAAAACTGGCCACTGACAGTCTGGCGGACGCACGTGGGGCCATGGCTGACTGGAGGGCCTTGCTGCGGCAGCAGCGTCTGTCGGTTGGGGATCTCTCTTGCTCTAGCCAGGATGAATGCACCCCACCAGCCTGGTCTCCTCGCGCTTTGGTGAGACGTTGGGATGCAGAGGAAGGAGGGATGGAAACAGCCCAGGAAAGGGAGGCAGAGTGCAGAGGCTGGGAAGGAGTGGGGGCGAACCTGCTCCTCACCCACATGCACGCTCCAGAGCACAAGAACCCCTGAAAGCTGGAAGGGGTGCTGAGTGCTCTGTGCAGCTCAGGGTGGGCTGTGGTTGAAAGGAAGTGACAGTGCCTCTCTCCCCCCATCCCCTACCCTCAAAGAGAACCTGGTGTTGTGTCCTGAGGTGTAGCTGATTGTAAGAGCAAGCAAGAGAGGAAGCTTGGCTCCTCAGTGCCAGGGAGGGAGCTAGCAGAGTGGGGGTGGGGCTGGGGCAGCCTGTAAATTCTGCACAGAGCAGGGGATTTTTCAGCTGAGCCTTGAAAGGCTGGCACAGACTCTGGCCAGGCTGATCCACTTTGGCAGGCAGGAGTGGGGAGGGGCTGCGAAGAAGACGGGCTCCCTCGGGGCTCCCTTCAGGCCAGGAGAGCCAGCTTTCTGCCAAGGTCTGCAGGCCCTACAACTGGCCAGCGCGGCTAGGTACCCCCACCGTCCCTGGGTGGAGGACTGGCTGGTGAAGTAAGATCTAGGTCTCTGTCTCGTAGTGTTGGAGAGTCGCTGGAGGCTGTGGGCAGGCAAGCGACAAGGTCCGATGTGTGCCTGAGAAAGACGCCTCTGGGTGCCAGGTGGCTTTGGGGGACCACTGTGGGGGGAGGGGTCTGTTCATCGCTCCTCAAGAATGGTAACAGAAAGGGTGATGGGGACGGAGAGGAACTAATGGATCTTGGAGACGTCAAGGAGGCGGACTCTCCAGAGCTCGGGGACTGGACATGAGCGGCCCTGTGTGCCGGTCCGGCTCACAGCAAGTGCGGTGCCCTCACCCGGTGATGAGTGTACGGCTTGATGATCATTCATCACCCATGTTTCTCTGGGGACTGTCTGTGCAGAGGCTGCGCCCAATTCTCTGTGGGATCATTTCTTTCTTACTACTTTGCTGGAATTCTTTTTACATTCTGGATGTTAAAGCTTTGTGGGTTAAGAGATTCTCTCCCCCCACCCCCCATTTTGTGTCTAGAGAAACAAATCCAGTGATACCCATGTATGTATAAGAAAGAGCTTTATATCAAACAGTAATTACATATCAGGAAGGCACCCCAGCCCAGTCCAACTCAAGTCCGTATTCTGCTGCTACTACATAAAACCCCTCTTCTGACTCCTGTAGCCACATGCTTGTGCCCTAGAAGGTGAACCTGGAAGTAGAAAGATCACTGGCTGGTGGGTGCAGAGCCGTGTGGATCCAGAGTCGGTGGGGAAAAGGCAAGGCACGGGTAGCTCACAGGATCAGCAGCAGAGTCCCGGCAAGCAGGAAAGCAACGAGAGGGAGTTCCCCAGAGTCCTTGCTTATAGGAAGGCCACACCCTTCAAGGAGGCATCATCAGGTTGTGACCTGATAGACAGTTTAGATTCCACTGTCATACATCTTCCAGTTGACATGAAATCATCTAACTCCCACATCCTCCAACCCTGGGGACTCTCAGCCTCGAGAGATGTCTTCTTCCACCTCTCCCTGTGCCTGAGGCGACGGGGAAGTACCTACCCACTTTCCCATCATTTTCAAGGCACCCTCCATTTCCCCTGCTGCTTCTCCCTGCACCGCGCCAGCAGCTGGACCTGGGAACAAGCAGCTCTGATGGAAGAGGTTTCATAGACCCTTAGTTTGTCCTGGGCCGGGTTCAACACCTAGAGGCATTTGTCAATGGCATCTCGTTCTAAGTCTCAGGAGCTGGCCTTGAGATAGAGGAAGTCCCATTTTAATATCCCACGACACATTTTCCTAGTGTTACTCATTTTGTCTGTTGTCAAAGTTATTGTCAGAACATTGTTTGTGGTATTCTCTTCGGAGTGTAGACATTTCTCCCGAGTGTGCAGTTGGGTCCTCTTTCATTCTGACTGCGTGTGCCTCCTCTGTCTCGTGTTTGATCCATCTCGCTCGCACATCGGCTATTTATTAGTGTTTTCAAAGAGCGCTAGGAATTATCCCAGTTGTTTCTCTGTGTATCCTGTGTAATTAATGTATGCCCCGTTCTTCTTTTATTTTTAATTGTGAAATAAATCATATACATAGGAGAGCGTGGATCAAGAGTGTGTGTACTTTATGTATTAATAATAAAATTATCGCTCATTTGCAACTGAGCTTCAAAAATTAAGTCCTTTTACTTGCAGGCCTGAAACACGTTTCCCTCCCCCTGCCTCCGCCCCCAGAGCAAGCTCTCTCCTAAATGGCGCATGCTGTGGATTTGGATGCCAGTGAGCTAGTCCTGACTCTAAGTGACTCCAGGGGACCTAGTAGATCAGCCCCACGGGATTTTCTTGGTGGGAATCTTTATGCAAGCAGATCGCAAGAGCTTCCTCCCATGGAGTCTTTGGGTGGGTTCCAACTGCCAACATTGAGTTTGTTGGCTGAACCCTTAACCACTGTGCCAGGAGGGCTCCTAAATGGTACGCGTTCACTGCCATGGAGTGGATGCCAACTCACAGTGACCCTATGGGGCAGAGGAGAATAGTCCCATCAAGTTTCCAGAGCCGTCACCTTGATGGGAGCAGACTGCCTCATCTTTCCTCTGTGGGGCAGCTGGTGGGTTTGAACCACCAACCACCAGCCACTCAGCAGCTGAGAGCTTTAAGCTCTGCGCCGCCAAACTGTCTTCTTATACCATATCTAGACTCTGCAATGCCGTTGGGTCCATTTTGGCTCCTAGTGACCCGAGGTAGGATTTCTGAGACTGTCCATCTTATTTTTATTTTATTAAACAATTTTTTTTGAGATGGCCCATCTTGATGAAGCAGACATCCTCGTCTTTATTCAGAAGTGGGTTAGAACAGACGACCTTTCAGTTCAATGCCCTACCCGGAGCGACTGCCCAAACCAGACAAGTAAACTCACTACCATCATGTCAATTCTGACTCATGGTGACCCTATAAGAACAGGGTAGAACTGGCCTTGTGAGTTTCCAAGACGGTCACTTCATGGGATTAGAAAGCGTCATCTTTCACTCACAGAGCAGCTGCTGGTGGCTCTGAACTGATCTTGGGGCTCACAGCCCAGGAGTAACCTCTATGCCAGCAGGGCTTCTGTAGAGCACCCCAGGGCTCTGTGTGCCATAGACCGTCAGTGCTTCATGAATGCTGGGTGTTGCTGCTGCCATACACATTCGGAGACTCAAACAGGCTATTGAGACACTTCTCAGATACAGGCAAGAGGAGGGACCATTTTTCACCTCTTCCCACCTTCCATCCCGGTAGGGCGGACCTAGCAGACGCTAACCCTTGGATCAATCAGAGGGTATGGAATGGGCTGCCCAGCGATGCTTCTCTGACAAGTAGGAGAGAAGGCCTTGGCAGTGCAGACCCTAACTTTTTTTCCTTTCAGTTTGTGTTGCCTGGGCTTGCTGACTCTTTCTTTCTTTCTTTCTTTCTTTCTTTCTTTCTTTCTTTCTTTCTTTCTTTCTTTCTTTCTTTCTTTCTTTCTATCTTGACTCATACAACAACTCTTGTCACAATCCAGACATACATCGATTGTGTCAAGCACATTTGTACATTCATTGCCCTCATCATTCTCAAAACATTTACTCTCCACTTCAGCCCCTGGCATCAGATCCTTGTAATAGATCCTTGTAATAGGTTCCCCCTTTCCAACCTACCCTCCCTCTGCCCTCCCAGTATCGCCACTGACACCACTGGTCCTGAAGGGGTCATCCGCCCTGGATTCCCTGTGTTGCCAGTTCCTATCTGTACCAGTGTACATCCTCTGGTCAAGCTAGACTTGCAAGGTAGAATTGGGATCATGATAGTGTGTGTGTGGAGGAAGCATTTAGGAACTAGAAGAAAGGTGTATTTTTCTTTTAAAAAAAAAACCATTTTATTAGGGGCTCATACAACCTTTATCACAATCCATACATATACATACATCAATTGAATAAAGCACATCTGTACATTCTTTGCCCTAATCATTTTCAAAGCATTTGCTCTCCACTTAAGCCCTTTGCATCAGGTCCTCTTTTATTTTCCCCTCCCTCCCTGCTCCCCCTCCCTCATGAGGTCTTGATAATTTATAGATTATTATTTTGTCATACCTTTCCCTATCCGGCGTCTCCCTTTACCCCCTTCTCTGTTGTCTGTCCCCCAGGGAGGAGGACACATGTAGATCCTTGTAATTGGTTCCCCCTTTCCAACCCACTCACCCTGTACTCTCCCAGTATCACCCCTCACACCCCAGTCCTGAAGGGATCATCCGCCCCGGATTCCCTGTGTCTCCAGTTCCTATCTGCACCAGTGTACAACCTCTGCTCTATCCAGACTTGCAAGGTAGAATTCGGATCATGGTAGTGGAGGGGGCGCGGGGAGGAAGCATTTAGGAACTGGAGGAAAGCTGTATTCTTCATCAGTGCTATGTCACACCCTGACTGACTCATCTCCTTCCCTAGACCCCTCTGTGAGGGGATCTCCAGTGGCCGACAAATGGGCTTTGGATCCACTCTGCACTTCCCCCTTCATTCACTATGGTAAGATTTTTTTTTTCCCCTGATGATGCCTTATACCTGATCCCTTCGACACCTCGTGATCGCACAGGCTGGTGTGCTTCTTCCATGTGGGCTTTGTTGCTTCTGAGCTAGATGGCTGCTTGTTCACCTTCAAGCCTTTAAGACCCCAGACACTATCTCTTTTGATAGCCGGGCACCATCAGCTTTCTTCGCCACATTTGCTTATGCACCCATTTGTCTTCAGCGATCGTATCATGGAGGTATGCAGCCAATGATACGATTTTTTGCTCTTTGATGCCTGATAACTGATCCCTTCGGGACCACGTGATCACACAGGCTGGTGTGTTCTTCCATGTGGGCTTTGTTGCTTCTGAGCTAGATGGCCACTTGTTTATCTTCAAGCCTTTAAGACCCAGACACTATCTCTTTTGATAGGTGGGCACCATCAGCTTTCTTCACCACATTTACTTGTTCACCCTCTTTGGCTTCAGCAGTTGTGTCGGGAGGATGAGCATCGTAGAGTGCCAATTTAATAGAAGAAAATATTGAATTTTTCATTGTTGCTACATGGCACCCTGACTGGCTCGTCTCCTCCCCGAAACCCTTCTGTAAGGGGATGTCCAGAGGCCTATACATGGGCTTTGGGTCTCCACCCTGTACTCCCCCCCTCACTCACTATGGTAAGATTTTTTGTTCTGATGATGCCCGATACCTGATCCCTTTGACACCATGTGATTGCACCGGCTGGTGTGCTTTGTCCATGTGGGGTTTGTTGCTTCTGAGATGGCCGCTTGTTTACCTTCAAGGCTTTAAGACCCCAGATGCTATATCTTATGATAGCCGGGCACCATCAGCTTTCTTCACCACATTTGCTTATTCACCCACTTTGTCTTCAGCGGTTGTGTCAGGAAGGTGAGCATCACAGAATGCCAGGTTAATATAACAAAGTGTTCTTGTGTTGAGGGAGTACTTGAGTAGAGGCCCAATGTCCATCTGCTACCTTAATACTGAACCTATAAATATATGCACATAGATCCATTTCCCCAACCTCACATATAAATATATTTGCATATGTACATGTCTTTATCTAGACCTCTATAAATGCCCTTTGCCTCCCAGCTCTTTCCTCTATTTCCTTTGAATTTCCTCCTGTCCCACTATCATGCTCAGTCCCCACCAGGGTATCAGCAATTCCTCTTAGTTACATTACCCTTGATCATGTCCTACTAGACCTCCCACACCCTCCTCACCACCAATTTGGATCACTTGTTGTTCCCTTGTCCCTGGGTTTGTTAACACCACTTCTTCCCCACCCCCCGCCCCCATCCCATGTCCCCCAGAAATGTCAGTCCCGTTGTTTTCTCCTCCAGATTATTCATCCAGCCTATCTTATTTAGACAGACCTGCGGAGATAATAACATGCACAAAAACAAGACAGAGCAAAACCAAGCAACAATATACAACAAAACCACCACAACAACAAACCAATGACAAAAAAAACAAACAAACACACAAAGCAAAACACAACGAGAAAGAAAAGTTTGTAGTTAGTTCAAGGAATGTTTGTTGGCCTTTAGGAGTGTTTTCCAGTCCAGGCTGTTGGGGCACCATGCCCTCGCTCCAAAGTCCACCTTCAGCAGTCCCTAGGGACCTCGCCGCTCCATTCCCTTGCTGTTCTGTTGCACCCCCTTAGTGTTTTGCCTCGGTGTGGTGGGATCAGATCGGGTGCAAGTCCCACACTGTGTCTCTGGTGATGTCCCGTGTAGGACTATGGATCAGTGAGGGACATCATGTCTCATAGTGGGGCCGGCCATGTGTTCCTCTCTGTTGACTGGCTGTTCTAATGGGGAACATCGTCCTCACGGCCTGCAGACCCTAACTTTTTTTTTCAATTTAATAATTAAAAAAAAATAAATCATTTTATTGGAGCTCATACAACCCTTATCACAATCCATACATACATCAATTGAGTAAAGCTCACTTATACATTCATTGCCCTCGTCATTCTCAGACCCTAACTTTTAAGAGCTCTCTGTGACGCTCTTTTCTTGCTGTTGTTTTCTGCCTTGCCCATGTACATTGTCATGTTTTCAGAATGCAACTCATGGTGATACTGATTCCTGACCGAGTTTGCTTAAGGAGACGCTGCCCAGCTCTTCCCCATCTCCGTGATCAGTTGTGATCTAGTCCTTTGTGACCCATAAGGCTTTCGTTGGCTGGCTTTCCAAAGTGGGCTGCCAGACCCTTCTTCATAGTCTGTCTTCATCCGGAAGCTCCACTGGGACTGCTCATAGCATGTTGGCACACAAGCCTCCTGTGACAGATGGACCGTGGCTACACATGAGGCGTATCAGGCAGGAATCAAATCTTCCCCCCAGTTGTACTAGTCCTGCCTGTTATTTGTAGAAACTTTATAAAAGTAAAGACGACAAGAGTGAGGCTTCTTTTGAAGAGCTGTTGTGAGCATTTGTTTGCTTGTATCAGTGTTTGCTGTAACGTGCAACATTGGAATCTAGCATATGTTCTGTTTTGTAGCCTTTCCCTTCTACTCAACAACATGCCATTCATAGCCCCTCATTAAATATTCTACCAGGTTGCTAATGATTGCTTACAAGTCATCATTTGAATATATTCCATTATCTTCAACAATTTGTGTTAGTCTGGGTACTTTAGAGAATCAAATCCACAAAAACTCATGTATAAGAGAGAGTTTTATATATAAAGTTTAAGTGCACATCAAGAAAACATCCCAACCCAGTGCTGCCCAAGCCCAGTATTCCAACATTAACCCATTAAACCATATGTCCAACACCAATCCACAAAGTCCTCCTACATGTCACTAAACACTAAAATGATGCCGACTGCAGGAGGAAAGCCGAGTCAGTGAATGTGTAAGCAGCTCAGCACTGGCAGGGGTCTCCACATGGCTGCTCCAGCACCCAGGGCTTCATCGGGGTAGGTCCATGCTGCTTCTCCTCGGGGATGTCTTGCAGGAAGTGAGCCTTGCCAGCTGAAGCAGGGAACTGGCTAAGGCAGCTGCACCCTGGTCCGACCATCAGAAAGCAAGAGACCCAAGAACTAGAAAGGTGAGGCTCACTGAGCCATTTATTCCTCCGCCTTTCAATTAATCCCACATGTGTTAATCAGCCACATTGGCACAATAAACTACCTACCTCACAATTGTTTATCTATCTCTCTCTCTTCTCCCTTGTATCTCTCTCTGTCTCACTATCGCTCACTTGCTTTCTCTCTTAACTTCCATACACATTGTAGCAATGGGCATCTTTAAGTGTATTCATAATTATCTACTTCCTAATAGTGGAAATGTACCATGGACTGACAAAAGAACAAGCGGACCTGATTTGGAAGCAGTACAGCCAGAATGCTCTTTAGAGGGAAGGAGGGAGAGACGTCATCTCCTGTACTTCGGGCCTGTTGTCAGGAAAGACCAGTCCTGGGAGAAGGTCATCATGCCTGGTGCCGGCAGGGCAGCAGAAGAGAGCAAGGCCCTCGAGGAGATGGATTGGCACTGTGGCCGCAGCACTGCCTCAAGCCTCACACTGTGAGGGTTCTGTTCTGTGGTACGTAGGGTCGGAACCGGCTCAGGGCACCTAACAACAACAACAACACAACTTTTGAAAAGAGCTCTTCCTACCAAACAAATATCATGTATTACTTACCTGTTAAGAGTGTACATTTATATTAGGAATATCCAGTTCTAGCCCAAGGCAAAGAAAACCTGCCCCCGAATTTCCCCAGGGAAATACTTTCCAGCAGACATTTTGAAATCTAGATAACAGAGCCAGGGTCCCTGAAAATGTGAGATGGTAGGCAGGAAACTTAACTAAGAAGGTCCCTGACCCCCCCCCCCCACCTCTTTTCCTATGAACACAGATTGGGTGCCCCCATGCTGATGTGCTGGGTCTGGGGTGGGGAGAGGGTGTTAAAGACAGACGATGCTTTAGGGGTGTTCCATTGGAGGTCAGCGTGGGACCAGGGACCCTCCTGCAGGCGAGGCAGTGAGCAGGCTCCAGGTAGCAGGAATTCTGACCCAATTCTGGCTCCAGAGTGTGTGGCCTTCCTGGCTCATTGCTATGACCCCAGAGCATCCCAGTCCATCCCTACGGCCCGAGATACCAGCAGGACAGACGGTATAAACACAGGACAGAGGGCTGAGACAGGACTGAGAACTGCAGCTCCAGCGACCTCCGTAAGGTCACACAGAGGAGTCAAGTCAGAGATCCTCTTCTTACTGCCTGCAATGCCCAATAGGACAGCAGCTGCAGAGTCCTGGACCAGGCTCGGGCAGCACACCACAGAGGCCTGATGCTGAGGAAGGAGGGGTGAGGGGAGGTGAATGTGTCCTCAGCACTGCCCAGTGATCCAGGGATAGGCCCAGCTGACTTTTCAAGGGGCAATGTCCTTACAGAAGGGCCAGATTACAGAATACTCAGGGTGTGGACCTTCCCCTCCCCAAGGCCTGCAGTCAGTTCCTTGGGAGATGGGCATCTGGATCAGCAGTCTTTGGAAGTTCCCCCTGGGACTGCAAGCTTGTGGGCACCACACTGCCCCTAGGGCCCATTTGGCAGACCCTCCAGGCTCCTGTGGCATCCAGAGCGCTTCTCCACGAGGAGGGCTTCCGTCGAGCAGGAAGCATTTGCTCTCCCGTGCTTTCCATGGCTGAGGCGAATGATGCTATTTTTTGCTGCTCCCCTGGGACTCCCATGGGTGGGTCCCTCCTCTCGTCCATCAGCAAGAGTCTGGGGTCACCAGTTCCTGATGGTGGGACCTGTCGCGGCTCTGCCCTTGCGTCTTCCTCTCTCCATTCACGGGGGGGGGGGGGGGGATAGGGATATAGTCACAATGTGCAGCTGGGGAGTCAAGGGCCCCCCCAGAGGGCATCCTGCTAAAGAGACCGAGAAGAACTAGCCTCCAGCCCTGCCCCCAGCACCGGGCAACCCCAGAGGCCCCCTTCACCAGCCCATAGCCTGAAAGACCCCACCCGGAGTTGTGCAACATGGCAGCCATCCTCTTGGCTCTGAGGCCCAGCCTCGCCCTTTCTTTGCCTCAGGTTAAAATAATCCCCGGGGAGCATCCCGTCACCACTCTCAGCCAGTACCTTGGGCTACCTGCAGCCTGACAGGTTTCAAAGGAAGGAAAGATGCAGGACCTTGGTTCTAACCAAACTTTAGCTGGAGCAGAATGTGGATTGGCCCCTGAGGTCCTCTGCAGACCCCCTAGAGCTTCAAGGAGCCAAGGTTGCAAGCTACTACATTCCCCAGCAGGCCCCATGTGCTCTGCCTCCCTGCTCCTGTCAGCACTGGGAAACCCCGAAGCAGAGCTGCCCCACCCTCTTGCAGCTGGTAATCCAAGGACTGGGTCTTGGAGTGGCAGAAACCAACTCAAGCAAAGGTGAGTGGATTGGGAAAATGGGGGTGGGGCGGGGGGCGGGGTGTCATGGGACACACAGGTCAGACCGCCAGACAAAGGCTGGAAGCTGGCGGGAATCCAGACAGGCTCTCTCCTCTTTCATGGTCTCTGTCTCCTTCTGCCTTTGACTCTCTCTCTCTCACATTCAAACCATCTGATGCCACCAGCTTGAGGCTCTGGGGACAGAATCAACGCTGTGGGCAGCTGACAAATCCCATTGTGGATCTGGATCTATAAGCATCAAAGCCGGCCACTGAGCTCCCCATTCTAGACCCGAGGCTCTCACCGCTGTCTGCCGCACAGGCAGGCCTGTCCTGGAAGGAAGCCAGCTCCTGGGCAAAGTGCAGGCCTCAGGGCCCTGCCTTTAGCCCCACCTGACCATCCTGTGGGGAGAAGCGGATTGAGAGGGACATCATTGTGGGCATGCCTGCAAATCCTCTCCCGAGTATCTTGATACCTCCGCATTGCATTGTCAGCAACAACTTATTTAGTGTGTGTGGTAGTTAGGTCATCTGTTGTCAATTTGAGGGGGTGGGGTTTCGTCTGTCAATCAGATTACAGCTTGATGATCGCATTTGGAGGCCCTAAGGAGATAAGCAGCTTGCTGGAGGCGGGACACAGGCTCACTCCTTGGGAGACGTTGCAGCTGATACAACACACGGAGCTGCCTTAGCGTCCTGGAGCTGGAGGAGCCACATGGAGACCCCTGTCAGTGCTGAGATGCTTTTACTGCCACTGGATCCACAGGACTTCCCACCCCTTGGTCTGTGATCTGCCTGCATTCGGCATCATTGCATGTGTTGCATAAGTCTGAAGAGAAATTTATGGATTGGTACGGGACAAGTGGGCTAAGATCAGACTTATGGATTTGATCTGGACTAGGCTGGGATGTTTTCTCAGTATTCAACTGCTCTTGTAGATAAAGCTCTTTCTTATACACATGAGTCTCCCTAGATCTGTTTCTCTAGTCTACCCAGACTCACACAATGTGCACTTTACAACTGATCATCACTTGCTAGCTAGTTACGGTGTGCCTTGTACACATGTGTATGTGCGTGTATTTATGTTTATCTATGAGTATGATTATCTGGTGTCATTGAGGTGCTGTTGAGTCAGCTCTGACCCGACCCTGTGCACCCCACATGGAAACACGGCTGGTCCTGGGCCGTCCTCACCATGGTGACAACACAGCCACTGGGTCCGCCTATCTTTTGGTGGATTTTCCTTTTTTTTTTTTTTTGGCTGCCCCTCCACTTTGCCAAGCTTGATGTCCTTTTTTAGGGCCAGGTCTCTCCTGACAACATGTCCAAAGTACCTGAGATGACACTTTGCCATCCTCGCGTCGAAGGAGCATCCTGGCTGCACTTCTTTCCAAACAGACCTGTCTGTTCTTCTGGCAGCCGTTGTACTTTCAGTGCTCTTCTGCAGCACCACGGGTCATGGGTCAAGGGCACCGATGTGGCTCCAGTCCTCCCTGGTCAGTGCCCAGCGTTCCTGTGCAGAGGAGACCATTGGAAATACCATGGCTTGGGCCAGGCGCACTTCAGTCCTCAAAGTAACATCCTTGCTTTTCAACTCTTTAAAAGAAGTCTTGGGCAGCAGGTGGACTCAACGCAATGTGTTGCTGATGAATAGATCACACGCTCATGGGAGGGGACTTCAAAAAGTTTACGGAAAAATGGATGGCAACGATAATGGGATGTACCCATGCACTTCTTGGAGCCCCCAAATATGTGTAGACAGGTGTGTGCATTTAAAAAGGAGTTCAATTGTATTTCCAAATCAAAGATCACATCGAATTTCAGACGCAGGAGTCTGCGTGGCTCCTCGTCTTGGTACAGTTGTGTGCAGCGACCGGCAGTCCGCGTCAGTCCCGTTTGGTGGCATGAGCTATGTTCTGCCTGGAAACACGGCACGGGCATCAGTTGTTGAATGTGAATCTGCTCATCTGCTCTGGCAAGCGTCATCTAGTTCACAATAAAAAGTTTAAAAACTATTTATGTTCATCTTGTGGTTAAACGATCACCATTCCCAAGTCTGCCCATCACCCTAACAGAAACCCATGTCCCCTAAGGATCTTTGTATATCTTAAAGCACACATGAATGGGCTGTGTGTGTGTGTGTGCGCGCGTGTGTGTGTGTGCGCATGCTTGCAGGAGCTGCACCCGCGTGTCTGCATCTCAGAACCACCTGGGAGAGTTTCAGAGTTTTAGGGAATCAGTCCCCAGTCTCTGATGACTGCTCCTCTGTGTGCAGATGGAGGGCAGGTGCGGGGCTGTCAGAGCAGAGGGGACCGATTATAGTTTCTACCCTTCCCCCCTCCTTCAAGGAAACTCACGTGTAATTTCCTTTGTGCTTATCCTGCTTATTGTTAACACAGCTCGTGACGGGCTCCGCTTTGATTTCTCCCTTCTGTACGTCTCCCGACGTGTCCTCTCTCTCCCCACACCCCGCTCCACCTCTCCGTTTCACTGCTTTCTATTTAACCTCAGGCAGTTGAGAAAAGATGCAAAGTATGTTGGGTTGGTTTTAGGTGCCGGGTCAGCATCCTGCTGGCTCCGAGACAGTGGGACCCTTTGGGATAGAAAAGAGCTCACTTGGAAATTAACAGGCAAGATACTCACATTAGGATTCAGGGATAGAGTGGGCCTGAGGCTGGAAAGTATGACCCAAAAAACCTTAATTTCTTTCGCTCCTCCCAGTTCAGCTTTGCAAAGTCGATTGTAATGATTGAGATTGCTGTCCGTCCGTCCGTCCGTCCATCCATCCATCCATCCATCCATCCATCCATCCATCCATCCATCCATCCACCTACCCACTTAATCCCTCACCTCCATCCCTTCACCCATCCATTTACTCCTGCCTATCCTCCATCTATCACCTACCTACTTCCATCCACCCAATGCACTGAGCACCCACCACATCTCAGACCTGTGCTGAAGAGTCAGTGGTGACTGAAAGCAGATACAATCCCCATTCCAAGCTCTCTGTCGTCTTCTTTTTAGTCTCAAAACCCTGTGGAAAAGGCTGCTCAGGGGGTTGTTGGATGTTGCTCAGCAGGGCAGAGTCTGGGGTGGGCAGGACCACAGCACCATTTAATTAAGGGTTCAGAGGTGGGCGTCTGGGGTAGTAGATAAAGGGCGGGAGCAGGGGCGCTCAGGGTGTGGGGTCTTCTTTGATAAAGAAAATTGGGGCAGAATAGGACTTTGAAGTAATGGACTTGGTCTCTTTCATTTTTACCCTGCAGACAAGCAGGCTAAGGGTTGGCCTGCTGGGGAGGGTGATAACCCCTTTCCTGCCCTGAGCACTCTGGGGTCACACAGTGAAGGGCCCCCCACCCACTGCCTCTTGTAGCTGGCATCTTTCTTTAGTCACCGACTCAATTATGGGCAGCTAAGACGCAGGGTGAGCTAGGACAGCGAGGGCAGCCACGTGGCACCATCTAGTGCAGTGCTGATTTGAGGCCGGGCTGCCCCATCTGAGGTCCCTGGGGTCCCAGGGCTCCAATGAGCAGGGAGAGGGAATCCTACTTGGACTCCAGGACCCAGCCCTGCTGGGTGACTCAATCTCTGAGGACAAAGGCAGCTTCTGTTGCCTCGGGGGCAGGGGGTGGTGGTGGGCAGCTGGCTCCGTGGACTGCACCCAGAGCCCCCTCAGAATCTAGCTCTTTGCCTCACCAAGTACTGTGGGCTCTTTGGGCAGCTCATCTTGAGACGCCGTCAAAACACGCTGGCTGGACAGTTTGCAGCTGGCGCGCTGAGCCTGGGGCCTCAACAGCTTGTCCAGCTCCTTGTCACTTTCCCAAGCCCCCTGCCCTAGATCTGCCCATCATCTCTCTCTTCTGCTCTGCTTGCTTTGTCTATTGTGCTGGGACCTGGGGAGACCAGGTCTACGGTAATCTCATGGCGAGAGAAGTGAGTCAACTTCATGAATGGAAGGGTGGGTGCTGGCTGGTCTGCTCCCAGGTGTGGGGACCTCTCCATTGTCCACTCTCCTGGGGTCAGCACTTGCCAGGGGCTGACCATAAAGGCCTGGCAGAACCTCAGGCCTACTCAGCTGGCGGGAAGGGGTCTGCTTCAGAAAGCGAATACACAGTCATGAATACAAAATTAAGTATAACGCAAATACCTCTTCAGTGGGAGAGCTGGTTGGCACGGTGGACCAATGAGAGGAAGGCTGAAGGTTTAGATCCACCCAGAGTACCTCAGAAGAAACTCCCCTAATCCTCAACTCCCCCAATCCCTGTCCCTGGAAGCCCCACAGCACACGGCTCTGCTCCGGCGCACACCGCCACCCCGAGGTGGGGCTGACCAGATGGCAACTAATTCAGACTGGGCTTCGGGAGTTGGAAAGAGAGCTGCAGTGAGCAGACAGACACATGACGCCCAACAGTGTACCAATCTGTCGCAGTGAGCCGTGGTGGCACAGTGGTCAAGCGCGCCCTTGCTAATGGAAAGGCTAAGGTTGGAACCGCCGGCTGCTGTGGGGGAGAAAGGGGCAGCTCTCTGCTCCTGGAACCATTTGCAGCCTTGGAAGTGCTCTCCTGACCTACATGGTTGCTAGGAGCTGGGATGGCGGTGACAGTGGTGGGTTCCGAGCTGCTGTTCTTGTCCTCACCCTCTCTTTCCCTGGGATACGGGACACAACACGGGGTGGGGTGGTATGAAGGTGCAGGGAGGGTGGTGGTAGTGCTGGGGATGTGGCTACGTACCAGGGGTTTCAATAGCTTAGCAACAATTGTGGCCACCACATCGCACTGGTGGCTAGGGGAGCCTTCCCCACCTGTGTTTGGGAGAACCGAGTCTGGTCCCGGACCTTGCACTTCCGTGCAGCCTCCCCCTGCCTGCCAGGAAGGCTAATGCGTGGGATAGCCATCCGGCTCAGTGGAGCTTCCTAACCCAGATGGGCCAGGTGGTGTCTTGTTCTGTGGCTCCAGAAATCAGGGCCAACTCAAAGCTGCCGGCAGCAACATAGCCCTGCTGGCTAACACTCCCCCACCCCCAGGATCAGATGCAAACACCTTGGACTCGGCCAGGATCAGAGGCCCTCAGCCCACAGGTAGGCCAGCAGAGCTCTGCGGGGGAGGCTTGATCTCTGGCAGCCACGATGAGAGAAAGGAGGCCGGTCTGCGAGGGGCTGCAAGGGCCTTTTGATTCAGCAGACTCTCGGAGGAAACCACCTCTGCCCAGGAAATGAACAGAACGAGATGCGATTCAAACCCTAGGAGAGTAGCAGGCAGACCTCTGTAAGTCAGAAAGAGCCAGGACTAGACGTACAATATAAAAAAAGAACCCAGGGACAGCTGCTTTCCAGATGAGGGGCGTTCTACCGGGGAGTAGGTTGGGGGGGAAGGCAGAGACAAAGAGAACAGAAGCCTGGTTTGGACCATCCCTGTTTTAGAACCGGCAGAGTCTCACGATAGAGGGAGACACTGGAGCCCGGGGAAGCGGGGTGACTTGCTCAATATCATAACCCTTCCGGCTGTTGTGAGTCTCATGCACACCTGAACGTACCCTGCACGGTCCCTCACAATTGTCCCTGTGCCTGAGCCCGCTGGGGCAGCCACCGGGCTAACCCGCCTCATCGGGGTCCTCTTTTCCACTGCCCTCTGACTTTACCCAGGATGATGTCCTTCTCCAGGCCCTGGTCTCTGCTGACAGGATGTCTAAAGCAGGGGGTCAGACTGGTGGCCCGCAGGTCGCAGGCAGCCCCTGGGGTAAATATTTGTGGCCCACGGTGCTCTGAAATAAAATGAAAATAGAAAAAACATTGTCATGAAGAAAGCAGTGCGTATGGAGATGAGGCAATACCGCACACACAATGCCCTCGTTAGTTAACCCTTTACCTCCTGACGTGGCCCGCGCGGATCTTACCCATTGCACCAAATGGCCTGCATTTTCATTGGTTGACACCCCTGGTCTAAAGTACCATGCCCCATTCCCAGACAGCGCACTCAGGGTTTTATTCGGGAGTTCTCCCTAACGTAACTTATGTGAAGGGATTTAGAAACGGCTACGTTTGGGGGAAGTGCTGAAAGGGCACTGGGCCTGGAGTCAGACGCAGTGGAAGGCCTGTCTTGTGGTTGACCACCAGAAGATCCTCAGAGAGTAAACTAGGGTCTGAAGGGCTAGGGGCTCCCCGAGGGTCTCCAGAGGGACAGCAGGGAGAGAAGTCTTCGTAAGAGTCTCTCTCAGAGGGAGCCTGTATGCCTGCTGTTCTTGTAGATGAACCTGGGTGCAGTTGAACCACCGATGTACCGTGACCATGTTTAAGTGGAGAAAGGCAACACGGTTTCCATCAAGGGGACTCAGTCTGCACTGATTCAGTGGTGCTCTCCGGGTGTGTGTGTGTGTGGGGGGGGGGGGAGTAAGTCAGGATAGGAAACCTGTAACGTAGTTATGGGAGGTGCCATGGATGAGATTCTCTACCAGAGCTTAAAAAACTCATTTCCACTTAAAAAATAATTTAGTACTAAAGCTCCCTGGTCCTTTGATCTTGGCATTGCATAAAAAAAATGTACAGCAAATGGCCTTTATTCTTGCACTTAAAAATTCATTCAAAATTTATTTTAATGTCATTCCCATGAGGTGCACTGCCATGATGGTCAGAATAAGAGATGAAGTATACAGAAGATTGACAGTGCACAAGAGATGAAGTATACAGAAAACTGACAGTGAATGAGAGATGAAGTATACAGAAGATTGACAGTGCACAAGAGATGAAGTACACAGAAGACTGACAGAACAAGAGATGAAGATGAACACGTGACTTGGATTTTGAACACATTAATATCAGAGCTCTTGGAACATATTGTTGGTAATCCTCATAATTGACCTGAGCATCATTTAGGATTAGCTCAGAGTCCAAAATGGAGCATAAGGGGTCTTTTAGAAGCTCATGGAAAATGCATATTATTGAAAGAAATGCATGCATTTCACAACTTTTTTTTGTTCCAAAGTGAATGGGTACTAATTTGTTATATCATGTCTGAACATGATCTAGTTTGAGGCACTAAGAAGAATCAGGCTGTGTTAGGCGGGGTTGTCTAGAGAAACAAAACCAGGACACTTACGATTACACACACACACACATACATGCGCGCACGCGCACACACGGATAGGTTTATACAGCACGAAGAAATATAACAGCTAATTAGTCCACACAGCAGTACAGAGGTCTCAGTTCAACTCACTTCCGTGGAACAGTTAATATGCTGGAAATCCTTCAACTCACAAGGGCTGCAGGGTCCAAGATTAAGGAAGCAGACAGCTGAGTCTTCCCTCAGGCAATGCAGGCAGAGTCCGCCCACAGGCAGCAAACAGCAGGGCAGGTCACCAACAGTCAGCAGCTCAGGACCTTAGTGAAGCAGGCCTTGATGGGATACTGAATTCAAGCAATGCAAGACAGGGTCCAGCAGCCTCAAGCTCAAGCAATGTATACACCAGCAGGGTAGCGAAACACGTCTTGAAGGAATCTCAGGCTGTAGAATCAGGATGCATGGGTTGGCTTGTCCCACAGGTGGTATAGCTCACAAGTTGAGGCAGAGAACTAGCTAAAGCAGCCCCATGCTGGTCTAATCACCACAGAGCAAGAGAGAGAGGGGCGGGCCTTACCGAGACATTTATCTTTTTGCCCTACAATCAAACTGCCACCTGATTAATCCCACATGTTCCCACTGATTAATCCCACATGTTCCCATTGGCCCGGTTGGCACAATAAACTTACCCATCACACAGGCATTGGTTTGAAATGAGCTTATCTGAGCAACATGAATTCTGCTAAAACTGAAGCAAAACACAACTAAACAAAACCCATCAAAGTTATGGCGAAGCTTGGGTGAAAGAATGGTGAAGTCATTGATGCTTTACAAAAAGTTGATGGGGACAATGTCACAAAGAAATCAGCAGTTTACAAACAGATACATTGTTTCATGAAGGGATGAGGCCATGGTCAAGGTGACCCCTGCAGCCATTCACCTCACTTTGTGAGGAAACCATCAAGCGAGTGTGTGTGCTAATTGAAGAAGACTGACAGTTAATAGGGGAAACAATCGTCAACCCCATAGACATTTCAATTGGCTCTGCACAATTCTGACTGAAAAATTAAAATTGAACACCATTTGATGGATGCCCATGCTGCTGCACCCAGATCAGTTGGGGACAAGAGAAGAGCTTTCAATAGAAACTTTAAACAAGTGGAATTAAGATCTGGAAGCATTTCTTTCTTTTTAAAAAATCATTTTATCGGGGGCTCATACAACTCTTATCACAATCCATACATTGATTGTGTCAAGCACATTTGTACATTTTTGCCATCATCATTCTCAAAACATTTTCTTTCTACTTGAGTCCTTGGTATCAGCTCCTCATTTCCACCCCTTCCTTCCCTCACGAACCCTTGATAATTTTAAAGTTAGTTTATTTTTTCATGTCTTACACTGTCGGATGTCTCCCTTCACCCACTTTTCTGTTGTCTGTCCCCTATGGAGTGAGGTTATATGTAGATCATTGTGATCGGTTCCCTCTTCCCTGGAAGCATTTCTTAGGAGAACTGTAACAGGAGATGAAAACGGCTTTATCAGGATGTCTTGATGACAAAGTAAATGCAAAGCCACAGCCACCAAGAGCTGGAAGTGGTTCAACGCAAGAGTGAACCAGTTAAGAGGTAATGGTCATGGAAATAGGTTTTTTTAGGGGTGGGAATGGGGGGATGAAGGGCCAAAGAATGGTAACACCTGCTTGTTATGAGTGTGTTTTAGGAACAGTAGCCAAAGCTTTATAGCAAAAATGTCCAGGAAATCTTCCCCAGAGCCCTTGTCCATCATAACCCTCCTCCTGCACATCCATCTCATCAAATAAGGGCAATTTTGTGAGTGTTTTGATGGGAAATCATTGGGCACCTACTTTACAGCTCTCGTTCGGCTCCTTCTGAATTCTTTTTGTCTGTTAGCCTTAAAAAACGAAAGAAAGAAAGAAAAGACGGGGACTATTTTTTCCTTAGTTGAGGATGTGAAAAAAACGACCTTGACGGGGTTAAATTCCCAGGACCCTCGGCTCTTTCGGGAAGAGCTCCCTGGCAGGTACAATCACTTGCAAAAGTCCTTTCAATTCTATGCTTTTCCACGCGCTTTTCAGAGTCCCCTCCTACGGATCGCTCACGGGCAACAGGTCTGTGGGGTGTTTTCAAAACCGGGAGCCTGTCTGCTTGCCTCGAAGGAGATCCGTCCTCAGCAACAACCACGAGCAGAGCACTCTGCCGGCGCCGTGGCGTAGGTTTCAGATCGATTTCGGGGGCTGCAGCTCAGCTCTCTAACATGTAACCCTCACCATCCCGCCTGAAGGGCAGGGACCTGGTGGTGTGGTGAATTACTTGGTGTGCTGCTAACTGCGAGGTCAGCAGTTCGAAACCACTGGCCCCTTTCTGTGGGAAAAAGATGAGGCTGTAAAGAGTCAGTCTCCGGATACCCACAGGGGAGATTCTGTGTCTTTGGTCCTAGAGGTTGCTCTATGATGTGGAGATCTGAGCCTATGAGGGGGAGGGAGAAAGACACAGCATGCAGCAGACTGCGAAGGGGCACATGCTGTCTGCTCTCAGCCTTCCATGGAAGAGACCTGCCCATGCGGCCACACCCAGGAGTCTAAGAAACGTGGCTTATAGCTAGGTGCATGAAAAAGTCTTCAAGATCATGACTGCTATGAAGGTTGGAGTTGATTCAATAGCTGATCAATGGAATTAAAAAATGCAGGGAACAGAACAAATAGGCCAAAAAAAAGAGCAGATGGAACAATATATTTATTATCAACTATGCACCTACAGAGTTCCATTGATTGAAAGAAAATATACTACCTGTTCCGGATGGTATCCTTATAATTCAGCTATTAAAGTAAAACACAACCGGCAAATCAAGAACACCTTGACTGTGTGTTGCAGATGGAGATGCAAGAGGAATCTTGGAAGAAAGGCACCTGGTGGCCTGGGACAGTCAGAGAAGGAAGACGCCTTGCTGAAGGAGCCCTTGAACTGGTCCCGGGCACTAATGGGGGTTGGACAGATCAGAGGCAGCCTGTCCCAGTGTGACAGCAGATAGGCCCTGTCTGTGTGCTGCTTGAGGGCCCTGGTGGCACAGTGGTCAAGCCACTCAGCTGCTAAGGGTTGGTGGTTCAAATTCATCGGTTGCTCCGTGAGAGAAAGATGCATCAAGCTGCTTCCATAGACCATGCACCCCCTTGGAAAGCCACAGGGGTAGGTTGACTCTATCCGGCAGGATTGCTTTGAGTTGGGATTGACTCAATGGCATTGGATTTGGTTTGGTTTTGTGTGTCACGAATGAGTCATTTGAATGAATCCACAAGGCAACCTTAACCAGGACAGGTGAGCTACTTGTTCCTATCAGTGATTTGAGGAACTGAGATGGGAACCCTAGTCTTGTGCCAGGGTCCCCCTTCAGGGGGAGGGGGAAGCAACATACGGGTGCCCGTGTGTTTGAAAAACAAGCAAATAAAACAAGACAAGCTCAAATAATTTAGGACTACATCTTCTGAACGCCTGCCTCATGAGCTCTGAGCTTCCTCCTGTGTCTAACCAGGAGAGGACCTGCAGATGATTGTCATGTATCTCAGAGGATGCCTGGGGGTGCTGGGACATTGCAGTGTGAGTGAGGGTATATGTGACAGGTAACAACACTTCTGTTGACTTTGGACAACCCACTTGTCTTCCCTGGGCCTTAATTGTAATCTCTGAATAATCAGTGTGATAGGTGTGTGTGTGTGTGTGTGTGTGTGTGTGTGTGTAGGTTAGACCGGATGATGGATAGCCACACACAAAAAACCGCTGTCAATGTGTGTGGGGCCCTCAAGGCTAGTGAGATGTTGACTATCATCTGGGAGAGAAATGGGCAGACAATAGGAAGCCTCCCCTCTGGTGCACGAAACTGGGAATCGCCAAGGAATGGCCGGCCTAGTGTGTGTCATCACCTGCACAGAAGCACAGAAAACAGATGGCCAGTTGTCAAGGGAAGCTAGACCCACACTTGGAACCAGTGCTACCAAGTGAGGGCTTCTGGGATGTACTAATACGCCCCGCCACACACACACACACACACACACACACACACACACACACACACACACACACACACACGGCTCCTCCTCTCAACCCATTCCTGGAACATCCTGTCTGGCCGCCTATCTGGGAAGCCTAGGCAGCAATAACTGGTAAACCTCTAAGTGGAAGACCCACTGTCCATGACAGGACACAGCCTACTGGGATCCGAACAGCATGCGTACTGCTTGTTCCACATGGCTCCGACCCTTTGCTTACAAAGAACACGTATGTGCCCCTGAGTCTTCCTCCAGAAAAGCAGCTCTTGGGGAGCCCTGATGAGCTGGAACGCTCACTGACAGAAGCTGCCCCCACCCCTTATTTCCTTCTCTCTTTACAATACTGTGCCCGATGCTGTCATTGTTCCCACTTTCCAGGGGCAGAGATGAAGGCATGGGGATGGGAAAATCTTCTCCCAGGACTAGTGATGTGGCCCACATGTAAAACCAGGCTCACTGCCATGGAGGCCCTTCTGACTCATGGCGACCCTTTGGTTAGAACAGGATAGGACGGCCCCAGTGGGGTTTTGAGATGGTAACTCTTTACAGGAAGTAGAAAGCCTGCAGAGCGGCTGGTGGGTTTGAATTGCTAACCTTGCGGGTAGCCCAACTCATAACCCACACTAGGCCACCCGGGCTCCCTGTGACCCAACACTAAATACAGTTTGTTGTTTTTTTCAAAAGTAAGTTTGTACCTGATCTTTTATGTTCAATGGCGACTTCACAGGGGGAAACTGAGTCATAGAGGAATCCGCACCCAGGTGCCCGAGCTCGATGGCGTGGGGAGAGTCTAGCCTGACTTTGAGATGGCCCGTGGCTGTCGTCAGTGCGTGCTGCAGTCCCCTGTTTCAGTGCGTGCTGCAGTCCCCTGTTCACATCCTGGCCTCGGGGCCCTTGGGACCAGAGTGCCCTTGGCCTCTGCGGCCGAGACATGGCATTGGAGCTCCCACTTTGGGCCGGAGGACCAGATGTTCTATTTATACCTGACACCTGGAAACCCGGACGGCATTTGTTCCCTCCCCATTCCCTTCAAAGACTCACTCGCCGGTTGACCCGATCCTGCTCCAAACATCTTGTTAGATTTAATTGGGCGCCAGGCAGGATCACCATACGGAGCTTTTGCTGAAATCGAGTCTGGAATCGGTGCTCATTTATGCTGTCTGTGTATGGCTCTTTTGGTTTCCAAATGTAATAAAATAGATATTAAAAAGGGAGGAAGGAGAAAAAGGGCAAGGGCCGGGGGAGGAAAGCCCGTCAAGGTGCTCAGGGGCAGAGCTGTCACAAGGCAGCCCTGGCCCAGCCTTCTTTCCCTCGGCCTGGTCCTTGGCACAGGTGCTTCTGTCAATCAATCATCCGACAAGGCTTGAGTAAATGTGGAGTGGCTGCAGCTGGGGAAGGATGCCTCCTAGGAGAGGTCTTGGCCTCAAGGAGCTGAAATTCGGCGGTGGCCGTGGGGGACCGGGGCACAGAGGAGGTGGGGTGCGAAGGGCAGGAGGGTCTGGCGTGGAGAGCAGCCTGTTGGTGTGGCTGGAAACAGACCGCGCCTGGACGCCGCAGGAACCCAGAGGGAGATGCGTGCAATGAAAAGGGCACGCGGCACATCAGTTCTAACGTTGAATTCCAATGGCACCCTTATGAGCTGTGTCCCTATGAGCGACTCACTCAACCTCTCTGAACCTTTATTTCCTGTTCTGGTGGGCATCGGTACATCTGCCTCCTGGGATGTAATGCAAATCTAAATATGAAGTCGTGAGTGGCATACAAAGGAGCGCTGGTGGTCTAGTGGAGCACACGCTGGGCTGCTAACCTCAAGGTCAGCAGTTTGAAACCACCAGCCACGCAGAGGTAGAAAGAGGAGGCTTTCTACTCCTGTAAAGCTTTGTAGTCTCAGAAAGTGGCAGGACAGTTCTGCTCTGCCCTGGGGGGCTCTGTGTGTCAGAATGGACGCCGCCGGGAGTGAGCAGGTCGGTGAGGGACGAATGGGACACAGCAAGGACACACATGCTTCATGAGCATTTGTATCTTTCCATTCCTTCCCCGCATCATTTAGGGTGAACCTCAATAAACCAAAACCAAACTCACTGCCACGGAGTCGACGCTGATTTGCAGCGGCCCTATAGGCCGGGGTAGAACTGCCCCCGGAGTGTCCGAGATGGTAACTCTTCACGGGAGTAGAAAGCTCCATTTTTCTCCTGAAACCTAAAGATCGGAGTCTTCAACTAGATAGAAGTGGAGTTTGTGCACCTGTGGAAGACTTCAGGGCCCAGGACTGGGAGTACGAAGGATGCAAGCCCCTCCCTCTCACCATTCTGCAATTCAAGGGCTGTGCTCAAAGATCACACTCTAGCCAGCGGTTCTCAACCTGTGGGTCGCGACCCCTTCGGGGGTTGAACGACCCTTTCACAGGGGTCACCCAATTCATAACAGTAGCAAAGTTACTGTTATGAAGCAGCAATGAAAGTAATTTTATGGTTGGGGGTCACCACCACATGAGGAACTGCATTAAAGGGTTGCGGCATCAGGAAGGTTGAGAACCCCTGGTCTATGCTGAGATATTTGGAAGACAGTTACATGGCCAATCGACCGGAAGAGATTCAAAGTTGTGCTGATTCCAGAGGAAGGGGACCCAACAGAATGCAAAAAGTATAGAACAATATCATATGCAAGTAAAATTTTGTCGAAGATAATTTTTCCCCTTTCTTTCCTTTTTCTCCAAAGATAATTTAACAGCGGTCTCAGCAGTGCATGGACAGGGAGCTGCCAGCAAGTCAAACCAGATTCCCAGGAGGATGTGGCATGCGGGATCTCATTGCTGACAGCTCATGGACCGTGGCTGGAAACCAGAGAGGACCAGAAAGGTGTGGCCTCGTGTCTCATTGCCAATGCAAAGGCATTTCATGGTGTGGATCATCACCGACCTCGGATAACACTGAGAAGAATGGGAATGCCAGACCACCTTACTGTGCTCCCAGGGGACCTGTATAGGGACCAGCCGGCAGTTGTCCAAACAGAACAAGGAAATCCTAGGTGCTTTCGTATCCGGAAAGGTGAGCGTTGTATCCTTTACCCAGGGAGAAAGATGAGGCTGACTGCCCCCGTAACCGTTTACAGTATCGGAATTACAGCAAGGGTTGATATTAGGCCAAATCAACTCGATGGCAATGGGCTTGGGCTTGGAGTGTGGTTTTGTCCTGGGGACAGAGTGGCTGAGTGGGTTTTAACCACCAACCTGTTGTTTGGTTAGTAGAAGCAGCCAGGGTGTACGACTTACACATCTCCCGGTGAGAAGTCACACTGGAACCTGGTGTTATAAAGGTTTAGTACTTCACACGGCTTCTGTAGGTTGGGAACTCTGGAGTGGCTTCATGGGTGGTTCTGGCTCAGGGTCTCTAAAGAAAGTGTAGTCCAGTCATTGTCAGGGTGGCCATCTCTAGCCACTTGCTAGGGGCTGGAGCATCCTTTTTCACAGTGGGTCACTCACAGGCAACTTGACACCAGCCACTGGAAGGAGGTCTCTTCTGTGCATGGATCTATCCACAGGCTGCTGCGTGTCCTCAGGACTGGCAACCAGCTTCTCAGAGCAAGTTCCCTAGGAGAGAACAAGGTGGAAGCTTGCTCTGTGTTGTATGACCTGGTGTCCATGTCACTCACGCACCACTATGTCTGCCACATGCCATTGGTTGGAGGTGAGTCACCAAGCCTGGCCCGAGTCCTAGGGAGAAGAGTTTGGCTCAGTTCTTTAAAGGGGGGAGCGTGAGAAAACCACCTAGTGTACAATTTCGTTGACCAGAAACGTCCAGAATAAGCCAATCTATGGTTTGCATTGAGAAATCAGACCGTGGGAGCTTTGTTTTAAAGATAATTTTGTTGGGGTCTCTTACAGCTCTTATAACAGCCCCTACCTCCATTAGGTCAAGCACATTTGTGCCTATGTTACCATCGTCATTTTCTTTCTGCTTGAGCCCTTGGTATCAGCTCCTCTTCTTTCCTTGCACGGGATCTTTTTAAAGAGCTCAAGAGTCAGGGTGTCCCCGTGAGGACTAAGATGTGTCTCATCAGGTGCGCGTATAAAAGTCATGATCAAGCACACCTTTCTTCGTCGAGAGGCTGTTAGTGAGGTCATTGTCATCACCAAGTTGGTCTTGAGGGTCATAAGGTTTCCTACTCCTGTAAAGGAGTTACAGTCTCGGAGACCCACAGAGGCAGGTGCAGCCTGTCCTAGAGGGTGGTGATGGGTCAGAAGTAACCGGATGGCAGTGAGTTTGGTATTGGTTTTGGTGAGAGTTCAGAAGAGGTGCTGCTGGCTTATTTTGGTATGTGGGGGGTGCATTTATCCTATTCTTTCCTGAAGAGCCCTGTGTGTGGTCAGACCCTGACTTAGTCTTGAAAGCGTAACTACATGATGCAGAGCCCTACTGCCATCTGAGAGGCCGTGACGGCACCAGGCTCAGGAAGGGCTTTCTAGAAGAGGTGGCATTTGGGCTATCCTTGCAGCGACCTGGTGATGCGGAGCTAAGGAGGGCAGGATCACGTTGGTATGAAGGGAGCACAGGAAAGATGTTGGGTAGGTTGCAGATGCTGGCCCAGTCCTGGGGCAGGCCATGCTTCTGGGACCCGGGGACCCGGGCTCTCATTGTGGAAGCCAAGAGCACCATACCTCAGACCCTGGTGATGAGAACACAACCACAAGGCCAGGCTCGGTCAGTTGGACACTGTCACCTAGGTTTGCAAGCCTGGAGATGGATGTGAGTATGTGGGGGCATGCAGAGATCTCTCATGGAAGCCATTTGTGGTGGTTACGTGATATCAAGTCAACTTGATAAATAAAGTGAAGGGGTGGAGTTTAGCCTGTCAATCAGGTCACCGCCTGATGATGCCTCCTGTGGATGTGACTGTCTCATGAGGATTCTAGGAAACTCCTTTCTCCCTTTCCTTCACCTTCCTGTTGAAAGACATACTCAGAGAGCTGGAGGAGCCACATGGAGGTCTGTGCCCATGCAGAGATGCTTCCATTGGCAGTGGATCCACAAGACTTTATACCCACCGACCTGTGATCTTCCTGCATTTTACACCTTGCATGCACGTGAGTCTGAAGAGAGGTGTATGGACTATTATCAGACTAGTGGGCTATTACTGGACTTATGGGCTTGATCTGGACTGGGCTGGGGGGTTTTCTTAATATACAATCACCCTTTGATATGAAACTCTTTCTTACACAGATATGCGTGTCTCTGGATGTGTTTCTCTAGTCAAGCTGGACTAACACACCATGGATCTGTGAGTGGCCAGGCATGGAGGGGCCAGTATGGCATTCCTGCAAAACTGCTGTGCCGTCTTGCACAACTCGGCCTCCGCCCTTTGATGCCCAGACTCAGTCTCCTTCCTCACTGACTTTCTGGAGGGAACACTGTACTGTGTCTTAGGTGAAAGTTTGCGAAGCAACTCCGTCTCCCCTTCAACAATCCACACCCAATTTGTTGCGTGACGTCGGTTGCATTGCCTACCATGTGTCGGCACTCTTCCCGTCTCCACCCAGCCTTCCCTGTCCCCTGCCTCTCCTTGCCTTCACATCTTTGCTTTGGGCAAACGCTGCCTGTTTGGTCTCGCATGCTGGATTGTTCTAAGGAACACATTCTTGCGATTGTTTGTTTTGGATTGAATTGTGTCCCCCCCCCTGCCCCCCACCCCCACCATATGTGCCCACTGTGCTAGATCATGATTCCCAGTGGCTTGTAATGATGGGACTCCGGGCCCCATGATGCAAGCAGCCAATCAGTTGTACAAATATCAGGGTGGGAGGAGCACCCTTCCCCTGCTCACAGCCCCGAGCCCATGTCAGGGCATGTTTCCTTGGGTCTGGCCTGCAGCACCCTGGATCCGAGCCGCGATAAAGGGGTGGGGAGGAGTTAGCAATACAAGAGGGAGCTCCCAGCACCGGGGAAGAAGGAACAGGGGCAGCGCATGTCCGTTGGGCCTGGGCGCTCTGTACTGTGGAGCTTCCAGACTCGGAAAGATTAATGGCGAAGATCTCGTCCAGAACTGACATGGAAAACAAGCCTTCCCTGGGAACTGACATGCTCAGTCGGACTTGTGGCCTCGTAAGCTGTGGGAGAGTCCGTTTCTGTCTGTCAAAGCCGCCCGTGCGTGGTACGTCTGTCCCAGCAGCACCAGATAGCCAAGACAGAGACTGATCATTGTCTAACTGAAATGTGACCTCTGAGGTGGCTTCAGTTCCAGGTGAGGAGTCATCCGTCTCGGTAGTCCCTTCAGCCTCTAGCAGTCTAGGACGTCTGGTCTTCTTAGGAATGTGAGTTTCGGCCTCCAGGTTTCTTCCCCTCTAACTGGAATCTCCTCCTCCTCGTTGATTTCATGAGCTCTCTGTGCGGTTTTCGCCGATCACACCAGCCAAGGCCACTTTCTGTGGCTGGCAACCCAGAAGTGCTGGCAGGGGCAGAAGGGTCAGCTGGGGTCAGTCGTGACAGCGTTGAATGGCTGGATGCCGGGGTGGGGAGCAGCACCCTGGGGAGCCGCAGGGGGTGTGTGAATTAAGGAAGCTTTGACCCACAGACCCAGGCGGGGCCACCCGCACAATGGACTGCAGCAGGATTTTGGGATCATTGGGAAGTAAACCAGGGCGACAACAGCTTTTGCAGAGGAAACGTGGTGGTCGTGACCAGGGTGAAGGAATCGAATGGACAGGCTTTTGCAGCTGGCTGGCTGTGGCAGGAGTGTGAGGCGGATTCTCTGGAGAGAATACGTGTCCCAGCAATTTCCTCTCTCTGGTCTTCTAAACAGCTGTCTCATCTGTTCTAATTCATGGCTCTTTTTTTGGATGGGGGTGGGGGTCAGATTATAGAGCATGGAGCTCCAGGCTGCCTCACCCCTCAGCCTCATCTGGGAGGTCCCCCGCCCATGCAGGGCTGTGCTCTGCATGCGAGCAAACAGGAGGGCTTAGGAGCGATTAGCTTCTGCGGGGAAGGGAGGAAGGCGCCCCTTAATTCCTCTTTAATAACATATGTCAGGAGGTAACGTGTTCAATATGTCACCGAGCCTGCCGCTCCGGTCAGCGGGTCGTGATCGTTTTTGAGCAATAAACAAAAGACTGCTTTTAATTACTTCTGTGAAATTGCCCGGCCCAGGCACGATTAAATATTCATTATGCCGAATGAGGCATTTTCTTTGTACAGAGATCCATATTAAATTTAGCTGGCCACCCGCTGACCGAAGAGCAATAATAAATTTCTTGTAATGGACGACAGCCTCTCCTGACTGCAGCATCCAGTCTCTCTGTCGCTGGCTGTCTCGGACAGGCTGTGTCACCGGCTCTCTCTCATCCTGTGTGTCCCTCTGTCCTCTTATTTCCCCCACCCCCCCCCCCCCGTCCATCTTTCTCTCCCCAACATCTCTCAGACTTCACACTTAGAACGAATGCTTCTCATCTGCTGTCTTTTGAATGGGCCCTTGGGCACGAAAGTAACACACTGGAACTAGGAGGGACCCTCGGGGGAGGAATGAGTTGGCATCGTTTGCCAGCTAACTGCTCTTGGCACAGAGCAAGAAAGGGCACGCAGGGCCAGGGCAGAAGCCGAGGGTAAGGGTGGCTTCCCCTTGCAAGCTAGAGCAGGGCTCTGGTCAATAGCTGCAATGTTTGTCTAAAGTTAGACTCCTCCTCTCGAGGGAAATGCTTCCTTGAGGCCTAGATGCAACGGAGACATATTAACAAGTGACTCAGGTTTCTGAGAATGTTCCTTTCTCTCTCATTCCCGCTGTTTTCCTTCTTCCCAGGCCACCTCCTGATTCCGTGGTTTGTCACACAGCGGCTTGGGTGACTGATCCTCGCCGGACCTCAACCACATGACTTCTCTGGGGCTTCTTGGGTCATTTGGGAAATGAATGACCAGGAAAGAACTTGAAACCGCAGAGCAGCGGCTCCTATTTACAAAGACTATTGTCCAAGTAATTTATTGTTCTTGAAAGGTTGCACACACACACACACACACGTTGTAGTCCTGTTAATTCCGACTACTGCCTAACCTGTTAGGACACAGTAGAACTTCCCCGCTGGGTTTCCAATGCTGCACATCTTTCTGGAAGCAGACTGCTACCTCTTTCTCCCTCCGAGCAGCTGGTGGATTTAAACCACCCAACTTTTGACTAGCAGCCGGGCGCTTTAACCACCATGCTATCAAGGCTCCCTGAGAAGTTACAAGTAGCAGGACATTGGGGACATCTTCCTTCAGGGAACCAGGACACCGCAGCCAGTGGACACAGCCCTTGCCTGCGAACGTCACTCCCGGTCAGATCGACAACCTTGTCTTCAATTTACACAGCCCCGGACTCCCCTCACACTCAGAGGAGGCCGGAGGTTTAGCTGCTGCTTTTACAGAGAAGGAAACTGAGCCAAGGAGGGACTCCTCTGAGGACAAGCCCGTCCTCAACTCAGGGGCTTGACTTGCTGCTCCAAGTCTGTGTCCTCAGACAGCTAACTCCCTGCCCCCCGGCGCCTTCCCAAGCAGCAATATGGTGTTTCCCAGGGCCTAAATGCTCCATCCTTCCAGGAGAAGGGCTGAAGGCTGCCCTTCCTCCAATTAAACCTGCAGGGAATTCACTGTTGGGGAGTGTGTCTGAAGCTTTTGACAAAATATGTGTAAGACCGTCAGCTTAAGAAACAAGCAAGAAGAAACCCACCCTCCAAAAATGGATGCTTTTCAGCAGTCTTCTTCAGGCACTGGCCATGATCACGATGGTTGCCGTGACAACAGGGCCTGCTGGGGACACTGCGTGGTGGTGGAAAGCCCCAGAGGCTCCTGGGGAAGAGATCCAGAGCCCACAAGAAGCTATCAGCTCCCCTGGTTACCAACAGCACACACTCAGAAGACCTGCCTGGCCCCACCAGAACGCAAGCAGACGCATCTTGGGCACCATCGCCAAACCTGTGCATCCACCAAGACGTCCCCTCGGTATCATTTCCCTGTTCCAGCTCACAAGGTTGGGTCTTAAGTGAACTTAAGGGCGATTGGATTGTGGCCTCCAGGTGGGTAGTTCAAACTCACCATTTGCTCCTTGAACTTACAAATCTGCAAAGCCTCAGAGACCCTAGCTGTGAGGTGGAATCCACTCAATGGGTGTGGGCTTGGTTTGGTTTAACTGTGACCCTATAGAGTCCCTGGATCGCACAAGGGGGTGTGAATTTGGCTAGTGTGTTAGGCGGGGCTGTCTAGAGAAACAAACCCAGCTGCCCTCATAAATGTGGACGAAAGAGCTTCATATCAAGAAGTTATCATATCAAGAAGGCATCCCAGCCCAGTCCGTCTCATGGCCATGGGTCTGCTGCTAGCCAGAACCTCTCCGGACTCACATAGCCATAGGCCAATGAGGCTGAAAGTGAAGCAGGGCGCAGGGAGATCAGACTGGTGGATGCAGACTCTTGTGGATCCAAGGTCAGCAGAAACATGGCATAGCGCCACCAACTCTCAGGATGGGTGGTCCACGTGAGGTCACCCCTGGAGGCAGGTACAGATTTCCAGCAAACAGAAAGGTGAAGGGGCAGGGAGAGCTAAAAGAAGTTCCCAGTGTCTCTTATATAAAAAGCCACCCCTCCCAGGAGGCATCCTCGGGCTGTGACCTGACGGACAGGTTGGACCTCCCCCAGACCCAAGTGCGAGTTGATGTAAAATCTAAGTGGCACAGCCATGAACAGACAGCCTGGCCGTTGAGTCCACCTGGAGGTGCCTTGAAAGGGGGGCAGGGCAATCTACTGGCAGAGAAGCAGCCACTGAAAACTGTGACCCATGCTCTGCTCTGACTCAGGGACCATCGCGATGGGTCGGAGTCGGCTTGATGGCAAGAGTTGTGTGGTGGTTTAAGACTCGGACTCGTTTATAGTTGGAGTTGATCGGGAGTAGACACGAGTCTTTGATTGCTTACCGAGGCGGGAAGCGCACCGGAGCTATGTGTCCACTTCAGCAGGCACAATGGCAGAGAGCCACTCAGCCTGTGACACGTGACTAGTGTACTGAGGAAATGCATTTTTAATCTTATTTATTTTGAATTGATTTCTACTTAAAAATGGTTAACTCAGCGCGTAGGAAACTCTTCAGTGCACTTGGGAAAATCTGGCTAGAGAAGACCGCTTCTTCTTTTTAAAATAATTTTATTGGGGGCTCCTACAACTCTTGTTACAATCCATCCATTGATTGATTCAGGCATGGTTGTACATATGTTGCCTTCTTTCTTTTCTCGACGTTTACTTTCTATTGAGCCCTTGGTAACAGCTCTTCTTTTTTTTAAAAGAAGCCTGCAGCTTTAACTATAATTTGTGTGTGTGGGGTGTATAAGAAAGGATTTTATATACAAGGGCAGTTGGATATTGAGAAAACATCCCATCCCAGTCCAGACCAAGTCCATAAATGTGCTATTAGCCCATATTTCTGATACCAATCTATAAAGTCATCTTCAGATTCACGAAACACATGCAATGACGCCGACTGTAGAAGATCACAGGCCAGTGGGTTGCACGTCTTCTGGATCTATTGGTGTTGTAAGCATCTCAGCGCTGGCAGGGATCTCAACTTGGCTTCCCTGGCTCCAGAGGTCTGGTTGCATCAGGGTAGGTCCATGTGGCTTCTTTAGCTCCCAGAGTGTATGCCGTGTGTCTTGTCAGTAGAGTGTCTCCAAAGGAGTGAACTGTAAGTTTTATGAAGTCTAACTACAGGTCAAGTCTGAAACGTGAAACGTGAGCATCGGAATAGAGACGGCGGCACGTGTAAAGCTCACAGGAACTCTGAAGACTAAGCGCAAACAGAGAGCAGACTATTCCCTAGGTCATCTTCTGTATTGATCACATTCTGAAACGATCGTGCTCTAGATATATTGAGCTCAATGAAACCTATGCTTAAAAAGTCTCCCTGCCATCAAGCCAACTCTGACTCCTCATGAGCCACGACTGCAACTCTTTACAGAGCAGAAAGCCTCCTCTTTCTGGCGAAGCAGCTGGGCAGCGAAAAGAGGAAGTCCTTGGGCAGATGGACGGACACAGTGGCAGCGCCCATGGGCTCACCTATGGGATCCATTGGGAAGATGTCGCAGGACTGGGTGGGGTTTGGTCCTGTTGCACACAGGACCCTACGAACAGCAGCAAACATGATTAAAGTTGATATTGTCTATTTTTTCCTACTTAAAAAAATGTGGTCCAACGAAAGATTTAAAACTATATTTGTACCTCACTCTCCCTGATCTCCGCCCTGTTTAATAGATGCTCTGGTGGTACGGTGGTTTAAACACTTACGTCTTCTCTCATAAAGATTTCCAGTCCTGGAAACTCTATGGAATCGTCCTCTTTAAATCATACCCCTTCCTACAATGTCCACCAAACCCCAATGAATGCGTTTCCTCTATTTCCAGGTGAAAAAAAAAACTCTGTTTTGTGGGGTTGCTGGGGTCCCAAAGTTTTTTGACTGGCCAGTCTCATTCCTGGTGAGGGCTTTATCCACTAGACGCAAGGCTTCCTCGGAGGACTCCGCTTTTACTATGAGCCTCAGTGTTCTCTCTGTAAATGGGCCTTGACCAAACCTTTCCTGGAAAGCATGGAGACAGTGAGGATTTGGAGAATATAAGGAAGGTGTTCGCTGAATGTGACTCCTCTCTCTCCTCAAAAATGGCCCTGGGCCCAGTTCTGCGCGTGTGTGTGAGAGTGTAAATTGGTGTGCTGAGGAAGCTCTAGTGGTGTAGTGGATATGTAACACCAGTAGTTTGAAAGACAAGGCATTCTACTCCAATAAAGAGTTACAGTCTTGGAAACCCACAAGGGCAGTCCTACCCCGTCTTATAGGGTCATTGTGTTAGACAGGGTTCTCTAGAGAAACAGAACCAGAGGCTAATAATTTTCTATATATTTATACAGATACATAGAGGTATAAGAAATAAACAGTTAATTAAGTCATAGAGTAGTACAAATGGCTCAGTGCAGTCATTATGATTTGGAATCAACTTGATGGCAGTAAGTTAGGTTTATTGATCTATCAGTGGTGGTTAACTCACTCACACTGTTAATCAAAAGGTCAGTGGTTTGAACCCACCAGCCGCTCGGCAGGACAAAGATGTGGCCGTCTGCTTCCGTAGGAATCCCAGCCTTGTAAACCTCATGGGGCAGTTCGAGCCTGTCCTACAAAGTCACTGTGACTTGGACTCACGGCTCCATCCAGGAAGAGGTGGTCTTTGTTCTCCGCAGTCTCTCACCAGGCCCTGGTTAGCATTCTCAGGGGGCAGCCTCACATGCATGGGTAGACCTCGAGGCAGCCTGGGGACTGAGATAAATGGGGCGGTGAACATACTGCTACATCTTACCCCTTGACTGTTTTTTATCTAGTGGGCGTTTCTCTCGCCTGTTTAACCGTGGTGGTGTCGTGGTTATGTGTTGGGCTCTGATTCGCATGGCAGGCAGTTTAAACTCACCTGCAGCTCCGAGGGAGACAGACTGGGCTTTCTACTGCCGTCAACTGTTACAGTCTTGGAAGTCCACGGAGGGGGGTGGGGGGTAGCACTATGAGTAAGCATTGACTTGATGGCCAGTGTTTGGGGTTTAACTGATGGGAAACTGAGGCCCACAAGGGGGCGGCTCTCGGCCAATCTTCACTCACGAGGGAGTTGCTGTGGGCTCCGGCCTTAGTGAGGAAGCAGAGCCTTCCTAACCGGAGGGGATTCTGCGAGGAGACAGGGGACTTCTGTGGGGTGCATATTACACCGGGAAAGGCACTCCTGTTTAAAGAGGTAGGGGTCCTTGGGCATCCCAGGGTGGTAACCTTGTTGTTCAGCCTCTTTGGCAATTCTGTAAGGACCCACTCCTAAAATCCCCCACCGTCAGAAACAGTTATTATTGTTAGATGCTGTCCATTCGGCTGGGACTCATAGCCAGCCTGTGCACAACAGAGTGAAACACTGCCGCTCCTGCTCCATCGTCACCACTGCCCCTCCGCTTTATCAAGCAGGATGTCCTCTACCAGTGACTGGTCTCTTCTGATAACACAGCCAAAGTATATAAGACAAGTCTCGCCATCCTTGCCTGCAAGGAGGATTCTGGCTGGATTTCTTCCCAAACAGATGTGTTTGTTCTTTGGGCAGTGCATAGTTGTGTTAGTCTGGGTAGACTAGAGAAACAAATCCATGGACACACATATGTGTATAAGAAAGAGTTTTATAAACAAGAGGAATTGAACATTGAGAAAACATCCCAACCCAGTCCAGTCCAAGGCCAAAAGTCTGATATTAGCCCATATGTCCCTTACCAATCTATAAAGTCCTCTTCAGACCCATGAAACACATGCAATGAAGCCAAACGCAGCACGATTACAAGCCAGTGGGTAGAAAGTCTTTGGGTCCAGTGGCGTTGTAAGCATCTCAGTGCTGGCAGGGGTCTCTCTGTGGCTTCTCTGGCTTCCGAGGTCTGGTTGCATCCATGTGGCTTGTCTTCTGTAATGTCTCCTAGGGAGTAGTAGTAGTAGTAGTAGTAGTAGTAGTAGTAGTAGTAGTAGTAGTAGTAGTAGTAGTAGTAGTAGTAGTAGTAGTAGTAGTAGTAGTAGTAGTAGTAGTAGTAGTAGAGAGAGAGAGAGAGATACCAAGGAGGAAGTACCAGATTTCCCAGAATTCTCAGGAGAAGGCCATGCCCACACAGATGTCTCATTGGCTACTTCCAGACTGACAGCCTAGACTCCACCCTCACACTCTTAATCCTTAAATTGACACCAGATTAGGTGACTACCACAATGGTCCTTTCGATATCCATATCCAGCACCGGAATCCAAATGCATCGATTCTTCTTCAGTCTTCCTTATTCAGGGTCCAACTTTCACAGGCCTATGAGGCAATGGAGAAAACTGTGGCCTGGATCAGGAGCACTTTAGTCCTCAGAGTAAAGTCTTCAGAGAGGAGAGGGACCTCCCTGGTGCTCGTACTCCCTAAACAGACACCGTCACCCCTCCCACGTGGGTGAGCATGCATTCCCATCTCCCAGAGGAGGTTGCAGGCTCAGCGAGGCCGCTGCCAGTGGCTTTCCTGCAGCCCCACAGAAGAAACCCAAGTGGCTTTGTCTGTGGGCATCAGGAGGTGACTTAGCTTCAGCGAAGGAAGGAGGAGCACTAGGCTGGGCAATGCACAGAGTGGCAAAGGAGGGACTTGGCTCCGAAGGGTGGCGCTGAACACCTGGGGAACTGCAGCAGCAAAGGCGGTGGCGCCCGGTCTCCTGGAAGCATCACCGGACATTCCCAGCTCCAGCAGCTCCCAAGCCGCATCTCTCGGCTCCCACGTCCACTATCTGCATGCGTCCCCTGGAGCTACACAGCCATGGCCAAGGAGTCGGCATCCCGGCACCTCCCGGCGACACCCAGCCTCATTCATGCCTGCTGCCAACAGGAGCCTACCACCTTGGTCTCCTGACCCTCAGCCCGGGCCTTCTCCCTTATACCACGGCGCCCAAAGGTGGCTTCCAGCCAGTCCAGCTCTAAGGCTGGCCCCTGAGGCCAAAGGTGCTGTCTGCATTTTAATAAAAGGACCCACGGACAAAAAGGCATTCAGTCCTAGAAGACCGAGTCTCTATAACGGTGGAAAGCCGAGCACCCTCACAGATGGGGGCCAGGGGTGAGTAGCTCTGCCTGGAACCGCCCACTGCCCCCCACGAGGGCGCCTCCACCTTGTGAAACTCCCCAGTTTGTCTTGCGCCCCTGTTTCCCCATCCTTCCCAGCTCTCTCTCTCCAAGGATTTGGTAATATGTTGTCTAGACACCACTGCTGCCGTTTCTCCTCCATTAATCCATTTTAATTGGAAAGTTATCATAATGCAAACTCTCTTCAGTATTATTTGAGGCTCTGCATTATTAGAACTTCACCAACTCGCTTTCCCAGAAGATTAAACTTGCTATGGAAGCAACGAGATCAGCTGCTCATATGAAATCAGGCAGCGTGTCCTTAAGCAGGGTGGGGAAAGGGTTTCCTCAGCACGGTGGGGCCCTAAGCTGGGCTCTTACCACGGCACCTCTACTCCCACACTGGGCACTTGGTCTCCAGGCCCAGGACTCTTATGTGGTTGGCAACAGACGTGGGAACAAAGAGTGGCTGGGAAGGGCAGACAGTGCACGCAGGTCTGGCCTCCCACCCAAACCCAGGGCAAGTGGTGGTGGTCAGAATGCAATGGGTGCACAGCACTGAGTAGGTTACAAAGCAAGTTCAATCTGTCCTTGGAGCCTTGAGAAGTTGGCCTAATTACCCTCTTGGTGTGAATCGGAAAGCCGAGGCTCAAGAAGGTCCTGGAGTTTGCTCTGGGTTGCACAGGCAACCAGGGGGAGACTAGAGACCCACAGAGTCTCAAACCAGGACCACCCCCGGAGTCAAGCCTGAGTGAGCCACCTCTTGCACAGGGAAGACTCACATTGGCACGACTCATATTGGTTCAGTGGAAACAGGTTCTAAAGTGACCAGGGTTCCTGTTTGTAGATGACCTCCCACCCCTTGTCTGCCCAGTTAATAGAAACACACCGCAGACACTCTGGATGGGCTACCCACCAGCCTTTATCCCCTGCCCGCTCTTTACTGGAAACCAAGCTTGCTTGAGCAGGAATGTGGGCAGCCCTAGAGGATTGGTCTATCATGCCCACGGGGCTCCACTTTCCTTTGCCCGTGGCTGATCTAGAGGTAAGTGTGTGATGCAGTCATGGCCAGTCACATATAAGCAGGGCTGGGAGTCAATAATTTACAAGTTCACTGCCCTCATGACCATTATGCCAAAAGCTAGTTTATTATTTCGCACAGTTAATAACTAAATAAAAACGACGAAAGAGGCCTACAAAAGCTAGACTGCTGTAAGGAAGTTGTAAAATACTAATGAAAAGACAGCAAATAAAACCTGACAAAAACAAGAAAACTGTTATTTAAAATATCTCTCTAATTGCTTCTCGATTGGCATCTTCTCCTGTGATAGTCTTTGCTTTTATCGGCGCACCATCGGCTGTGTGATGCCTCCTGGGCCATCTTTTCACTGTCGGAGTCGGACCCCAGGCCTTTAGAGGAGGGCCAGCTAGACAGCTGTCACTGTGGCTGATCTCCGAGAAGCAGGTGATTCTCTGAACGTATTCTGTTTATCTCCGAAAAACCTCTTTCTGTCTCTGCTGAACTTACGGTACCTGTTCTGACCATATCTTTAGCTCATTGAACACTTTCTGGAATCATATAATTCCCTCATAATATCTTGTGGGGGGAATTGGGGGCATCACGCCAAGCTGCAATGCATGGCAGCGTGTCACCTCTGGATGCCTAGCCCTTGACCTCTTTATGTTACATTTGCCTGAAGAAAGAAATGTAAGGGAATAAGGACGGATATATCCGATGTGTATTGACTTTTGTGAGATAAATAAATATTGTAAGCATAGTTCTATCTGGTGTTTTATAGCTGTGGACAAATGACCATTACTACCGGGCCTTAGCCCATATGCGGCTGTGCGGCTGGACGCTAGCTCCATGAGAGTAAGGAATGTCAGTTTGTGATTTCCACGCCCACCTCGGAGAGAAGCCGATGACAAGTTCCACTAACAACCAGTTCGCAGACGGAACAAATCGTTATGTTTCAGTTCTGCCCAACTGGTGTGAACTGGCAGGTTCCCACCACGGCATACACAGGAGAGTCTGGCGGGGCCTTCTGGGCAAAACTGGGCTTTCTTGCCTCTCTTTGAGAATGGACACTCTTTGTAGGGATGGAAAAAAATGTGTCTGCTAATTTCTTGACCCCTTTCCATCCCAAAGGTGTATTCTAACCTCCCCTCTCTCGACTATGGGCCAGGTTTCTATGACAGACGAGCAGGTGGGTGGTGTCCGAGAATAACTTGACTGTCACACTGCGGGAAGCCAGCTGCCACATGGTGAGACTCCCAGCAGCCTCTGGGGACAGTCATGTGGCCTCTTCCAAAGAGCGGGCAGCAGTCTGCCAGCTGCCCGAGGGAGCACATTCTCCAGGTCCTGCTAAGCCTTGACGTGCGCCGCCCCCCAGCTCTGACCAGCTCTTGACTGCCGCCTCACGTGAGACCCCCCCAAGCCACCCACCCCCCAGCCAAGCTGCTTCTAAACCCTGACCTACAGAAACCGTGTGAGATAACGAATGCACAGTGCTTCTTTCAAGCCACCGGGACGTTTGTGACACAGCAGAGGATGAATACACTCTCGTGCTGCCATCTTGGAGCTGTGAGGTGAAGAGCGTGGGGGCGCCATTGTGAGACATGGTGGCTTGGCGAAGCTGACAGAGCAGAGAGAGACGAAGACTATGGGTTCTTGATGACGTTCATGAGCTTCCCAGCCAACCTGGGGTTACCTATTTTGGGGACCTCTCCTTTTATGACAAAATCCTTACGGGCACAATGGGTGAAGCGATGGGTTGCTACACAAAGGACAATGGTTCCAGACCACCAGCAGCTCTGGGGGGAGGGGTGTGGCAGTCTGAAACCCTAAAGAGTTACAACTGTGGATCCCTATAGGGTAGTTCTACTATGTTGTTTAGGGTCAGTTTGAGTCTGACGTCACAGTAGAGGGTTTAACATATTCCTTAGAACTGTGACATGAGTGGAATTCCTGGGTGGTATGCACGGTCAAGGCACTCAGCTGCTAATGGGAAAGTTGCATGTTGGAGGCCCCCCACCCCCAGGCACCTCAGAAGAAAGGCCTGGTGATCCACAGATGAAAGCTCAGCCATTGAAAGCTCTGTGGAGCACAGGCCTGCTCTGACACACCTGGGCCACATGGGTCAGCATCGGGCAGTTGATGACAGTGGGTAGTTGGTCTCAGGTGAGATAATCCCACCATGCTATCAAACAGGCTCCAGCTCATGGCGACCCTGCAGGGCAGGGTGGAGCTGCCCGAGAGAGTGTCAGGCCGCCATCTGTTAAGACGCAGACTTCCCTGTCTTGCTCCTGCTGAGTGGCGTCGGGTTTGAGCCCTGACTTTTCCGTCACTAACTGAGCACTGTAGCACTGGACCGTCCTGGCTCCCTGTTGAGTTGCCTTGGACCTTACACACAACAGAAGGAAACACTGCCAGGCCCTGTGCCCTCTTCATCATGGCTCGGTCTGAGCCCACTGTGGCAGCTACAGTGCCAACCCATCTCCTCGAGGGTCTTCCTCTTTTTCACTGACCTTCAACTTTACCACGCATGGCCTGGTCATGAGCAGCCGCCAAGGTTATGAGCTAAAAAGGCCAAGAGCCAACTCCCTGCCGCAGAGCCCGTTCTGGCTCATGGAGACTCTGTCTAGGACTTCTGGGATTTCCTAATGCTTTCTAGGACCAGGCAGCCTCATTGGGGCCCTTGGGGTGGCTGGTGGCTTTGAACCATGAACCCTGCTGTGAGCAGTCCAATGCCCACCTGATAGTATCACTGACACCCATCCTTATGAGAGAGGCAATATAATGTCCCCATTTTCCAGAAAGTGCCAGAAGTTCAGGAAGCGATTCTGCCCCTGAAGTGGCTGAGTGGGCATTTCATCAGGGCACGACTTCCAATCCCAGCCCTCCATTTTTCAGAGCGAATAGTCCATCGAGGGACGGGCCAGAGCAAGGTCCCGGGGCCAGCCTCCCACTGTGCCGGCTCCCGGGCAAGCCTGGTCTGTGCGCGGGGCTGGCCACAAGGCTCATTACTAGATACTGCAAATTGAATGAAATAGCTGCTCAGTTACAAATTAATAACAGATTTGTTTGTCATTAAGGCAGCATTGTTTAATAAAATTAGTTCAGCTGAGCATAATTACCTTCATATAAAATTCCCCCTTAAAAATTACTTTGATAAATCTAAACCAATTAGGCGGGTGTGGAGCCTGGGACTCAAGGGTGGGGAGTGTGTTGGCCCAGAACTCTAGTTGGGTCCCCGTGGGGATGTCTTGGGGTCAGCAGGGGCTTCCTGGCCCCATTGGATCAGTTCCATGGGGACCACTGAGGCCCCGGGAGAATATGTCAGCTCAATGTCTCCAAGATAGAAAACATGAAGAGCTTCCAACCGACTCTTTCACTAAATTCACAATGTGATGCCTCCTCTCTCCCCATCACCCTTCCTGCTTTTCAACTCCTTCCTGACCTGCATGTGATTCTGCGTCATTCCACGGCTCCCAGACCTTCCCTGGCTCCCGGTTGCCCATCTCAGCATCCCAAGCGTCCATCTTCTTATTAAAAGGCCTGGGATCTGAGTGAAAAGATGAACAGGACTAGGGCTCAGACCAGATCTCAGACCTGACCTTGACCTCAGAACCCACTGTGTGGTCTCAGACAAGCCGCTCACCTTTTGCCAGGTTTCAGTTATGCTCTCCTACAAAGTGGGGAAAAGTTCTTTTTACTCGGGTTCTGGTGTGGTTATAAGGAACCCAGTGGTGAGCCGTGATCCGCAAGGTCCACAGTTGGAAACTAACGGAGCTCAGCGGGAGGAAGAGGGGCTTTCTACTCCCGCAAACAGTTACAGGCTTGGAAACACACGAGTCAGTTCTACCCTGTCCTACAGCGTCGCTCTGCGCCAGCATCGATTGGATGGCAGTGAGCTTGTTTCTGTTTGGGCCTTGTGAGGTTACGACGCTGTGTTTGAGGAAAAGCTGACCCTTCGCAGCCTCCCTTTCGTCCTCTTCCCTCTCCTCCGCCTCCTCGGCCGCTGCCTGCGCTCCACTGGCTGCTGCTCACTTCACCAGATGCTTGTGCAGGCGGGGCTGCTCCTTCTGGGACACCCCTCCTGCTCTGGGTCACCACAAGTCTCATAAGTAATGTGCCCACTCAACTCACTCCCACACACACGTAATGTGGGTATCTGTGCACAGGAAATGAACCCCAGGGCGCTATAACGTGTGCATTATTTGCATAAAGACATACAGCTGACTTGGCGTTTAAGGCCCAGCTCAAGAGTCTCTTCCTCAGTAAGCTATCTGCTCTCAAACGCAAGAATAACTCCATTGCCATTGGGTTGATTCTTCTTCCTGGTGACCCTACAAGGCAGGCTAGAACTGCCCTGTGGGTTTGTGAGATCATAACTCTTTACAGGAGTCGAAAGCTATGTCTTTCTCCCTTGGAAGGATGTGGCTTCGAACCGCTGACCTTGTAGTTCACAGCTAATGCCTAACCCACTAGGCCACTATGCCACCTAGTCTCCTGGCCCCGAATCCTCTTTGTCAATGTCCAGAGGTGACTCTGAGGATGCATCTTCAGTCAGGGGTGGGGCTAGGCATAAGTAAGGTCCAAGGCACTTTTCATGGTGACCTTGACCTTACAGAACCTTCTTTGTGCTTTCTACCAGCTGTCTGTCCTTCTGTGGTGGCTTGCCTGTTGCTGTGACACTGGAAACAGTGCCACCGGTATTCCCAGTACCAGCAGGTGGGTGATCATGGTGGGAGGGCCCAGTGGAGCCTCTAGACTAACGCCAAATAGGAAGCAAAGCCTGGTGATCTGTTTGTGAAAATCTGCCAACAAACACCTTATGGACCACACCAGAGCACGGTCCAAACCCCTTACTGGGGGCATGTATGTCATCAGGAGGGATCGTCTCTGCAGGGGGATTTCCTGTTGAGGAAGCTGAGAGCCCTTTGGCCCTCGGATTCCCTGGGTGTGGTGGGCCACACAAGATGCCTTCCCACCTGTGGGGAAAGATGAAGGGCCTGCGGATGATGCATAAGGTGGCGATGGGGTCAGAGTCACCTGTCACCTGAAATGCAGCTATTTGACCCGGAACCCGTGCAGCCAGTTTATGCCCTCCAGGTCAGAGGAAGAAGGAGATTTATTTGGAAGGTAGATGAGCAAGGAGACCACAGCAGTGCAAACCCCACTGGCTGGTCCTTGTGGCTGCCTGTTTGAAACCAGAGCACACGGAGAAGAGTTTCCTCTGGCTTTGAAACTACACTCTGGGGAGTCACATACAGATGTTTGACATGACCTTGGGTTTCAGGGTAACCACGGGACACTGTTGACCATAAACGCAAACCGAGCCAGGAGGTTCTTTAAATCCCAGGCCACTATCTGGGTATCTTTGTTGCCTGGTAGACAGCAGGGCCTAGCGTTTAACTGCTCACAGTCAGGTGAACAAGAGCAGACTCTCAGCATTAGCTGCCCTTTTTAGGTGACCTTCACCTCCAACCTGTCTGCTTTGAAACAATGTATCGAGTTAGAAAATTCCCACGGAACCTGCAGTTGGTAAGGGCCTTTTCTGACCCCACACATAACGTGGGTTACACACTGGGGAGTGGTACCGCTTGGCTCTCTCCTCTGATTCCATATTTGGGGTCCAGTTCCATGTTATTGCTTCTTTCAATGATTTCCCGAGAAAGTTGCTGCTAGAATCCTGCACTGACTGGGACTTCAGTGCTCAGGGAGCCCAAAGTCCTTGTTTACAGATGGGGAAACAGAGGCTCCTCGTTGGCCTCTCGGCCTCCTGTCTCCTCACTTCCAAGCCAGAATTTACCTGTGGGTTTTGCCTGAGACTACATTCTCTTTTCACCAGGTATCAGAATCTTAGCATCAAGGAGGTCGCTATGGGGAGTTATTTGAGTGGATGCTTTGATTGGATGCTGCAACCATTGCTGGATGATCTTCAGTAGGATTTACTTTCAATTTTACATCAGTGATAATGGTTCTATAACTTGCCCTGGCTGGGCGGTCAGCTTTCTTTAGAATGGGTACTGTATGGCCTTGGCACAAGAAACTCCATTTTGAATCAGGCGCTTCCATGTTAGTTCTTGAAACTTACCCCTCATCGACTTCCCCCGCCCTTCGGTACACCACAAATGTCCAAAAGTGCGTGTTCTTACTAACAGGATGCTTGCTCAGCTAGTTTGCCCAACTCCCACCCAATTCCCAGAAAATCTAACGATTGCTTCCCTTTTTTAAATAATCCCTTGTGTAGGCACATTCTCCCTCCTCCCCCTGTGCCTGCCAGCCAGGGGGGTATAAGAACACCACTCAAGCTTCCCACTGCGCACCTTCTCCCAAAACCAACTTCTCCCATCGTTTGTTTTCTATATGACCAAACCTCTAACCCCGCTTGTGCACAAAAATGGGTAAAAAAACCCAACCACAGGGTGCCCCTAAAAGTCCTGCAATATTCACCATGCTCGCCCCTACCCTATAACCAAATCCCACCTGTTCTTTTGGTCAGGAACATAATTCCCCTTAACCATCCCTGACCCGTACAACAACAGGTAGACCAAACCAGTCAAGGGAGGCTGGTATTTTAACTCCCACAGCACATATCCTAATGCTAAACTATTCATATAAAGGTCGTTAGCCCAGGTCCAATCCACCATCCACCATAATATTCAGATCCAAAAACATCAACTCACTAACCATATTTCTAAACCTTCTGGGTCTCTCTTCTCCTGGATCGCCCTGCTACAGCAGGGACTGGTCATCACCAACCTTGCTAGGTTAGGCAACCTTTCCACCTGCCTCATGTGTGCAGCCCTGGAATGCCCTCCTCTAGCAGCAGTCCCAGTTCCCAGCTGGTCATCTGCACTTAAGGTCTCCACCATGCAACCCATAATTATCCCCAATGTCCCTCTGTACTTCACACCAGGGTACGCACAGGTGCCGTTTTGCTACTCCAATGCATCCACTCAACTGTGCAACACCACAATGCCACCCTCCCAGCCAATAACAGCACCAGCAGGATTTTTCTTCTGGTGCAATTATACACTCACCAAACATCTTAACATCAGTAGCAGGTCTGCCTTCTTGTGCCTACCTGTCACTCTAGTTCCTCAGCTCACTGTCTACACCCCAGCTAAATTCCAGACCAAATACACCCAGACACATAGTCACCGCAGTAAAAGAGCAGTTTTTCTCCCGGTTGTTGTAGGCCTTTCCCTAAGCTTCGTCAGCAGTCGCGGTGGGACTGAATGGTGGCGCCCTGGGACACTCCATCACCACAACCAATCAGCTAGCCAAACACTTCCAATTGACACTCGGATACCTCCGCAGAATCCTTAGCCTCCTTGCAAAAACAAATAACCTCTATTGCTCAAGTTACCTTACAGAACCGTCGCGCTCTAGACCTCATCACAGCGAAAAAGGGAGGAGCCTGCCTCTTCCTCCAGGAGGAATGTGGTTATTACATCAATGAGTCGGGAGTTGTGGAAACCAATATCCAGACCCTTAATAAGCTAAGCCCTCCTCCAAAGCCGGCTCTGCAACATCACCCAAGCTGCAGTTCACCAAATGATGTTACAGCCGTATGAACCCCAATATGAATCTCTCTGGGATCCTCGATATGAATTCCCCTGTCGCGTGCCGGTCCCGGAATCCCAGTACTCTGCCTTACAACCACCCCCCTCTCCCTTAATCATCGTTCATGGCCCGCAGGAAGCAGTTACCGAAAAGATGATGTCGTTCATTTTCCTTATAAGGTGGAGTCTAGGATGTATGGCCTTGGCACAAGAAACTCCATTTTGAATCAGGCGCTTCCATGTTAGTTCTTGAAACTTACCCCTCACCGACTTCCCCTGCCCTTCGGTACACCACAAATGTCCAAAAGTGCATGTTCTTACTAACAGGATGCTTGCTCAGCTAGTTTGCCCAACTCCCACCCAATTCCCAGAAAATTTAACGACTGCTTCCCTTTTTTATAATCCCTTGTGTAGGCACATTCTTCCCCACCCCCCCGTGCCTGCCAGCCAGGGGGGTATAAGAACACCACTCAAACTTCCCTCTGTGCGGCTTCAATAACTCAGTGCCCTGAGTTGCTGATCCCGCCCGCAAGCTTCTCAATAAAGCCTGCTCCTGAAACTTTGTTAATTGGATCTCTGGTTCTGTTTTGCGCCCAAATGAACCTTACAGGTACAAAGACAGGTGTCCTCCAGTCACTCGGCCTGGGAGCCGTTTTCCAAATTGCTTGGATAGATGAGGAAGTGCGTCCGGCGCTTCAGCACACTTTTGTCTTGCTTGGATCCACCAGCAATGTTCTTGGAAGCGACATTCAAGAGAGCAAGCCATGCATTGCATTGTGTAAGTCTGCTGCACAAGATCTCTTTGAAGTGTTGGAAAGCAAGGGGTATTCTTTGAGAATGGAGGTGTTCCTGATGCAAGCCATGGTATTTTCAGGCGCCTCATCTGCGTGTGAAAGTTGGACACGGAATTCGGAAGGACAAAAAGAGTGGATGCATTGAACGCTGGTGCTGGTGAAGGTATTGAAAGTGCCACAGACCAAACAGAAAGAGCCAACCCGTCTGCTTGGGAGGAAGTATAGCCACAAAGTTCCTTAAAGCAAGGGGGTGAGACTTGGTCTCACGGACTTTGGACACGAGTCAGGAGAGACCCGTCCCTGGAAGGACATCATGTGGGTAAAGCAGAGGGCCAGTGTGCACGACGGGCTGAGCCACTGGCTGCGATCAGGGGCTCTGACCAAGGAACGATTGTGAGGCTGGTGCAGGCAGGCAGGCAGTGCTTCATTCTGGAATGTACCCGAATATGGTAGCTATGAGTCAGGGCGGGCACAGCGGCACCTCACAGAACTGGTTGGCTGCACAAACCTTACCTGGACCGACAGTAGACCTGACAAGAGGTCAGTGGAAGGAAATTGTTGAGTAAGAAAAAGCCTCCCCCGAACCACCAAACAACAACAACAACAAACCCAACCTCTGTCCTTGAGTTGATTCTGACTCAGTGACCCTTCATAGGATTTCTCAGACTCTAAATCTCTATGGGAGCAGAAGGCCTCTTCTTTCTCCAGAGGAGCCCCTGGTGGGTTTGAACAGCTAACCTGGCAGTTAGCAGTTTGATGCCAGGCCCACAATGGCACTGGGGACACAGTGCTACAGAACTCCAGGAGGCACCCGATATCACCCCGGAGGATTGCATAGTGCACAGCCTGCAGAGCTGAACCCTGGGTCCCGGCACTGAGAATCACGGGCACCTAGGCTGGCAATGGGTTGGTTATGTGTGGGGCTGCTAACCAGAAGGTCAGCAGTTCAAAACTCTCAGCCATTATGCTGGAGAAATATGAGGCTTTCAGGTCTGGTAAAGTGACAGTCCCCGAAACCCACAGGAGCGGGTCTACTCTGTCCTGTAGGGTGGCTATGGGTCGCATCCACGTGGCGGCAGTGAGCTTGGCGTTTGTTTGTAGGCAGGCATGTAGGGAAAGGACCAGTTTAAACTGCAGGGAGCCAGATGAGACTCGGGAGGACAGGCGGGCTGGGACTCGGGTGGGAATGAGGGCACCGCTCCTCACAGAAAGGCTCATACTTGGCGTACAGTGGGAGTACAGCATGCGTCCACGGTGGGTAGCTCAAAGAGCTCAGTGGGCACAGAGGATAAACTACTTAGTGCATAATCCCTGGAGCGAGGCCCAGGCACTCTGGCAGGGGTCAGACCCCACCCACAGGTACATATGGCAGCCAACTAAAAGGGGTGTGTGTATAAAAATAAAGAGGGTGGTGGGGGAATAGGGCATGAATCCACCCACGGGGAGGGTATTGTTTATGTCTCCACTGGCTAGGGAGAGAGGGAGCACACCTCATCCCAGAGCACCGAGGCTTGAGGGCAACATTACAGAGAATGGCAGGGCCAGAGCCAAGCCAAACTGTGTTGACCCCTCCCCAGAAGAATGCACTACAGAGGACAACACTGAAGATATAACACAGGGCGAGTGGCGGGTCGGTCCACCCCATAAGGAAGCAAACTAAGAGGGAGAGAGAGAGAGAGTGTGTGGACCTTATCCTGGCCCACCATGCCCCAAGGATGACATTCCTGCTCAGAGCAGCCAATGCACAGAGAGCACTGTAGGGCTGGGCCCACCCCAAGACACAACGTCCCCTCACTGACCCACAGTTCTACAGGGGACAGCACTGGAGACACAGTATGGGAATTGTGTCCAGTCTGAATCCCCCACCCTGGGATGAAACACAAAGTGAATGCAACAGAGCAGCAAGGGGAACAGAGTAACCAAGTCCCTGAGGAATCCTGAAAATAGACTTCTGACTCGGGAGCAGTGCAGGGCTTGGGCTTGGCACCTCATCAGACCCGATTGGAAGCATTCATAAAGTTCAGCAGACAGACCTGGAACAATTTATAGGTTCCCCCCACCCATTCCTTTTATTTTTAAATTTCTACCAAATTTTACTAGACTTCAGTAACATAACCAAAGATGTATACACGATGTTTTTCCTTTTCTCTATGTCTATCTAGATAAGATAGGCAGGATAAACAATCCCGAGGAGAAAACAATGGGACCTATGGTTCCAGAGGGACAGGGGAGAGGAGGAGGTAGGGGAAAGAGAGTGGGGAGCCAACAAACTCAGGGACAAGGGAACAATGGGGGGATCTAAAATTGATGAAGAGGAGGGCGTAGAGTGCCTGGTGGGGTTTGATCAAGTGCAATGTAGCTAAGAGAAATTACTGAGAGCTGAATGAAGGCCTAACACGATAGTGGGACAGAAGGAAAGTAAAAGGAAATAGAGGAAAGAAGAGGAAGGGAAATCTATCTGTAGAGGTATAAATATAGTCATGTAAATATGTTAATTTATAATATAGGGATATAGGCCCATGTACATATATTTATATGATAAGTATTAAGGTAGCATATGGACTTTGGGTCTCTACTCAAGGCCTCCCTAAATACAAGAACACTTTGTTCTAATAACCTGGCACTCTGTGATATTCACCTTCCTGATAGGATCACTGAAGACAAACATATGCATAAGCAAATGTGGTGAAGAAAGCTGATGGTGCCCGGCTATCAACAGATATAGCATCTGGGGTCTTAAAGGCTTGAAGGTAAACAAGCAGCCATCTAGCAGGGAAGCAACTAAGTTCACATGGAAGAAGCACACCAAGGCTGTGTTGTTGACAGGGTCAGGTATTAGGTATCAAAACATTTATGTAGATGAGAACGAGGGGGTCAGAGTGGAGAACCAAAGCCCATCTATAGACAATTGGACATTCCCTCACAGAAGGGTGACAAGAAACGGATGATTCAGCCAAGGTGCCGTATAGCACTGACGAAACACACAACCTTCCTCTAGTTTATGAATGCTTCCTCTCCCCAACTATCATGACCCAAATTCTACCTTACAGATCTGGCTAGACCAGAAGATGTACACTGGTACAGATAAGAGCTCTCAACACAGAGAATCCAGGACACACAAACCCCTTAGGAATAATAATGGAAATAGTGATACCATGAGGGGGAAGGATGATGGGAAAGAGAGAGAAATGGGGAACCGATTACAAGGTTCGATATAGAACCCAGCCTGGGGGGAGCAAATAATAGAAATGTGAGTGAAGGGAGAGAACAGACAGGGTAAGATACGGAAGAACAATACTAATATGTAATTGATCAAGGATTCAGGAGGGTGGGAGGGTAGGAGGGTGGGGGAGGGACGGGGGGAAAAAGAGGAGCTGATACCAAGGGCTCAAGTACAAATGATGATGTTTTAGAAACAATGATGGCCTATATGTACAAGTGTGCTTGATACAATTGATGTATGGATTGTTATAAGATCTGTAAGAACCCCAATAAAGTGATAAATAAAATGATAAATGAATAAAATAAATGAAGTAGGCACAAACAAACGAACATCTGGGGCCTGCGGCGGGGCACCAACTCACCCTGTCCCTGGGCTCACTGGTCTCAGTTGTCCAGTCCTGGAAGCAGTGTATTCTTTCACTGGGTAATAAGGAAACAGACACGAAAACATTTCCAAAATGGTAGTTTTGATGAAAAAAATCCAGGGACGCCAACGTAAATGCCTGGTGAGGGCACAGGGTTTCTGGTCCCTCAGGCTGCTAGTCGGGCAGTGCCAATGAGGGGGTTGGGGTTGGAATCCACCGAGAGGCGCCTCAGAAGAAAGGCCTGGCGATCCACTTCTGAAAAACCCTCCGGTGAAAACCCCAGGGCCACAGTCCTCCTCCGACATGCATGGGGTCCCCGGGGTGGAGGGGTGCGAGGCAAGGAGACTTTTCCTCTGCCCTGCGCATGAATTCCTGGGAGGAACAGACTCTCTCCATCTGGGTGGGCTTCCAGTAGCCACAAGGGAGCCAGGGCTTTGATGACAGTGCTCTGGGGTGGGTTTGGAGGGTACTGGAGTAACACTGGCCCCTCCTCCGCTCAGTTTCCCTCGGGGACCCTGCTTTCCCAGACTCCTGGGTGGGCCCTCAGAAAGGCCAGCAAGCTGCGGGAGAGGCAGGCACCGCAGGCAGCCGCTAGCACACAGCAGGGAAAAGTTCTGAAAACCTGTTTCTCAGCGCCTTCCTCCTCGGCCCCCAGACTTCTGTAACGCCCCTTCTAAAGGGGACCTCAGAGGTCTAATGAGTGGAGAGCGTTTATGGAAGCCCAGGCAAACCAATTAGGTTTGCTTAAAAATATTGTATTCATTAGCATGAAAATAAAGCTGAACTTTTTAGAGATAATTGCGTCTTTTAAAATGTGGTAGTCTTTGTCTGGGCTTGTCTCATGAATATGCATGCTGCATAATCCTTCTGGAACCTCGCTACATTCAGGAGCACCACACAGATGCATCCAGGGTGTGAATATTCTGAGAAGAGTGGTGTTGGGGAGGGGGGCGGCTCTCAACCAGGCTACAGAGACATCCCCCTGGCCGCCTCCCCTTTCCCACCCTACCCCAGAGGCTGCTCCATCTACCTCCACCCCACATGGCAGCCAGCTTTGCTCCAGGAACTGAAGCCAACCTCTGCCACCCCAGACCAGAGCTCCTGCTCAATTAACCCCTTTGTGCTGGGGACAGCCTCTCCCATCAGGAATAGCATGGAGGAGCCTCGGGCAAGTTCAGGTCCTCAGGCTGTGTCCTATGAGCAGAGCAGAGCAGAGCGGAGCATCTCAGGTTGTGCTCAATTTACAGCTGGGGAAATGAAGGCCCTGTGGTTAAATGAATTGCCAAGGTCATCCTGCAGGGATGAGCCCAAGATTAGGCCCAATCTGCCATTCAGCGTGATGCTTGCTATCTGAGATCGAGTGCGGGGCCCTGGCCTGGGTTGGGCTGACATTGGCTGTGAAGAGATGTGTTTCAGTTGGATAGTTTGGTTGTTGTTGTTGGTGGTGGTGGTGGGCGGGGCAGGGGTAGAATTTCAACTTTCATAAGAGACACCTGGGTACCATTCAGGGCGAATGAACCTCAAGGGAAGCCACCTGTCACTGGAAGCTTCTGAGCTGCTTTGATTTGACCTGATTCAAACCGACCAGGAAGAAAGGCCAGGCAGCCGTGTTCTGAACACCAGCTAATGCAAACACAGTAGATCACAATGGCCGAATCAGCAGCTGCTTATGAAGGTGGCGTAGGGCCAGAGAAGGCTTTGTTCCATTGTTCCTGGTGGGGGAGGGGGCTGAGGCGGGGCGGGGTCATCATCACTTGGAGCCCTCTTGATGTCAGCTGACAACCGCCTGGTTGGCTGAGGGGAAGGCTGGCTGCTCCAGCCCCACATGAGTCCATGTTCCATCAGTGGCCCTTCAGGCGACTTGGGTAAATGTGTCAGCCGAGACCATGCAGTCAGCCATCCTCTTCCCAATTGAGAGCTTCCCCTGATGGCCTGTGTTGAAATTCTGAGCTACCATGGGTCCCCGTCCCTTTGGGGGTGCCTGCAGCCCCACCCCTGTCTCTTTCACATCCTCTCAAGTGAAACAGCTTTATACGATTAATTTTCCACTTCTCAGTGGGACTCCAGGATTGGCCCCCAGGGAAAACTGTGAGCTCAGAAGTTTTCTTTCAGCAAATATTTTAAGTCCCTACTCGGCCCCAGGCGCCAAGCTAAGCTTTGTGGGGCTATGGGGCTATAAGATACGCTTCTGCTGCTCCAGCTTACCATGGATGGGGGTGAGGGGGGGGCCTTCTTCACAGGCTGATTGAGACACACACAGGACTGTGGGGGCTGGAGAACACATCCGCTGGGGAAGGGGGGATAGTGATGGTAGTGAGGTGGGCTGGATTGTAGAGGTAGGGGGCTTGAAAGCAGCTTGTGCAGAGTTTGGGGTGTGTTGGGCAGTGTCTGAGCCCAGAATGATCCCCTCCCCCCTTTCCCATATTCCTCCTGTGTTAGGATGGGTTCTGTAGAGAAGCAAGAACACTGAGGTTTGCATGTGCATGTGTATGTGTGTAGAAGTGGATTTAGATAAAGTGGGCAAGTTCAGTCCGGTTCAAGTTTGAGGGTCAGGTGTAAGCTGGAGGCTTCTCCTGGCTTCTGGAGTTGCAGGGCTGATGAACAGGAAGCAGGAAGACCACAGGCTGGTGGATGCAAAGCTAAATGAATCCGAGGTTGGCTGCATGAATCTAAGGTCTGCAGACCACCGATGGCTCCCTGCGTCAATGGGTGATACAATAGAAGGTTGAACAACCAAATGCAGGGTCCAGATCTAGCAGAAGTGAGCAAGTTTCCACATATTATTGGTCTATACTGAGTCAAATATACAAACATAAAGAGGGGGTACCCCCCAAAAAACGGGATTTCTCTTCAAAGTTTTGCATTTAATTTTTTTTAGTAAAACAATCTTATCACCTTCAAAGTACTCTCCATTACTCTTAATACTATTTGTCAAATCTCCAATTCCATTTTTTAATCGTTTTATTAGGGGCTCATACAACTCTTATCACAATCCATACATCCATCAATTGTGTCAAGCACATTTCCAATTCCATTCTTTGGAGCATTTTAAAAACACATCTGTGTGGGTGCTGAGAGCATCTTCCTTGTTTTTTCTTCGCCTCTTCTATGTTGTCAAGTCACTGTCCTTTCATGTCTCTGCATTCATGGAAATAAAAAGAAGTTGCATGGAGCTAGGTCATGTGAGTAAGGTGTGTGGGGCAAGAGAAACATGCTGTTTTTTGCCCCAACTGGCAAACTGAGATGGCTGTGTGAGCAGGTGCATTGTCATGGTAACAAAACTAGTCCCCGTCTGCCACAAATCAGGCCTTATTTTATGACACACTGTTACACAATCTTTTCAGAACCTCTAAATAGAAAGCTTGATTAACGGTCTGATTTGGTGGAATGAACTCCAAGTCAACATGTTTGTCCATTTGGGAAGTTGATGGATGTCCAGAATGAGGTTTGTCATCAATAGACATTTCACCTCTTTTGAAATGAGAAAACCACTTGTACACTTGATCCCCACCCCCCGCCGCCCCCATAACGCTATCCTTGTAAGCTGTGTTCAACATCACAACAGTTTCTGTGGCACTTTTCCAGAGCAGGAAACAAAATTTCACAGCCCACTCTGTTCTCTAAAATTGGTCATCACAAAAAAATGAGGTGTGAGAGAAACTGCTTTCACAAAAAAATTTACAGTGACCAGAAAGAACCTTTGTAGGGGACACCACTGGGTGCACTAACTCAGAGCAAGTTGCTCCAAGCTCACCTAGCAGGAAAAATGTGTACTACGAAAGCTTCGCTCTGCCCAGTGAAATTCCGGATTTGGGGGGGTACCCCATAATATATACATGCTCAACAAAGCCTCCCTCAACTGTATCAAGGCTGCGGTCAGTTTTAAGAGGTGGTGTTCTAGCCTAGTCTTCCAACAACTGCTTGCCTGCTTCACAGAAGATCCCATCATGGATTTGACCATACCATGCTGTGTCATATCATAGGAGAAGCCTGGCCCACCCAAGGTGACATAAAACCTAATTATCACACCTCCTGAAACTCTTCTCTCCATCTCTGAGGTACCCCTTGTGTTTGTCTGGGTACTTTAGAGAAACAAATCCACAGCAACTCATGCATAAGAGAGAGTTTTATATAAAGGTTAAGTGCACATCAAGAAAACATCCCAACCCAGTGCTGCCCAAGCCTACAAATCCAACATTAACCCATATGTTCAACACCAATCCACAAAGTCCTCCTCCATCTCACAAAACACACACTATGATGCCGACTGCAGGAGGAAAGTTGAATCAGTGAACGTGTAAGCATCTCAGCGCTGGCAGGGGTCTCCACACGGGTGCTCCAGCACCCAGGGCTGCATCGGGGTAGGTCCATGCGGCTTCTCCTCGGGGATGTCTTGCGGGAAGTGAGCCTTGCCAGCTGAAGCAGGGAAATAGCTAAGGCAGCTGCACCCTGGTCTGACCATCACAAAGCAAGAGACCTGAGAACTAGAAAGGTGAGGCTCACCAAGTCGTTTATCTCTCTGCCCTTCAATTAACCCCACATGTGTTTATTGGCCAGGTTGGCAAAATAAACTTTAACTGCCTCACCCCAGGTTGACCTACCTAGCATTACCACACCCACTCACAACCTCTTTCAAGACCCTGCAAGCTCCACAACTGATCACATCTCCAAATTCACTTGTATACACAGGGATATATCTTGCCTCTTGAATCCAATCCATCAACTCATGAGAGCCAGGACCCACTGTTTTAACAGATAAAGTATTAGACCCCATGTAGCACCTAGTAGTTCTCAAATTTATCTTGCCTCTTCTTATGACCTGTTCTTCAGAAACATTAGTAGAAGCAGATTCTGAGTTTTCACTTAAAAGCGTCATTAGAATGCGAGTCGAAATCACACTGACTTTATATGTCACTTGGTCACCTACTGTCTTCACATGGTTTTACCTTCCTCGGATTTCTTCTACGTGTATCGAGGAAGCCGTTTCTACGTGGAGGAATTGTCTCCTCAGTCTGCCCTGTGCGTGAGGAATTGGGCTGGAATTAGGGATCGAGCACACTGAAGCCATGCCACCCTGGTGCTCACGGTCCTGGGAGGTGACACAGCAAGACCAGTGATGATGGTTCTAAGGAGAAGCCTGAGCATGGTGGTCACCCTCGGGCTGTCTGAAGAGGAGTTGGGCAGGATGCCCAGCAGGGAAATGGCACATCGGGCGAATGGCAGCCTGTGACCACAGGTGGCAGGCCGAGGAGCAGAGGGCAAGGTGGGAGGCCGTTCATGCTAAATGTGGTGGAACCGAGTTTGGACTTAACCCCAAGAACAGCGAGCTGCCCAAGGGTTTTAACCGAGACTGATCCCTAGTCTTAGTGTGTCTGTGTATTTGTGCATAGCACAGCAGTACCTCGACGTGAGCATATTAACGAGCCCACCAGGGGCCGAACTCAAACCCACTGCCATCAGGTCAACTCTGACCCATCAAGTCACAGTGACCCAAACAGAACAGGGTTGAACTGCCCCTGTGCGTTTCTGAGACAGAACCTCTTTACTGGAGTAGAAAGCCCATTCTATTCCTGCGGAGCGGCTGGAGGCTTCAAAGTGCTGACCTTTGAACATTCAGGAATTCATCAAGGACCAACTTTAGTCACCTAGTTAAGCACTTTGGGGGCATAAACCAACCCAAAGGATAGCCAGTAGCCGCAGAGGAACAGTGCCCTGGGACACCCTTGCCAGGTATGCACCCCATGCTCAGATACTGGCCCTGTCGGGGTGGCTTCCACACTGCTGCGACGCTGAAGAGCTTCCAGCAGAGCAGCCAGACTTCTGGCAGCTGCTTGGTGAGCTGCTTAGGTTCATCCCGTTGTGCTTGGGCTGCCACGACTCAGGCCGATGTGAGGGCGGCTGACTGTAAGACCAGGAGCCCTGGTGACGCACTCGGTTAAGTGATGGACTGCTTACTTCCGGCTCAGCTGTTTGCATGTACCAGCCACTCTGAGGGAGACTGGTGAAGCTGTCTGTTCCCCTAACGATTTACAGCCTTGAACTCCTCCCCCCATACCCTCCCCCCCCACCCCCCCCACCCCCCCCCAGCCCAGGGCAGTTCCACCCTGTCCTACAGGGTCGCTATGAGTCTGAATCCCCAGGAGGACAGCAAATTTAACAACTAATGTTGATGGAGCGCCTACTATGCACCAAGCACGCTCATAGAGCAGTCTTCATATTCTCCGTGTCTGGCTAGGTATATTGCTGGACAGACTATGAAGTCAGCTTATCCTAACTTCATTTTGCAGGGCACTGAAAAGTGCTGGTAAGGCCATGTCGATTCCAGGAGACCTGGTGTGACAGAGCGGCACCATCCCATCGGGCTTTCCCGGCTGTCCACGTCACCAAGGCGGGTGGCCAGTCCTTGCTCCGCAGGAGCTCCACCGATCAGCCTCTCGGGCAGCAGGGGAACGCTCCTTCATTCCTCAGACACGTGTGACCCCCATGTCACAGACGAGGAAAACAAGGTCTGGAGGGCTAGGCGAGTTACCCAAAGCCCAGGAGCTGGGCCTGGACTGCAGATCTCGTGCCTGGGATCCTTGGGATCCGGGGGTCTGGGGCTCCCTGCGGCTCTCCAGCTGCTCCTGGTAGGAACGGCCGGTTCTCAGCCTGGGAGTGGAGGGAAGGCACGCTCCTGGCCAAGTTTCATTTCATTTTCCATCAGTAGGTGTCAACTGTGAACGAGTCAGAAATGCTAAAATAACAGCTTAACAACATGGGCACAGAAATGGAAATGTAATTTTAGCGTGCCGCACCGGGCCCCTCCAGAAGCTAGGCGCAGCTCGTGGTTTGCCTGTTAGAGATCCAACGTGGAAAGCTACGCGCAGTGCAATTTAGCAACCTGGGCTGTTAGGGAGGCTGGAGAGAGGCTGGGGGGAAGGCCGGGAGAGAAGAAATTCCGCAGGCGGAAAATGGAAAACCAAAGGAAATGGAGGAAAACTCTCAGCACGTTCCTGTCTCTGGTCACAGTTCTTCCAGCGGCTGGGGTATGGCTTGTAGTTCGAGAAGGGCCAGGACGCAGCTCCTGGTGTGTGGAAGGAAGGCTGAGTTTAGCCAGCTTGGCTTTTGGCAAATTACCAAGGACTCAGGCAGCCCTGCTGGGTGGCAAACATGATGCTATGCTCAGTAGGGCATCAGAATGGGCCAAGTTCTGACATTGACCTCCCAGGGAATGTAGAGGCAGCCCGTGGGGGACCCATGGATGCAGGACTAGGGACAGAGACATGCCTCTCACACTCCTGCTGAGGGGCAGAGGGGCCCCCAGGAAGGGGAGGTACAGAGGGCAGGACGTGGGGGGGGGGTCTCACTTCGGAGGGGGGCGATCTGAGTCAGAGGTCAGCTCTGGCTGAGGTCTAGAGTGGGATTTGAGACAAACCATCTGATCTTTCTGAGTCTCAGTTTCCTCCCAGGTCACGGAGGACGGTTTCCAAGGCCCCTCGGCTCTCACACCTACAACCAGTGTTAGAATTAGCACAACAGCTCTTTCAATTGTCAGCGACAGAATTCTAGCACCAATCAGTTAATTTGAAAAAAGGAAGAGGGGGTGGGGCGTGGCAGTGGGCAGGATTTATTGACTTAGATGTGAAGCCTAACCGTGGATGGGTTCAGGCATGGCTGGATCCAGGCACTCACAGGATTTGTTGGACTTTGTCTTCCTCTTGCTGCATCCTCTTGTTGACTGTCTCCTCCCCAGCATGGCTTAATTCCCACTCTGGTAAGATGCCAGGGAGATCTGCCTCCCATTCCTGGGGGTGTGGGTGTGGGTGTGGACGGAGTAGATGGATGTTGTAAGGACTGTGGTCTTCTCTTGAGCTCTCAGAGCTCTTTCCTACCCAAGTCACAGGGATTGACAGCAGGCAGAAGTGACATGTATATAAGATGTGGCTAGAACAAGTGGAGGAGGGAGGAGCATTCCAGGGAGAACATCAAGGTCAAAGATGTACAACCTGGAAAAAGGAGGTGTGTGGGCGGTGGGCGGGGCATTCGTGGGGCCTGGGTGGAGTACAAAGGAGGGCAGACAGCATATGTCTAAATAGGAACAAGGTATAACTCGTGCTCACAGGCTGTCCAGTAAGATAGGTTTAATCAGCTTATCTGGGCACATATATCTTTATAATGACCTGAATGGTAGCTTCTTATTTAGAATTCTTGGAAAGTACATGGGAAGGAAGTGGAGTGGGGAAAGCTTATGATTCCACCTCCTTCCCTTTCCATCCCCAGCATGTTGACCCCATGAGCCTCAGGAAGACTGGCTGGGGCAGAGGCTCCCATGCATCCTGGAAGGGGTGGGCCAACTGAGCAGTGCCCTCATCCTGGAGTCTGGGCTGGAGGCAGGGTGCGTGGGTTTTAGAAGGGAGGTTGCCCTTGACCTCATAGACTTCCTGCTTCAGGGAGAGGGGTGTGGCCAGAGATGGGCCATGGGGCCATGTAAAGGAGGCTGTCCAGAGCAGGGGAACGTTGGCCCACTTGTCCGGAAGCTGATGGTATGGGTCTGGGAATGGATGAGGCCAAGGCAGGGGTCCCAGTGAAGTGTTTAATTTAAAATTTTAAAAATGTTTGGGTTTGAATGATGTGGTTAGTTACATAATCTGTTGTCAATTTGAGATGAGTGCAGGGGTGGAGATTAGACTGTCAATCAGGTCACAGCTTGATGACCTCATGTGGAGGCACTAAGTTGATAAATAGCTCACTGGAGGTGGGGCACACTCTCTCCCTGTGAGACATTCCTGTTGAGAAGACACATGGAGCTATGCTAGAGCCCTGGAGCTAAAGGAGCCACGTGGAGACCCACACCAGTGCTGATATTCTTACAACGCCACTGGATCCACAAGACTTCCCACCCACTGGCCTGTGCTCATTCTGCATTCAGCACCATTGCATGTGTTTCATGAGTCTGAAGAAGACTTTATAGATTGGTATTGGACATATGGGCTAATATCAGATTAATGGATGTGATCTGGACTGGGCTGGGATGTTTTCTCCATATCCAATTGCTTTTGTATATAAACCTCTTTCTTATACATATGAGCCTCTATGAGTTAGTTTCTCCAGTCTGACCAGACTAACACAGATGACAAGGCATGGGACTTGATTAGGCTCATTACTATGGTAATGGGTCTGTGAGCAGGCGAGACAGAAAGAAAACCCAGAAAGCTAAGCCTGTTGCCACTCAGTCCATCCCAACTCCTAATGACCCTAGAGGGCAGTGTGGGAAACTTACACAGGGTTTTCTAGGCTGGCCTTTGGAAGAAGGTCGTGTTTGGTAAAGCAGAAGGTCAGTGGAAAGAAGAAGCCCTTCCAGGAGATGGACTGAAACCATGGCTGCAACCACGGGGCAAGCACAGCCATGAACGTGAGGGTAGCGCAGGGCCAGGCAGGGTGACTGTGGATCAGAGCCGAGCCGGCGCCACAGTGTCTACCCACAGCGACCGTGTAAATGAATGAACCGGTGTGCATTTCTAATGTCTTATGTAGATATGCAAGTGTTGCCCGATAGCAAAGCAATAGAAGAAAAGCTTTCCTAAGTCTTAAAAGCCCGTTAGATGCCAGCAGGAATAAGAGATGTGTCTTCCTCTCAGTGAACTGGTTCCTTTATTGCCAGTTGGCAATGGCATGGCTGGGCTTGGCTGCCATGTTATTCTAGGAATGTTTGAGTCCTTGGGTGGTACAAATGGGCCACGTGCTCCACGACTAACCATGAGGTTGGAGGTTGGAGCTCAGCCCGAGGTGCTGCAGGAGAAGAGCAAATGGGTCAAGCCAGTCTATTCATTGGTGTCTTGCTGTTCGGGCGGCTGAGCTGGTTCTGACTCACAGCGGCCTGGCTGTCCCTCTGATAAGACAGAAGACAGCAACTCTAAACAGCTGACTCTGAGTGGACCCCGCCTCCTGGCAATGCCACCTGTGCCCAAGTAGAAGGTGCTTCATAGGGTTTCTCAAAGCTGTGGGTAGACTGCTGGGAGCAGACTGCCCTGAGTTTCTTCTGCAGAGCCTCTGGGTGGGCTGGAACAGCCGACCTTTGTGCTAGCACCTGAGCGCTCATCAAGGTTGGTGGGTGCAGGGCGGTTAATGAAAGGAGTGAGAGGGGGGTTAGGAACGACCTCATTACCCCAGGAGAGACGGTCTCTGGAGGAGGACAACATGCTTGCTAAAGTAGAGACAGAGAAAAGGAGGAAGGCCTTCGACAAAGTGGACTGGCACAGTGGCCACAGCCATGGGCTCCAACGTAATCCCCGTTGTGCTGATGACACAGGACCAGGCAGAGGTTCATTCTATCGCACACACAGGGTCGCTATGGGCCAGAACCACTTCACGACACCCGACAAAAACAACCTCGCTTGTCTAACGCTTCATAGGCTTGGTTCTGCATGGCCTCAACTTCCCTTCAGAATATTCATCCAGACCCTGACCACTGGGCGCTCCTCGCCCGAGGCCATCTTGGGCTAGCAGCCTCAGTCTCGGCTCATCTGGACCAGAGCAAGCCTCTCTTGCTTCGTCCTGTCCCACTGCCCCAGGATACTTTCAATACCAAACCCAACCCTTGGCTATAGTGAAAGCTGACTCACAGAGACCCTAAAGGACAGAGTAGGGCTGCCCCATGGAGTTTCCATGGCTGTCATCTTTGTGAGAGCAGGCTGCCACCTTGCTCCTACCGAGCAACAGGTAGCAGCCAACTGCTTAACCCAATGCGCCACAAGGCTCCTTCCTTTCAGTACAGCAGTGAAAATGCTAGCCTGTGTCAGGGGGCTGATCTTCTAGCTCAATGAGGAAGTAAACGCCAAAGCCCTTCCGGTAAGGAGTCTCACCTCAGACTGGCCTTCGCGCCAGGATCCTTCAGCACCTTGTGGAGATGCAGATCCTGACTCAGGATGTCTGGGCTCCTGCCTCCTCCTGTGATGGGGACTTTGAAGTCCCGGATGGAAGCTCTTCTCTCCCTGTGGCCCCTCCCCTCCCAGGATGGGACATGGTCTGCATGTAGCAGTGGGTCCAGCTCTCCTTAGAAGTGAGGGGAGCAGGGGGCAGCCCAGTCCCCATGAGGAGGGCGCGAGGCTCTGGTAGACACTGCCAGAGGGTGGGTGGAGGGGCCAAGCAGCTGGCCCATCAAGCTGATTGACACTTATAAATATGGCCCAGACCAAACTTGCCCTGTTCTGCGCTGGCTTTTAGAGAGAACCTCTTTCCCTCCCACTCCCATACAGCTGGTTTGAGCAAGCAAAAGATTTCTCTCCAGAGCCTAGCTCTGCTTGGCTTTGCACCTGCTGCCGGCAGCTGCTGCTCAAGTTCCCGTTAACGGCACAAATGGAGTCTCTAATGGACCGAGGTAAACCCTGGTTGGCAGAGGGGCTGGGGGATGTGGGCTGTGCAGACAGATGGGAATTCTGCTGAGCCCTCTCCCCCCAGCCAAGATCCAGGCTGCACTGTCAGTCAGCCCATGGCCAGACAGAGTGCGTCAGTCAGTCAGCCGGCCAGCCAGTTCCGCAGTCCTTAGCTGAGGGACTGCAAGGGAGTGGAGGGAGGCGCTCGGCCCCTGAGCAGCTCAGGTGGACTTCTTTGACTGAGAGAAGATTTTCACACTGAGTCCCGATGCTTGGCCAGACCCTGGGCCTGAGTTGTGGCTGTGACCTGGAACTGTAGGAAGTGCATGTGTTCTGACCAACCTGGATAGTTCTTCTTTTTCTAAAGATTTTGATCAAGTTGATCAAGGGGTGTTTCAAATTTATAACACAGGTAACTACCGTGGACACATAGGTGTGCTTGCATTTGGAAGTTGTGACACCAGAAAAGCTTGTTAATTTAGGGGAGCAAAAGCGAATCATGGGCGGTCGTGACTGGCCATGATATAGTTCTTCCCCGAACTCTCAAGCCAGAGAAGGGGTTGCGTGATTGTGCTGTCACGTTTTGGAAGTTCAGTCCATTCAAGGGATCCAGAAGCTCAAATGCTGTCATGGATTAAGTAGTGTGTCACCCTGACTCTCCCTTATGTGTCAGCTCGGCTGGGCCAGGATTCTCAGTGGTTTAGCAGTGATGTAATGATGTAATTTGGCAGTTATACAACGATGTAATCATCCCTCAAGCTGTGATCTGATGTGAGTAGCTGATCAGTGGTAAGGGTATTAGGTTACGAAGCAATGTGCTTACTCAGGCCCTAGCTCTTATCTGATGGAATGGCAGTGCTCCTGGGGCATGGCCCATTTCAATCTTTATCTCACAAGAGAGCAGAAAGAGAGAAGAGGTCTTAGGCCCATCATGAAAGAGATGGGGGTGGAGCACATCCTTGGAACCCAGGGTCTGTCTCTGCCCTGAGGGTCTCCTAGACCAAGGGGAAGACTAGTGCTGACACACATGGAGATCTCTAAGGAACCCAGGGCCCACAGATGGTGAAAGGAGAGAAAGACCTTCCCCCACGAGAGACAGAGAAAGAATGCCTCTCCCCGGAGTTGGTGCCCCGACCTTGAACTTCTGGTTTCATACACCAAGAGAGAATAGCAGCACCGTACCTAGCAGCACTAGGTAATTAAGACAAATGCTCCCAAATTAGTGAGGGTGATAGTTACATTTATTGAGCATGTTCTACAGGCTGAGCTAACCGTACCACCATGATGCCCCTGTGGGTCATGGGAGTCAACAACCATACGGTCCCTTAACCCTGTGTCTAGTAACTGAGTCCCGATTGCCATTTGGGCACCCCGTCCTCCCCACTCTCATGCCTGTGTTTCTGAGCCAATCCCCATTGCAGATGCGTGACAGGTGACTCATGCTTGGCCAATCAGAGTGTCTTCCTGGCCATGGTGATTGGTTCAGGGATGCTCACGTGACTCAATCAGGGCCAATGGTGCCTGGGGACTTCCAGGGGAAGCCAGCCCCTAACACATCATTACGGTCCGGTAGGCGCATTTGTACAGTGATAATAAGTAAAGATTATAGTAAAGTTATAGAGCGCATGAGAGATCGAAGAGAAATATTGAAATAAATGGAGTCACACAATTCATGGTAGCATGCTTACCTCAGCCCCGCTTGGTGGTCCACGTGGAGAGAATGAGAGAGTCTTTAATGCTAACCAAGGCTTTTATATTCTCTGGGGACATGCAAGCCCCCTAATTTAAGGTGAAGACATTAGTCACAGGAAGGGGTTGTGCTATAGGTAATGCAGTAATGAGAGGGGGGTGATCTAGGGGTATCCATGCTTACTTCCTCTGCCCCCTTTATATCTCACAAGGGGGTGACCAAAGTCACACCCTATGCAAAGCGCTTCATTGACGTGAGAAAGAAAGCCTGCCCCCAAATGGGATTCTATCCACAGGTTAGGATTGACAATGCATATTTTTTGGGGGAGAGAGGCCACAATTCAATGCAGGGCAGCAATGAATTTGCGTGTGGAACACCCAGGTGGGAAGGGAGCCTGGAACTCTGGAGAGAAGGTGGGGTTGGATGCCAAACAAAGGCACATGCACAACAGCCACTGCAAAACCACCTCCTGGAGGGGCCTGGGCGGGAGGCAGTGTCACTCAAGGTCAGCCAGCTGTGGGTAGAGGCGTGGTCCCTTATGGGCTCTGCAGGTGCAGAAGCTGAGCTGGCTGGTTATGGGACTCTGCCATAACTCGTTCTGCTGGGCGGGGCAAGTGGGTAAGTACTTGTCTACTAGCCAAAATGTTGGGCTTTCAAACCCACCCACAGGGTTGGGGATGTATGTAGTTCTGAGAAACTGATCATAGACACCCCCAGGTGTCAATGTTTTACTGTGTGTCATCGTTCTACTGTGACACCTGTGGGGCCCCCATGAGTCAGAATCAACTGGAAGACAACTGGTTCTACCAGGTCTGGGTCCTATTTATTCAGTTGTTGGTTTTCTTCCTTATTTTCTTAAATCTTGATGCCCAACCCTCCCATCCAGGCAGCCACGTGACCCCGTTAAACCTGTAACAAGGTGCACCTTGTTGATTGTGTGTGTTCTTGTGAAAGGTGGTTGGCACAGGTCACCAAGCCCCACCAGCCGCCCTGTGGGAGAAAGTCAAGGCTGTCTGCTCCTGTAAAGATTTACAGCCTCGGAAACCCGTTGGAATAGTTTTTCTCCATCCCATTGGGCTGCTATGAGTTGAAACTGACTGGATGGTAGTGGGCTTAGTTTTGGCTGATCCTTACCACAGGCATGTGGGCGGGGGTCTTTTGGGTTTCATCATTCTTCTTCTGGATGGGGAGAGACCAACAGTTGAGTTTTCGGTGGCTGCTCATGAGTTTTTAAGACCCTAGTAGCGACTCACCAAAGTAGGATCGAGAATACTGGCTTTATGCCTATGTTATGCCATTTGATCTTGGTGTTCTCTGAGACTATAGTCCGGCTCCTCTAGGCCCATCCACTTATTCCCTCAAGAGATTGGGTTATAAATCGATGCGAAGGGGTGGGGACGTAGTGGAAGCCCCAAACCCGCCTGTAAGATCATTGGACAACCCTCTCACAAGGGCCACATGGAAGGGAGATAAATCCAGTGTGGGACTGATGAACCACATAACTGTCCTCTACTTCTTTAAGATTCCCTCCCCTAACGATTATGGTCTTTATTTGTTTTACCTCACTAATCAGGCTTGATTTGCATAGATTCATTTGTATATTTCAGAGCATTTGGTAAGTGAAAGTCAAGATAGATAGCCTCCAGAAACAGTAAGAGGAGTAATGGGTCCCTGAGGGCACGGGAAGAGAGGTGTGTATGTGTGTGGGGGGAGGGGAATAGGAAGCTGATAGTCTTGACTCTATAACCCAATCAATGGGATCAAACATCAGAACTGTATGTGAATGGATGTATTAGATTGTGTAATATAAGGCCAAAAAATAATAAGCGTTTCTGGGGGGTATGGTGAGTGAGTGAGGGATAAGGGGAGCTGATATCAAGGAGTTCAAGAAGAAAGGAAATGTTTGGAAATGGATTGTGGTAGCAATTGTACGATGCTGCTTGATGTCATTGAACTATGGATTGTTATGGTATCCGTAAGAGCTCCCAATAAAACGATGAAGAGAGAGAGAAAATATTTGGTATGTCTGATATGTTGTCATAATTAAGCCCTGAAGTTTTAAGGCCATCTCTTAGCCAGTAATAGCTACAACCTGGGAAGGGGTTACTATGCATTGTGTGGACTGTACCTTTATAAGTACAGAATTTGGATAATCAATATGTGTTATTGATTTATGGAGCTGGCTAAGGAGCCCTAGGTGTGTAGTGGTTAGGCATTGAGCTTGTTCACTGCGAGGTCAGCAGTTCAAAACCACCAGCAACTCCTTAGGAAAAAGATGAGGCTTTCTACTCCTGCAACGAGTTACAGTTTCGGGAACCCACAGGGACAATTTTCTCCCATCCAACAGTGTCCCATAGGTCACTACAAGTCCTAATCACTAGGATGGAAGTGAGGCTGGGGTTTTTATGGGGCTGAATATCCTTTATAAGGCTGCTCTCCCTCTGAGTGGGAGGGAGTGGGGGGCAGGAGTGGATTCTCCTCCGCTGAAAGCCTACCTAGAACCATCTGTTAGATGCTATTGAGTGTTTTGGAGATGATTGTCTGGGCCAGTGGTCCTTATTTCTGGAAAAATCCCAAAGGATTGTCTCAAACCTCTGAGAATTGCCCATTGAGTCAAAGGCACCACTGGGGCCCTGGCTGGGGCCTACAAGAGTCCGGGGAGCCCTGACGAGTGGACCCCTCCTCTAAAGGGGCAATCTGCTCTTCCCTCGGGCTGTGCGATTTGGCCAGGCAGATGAACAGCTTCCATTCGCAGATTGAAGCGATGGCAATTCATTTCCCCATAGTTCTCCAGTCTTTGTCTGTGGAATCGATGCTGCAGCAACATCTCCCTGGAGTCCCAGTCTTTGTCACGGAAATGAACTGTGGCGTTGAAAGGCTGTTTGATTCAGAGGGCCTGAGCAACCCCTAGCTACCCGGGCTGCTTTGATGTCCTGGCCTTGTGAAGTGGAGTGGCTCAGACTAAGGGATTTTCCATTTTGAGGTATGTCACAGTTTACCGGTCTCATTCACGAGGCCCAATGGACTTCTCACTGAGTGGAAAGGGAACCGGATCAGCCACCTCTCACCTCATGGGGGTTATATAACCCACCACACTCTCTTCCAATGGTCCTCAGGCTGCACAGAAGGTTAAGGATGACGAAGCCAGAATGTGGCAGGGCCAAGATGCTTACTTAGGAAAGTGACTTGCCCAAGGCCGCTAACGGGCAGAGCCAGTATTAGAACCAAGCCTCCTGACATCTACTGTTCTCTGTGCCCTAGTCCAGGGCCACCTCAACCTTGGAGGCCAGATTTGGGGTCAACTAGGGTTGGAGTTCTGACCTGACTGCACTCTTGTCAGCAGGCTGATCTTAGGAAGCCTTGATCCTGATGGGGCTTTGGTATCCCCCACCTGAAGCAAGGAGAGAGGGAGGGAGCTTCATACTGCAAGGATGCAGACTCTCGTGATGGCTCAAGAACCAAGTTCAAGGAGTGGATGGCTGGGGAGCCTTGTGGCGGAGCTGTTAAGCTTTGGACAGACAGCTCCCTGCATGGTCAGCAGTTTGACATCACCAGATGGACCTTTCTACACCTGTCAAGAGTTATCGTCTTGGAAACCCACCACGGCAGTCCTGCCCTGTCCTACAGGGTCTCGCTGTGAGTCTGCATCGACTCAATGGCAGGGAGATTGGTTTGGTTTTGAGTGGACGGCCAGAAAGGGGGCAAGAGAGACAGGAAGAGCCTGGATCTGCGGACTCTGTGAGTCACATTGGTATAGTTTGGACCTTTTCCCCGGGCCACAGAATGGGGGTGAAGGAAGAAACAGATACCCGACTTTTGAGGCTGTGTGAGAATGGATCAGGATGGGGTGCAGCCCGATGTGGGTCACGTGACTTGGGCAGCATAGAGCAGACTACATGTTAACTCCCTTTCTTGCTTGGACAACTTCTGCTGTCCACTGAGTGATGTGAGCGAGCCCACGTGGCGCCCCTTCTTCTCTGAGGAGCTCTTGCTAGGTCTCACCTCAGCCAAGACCGAGGTTCCCTGAGAGGGGTCCTGGGGTCAGCAGTGGAGGCAATGTGTCCAGTGCCCTGGGGTGTTCTCCCCTTTTATAAATGAGCAAATGGACACAGAACATCAAGTTGTTGGTCTAGGCACAGCAAGGAGTCCAGCGGGGATGCTGACTGAGTTCTCTCTGAACCTAAAGTTTCTGTGCTTACCCTTCCCGTCTGTCCCTTCCTGCCATCCTCCGGGTGCCTCAGGTCACAGTGGGCTGCAGCTCTCTGTCCTTTAATTAGGCCCATGGGCTCCTCTAGAGAAAGGCCATCTTGTCATGTCTTCCTCGGCGTGTTTTTGATGGCTCTCAATGACCGCCCCCTCTGCCCTGAATTTGCCTTTGTATTCGGTTGGGGATCAATCAGGAGGTGGAAGCTCTGCTCAGGCAATGTCCGGTGTGCTCCTTGGGCTGGAGGTGGGCCCTCCTCCTTCCATCTCGTGGACTGAGGTGGCCAACCTCACAGTATGAGGTATAAATAGTGCTCCTTCCAGTGCCAACCACGCGAGCAGGGCTTGAGCGTTCACCTGCCCAGATTCTCTGGGAGGCTAGTCTCTCGCTCAAGCCCTCTGCTCTCAGACATCCAGACGCCCCAACCTTTACAAGGGGACCAGTGCAAGGTATCCCAGATGCCAGAACAAAGGGGAAGCCACCGAGGCCAGAAGATGTGTCCCTGGGCTGCCGGGACTTGGGGCCCTCTGAAGTCTGGTGGGAGGGAGCTTGGGAACGGGTAGGTCACAGCTGCAGCTGTGGGCAGTAGATGTGGTGATTTTGGTAAAGTCTGAGATGGGTGCCTGGGGCGGGGCTGGGAGCCCGGTCATTGCCTTGTTTCAGGACCAGTTCCAGCTCTGGATCTGGAACATTATCTGGTGAGTGCAGTTGATCCCATGAATCCAGACTCGGAACTTCCTTGAATGTCCCTCCTGCTTTAGGGAGTTCCATGTGCAAATCGGTCAGGAAGCAGTTGGCTGCAAACGGGAGCCCTATGAGCTTGAGAAAGCCGGAATGCAGAATTTCTCAGGCCACAGAAATGGCCAGTCCAGCAGCTGGCTTCAGCGTGGTGAAGCCAGGGAGGGCCCAATTAATGCTGCTGGGACTGTTGCTCTTCTTTGTCTTGCTTCCAGGGGCTGCTGGTTGACTTTGCTCTTCACATGGGTCCTTTCCAGGCAGGCAGCAAGCAGGCTACCGGTGGTTTCAGATGCCCATCATCTCGGTTTAGTAAGAACACTTGTGAGAGAGAGAGAGACAGAGAGAGAGAGAGAGAGAGAGAGAGAGAGAGAGAGAGAGAGAGAGAGAGAGAGAATGCACAAGCGAGCCACTCTGTGAACTTTAATTTGTTTTGTTTTTTTAAGTCTCAGGGCAGCCTCTGATTGGCCACACTGGATCATTTATCACTACAGTCCTCTTCAGATAAGAGCGCCGATTGGCTAGGCATGGGGCTGGATGGTCATCACAGGCTCATGGGATCACCATGGGTGGGCCAGCAGCGGTTTTGAAGGAGAAATGTCAAGCAGGATCAGAGGGGGAAGATGGAAAGGTCAGCCCCAATGACTTGGGAACCAAATACCAGAACAGGCACCCAACCGGTGGACCTCCTGAGGTGTCTCTTCCAGTGTGAGACTTCTGTCCCCAGAATGGGAGGCTCTTCCATGGGGCTGGCTCAGGCCAGGGCTGGGGTTCTCAGCCCCACTGCCCCACCCCCTTGCCACCACTTTGTTTCTGTCCCAGCTTGCAACAAGTCCTTCCTTCTTGGACCCCAAGTCTGCACCTCTTTCCTGTTTAAGCTTCCCCCCTTTTCAGGTGAGACTCAATCTGGTTGGACTTCAAGTTTGGGCATAGGCCTGCACATCTTGCAAGGGCTCAACGAGGACTTGGCTGTTCACCTGGCAGAAGTTGTGGGCTGAGTTTTGCTCTTTGCCACTGTGTAATTCCTGGCACCTGTGAGCATGATTTTATTTGGAAATAGAATCGGTGCAGCAGCAATCAGGCTAAGAGGAGGTCACCATGGAGTGGGTGGGTGCAGGGCCTACCTGTCATACGACTGGCATCCTTGTTACAAAGAGAGAGAGAACCTTCAGGCAGACAGACGCAGAGAAAAGAGGGACATGCAGAGACAAGGCAGAGATGAGTGATGGAACCACAAGCCAAGGACACCTGGGCTCCCGAGCCAGAAAAGGGAGGGGAGGCCTCTCCCTTAGAGAAAAGGGAGCCTGGCTCCACAGACACCTTGAGTCCAGATTCCCAGGCTCTAGAAGTCTGCATTCCTGTTGTTTAAAGCTCCTTTCCATGTTTCCTTGAAGACCAAGGTTTGCGTGACCCAAGTCATGGGATTTTCAACTACTTCATGTGCATGTGAAAGTTGAACATTGAATAAGGAAAACTGAAGGATAATCGGTGCATTTGAATGACAGTGCTAGCAAAGGAACAGCACCCTGGACTGCCAAAAGGACACACAAATCTGTCTTGGAAAAAGTACAGCTAGAATGGGCTTTCGAAGAAAGGATGGTGAGATGCCATCACAAGTACTTTGGACAAGGCACGAGAGACCAGTTCCTGGGGAAGGACATCGTGCTTGGCCAAGTGGAGGGGCAGTGAAAAAGAGGAAGGCCCTTGGCAAGATGGATTGATAGAGTGGCTGCAACAATAGGCTCAAACATAAGAACCATTTTCACTGGGGCAAAACACTCAGGATTTGCATCAGGGCAGCAAGGGGACAAAGTAATGAGGTCCCTGAGGAATACCAAAAATAGATTTGGGGGCCAGGCATAGCACCCCATCATACTTAACCAGAAAACACTCATAAAGGGCAACAAACAGACCTGGAACTATTTATAGGCTTTTCTTTTATTGTTCTTTTTTGTTTTCTTTTGCTTTGTTTTGTTTTCATGTTTATTATTGTTTTTGCATTTCTGTCTAGATAAGATAGGCAGGATAAACAATCCAGAGGACAAAACAATGGGACCCACCGTTTAGGGAGGGACCACAGAAGAAGGGGAGGCAGGGGAAGGAAATAGGAGTGCCAATAAACCTAGGGACAAGGGAACAACAAGTGATCTAAAATCAATGGCAAGGAGGGTATAGGATGCTTGGTGGGGCTTGGTCAAGAGCAATATAGCTGAGAAGAATTACTGAAACCCGAATGAAGGTTGAACATAATAGTGGGATAAGAGAAAGTTAAAGAAAATAGAGGAAAGAACTGTGAGGCAAAGGACATTTATAGAGGTCTAATACAGGCATGTGCATATGTAAATATATTTATATATAAGGATAGGGAAATCGATCTATGTACATATATTTATATGTTAAGTATTAAGGTAGCAGATGGACATTGGGCTTCCACTCAAGTACTCCTTCAGTGCAAGAATACTTTGTTCTAACAACCCGGCATTCTTTGATGCTCACCTTCCTGACATGATTGCTGAAGACAAAGCGGGTGCATAAGCAAATGTCGCGAAGAAAGCTGATGGTGCCCGGCTATCAAAAGATATAGCGTTTGGGGTCTTAAGGATTGAAGATAAACAAGCACCCATCTAGCTGAGAAGCAACAAAGCCCACATGGAAGAAGCACCCCAGCCTGTGTGATCATGAGATGTCAATGGGATCAAGTATCAGGCATCAAAGACCCAGAACAAAAAATCATATCATTGTGAATGAGGGGGACTACAGAGTGGAGACCCAACACCCATCTGTAGACAATTGGACATCCCCTCACAGAGGGGTCACAAGGAAGAGACGAGCCAGTCGAGCCAGTCAGGGTGCAGTATAGCATCAACAAAACGTACAACTTTCCTCTAGTTCTTTAATACTTCCCCCACCCCACTATCATGACCTCAGTTCTATCTTACAAATATGGCTAGACCAGAACATGTACACTGGAACAGGTAAGAGCTTGAAACACAGGGAATCTAGGACAGATAAACTCCTCAGGACCAATAATGAGAGTAGTGATACCAAGAGGAGAAGGGGAAGGTGGGGGAAGAAATGGAGAACCTATCACAATGATTGACATAATACCCCCTCTCAGGGGGACGAACAACAGAACAGTGGGTGAAGGGAGACAGTGGTCAGTGTAAGACATGAAAAATAATACCAGGCTTTAGGAGGGAGAGAGAGTCGGGGAAGGGGTGGGGGATTGAGCTGATACCAAGGGCACAAGTAGAAGAGAATGTTTTGAAAAGGATGATGGCAACATATGGACAAATGTGCTTGACACAGTGGATGTGGGTCTGGATTGTGGTAAGAGCTCTAAGAGCCCCCAATAAAATATTTAAAAAGGAGCACAAAAGAACAACTTTGAAGACGGGGCAGGACGTGGCGGCGCTGCGTTCTGTTGTACTCAGGGTTGCTGTGAGACCGGAGGGACTCTGTGACACGCACAACACAAACAGTTGCCGGAGCCTTTATTGCTGCCAATGGCGAGTCTGTGCCTTCCCAGACTGGCCTCCGGAAAGTTCAAACCCACCGCCGGAGATTTGGTTCCAACCCGTAGTGACTCTATAAGCCAGCGTAGAATTGCTCGGTAGGATTTCCAGGGCTGTAAATCTTCATGAATGCAGACAGCCTCACCTCCTGCCTGTGGAGTAGCTGGTGGATCCTAACTGCCAACTTCTCGGTTAACATTCCCAACAATGACCGGCTGTGCAACCCGGTTTTCTTCCCCAGGTGTCGAGCCTGGTGGCAGGCGGTGTCGCCCAGCGCTGGCACACCACAGGAGGCAAGTCAGTGTGGGTTTACTGACAGCGTGCTACGCTTCAGTATGAAGTGAACACAAGAGACCGTCCGGATAAAACCGAGGCTGGTGGCATACTGAGTTGTGTGTTGGGCTGCTAGCCACAAGGTCCCCCGGTTCAAAACCACCATATGCTTCATGGGAAAGAGATGAGGCTTTCTACTCCCTGAAAGATTTGCAGTCTCGGAAACCCCCAGGGGCAGCCCTTCTCTGTCTTGTAAGGTCACTCTGAGTCTGAATCGCCTTGATGGCAGTGAGTTTGGTGTTTTAGCCTGGTAGGTTTTCGTTTTTTAAAGTTAGCTTTTTATCTTCACAGGGATAACACACAAGGCATCCCTGGTCAGCTCAAGTCTGGCTGCATCCTAAGTCAGTGCTCAGATGCAGAACAAATCTGCATCTCTCTCCCCCTCCCAAAGGCGGGCGTCTGCGAGGACAGATGGCCCCGTGTCAGCGTCCCTGTGTGATATTGATGTGAACAGCGAGGGAAGGCAACGTGCCTCTCGGCTGTAAAAATAGACATGCATTAGGGATGCGTGAAAGCGCCTCTTCCTCCTCCTCTTCCTCCTTCGGCCACTCCGGCGCACGGGTTTGGTACACAACCAGCCGCCCGGCGGCTCAGTGGTCTGGAACCTGACATTTAGCAGGCTCGAGAGAAACAGGAGGGGGCACTGAGGTTTCCTTTTTTAAGCCAGTCTGGCTATTTCGGAATGGGCCCTGCCGAGGAAGCTGGGCATCTAACTCACAGCATTTTCAGCCACCGCGTCGGAGAGGTGGAGGGGGCTGGCGGAGCGGCTCTGTCAGGCATTCTTCCCGATGCAGGGACTCCTTCCGTGGAGCCACTGACAGTTGGTTGTCTCATTTCTGCTTCAGTGCTTCTTGGATCCTTCTAGTGACGGGGGCCTCGCTATCTTAAGGAACAGTGTGTTTTACTTGGAACACCAGGGAGTGCATCTGGCTGCCTGTGCACAGGGCTCTCGAGACAAGATCGATCAAACACCTGCCTCTCTCTGCACCATCCCCTCACTGACCCTGGGGTTTAGAGCCCATCTATACTGCAAATATTTACATCCACTAGTAGTTGCTGTCCAGGAGCCCCGGTGGTATGGTGGTTACATGTTGGGCTGTTAATCTCAAGGTCAGCAGTTCAAAACCACCAGCCCTTCTGAGGGAGACCACGAGGCTTTTTACTCCTGAAAAGAGGTGACAGTCTCAGAAGCCCACAGGGGCAGCACTCCCCTGCTGTACAGGGTTACTTTCAGCCAGCGTTGACTCCTGGGTGGTGAGGTTTCTTGAGTTGGATTGGCAGGAGTCCTGGCGCTGTTGAGGTGAAGCATTCAGGCACTAACAGAAAGGTTGGGGGTGGTTTTCGAATCCCCGCCAGGCCTCCACGGGAGAGAGACCTGGCGCTGTGTCTTCGTAGAGATGACCCACATGGCGCGGTTCCACTCTGTAACCCACGGGCCCTGTGAGTCTGTATGGACGTGAGAACATCAAACAGCAATGGGAGCCGTGGCTACTGGGGTCCCGCCTAGACCTGAACCCCGACACTGGGGAGACCCAACGGGCAGACATTCGTTCCAGCCCCAACCCAAAATCTGGGAAGACAGCGAGCATGTGCGGAGTAACGAGGCCATGTGTAATGACACGATATAGTCAAATGTCCTGCTGTATGATTTGTCCTAGCTGTTTAGTGCAGAGAGACCACGATGAATGCCTTTCACCAACAGAGCTTTCTTTGCTCCCTGGTTAGGAGCCTAGGGGTCTGAAGCCAGAGCTCGGACTCTCAGGGGTGGGAGGTTCGGGGGATGGGGGCTGTCTCTCTTTCTCTGTGGGCTCTGGAGAAAGCTCCTGGTCTCTGATGAGATTCTGCACCTGGGCCATCTTCAGGTGGCCTGGGAGCTCTCGTCCCCATCTCAGCAGCGGGCTTGTTCACTCTTCTTTGTATCTCACATGAGATTGACACAAGACAACCAACATTAACCTTGACTCATTGACAAAACAAAGGCAGCCATTCGCAAATGAATGATCGCAACCACACAAGGAGACTAGGATTATGGAGACTGGGGGGGGGGGGGCTGGGGGAGCATAGTTCTACCCCCAAAAGTGATAGTGTCTATTTCCTTTCCCAGTCTAATCTAGTGGTTATTTTGCTATCCCCAGCCCCAGTGTCGTAGGAGGTTACATGTTGGACTGCTAACCACAAAGTCAGCAGTTCAAAGCCACCAGCTCCTTCTAAGGAGAAAGAAGGTTTTCTATTCCAGTGATGAGTTACAGTCTCAGGATCCCCCGGGGGCAGATCTGCCTGCCCCATGGGGTCCTCTTGAGTCAGATCAATCAGCATCAGGGAGATGCAGGAGCTTGCCACTCCTTGATAGCACTTGGATCCACCTTGGGTTACTTTATTTACTTAACGCTGTCCCATCTGCTCCCTCCCAAGTCTGCAGAGTGCCCACCTTTCACCTCTCTGCACCCACCCCCAGCTCCGCCGGGAGTCACCTCCTGTGTGGTTCGAGCCCCACCTCAGTCACCTAGTGCAGCGATGGCAGAAGTGCCGCAGGGCACGGCGTCAGGCAACAGAAATGTGCTTTCTTAAAATCAGGACGGCTTTCTTTTCTGGATGGGATGCGGGAGGCTTTGTCTCTCTAACTTCTATGCCTTGGTTCCTTGGTTTCTTTTTAAGGCATGCCACTTATCTTCCCCCATTTCTGCTTCCTTCTTTGGCCTAGTTTTTTTTTTTAAAAAAAAATTAAAGTTACAGACTCAGAAACTCACAGGGACAATTCTGCCCTGTCCTATAGAGTCGCTATGAATTGGCATCAACTTGATGGCAGTGAGTCGCCACTCCCCCAACCCTTAGGCAATCCCCTGATTCATTGAGCCTCAGTTTCCACATCTGCATTGTGGGATTAACTCAGCCACCTTCCTGGGTTGCTAATTTCGATAATGGGCGTGGCTAGCTTTTGCCATGTATAACTGCACTGTGTAAGACACTTGCTTACTGTGGCCACCATTTTGCTGAAGAGGTGGGAGAGCCAGGCTCAGTTAGACTCTGTTCCTGTCCATGGACTTGACACCAGGAGCTGCTGATCAGGCACCTGCTCTATAGGCAGTCCTGCGCAGTGCACTTTGGGGGCTGCAAGTGAAGGCACGTTTTCCAGCTAGTTTGCTGGCCATCTGGGAAGGGAATGAACATGTGTGGAATAATGAGGCCGAGGGCTTGGACGGTGTGATTAGGCTCTGTGGTGGAGTCTGGCTGAAAGCAGGGTGGAGTTCTGAGAGGGGCCTAGGAAAGCTAGGGCACTGGGGCAGACTTCCTGGAAGAAGTAACCTTGAGCAGGAGATTGCAGGGTGGGTCACCTCTGGGAAGGTGGCGAGGAAGGAGGAGGCAATGGAGGCAGAAAGCTGACCACTCCATTGGGGATTTGATGTGCTGGGTACCGAGTCGCACGTCACCTGGGTTGGCAGGCAGAGGCGTGGCTCTAGATCACTCCCCAGGTGCCCTGCAAAGAGAGTTAGCAACTTGGTCTTGGCCCCACATGTAGGAGCGGGAGGAGCTGGGCCCTTCCACTAGGCAAACCAAATCTCAGACTCTGATGGATTCTTCCCAGTGAAAATGCCTGCTCTCAGCCCAATTCCTGGGATCCTGGAGACACATCTACCCCTGGAACCCAGGGGACTGGAGCACATCCAGGACACCTGACCCAGGGGTGGCAGTCGGAAGGTCAACCAGGGACCTAGGAAGTGGCCGAGCATGTGTGGGTGAGGATTATGTCAATTAGACCCTCTTGGGTAAGGGTAAGGGTAGAGTTGCAGCCTGATGCTAGCTCCTTGGTGTCTACCCTAAGCCCTTTTGTATCTGAGAGAGACCTAGGAGAGCCAAATCCTCTCTGGCCCTTTGCCTTCTGCTGGAAGTGGGTCTGTGTCTGGGCCCTTGATCTCCTGTTGCGTCACTTACTGGTTCCAGGAGCCATCAGTGGACTACAGAGGGTGGATTCATTCCACTTACTTTGCATCTCTGTATCCACCAGCCTGTGCCCCCCGCTGTCTCTGCCTCATCATCCTGCATCCACTTCACCAGCTTGCATAAGTTAGGGGAAGCTTGACTTAAACCAGACTGGATTGACCTGTCTCCACACCTGTGTAAGACACTACTTGATACAAATCCCTTTGTGGTAGTTACATAATCTGGTGCCAACTTGAGACAATTAAGAGTGAAGGGGTGGAGTTTAGCCTGTCAATCAGGTCGATGCTTGATGACCTCATTTGGAGGTGTGATGGAAATAAATCGCTTGCTGCAGGCGGGACAGACACACTCACTCCCTGGGGAGACATTCCTGCTGATAAGACACATGGAGCTATGTAGAGACCCCTGTCAGTGCTGAGATGTTTCACTGCCACTGGACCCAGAGGACTTCCCACCCACTGACCTGTGATCGTGCTGCATTCGGCGTCATTGCATGTGTTTCGTGAGTCTGAAGAAGAATTTATAGATTGGTATTAGACATGTGGGCTAATATCAGACTTATGGATTTGATCTGGACTGGGCTGGGATGTTTTCTCAATGTACAATTGCTCTTTTTTTACAAAACTCTTTCTTACACACATCTGAGTATCTCTGGATTTGTTTCTCTAGTCAACCCAGACTAACACACCCTTTCTACATACACCATATGAACTTCACTGGTTTTGTTTTTCTAGAGAGCGCAGCCTAGCACAGCATGAAAAGATGAACAGAACCAAGCAGACACAGCCTCTTGGAAAATGGTATGAACAGACTGGAAGAGAATGAGGTAGGTGTAGTAATCAGAGGTAGAATATAAGGTAATACTGTGGGGGAAGAGGCAGAGCTGGTTGTCCTGGAATAGACTGTGTCCTCCTAAAAAATGTGTTGGACCTGTGACTGTGACATTGTTGCTTGGGATTAGGGTCTTTGAAGATGTCATCGGTTGAGTGAGCTCGTGGTTAATACTGGAATAGGGTGGGTTCTGGAGCCCTGGTGGTGTAGTGGTTACGAGTTGGGCTGCAATCTACATGGTCAGCAGTTCAAAACCACCAGCAGCTCCGCAGGAGAAAGACTGGGCTTTCCACTCCCTTAAATAGTTAGTGTCTCGAAGAACCACAGTGGGTCACCGTGAGCCAGTGTTGACTCAATGGCAGTGAGAAGAAGAGTGGGTTCTCATCCAAGGGTGACGTCCTTGTAAAAGAGGAGAGCTGCAGGTGGAGAGATGGAGGCAGGGACTGGAGTGAGGAGACTGGGATCCCCCAAGGCGGGCAGGATCTTCCCGAGAGTCTCCAGGGAGAACACAGCCCCACCGACACCTGAAGCTGAGATCTCTGTCCACGGTGAGACAACACGTTTCTTTGTTTTAACCCCCCACCTCCGGCCCACCTTCAGCCCGGGGTGCTTGGTTAAGGCCTTATCTTGATCCTCACACTGTTTGCTGAGCTTGGGTCAACTCTTGCAGCCACGGTGCCAACCTTTTACCCAGGGGCTGCCTCGATTGTATCCAGCACGATGCCCTCTTCCTGCTAACGTGTTCCGTGTCCCCAAGATGATCTCACCTCCTGCACTTCGAAGGGGGCTTCTGGCTGTGCTTTCTCCAAACCAGCTCTGTTCATTCTTCTGCCCGTGCACAGAAGCATGGCCCCGAGCCAACAGCAGCCTGAGTCAAAGGCACCAGTTCTTCCGCCTCATTCATTGTCCAGCAGTCACATGCCTATGAGCTGACGGAAACCACCATGTGTGCGTCAGGGGCCTGTGGATCCTCCGAGTGACTCTCGTGCTTTCTAACTCTTCCAAGAGTTCCTCGTAGCAGATGTGCCCAATGGCCTACCTCTATCTATATATCTCTCTCTATCATCTATCTCTATATCTGCATCATCTACATACACTCTGCTGCTCTGTGGGCACTGATTGTGGAGTCAAGTTCAATCTTTCCTGTGTTTATTTTGACGCTGATTATCGGTCCCATGGTGGAATTTTCGTTTCCTTTATGTTAAGGAGTGAGTCTCACCGAAGCCCCTTGGATCCTTATCAGTGAGTGCTTTACTTCCAGGAGGCAAGATCGTGATATCTGCATATCGCAGGTTGTCAACAAACCCTCCTCCTGTCCTGGGGCTGTGTTCCTCTTCAAGTCCGGCTTCTTGGATTATTTGTTCGACCTGCAGATTGAATAAGCACGGTGACAGGACACAACCCTGATGCGCACCTTTCCTGGCGTGTTCTGGTCCTGAGCTATGCACAGGTCCTGCAGGAGCATAATTAGGTGTCCTGGAATTCCCATGCCATTAACTCTGACGTAACGGATTTATCCCCACGTGGTCTCCCAATTCGTAATTTCTCTAATTCAGAACCCAGGTTAAACACCAGGTGGAGACAACTCAAGTGTCCACTAATGCGGGAACGGACAAACCAAACGTGTGATGGCCGTACAACGGAAAGACATCGGCCATAGCAGGACGTCCAGCTCCCATATGTGCTACGCCATGGAGGACCCTTGAAGACATGGCTGAGGAACAAAAGGAGACACGAAGAGATAAACATCAGGTGATCCTTCTTATATTGAGTAGACAAATGCCAAGACACAGCGGATACCAGGTGGGGCCTCTCTCTCTCTCTCTCTCTCTCTCACACACACACACACACACACACACACACACACACACACACTCCTGTAATTTTTCAAAGAGCTAGCGTGGTGGCAAGTACATGGGGTGCAGACCAGGTCTGTGCTGAATGGTGGCTTTGTCACTTTCATGTCGGATGGTCTAGGGAAGGTCACAGACTCCTCAGCCTCAGCAGTCCCATCTATTATACATAATGTAGGGACATGGGAGAAAGGTGGCTACATTGTGCCCGACTCCCAGTGGCAGCAGTCAAGAGTTGCTTGTCCCACCCCAAGCTCTGTCTGTGAATTCACACAGCAAACACCCTCCGGCCCGGTTTCTCTCCCTTTGGCTCTGGGTTTCGGAGGTCTGTTTGGGGAGGTCCAGTGATTTTCATATGTCCCAGAGGAGAAGCCAGTGATGAGGAAACGACATCACGGGGTGGGGCCTGAGACACAAGTGCTTACTTATATCCCAGGCTACCCGAGCTCCTGAACTTTCCCACCAGAGTCCCACCTCGTGGTTTTCCACTGGACACCTGTAAAGTTGTTGGTGTGCTTTATCGTGATAACAATTTTTTTATTGTGAAACCTGTGTCATCTCACTATTTTATACGGGGACAATGCGGTGATGGGAATAACTTTCAGCGCCTTGTGTAGCCATCTCTCTGTGTCCATAATCGGTGTCTCTTAGGCAATCCCTCTCCCGATGTCCTCCCACTCTATCCTCATAGCCGCTAGCAAACTTCGGTCTCTAGATATCATTCTACAGGTTTCGTGGAAACGGGATGATGCAACATTTGCCCTTGTGTGTCTGACCCCGGTGTGTGTGTCTAACACTCTCTGGAGATGGACTCCCTGGATTCTCATCCTTTGGGTCCATTGACTCCAAGGACGTCTAAACCCAAGGCTCCCACCGCCGCAGAATCAGCTCTGACCCCAGAGACCAGATAGCGCAGGGTGGACCTGCCCAGAGCATTTCCAAGGCCCCAGAGTGGACATCAATCACATCTTTCTCTCCTCGAGTGACTGGTAGGTTCGAACTGCCGCCCTTTGGTTATCAACAAAGTACTTAACCACTGTGTCATCCGGGCCCCCTGAAAAGATGACGGCGGTCTTTAGGTACCATCGAGTGGTTCAGACTCACAGAGGCCTGATGAACCATAGAACCAAGTGCTACCCAGCCCTGCCCCATCCTCACAGCTGTCCTGAAGTTTGATTCCACGGTGGTCGCCTCTGCGTCAATCCATCCAGTCAAGGACTTGCCTCTTTGTGGCCCTCCGCTCTCCCAAGCATGATGTCCTTCTCCGGCGACCGATGGATCTTGACAACATGTCACCATCCTGGCCTCTAAGGAGCAGCCTGCCTGGACTTCTTCCAAGATGATCTATTTGTTCTTTTGGGAGTCCATGGTACTGTCAATATTCTTCCCCAACACCATAATTCAACTGCATCCATTCTCCTCCCATTTCGCTATTCTAGGTCCAAATTCCCCTTGCCCGTGGGGTGTTTGAAACCACCACGGCTTGGGCCAGTCCTATCGCAGTCCTCAAAGTGAGAGTCTAGAGAGATCTCGTGCAACAGAAGGACCGAATGAAACGAGTCATTTGAACAGATGTCTGTGGTCTGGGAATGGGAGAAGCTACTCGAAGGCCCCACCTTCCTCCCTGCCTCCACCCTTTTCCTTGCGTTTGTTCTAAAAGAAAGGCTCCTTGCTGATGTCATTCATATAAGTCGGTGTCTAGGGTGCTTAGTCTCCCTGTACCAAGGGCTCAAGCACCGGAGCTGAGAGCGTATACATGAGGATCAGGATCAGGGACTAGGTGGCAGCTGGGACAGGGAAACAGAGGCAGGCCTGTGCTGGTATCCATTCTTAGCAGTTCAAAACCACTAGCCGCGCCTTAGGAGAAAGACCAGCTTTCTACTCCTGTAAAGAGTTACAGTCTCAGAAGGTCACAGGCAGTTCTACCCTATACTCGAGAGTTGGCATCTACGTAGTGGTGAGAGAGGGAATGAGTGAGCGAGCCAGTGAGTGGTTTTCCTGGTGGTGCAATGGGGGAGTACTAGGTTGTTAACCGCAGGGCTAGCGATTCATATCCACCAGCTGCTCCGTGGGACAATGTGGCCCTTGGCTCTCGTAAAGATGTACAGTCGCAGACATCCCAAGGAGCAGTAGGGTCACTATGAGTCAGAATTGACCTGATGGCAGCAATTTGGCTTTTTGGTTTCATCATCCTGGGGTAGGGGTGGGGAGACACTGGAGGTTCAGTGGCAGAAGTCTAGTCTTCCATGTGGGAGGCAGTGGTTCTGTTCCCAACCGATGTGCATTCACCACCCACCTGTCAGTGGAGGCTTGCGTCTTGCTCTGATGCTGAACAGTTTTCAGTGGAGCTTCCAGACTAAGACAGACTAGGAAGAGCAGCTTGGTAATTTATTTCTGAAAACGCAGCCCATGAAAACCCAATGGAATACAGCTGCTCCCTCCTGCTAGTGCCATAATTTGTGGGTACCTGCTTACAGCAGCAGCATCTTCTTGGGGGGTCACAAAAATGGGGGAGTCCAGGAACACTGCTTCCCATTCTGTGCACCCCAAAATAAATGAACAGTGGGAGCTCATGTTCCCAGAGAAGTAACTTGAGGGTGCTACTTGGCTGGTACATAGCCCGCACTCTGCTCACGTGCAGTGGGATATTGATGTTGGGAGGCTTCAGAGAGCGGCGCCATGGGTACTGCTAGCTGTAAGGTCAGCAGTTTGAAACTCCCAGCCGCTCTCTGGGAGAAAGAGCGCTTTCGACTCCCACAAAGGATTACAGTCTCAGAAACTCACAGGGGTAGTTCCACCCGGTCCTGTTGGGTCACTCTGAGTTGGCAGGGACTTGATGGCAGTGGGTTTGGTTTGGGAGAGGAAGTAATGGAGAAGACTGAGGCGCGAACCCCACTAAGCCATCCCTCGGTCTGGCCTGTGTCCCAGGAAGCTCTAGCTATAGCTGTGGCCATCATCAGCGCTGCCTGCTCCTGGGTGAGTCATTCGTGATGTGTGGTTCTTGCCGGGTGTCCTGGTTTCCCTCCTGGCAGACAGAGCGGGAGATAATCTATCAGGAGTCCTCTCAGAGGGAACCTTGTCTCCTGCCTCATCTTTACAAACCGACCTCGACCTCGGCCTGCGCTAAGGGGATGGGTGGCTGAGGGCGGCACCCTCACTTCCAGAGTCTGCAGCGGCAGCCGGCAAACAGGCCCCAATAAAGGGAATGTCCTTTAGATATCAAAAATGCAAAGAGAGACTGTCTGGGAGCACAATAAAGCCTTTGCTGGGAGATTGCAGCGCTGGGGAGAGGACATTGTCTAATTTCCATCCAAGGCAGATGATTTCCCCAAGGAGAAATGCTGGTCTGAAGGCTGAGTCTGTGGCACAATTTCACCCTCAGGATAGTAACATGATTTGATTGGCTTGTGGGCTATGAGTTGCCCTGGGAGCCACAAGGTCAGGGGTTTGAATCCACCAGCTACTTCGAGGGAGAAAAATGGGGCTTTTCATGCCAGTAAAGAGTCGCAGTCTCCAAAACCCACAGGGGCAGGTCTACCCTGTCCCACAGGGTCACTGTGCGTCAGCATTGACTCAATGGCAGTGTTTGGTGTGGGTTTGGGTTGACAAGGTGCTGATGCAAAGCTTGGGATTTTGTAGGTAGCATTATGCACCCATTTTCGCCTGTTGGCTGCCGGCACTGTGTGTGTGTGCGGAATAGAGCTGCCCATAGGCCTTTTTCAGATTAGCCGAGCAACCAGGTTCTTCTGAGTCACCTCGGGTGCCCACCTTCTGTTTAATAGTCAAGGGCCGAACTCTGTGCCACTCAGGGCCTCTCTGCCCATTTCAGCTGAGCCCCATACATCCAAACCGAACTCGCTGCCCCCGAGTCAATGCGGACTCACGGCGACCCCTGTGGGTTTCCACGGCTGTGACTGTTCACGGGAGTACAGAGCCTCATCTTTCTTCCGAGGAGCGGCTGGTGGTTTCAAACTGCTGACTTCGCAGCTAGCAGCCTAACACAGAGCCACTACGCCACCAAGGGCTCGGTTCATAACCGAGTGCAGGTCACACCTGCCGCTCAGGGAGCCCGCATTACATCCGAGGCCCGCCAGCTCTGGCCCTTAGCTTTGCAGGTAGTTTGGTTGTCACAGAAAGCCTTTTCTTTAAGCCAGGAGTGGGGAACATTTATTTTTTTCTGCCACGGGCCAGCTGTAGGAAATTACCAACTCACTGGATAGGGCAGAGGTTGTACACTGGTGCATATGGGAGCTGGAGGCACAGGGAATCCAGGGTGGATGATACCTTCAGGACCAGGGGTGTGAGGGGCGATGCTGGGAGGGTGGAGGGAAGGTGGGTTGGAAAGGGGGAACTGATTACAAGGATCCACATGAGACCTCCTCCCTGGGAGATGGACGGCAGAGAAGGGGGGTAAGGGAGACTCCGGATAGGGCAAGATATGACAAAATAACAACCTGTGGATTATCAAGGGCTCATGAGGGAGGGGGGAGCAGGGAGGGAGGGGAAAAAAAAGAGGACCTGATGCAGAGGGCTTAAGTGGAGAGCAAATGCTTTGAGAGTGATTAGGGCAAAGAATGTATGGATGTGCTTTATACAATTGATGTATGTATATGAATGGATTGTGATAAGAGTTGTATGAGCCCCTAATAAAATGTTTAATAATAATAAAAAAGAAATTACCAACTCAAAGATCAGTCTGTGACATTTGGTCAAAGAGTGAATTACTCACCCTTAATGCGATGGCTGGTAGCGTGCTTACTCGTTAGGCTGCTAACCACAAGGTCTGCAGTTCAAACCCACCAGCTGCTCCTTGAGAGAGAAACGAGGCTTTCTACTCCCACAAAGAGTTAGTCTCAGAAAGGCAAAGGGTCAGTTCTATCCTGTCTGATGGGGTCGCTATGCGCTGGAATGATTTTCTGGCAGTGGGCTTGGGTTTGGCCGGAGCTGTGGTTTCTTGAGTGGGCAACCTCGGCTCTTGACTTCACGTGAGAAAGAATTCACGCCGCCGCCTGGTTTGTCATCCAAGTGAGTCCCTACGAAGGACGGGAGAAGTGGCAGGTTTTACAGTCTCATGAGAGTACAGTTATTTCAGGGAAGCATGCCACGCTGGGGCCCACAACTGAACATGGGCAACCTCGAGGGACTGTGCATCCACACGTGCTGAACTGAGGCCAGAGAGTGGGGCATGACCCTAAAGGGTGTGGGAACAGGATAAAAGAGGAGAGCGAGTCTTGTCCGACCTGCCACTGACCAGGAGTGGGGTAAAAAGAGAGTAAGTGACAAGAGAGACTGTGGGCCCCAAATAGGCCAGGAGCGGGTCCCCTGAGTGCACCTCCTACCTCTACCTGTCTCTGACCAGGAGCAGCGTAAAAAGAGCACAGCTGCCCTACAGCCAGAGTATTTAAAGCCTCCAGTTGGGGAGGCGCGGTTAATGGTATTGGTTGACCCCATTGCCTAAATTAAGCCCACCGGGGTCTAGTTTGGGCTGCCCAAGTGTGCTGCCTACCTGGCTGGAGGGGCCTGATTGGAGCATGCCCAGTTTGGGGGTCTTCCTGGGTGGCTAATGCTCGCCTGAGTCCTTCCCAACCTCCTCCGTGGGGCCTGGCTCTTAGCTACCTACCAGAACTGCTTCTCTGGGGTGAGGCCTGGGATGTTCGCTGGTATTGGCCAGTTTGGGGGCCTCAGGAGGCCTGCGGGCTGGTCGTTCCCCACCCTCCCTTTCTGCAGGGCCTCCGGCTGTTCTCAATCAACAAGGGCGTGTGGTTGTTGCAGAAGCACCATCTGCGAAGAGATGGCCCTGCAGAGGTGACACTGCTGGTCTCTGTGGTAGACAAAGGCTGATGGGAGGTCGGGGACTGGGCCTCACTGGCATTTCAGTCCTCAGTGGCACTTTGTACCAGTGCCTCACATAAATAGGCAAGCAAAGAAAGAGAAAGGAGAGAAGTCTTCCAGTGGGAGAGCAGGAAGAGCAGCCGGGGAAATGGGTAAATTACTGGAGATCAAGAGCAGTTTTCAAGGACTTTAAAGGCCTTCATTTACATTACAGAGCTGATAAGCTAATTACAGCACAATCTTGTCCAAAGCCTTCCAGCTGGCCCCCCTGAGGTCTTGTTAGATAACCACATGTTAACTTAGTTAAAAAACAGAAACAACAACATGCTGTTTCTTTAAAAATTTTAAAATCCGGAGTGGTCTCTCCCCGACACTCCAATCTCTTTAGTCCGAATTACACATGACGTAATTTTTCCCTGCGAATGGAAAAGGGCTGTAACAATCATCCAAGGTAGCATTTCTCACGCTGCCGAAGCTGGCAAGTGAAGCATCCACTTTATCCTTTATGTCACATGAGACCAGTCCCGGGGCCTGTACCTTTCTCAGGGTCTGTGGCAGCCCTGGTGGCAGAGTGATTATGCATTGGGCTGCTAACCTCAAAGCCAGCAGTTCAAAAACACCAGTTGCTTGTGGGAGAAAGACGGGGCTTTCTACTCCGGCAAAGAGTTACAGCCTCAGAACTCCCCCCCCCCACCCCCGCCGTGCTATCCTGTGCTATAGGGTTGCTCTGAGTTGGCATTACCTCGGTGGCAGTGAGTGAGATGGCAATGGGACTTTGGAAAGACCGTCTCCAGGCTTCCCAACTGCGTAGAGAGTGGCGCAAACCTCCCAGACTTTGTTCCTCAGACAGCCTTCGGGCCAGAAACGAAGCTCACTGCGGCTCAACTCACAGCCAAGCGACCACATAGAAGCCACACTCACTGCTACAGGGCCTGTGCCGACTCCCAGCGCCCATACGGACAGGGACAATGTCCCTGTGGGTCAGAGGCTGTAACTCCACTCCGTAGGAGCAGAACAAGGCAAACAGGTAACACTAGGAAGATCACAGTCCCCAGGACAATCACCATTGGAGATCAAAAGGACAACCTTTGCCCAAGGACAGCGCTCAGAAGAGCTAGGGAAGGAGGGGCAATGGACACAGGGAGGAAGTGGGATAAAGGAGAGTTCATTGTGGGAACTGCAATGAATGACATGAAACAAAATGTGTATGAATTGTTCAATGGAAAACGGATCCACTCTGTAAACCTACGTAATCCACAACAAAACGTTATTTTATTGTTTTTAAGGCCGTGACAGGTGGCCAAGCCTGTCCTCGGAGGAGCTTCTGGGTGAGTTTGAACCGCCAACCTCTTGGTTAGCAGTCAAGCGCTTCACTGTTTGCACCAGCCAGGGACTCCAAAGAGCAGTATAAAAAATTCAAAGATTTATAATAAAGCAAAATCAAGGTTTTGGACAGATTAGACCACCATGGTAATCTAATATTTTTGTGTATACCGGAGAACTTCAAAGAGTTTGTGGAAAAATAAAGTTAAAAGATTTTATTATTTTCTGCTTTTGCTTCTTTTTTTGGGTAGTCTTTTTTATTATTATCATTTCATTGGGGACTTACATCTCTTGTTACAATCCATACCTTGATCGCATCAGGCATGTGTGTACATGTGTTGCCTTCATTTGTTTGCAGACATTTACTTTCTATTGAGCCCTTGGTGTCAGCTCCTCATTTCCCCCTTCCTTCCCCCCATGCCCCTCTAGTAAATTATAAATTACTATTATTTTCATCTCTTACGCCCACTGCTATCTCCCTCCTCCTGCGTTTTGTGTTGTTCTTTCTCCCTGGAGAGGGGTGTATTGTTATGTGTCGATCATTGTGATTGGTTCCCCCTTTCTCCCTTCCCCTCCCCTTTCTGTTTTGTTCTCAATTGATGTTTCCCTGCTGTTTTATTTTATTATTGGTGTTGGGTTTGGGGTTTGTTATGTAGGTTTTTCTTTATATGAAACCCAGGATAGGTAAATCTATAGACACAGTCGCTGGATTAATAGCTCTTTAGGGTTATGACAGGAGCCCTGGCAGTGTAGTGGGTATGTGTTGAGCTGTTAACCACCAGGTCAGCAGTTCAAAGCCACCAGTCACTCGGCGGTAGGAAGATGAGACTTTCTACTTCCATAAAGGATTACAGTCATGGAAACGCCCAGGGGGCACTTTTCTGCTCTCTGGGGTCACTATGAGGTGGAGTGGACTCGATGGCGGTGAATTCATTTTTTGACTCTTTGCAGTGCAAAATGAGGACTCCTTGAGTGATGTAAATGATGAATGTCCTCAGGTACTCATCACAAGATTGGAGGTTTTGAACTTCTGACCTACAGGTGCCCTGGCAAAAAGATTCGGTGATTGACTTCTGAAGAGTCAGCCCTTGAAAACCCGATGGAGCACAACTCTATTCTGACACACACAAGAGGTTGGCAGGAGCTGAAATGGACAAGATGGCAAATGGTTTCCTGGTGCAGAAGGAAAATGCGGGGCGCCGGCTCAAGAAATCATTAAGACTTTCTAGAGAGGGGCAGCAGAACCCTGAACCGGGGGGAGGGAGGGAGGGACATCCTGACCGAATGGACTGGTTGCCCATCAGCATGCAGGACTCAGTCCTGCTTTGGGGCATATTTGTGTTGAATCCTTTCACAGTTCGGGAGCTATGTGGAACTGGGTGGATGCCCGGTGGTTGAGGAGAGGACTGTGGGTCTAGCCAAATGTGGACACTGGGCACGGAGATTGTTCTCATGAGCAGCTTCAGCATCGCTCAGCCTTTTCATGGGCTCACCAGCAGGGCTGCAGTGCAGTTCCTTCCTGACAAGGTAGCGTGTCTCAACTGCAAACGACGGGCCTAACCTAGATGTCCTGAAGGGCAGCACTGGTCACTATGCATCCAGGTAGATGAGGCCAGCATACACAACTCCCTATTTTCCAGACTTGTCATTATTAACCCCGTTTTGTTCGGGGACTCAGTGAATTGCAGTTGGTGATTGTGAGTGTAGTGATGGCGAGATGTATGGACAGACAGAACTGTTCGGGCGGGTCACAAGCCTGCGTATTCAAAAGCAGGCGTGTGGCTCATGCTTGCAGATAGGACAGTGGCAGAAGGGTCCATTGCTGTCACTGCCTCATGAGTTAAGGCTTCAAAGCAGGCTGGTCTCTGAAGGTGAGGCCAAGCTGGGCACTCCGTCGAGGGTTCTGGGAGCCTCTCCAACTCTGAGCTGTCTGCAAACTACTTTCCATTGTGTTGGCTCTGATTCCTGGTGACTCCACGTTCGCAGAGCACGACGGCTTCTCTAGGCTTTTCCCACTTGATCTTAACCGAGTGTGATCAAGGCTGAGAGGGGATCTCCCTAGGCTTTCCAGGGTGGTCATTTTTCTTCCTTCTTCTTTTTAAAAAATCATTTTATTGGGGGCTCTTACAATCCATCCATCCATCCATCCACGTGTGAAGTACATTTGTACATATGTTGTTATCATCATTTTCAAAACCTTTTGTTCTACTTGACCCCTTGGCCTTAGCTCATCCCCCCCACCCTCCTTCCCCCATGAACCTTTGATACTTTATAAATTATTATTTTTTTCATGTCTTACTCTGACCACATTGGTTATCTTTCACAAGTAGAACACCAGGGTTTTCTTCTGAAGGGTGCCTGGGTAGCTATTGACTAAATATAGGAGGCTCATGTCTACCCAGACATGCTTGGAAGAAAGACAGTGACCCACTTCTAAAAGATCAGCAGTTGGACACCCTACTCTGTCACTCATGGGGACACTATGACCTCGAGTCTCCTGGGTGGCAAAGGGAGGGGTGTCTTCATCCCCTCTTTGATCCACTGGGGACTAAGCTCCTAGAATTCCCTTTCCTAGTTTGTGGGTGGTGGGCTTCTAACGTCCCACACTTCTACCAGACTCTGGAGCAGCAGTTCTCAACCTGTGGGTCGCAACCCCTTTGGGGATTGAACAACCCTTTCTCAGGGTCACCCGATTCATAATGGTAGCCAAATGACAGTGATGAAGTAGCAATGAAAGTAGTGTTATGGTTGGGGGGCCACCACCACGTGAGGAGCTGTAGGAAAGGGTGGCAGTCTTAGGAGGGTTGAGAACCGCTGCTCTAGAGGGCCATTTGGTCCAATGACCGAGACAACCACTCCTGTCCCAGCAGGAAACTCTTATCAGGTCTGCAGAACTGCTCCGTATCTTCCCTTTGAGAAAGAAGAGCTTTGGTCCAGAGTAAGCCTGCAGTTGGAGGATCGAGGATGGCCAGGGAAAATATTCCCGGGGGGGCCGTAGAGGCTCTGTGTGCTGTGCTGTTGCACTCACTTTACTGCACCATCCAGACCAGGAAGAAACGTAAGGAGATCTATTTCTAAAAAAATTCATTCACCTGGAATCATAGTCACCCTCTCGCTCCACTTGAAGCCAAATTATAAACCCAACCAACTCATTGCCATTAGTCAATCCTGACCCATATAGACAGGCCTATAAGGTAGAATAATAACACATAGACCCTATAGACAGGTCTATAAGGTAGAATAACAACAGTTGGAGGTAGGGGAGTGGGTATAGCATCTGCCTAGGGCTCCAAAAAACCAAACCTAACTGCCATCGAGTGGATGCCAACTCATAGCGACCCTTTAGGATAGGGTAGAACTGCGCCTGTGGGATTCTGAGATGGTAACTCTTTAAGGGAGTAGAAAGCCTCATCTTTCTCCCTCAGAGCTGCTGGTGGGTTAAAACGGCCGACCTTGAGGTTTCCATGAGCTTGGGCCTGACTTGACAACATGTAACAACAACCACAACAGAACTGGATCAGCACCCCCGACCTGAGTACAACCGCAGGTGAATGGGTATCATCGGCAGAAACCCTATTTCCAAACAAGGTCACGTCCACAGGTTTCAGGGGTTCGGAAGTCAACCTGTCTTTTCTGTGTACACAGTTTAGGCCATAATAGGGACTTCTCACTCTTCCCAAACTCGCTGGGGAAATCTTAGTGTCTCCTCCTACCTCTGACGCTGGGCTCTCCAGGGAAGGCTAGTGGGCTTTGTCACAGTCACAACTGGATGATGGCCATGGCAGCCTGCTCTCTCCCTGGGGTCCAATCCCATACCCTCCTCCTGAAAGGAGGAATCCCTACCACTTACAGAAGGAGCCCTGGTGGCACAGTGGGCTACACATCGGGCTGCTAACCCCAAGGTCAGCGGTTCGAAACCACCAGATACTCCATGGGAGAAAGTTGAAGCTTTGTGCTCCTATAAAAATTCCGTTTCGGAAACTCAAAGGACAGTTCTACTCTGTCCTCTAGGTTCACTGTGAATCAGAATCAACTCTGGTTGTGAGTTGAGGGAGCCCATTGAAGGAATGCTGACCGCAGAGGAGGCAATTCACTGACGGCCAACGCTCAATAGCTCGTTCCATCCTCACGGCAGTTCCTCACAGAGTGTGCTATTGCTTCCAGTTAATGAACTTCAGAGAAGGTAGGGAACCTTCACAAGAGCATATAAGTTGCAAGTGGCAGAGCTAGGATTTGGCTCTTACATTGCTTGCCTCCTAACCATCCTCTCACCACGTGCCCATTTGATGACACATTAAAATTCCAAAATCTCCTGGGCGTCTTCGTTAGCTGTTTATTACCACCGCGAGACCACATGTTGGGAGGCAGAGATTCCCCAAAGCTCCCTCTGCTCTCTTGTAGAACTGCTGCCAAGTAATGCCCGGGGTCACCCCATGAAGCAATGCCCGGGGTCACCGCATGGCTCCTGGCCCCAGGATCAGCCTACTGATCCATCTTCTGACAGGCCAGCCCCAGGATGTTCTCAGCTGCATTGTTTGGGGCCGGATGGCTAAGATGCCTCTCACCTTCTATCAGCACAATCGAGGGCCCTGTCCAGGACTGGGGAAGGCGTGGGAAGGCGAAGGAGTCCGGGCTGGTCTGCTTTCCTGGCTTTTCTCAGGAAGAAATTGTGAACCAGTGGTCTGACTCATTCAAGACCCAGAGGACAAATCTTTTCTCACCGTGTTCTTTGACAGAAATATGAATGGATTTTAGAAAACAAATGGCACTTCAAGGTGTTTGCAAACATCAGGTCCGCCTCTCCCCACTGCTGATACCATAGGCCCCTGGGGAGTGCAAGCGGCTGGCACTTAGCTCCTGACCCGAACGGTGGGGCCTCAAACCCACCTGCCCAGTGGCATCATGGGAGAAAGGCCTAGGGATCTCCTGTGGCCTAGATTAGGTCCTAGCAAACCCTAATGGAACAGTTGTACGTGTACACCACTTGGGGTCACCATGCGTCTGTACCCACTCGACGGCAAAGGCTTGGCTATTAATTTTGTGTCCATCTTCTGGGAGCACACCTGGACTCCAAGTGTCACTTATCTAGAACAGCAGAGAGATAAGAGCCGCAGTTCATTGATCCCATTGGCACACAGCCTCTGCTGGATCCGGCCGGGTGTCCTGGCCCTAACCCCAAATCTCGCTGCATGCCCCCCCCCCCCGCTCTACTGCACAAACTCGGAGGTCAGGCGCAATGCATCCATTGCTGGGTTTCCTTCTGCCTTCCAGGAGCCTCGGGACCAATGTCCAGAAGCTTCGCTTCTTTTTGAGCCCGGGACTGGCCTCCAGAAAGTTCCCGGGAGAGGCAGCTGCCTCCGAGAGAGAGAGTCCCTGTTGGGTTTCTGAGGAATGAAACCCATCTCCAGCCCTCATCCCTCTGAAAAGTTGTTATTAAATTCTGTGCGTGGCCCAGACCTGGATTTAAAGATATGCAAGAAGACAAATTCCAAACAGATGCCCATTAGGGCCCTGACAGCCTTGGCTTAAAGATAACATTTACATTCTGCCTGGGTGTGTGTCTCCGTGCTCCCGCTCCGCCCTCTCCTGCCTCCAGCGGGATCAATACCTCGGCTGAGGTGAGTGGGGGCAGCGGCATTCTTCTAAGCTGTTTGCTCAGCCCCGGGTTTGCTCTGCTAACATGCCGGGCACTTCTTCCAACAGGTCTGTTTGCCCAGGCTCAGGGCTGCTTGCTGAGACACCTAGCCCAATCCGAGGGGGCTCAGTTTTCTAAACAGTTGGTGCCTGCATCTGTCAATCAATAATACCAATAGGGCTCCTGATACGAACAGCGAATGTGGCCAAGTCCAATATTTGCCTCAAAGCCACCCCATCCCCTTGCCCCAGACCGGAAGGGGTGGTGATGGCAGATGTGGCTGTGGGGACAGTGGCCCGGATGCACAGGCTCTTGGGAGGATGAGACTGGCAGACAGCTGATTTCAGGAAAGAGGGACTCTTGAGCGAACATAGTGACCCCTTATGAGAGGTGATTTCCTGAGACATGCAGCTGTTACCAGCTCATCCAGCAGTCCTGGTGTCATTAAAAAAAATCATTTTATTGGGGGCTCTTACAGCTCTTATCACAATCCATCCATCCATCCATTGTGTCGAGCACATTTGTACATATGTTGCCATTATCATTTTCAAAACATTTTCTTTCTACTTGAACCCTTGGTATCAGCTCTTCATTCCTCACCACTCTCTCCCCTCCCCTCCCTCCCTCCCTCCCTCCCTCCCTCATGAACCCTTGATATTTCATAAATTCTTATTATTTTTTCATGTCCTGGTGTCATTAAAAATGACAGGCTGAGGCTCTTGTGTGTCCTGAGCACTGGTGAGTGAGCCTCGGCTTCTGCTTATGGGCTTGAGGTTGGATCCAGGGGCTGTCTTGGAGTTCCAGGTGACCAGAGGGATGCTGGACCATTATCGAGTCCCAGAAAGCAGCTCTCTAGATGGACTGATTGAGAGCTAGAGCATAAGTAATACTTCCACGGCCGTAACTACAAAGGCGATGCGGAATGGGTCATTTGGCATAGTGATGGCCGCACCCCGAGGTGAACATCCCGAATGTCCCCCTAACGTTCATTTTGAAATGGTTCACACGTTCTGTGAGGCGGCTTTTGCCTCAATTAAAACAGAAGGAAAGGGTGAATCTCCGTGAAGCTGGGACGTTGACACGTGAGAGGCACTAATGCCTAACTCTGGGCTCGGCTCAGAGTAAACGCTTAATAAATGTTTATTGAAAGAACAAGCTAACATTTGCACAGTCAACAAAGCTCTTTGTTATACATTAGCTCATTTCATCTTTAAAGAGGCCTGGGAGCTGGGCAGGGATCAGGATTCTCGGGTTATAATGGGGGAAACTGAGGTTTAGAGAGGTGCGTGTCTTGCCTGATGCTTAGTACTGGTGGTGCTGAGCCTTGACCCCCAACTCTCTCTGGCCCCAGAATCTGTGCATGTCCAACGATATTATTTTGTCTTTCTGGAGGCTTTAAAGGACTGGAAAGAAATAGGGTCGATGTACATATGTTTGTTTATCTCCTGCGCGTTGTGTTAGAATCTCTTATTACTCAGCATGTTTTAAAACCGGACTGCCCAGAAGAGGGCTTCTGTCTGCCCACTGCACCTAGCACAGTGCTGGATAAATATTTGCTGGCAGACTCGTCCGCTGCGGAGAGCAGCCGCTGGTTGCTGTGGCGACGCCCGAGCAAAGCTCAGGCAGGTGAAGGCTCCATGAAGCCTAGGACTCAGCTTGCGGTGTGCCTGAGAGGAGCCTGGAGCCCGTGGGTGTGACTCCCAGAAGCCCTTGCTGGGTGCCATCGTTCACATGGCTGTGGCCCACGGAGGGGCCAGCCTGATGGTAGACGGGGCCAATTCCTAGGGGAGATCTTAGGGCAGGGAAGCGTGGTATCCTTCTGATGTCATGTTCACAGGGTTCTCCTGTCCGGATGGGGGCCAGGGGGAGGGAGGAGCTCCTGAGGGCGGATGGGGCACAGGATGCAGATGCGGACTCACACAGCCCAGCGTCTGAATCCCATCTCTGCTCTTTGCTCCTGGGAGAGCCCCTGAGCTTTTCTGTACAGCGGGACAGTGATGCTTGTGCCACTGGGCTTTTGTAGGCACAAGGCGAGCTAGAGAGTACTAAATGGAATGGTTGGCACCAGGTGGGGGTGACTACCAAATCCGCCTCTCAGAGACAGAGTGCCAAATATCCCTTATAATAAAGCACACCAGCTCAGCAGAGGTGGGGTGTGGTGGCAAACGCTTCTCCTGACTTGGTGTGGGAGTCTCCAATGGGCTGGTCACATCTTTGCCCAAGGACTTGTTCAGAGACTGGGAAGCGGGATCAAGGGGAAGGAGTTCGGGGACTTGGATGGAGGGAGCTTTGTGAGGGACATGTGTCTGGGTGAAAACCTTTGTCTGTATTTGGGATGAGAGAGCTGAGAGAACCCCAAAGTTCTTGCAGTTTGCCAGGGTGTGTCTGAAACTGGAGCCTTAGTGGTGTAGAGGTGGCAAGTTGGGCTGCAATCCGAGAGGCTGGCAGTTCGAAACCACTGGTAGCTCCGCAGGAGAAAGATAGTCTATTGGGTCACTATGAATTGGCATCTGCTTCACCATCTCAGTGAGCTTGTTTCTCTTTTGGCTTGGTCTGCGGGAAACTGTTGGGTAAGTTTTGGACTGCTAACCACAAGGTCAGGGGTTCAAAACCTGCCAGTTGCTCTAAGGGAGGAACATGAGGCTGATTGCTCTTCTAAAGCTTTATAGATTTGGAAACCCACTCCAAATCAGAATTGACTCGATGGCAGCCAGTTGCCTAGGAGATCACTGTTGCTTAAACATTTTGCTTTGAATTTAAAAGCGAAACACAGTGTGAACTCTGAGGCATGATATTTGGCTCAGAAAGTGCCTACTTCAGGCCATGTGTGCACTCTTTTACAGAGTTTCAATGATATTTGAATATTGAAACTCAGTGTGTAATTATGGATGCAGACTCAGCAACTATAGGACAGGGTGGAACTAGCCCTGTGGGTTTCCATCACTGTACCTCTTTATAAAAAATCATTTTATTAGGGGCTCATACAACTCTTATCACAATCCATACATACATCAATTGTGTAAAGCACATCTGTACATTCGTTGCCCTCATCATTCTCAAAACATTTGCTCTTCACTTAAGCCCCTGGCATCAGCTCTTCATTTTCCCCCTCCCTCCTTGCTCCCCCCTCCCTCATGAACCCTTGATACTTTATAAATTACTATTTTTCATACTGCATGAGTGAGAAAAAGGCCAGGCAAGTTGGACCAAGATTTTTTCTCCCCCATCACAACCGAGGCGGCACTTGCTGGTTCGCTGAGGTTAGCAAGGCGCTGTCCCAGGAGAATTACATCGGGAAAACTGATCCTGTCCACCCCACAGCCCTGATCCTACGGCTTCGGACTTCCTCAAACTCGAAGGACATTGAAAAGAAACTCGATCTGAATCTTTTGGGGATGCTGCTTCAGCGGCGGCGTTCCTGGGGAAGTGTTAGGCGGCCACCTTCAGAAGCCCGCAGTCCTAGATCAGATGTCACGAAACAGTAGCTTCACGCGGTGATACATTTGCTTAACATCGTCATGGTTTTGTAGCGATCTCTTTCGACTTACCCCTTGTAGATAGCACATGCATTTCTCTCTACATCAGGGCTGGGAGCCTTTTTCCTGACAAGGGCCATTGTAACGTCATTTGTCAGCCAGACTGGTCAAACATTTCATGAACTCACCCGAATGTGATGGCCACCACTGCTTCTCTTAGGAGCGGTGTGTGATGTTGGCCGCTACGAATGAATTATTGGGCCTTATCCAGCCCGTATAAGGTAGAGGGCGGTTGGATGTCAGGCCACACATTTCAGATACATTGAGGGAGTTAGTTTATTGTGCCAACCTGGCTGATAAACATATGTGGGGTTAATTAAAGAGCGGAGGGATAAATGGCTCAGTGAGCCTTGTCTTTCTAATTCTCTGGTCTCTTGCTTTGTGATGGTCGGACCAGGGTGCGGCTGCCTTAACCAGCTCCCTGCTTCAGCTGGCAAGGCTCACTTCCTGCAAGACATCCCCAAGGAGAAGCCATATGGACCTACCCTGATGTAGCCCTGGGTGCTGGAGCAGTCGTGTGGAGATCCTTGCCAGCACTGGGATGTTTATACATTCACTGACTCGGCTTTCCTCCTGCAGTCGGCATCATTGCATGTGTTTAGTGAGATGGAGGAGGACTTTGTGGATTGGTGTCAAACATACGGGTTAATGTTGGACTTGTGGGCTTGGGCAGCACTGGGTTGGGATGTTTTCTTGATGTGCACTTACCTTTATATAAAACTCTTATACATGAGTTTCGGTGGATTTGTTTCTCTAAAGTACCCAGATTGACATGCTTGCCAAGGGCCATTGTGACATCATTCGTCAGTCATACTAGTCAAACATTTCATGAACTCACCCAAATGTGAAGGAAGTGTGTTAGCTGGTTAGCTGGTACGAATGATTTCTTGGGCCTTATCCAGCCCGTGGGCTGGTACGGGGCCCTGGCATGCCAGGCCACGCATGTCAGGTACAGATATGGCCTAGTTCAATTGCACAGCGATCCTGTAAGGGAAGTCATCTTCATTCTACTTTACAACTGCCTGTCAGATGGTAGGTGACTTGCTCAAAGTCACACAGCTGGCAAGAGTCAGAGCTGAGATTTGGGTTCCATCTGAGGCCAGCCCCAAATGCCAGACCTTCACCATCACCTCTTGGCTATTTGATGGAAGCAGTCCCAGCACCGAGAGTGACGGGGGAAGATGCCCACCCTGAAATGGACACACGGAAAGGACATGAAATCCCTGACTCGACTCTTACTCTCAGACATCACCACAGCAAAGCCTGGAAAAACCTGGCCAGTCCTGGGCTGATACTGCCGGTAATGCCCTTCAGTTATGAAAAGCTGCCGGAATAATAAAACACATTGAGCTGATTGTGGGGGACACGTTTAATCTCAGAGGGGAATGCACCGTTTGGAGGCCTTTCCAAGTACTTCAGAAGACGCCCTTCCACACACCCATAATTGATAGACCAACCTCAAATTGTTATTTGTTCATTAAAATAAGTCCCCCAAGGGCTCACTAGGCAACACTTTATTAGCCTGGATTGAGTAATATATTTTAAAGCAATAAAACTGCATTATTTTTAAATTATTTTTTAATGTGGACTTTCCAGTCATTGACTGCCCTCTCTGATAGGTCTGAATTAGTGAGTTTTAATTGAGTGTAAAGAAGCAATAAAATGATCATTACTAAAATGATGGGGTGCTTAATACACAGCGGGCACCGGGCTGGGCGTGGGACACGGACTGTCCCATTTGTCCTTCCTCGCAGCGTCCTTCACAGACAGGGAGTGCACACTGCAAGCGATGACAAGCCAGCTCGGTATGTCTCGGCTAATGGGTGGAGGGAACAAGAGTCAAGTCCAACTCCTCACCGCCAAGAGCCTACTCTTTCCAAGCCCAACCGAGTGTTGTGGTGCTGAGCCAGGCCGTCTTTCGGTTTGAAGACCTGTTCAGCACCATGGGGGGCTCCGGAAGGCCCTTCTAGCTAAGGTCCGGTTACTTCCACCAGATGGTTGGGTGGGACTATGCAAAAAGATGTTTTGGCCCACCAAAGACAGCCTGTTGATCATGCAAATGAGGTTCAGGAAACCCTTATGTGGGGATTGGTCAATTTTACCATCCAACTAAGCTTAAAGAGAGTCAATCCCACAGGTGGGAGAGGGACTTCAGTATCATCAAGAGTTCGGAGAGAGTATGTCTTTTGGACCCAAGGTCCTTGCATTGGGAATCTCCTAGACCCGGGAGCCAGAGAGAAGATGTAACACCGGAGCAGATATTTGAGAGTGAGAAGTGGCAGCAAGCACTGCAGAGCTCCGTGGAAGAAAGAGAGCCAGCTGCAAGAGCACAGGAGACCAGTGTGACGCATTGCAGGGGCCTTCCTGGCTCATGGAGTGAGGCAGCCCCGGGAGTGTGCCGACTCATCCAGCAAGGCAGCTGCACACCTTCAGCCAGAATTCTCAGAAGGCCGGGCCCACACAGAGGCCTCGTTGACTTCATCTTGATTCATCAACCAGACTCTACCCCTCACTTGTAATCCTTTCAAATTGATACCAGATTATGTAACCACCATACGGGGAAAGCCCCGCGTGTCATGGGAAGCGTCAGGGGGTACCACTCCATCTGACTCTGCAAATTAGAATCAGCCCAACTACTCCTGAGCCCCGGTGCATGCATGCGAGCCTGTGGGAAGCTTTAAAATAGTTACAATCCTTACGGTTCACTCATAGCCAGTGCAGCCCATTTTGTCCAGGCTGCGCTGTTACCCTCTGTCCCCTCTTCTGGTCTTGTGGACACTGGCAGTCCATGGTGTATTTAATGTTCTCTACCACCACTGTACTTCGGATGCTTCCATTCTTTTCTGTCGCATCCACTCTAGTCCTCTTTATTCACTGTCCCGGCTCTTTCCTTCTTCCCACAAACAAGGACACTGAAGAGGCAGCGATGGGTAGTTGAATTCATAGGTGGCTTTCAGTGGAACAAAACCATCTGCCTCCTCTGCACAGTTGCCAGCAGGTTCAGTCCGTCACTGGGCCTGTTGTGCTCATTCATCACACTGAGCATCTCTCTCGCCCTCTCTGGTCCTCCACTTCCTCAAACATGATGCCCTCGCTGATCATTGATCCCTCCCGATTACATGCCCGAAGCAAGCAGATCAGACAACGAATGTTCTGCTTGATCTGGGGTGGGTGGGTGGTGGTGGGGGTTCATCAGCTAATATTTGGAGGAGGTCTATCTACATGCCCCAACTTTTTTCCTAGTCTGTCTTAGTCTGGAAGCTCTGCTGAAATGTATCCGCCGTGGGTAACCCTGGTGGTATCAGCAATACTAGTGGCATCAGCCTTCAGCAGCATAGCAATGGGAAAGCCACCATACTAAACGAGCAGTCGGGATAACTAGGATACATGAACAGTTGTCCTAGGAAGGCTAGGTGCCATTGAGTCAGTTCTGACCCGAGTGACCCTATGTACAACAGAATGAAACCCGACCTGGTTCTGCGCCATCCTCACAATTGTTGCTCTGTTTGAATCCCTGCCACAGCCGCCGTGTCAGTCCATCTCCTTGAAGGTCTTCCTCTTGGCCATTGACCTTCACCTTGACCAAACATGATGCCCTGCTGCGGGGTTTAGTCCCTTCTCATAGCACAACCTACGTACCCCACAGGGAGTCATTTTCTGTACATTCCGACTGTTATTACTACCTAGACACACGTGTGTGTTCTTCCGGCAGCCCGCGGCACGCTTCATATTCTTCACCCTCACAACCATTCAAACTCACCAATTCTTCTCTGGTCTGCTCCATTCATCATCCAGCGTTTGCACGCATAGGCAACTGGAATCATCATGACTTGGGTCAAGTGTACCTTGGTCCTTAAAGGGACATCTCGGCTCTGTCACACTGTACAGGGGTCTTGTGCAGCAGATTTGCCCAGTACATCACATTGTGTGACTTCTTGCCTGCTGTTTCCCTGGGCATTGACAGTGGAGCCAAGGAAAAGGAAATCCTTGCCAATGTCAATATGTCCGCCATTTATCATGACGTTGCTTGTTGGTCCAGTTGTGAGGCTGTTTGTTTTCTTTTTATTGTGGTTTAATCTACACTGAAGACTGTAGTCTTGGACCTTTATTCATAAGTGTTTCAAGTCCTCTTCACTCTCAGCAAGCAAGATCGTGTCATCCATAGATTTCAGGTTGCTCATGAGTCTATCTTCAATCCTGATGTTCCAGAGTGGGGACCCAACCACGTCAGCCCAGTGGGATTTCAGAAGTGCTATGAAGCAGTGTCTGCTTATTTTCCCTCTTTACAACTGATTGCCGTTGTATGGTTGGTTGTACCACTAAACAAAGAATGTCGTGGGTGGCAGTAATTTGAATTCTTAGGTGGTAGGGTCCTGGGGCTTTAGTGTGGATTACCAAAATCCTCACAATGGAACCACTGAGTGACATCACGGTCAATGGAGAAAAGATTGAAGTTGTCAAGGATCCCGTCTTGCCTGGCTCCACAAGCAATGCTCATGGGAGCAGCAATCAGGAGATCAAATGATGCACTGCAGAGGATAGATCTGCTGCACAAGACCTCTTTCAAGTGGTGAGAAGCAAGGATGCTACTTTGAGGACTGAGGTGCACCTGACCCACGCCATGGTATTTTCGGTGGCCTCTGCGCATGTGTGGCAGTTGGATACTGACTAAGGAAGAAAACCGGAAGCATTTGAATGACGGTGCTGGTGAAGAAGATCGAAAGTACCATGAACTGTCATAAAGACAAACAAGTCTGTCTTGGAGGAAGTACATCCAGAGTGCTCCTTAGAAGCATGATTGGGAGACTGCATCTCAAGGACTTTGGGCATGTTTTCAGGAGGGACCCTCTCTGGAGGACATCACAGTTGTTAGCGTAGAGGGGGTGGTGAACATGAGGGTGACCTTGGATGAGATGGATGGACACCTTGGCCGCATCGATAGACTCAAACACAGGAACCATTGTGAGGATGGCACCGGGGCAGTCGGTGCTTCATTCTGGTGCACACGAGGCTACTAGGAGTTAGAGCCAACTCGATGGCTGTGTTAGTCCGGGTGGACTAGAGGAACAAATTTATAGACACTCCTATGTGCCTAAGAAAGAGCTTTATATACAAGAGCAATTGAATGTTGAGAAAACATCCCAGCACAGTCCAGATCAAGTCCATAAGTCCGATATTAGCCCCTATGTCTGATACCAATCTATAAAGTCCTCTTCAGACTCATGAAACACATGCAATGACACCGAATGCAGGACAATCACAGGCCAGTGGGTGGCAAGTCTTGTGGATCCAGTGACAGTGGAAGCATCTCAGTGCCGGCAGGAGTCTCTATGTGGCTCCTCCAGCTCAGGGCACCATCACAGCTCCATGTGTCTTGTCAGCTGCAAGGTCTCCAAGGGAGTGTGTGTGTGTGTCTAACCTCCTGTGAGCTATTTATTTCCTTAGTGCCTCCAAACGAAGTCATCAAGCAGCGACCTGATTGACAGGCTAAACTCCACCCCTGCGTACTTAATCCTCTCAAATTGACAACAGATTATATAAATATCACAATGGCCTCACAGCGGTAGGCCTCAGAGGCAAGAGAATCCACTTTGGTAACTGGTGCAGGGCTTGTTGCGCATGCAGTTTGCGCTCAGTGCTGTAACTGGGGGTTTGAGGAATTGGATTCCTTAGGAAAAGAGTCCTGGTAACATGCCAGGGAAGTGCTTCACTGTCCACCAAAAGACTGGAGACTCAGACTCATGCAGTGGCCACAGCAGAAAAGACCTAGTTATCTTTTCCTGTACGGATGCCAGCCAAGAAACCTCTGGGCATCTCTACGCCGATGGCCCTGGCAGACAGAAGGAGGCTCCTTGGGAAGGGGCGAGTGTATTTTGCTTGCCAGAGGGAGAATGAGTCTTGTGTTTGATGACCGGAAGGGCAGGCTCATCAATAGTGGCCACTACCAATCCTGAGCTCACATTACTTCGGACTCCCTGACTTCTGGGCACCCGTACGGTTGCACTTCCAGGGTCCTTGCGCTCTGGTGGGGTCCTATGCCTTGATCAATGAGCTGTGAGGGGAAGATTTAAGGGTCTCCTTCAGGCCCTCAGTCTCCCCTGCCCTCTACATACCATGGATGGGATTGGAGGTGGTGGCAGCTCCCTCGGTGCGGGTCCCAGATAGAGGGGCCATGGGTCAGTGTCCTGGATGGCCACATTCCAGAAAAAGACGTTGGTTGTTGCAATGGGTTAAATTGGGTCCCTTACAAAGACCTGTTCCAGTCCTAAGCCTCGGCAGCTGTGGCTGTGATCTCATTTGAATAGGATTTGATCTCATTTGAGAATAGGAGTTTTTGCAGCAGTGATCCAGTTAAAATCAGGTCGTACCGGCTTTGGGCGGGCCTAAACGCAAGAACTGGTGTCCTTTGTAAAAAGAGGGGGGTTTGCACCTACACACACAGAGAAGAGAAGGGTCATGCGAAGAGAGAGGCAAAGGTCAGAAGGATGCAGCTGCAAGCCAAGGAATGCCACAAACTTCCAGGAGCCAGAGAGAGACCCGGAATGGTTTCTCCCTCTGCTGACATCTTGATCGGACTCCTAGCCTCCTGAACTGTGAAAGCATGCATGTTTGTTGGCTCGGGCCACTCAGTTTGTGGTGACTTGTCATGGCAGGCCCTAGTTCATGTGCTCGGCTACTAACCTACATGTCGGAGGTTCCAGGCCCCCAGAAGTCCCTTGGAGTGAAAGTCTTATGGTCTGTTTGAAAATCCAGACACCCTATGGAGCACAAGTCCACCCAGACACGCAAGGCACTGCCGTGGATCGGAGTCGACTGGGCGGCAAGTGACAGTGAGCCAACCAAGACCTTTGTCAGAGGGCTTCTTTGCAGGGGGGTTTGGGGTGAAGCATGGAGTCAGTATTACCAGCTGCTTCTCAGGAGAAAGCGGGTCTTCTTCTCCCACGAAGTGTTACAGTGTCAGAAACCCACCAGGGCTGTGCTTCCTTGACCTAGGGAGTTACCTAATCATCCCAAACTGGCCGATAAACACAGGTGGGCTTAATTGAAGGGCCGAGTGATTGATTCATGGCTTGGTTGGTCGGACTCACTTTTTAAGTTCTTGGGTCTCTTGCTTTCTGAAGGTCAGTCCAAGGTGAAGATGCCTTAGCCAGTTAACTGCTTTTGCTTCCCAGGCTCACTTTCTGCAAGATACCTCTGAGCAGAGGCCACATAGACCTCCCCTGATACATCAGGGACTGACTGACACAGGATGATTTTTGTTCCCTCCTTAGCTGCCATGGCAAGCCCAGCCTGTTCTGCCAGCTGCAGTCCTTCTCGGGGAGTCTGGAAAGTCACTGGAGGGGCTGCTTCGGCTGGGTGACCAGGTCTGCCTTCGGCCTCCCCGACATCCCGCAGGCCAGGAGCACCGGACAGCAGAGGGCACCAGAGGTCTGCCTCTGACATCTGTCCCCATGTGCTAAGTCGGCAGGTGGGGTGGCGGTGCTGACTCTCCAGGAGGCTGGGCTCACGCACAGGCCCCAGGGACAGCTTCTCACCTGGGTCCTTGCAGCTGTGGGCGAGAGAGACTCACTCCGACCCCCAGAGGCTCCCGAGACATCTGGGGACCAGCACCTGCAGATCCCCGTTGTGGGCCAGGCTTCTCGAAGCAGGCCTGACACTGCCTTCCACGTTCTTACAGGGACCTCGAGTGGGCTGGGAGGGAAGCCAGGGGCTAGAGCAGAGCACACCTGGCCCTGCTTACCTACAGAAGGTCCCAGGCCCCACCGCCCACGCATACCCCTAGAACACAATGCTTTCAACCCTAGTCAATTGTAGCCTCTGCTTGCTTGGGGGTGGGGCTGGAGCGGGAAGTTGGGTGGAGGGTTCCCCCTCCCCACCGCTCCTGGCCCCCTTGGGGTGGGATGGGAGTGGCCAAGGGCGAGGCTGTTTTCTCCAGTGTGCATGAAGGATTTGAAAGCGTCACCATATGCAGTGTTCTGAATGGAGGAGAATCTGACAGCTGAGTTAGCTTGGCTAAGCCCTGCCTCTTCCCAGGCCTGGGTCTCTGCAGGAAGGAGGTTGGGGTCAACCCAGTCTCAGGCTCTTTCTTTCATTCTTATCTCCTTTCCTTTTACAATTTATTTGAAGCTTTTGCCTTAGACCCATTGATTGGTTGGCTGAAGGTGGAGCCGGGTGTGTGTGGGGGTGGGGTGGGGGGTGAGTTGTGTCCTAGGCCTGAAGAGGGACCACGGGCCGTAGTGTCAAGGGGGTCATCTGACCAGGAAGTCTGGCCTTCTGGTCTTAGGTACCCATTTATTTTTTTCTCTCACTCTGGGACCTCCAAAGTACCCTATGCTCTTGGGGGCAGGTTTTCCTTCTCAGGGAGGCAGCCTGGCCCTCCGGAGGCGTGGGAAGGAAGAGAGGGGCCACCAATAGGGCAATGCGGACAGGACTGAGGACGATTGGGCCACCGAGAGTCACTGACTGGACTGCGACGCTTTGCCAGGTGTGGCTGGGTTACCTGAACCTGCTTGCTTCTCTTTCCCACAGGCGTGCGTGTCTGTGTTTGCATTTCTCCAGATCATAGCAAGACCAAGGTCAAGCCCATTAGATCTAGCCTTAGTTGGCACGCAGTCAAACAGAGGAGGTTGCCAGTGGCAGCCAAGCTCCCTGCCCTCTCTCTGGTGCTTGCTGGGCCTTGTCCCCGGCTACCTCTCACTGGGGCGTGAGGTCTGCCCTGGCCAGCCCAGCCCAGCCACCCAGGAATTCAGGGTTGAACACTCCAGGCTGCCACCTTTTGAGAGCACAATAGAGGAATGCCCATCTGGCAGTGGGTGGGTGTGGGCTTCCTTCAGCTGAGAATGCCTTTGGGGCCCTTCCTACCTGCTTCACCAGCCCACTAGTCAAGCTCCTTGGTGCAAAGGAGGCCCACGCTCTTCCCAGCAAGAGCCCCAGTCGTTTGGAAACGCCATCTAGCTGGGTTTTGCTGAGAAAATGAAGGGTTTCCTTCAGCCCCTCGGTCCTCCCACCCTGGAAGGAGCGACGACAGCAGGGAGGGAGGCCACTTTGTCACCTTCCCTGTCATCCTCAGGGCCACTGATCCTCCCTGCTCCAGAAGGCAGAGGGACCCTGCAGAGCTAACCCTGGAACACACGTCTCTGAAGTCCCTGGATCGATTGATCCTGTCACGCTCAGTCCCTGGTGGATATCTGTTTATTTCAACCCATCCACCCAGCCACATCGTTCACTCATTCACCAGGGCTCCCTCATTCACCGGGGTCCCCAGGAGGAGAATGTGGTCCTTAGGTGTTCTGAGCTTAGTGGAGCGAGAAACTTGTGACCCAGGCCTGATGATGCCCAGGGGTGGGTGTGAGTCTCATGATGTGTCCCCGAAAGGGGTAAGTAAGTGACCGTGGAGTCTAAGAAGATTCATATTTCAAGATGCTGAGTCTAGGGTGTTTGACTCTCCCATCCCCCCCCCCCCCCCCCCCAAATGAGTCAAACTTCAGAAAGAGAAGGAATACTGTTTCCGGTTCCTATCCAGATCTGGAAATTGTGCACCAACCCGGTGGGGGTGGGGTGGGGGGAGGGAACGCTGAGGCCTATTTCAAAAGGGCACCAGTGTCCTTGCCTGAGAGGTGAGGACCCCCCTCCTCCAGGTGCTGTCCTGTCGTCTCAGCCCCTGTGTCACCTCTGGCAGTGAGCCACATCTTCAGGGAAAGCTTCTCCTTGGGACACTGAATGGCTGGACAGACTGGCCCGTCAGCAGTCCTCATACGGAAGGTGCACAGGAGATGCGGCTGGGCTCAGACTCAGGTCCACGCTCATGACCTTGTGTGAGCCGACCATCTCTCTGGGCCTCAGCAGCCCTGCCCATACAGCAGGCATCCCGCACTGTCTTTCCAGAGCTCTTCGAAGAATAAAAAGGGATCTTGGGTTCAAAGGTGAAGTCAAAGTAGAAAGTGCTAGACACATGCCAACGTGGTCATCATTCATTCATTTATTCATCCACGCATGCATTAATTCAAGAAATGTCAACATGCCCACAGGCTGTGGGGATTGCAGAATGCTATGTGTTTGTAGCAAAACAGACAGTCTCAGAATCCGAACCAGCCTTTGACCACATCTCCTCCTACCCCACTGTCTGTAGGGGAGGGAGGGAGGCGGGCGGCGGGCGGCGCTGATGGGGCCGTGGGCATAGGTTCCCTTGCCTGGGAGGGCAGCTACTGGGCCTGACAGTGCCCTGGATTGAGTTCTCAGAGTCCGTAGACTGTACTGTTTGGGACTTGGTCATTCCAGGGGCTTTCCCCTGTGTCAGTTAGAGGAGGGGAGGGTTTGTACTGAGCAGGGTCAAAGGTGGCTTTTCTGCACCGTTTTCTTGACCTCAGAGGGGGCTGCATGTGCAAACCAGCAGGAAGGGTTCTTTGGCCCTCCTGGGAAGGATGGGGGAGAAGCTAGGGGCAGCTGCCGTAGACCTCTTCCAGAGAGGGCCCAATGAGCTCACCGCTGGCTCTGGGACGCACAAGACTGGGGTCTAAGTCAGTCCTGGACCTCAACAAAGGGATTGACTTTGATGGGACTCCAGTTCTCCACCTGTAACACACGACTCTTCACACCTGCTCCGTGTGCCTGGGGAGGATAAAGTGAGAGCTGTAAGGGGACTTGGGAAGAGTGTAAAGGCTTCATTCCTCCTCCTCCTCCTCCTCCTCCTCTTCCATGGATACCAATTCATCACCTACATCATCTTATCGATCAGCTCATACAGCCAAGCTAGATGCAATAATCGCTGTAGCATTCATGCGTGCCGCAGGCTCAGTCCAGGGCTTCTGAATTGGGGGTAATGCAGTCAGAGAGAGAGAGAGAGAGAGAGAGAGATGGATGCAGTATGTGTGTGTGTGTGTGTGTGTGTGTGTGTGTGTGTATGAGAGAGAGAGAGTTGCAGTGTGTGTGTGCGTGTGTGTGTATGAGAGAGAGAGAGAGAGAGAGAGAGAGAGAGAGAGAGAGAGAGAGAGAGAGAGAGAGAGAGAGAGAGAGAGAGAGAAAAGCCCAGGTATCTCTGTAGATCACACTGTCTTCTCAAATTCATACCATCTTCTCTAATTTCACTTCCTCATTCTCTGAAGGCCCTGGGAATTTGGCCTCCACCCGTTCAAGGGCCGCCTAGCCCTTGAGCCTGGCTGGGGATAGAGACCAGCCTACCAGCCCATTGCTGCCGTCAGACACCAGCACACCGGCATACCGGTCCTGCCTGAAACCCGTAGGTTTCTCCAGCCTCAGGCCCTGACACCTGGAGTAAGGCTGGGTGAGGAGGGTGGGAGCGCCATCATCTCATTTTCAGTTCGGGGGAATTTCCAGTCTGATGAACCCCACCAGCCCCCTCTCTGGCAACATCCTTTACATCCTTGCTCCTGGAAGGCAAGAACAAGGTGTGCTCAGGGCTAGCACAAACCTGGCTCAGAAAAGAATGTGGGGACACTGGGAGCAGGTGTGAGGAGGGGGTCTCCCCGGTCACCGGCACACAGCTTTCCAGCATTCTCTAGGGAGCCTGTAGGTCAGTGCAGTTCCCTGGGTGATGGTGGCCTTCATGGACTCTCTGCTTCTTAAGGGGCCCGCAGGGGGCTTCTCTTATGTGTGTACTCAGCGAGACAGTGACTGAAATGTAGCTTGTCTCATCTCTCCTTGGCTCAGTGACCACTGAATGTCCGCTTTGCTGCTAAGGACGTGCTGACTTCGTGTCCTAACTCTATTCTAATACATCTCACGGACTCTCTCTGGATCTCACACAATGTCACTGAGGGGAGACTTAGGGAGTGTGAGGTCTAGATCGATTAAAAAACCATGTGGATAGTGCCCTCATGTGGGAGGGGCTTCGATGGCAGACCCATCACCAACTCTTTGCCCAGTGAAATGTGGAGGGGTCAAGGTGGGCCTGGGGTGCGCAGGGCCCACACAGGTGTACCCACCTACCAGCTGGCAGCCATGTGGGATTGATTTTGTGTGTGTGTGGGGGGGGTGAGGGCTGGCAGGAAAAAGGAGGGGCAGGAGAACACTGGATTCTACAGCTTGAACTTCTTGGAGGTCTAACTACCCTTGATTGACTGCATGAAGGAGCTTTATGGTGCAACAGTTGAGTGCTTGGCTGCTAACCACAAGGTCAGCGGTTCAAACCCACCAGCTGCTCTGCTGGAGGAGAGACGTGGAGAGTTGCTCCCATAAGGGTGGCAGCCTAGGGAAGTTCCCAGAGCAGGTCTACACTGTCTTATCAGCTTGCCCTGAGTTGGAGTTGACCTGACAGCCCACAACCACCACCACGGAGTTTCTGGGTGGTGCAAATAGTTAATACCCATGACTGTAAACAGGAGGGTTGGTAGTTCGAATCCACCCAGAGATGTCTTGGGAAAAAGGCCTGGTCATCCACTTCTGGAAAAATCCAGTCGATGGAACCTGAGGGAGCACTTGGACACACACGGGCTGGCCCGCAGTCAGTGTCACCTTGGCACCCCTGTCTTCAATGGACGCCAAGACCTCTCATCAGCTGCTGCCTGCAAATTGGATGCTGAGGCTGAATGTGGACTGCCTTAACTCAGGTTTGATTTCCCTTTGGACCCACTTAAAAAAATAAATCATTTCACAGGGTGGGGGGGGCTCTTACATCTATCTAATAAATCATAGATCAACAGTGGACTCAAGTGGACATGCACAATTATTGGCTTCAATAATGTCTAAACATTATTTTTCTTCTTGAACCCTTTGCTATCCCTGTCCCGTCACCCCATGTACTGTTTACACATTATGTTTTGTTGTTATTGTTTATACTTATCTTACTCTGCCCATTCTATTCCTTCACCTACTATCGTGTATTCTTCCCCCGAGGGGGGTTATTTTGCCCTCATTGCTCACCATTCCCCTTCCCAACTTTCCTCCCCCGCCCCTCCCCGTGTCCTCCTGGAATTGGTGCTTCCCTTACTGTTTCTGAGGGGTTTGTCTTTTCTGCATTCTGTATATTGGAAACTTTCGTCGGTGCCACTGGCTATACACCGGTCTAGTGGGAATTGTGAGATTGAATTGAGATAACTAGTGGAGGGGAGGAAGGGTTAAGGCACTCGAGGAGTGTTGTGCATTTCATCTTTTGGTCCGGTTAAAAATAAATAAAAAGACGAAGGGGAAATACATGTGGATTAAGGCTCCGGTGAATTCCCTCTGACTACAGTCCAGGGATGTGAATAGTCTTGCTATCATGCAGTGCATTGGAAAGGGGATGATTGCAGATGCAGTTAGGTTAAAATTTAACACCTTGTCATTTCATCTCCCTTTTAACTCATTTTAAATTCATTCTACTTTTTTAACATCTTCTTTCTTTCTATTGAGGTTTTCCGCTGCTGCATTGTTATAGTTTTGGTACGCTTCTGTACTTGAAATCCAGGATGGGGGGATATGTATGGCTGTGGGTGGGTGGCTTCTCGCTCCACGGATTCTTAAATATAATGGCCCTCTGCAGCACCTACATAAGACAGAGCGTGTGGACACTTGCTCCTTCTCCAGGGCGCTGCAGTCCCACCGAGGGCCTTCAGGCAGCTGCCTGCAGCTGGGAGAGGCGCTTCCCGTGACCTGGGACCCAAGGCTGCCCCACAAGCAACCAGGTAACCAGATTTCCAGCATCCCTTGATGTCAGCATCTCAGCTGGGCCTGCCTGAGCCAGGCAGACTCTTCTGCTGGGTGTCAGAGAGGCAGGCCCGCCCCGGTCCCTGTCCACCAGGCTCCTCCCTCACTACTGGCTGATGCATATCCTTCTGGGAGCCGGGCTAGACACCCCTAATCAATTTGCTAAAAGCCAATTTTCCAAGTGATCAATTCACTGAAAGACTAATTTGCCAGAGCTGAGGATGGGTCTGGACGTTTCTGTTTCCCTGAGGAATCGCACAGCGGTTCTGGCGGCGCAGTTGGCACGGGTGTCGCATTTCAGGGGCTGAATGTGTCTCCAGCTCCCCAGCTCTGATGTGGAATGGACAGCTTGGTCCCTACCTCTGCCTGACCCCCAAGCCCCCCGTAGTTCAGCCTCTACCTCTGCCAGACCCCTCAACACCCCTGCAGTTCAGCCTCCGCTTTCCAGTGGACTTTCTCTCAGAGATGGTTTCTGTTGCCTGGACGTAGTGCCGCCCCCTTGGGTCCCCATTGGGATGGCGTGCTGGCCTCTCCTCTGAGGGCGCCCACCACCTCGCTCTGGACCAGTTTGTTGGGATAAAAGGCAGGGGATTTGCTCGACACCCACCTTCTTATGATGGGTCATGTTAATAAACGATGTACTAGACGCTGGAAGACTGAGCATGTCTAAGTGGAGCGAGCTGACTTCTTACCTACGCGTGTGTGGCTTTCTCTTTAGGATCCGAAGTTCTGTTTAGCACCATCTCCCGCCCACACGAAGGCCCACCCCATTTGCTGATCACCCAGAGTTGAGCGGTGGGGGGAAACCAGTTACTTCCAGTCGTGATATCTTGTGCCTAGTTATCTTCCTATCTGTATTTCTGTATCTATTTCTGTCTCTGCATCTGCACTTGTTGCTATAGCTCTATCTTATTTGTGTCTCTCTAGCGTATCATCTCAGCAGGCTAGTCTAGAAAGCACATTCGCCTTCAATGCTTTCATATGCTTTGGGAGCAGGATTTTAGTTTGCCGATTGCTTTACTTAGTAGGCTTCATCAAAATTGGCACTTTTCCCGAGGCTTAGGACCAACCAACGAAACCCACAACCAGTCTGTTGCTCTCTCGAGGTTCCAACGCCTGTGACCCGAGCTGTCCCAAGGAGCTCTCTGGGAGGTTTGCTTGGCGCTCAACAGCGCTCGGTGACAACAGCAGCCGCCTTTACAGAAACTGGCCCTCAGGCCTTCCTTCCTGGGTGCTTCTGGGTTGATTTCCATGGCCAGCCTCTCAGTTACTAAAAAATAAAAACTCCCATCAAGTGATTCTGGCTGATAGGGGCCCATGTAGGATTTCTGAGGATGTAAATCTCTGCAGAAGCACACAGCCTGTTTTGGGCTCCTCGGGAGTGGAGGGTGGGTTTGAATTGATTTGCCTTTCCATGCGCATTTCCACACCGGCTAGACTCCTGTTAGAAAAGTCCTTCTAGTGGAAGGAGGCTGAGCCAGACTCTCTTCAGAAGAGTCAGCATCGCTGCTAGTGTTTGCTGACTGTCCCCCAGCACTCCGGGGACCTCTGGCCCATGCCTTTGGGAGTCCCCCAGCCAGTCGGGGCCTTCGGAAGGACAGCACCGTCCCGGCTCAGCAGCACTGGGGGAGGGCCCGGGTTTGGATTTTCCTGCAGCTCCAGCTTCTTCTCTTGAGAGCAGCTCTTCCTGTGCGCAGCCGGTCCCTTCCTCCCCAGCAGGGATGCGGCCCCCAGACCTCTGTTGTAGTCCAGTTTCTCTTCTCCCAGAATCCACCTTCCCTTCCTCCTCTTGTGCAGCCCCCACACTAAGAGGCTGCAGAGCAGGGGGAGACGCACTGGGACAGAGAGGCACAGTGGGCCGCTGGGGGCTGGGACAGGCATGGGGAGACCTCCCAGAGCCGGGAGAAGGCCTTGGGCTTGGCGCTAGAGCAGCACTATCATGCGAAGTGGGTGATACTGCCCCCTGCAGGGTGCTGGAACAATTCAGGGGCCTACACTTTAGAATTTCACTGTCAGAGGAGCATTAAGTAACTTTTTTTTTCCTGAAAGGGCTAAATAAGTTTGGAAACCTACACTCTAGAGTGGTGGTTCTCAAATTTCCTAATGCTTTGACCCTTTAATATAGTTCCTCCTGTGGTGGTGAAACCCCCCCCCCAAACTATAAAATTTTCGTTGCTACTTCATCACTGTAATTTTGCTACTGTTATGAATCGGGTGACCCCTGTGAAAGGATCATTTGACCCCCAAAGGGGTCGCAACCCACAGGTTGAGAAATGCTGCTCTAGAGGGTGGATGTGGTAGTGGTGGGTCAGTGGGAATTCTGACCTCACATGTGGGATCCTCAGGGTAGATTCCTGGCCAGGGCCCCTGATGCTCAGTCACTTCCCATCATCCATCAGTGGAAGCTTGGGCGTTGCTATGATGTGGAGCCAGTTACAGAAGGAAGTCTAAGGAAGAATGGATGCGTCTGAATCATGGGGCTGGGGAAGAATATTAAAAGCACCATGGACTGCTAAAGGACCAACAAATCTGTCTCACAGGAAGCATGGCCAGCATACTCCTTCGAGGCAAGGCTGGAGGGACGTCACCTCACCCACTTCTGAGATATGTGATCAGGAGAGACGGTTTCTGGAGAAGGACCTCATGCGTGGTAAAGTGGCGGGGAATGAAGAGGAAGGTCCTGAAGGAGATGGATTGGCAGTAGGCTACAACAATAGGCTCAGGCCTGGGGACAATTGTGGGTACGGCGCAAAACCAGCAGTGTTTACTTCTGCTGTGCACAGCGTGGTTGCTATGGGGACCACCGCCTTGATGGTACCCAACAGAGGCTGGATACAGAGCTGCCGGACTGAGATAGACTTGGAAGAAAGGCCTGGTAACTTAGAGCTGAAAACCTATGACAACTCTGTGGATTACAACTGTTGGATGTGCAACGGATTGTGGGGATTGTGCAGGGCTGGGTGATGGGGTCCCTGTGACTCTGGGTGGGCCCGACAGCTGCAGCGCGGAGAAGCTCAGTTGAAGTGGCATCAGCAATTGGAGGAAGGGCAGAAGAGCTGGCTGGGGACAAGTCAGTTGAAGCAGGGGTGGCCGGGTTCAGCGGGTGTGGTAGGCGTGGCCAGCCTGTGGAACCCGGCTTGGTCGGGCGGGGGGCGGGGGTTGTAAAAGCAGGTTGGGAAGCCACGGCCGAGGCGTTTGCTTGGACACAGAACCTAGTGGTCCTCGGCGGTGGCGCTGGCATTCACTAAATAAAGCAGTCACTGTGATCTGAAGCCATAGTGGGCTTGTTCCACTGGAGGGCAGCTAATTATGGAGTGTAATTGTTTAAACACAGGGAGGTGTTTTGACCTGAAGGGCAATAATGTGACAAGCTTCCTTTGGATGTCCTGCCCAAAGCCAGCCCATAGCTGTCGGCCTGTCGCCACACTGCTCTACCTCCGGCCCAGCCCCAGATGCTTGGCCAGGACAGAGGTGAAGCCTGGGCCAGCTTTCCCCCTGGCACCTCGAGTGGAGCAGGGACAGCGCTGGAGAGGCCCGCAGAGGGACCTGCCTGTGAGCAGGGGACCACAGACAGCCCCTGGTTGGCAAGGCTGCGGACCAACCAAGGCACAGGGGGAGGCACCTGTGGACCTGTGGGAGGCAAACACCGGATCAGGGTGAGCAGGGCCACAGGGAGGAGCTAAGCCCCAGCCACCATTTTCCAGATGAGGAGGCCGAGCACCATGGGGCCCGTGGCCCCAGCCCCTCCACACAGACGCACTGGGCGAGACAAGGACCAGGGGCTTTCGGAGGACTCTCACCAGCACCTTCTCACCTCACGCCCACTGCCATCCTGAGTCATCTCATGAGCCCATGGCTTTATCTCTCTGTGCCTCAGCTCCCGGATTTGTGAAGCAGGAACTGTGAGTCCCTTTCGGTAGTGGGCGATTTTGAAGGTTAGACGGGCTCATTGCACCGCGAGACTCAGCGATTCCACTCCCAAGGACAGGCCTGGCAGCACTGAAAGCGGGCGCTCAGCTAGAAGTGTGGCCACTAGAGTTCACAGCAGGACTATTCAGAGGGGTCCACAGGGGGAGCGCCCCCTGCGCCCCTCGACCGAGGGCTGGGTAAACACTGCGTGTCCACACGCGCAGTGGACTAGGACTGGGCCACAAGGAGAAAGGGCGTCTTGGCACACATCACCCCACGGATGGACCTGGGGGCCAGGAGGCTGAGGGAAGTAAGGCAGACACAGGACAGATGTGGCCTGACCCCACTCCTACGCCAGAGCCTGGACACAGCAGATGAGGGGTGACCAGGGGTGGGAAGAAGAGGTTGGGGGTGGCTACTCAGTAGGCACAGAGCTTCTGTTTGGGGGATACCACAGTCTTGGAGACAAGAGTGGGGGTGCTTGTGCGCCATTGCGGGCATGATGAACGCGCTAGACTACACGCGGGGCACGTTTTCTACTGTGCAGATGGTGTAGTGGTGATGCATGGGGACGCTAACTGCAAGGTCAGCAGTTCAAAACCACCAGCCAGCCCTGAGGGAGAAAGATGAGGCTTTTCACTCCCATTAAGAGTTAAGTCTTGGAAACACGGGGATAATTCTACTCTGCCATACAGGGTCCCGACGAGCCAGAATTGATTCTGTGGCAGTGAGTTTGGTTTGGTTATATGCCACCAGAATAATGGATGTAAAGGGATAATGTGCATAGGTACTCACACAGTGCTCGGCTTCTAGAATGTGCTTTATCAGAGGCAGTCCTCCCCATGCTCCACCCCACCCCAGGCTGCCACCAACAGTCTCCTGTGTGTGTGTGTGTGTGTGTGGTCCCTGTTTTCCGTGCCTCCTTCTTGAAACCCTTCTGCAGTTTGCCGTGGGTAAACGCTCCCATTCTGATCTTGGTTGGTTGATTGCAGGCAATGACATGAAACAAAAGGTACATGGATTGTTGAATGGAAAACGGATTCTCTCGGCAAGCCCTAATTCGATTCCCAATACAAAACTTGACAATGACAAAGAGTCAAGGTCTAGTAGAGGCCAGCCTCCAGCGGTGTTGGCAGCCCTTTCCTCTGCCCTGGTGTGGAGAGGACAGGCTCAAGGGGAATGTCTTGGGGTGCATGCAAGGCCCAGCATGGGCCTCGTCTTCATGTGCTCTGAGCACAAGGCCCGGCTGGAGCCATCTCTTCTTGCCTGCTCTGGTTCTCCCCTTGCAAGCATCCAGACACCGTGAGCCTTCCCTGTCCATCGTGGCCAGGCGCTGTAGGAGATCAGGGCTGTGACATAAACCCAGGAGCAGTCCTGATCAATATTTCACAGGAGGTGAGCGCCCAGTGCTGGCTCGACAGCGGGAGAGGCTGCAGGGCCAGGACATTAAGCCAGGCCTCCGGACCTCCACCTCCGTGTTCTCCACGAGCCAGTGTGAAAGAATGACACATTGGCAGGGCCTGCGCCATCCTCACGTGTCATGTTCGAGCCTGTGGTTGTGGTCGCTCTGTCCATCCAGCTGGTAGAGAACCTTCCGTTTATGTGGCTGGTGTTGACCACTTGGCCAAACACGCTGCCCGTCTCTAGGGGATAGTCTCTCAGGGCGCCGTGTCCAAAGTCCGAGTGAGGGAGGCTCGCCTCTAAGGAGCCTTCTGTCCGCACTTCTCTCAGGAAAGATTTGCTCCTTCTTGTCGCACTCCACGGGGCACTCAAGATCCTCCACCACCAACACTGCTCCAGCACACCGTTCTTCCATCCGTTGCTCTTTGGTCAGACTCACCGCCATTGAGGAGATGCCAACTCCCTGAGACCCTACCGCCTGGTAGAACTGCCCCTTTGGGCTCCCACGTCTATAAATCTGCAGGGAAGCAGACACCCTCATCTTCCTTCCCCAGTGAGTCTGTGGGGTTCAAAGTGCTGATCTGACAGCGGCTCCCCGTAACCCAGTAGGACCTCAGGTCGCCTTTGTCTTTGCTGTAGCCTTGCGGAAGCCACATCTGAATTGCCCTTTGGGTTTGAGCGTTGGTTCCTCTTCCCAGAGTGCCTCCAAATATCCATCAGACATCAGCTTCAATGTTATGGCTGAGACCGCCCCCACCCCACACACGCCCCACTCCAACCTGGGTGCATCCCCCGTTGTGTGCTCACAACATCCTCTGAGGCGCTGACTCCCATTCTGCTAGTCCCTTCTTTGATAGCAAAGCCCACTTTGACCGGGGAACACAGGGAAGGTTGAAGGACCACACCTCCTAGCCCTCCTGGCAGCTTATCCGTGGCTTCTAGGAGACGGAGGGGGGACTCGCTCACTCTGGCTCTCTGCATTTTGCCCTTGGCCTTGGCCTTCCTTTTGCCCACAGCAGAGATGGGAGCGCTGGTGCTCCAGCGGCAGGCGGGTTTGGACCCGTAAGTGAAGGATGTGGAAGCACAAATATCGCAGGAGATCTGGACCCCTGAGGGCTTGGCTGGAGACATAAGTCCAGTCCTGAGAGGGTCACCTCTGGCCTGTGGGAGGCACAAGGCTTCTTTTGTTTCTGCCTCTGTTGTTTCATTCCTGTGGCTGGCAGCCAAACCCGATCCCCCGATGGAGCATTCCTCAGCGCTCTGGTCATAGTTGATGCTGGCGAACTACGTGTGACTCTTCTCCTGCCTCCAGCAGTAGAGCGTGTGCTCAGGGACAGCAGAGCCCCCCATCTACCCTCCCTATCCCTGTGCACCCAGCACCCTAAGCTGTGTGTGCTTAATAAAGTTTGGTCAATGAACGGATGTGCACATGAAGGCAGGCAAGCCATTGAGTGCCGGCGTCTAGCAGGAGCCCCGGGGGGACGGGCAGAGAAAGAACGTGCTCTGACATTGACCTTTGTGAGAACCCCAAGAAGCAAGTGGCCTCCCAGACAACTAGGAACTAACCCAATAAGCAGAACCCCAACATCATTTACAAGTAGAGCTGTCCTTGTTCTTTTCCCCATTTGAACATCTCTCTGAGGGGACTCGTCTGTAATCTCATTACCTATAATAACGCCACACCGCCAAGCAAAACCACACAACAAACCCGTCTCTCCTTTACAGTCCTGGCTCGACACAACTGCCTTTCTCACGTAGTCACGCTCTTACCAGAAAATGTGCGTCGGTGACAGAATTTTCCCATTTGCTAAAAAGCTGGACTGAAACCTTTGGTTGGAATGGACAGGCTGTCATCTGAGTTTCACCAAGGGGAGTGACGTGGCCTCCCCGGTCTGTTTGTGCTCTTGGTTTGAATCATGCTCTGGTGAGCATCTTGGCCCCTAAAGCTTTTCCCTCTGCTTTAGGATTGCTTCCCGAGAATCAATTTCTAGAAGAGGATTTATTTGGTCAAGGGAGTGAGCCACGCTCCAAGGGGATTTTGTTAAACAAGAGTCAGTTTGACACAGAGGGAAAGGGACATTCATTCATTTGATGCTCCCCTGGGCGTAGGGTCCCCAGTTGTAAACTAAGACTAAGGAAATCTTCGAGTGATGTCGAGGACGAACATGCGGGTCTGTACCAAAAGGTTGGAGGCTGGGGGTCTATCCAGAGGTGCCTCGGAATAAAGGCCTGGCTGTCTACTTCTGGAACTATCAGCCACTGAAAACCCGATGGAGTCCAGCTCTGCTCTAACTCACACACCTGGCGTCACTCTGAGTCGGCACCATCTGGATGGTGGCGGGTGCCGCCAAGTGCTGAACTGGGGAAGGGGTAGGCTGACCAGGGCCCGTATCAGGAGCACAGGTGTGGTCAGGGAATGGAAGTGACTCGGAACGGGCAGCATGGGCACAGTCTGGGGAGGCCTGGCTGTTGGGAGAGGCAGTGTGCAGGAGGGGGCTGGGCTGGGTCTTCCTGGCTTGTTGGCGAGTCTTGTGTGCCGCAGCAAATGCCACCTTGCAGCCCCACAAGTGGGAGCTGGGGAGGGGGAGCGTGGGGAGACTGAGCCCTCCATGCGGTGGATTATTGGGTAGGCTTTCGCCTGGAGTTAGAGGTCACACAAAGGCTTGTAGGAACCTGAGCCTGGGAACTACTGCTTACCCGTGGGAATGGGGCCAGTGGGATGAAGCAGCAGATGACAATGTAGATGTATGCTACGGTCATTTCTATGTTCAACTCCTCCCCTTAGAAGGAAATATGCAAATCCAAATGGGCTCCTTGTGGAAAGTTTATTATATATATACATATATATCGTGTATACTTGAATATAAACCGAGTTTTTTTTAGCATATTTTTAATGTAGTTTTTGTGGTAAAATTAGGAGCCTTGGCAGATATTCGGGTGGGCCTATACTCAAGTATATATGGTAATTGTTTATTGAATTAAGGGGGGGTAGCCTTGTGGGGGATTTGTTTGATGCATTTTAAACATTTAGGCTTTGACTAATAGTTATCCTCTGTTTGGTGTCACAGTAATAGAATTTAAAGGGATTATATTTTTAATGTAATTAAAATTAAATTAAAGATATTAAAAAAAAAACCAACTTCTGGAGCTGGGCGAGGCTTCCTTGAGATTCGTTCTCATGTGATGAAAAGGGGTCTCCTCAGAATAACCAAGCGAGTTGCACTCAGACGCCCAGTGACTCATGGACACGGCTGTCTGTCCGAGTGCCACGGTGCTCCAGAGTTCCCTCCACAGAGAGCAAGGGAGGATTTTCCCAGAAGAGACCTCTAGGTAGGACTTCCTTCCAAGGCGCCTGTGCGTGGGTGGGCTTGAGCCCCCATCTTTTGATGAGCATCTCCAGGGCTTCACCGCCCAGGTGTGCTCCCCATAACACATGTGTGCCGTGACTCACATGGGCCCTGCATGACCGACAGAGGAGAACCGCCCCAAAGGGCTCCATAGACTGTCATCCGAACCGGCGTGGATTTCCGGGTCTTTTCCTCATGGAAGAGCTGCTGGATGCCAACTGTGGACCTCTCAGTTAGCAACCGAGTGCTCACCCATTGTGCCACCGGGCTCCTTCCCCCATAAAAATCAGACGGGAGGAATCCCCTTTACGTTTGCCAACGAAGGATCGATGCATTTGCAGTGTGGTGCTGGAGAAGAATATGGGAAGCACCAGGGGCTGCCAGGAGCAGAAGCAGCTCTGTTTTGGAAGAAGCGCAGCACGGTGCTCCTTAGAGGCAAGGATGGCGAGACTTTGCACACGTTACCAATAGAGCCCAGTCCTTGGAGAAGGACATCATGCTTGGGAAAGGGGAGGGGCAGAGAAAAAGAGGTGGATTGACATGGTGGCTGCAGCAATAGGCTCAAACATAAGCACAGCTGTGAGATGGCACAAGAGCGGGTGGTGTTTTGTTCCATTGCTCCTAGCATCGCTGAGTCTGAACCAACCGTTGCCTTCCGTGGCTGGGCCCAGGACAGCATGGGAGCAGCTGAGAGATGCTCTGGAAGTGGGTAGAGGTGCTTCACCTGTGTTTTCACTTCCTTGGGGTCTTTTCAGAATTCCTTAACGAGGGCTGGCTTCTCTTGAAGGACAGCACTTCGGTTCATGCCCCTCCGCAGGCAGCAGAAGAAAAGCTGTGTGCTGTGCTGACCCCTCTCTCTTCACCGCTGCAGTCGGTGTGTTCGTAGCATGTCAGGACAACTCCTTTCCCGGAACAGGAACAATGGCAACGTATGCTCACATTTGTTCTTGGGCCTTCAAAAGTGGTTTGTTTGTCTGCCCTCTCCCCCCTCCCCCCGGCCCCAAGTGCCTTTTGGCTGGGGTTAAGGCCTAGTTTGGCGAGTGTTTGTTGAATGACTAACTGTTGACTGATGTGCTACTGGCTTCCACTGAAGGAGGCTGAGCAAACAAGCCGCGGAGGGGCATGTGTCGTCCAGAGGGTGCAGCGTACTGCCACCACCAGACACATTACAAGGCAGCACGGACAAAGGAAATAGCCGGAGACGAAGGAGCTGTGTGAGACTGAAGGGGTGAGATGGGCAGTGTTGAACAAATGCAGCGCAGGAAACAGGTGGCTTAGAAAGGGGTGTCTTGGCTGGCAGCAGCCCTGGTGGTGGAGTGGTTATGGATTTAGTTGCTAACCACAGAGCCCGCAGTTCAAAACCACCAGCCTCTCTGAGGGAGAATGGTGGGGCTGTCTACCTCATGATGAGTTAACAGTCTTGGCAGTTCTACCTCGTCCTAGAGGGTGTCCGTGAGTTGCCACTGACGCCACAGCTGCGAGCTTTTGGACACCTTGGTTAATGATTGTTTGGGTGCAAGAAATAAGCCTACGATTATGAACTTGTTAGGTGCCGTTGAGTCAGTTCTGACCCACAGCGCCTCGGCACAACAGAAGAAGCACTGATCGGTCCTGCGCCGTCCTCAGAATGGTCGTGCTGTTTGAGCCAATTGTGGCAGTGACGGTGTCGATCCATCTAGTCGAGGGCCCTCCTCTCTTTCGCTGCCCCACTCCCGCTCCAAGCGTGCCAGCCTTCTCCAGCGGCTGTGTCTCCTGACAACATGCCCAAAGTACACGAGCCCAAGTCCTGCCACCCATCTTTTAAGGTGCATTCTGGGTGTACTTATAAACGTGGTTCTTCATGACGATGAAGAAGATGATGTTAATGCTAATAACCACGATGACGCGATTTTTAGAAAGCTTCTGGGCAAAAGGCCCGTCGAGCTGCTTCTGTGAAGATTACAGCCAAGAGAACCCCAAGCAAGGCTGCTTGGTTACGCTCGAGGTTGCCAGCAGCTGGTCTCCCACTGGTGGCAGCTGACCACAAAACATGGAACTGCACGAGACCAGTGGCAGGGGGGATAACGGGTCCTTCCGTAAGGTGCGAGCGGAACTGGGATGTTAGGGGGACCCCGACAGCTGCGTGCCCTCGTTCTCCACGCCTCCTTTCCCGCGGCCATGCAGGCTTGTTCATTGGGTTTTGAGCTCAGTCTTACTATTCATGTCTGCTGCGTTCTTCTCTCTGCAGAATCACTTTCTCCGGTGAGTCTTAATGTTCCTGCCAACCAGGTCATGGACCCACATCAAAATCCCAATCGACGGGAGAAAGAATCTGATTGGCCAGCCAGTGGCTGCCTCCCCCCAGTCAGGTGTCCATCCCTGTTCACCAGCTGGAGCCGGGAGAGGGTGCGATCGACATGGACATGGCTGCCAGGCCCCATCCTGTGGGTGGGAGGGCTCTTCTCAGCGAAGGGGCCCCGGGGCAGCTACGTCAGCCATCCCGGCTGCTGTGGGGAGAAAGTCGGCAACCTTGGCTGTCGAATGACACAGTCAACCGCACGTAGAAAATGCCCGCCATGTGAGAAACGAGTAACTTCGGAAGTGGCGAGTCCAGGTCGTGTTAAAGGCCTGCGCAAGCGCGAGTTCGGAAGCCTTCCTGCTCATCCCCACAGTCCATGGGAGAGCACTTAGTGGAAAATGTTAACGAGCAATTTTAGCAAATGACCAATTTGGTGCTCCCTGGCCACCGAGCTGGCCGCACTAATTTTTAGAATGCCCCCAGACGGTCCTGGCAGCTTGTTTCATGCTGACCCTGAGACCCGCCCCAGGCCCGGATCCAAACACGTTCCGCTGAGCCTACATGTGTTCGACTTGCGGGCAAGGGAAATGCCGTCCCCTTCCGCAGGCGGGTGGACTTCTCTCCCTGGGTCCTCCGTGGCTGTCCGAGTCCATGCAGACACACTTGGGGGAGGGAGGGTTTGCACAGATTGAGCCCCACCTCATTGCTGTGGCCAGGCCCAAGATTTCGCAAAATCTCTCCAGGCCTTCAATCCCTGCGGGCTTCGTGTTTTCTGTGCCTCTGGCCCTACCTTCCTCCTCCCTGTAGCCCCTCTCTGGGGACTGCCGCATACTATGTCCCCTCTCTCTATGTGGCTTATTCTACCACTGTGGATGGAGGGAGGGAATGCCCCCCAGTGGGCAGGGCGAATGAGACTCTGGGGCGGGTTTGCTCACAGTTGAGACCTGCCACGGACTGGCTGGCTCCTCCCTTACGACAAAGGCAAACCCCGACACAGCGTGTTTTTGCAAACAGTTAATGCGCTTATTGCTATGGGAGAGGTTGGAGTTTCAAGTCCGCCCAGAGGTGCCTCAGAAGAAAGATCTGGTTACCTGCTTTTACAATAGCAGCTGTGCTAGTCTGAGTAAATTAGAGAAACAAATCCACAGAAACTCATATGTATATAAGACAGTTTTATATAAAGGGTAAGTATACATTAAGAAAGCATCCCAACCCAGTGCTGCCCAAGCCCACAAGTCCAACATTAACCCATATGTCCAACACCGATCCACGAAGTCCTTCTCCATCTCACAAAACACACACTATGATGCTGACTGCAGGAGGAAAACCGAGTCAGTGAATGTGTAAGCATCTCAGTGCTGACAGGGGTCTCCACACGGGTACTCCGGCACCCAGGGCTGCATCAGGGTAGGTCCATGTGGCTTCTCCTTGGGGATGTCTTGCAGGAAGTGAGCCTTGCCAGCTGAAGCAGGGAACTGGCTAAGGCAACTGCGCCCTGGTCCTACCATCACAAAGCAAGAGACCCGAGAGCTCGAAAGGTGAGGCTCACTGAGCCATTTATCTCTCCGCCCTTCAATTAATCCCACCTGTGTCAACCCGACAGGTTGACACAATGAACCGTAACGATCTCAGCAGCCATCAAAAACTTTAGGGAGCACAGTTCTACTCTGACAAATACGGCTCCATGGACGGGAGTCAACTTGCCGGCCACTGGTTCGCTGTTTCGTTTTTGTTTTCCTCTCATGAAAACATGGCAGCTACAATAACGTATCCACTGGGGCGCTTCTCCTCCAGGCCTCCTGCCTTATTCAGGACAGAGGTTCGTCCCCAGCTAGTAGGTCCTCACCTAATGGATGCTTGGCTGAGGGCTGGATTGATTAACCACGATTAATCACGGGCTCCCTTTTCCCTGCAGCCCCGAACAGCAGGGCCTGGACTCACCCCCATTTCTCTCTCACTGGGCCCACCTGAAGGACGGCCTCCTGGTGTAACCTTTTTCGGTTGCTCCAACTTCCCAGGAGTGTTGACTTAGCCAGGGAGTGCGCTGCCTCTCCAACCCCTGCGTGTTTGCTCAGCGGAGGCGCAGGGCATTAGGTCGGCTGGGCTCGCTGAGCACACAGGCTCCTCTGTCTTTACAGCCTGGTCCCATGGAGGGGGTGTGGTGGGGGCACGGGAGGGAGGCGAGGCTTCCTGTTCTGCCACCGGTTATCACGGGCAGTTCTACCGCTGCTCAGACAACATTGAGAATAAGCCTGGCTCAATAGCACCAGTGTTAGGCTGCAGAGTCAATATTAGCTGAGCAAACACGGCAAATAAGGAGTTGCTATTTGCGTAGCTATGGGTACTTATGTGCTCCAGCCGCCTCGACATGGTCCTTGGCAGTGAAGGGGCGGGGAGGTGGGGGTCTGGAGGTAGCGGGGCCCACCACAGGGCCTAGGCCAGGATGGCTCGCCATGGCACGATTGACATCTGAGGCTGAGGTCTTTGTTGGCCGAGTCCTGCTGGTGCAGCGGATTAAGCATGGGGCTGTAACCTGAAAAGGCAGTGGTTTGAACTCAGCAGCTGCTTCTCTGAAGCAGGAGGAGGTTCTCTGATACCATAAGGTTTCCAGCCTCAGACCCACAGGGGCAGCACTACTCTGCCCTCTAGGTCAGAATAGACTTAACAGCAAAGGGTAGCTGCAGTAGTACACACACACACACACACACACACACACACGCACGCTCTTGGTCCAGCAAGGGAGCAGAAGCAGGAAATCAAGGGCCTTCCCAGGCTTCTTTGCCCTTCCTGCCCTTCATCTTGGCCTCTGCCCAGTCTGGGAGTGCTGAGAAAAGCCAGACTCTTTAAGAAATACAACTAAGGTCCAAGTGCCTCTTCAATCCAAGAGCCTTTTCAGCCGCTGGCTGCCCTCTCCCCCTTGCCTCCCCGGGAGCCGCCTCCTGCTTTCCAGCCCTGGAGAGCTTGCTTGCAGGGCGGGCGCCACTGAGAATTTACACGTCTTCCCCCTGCAGGGCTCCCTCCGGCTTTGACCTTCCCAGCCAGTCAGGCCTATTTATAACAGTCTGTCTCGGGTTCGCCTTCATCCCCTTTGCCACGAATCTTGCAAGTAGCCAAGGTGGGTCCCTGGGGGAGAGGATGTGGCAGGGGAAGCAGGGACCTTGTTGGGGACGGGCAGCACAGTATGTGCAGAACAGGGGGTTCAGCCCCGCGGGGCTAGTTAGACCTGGCTCACCTTTGGGGAAGGCACAGGAGCGAGTTGGCAGCCCGGTGAAAAGGCTGGCTGCGGTAAGGGCTGGCGGGGCCAGGTCCACCCGCCCTCACGACTGGGCCTTGAGCTCAAGGAAGGCCAGTGAGCCAGTACTGAATGGCCCTGCTGCGTCCTGATGCCCGGAGCTTCCTTCTCCAAGCTGGATTCTCGCTCCAGGCTGGTGTGGATTTTAGGGAGGAAATAAGGATGCCACCAGCGAAAGAACACGGCACCCACTCGTGTCGTTCTGGTGAGAGCGGGAGGGGAGGCTGCACGCGACGGCAGGGTGAGGGCGTGGACCACACCTAGGAGGGGCAGGCCCATCCCCTGGCTGCGGCAGGTAGCATCGCAGGAGCAGGGAGGCAGAGATGGAAGGAGACATCACGGGTGAAGGCACGTGTGTGCTTAAGCAGCTGCAGAAAGGCAGGACAGGGCTTTCTTTGCTTTCCGGGGCGGATCTCTCTGAGGTCTTAAAAGGGATGAAGATAGCACCAGGACACAGCCACACCGTCCCGATGAAGGAGGCCATCAGCACGAGGTCACCACTGTGTCCCGCCTACCTGTCTTCTTAGAGCTGCTACAAGGTGCTCTTCCCAAAGGCTGCGTCGGTTGTCAACAAGTTGGCTCCAGACTCATGGCGACCCCATGCACAATGGAATCACCCTGTTGGGATCCATAAGGTTTCCACCACCTGTTTTTTTTGGAATATATCACCAGATCTTTCTGCCCAGTCTGTCTGATTCTGAAAGCCCCGCCGAGACCTATTCAGCAGCATAGCAATACACAAGTCTGCACAGATAGACAGGTGGTTGGCTGTATCTGAGGTGCATGAGCCGGGAGTCAAGCCCAGGTCTCTGACAGGGGAGGCAAGCATGCGCTCACAGACCCACCGCCACTTTCCCATTCGTGTCTTATAAAGGTTGGGGAAGTCATTTGGAATGTGTCAGACTCAGTGCCAGAAAGTGTTCTTTAGACACTTGGCTCGTGGTGGCTGGGAATTATTAGAGTCAAGGGCATATCATCCAAAGGCAGGCCTCCCCCACCCACCCCCCACCAGTTAGGGCAAAGAACCCTCCACCAGACTTGTCGTCTGTCTTGTCTGGTCCTTGGTCTGATCAAGTGCACTTCTCTTCCTTCAGGGAAGGTAGAGTGGCACCTGTCGACTAGCAAGCTCTGTGGCTTCGTCTGCAATGAGAAAGGCACCTCTGGCTCCAACCCGAGGGGACCTTGTATCCATCACTCTCACATCCTGGGATGCTGCCGTTGATATCATTTGGAGAGACCCCTCTTTTGCTTTAGAAAAGAAACATCTGCAAACTGTAGGTAGTAGTTGACTTTCAAGCCAGGGGTAACCGTGCTCATTCTAATCCATGCTCTGAAGGTGATTGGATTATTCTGAGCCTCAGTTGTCCCATCTGAGCACACTTAGAGGCGCCTTCAAGCAAAGACCTGATGTTCAACTTGTGGAACCCAGGCCATGGAGAACCCTGGGGTGGGGGGCGGGTGCTGCTGGGGATGTGTGGGCAGCTGGTGCTTCTGGGTTCCCAGCTGGGCGGCACCCATCTCTCTTCCCTGGGCCAGCTGGGTAGTTGCCAGGGTTGGGGGCATGACATGCAGCAGAAGAATGAAGAGCGTGTCCTCTCAACCCAGATCATCTTAGCAAGCAACAGATGTGGGGGAGAGGCGGTGCTAAAAAAAGGCCTTTGTCTATTTCCTCCCATGTGCACATGTGGCTTTTATATGAGGTCCGGCAACCAGATGTCTTGGGAAGGAATTGGGCCTTGAGGTTTAGTCACTAGGAATGGAGCTAAACACAAATCTGGGTCCCTTTGACTACTCGTCTCCACGAGTTCATCATCCTTTCATAGGGTGGCGCTGGCCAGGCAGCTTGGGGCTCTTGATTGGTGTCCAGCTTCCTGGTCTGAGTGAGAGACCGTCAGAGTCTAGAATTGTGTTCTCACCTCCTTCTCTTGTCTCTGCAGGCCCTTGGGGTGTGTGTGTGTGTGTGTGTGTGTGTGTGTGTGTGTGTGTGTGTGAGAGAGAGAGAGAGAGAGAGAGAGAGAGAGAGAGAGAGAGAGAGGCGAGGAGCCGAGAGAGAACAGTCTAGAAAGCAGAGAAAGAGAGGTCGAGATCCTGGTTCTTGAGTTCTTCTCTGCAAATTGCAAATACTGTGAGACGTGTTAACATTCCAGGCCAAGACAACTGTAATTTTAGATTATTAAGTCCACATGGCAAATTACTGCCTATTAATTTTTATTTATCTTGTGTGAATTAACAGGAACCAGCAACGATGGGGGAAAATGGTCTTTTTCCCATTTACAAAGGGAACAGCGGATTTGGCCAGAGCCCCAGGGAGCAGTAGCAGCATACCACAGAATGTCAGAGCTGAAGGAAAGCGTAATTTGCTCGAATCCAACAAACGTTGATTAAGAAACTCCTAGGAAACAGAGGGAAGAACTAGGAGGCAAAGGGCATTTATAGAGGTCTAAATACAGCCATGCACATATGTGAATATATATGATGATGGGGAAATAGATCTATGTACATATATTTCTAGGTTCACTATTAAGGTAGCCGATAAACACTGGGCCTCTACTCAAGTACTACCTCAACACAAGAACACTTTGTTCTATTAACTTGGCATTCCATGATGCTCACCTTCCCGACATGATTGCTGAAGATAAAGCGGGTACATAAGCAAATGTGGTGAAGAAAGCTGATGGTGCCTGGCTAGCAAAAGATATATAGCATCTGGGGTTTTAAAGGCTTGAAGATAATCAAGCAGCCATCTAGCTGAGAAGCAACAAAACCCACATGGAATAAGCACACCAGCCTGTGCAATCATGAGGTGTTGATAAGATCACGTGTCAGGCATCAAAGACCCAGAACAAAAAATCATATCAATGTGAATGGGGGGGGGTGTGTGCAAAATGGAGACTCAAAGCCTGTCTGTAGATAATTGGACATCTCCTTACAGAAGGGTCTCGGGGAGGACAGTCAGGGTGCAGTATAGCACTGATGAAACATACAACTTTCCTCTAATTCTTTAATGCTTCCTTCCCCCACAATCATGTCCCCAATTCTACCTTACAAATCTGGCTAGACAAGGACATGTACATGGCACAGATAAGAGCTGGAAATGTAGGGAATCTAGGACAGATACATCCCTCAGGACCAATATTGAGAATAGCCATACCAGGAGGGGAAGGTGGGGGAGAAAGGGGCAACAATCACACTCATCTACTTATAACCCCCTCCCAGGGGGACGGACAACAGAAAAGTGGGTGAAGGGCAACATTAGTCAGTGTAAGACATGAAAAAGTAATCATTTATAAATTATCAAGGGTTCATGAGGGAGGAAGGGAAGGGGGAAATGAGGAGCCAACACCAAGGGCTCAAGTAGAAAGCAAATACTTTGAAAATGATGATGGCAACAAATGTACAAATGTGCTTGACAGAATGGATGGATGGATTGTGATAAGAGTTGTATGCACCCCAATAAAATGATTAAAAGAAAAAAGGAAAGAACCTCCTAGGTCCTGGGAATTTCCAGGAAAAGTCCTAAAGGATCCCAGAGCCCGAGGAGGTGGGATTGTGGTAAGGGTGACTCTGGTTGGGGGAACCTCAGCCATGGCGATGTGATCAAGGAATACACGCGATGGTGTGCAGTGGAGGCCTGCTGCCATCAGTTCCCTCTGGGAGGAAAATAGAGACAGGAAGGCTTCCTGGAGGAAGTTATGTCTGAGTGGGGCTTGGAAGGCTGCCTTTGGCAGGAGGGGGGAGTGGCAGGGAACAAGAATAATGTTGCTGATGCTGTTATTAGGGGTCGTTGGGTCGGTTCTGACTCCTGGCGATCTCATGCCCACAGAAGGAAACCCTGCCGGGGCCAGCACCAGCACCATCCTCGCAGTTGTTCGTACGCTGGAGGCCAGCATTGCAGTCACTGCGTCCATCCAGCTGATGGAGGGCCTTCGCTTTTCCATGGTCCCTCCACTTCACCAAGCAGAATGTACTTCTCCATGGACTGGCCTCTCGGATAACACGTCCAAAGTGCGTGAGAGGAAGCCTCCCCCTCCTTGCTTCAAAGGAGCATTCTGGATGTACTTTTTCCAAGGCAGGTTTGTGTGTTTTTCGGCAGTCTATGATACTTTCAATGTTCTTCACCAGCACCCTCCTCGAATGCATTGATTCTTCTTTGGTCCTCCTTATTCAGTGTCCAGCACGCACATGCATCTAAAGTCACTGAAAATAGTGTGGCTTGGGCCAGGCACACCTTTGTCCTCAAAGTAACCTTCTTGCTCTTCAACACGTTAAAGAGGTCTTGTCCAACAGATTTACCCAAGGTACTGCATCGCTTGATCTTGTGACTGCTGCTTCCATGAGCAGTGATTTGGGATCCAAGCAAAATGAAATCCTTGACGACTTCAATTTTTCTCTGTTTTTCATGCATCTGGGAGTAGGAGAGCCTTAGGGGGAGAGTCGGTGGTACAGACAGACAGCAGGCAGGGGTATTGGGAAAGGAGAAAAAGTAGAGGGATTGATTCATTTCCTTTTGCTTCTTTACCACAAACTCGGTGGTGTGAAACAACATACTGTCCGATGTCTCCCTCTCTGCACCAGTGCACATCCTCTGGTCTAGCCAGACTTGTAAGGTAGAATTGGGACCATGATATTTGGGGGTGGAGGTGGTGGGGGGAAACATTTAAGAACAAGAGGAAAGTTGTATGTTTCATCGTTGCTACACGGCACCCTGACTGGCTCATCTCCTCCCCGTGACTCTTCCGTAAGGGGATGTCCAGTTGCCTACAGATGGGCTTTGGGTCCCCACTCTGCACTCACCCTCATTCACCATGATATGATTTTTTGTTCTTTGATGCCTGATAGCTGATCCCTTCAACACCTTGTGATCACACAGGCTGGTGTGATTCTTCCATGTAGGCTTTGTTGACGCCAGACAGTGTAAGACATGACAAAATAATAATAATTTATAAATTATCAAGGGTTCATGAAGCGGGTGGGGAGGGAGGGGAAAGTGAAAGCTGATACCAAGGGCTGAAGTAGAAAGCAAATGTCTTGAGAATGATGATGGCAACAAATGTACAAAAGTGCTTGACACAATGGATGTATGTATGGATTGTGATAAGAGTTGTATGAGCCCCCAGTAAAATGATTTTAAAACAACAACAACACACATTTATCCTTGTTCTGTGGGAGAAGTCTGCAATCAATCCCACTGACTCAAAGTTCAGATGTCAGCCGGGCTGAATCCTTCTAGGTACTATCGGGAAGAAGCCACTTCCCTGCCTGCTTCAGCTTGGAGAGGCTGCCTGCCTTCCTTTGCCCAGGGCCCCTCGCCTCCACCTGCAAGGGCACAGCACTCTGATAGGTGCTCCCTAGTCACATGGCCATCTCTGCTCCTCCACCTGCATCCCTCTTTCAAGGTCTGTTGGGATTACATGGTCCACAGCTCAAGAGGCTCTACTTACACGCATCAGATAAGAGCCTTTTGCTATGTTAGTTAACAGATTTACAGGTCTTTGGGATACTGGTTTGGGCTACAAGTGGACTGTGGAGCAAACGGTTAAGCTAGGGGAAGAGGAGGAAGCCCGGGCCTGGGGAGGAGGTACAGCAGAAGCAGGGAGTGGCTCACTCGCAGTTGCACACACTGAATTTGAGATGCTCAATGGCAATTCAAGGGGAGGCCTTGATGGAATGGCACCTGAGCTAATAGCATGTAGTTTAAGGAGCTCTGGTGGGGGAAGAGGCCAGTGTTCAGCTGTTCACCAAAGGGTTGATGACAGAGGAGGGAGTGTCCTTCCTTAAAGGTCACTGCTTTAGAAATCCTATGGGCAGTTCTAGAATATATTTCTATAGGAGAGCTATGAGCTGGACTGAGTCTCAGTTACCCACAACAGTCACTGTTTACTAGTTGTACTTGCTTACATTTCCCCCCATTTCCTGTCTCACTCCCGGTGCTTCTGGGAATCCCCTCTCAATTATGCCAAAGGCAGCCATGACCTTGTCTCAAGGCCTGCTTCTGGGGTGACCCAAACCAAACTTGGAGAAGGTCTGTTTCCGTGGAGTCATGGGCATGGGTTGAGGACAATAGCGAAGAATGATGGACCCTCGAAGGAGCTCTGAAGCGGGGAAAGGTGGTCTTTGATGGGCCCCGGACTCAGAACTGGACCAATAGGTCACATCATGATAAATGGAGAAGAGGCTGAAGTGGTCAAAGAGCTTGTCTTGCTTGGATCCACGATCACTGCTCATGGAAGCTCGGTCAAAAGATGCATTCCATTAGATAAATCTTCCACACGAGGTCTCCTAAGAGTATTGAAGAGCCAGGACATCACATTGACAACTAGGCGCACCTGACCCAAGCCATGGCATTTTCAATTGCCCCGCGCATGTGGAAGCTGGGCGATGCGCAAGGAAGACCACGGGAGAATGTGCGTATTAGAACTGGGGTGCTGGAGAAGAGCCTCGAATGTATCGTGGACTTCCAAGAGAACAAACACATGTGTCTGGGAAACAGTGTGGACATATCGCTCCTTCGAAGCAAGGATGGCGAGACTTCATCTTACGTACTTTGGGCATGTTAATCAGGAGGGGCCTGTCCCGGCAAAGCACATCGTGCTCGGTACAGTCAGTGGAAAAGAGGGAGGCCCTTGATGAGCTGGATTTGCACAATGGCTGTCGCCATGGAGTCAAATGTACCAATGAGGATGAGGCAGGGCAGTGCGGTGCATTGTTTGGATGGACACAGGTCACTATGACTCAGAACCCACTTGATGGTCTCCAACAACCGCCACCACAACAATTATGTGGCCGGTTCTGCTGTCTCATCTAGTTTTCTCAGCCACCCCGGGAGGGAGTTATGAGTCTTATACGAAGACAATGGAATAAGTGGCTCAGAGCCCGCCGCGAAGGAAGTGGTGAATCTGAGTGGTGGGTTCAAACAACAAGCTCTAGACTGGCTCACGCGCTTGCCTACTATTCCACGATGGCCCGCGCTCTGCCGTGTCCTCCTTTTCTCTCTCCACGGCAGGGATTTTAGTTTCTTTAGGCATCTTTAAAAAAGGGATATGGCCTCCTCACCCCTGGCCTCACAAGTGACACCCTTGGTCTCCCTACTTGGCATAATGTGACACCCAGGGCAGGTGTCTTCCCAAACTGAGCCCGGGGCCTGTGCTCATTCATTACCTCTGCTGACTGGAACATTATACCTCCAGCTCCCGTGCCAGGATCGCATCCATGCTGGAAACTGCCGCAGCTCTCAGCATGTGGGCTCAGGTGAAGCTTTGGGGTTACCTAAACCCCCTGGGTCTTTTTCACAGGGACTGCTGCCAAGTCAAGGTGCTCTGGGCAGAGGGTGGGGTGTCCTGAGACAATTCCTCATCTTGAACTCAAATGTTGGTTTGTGGGTGTTCACGTTGGTCACATGGCCTCTGAGCCACAAGGACCCCGTGTCTTATAGAGAGAACTGCTCCACTGGATATCCGGGCTCTGGTCCTTGTGCAAGCAGTGAGTCAGGCCTTTGTTCGGTGGGTGGGTTCCAACCATCAGCGTTTCGGCTAGCATCAGATGGCTCTCCATGTTTCCTTGACATTTATTAGGATTGTGGTTTTTAGGGTCTGGGCCGATAGGACAGCACAGTGGAATGCAGCAGGTATGGATTTCTCTATTTGACCATCGACAGATTCATGCGAATATGTCTTGGCGCCCCAAGGAGATGGCTTGTTTTGGGAGGGAGAGACTAGATCATTCTCCCCAGCAGGGCCCAGCACAAAGATCTGTAAACCATAGGCATGAGAATTCCCAGTCCCGCCCCCAGCTCCCTTTGCCCCAGCTCCAGCACCAATAGCAGCTGACTCTGGTACACAGAGCAGCCATCGCAGGCCACATGATGGGGTGAAAGCCAGACCTCTGCCTTGGAACCAGGGGCTCCTGCCTGATTCCTAGCTGAGCACTCACTGCCTGTTTTGTCGCCTGTACAATCTGGACAGGCGAAAGAGCTCACGTGCACCAAACCTATGCGATCCACTGTGATCAGTGCTTCCTGTCCATCCCCTCAGTCCAACGACCCCAGGATAATTCATATTCCCATTTCCCAGAGGAAGACACAGGGACTCTGAGCAGTTCAGGAACGTGTGCCGGCTCACACAGGGAGAGTAGTGAAGCTGGCACTTGAGCCCATGCCATCTCCTCTGCCTTTAGCCATGACTTCTCCTGTGCGCTCTGCAGCCTCCTAGGCCCTCTGTAATTGTGATGAGCAAATGAAGACGCCTATGGGGAGTGCCTGTTCCCAAGCAAGTGCTCAGGGAACGGACCAATGGGTGGAAACAGCAGGTTGACTCCCCGCTCTGAGAAAGAAAGGCCTGCCTGAGAATTTGAATCATCCAGCAGAGAACGACCTCTCATCTCACAAGAGGAGCTCAGAGCCGGCTAACCAACTGCTGGCGTAGCAGGTCCACCTTTGCCTGCCTTTACTCCACCTCAGTCAGGATCATCATCTTCCTGCCCCCTGAAATGTGCTGGCGGCCTTGAGCAACCTTTCTACTTCCCTCCGCCTGGCCACTCCAAGCAGATGCCCACGGGCCCCCTTCTTCTGGCATCTTCTCGACCTGTTCGTGGGGCTCCTCCATGCCAGCCCCACAGCTCGCTGCCCTCTGGAAGGGTGTTTGCTTTGCCCATGTCCAGCTTTCCCCCCTTTTCTCTGGGACAATGGGTCTTCCCGTTATTTTAATTGTGCTTCTGCAGCCTGTGGGGGAGGCCAGGGCGGAGAGTCCCTGCCCTGCTTCTCTGTGTGCTGTGCTGGGGGAGAACAAACAGGCTTGTTTGACTTCCCTGCCTTTCCCAGTAGGTGGAACTCTTGGAGCAAGCATGGAGGAGGCCTGTCTCCTGCCCGGGAGTTCACTGCAGAACATTAGAAACCGGAAGGGGTTTGCTCAAGCCAAGCCAGTGAGCCCGCAGGTCAGGCCTGGTCTTTGCTGCTTTCCCCAGAGCTGTGTGTGTGCGTGTATAGAAGTAAGTTGGGCTCCTTCGATTATCTGAGGTGTCTGAACTGGGACTGAGGGTCCCTTTAATCTAGGAAACGTGGAAGTATCCTCAGATCGCAGCCCTTTCCTGTAACATGGAGGGATCTAGAATCATGGGCTCCCCGATGTGTGATACTGCCCCCTGGGGGGCTGGAACAATGTGGGGGCAGGCTGGTTGTGGGGAATCTGCACATACGGACTCCCGTAGTTTAGCTTGCATTATGGGGGATAGCATCAGGTTTTTAATTACCAGAGAGGCATTACGTAACATGTTTTTTTTTTTGTGGGTCGGGGGTGGGGGTGGGGAGAGGGGGAACATATGACCCGCCTCTAGATTCTTGGAAGTGATGGTGAGGATTAGGTGCAGGGACTGGCACCTGGCAGACATTGGAGGTTGTCGGGGTGGAGGTGGGGCGCAGAGAGCCCTGACAGACTCGGTTCCGATTCAGTGCGGAGCATGTGACGTATCACGTCTGCTGCTCAGGGAGTAGCGGCTACGTCATTGTTCTCTAGCTGTTGGCTGCGTCATCCCGACAAGACAGTGGGGCATGTTAGGTGCCGGGGACTGATTGATGTACAGACCTGGTGGTGACCTCTGCCCTCTGGGGTTCACATTCCAGTGGCGGGAGGGATACCCACAGAACCTCATAAGAAAAACATGAAGCACGTTGGGGAGAGAATGGAGGGGGTGAGCAGGGTCAAGGTGACGAGGAGCCAGGAGGGTAAGGGCTCTCCGTGTAGATGGTGTGAGCCAAGGAGGTCCCTGAAGAAGGTGCTTGAGGAAAGACTCAAAGGAGGGGAGGGACTTGGTTCCAGGCAGGTCTGATTCCAAAGCCGTACCTCTTCGGCGATGCCACCTCTCTCTACCTGACTGGGGCTAAAAGCCGCTGGGCCCTGTCCGATGTGGATGCGCATGCGTAGTGCGTCAGAGTAGAACAAGGATGGGGGGTTTTCAATGTGGGGCTTTCCTGAAGTGGATTGCCAGGCCCTGCTTCTGAGACGCCTAGAAGATCCTCCTTCTCCTCCTTTCCCTCCCCTCCCCCCTCCTGCTTTACAGTCAGGGAACCTGAGACTCAAAGTCTGAGAATCTCATGGGTTGTTGACTGGCTGGGACATAGACCAACGTCCAAAGTCCAGTTACGTTTCCACACACAACAGTTATCATCTTTTCATCTTCCGAACAACTGTTGAGAACACCGCCAGCATTCCTGTGGGAGTGAGCTTTTATGTCAACTTGCACTTGAAAAGGGGTGGGGTCCAACCTGTCAATCAGGTCAAAGTCTGATAATGCCTCCTGGGAGGTGTGGCCTTTTTAGAAGAGAGACATTGGGGACACCTCCCCTCTCTCTTGCCCTTTGCCCTCCTGCTCATTGAGACCCTGTGTCTGCCTCCAAGGGCAGCCCCATGTGGACCATTGACCTTGGGAGCCAACCTGGGAGCTGTCAGCACCTTGCCATGTTTCTACTGACCTTCGAACCACGTGATTCTGCACCCACTGGCTTGTGATCTACCTGCATCCTGCTTCCTCTCTCTGCATCATCAGCCTTAGTCTGCGTGAGTCTGAAGAGGGCTCCAGCTGGCACTGGGCCCATGGACTTGAGTTGCACTGGGATGGAATGCCTTCTTGATATAAAATTATGTCTTCATATAAAGTTCTTCCTCATACTCACAAGGGGATACCCAAAAAATTCCGGGAAAAAGCTCTGCTGGGTGGAGGTTTTGTTGTACACATTTTTCCTGATAGGCCAGCATCGAGCAACTCGCTCTGACTTAGTCCACCCAGTGGTGTCGCCTGGGAAGGTTCTCTCTGGTCACAGTGAATTTTTTTGTAAAAGCAGTTTTGCTTGAATCTCATTTTTTTGTGATGGCTGTACTTTAAGAGAACAGTGCGCAGCCATGACATTTTGTTTCCTGTTCCGGAAAAATGCTGCAAAAGCTGTTGTGATGTTGGACACAGCTTACAAGGCAGTGATGTGAGAAAACTCAAGTGTACAAGCGGTTTTCTCATTTTGAAAAAAGTGAAATGCTGATTGATGGCAAACCTTGTTCTGGACATCTGTCAATTTCCTGAATGGATGAAAATGTCAACAAAACTGATGCACTTGTGCTCGAAGACCGACGGCGGCGGACCTTTGAAGAGATGGGGGAAGTTGTCTGGACTCTCTTCGAGCTCGGTTCAGTGAATTTTAATGGAAGATTTGGGAATGAGAAGGGTCGCTGCTAAGTTTGTGTCTCAGGTGTTGACTGACTAGGAAAAAGTGTCAAGTGGAAACATGCCATGCTTCAAAAGAACAGATCTGGAGCAACCCAGACTTTTTTTTCCCAAGGTCATTACTGGTGATGAGGCATGGTGCTGTTCTAACAACCCCCAAAGCAAACATCAATCAAGCCAGTGGAGGACACCATCGTCACCTTGCCCCCCAACCAAAAAAAAAAAAAAGGTCAAGTGAAATCAAAGATCAAGATGATGGTTTTTGTTTGTTTGTTTGCTTATGTGAAGGAGATAGAGCATTTGGAGTTTGATCCACCAGGTTGGACTGTTATTCAAGTTTTCTATTCCGAGGTTCTGAAAAGATAGCATAGCAGTGTGCGACCAAAAAGACCTGACTTGTGGCCGACGGGGCATTGGTTTTGCCACCACGACAAAGCACCTGCTCATGCAGCCATCTCAGTGTGCCAGCTTTTGACAAAAATCAGCATGTCTCTCTTGCCCCATGCACCTTACTCACCTGACCTCTTACTGAGTGACTTCCTTTTGTTTTCGTGTTTCTGTGAATGAAGAGGGACATAAAAGGACACTGATTTGATGATGTTGAAGTGGTGAAGAAAAAAAAAACGAGGGAGGAGCTATCAGTCATCCAAACAGATGAGTTTGAAAAATGTTTCCAAAAATGGAATCGCAGATTTGACCATTGTATAGCCGTAAGTATAATGGAGAGTACTTTGAAGGTGATAAGATTATTATTTTTTAATTAAACAAATAGCTTTGAAAAAAATTCTAGGTTTGTTTTGGTACTCCCCCATATATGAGTGTCACTGATTTTGTTTTTTCAAGATAACCCAGCCTAACACAATCACCATCACCACCATCATCATCTTTGTCAGACATCCCATCAATGACCCTGTGGTCACAGGTAGAAGGTAACAAGCCAAGTCCAAAATCTACCACTTACTAGGCTTTGAGAAAGCCCCACCATCTCTCTTCGCTTCAAATTCCTTATCTGTAAGATGGGGACAGTAGACCTTCCTCAGAGGTTGGCCAAGAGCTGAAATCAGCCTTCTGTTTCCTCCACATCATCAGCCCCTCTCGTCAAGGTCACCAGCGACTTCTCAGTTGTCCTAATAGTTCTTCTCCGGAGCATTAGATGCACCGGCCACTTCCTCCTCCCTCAGTTCTCTTGGTTTCGGTGACACTTTCTGATTTTCCATCCAGCCCTTCTCTTTGCTGGCTTTGCGTCCTTTACCTGTCATCTCAATGTTTGGGTCTTCCAGGGCTGAATGGTAGCCACCTTTTTCCTTCACCCAAGGTCTGTAATGCTTTCAGCCCAGGCCAAGCAAACATACTGTCACCCCACCTCACCAGGCAGCCCTTCTGTGGCAGGAGAACCCCTTCCTAGTTCCATCTGGTATAGGGTTATCAGTCGTAGGTAGATCAAGGGCCCTTCACCTCTTGAGTCTGTGCACCTTTTACCTCTCTGTGCTCAATAGGTCTTGACTAGCATTGTCTCAGGTGACCAGTACCCTTGGACTTCCCCTACCACAAGCCCATCCACAATGAGTCAGTGGCAAAGGACCTCTTAGATATTGCCACCCCCAACCCCCACCCCACACACATACCTGGGCAGTTTCTGTTTAGTGAAGAACACAGCAGAGTGGGCTGTCGGATGGTCTCCAATTAATGGACAGGGGTATTATGGGGGTTCTGGAGGCCCTCGTGGAAACTCTGAAATAACACCACTGGGGGCTACTTCTTCTGCCCCCGCACTGGCTTCATCCTGAGACAGATGGTCTCCTGTTGGGCTGTTCTTGCGTACACGAGCACAGAAATTCTTTTGGGGCCTCCTGGCCTTCGGAGCATTTTGGAGTGGATGCCAGGAGAAACAGATTGCCTACCCCTTATTCTGGGGGCTGTGGGTGGACAGCTTCAAGAGGAGAGCGCTTCCAAGAATGAGTTCCCCCTGCAGGGTGGATGCCAGGCAATTCTCTGCTCTTTTGAGGCTGGCAGAAGTGTGCAAGTCGGTGGTTGTTTTTTAATGTTTGAGGGGGGTGGCAGTCATGCACAGAGGCAACGTGGGGATGGCCTTTGGGGTCTTTTGCCTAGACTACCCAGTTGGCAATATGACAGTCTGTCCCCTACTGTCAGCTTAGCGGCCCTAAACCAGCTCATTGGGCCATGCTCAAGAACCACCCAAAGCCTGTTGTCTATGACATAAAGCCTCAGGCTTCAGTCCAGCACGCCAGGTCCCTCAATCTATCCTCTACCAGCCTTTCCCACCATGTTCCTCAGTCTCCTCAGGGTCTTCTCTCCAGCCAGACAGTGGTCTACTCCAATCCCAGAAGGCACTGGGATCATGGCTGTCTCCATACCACCTTCTTGGTTAAATGCCCCCTCCTACCTTCTAGTCTATCTAAAATCCTTTCGGCTCTCTAGACGGCTCAAAAAAGCCCTGATATTGCTGTGATTAAGCACTAGGCTTCTAGCGACAAGGTCACTGGTTCTACCCAACCAACTGCTCCCTGGGCGAACGATGTAGCGGTCTGTTGCCTGACAGCTTACAGTCTTGGAAACTCGGGCGTATAGGGTCACGGTGAATTGGAATCTATGGCAACAGCCTCGCTTTGGTTTAGATATGGGTCAGACCTGCAAAGGGGCCTTACTCTCCTGGGCTTCACCCTGACCCTCTTTCCTCACCTGCCTCATGACTGCTCCCACTGCGATAATTAACTCAAGCTTATTTAACCTCCTGTTCTCTCCCCGTTTAAACCTGCTACTTCTCAAGGGCAAAACAATTCCTTATACCGGTGTCTCCTGCCTACTAT